>NC_135308.1:124670538-125974705 GCF_048772815.1 Callospermophilus lateralis | reverse complement strand
CTGATTTATAACACCAATCATATTTATATTTATTGGGGGAGGGAAGGAACCTAGAGTGAATAGTTCCTGTTTTAGTTTTTTTGTTTGTTTGTTTGTTTGGTTGATTGGTTGGGTTTTTTGGCCACTGTGACCAAAAGACTTGACAAGAACAATTTTAAAGGTAAAAAAGTTTACATGGGGCTCACAGTTTCAGAGTTCTCAGTCCATAGACACTGACTCCATTGCTTCAGGACCAAGATAAGGCAGAACGTCAAGGCAGAAAGGCCTGATGAGGGAAAAGAAGTCAGGACCGGACAATCAGGAAGCAGAGAGACAATTCTTCTCACCAAGGACAAAATAGATATCCCAAAGGCACGCTCCTAGGGGCCCACCTCTTCCAGCCACACCCTACCTGCCTACGGTTTCCAGTTAATCAATTCAAGTGGGTTAATGCACTGAATTAGGTCAAGGCTCTCATTTCACTTCTAAACTTACTTGCATTGTTTCATACGTGAGCTCCTATCTGAACTAAGCAGTTTCTGTACATGGAAACTATTATTTAGAGGTTTTTAAAATTCACCATCATTGAAATGTAATATTGGTTACAATGTTTCATTCTTAGAAAAACCAAGGAAATGAATTTCAGAATTTATCCCATGTTGTCACAGTGAATCAGTTCGTTTTAAAACATTTCCTCCAAAGTTATTTTTTTTTCCTCCAAAGTTATTTAAAACACAGTGTTATGATGTAGGTATTAGGTGTTCCCCATAAAGCTTATGAGTGACATGGTGCAAGGTTTCGAGGTTAAATGAGGGGGTTGTGAGAGCCATAATGCAATCAGTGAATTAATCCCCTGACAAGGATTAATTAAGTGATAGCTGTAGGCAGGTAGGGTGTGGCTATTTGGGGTTTATTTGGGGTGTGTCTTTGGGGTTTATATTTTGTCACTGAGTGGATTCCCCCCCCCCTTCTTGGTGGCCATGTCCTGACCTACTTTCCTCTGCCACACTCTTCTGCCATGATGTTCTAGCAAAAGACCTGACAAGAATACATAGTCTAAGCAAATTGTTCAAACATTGTTCTCACTCGGCTTACTTTTCAATTTTGATTCTACTATCCTTATGAGTACTATTCTTTTAAAGCCATAATATGAAATTTAAGTAAATTAAATAAAAGTCTTTAAGCATCAGAATCCATTTTAAATCTGAAAAAGATGTATGTGTCTTGAGGGAAAGCACCAACCTCTCATATTTTGTATAATGTATATTTTTTTCCATTCATTTAATTTTGTGATAATTATTATCCTAACTACTAGCACTGATTTGGTATCTTGCTACATTTTATCTCATATTTTCATCAAGAACAATGTGCTATATATCTTAAAACTGTATCTAACCTTTGGTATATAACTAACAATAATTTGTTATAATTAATATTAACTTTGAAATTGATTTATAAGGTTTTGGGAGATGGGTTTATTTTTTATTTTTTAAAACATTTTTAAAATTTTTAGTTATAGATGGACACAATATCTTTATTTTGTTTATTTATTTTTATGTGGTGCTGAGGACTGAACCCAGTGTCTCACATTTGCAAAGCAAGTGCTCTACCACTAAGCCACAACTCTAGCCTGATGGGTTTATTTTTTAATAAAGTCTTCTATTTCCCATATTATAAAATTACTCCCTACTCCTAACTGTGATATCAGCTCATGTAGGATTACTGGCTGCTGGAAGACAAAGGATGTTTTGTTTGTTTGTTTATATTCACTTAACTTCCAGTCATATTGATCCAGTTTTTATATTGTATTTGGTTGGTTGTTTGATTGGATGACAACATGAGGGTTTTTGTTAGGCAAGGGAAAAAAATATTTAATTCTGGAATCATATATTATTGGGGCCTGACAGATCTTTTCCTTTGGAAATCTGACAAGATGTTTTTGTGTGATGTCATATGTAACAGGGGTTCCTAGAAGGCATTAGGGATCTTAGCACTTAGTTGTTATTTATCCATGTTTTTGTTCCTCTTTCAGTAATGATTTCAAAAGATGTGGTATCTTTGAAGAAAAAACAAGTTGAAAGAATAAGTTGATCTTAAATAAATATTGAAAATTCTCCTAACATCAACTTAAAAACTAGAAACTCAAAAGTGATTATAGAATGATGGTGTCCACATGCATCTAATTTCATCTAATTGTCAGTGACTCTGTGACTCTCTGAGTATATTAAAATTGATAATTCAAAACTTAAAATGTTTATATAATGAGAAACCGTATGAGAACAAAGATATGTTTGTGAACAAATTCTAAATTCAGTATAATAATTTAAAAGGTAGGTTTTTCAAATGGATTCAATGTTGGCAACAAAGGAAGGGTGGGTTTTGATACTTCCCTTCTCATGTTCATTATCAGGCCTCCTCAAATAATAATGGTAATGTCAACAATAAAATGGTTAAAATTAAAGACACATGATGGGTTAGAAGGTTCTGTGGACTCTGGCGTCCTCGCACCCGGGTCTTCTCATCCTGGAAACACAGCTTGTCCTGTAGCCCTGTAGAGGGCAGCAGCGTGTCAAGACTGGTCTTTGGTTCTTCCAACCGTGCACTGAGCACAGGCTCTGTGTGTTCCTGACCAGAAGCCATCATGGTAAGGACTAAGGACTCTCCATTTGATGTGGACACCACTGTAAGGGAGATGTAAAACTTCTTAGCTATCAAATGGATAAACTGTTGGTTTTTACTTTAAATAGGAAATTGTTTTCTAAGACTAAAATACTTGAAAAGTCAAACATAATCTCAGTTTGTATTAGTTTAGAATAATCCCGTTGAGGGAGTGCTAATCCATGAAATGTGAATAAATGGGAAGTAAACAAAAAAAAAATTAAAGACACATATGCAAGTGAAAACAAAAGCTTCTTTAGAAAATTTTGATATTAAAAAAAAGTGCTAGTTTGCAAAGAATACTTGAAGACTAAGTGCCTCTTTCTCCATCCAGTGCTTACCTGCCAGTCCTCCTTGTAACACATATACAGCTACTAATGTACAATAGTCTTTTTGGAGCAGTCTTGAAGCCTGACCTACCACTTATTAATGATTGTCACCTAAAATAAGGTTAATAAGACTCTGCCTCATAGAGTTTCTGAAGGAAGCGTTCCTCAGTTTATAACTTTTGTCTGTTAGTATTCATATTTTTCATCTGTTATCTAAGGGTTGATATTTTTGAGAAAATTTTAAAGATTAAATCCCTGACGTTTATAAAATACACAGGATGAAAGTAAAATTATTAATGTAATCATGTGTCTTAGGATCATCCACAAGATGATCTGTTTTATACACAAAGCCTAAATTTTTATAGAAGATACACCAAGGTGGATTTCAGACAAGAATTCTCCATTTCATTAACAGAAAAGAATTCAAATTAACAAAGGCTTCTCTTATTTGTGCTGCAGAAAATTTTAGAAAGGATAAGCAATAAGATCAATTAACAAAAGAAGTCTTTAGTGAGTCCAAGAACTTTTAAATTTGTAGAGTAACATTGTAGTGATTTGTGCTACTGATGCACCTCCTCACACATCTTGAAATTAGCTATATTTAGTTCTGTAGTAGGCAGGAGTGTTATTTTAGGGATTTACTAGGTTAGCTGAAACATAGTAATCCCCACTTATATTCAGTTTCTCTTTGTAAGGTTTTGGTTACTCCTCCTAACTTATGGATAGAAGTTTATAGCTTAATGCTATATTACAATGCTTATGTCATTTACTTTCATTTCATTCCATAAGCATTACCATCTAGACAATATGTGAATATAGTACAAGATTTTTTGAAAAGGACCATGTTCACATAAATTTTATTACAGTGTATTGTTATAATCATTCTATTTTATTAGTTATTGTTAATCTTTCCTGTGCCTAATTTACAAATTAAACTTTATCATAGGTATGTAGGAAAATATATTTGTGTATGTGTGTGTGTGTGGGGGGGGAGGTCAGTAATATCCTGTTTCATGCATCCACTGGGATCTTGAATGTCTCCCTCACCAATAAGTCAGGGTATTGTCTTCAGAAGTGTTACTTAAATACTATCCCTCTGACTTCGAGAAATACCAACACCCTAGAAAATTACCATCTGAACTAAGGACTAGGAAAGTCTACCTGCCACAGATTCATCAATATTACAGAGTTTGTCTTAACTTTGTCTTTGTTTTAAATAGAAATAATGCAAATAAAGTGCTCAATATAAAATACAGTAGTCTCACAATAAACAACAGTACCATCACTTTTGTAATGGAATACCTCATATTCTCTTATTTGTACGTCCCACCAACACCTAGCTTATATTTGGCGAGCAAATAAATATTTATCGAATGTATGGATGACATTTACGATAGTCCCATTACACTCTGTGGTTAAATTCTGCAATACCCAGTTCCGTCCGGGTTAGACTATGAAGTCCTACAAAACCAGGCATAAGATTGGTTACAAGTTGCTCACGCTCAAACTACAATTCCCAGCATTCACCGAAACGCCGCGGTCGCAGTGCGCTCTGGGAGAAGTGTAGTTTGTGCGGAGACTGCGCAAATCTCTACATCCGAGTCCTGCGGAACTCATTTTGTGTGCAGTTATTTTAGCCGGTAGGATTTAAGAACAGCTTCATTTCCGGTACCACCGGAAGCAACTGGAAAATGGCGTCTTCTTTGCCGATCGGTCCCGTTCCAGCAGCTGGGAAAAGTGAATTTCGCAACCAGAAGTCAAAGCCGGAGAGCAAAGGTGAGGTTGTATGAAAAGTGAAGTCTTGGTTTTGTGGATATTGAATTGCTATTTTTTTCTTTCCCTGTGTCTGGACGTATAAACCATCTGTAGCCTGTTTATGCAGTTAAGTGTCTGTACATATTATTGCTAATGGTGCCGGAGTTGACTGCGCCTGCAGGAATAATTGACCGGTATTCTGGCCTCGTGTTTCCAGCTCATTCTTTTTGCCAAGTCTCCCCCAACCACAGCACCAATCCCAGTGAAACTATTATGGAATCCGTTTCCTCTAAAAGAATGAGGATTTAAAAATTGCAGAGGGCGCTGTGGAAATTTACAGCGCGCCGGTGACTGCAAGTCATTGACAGAGGACTAAGATCTGGTGGGATAGGTAATCTTTATATACGGAACGCTAATATTGAAAGAGTGCAACAGATAGTAATTATTTATCTATAAGGAGCTATATGGCATGCCCTTAACTCCATTTTTTTTTCAGCAAATAAATTTTGGAACATTTATCATTATTCCTTTTTGTCAGATGGCCAAACTATTAGACGATATAACTCTTAGACTGCCTTGTTTTTAAATTGCAATCTTGCATTGTAGTCTCGTTTATCATATCTACCTTCATTATGAATGAAAGAGACTATAGAAATAGCTGGGGAGCTGCTCAACTAATGTTGTAAGAAGTGGTATAAAGCTTGAACTCTCATTCAAAATGCATTGGGAAGATATTAAAGAGTTCTCAGTTGTTGCTGTATTTTTATATAAGTATGTAACGTACATAGCAGAGACTGTATATGAAGAACAAAGTCAGCACTTGGGGGACTAGCGCTGAGACTATGAGTAAATAAGGTTACCATATCCCAGAAGCTCTCTACCTGCATGTGTCAAATCATGTTGTCCTTTCTGGGAACCTGCAATAACCATTCTGAATGGTATTAAGCATTCTGTTACCTTTCTTTATACTCTTTATTGCCTGTTCAGCAAAATAGTTTAATTTTGCCTCTTTTTCAGTTTTACATGAATGAAAGTGACTTGTATGTATTCTTCTGTTTTACCCCAGCTTGGCTTTATTTTGATTATTCAACCAGGGTGACACCTTTACTCTTTGTGGATGTTTTCTGTTAACATGCTTAAGGTTTTCTCTATGCACTTAGGGTTGGAATCCTTAAAGTGCAGGGTATGTGTAAGTAATGCTAACACTTCCTCAAGGATTGTGCCAGTTGTGATTCTCAATAGCAGTGGAAGAGAGTTCTCATCACTCTAAATCCATACTGAACTTTGATATCTGAATTTTGAATTTGTTATTTTGATAGGGATGACATGATAACAGGTTGTTGTTTTACTTTGAACATCTCTGATGACAGATGAGTTTGCACATTACTTTATATGTTTCTGAGCTATTTATATTTCCTTTATTATGAATCCTCTTTTTTATTTCTTTTGCTTTTTTTTTGTTTCAGGATTGGAGTGGGTGGCTTTTCTTATCAATTCATAGCTATAGAAATTGGATAGGGACTTTAAAGATGCATTTTAAGTAGAATTTGAAAAAAAATTTCAGGATATTGGGGGACGAATGATATATGAGGATTACCTAATTCTCTTTCATTTGAACCAGAAGTAGCAAAGTGAATGTGATTAAAAGAAGAAAGCAAGTTTACTTGACTTGGATCTATAACATGGGCTAAAGACCTGCTTTTCAAACTTTAGGGTGCTAAAGAATCTCCTGATGAGATTGTTAAAACACAGATTCCTGGGCCTCTCAAAAGAGATTCTGATTCCGTAGATCTGGTGTAGGGTTCAAGAATTTCATGTCTAAAAAACTTCCCGTTGTTGATGATGTTACAAGTCTGGTGGAGCATGCCTTTGAGTAGAATGATATTAGAGAGTAGCTATTGAATTTAAGGGGCTCCTAAAATTCAGGATTAGGAGCTCCAATAAGTGATTCAGGAGATAATGTTTTGGCCCTTAAAACATATTTTCTTTTAGTGAAAGAAGACCTAGACTGAGTCAGCTTTATTTTCCTTTAAAGAAAGACTGAGTGTCTTTTTCTATAAAATGGGAATAATAATACTGATCCTTCATGTCTGGCATATTTGCTATGAAAGCCATATAGAAATGGGACACTGAAAGCTCTTTGGAAAAACCTAAAATCCTATTCAGGTAATTTTTAACTGACATTATACCCCAGAATGAGCTTTTAGCTTTAAGATGTTGTGTGCGCGCATACATGCGCACACATACACACACATACACTCTCTCTCACTCTCTCTCTGTCAAGTTCCACTCCAAGAAAGAAAGGTTAATATTTAAAATAGTGATATAAACAAAATTATATTTAAACTTCATCACTGTCATAGTGTAATACAATAAGGTCTCTAGAGTACCCACTATCTGCTCGGCATGTGCTGTTGAGTATGGAACAAGGAGGAGACTCCCTTCCCTTAGAGAACTGTCTTATGAGGTAACTGCAATGTATGGTGATAATTTTACACAGTGTTTGATAATGAGGAGGCATGTTCTTTGTTGAATAATATAAAAAGCAGGGAAGAAGTAATACAAAGAGAGTATTGGGAACCTTGTTAGTGTGTATATATAATGTTAACAGAGTTCCCTAAAGAGCTTTAAAATGTGACCTGTAAATTTTTTCTTGCTTGTAGATGAATCGGAGCTCCTCACTGTTCCTGATGGTTGGAAGGAGCCAGCTTTTTCTAAAGAGGACAATCCCAGGGGACTCTTGGAAGAGAGCAGTTTTGCAACTTTGTTTCCCAAATATAGAGAGGCTTACTTGAAAGAGTGTTGGCCTTTGGTGCAGAAAGCCTTGAATGAACATGTAAGCATATTTTATACATTTCTTTGAGATTTTGCTGTCACATATGCCGAATTAAGTGAATGTATGCTCATGGATTTCTTTTTAAAAGTGCCACGTAGCTAGTTTTTTTGGTTTCTTTGGTAGTTTAAACAGTCTAGGTAAATTTTATTCGTATAGTTTATTTTTACTTTAGTGAGTAATAAAATTACTTTGAAAAAGTCACATACCATTAATATTTTAGAGGTTTTATGAACTGTCAAAAACTTATAAAATCCAAATTTCAGAATGCCTATTCTAGGCTATGATAGTTACCATATCCCTGTTCGTTCTGAACTGAGTCATGTTCCTAATTGCTTAATTTTCATTTTCAATAAAAGCTGTAGATGTGGCCAACTATCTACTACTCTGTTTCTGTGGCCCTGTCGCTAGAGAAGTGTATTTGTTTATTTGTTTTTTAAATTGAAGATTGAAACACATTAGTAAATTGAGAGGTCAAAGTGACTATAATGAGCCTTAAAAAAAGAATGTATCACATATGATAAGAATTGTTTTATGAAGCTTATGGTTCAGTTTTACATGTGTGTGTTTATATGGGTACTAGATTGTGATATAAAATGTATTTCTCACTGTGGGACTGCGCTGGAGTTGGTTGTATCCCATTGTGAAGGTAGCCAGTCCAGCTCCAGGCTGTTTTACAACTATCTATATCTGAAATTAAACTTGGTCGTCTTCTTCTTTTTTTTTTTTTTTTCCTTGTGAATTCATAGATACCCAACCTTATGTTGAATCATTCACCACTTACTCCATTGAATTAGTCTTCAGATTATGCTCCACAAGTTAGATAATTGCATTTTATTTGTGTGGTCGAAGTCTAGTTCTTGCCATTGAGAATTAATGCTGAGTGTTCCTAATTATTGCTTCTCTCTGAACCCAGGATAATTTGTTTTTACTTTGATTTTAATCCTCAAAACATCTCGAAAATATTTCGGAAGGAAAATAGATTGGAGCTGGGTCCAGGATAGTGAAACTATACACTGTTACATTTTTATTCTAGGTGAAGTATTCTAAAGCCAAGTATAAATGGTTCAATGGCTTTGATTTGTTATATTTTGTGAAATATGAAATTAATCAAGTATTCATTACTTACATTTAACTACCCAGCTTCTTCAGGGAGGGAGTTGATAGAATTTGAGAGATGGCTTAATGGCATAGAAGTTAATAGCTTGGTTAGTACAGGCTATTTAATTATGTAAACTTGAACTCATTTTTAGACAACTACTTGTTTGGTCTTTTCTTTTTGAAGCATGTTAAAGCAACCCTGGACCTGATCGAGGGCAGTATGACTGTTTGTACTACAAAGAAGACTTTTGACCCATATATCATCATTAGGGCCAGAGACCTAATAAAACTGTTGGCAAGGAGTGTTTCATTTGAACAGGTGAATTGAGAATTAGATTTACTTATATCAACGTTAGACAACCTGTAATGTATCTTTCCTGCCTCCCTTCTTCCCTCCCCCTTTTCCTGCATCCTTTCATAATTATGTTTTCATGTTTGTTTAGATTACAATTATTAGACTAATGAGTAATTGTAAAAATAAGTAATTGTGAAGCATATTGATGTATTTTTATTTTTCCAAAAGGCAGTACGAATTCTTCAGGATGATATCGCGTGTGATATCATTAAAATAGGTTCCTTAGTGAGAAATAAGGAAAGATTTGTAAAAAGAAGACAACGGCTTATTGGTCCAAAAGGATCTACATTAAAGGTACTTTTTATCAGTGGAAAACTTGAGTTTCTTCCTCTATAATTAATTTTTCATTGTATTGAATTTAACTTAACTGTTCTTTCAATATAGGCATTGGAACTCCTAACAAACTGTTACATTATGGTTCAGGGAAATACAGTTTCAGCCATTGGACCTTTTAGTGGCTTAAAAGAGGTAAGAACTATTATCTTCAAGTAATCGTTAGAGAACAAATGAAATGATTATAATTTATTGGATAATACATTTTAGAATTATATTTTTAGAATGTGTTTTGTTTGCTCGTTATAAATACTTTGTAAGGGAATCATCACCCATAACATATTTTGGCCAACCTTTGATGACTATGGAGACATCTATTTCTGAAATAGGCCTGTGCACCATCACTCTTCTTACTATAAAATTTAAATGGGTATTTAAAATCTTAGTCTATAACATGTGAGAAGTGTAGTATATTTACATATGTTCAAGTGATTGGAGAATTGAGCAGACATCTCATTACTTGCAATAATGTGTACAGCCAGTAAAGATCAGATTCTGAAAATATTTTTCTTCCAAGAATACATTTTTGCCGTGTGCAGGGCACACACCTGTAATCCCAGTGACTTGGAAGGCTGAGGTAGTAGGAATGCAAGTTCAAAGCCAGCCTGAGCAAAAGCAAGGATGCTAAGCCACTCAGTGAGACCCTGTCTCTAAACAAAATACAAAAAAAAAAAATAGGGCTGGGTAGGGTATGTGGCTCAGTGGTCAAGTGCCCCTGAGTTCAATCCCCAGCATCAAAAAAAAAAAAAAAAAAATCTTTTTTTGTTTGAATTTTAGTAAGTATATTAAATATTTTCCTGAAATTTTAATTTGCCAAATGTTATGAGAAGACCTACAGCAAATGCTGTTTCTGTTAGCTCATTTTGTTACTGTCACAAAGCTGGAACAGGAAAGTCAAGTTACTTTCTTAAATAAAGTAGCAGTTTCAGTACTCGAACACTCATTTTCAGACTCTTATTTCCAATTCTTTTCTCCTTAAATCACACAGCTCCAGGAGGTTGTTGTATTGGTTCCAAGTACCATATTTCAGCAGTAATAGAGAAACATTGTAACCAAGGGAGGTTGACTGCTATTATGAAATATTTAGAAGCCATTCAGAACAGTTGAAGGAATTATCTTCAATTTGGTGATCATTCCTTGATTTATAGGCTGCCGTGCAATATGTTAACTCCTCTTCTATCTGGTTTATTAAAATATTCTAACAGTCTAATTTATTTTTCTTTGCAAATTTCAGGTTCGAAAAGTAGTTCTAGATACTATGAAGAATATTCATCCCATTTATAACATTAAAGTGAGTGTTAATCGCATATGACTCTACTAGTGATTGTAAACTACTCTTAACTACAGAAACTTTTCTTGAAATTAAATTTTTTATGAGAGTCTAATATACAAATCTGATAATACAGCTAATTTGAGTGAATTATAGGTAGAATTCAGCCCATTCAATTCCCCTAGTCCTCCTTTGGGGCGTAGATCTCCAGTGTAAAAATTATTGAAGAGAATACTATAATTTATTTTATAGCTCTGATGTAATGAAAATAAGTTTCATAGAATTTATCGTAGATCATAATCAATTCAGTTTTCTTGAATTATGATCACATGTATTATATTTGAAGATGTGATCTTTCAAAATTTTGCCTATTTCTATTGAAACTGGAAATATCTTAGATTACATTAAAACCTTTGGAATTGAACAAATTGTAGTCCCTCAGAAAGATCTGTTACATCCCTGTGTGCAAAAAGTTTGTGATTATACTTGGAAATAAAATAGTATGATGAGCTCTGTTATTATGGGTATTTATTGAGCAATTCACTTAAATTTGATAAAGTTAAAAAAGTCACTTAGATTAGGTTAAAGTTATTTTGAGTTACATTGGAATATTACAGATAGAAAGCTACTTGTGCATCTGATGCTTGGTTGGCTTTCTCTTAATATTCCAATGTGTATAAAATTCAAATGGAGTGGGGGTGAATGTGAGAATAGTATTGACTTTTGTCTAATCATCAAGACATTTTTTTTTCCTTTCCCTCTTAATGACTGTTAAAAGTTTCCTGCTTACAGGGAACATTAGCTAATTAAGAATCCTATCTGCTATAATTAAGTTGAATTATAAAGGTTTTATTGGAATACTCACTGAAAAACCAAGTATCAATTTTATCTCTTAACAATTCCCTGTTTCTTAATGTAAATTTCTAATGATTTTCTGATGCTTAACTGATTATACATATTTATGATGACATATCTTTTTATTAGTGCAATTGGTTAATTCTACTAAAGAGACTAGGAACTGTTCCTTTTAAAATTGTATTTGTAGAAGCAATATTTATTATAGTTTAAATAAATGTATCAATTTTGAAATTAAATTTTATTTTATGTGTATGACTGAAGACCTTAATGATTAAACGGGAATTGGCAAAAGATTCTGAATTACGATCACAAAGTTGGGAAAGATTCTTGCCACACTTCAAACACAAAAATGTGAATAAGCGCAAGGAACCAAAGAAGAAAACTGTTAAGAAAGCATACACTCCATTTCCACCACCACAGCCAGAAAGTCAGGTTAGTATTAAATGTTGAACTTTATAGTATATAAAGGAAGAACTAATCTTATTTTGTTGGAAATTTTATTTAGGGTAGTTTAGGCGCAGGGAGGGAGAGAGAGTGCATGTTGTCTGGAGAGGTGGAAGAAGCTAAAGTGTAAAAAGGCACATTTTGAGCTAAATGCATGGAGTTGGGGAGTGGGGCCTTTACATTGTGAGTGAACTGCATCAAGATGTTTTTTGTCAGTTGTGTCTCTGTAGCCAATGAAAATGTTCTATAGATTTTTAAAAATTCAGAGATTTAGCCCATAGTATCTCTACTTTGCTTCAGCAATATTCTTTTTTGACCCTGTTCTGTATGATTTTAGAAATCATAAATTCCAATATTCATTCTTTTTCTGAGTTATTTTCTTTTCTCTTTGTTTTCTTTCATGCCACTTTTCTTTCTTTTTTTTTTTTAATATTTTTTAGTTGTTGATGCCTTTATTTTATTTATTTGTATGTGGTGCTGAGAATCAAACCCACTGCCTCTGGCATTCTAGGCAAGCGCTCTACCACTGAGCCTCAACCCCAGCCCCTCATGCCACTTTC
Source organism: Callospermophilus lateralis (assembly GCF_048772815.1). Lineage (NCBI taxonomy): Eukaryota > Metazoa > Chordata > Mammalia > Rodentia > Sciuridae > Callospermophilus > Callospermophilus lateralis. Next base: position 125,962,230 of record NC_135308.1, on the reverse strand, counting down.
CCCTTCTGTCATACCTTCTAAGACTTGGATTAAGTCCCCAAACTTTCCCATAATGCACTACCATATGAAGCTGGAGAAAATCCTGTCTGTGAATTAAATCTACTAGAGATTCATATTTTCATCCTTACATCCTCAGTATTATCTGGCTGCTCTTGTCTTAATTCTGTCAACACCTTCTCACTCCTTGACTTTTCTGAAATATTTGAGGCCATCAGGAAAAACTCCTTCAACTTAACTCTTCTCTCTGTAATTCTTTTCCTCATCTGCATTAATTATTTCCATCTGTGTGAATTTCTTCTATATCTCTGGTATTGCTTAAGTATTCTCTCCTTTGAAAATGTCTTAAAAATAATTCATCTCTACTAGTTGTTTTCTGTTCAGGATATAAACTCTTCCTTTTCTATCATCTTTTCTCCTCCTTGTTTGAGTTTTTCAGGGAAAGTGTGATAAGAGGCCAAAGGGAAAAAGGAGTAGAGATCATGGTGAAAAAACAATGGAAATGTTAGCTCACGGAGAACAAAGTGAGATCAGAAGGAAAATGATAGCTGAGAAGAGCATAGTGGAGCCAATCGCTAAACCTTGCTTCCATAGCACCTGCCATACGTCCTATGACCTGTTTTGTACTAATTGGCTGTTCTTTCTTCCTTACCTCTGCAAATCTCTTTACTTTTTTTAAATTAACATGTATTAACTATACATATTAACAGGGTTCAGTGTAATATTTATGTAAATGTATGTACACAGAGCCCAGATAAGACCCATCCTTCCTTTTTCTATCTCTACCCCCAGTCTAGTTCATGTAGCTACCTTTATGAAGAGAGAGAGTATTGACTCCACTGTTACCTTAAAGATGTTGTGACTTTCTTAGGAAATTACTTTTCATCTACATTATTTCTTTTTTTTAATGTATTTATTTTTTTATTTGTTTTAATTAGTTACACATGACAGTGCAATGATCTTGACATATCGTACATTTGAATCAGATGGGGTATAATTTCTCATTTTTCTGAGTGTCCAGGTTGCAGAATTACATTGTTCATGTAGTCACGTATATACAAACAGCAATAATAAAGTCTATTTTATTCTGCTGTCCTCATCTACATTATTTCCAACATAATTATCAATATTGTTTTCAATAGATTGATAAAGAATTGGCTAGTGGTGAATACTTTTTGAAAGCGAATCAAAAGAAGCGACAAAAAATGGAAGCAATCAAGGTAAGACTCTTTATGTCTTGCTGACAGTGTTAATAACAACATTCATAGATTCTGAATTCTTAAAACTAAACTTTATTTTACAAATGTACTTTTAATAACATAGGCTAAACAAGCAGAAGCTCTCAGTAAGAGACAAGAGGAAAGAAACAAAGCATTTATTCCACCTAAAGAAAAAACAGTTGTGAAACCTAAGGAAGGTAATGCTCATTTTTCACTTTTTGATATAAAAAATCCATTGTCTATGAAAAGTAAATCCATAGTGAAATCCAAGCTGGAAAAGCTACGTGTAATATTTTTTAAAAAATGTAACTTTAAATTATTTCAGTGTGTGAGATGGAAAATTGATATATTAATGAGTAACGTTCCAAAATAAGGAAAAGAATGTAAATAATCTCAAGATTTAGGGAAAAAGGATTAATTAAATTCAGTAATTGGTACAAATTGTTTAAACTGTCATGCCATTTTCCTATGAACTCTCACTAGTGCATATTTAGAGACTATGATTTGAAGAAATTTCTAACTTTAGCAACATGTATATTTTATAACCTTTTGGTTATTAAAATAGTGATCTGAAATTATTATCTAAAACACATTGTTTTAATTTGTATAGAATTGCATACATTTTCTTTTTAATTTTTGTAGCATCTACTGAAACTAAAATTGATGTGGCTGCCATCAAGGAGAAGGTTAAGAAAGCAAAGAACAAGAAACTGGGAGCTCTTACAGCTGAAGAAGTTAAGCTTAAGATGGAAGCAGATGAAAAGAAAAAGAAGAAAAAAAAAGTAACATTAAAAAAGTAACCAAAACCCCCTGAACTAGAATTTATAAAACTATCTCCTTTTGTAAAGGATTTTGAGATATTAGGGCATTAGTTGTCCTATGTGTGAGAAATAATATTTCTGAGTTTCATATAATAATATTCTTTATAAATATATTCTTGTGTATTTTGAAAAATTTTGTGCTAGAAAGTGCTATGTGTACATTGTACCTAATCAGGCAGGTTTTGCCTAAGCATGAGTTTAGGAGTAACTTTTAAGTTTTTTTATATATACATTTTTGGAACGTGACTATTGTAATTTTTCATTAAATCCAAAGTCTGATGTCATTGGTTAGTTTTTAACCATAATCATGTCCCAGCATTTGGTTTTGAGGAAAATAAATGCCAGTTTTTCAGTGCATTCTCTCTCCCTGATTATCCCTTCTTACAATTTTGTTTTATTTTAAGAGTAAACAGCTCATAAGCAGAAAATCAAGGCCTCTGAAATCAAATACTTCAGTTACCAAGTCTGAGGAAGTGTTAAACCAAAAAGATACTAAATTGCAAGAGAACAGGGAAACCAGGTACATTGAGCTAAAGCAACATGTAAGAAGCACCAATCACTGGAGTTAACTTAGAATCACATAAGTCTAGCTCATTCATTTTATAGATTTGGAAGCTAAACTAAAGCACAGGAACTAGATTACATATGGAAAGCCCAGTGGTGGCAACCTGAAAACAATGCTTATTCATAAAAAAGTGCAAAGTAAAGATAAGTTTATTCTATAATTAGGAAGTTGAGCCATTTTTATTTTGAGCAAGTCTTTACTGCAGCAGTGTATTTTTTAAAAATAATGTTTTAAAGTGGAAATTAGAAATACACCCAATTGTTACTTTTTTTAAAAAGCCATATGAATAAATCTCTCCCTCCCCCCAGACTGCATTAGTCTAAAAGACTTAAATTAGGGTATTTTTTCTTTATCCAAATGGTAATTATAACGGACATTATTAGAATTATTGAATTAGCAATAAGAAAGAGAGATGTATATCTGTTTCGTAAAAATATGGGCCAGGCTGGATCCACAAGAGAGTAGTAACCTGTGAAATAAACATAGAAAGTCTTCTAAGACATTGTTTCTCATAATGGAATGACATAAATTACATAGTGCTTAATGAAACAATTTAGGATGTGTATACATACGTGTGACCTTGTCTCTCTTTGGATTAACTGTGAAGTCAGGGGGAATTTAAAAAAAAAAAAGGTACAGGTAAGATTTTTATTTAAAAAAAAAAAAAAGTGTAACTATTGACTTCATTGCAGTGATTTTCAAAGGTAATTTAAGAATTTTTTTTATTTATATATGACAGCAGAATGCATTACAATTCTTATTACACATATAGAGCACAATTTTTCATATCTCTGGTTGTATACAAAGTATATTCACACCAATCCATTTCTTCATACCTGTACTTTGGATAATAGTGATTATCACATTCCACCATCATTAATAACCCCATGCGCCCTCCCTTCCCCTCCAACCCCTCTGCCCTAGTAGAGTTTGTCTATTCTTCCCATGTTCCCTCTTCCTATCCCACTATGAATCAGCCTCCTTATGTCAAAGAAAGCATTTGGTTTTTTGGGATTGGCTCACTTCACTTAGCATTATCTTCTTGAACTTCACCCATTTACCTGCAAATGCCATGATTTTATTCTCTTATATTGCTGAGTAATATTCCATCGTGTATATATGCCACATATTTTTTTTTTTAACCATCTATTGAAGGGCATCTAGGTTGGTTCCACAGTTTAGCTATTGTGAATTGTGCTGCTGTAAACATTGATATCGCTGTGTCCCTGTAGTATACTGTTTTTAAGTCCTTTGGGTATAGACCGAGGAGAGGGTTAGCTGGGTCAAATGGTGGTTCCATTCCCAATTTTCCAAGAAATCTCCATATTGCTTTCCATAGCATTGGCTGCACCAATTTGCAGTCTCACCAGCAGTGTATGAAAGTACCTTTTCCCCCACATCCTCGCCAAAAGAATTTTTTTGTCCTAACTGTGCTAACATTGTCTTTTTAAGTCTGCTTTTTATATGAACTTTTTATACAGAGGAAACTATATCTATTATAAATAGAAAATTATCTTACATAACTATATCCTTCAGATAATAAATACAATCAAGAGTAAAAAAAATTTAAATCATATTAGAAATAATCAACATGAGCAGTTTATCAAAATATTTTTCTTGAGAATGGGTCTTTCCCTGAGAACAACGATATTGTGAATGCTGAATCCCTACTAAAGGGACGGTAGCTTCTTTCATCCATTCCAGTTTATCATTAAGTCATCATTAGGACTTTTGGCTTATTAAAAGCGGTAACTATGCTCTTTTTTTTTTTACTGAGCTTTATTTAGATTTTTTATTTCAGAGTACTGGGAGGAAATAAGTCCCACAACTGCCTTTAGCCTTCTTGATTTTTTGTTTTATTAAATGACCTTTTCCACACTAGTTGTACATCAGTTGCTTTGGGGTTCCTGTAATGGAAGCCATCAAGGACCTAGCCCTCTGGGCACTTGTGAGCATCTTTGAACATCATCATACCTGGGAGTGAGCTTTGTGCTGAGTTACCATGAAGCTGCTACCCTAACTTTTTGCAATTATATCCATGAATTCAAGGGTGTGATATTCTAATTATTTTTTTCTTGTATATATTTTTAAATATTCAACAAATATACATCTTAATATACATCTACTAGCTACAATTACCTTTGTATCATGGGTGTGCTTGACATATGTTGCAAAACAGTTTGGTATGGCCTCTTGGTATTTATTGAACTACAGATAGTATCTAGAAGACTATGAACAATTTTTTTTTCTGATGTTTGCCATAATTTGTGAGTTGAAATCTGTTAAATAAAAGGTTTTATCTAACTTTACCCTACTCAGACTTCAGGATAAAAGGTGGGATGGGGATGGTTATCCTTTCATTTTTAAATTATAAATCCTGTCATTCCCCACTAGTGCAAAAAAATGGAATGCTTTCAAGGAAGCCAACATTTTACAGAAAAATTGAGTTTTCTGAAAATTAGTGGCAGAATTAATCTGGAGGATGCTATGGTAAATGGGTGATATGTTTTACAATATCTTGTAAATATGCAAGTTAGCGTGTGCTTTTACCCTTAGGAGCTCAGGGATTTTCATTCTTGGACTAGAGGTTTAATCTGAGTTTTATCTCCCAAGATTAGAGACCATCTCAAGTTTAGAGCTCCAAAGATCAAAAACAAACTGTCAGCAATATTATTGTGATGGCATTACTAATTATGTAGAAACTTTAAAGGAAAAACGTGATTTTACCCTAAGTTATTTCACCAAACCCATGAGGTGATACTATCAAGCACATTTTATAGTTATGGAAATAGGTTCAGAAAGTTGCCTGAGGTCACAGTGGTAGAACTGGACACTGAACTGGAAACTGGCATATGGTTCTAAAATCTATGGTTTTAACTCATATATTATACTGCCTAATGTGGAAGAAACTTACACACGGATACACACTTGTGTATACATGTATGCTTTGTTGTAACACCCTAAAAGAATTTGGTTAACATGTTGTATTCTCAGAAGAGATTAGTTGCATTTTAGATACATGTTACTGGGTTTTCCTAGCGAACTTGATGTGAGTGGAATAAAAAAAATGGTTGGACTGAGGGAAAAATAACTGGCTTAGAGAGTTGATCCAGAAAGTACCCCTATGCCTGGAGTAAGGTTTACAGTTTAATGTTTACAAATAGGAAGGAAACAGCAATTTAATAGAATCCTAATTTTGTGTGTGAAAGGAATCTTAGGAAATGTAAGCAATGCAACATTTTTTTTTCCAAATGAAAATTTATGCAGTAAAACTTGGCTCACTGTCCTATCCTAAGCATCCCACCCCAGCCCTGCTGTTCTGAGCAGTTGAGTTTGTTACAGATAAAGGCACAAAGTATTATGCAATTTGCACAATAGCTTACTCGAGGTTTCCCTTCACACCATGAGAAAATAAAGGATATTTTAAAAGATCTTCTTAAAGAATATCTCAAATTTTTCTTAAACATATTTATTTCTAGAACGGTAAGCCATTGGGTTACTCCTCGATGCCAATTTCCTCGAAAACAGCTATTAGGATAAAATAATTACACTCTTAACCGTAGAGAAAGGCATAATAGTTTCTATTCCATTATTTCATTTGTGGGTTGTTCCTTTTACTCACCACAGAGATTTTGTAAACATTTGTCATCTGGAGGACAGGCACTGCAGGTGTATCCCTTCTGGTATGGCCAAGTTGGGTAATTTCCTCTGTAAAGCAGAAGAAGCATGTCTATTAGTAGAGTTTTTGTTTCCAATTACAATTTACTGTGAATCCTTGACCAGATCCAGAATGATAATAAGGTGGAAGTGAAAATTATTGAGAGCTTGTAAGCAACCAGTAGTTAATAAAATGTGAAGAAAAGGAAATAAGTGGAAAGCTACTAGTATGTGTAGGGTTCATTCAATGGCCCTCTTAATTTACATTATTTCACTTCTGACAATTCTGGGAGGAAATTATTTTTATTTCTGAGGATCTAAGAGATTAGTGACTTGCCCCAAATCACAATTTACACATACCTGAGTCAGGAGGAAAACTAGATTTGTCTGACACCAGGGCTGTGCTTCCTCTACTGTTCTCTGGCCTGTGTAATTGCTGTCATCCAAAAATCTGCCTATCTCATGAAAGCTATCATGACCTGTATTTACTCTCATTATTCAACCTAGCCACCATAGTTTTTATTGGATAGGAAATGCCTTTCAAAATACACACACACGCGCACACACACACACACACACACACACACACACACACAGGAAATTCTGAATTACAGGTTGTTTTCACATAAAAGATGATCTGTGAATAATAGCTAAATATTGGTCATTCACTATGTGTTAGGCACTGTTTTAAGCATCCTTGAATGAGATAATCTTCACAACATTTTTATGAGGATGTTACTGTTTTTTATTTATCCCTATTATATAGCTAATGGCTTAGGCACAGTACAAATAACTGACCAAGGTCACTGATAGAAAGTGAAATTATATATATTTTTTTAGAGAATTTTTTAATATTTATTTTTTTAGTTTTCAGCGGACACAACATCTTTGTATGTGGTGCTGAGGATCGGACCCGGGCCGCACGCATGCCAGGCGAGCGCGCTACCGCTTGAGCCACATCCCCCCCAGCCCCCGAAAGTGAAATTATATATAAACATTTTATATTCCCATGAGCACCTAAAGAGTAGCAATGCTCACAGGCTTGGTACATTATATCAGCAAATCTACCATTGCACTAATTTTTTAAACTCTGCTTTTGGAATGCAGTTCTTCTTTGCCTTTTGATAGCTTGGTAAATCCTATGGACTCTTTCTTAAAATAGGATGATTTTTAATTGCATAAAATACATAGGAGGGCTGGGGATGTGGCTCAAGCGGTAGCGCGCTCGCCTGGCATGTGTGCGGCCCGGGTTCGATCCTCAGCACCACATACAGACAAAGATGTTGTGTCCGCCAAATACTAAAAAATAAATATTAAAATTCTCTTTCCCTCTCTCTCCTCTTACTCTTTCTAAAAAAAAAAAAAAAATACATAGGAATGTGGGAAAATGATTAAACAGAAATAAGCATCAAAATGTTGAAAAAAGAATCATGATATAGAAATATGTGCTTTTCTATTAAGTATTAAACCAGATCTAGCAGGTTCTAATATTGTAAGTAGTTTCAAATCAATGTTAATCATAAATATTTTTAGGTATCTGCAGCAACTAGAGTTAATGTGAAAATAACTGCTATTTTCAAAGACACAGATATTGTTAATACAGAGTCACAGTGCTAAAAAAACCTAGTCTGTTGTCTTCATTCACAGTGGAAGGAATTGTAATTTTTTTCTGAACCATGTTTATGAACTCCTATCCCAGTAAAACTATACATTTAACTCTAGTGTTAAGAAGCCCCCAGTTAGAGGCTTTATATTAACACCTCATTTTTTTTCAATCCAAGATATATGTTCTAATCTCATTTGGCTTCACATTATTGGTTGCTTCAGAAGTGAAATTTATCCTTGTACTGTATAATCAAAGCAATATAGTAGACTTTCTGATAGCAGTCACAAAAGATTCAAATTAGACATTAGTCTTGGAATATCTTTTATTGTTAAAAAGCATAATACTCATTAAATTGCTTAAATTCTAGATGGTTTTAACAAAATCATTTATGCTACCTTATCCTTCAACTATGCATTCCAAACTGTAAAGGAGAAGGAAAACATTGCTACTTAAAAATAAGCTAAAAACAAGATAGTTGTGAGTTGTAGGTAAAGTGAAGAATGCATTTGGGAAAAGCATGCTACTAGAAAGACCTGGGTTTGTCTGAATGAGAGTGATTATGACAAAGAGATCTGAAGTATTCTATCCAGTGAAGAAGCAGAAAGCTTTAGTATTTTTTTCTAGTACCTTGAGAGAGAAGATTGGGACATTGGGGAAGAGAAGTTAAATATGATTAAGGGTTCCCAAGGCAGAGATGGCCAAACCATACTAGTTACTGTTCTTGTAATTAAGGTTATTTCCTCCTCTGTGTTACTGTCCTGTTCTCCACTAACCACTCTGGGTAGAGATCTGTTACCATGGTTTTGCTGAATGATGCCCAGGGGAATGAAGAAGAGAGAGGTACAGGTGACTGGAGAATTAAGCATCCTATTCCCCTTCTGAGGCATTCTCAGAAACACTGGGGAAATACTGGGTTATGTGGAGTGGGGGCGTACAGCTTTGAAGATATAAGAAAAGGCCTCAGAAGGCAGAAGGAAATGAAGACCTTCCTAACTGGCCCCTCTGTCTTCTGCCGTTCCAGTTCCTTTTCCACACTTCACAGACTGATCTCCAGATTTAAAGCAGATCTCATCATGAGTCCCCTATTTAAGATACTTTGATGGGTTCCTCTACTGACTTGACTAAGGTTAACCCTCGCCATGATCTACAAGGCCCTGTGAGATCTCTGCTGCCATCTTCCCCTTGGTTTCATTTCACTCAACGCTCTAACACCCTGGTCTCTGTCCATGCTTCAAACTTGCCAAAGTCCTCTCCATGTAAGTTTTGCAGTTGTTCTCCCCTCTGCACAACTCTTCCTGCAGTTCTCACATCTGATTCCTTCTCATTTTTCACACCTAAGCTAAAATTATCACAGAATGTCCTTCCCTGATCATTTTATTTTAAACAGGACCTTTTCCCAGTGGTAGTTCCTATTAGAGTATTATTTATATTCTCTTAGTTTCCCCATTATAATGCAGTCATATATATCTATTGAGCTGCCTCATAAATATAAATAAGGGCAGAGACTGCATCTGGCTTGCTCTTCTTTGAAGTTTAGTAAAGAAATATTTGCTGAATAAATGAATGTATGAAGCTAACTCAGTTTTTTTTGGAAACATAACTTCAAACATAAGTTTCACAACAATGTTTATAACCAAAAGTAAGTAAAGTGATTGTGTACTAGGATTCACACATGCAATTAATAATGAGAATAAAAATAATAAATACTTATGAACAATCACCTGTGTCAGGCATAGCTTTCTATGACTCTTATAGCTACACTAAATATAGATGCTATTATTATTTTGATTTTTGACAACAAAACAGATTCAGAGAATTAACTAATTTGTTTCTGGTCATATGGTAAATTAACTGTACCTTAACCATTAAACTGTCATGAAAAACTATCACTGGTTGAATTAAGGTTTTGTCTACCTTTTCTTTGGTTTTCCTTATTTTCCAACTATGGAATCTTAAATCAAAGTTGTTCTTTTCTGAAGGATACTTGATTTTAGTTCCCTTCCCTCCAAACAAAACTCAAGGGCAACAAATTAAAGAAAACAATGTTACATATGTGGCAAATGGTTAAAAAGCCTTAAAATATAAACAGCTAATAGCAATCATTAAGAAAACCACTCTAAAAGAAAAATGGGCAGATCATATGATTTACCAAGAAGGAATATAAATAGACAATCAGGTGAAGAGATTTTATCATCATTAGTAATCAGAGATGCAAAAGAAAACAATTTCTTTCAAGTTAGAAAATACTTAAAATGCGCCGGGGTGTGATGTTGCATGACTATAATTCCAGCTACTCAGGAGGCTGAGGCAGGAGGGTCACAAGTTCTAGGCCAGTTTCAGTAACTTGATGAGACCCTAAGCAACTTAATGAGACTCTGACTCAAAATGAAAAATAAAAAAGAGCTGGGGATGTGCCTCAGTGGTTAAGCAGCCCCTTGGGTTCAATCCCCAGTATAAATTGAAAATAAGTGATGAAAAGTAATTTGGTAAAAGGTATTAAAAAGTTAAAAAGGGTCAAGTTACTAGTATTACTCCTAGGAATTGTAGGAACATAAAAGTGACTGAATATTTCTGACTATAGTTGTTCATCACAAAATACAGAACAATCTAAATTCTTCACTGAGATTAACTTTTATTATTATCTATCAAGAGCACAAACTGAGATAGATAGCCAGATCAGAGGCCAGCCAAGACATTTACAAAATGTAGGACAGGGCAGGTTACTCCCTTTGCCCATGCCTCAGTTTCCTCATCTGCAAAACAAGATAAAGGTGTAACTTTTTTTTTTTTTACATTTCCTAAACTTTTAATGAAGATTAAATACATGTAAATTATTACTCAGAACAGTGCTTGGCATATTGTAAGCATTATATAAAACATCAATGATTTTATAATTATTAAAATTGAGTTTCAGGTTTAAATTAAGTGACAAAGACATGGTATAATTCTAAGTAAAAAAGATATAAAACTTGTATTTACAGCATGGTAACAGTTTTTTACATATGTTTACAATACACAAATGTACATGCCTATACATGTATCTGGGTATGTTATGTGTGTGTTTATGTGTTTATGTTAAGGATATGGTAAGGTCACTTCCCACTTTTTCCAAAGGGTGAAAACATTTTTCATTTAAAAAACAGAACTACCAAAAGTATGAAGTTATATAAATTGAAGAACTTTAGTTCTTTTGTTTAGAAGATTCTATAAAATTTGCCAAATTTTTAATAAACTAATAAAAAATTGTCCCATCTTGTGTTATTACCATATCAGACTAGTTTGTGTCCCTGATAAACACTTGAGTCTTGCTGCTTTTAAAAATATGTGTATTTAAAAAGAGTATAGAAACACAGAAAAAAGTACCAGAATGTTAATGGAGTAGATCTCAGGGCAGAGTAATTAAGAGTTATATTAATTTTCTTCTCTATACTTTATTAACTAGATTTTCTAAAATGAAGATGAATACTTTTAAAATATAACATTAACTTTTAGAAAGAGGTTAATTCAGGCACTTACGCTGGTCCATAGTTGCATATAAAATGTGCTCCATTGGAAAGACTTTCAAAGCCAGAAACTCTAGGGCAAAAGTGTACTGCACAGCCAACCTTGTAACTGTTTGCCCAGACAACCTGAAAATAAATGAGGATATTAACACAGAGGAAAACAGTGAAATGAACATTTGGGTATGATTAGGCCTTAAGCAACTTAATAAGACCCTGCCTCAAAATGAAAAATAAAAAGAGCTGGGGATGTGGTTCAGTGGTTAAACATGGTAAGCTATATTTGCTCTATTTAGTTAAAGTACTTACTACCAAGGAAGTTTCAGGTGCTCAAAATTCAGCTGGAAACAAGATCTATAATTACTGTCATCGGTGGTGATGGTGGTAGTCTGTGTGTATGTGTTTGAGAGAGAGAAATAAACATATAAACAAGATAATTTTGAGTTACTACAATGAAGAAATAAAACAGGGTTAACAATGAAGAGTGATCAGTGGGGAGAAAGGGGGCTGATTTAACAGGGGTGTTCAGAGAAGCCATTTCTGAATGGGAGGCATTTGAACTGGGACATGAACAATGAGGGTACAACATAGAGGCTAATGGTTTAGGAGACCTCAACAATGAAGAAAGAGCATTCTGTAGAGCCCTGTCAGGAACAAAGGCCCTGAGGCAGCCTTTCCTTAATATATTAGACTGGCAGAATAAAGGCAAGTAGAGCCTGATCTACTGAGTGGGGGAGAGTCATAGACAATTAGCTCAAAGGCAGGGGAACCAACCGTGGAGATTCTTGTAGGTGAGTGACTGTTTTTTTTTTTTATCATATCTTAGCAAGAACCCAGTAGCAGTGAGGAAGTAAAGACACTGAAAAGAGCATGGTAGTAAGTGCTTTAACTAACAAAGAGGTAACTTTGGAGGCTATTTCAGTGTTACAAGAATGAAACGTGGTAACTCACACTTGGGTGATGGCATTCCTGAGGACTGATCAAGTTCATGGCTCAGCTTAGAAGTGTTGCTGGAAGGATTTGCTTTTATTATGGATGTGGGAAGCATTTTGGTTTGATCTAAGCAACATGTATTGAGATGTTTCAAACTAGGGAAGAAGCAAGGTGGGTAGGAGCATGGGCAACAGTTCTATTCAGGACATTTACTGGACTTAACCATTTTCAGTTCGGTGAACAGCGTAAGGTTAGAGGTATAAAGACATGAAGCTAGATTATATCACATAGGCAAAGTAATAGATTATGAAAAATTAAAGCAGAGCTTGGGACCAAGAAAAAGGCAAGAGCAGCAAATCAGATGCAAAAGTAGTCAGTGATGTGGAGGGAAATCAAGAGTGGAGACAGCTTCAGGGAGAGCAGCCTGTGCTGGGAAGTTGAATCCAGGCCCAAAAGAGCTCCGTATTTGGTTAATCAAAACTGTTGCATAATCTAGCACCAGCAGTGGGACTTTTCCCTTGCTTTGTGAATGAAGGAGTCTACATTTTCAGTTTGCACCAGGCCCCACAAATTTTGTAGCTTTACCTGACAAAGAGTGTTTGGTGTCATAGACGACTAAACAAAGTATTTAAAGAGTCAGTAGCTGAAGACAAGCCAACAATTAAATGCATTCCTTTTTACAGAGGTACTGATTTACATTTTAAATTATTTTTTTACCATAGTTTGTTGAGTAATTTTGTGATAAGAATTGTGCTAAATATGGGGGTGTAATAGTGGATGAGCTAGAGCCAGCAGGTGCCTTTGCAAAAATATAGAGGAAATCAGTCCTGCAACCATCACATAAGAGTGTTGACCATCGTGAAGGGTTCTAAGGGCATATGTGGCATGGAGCCCTTTTCCGAGGAAGCAAGCTAGAGCTGGAGAGGGCAATACTTCCTGTGAACCCAAAGAGGAAAAGATTCATTCACAGAATTAAACCATGGCCAGGGTGACTGCAGAAAAAAATTATTCCCTGGGAAAATAGTGAAGACTGAGGGGAGAGGGGGGCTGCGGATGCAATATGAGTTCCCCCAGGGTTTGCATGTGGCATAGGAGGTGAAGGAGTATTTAGGGACGTGATCATAGTACCAGTGAGGACAGCTGATTTTTCAGACTGTCTTTCTCCCTTGGTTTGACCACTGCAGAGGATCTGGAAAGGCATTTCCAACATCCCAGAGAAGAGGAGCAGGACCCTCTTTTAGAAAGGGATAGTCCCTTCTCTGTGGTCTAAATGGAGTATTTCCTGAGGAACATTTCTCTGCATAGCACATTCCAAGGAATCCTCTTGAGGGAACCCCGGCCTACATAGGCATAGAAGTCGCTTAGGCTTCCATCTTACTGAGAGAATCTAGCTTTTGGGCTGGCTATTGTTCCCCAGGTTTGATTCTTAAACTTTTGCTTTTCAATTATTTTTGTTTTACTTTGAAATTTTCTGAATTTTTATTTATTGCATTTCAAGCTGATTTTGCATGGGATGATTTGCAGAATTTGGGGTTCATCTCAGAACTCTGGCATCAAAGTCACTGGAATTGTCCTTAAAATCTATTTTAACAAGTTCTTCCGGTGATTCTTCCACATGCTACCTGGGTTCATGTGGTCTCTGTTCCTGGGTTCATGTGGTCTCTGTTCCTGGCTTTCACCTTAGCTTGATTTGTTTTATCTTTTGGTCTTTAAGTACTTCCTTCCATAGAGTCATTACATCTCAAGTATTTTTAATGTTTGTAATACTGTATCTTTAATGCTATTTTTGTCCAAAAGTACAAATTTTAGTTAGCATTTATTATATGTTTTATTTGGTATGTTAGTCAACTTTCTGTCCCTGTGACAAAAATACCTGAGAGAATAAGGAGGAAAGGCTTACGGTGGCTCATGGTTTCAAAGGTTTCAGTTCACGGACAGTTGACTGTTGCCTTTGGGCCTGTGACAACATAGTAAGTACATCATGAGAGGAACATATAATAGCCAGAATGCAAAGAGAAAGAAAGGAAGCAGCCGAATCCCAATATTCTCTTCAAGGGCATACCTCTCAATGACCTAACTTCCTTCCACTAGACCTCAATGCTAAACATTTTACCAGTCTCCTAATACTGCCATAGGCGGTATTAACCTTTAACACAAGGGAGACATTCAAGATCTGAATTCTAGCATTCTGCCCCCGGTCCCCAAAGACTCATGTTCTGTCTCCTATGGCAAATACATTTAGTCCATCCCAAGAGTCACCGGAGTCCCAAATATTTTAATATTCTTCAAAAAGTCCAAAGTTTCCTTTGAGAGTCAAAGCAAACAGCTATGAGTCCCTACAATAACACTAATAAAAAATGGCACAGGATATACAATTCCATTCATAAAGAGAGGAGTAAGTAAAAAAAAAAAAAAGGAATTAGACCAACACAAGATTTAAAACTAGCAGATAACATCAAATCCTATCATTCCCTGTCTAACATCTGGTGGACAGGGTGGTGTGATGTGAGCTCTGAACAATTTGGGCAGCCCCACCTCTGCTATCTTGGGGTTGTAATATGGCCTACATGACCACCCTCACAGGTTGGGTTTACTTGCTGCCTCAGCTTCCCTCAGCAGGCATTCCTCGTTCCTGGCACCTCTAACTTCCTGGGGTCTCCATTGTGGTTTGGCTCACTCTCCCAGCTTCATGTATCATTCTGTAAGAGACTGCTTTCAGGGGCTTGCACTCTATCACACACTGTCTGGCCTACCGGGCTTTACTTTGAAATCTTGGTGGAAGCCTCCGTGACACCGTAACTCTTGCATTCCGCATGTCTATACACTCACCATCACACTGACCACTCCAAGAACTGCTGCCAGCCTGGGTTGCACCAGACACACTTAAACCATGGTTGACTGAACAAGGTAAAAAATTTGGGGAAAACAATTCCCTTAGGTGGCCCTAAGTCAGCCGGGTGCCATGGGACTTTCTTCTCAAAGGAAAGTCTTTGAAATTATTTTATACTTTTTAATACCTGGCATCCTGTGATGGGTAGGATCTGCCTTTTCCAGAGATGTCCCAGGCCATCTTTCCAAATGGCCCTGTGCAAAGCACTTGGCTTCTTTTTAATGGTGTTTTGACACTATGTTCTATAGATGAGAGATTGGAAGCTAATTTTGCCTGGTCACAAAGTACAGTAAGGACAGTATATGCCCTGAGCAAGATGCTTTCAGGGTGTTTTTCCATATGAAAGCCATCCAGAACCTAGGGATGCTATACTTTCTAACAAGTTTTGCATCAGGGGAACCCATATGGGAGAGCCATGTCTCTTCTTTTTCTCTAACAATTTCTTCCCACCATCTTTATCCTTTCAATTCTCTGCATGGAGCCATCTGAATCATTATCAGAAGCATGATAATATCATAACAGCATAAGACCTTCCAGAGAAATTGTGAAATTTTCATTGTTGCACGAGAGTGTAAGAGTGTAAGAAAAATTTCAGGAAGGTGAATGTGTGGGGAAATCGAGATTAAAAACAAAAATAAGACGAATAGTGCCATCTAGTGGGAAGCCCTGGCACTATCAGACCCAAGTAATCTACACTGCCAAACTGTTCTCAAATTTTTCCAAAATGGACTGGCAGCAACAAAACATATGATTTGATTGATCTTCTATATTACCACACTAAAATTATTCCTTAATAATAGGCTGTTTCCAGTGAATATAAAGCTAAAGTTTTAAATTAACATGTCAAGAAATATTAAACCTTTTGTGGGGAGATAATTTATCTGAATTTATTCTTTTTATTCTGTATAACCAGCCAACATGGACGAAAATTTATAAATAGCTCAATTTTCAACAGAAGATGAGGATAAGTCAGGAGTTACTATATCCACTCGAGGTAACTTTCTAGCATGAATTTAAAATGGCAATTGAGTGATCTTGAATCAATCAGCAAGATTTCTCATAAAAATAAAAATGGACTCCTAATCAAGCTATCAGATCCTTTTCCAATATTACTTCTGGGAAACTAGCCCATGGATGGATCTAACCTTTGTTCACTGCCTTCAAAGTACAAATCTCACTCCGGAGTCCTAGAACAATATGCTAACACATTTTTAGGGCATAATCTCAAGAAAAGTGGGAGGGGAAACATGTAGGGAATGAGATAGGGAAGGAGGGATACAGTCTGGATTGGTCCCTAGTCCTCAGAAGTTGGTCATATTTTGGAAGAGACATTATGTGTAAATGGATGTGTTACAGTGCTTGGCTGGTGTTGTTCACAGTTACTGACAAGGTACCAATGAGCAAAGAGGACAGAACAACTCTCCAGCCAAGGGTGGGGTGTGTGTGCAAGACTTCATGTAGCAAGAAAAACAGAAGCTGGTTCATGAAGATTGAGTCAACTGAAAAAGAAAACAATTCCAGGCAAAATTAACAAGGTGTAGAAGGTATATAATGTGTATAAATGAGCCTGGTACTTCAGATGATTAACAAGTAGCTCAGCATGCAAAATATATAGAGGTTAGAATACAGTTAAATTGAGAACTGACTCCTAACCTCTGCATGCATATTCAAGTAAGGCATAATATCTATCATTACAGGGAGTCAAAATAAGAGAAGGAAACTTAAATTTATGCCACAGAGGCCTCAGATTTGAGAGATGGATCTTCCCAAATTAATGAACTTATTTGTAAGTTGTTGCTTTATATCTAGGTGGAAAAGAGAGGGCTAATATTTTAGACACAAAATAGCTATTAGAGCCCCTGCTAAATGATCTTAACCTCTTCTCATTAAGAGACCACCCTATTCTGCCCCTACTTGAAAAGAGGACTCTACTCATGGGGAGAGGCCCAGAGATCCCTAGGGTCTGGGAAAACAAAGCTATAGCAACCACTTTCACAGTGACTGTAGGGTTTAGTTCTCTACATTGAAGACCTAATTCAATTCTCACCACAGACCCATAAAGGGATGATATCCAAACCAACAGGACCAGAGAGGTTAAGAAGTTACCTCTTCAATATCATTTAGCTAGTAAAAGTTCAGATTCAGATATCAGATGTTATAAGGTTTTAAATAATATAATGTTTGCAAGTTATCTCATACAGTACTAGTATTTAGTATTTTTCCAGATTGATGGTCCTCACATATCACTTTTGTCCATTTAACTAAACTTTTCAAGAATTATTTCCTCTGGTATTGGAGTCTATTCCATTTATTATTATCTTTGAACTAGGACTGTTATGTCTACTCACACATATTTACAGGGGCACTGGCCTTCTTTATATTTCCTAATATCAGATTTCAGTTTTCTCCTCCTACTTGAAAAGATGGTTTCAAAAACACAAGGGGGCAGTGCTGGGGATGTGACTCAGTGGCAGAGTACTTGCCTAGCATGCCCTAGGCCCTGGGTTCAATCCTCAGCTCCACAAGCAAAACAAAACAAAGCAAAAAACCATCAGGCAATACTTACCTGAGTGTAATGACCACAGACTTTTGTGCATCTTCGGGTGTTGAAGTCATAGTCTTTAATTTCATTATACCAGTTTGAGATGGCTGAAGACTCCGAAAATAAGGATAGAGACCCAGTCCAGATATTTTCTCCCAGTGAAGTGAAGTTTGGGTGCATCTTGTTTGATTTCAGCTGTGGGTTATGTCTAAACTGACAAGTTTTTGCCCACGCTTTTGCAATTTTGGCTAGTGCTGGGTCCCAAGTCTGCAAAAGGAATTATTAAACAATATGGGAGTCAAGAATGGAATCTTCCACAACAATGTAAGTGGTGTGAGCCAGCAGGGATTTAAAAGGCACATGAGATGTGATGCTATGTAAATCTTCCCTAAACACAGTCTTCAAGCAATAACTAGGGCTGAGGAAATAACGATAATCTGGTTTGATGGAATTTAGCATCTAAGCCAGAAAGACAGACCAACGTTTTTCACTGAAGCCTTATTATGTGCAAGATAGTATATACTGTTTCACTGTCTATGCAATTTATTAGCCACAACATCCCTCATCTGAAGAAGCTCAGAAAAGCTACAAACCAGCTCAAAGTCACAGATCAGGGATTCAAACCCAGAATCAAAAATCCCATCCTTACCCTAGAATCCACATTGCCTTCCTGAGAAGGCAACAGAAAAAGTGAGCTTAGAGTCAAGAAAAGAAAAAACAGAAACCGAAAGAATCCTATTAACAGGGAAGAAAATAACCAAAAAAATAAAGAAGTCTCCCCAAGATGAGGAAGGAAAGGGCCCCAAAAGAGAACGACACTGCTCTTGTGGTGCTTGCTTTTGATGTGGTGAGTAAAGGGCTAAACTGCATTTTAATCATGGATTGTGAATTTACAGCACACACTAATCATAAGCAAAAAAGTCATCCAAGATTACCAAGTTAATACCTGAGCTGTTTTTGATTGACTTATGCCACAAATACTGTATTTTTTTTTTTCCTTACCATGTATAGCATGTCTCTGGCTGTTGGAGTCACCTCTGATCGAAACTTGTTATGTATTCGAACACACTCTTTGATGAAATCTTCATTTTCAATATCTGGCAAGGTATCTACCTTATATGAATAACTATAGACAAAAGAAATCAGCCAGGTCATAGTAGCAAATGTGACCCGCATGCTCAGTCCGGTGGGCACAAAGCCGCAGGGAGCTAAATCCAGAGCCTGGGTTTCTGAGAGAATTCTCCTCTCTGTCTTCAGCTGCCGGTTTCACAAAGCATAGCTGACTTCAGCTTTGAGCAAACGGAAAACAGAACATGAGTTCATCACAAGTTTTAAGAAATGGGTTTCTCCATATATGGTTTGTAGCTGGTTTTGCAATCTTAACCCTTCATGTCAGTGGTTCTCGGTGACACAGCACCTATTCCAACAAGTATTCTTGCAAAATTTTTTTGAGACTGCATCAGACTGTTCAGATTTTGTTCTGAGTTGGGAGGTATTTCCAAAGGAAATCCAAGAGTCTCCAGAAATAACAGTCTCCAATTTTTTATGGGGGTTGTGGTAATTAAATAAAAACATATCTCTGGCTTCTGTGAATGACTTGCAATATATTTTTAAAAACCTTTAAGACTCATCTCAGCACAAAGTGATGAGAATAGAATATCTCTCTCTTATCTGAGTTTCCTTTATCATGATGCCTGAAATAGCAGACAATACCAAACCCTATATATACTATGTTTTCTCCTATGCAGAAGTAACCATGGTAAAGTTTAATTTATAAATTAGGTACAGTAAGAGATTAACAATAATAACTAATAACAAAATAGAAAAATCATAACAATATAATGTAAAAATTTGTCAGCATCACTACTCTTGTGCTTTGGGACCACTATTAGTAAAATAACACAAGCATTGTGACACAACGAGTTGATCTGGTAACAGAGATACCTGAGTGACTAATGGGCTAATAATATAGACAGCGCATATATACTAGAGAGAGGGATGGTTTATTTCCTGAGGCAGGATGGGAGCAAGATGGTGCAAGATTTCATCATGCTACACAGAAAATGCACAGTTTAAAACTTGAGAATTTTTTTTTTGCTTCTGGAATTTTCTATTCAATATTTTTTGACCATGGTAACTGGGTAACTGAAAGTATAGAAAGTAAAAACATGAACAAGAGAGGACTTCTCTACTTGGTTAACATCATAACTTGACCTAGAATTTTATTCACAAAAGTAGAAGTGTGTGCGTGTGTGTGTGTGTGCGTGCGTGTGTGTGTGTGTAGGAAAGGGAGGGTGAGAGAGAATTATAGAGAAAGTACTCCTCTCAATTTCAGATTTTAGCTGAAGTTCTGCTCCTAAATAGCTGTGAGACCTTGAGCAAGTTAACATACTCTCTAAGCTCCAGCCACCTACTAAATGAGGCTAACAGGAAGTTTTCTATCTGCTTAATCATAGAGGTTTGGGAGGATCAAATGAACTAGCTAGTGCATTGATTCGTCACATATTACATTCCTGTTCTGAGTATTTGGCTTAGTAAAATAGAGCTAAAAACATAGTCACTGTTTTTATGCAACTTACAGCGGTAGGAGTGGTGAGACCATGACAGGGGCGTCTACAATAGAAGCTGTTCAAGATCTGGACAGAATAATGCACAGAGAGGTATGGACTCAATAGGGAAGGATGCTCATCCCATCTAGGAAAGGATAGATGTGGCTTCCTATGTACAGCAGGTGAGGTCTAGTTGGAGACTGGAATCATATAGGTCATGATCTGGTGAAAAGAGGCTGGAGAGATCAACAGAATAGAGAGATAGGAGCTGTACATCTAGTTGTGAAGTTGGAAACATGGTGTCAGGGGAAGGATACAGAAAAAAAACATTACATGCAGTTTCCCTCTATATACATGGTTTTCAAGTGTTGATTTTGGCTTGTGGGAAACATGATACTGGTTCTCATGAAATTCAGAACCCAAATGGTACCTTCATGCCAGCTGGAGAGAGAGAGGTAAGAATCAGATCAAGGACGACTTGTTGGTTCTGCCAATGATTTGGATTTTTATCACCAAGATGATGGGAAGTCATTGGAGGATTTTAGCTGTGGGTGGGATGTTTTTAGAAAACATCTGTAATTTAGAAAAATCAAGAAATGTGGAAAATGGAATGGAGTTGCAGAAGTATTTCTAACTGGGGAACTTGTAGAATTAAAAAATTTATAGAAAGTTAAGGTGAACATTACTGTTGCTACACACACAACCTAATAAAACACTTCTATAATTTCAAATTTTTCCTAGGGTGCTCAATTTCTACTAGCATTCTTCCCATCACATTGACTTAGGGTAAGCCTCTTGTCTGAGGCTCAAAGACAACTTTTTGATCACTGTAGTGATAATCAAAAGTGAGACCTTCCACCACTTTGAAGTTGCAGTCTGATCCAGGGCCTACTTCCCATTTTCTTCTGGGTTCCTGTGAGCTAGATAAAAGAATAGGAAAAATGAGCCCTCATAAGCAGCAAATTCAGTGACATTTGTGGTTGCTTAAGCAGTTCCTGTTGTACACTTATAATTCCCAAGGACTAGCATTATCATTTTGGTATTAAAATGAATTAATCTTTAATTTCCTAAAAATACTGAACAAAAGGGAAGTCTGCTATCAGAGAGACCATTTTCTGTTCTTACACAGAGCAACTTAAATCCTTAGAGCCACACTGTTAAGATTTCAAAAGTCCATAGAATTGGTTTGTCACAGAACGACAAGAAATTTACAAGACGCAAATGAATCCTCCAGTTCTTAGGAGACTTTCAACTTTGTTCTGAGTTCTTCTGTCCTTACCTGCATTTTTATCACAGACTCTTTTATAAATGTGCATATGTGTTAAGAAAGAGAGATTTGCTTTTAGTGATTATTACTGAATGGTGGCATTTTAGGATATATTTTTACCATCCTTTTTATTCTTTAATTTTATTATTTTTATAGTGAGAATATACTATTTTTATAATAAGAAGATAAAACATTTTGGAGAGTCATGGGATCTTCAAAGTCAAGCACAAATTAACAATATACACAAAAATTTACTTTTTAAAATATCTTTATTTTTATTTATTAATTCTTATGTGGTGCTGAGGATCGAACCCAGGGCCTCACACATTCGAGGCAAGCCTTCTACCACTGAGCTACAGCCCCAGCCCCTATTTAATATTTTTTGACCATGGTAACTGGGTAAAAAAATATAGAAAGTAAAAACATAGACAAGAGAGGACTGCTGTATTTGGTTAACATCATAAGTTAACATGACACATACACACATTCTGATGAACTTATGTACAGATTAAAGTACTTCCATGTATTAATTGTGCTTATTATTGAATGGTAAGATGTATCTCTCTATCCCAATAATAATTACTTTTTAATAAGCAATAGTTTGTTGGTTAATTATGTATTGTATTAGTCAGTTTTCATCATTGTGACAAAATACCTGAGAAAAACAAAGAGATTTGTTTTGGTTTGTGGTTTCAGGAGTTTCAGTCCTCCCTCAGCTGACTCCATTGCTTTGGGCCTGAGGCAAGGCAACGACTGAAGGGTGTAACCCAGGAAAGTTGCTCAGCTGGTGTCGTCAAGGAAGCTGAGAGAAAAAGAAGGGGCCAGGGACAAGATACAATACCTCAGAGGACCCACTCCCTCCAACTAAGTTCAACCTCCTACAATTTCCACCACCTCCCAATTATCCATTCAGCTATGAATCCCTCAATGGACTAATCTACTGATGAGGTCCCAGAGACCCAAGGATCCAATCACTTTTCTCAAACCCCATCTCTAGATATGGCTGCACTGAGGACTAAGCCTTCAACACATGAATCTTTGGGGGACATTCCAGATCTAAACCATACATGTATGGAAAATATCCCACCCTGTCTTACCATCCTATACACATCTATTTAGATACATGGTGACCTTTTTATTTGGGGGGTAGAAATGAGGTAGAATTTCTTATAATTCTACCCTTGCTAATTAGATTCTATAAACATCTGGGTTCTAAAAAACTATAGTACTTTTTCTATTGTGGGCATGGGTAGAAAAGGGCACAGAAGGTTCAGAAAGGAATAGGAATATTTATCAGCAAAATGTTTGATGTTTATCAGCAAAATAGGTCATTCATATTGTCTGTATGATTTTACTTGTTATAAGTCAGTTTGAGCCATGCAAGTGTGTACAAGTCAACTGTAATGCACATTCTAGGAACAATTATGTCTATAGGACCTTGCACATTTTACTTGTCTGTCCCTTGATTTCCTTAGCTATAAAATGAGAATGACAAGGAGCATTATTATTAATGGGTGTCTTTGGATTGATGAGATTTTGATTGAGAAATTATTTGTAAAAAGATCTTAGAGAGGGCCTATCAGAGGGCTAAAGAGTTAATCCAAAAGTATTTAAGGAATCTACCCTTCAAAGGTGGTCTTAGCACTTCAGATATGGTTGTAGAAATTGACATCAAATATTGTGTTAATTAGAATATGACATATTAGGGAATCATTTTCATTGGCAAAATGAGTGATATTCAAGATGGATGGTTTATGGGAAAATTGAACACATCCTCCTGCAATTGCATGAGTGAGGTAAAGAAGTAGCCACACTTTTAGATCTTTAATTGGGTAGTGTTCCAGGGAATTGCCACTTCACAAGAGGTCTCTGTCCACTGCTCTGACTCAAAGGCTAGCTGGTCCTGACGTTAGAATATCTGTTGAGTTTTTGACTGGAGTGTTTAAGAGCAGAGAGTAGGACTGTTCTCATAACTATTTGCTAATGAATGTCATGACATTTAGCAGAATTTGTCTAAGATCTGCTTTCACAGTAGAATATTATCAGGTATTAAGGTTGTGGGGCAGAGTAAAATGGCTTTAACTAACTTAATTCCTGCTGCATGAGGCTCCTCACCTTTATCAAAACAAACTGATGTTGAAAACCATGCTTGCTGAGATCGACAGCAGTGAGGAGAAGCAGGGAGCTGGGCTTTTTCATACTCATTATGTCACTGTGATGTCATAATAATCTCCCCCCATTTCTGTGTGCATATATATTATTTCCATTTACAGATGAAAATATTGAGGAGAAAGAGGTTCAATTTATTAGACCACGGCCATCTAGTAAGATCTTTCCATAGGGTATGATTGCAAATCTTCTTTTTGGTTGTTAAGAGAGAGTTCTTTAGGCTGGGTTCAAATTAAGTAGTGGCTATATGAACTTGCACATTTTACTTGTCTGTCCTCTGATTTCCTTAGCTATAAAATGAGGATGACAAGTAGTGTTATTATTAATAGGTGTCTTTGGATGGATGAGATTTTGATTGAGAAATTATTTGTAAAAAGATCTTAGAGAGGACTTATCACATAATACATTAACTAATGTTATTGCTACTTCCCTTTATGACCCTAGGTATTCATATTTCCAATTGAGACTATATTTAGCATAGAATATTTTCACTTTTATAGCATTACATTTAGAAAAGAGAAGGAAACTAAGTTGGTTATTAGAAAAACCATATCTTGACACTTTAAATACTGTTATGGATTCACAATGGATTATGGATTCACAATGGATTGTGACACAAGTTATTCAGAATGATGTTGGTTTTTAATAGATTATCCTGTAATTTTTTCACAAACTGCATCTGGCATTCATTTGGATAGTCCAAATAAGTAATTTATTTTACTGATAGTAGAAATGAATACATTGAACGACCTGTAATGATATTTATGCTTAGTTTTTCAACATTTCTAGAGATTTAGGTGAAAAATGGTAGGTAAATGCCACTTCCTATTCAAAGGTATTTGCACACAAAGACCCTGGGACAGAGAAATGCTCTAATAAATGCACTTGTTTCTTCTAAAGTAATGCATGAAATAGAAATATTGGCTTTTTAAGTTATTAGACACAAACACTTTTATGTTTCTATGCTTTGATGTTTTCAACTTTGTTGTGTATTTCATTTCTCTATTCAACAATTAAAGATGCACTTTCAGAAATAATTGCTAATATGTGGATCCTAACACACAAAAAGGGGAGAGGAAGAATAGAAGTTCACTGGATTAGAAAAACAAAGGGGGAATGAAGAGAAGGGAAAGGAATGGGAATAAGAAAGACAGTAGAATGAATCAGACATTATTTTCCTATTTAATATATGAATACATGACCAGTATAACTCCACATCATGTACAACCACAAGAATGGGAAGTTATGCTCTGTGTGTGTATGATATTTCAAAATACATTCATTGTCATGTATAACTAAAAAGAACAAATAAAAAATTTTTAAAAATAATCGCTTTTTAAAAATATATAATTTTCAGAGTTGATTTTTACTCTAATGTCTTTTGCCTAGCTTAAATGATTATGGGTTATATGTAGTTCTCAGGATGTGTTAATCATATTGGTATATTTAAGCCTTACTATAGCTACACGGAGTCCTCTCTGGTTACTAAGATCTGGCTATGTTGTATTTTCTTTCATTTTCCTCTTCTTAATGGAAGAAATTCATTCTTAAGTGCTCTTTCTACTTTCCTTTCCTCAGTCCCTCTTATGAGTGATAATAGATATTAGAACCAGAGCCTTCTTCCCCAAGCAGAGCTAACCACATCAAGTTAGAGTAGTTCCTTCAGAGTAACACATACAACACTGACACTTCACCCACAACTACTTAACATAGGACCTCACATCCTTCTAAAATCCTTACAAAAGGTTTTCCAAAGGTTTGTTTCACATTAGCTAATGAAGTCCATTTCCACTGACCAATTATGCAGCTTTCCAGATGTTGGACTTTTTTCTGATGTGGCCAAGGTTCTCTGGGTTTCTATCAGGGCTGCTTCAAGGAGCCAGAACCTCAGGATGGGTCCTAAAGCAGGGCTCCCTGCCCAGATGCTTTCACTGTTTACTTACACTTTCCCTACTCTCCCATATGGGCTTAAATCAGGAGATAAATCCAAATGATAGTATCCAAGCTGCCCAGAATTCTCCCTGTTGGCCCACATCTAAAGAATTTTCTACTGGGTTAAGCTTAGCATAAATGCCCTCCTAGGAGACTCTTTATTCTTCATGAAGATAAGATTTTGACAAGCCAAGCCCAGTGTGGCCAGAATTATACTCTGACTCAACAGAGTATAATTATACTCTGACTCAACCCTGCCCCCAGAGCTACTAGGCATTAGCCATTATGGGAATTATATTCCACATCATATATCCAGGCTTGTGCTCCCCTCCTGTACTCAGCTGCTACTTGTCATCTCTACCTGTGATCTTCCCCCATCTCAGTATCATATTATCATTCCATCATCCAAAGTCTCAGGCAACTCTTGGAATCATCTTTGACTTTTCTGTCTCTCAGTCTTCACAGGTAAGTCATTGGTAAATTCTATTTACTCTATCTTTGAAATATATCCAAAATTCAACCACCTTTTATTGCTTCTCCTTCTATCAACCTATCTTTACTGCCTGGATTATTAAGTTTCTTAAGTAATCTCCTCACATCCTTCCTTGCCACCGGACATTATATTCTCCTCCTTGCTGTTAGTGTTATCCTTTTATGGTATACATTACTCATGTCACTCCTCTGCTCAAAACCTTGCAAGACTTTGATTTCAAAATGAGCAAAATGAAGAAACAGCCTCTACATGAAGCTTCCATTTTTTTTTTTTTTTGGACAGAGCTTTTATGGGTTAAAGATTAAGAGGTGATAATTTTCTAGAAAGGCTGGCAGTCATCAGTGTAGAAGTTTGGTTGGTAGCATTTACTACTCCTTAGCAGCAACTGTGATGGTTTTCTTAACAGTGAGATCAGGAAGCTTAGCCTAGAGACAGTTTTTCCAGCCCCATTAATCATCGCATCAGCTTCCTAATTCTTTTAATAAAGTTCTTTTCTAGTTCACTAGAGCAGTTTGTCGTTTGTTCTTTTGCAACTAGGAATCCTGACTTTTTGAAGAGGAAAAGGAAAGAAAAAAATCTGTCAATATACCCCAGAGGTATCTCTCTTAACATATTGGTATGCTTCTTTCAGTCTTGTGCACACACACATACACACACACACACACTCACACACTCACATATGTAGATACATATATGCACATATATTATAAAAACTCATGTATATTTAAAAATATGTAAAAGACATGAAGAATTTTGAGATCATAATTTTTTCTTTCTTTTTTCCCTAACCATCAATTCATAATTATAATTTGGATGATTATTATAAGTCTTCATAAACATTTCAAGGGATATACAATGTTTCCTCATATTAACACATTGTAATTAACATAACATTATTGTTGGATATTTGGATTCCATTCAGTTTCTCTATATGATTAATAATAATGATTGACATCTTTATTGAAGGGAAAGAAAGGAAGGAGAGATGGGTAAGCGAGAAATAAAAGATGGAGACCAGGCAGAGATACACACGAGACTTTATTTGTCAGAGCTGACAAATAAAGGCCATTTCTCTATAGGAGACGGAGGCAAAGCAGGCTTGAGTTCTGGGCCTTTTATGGGGGCAGCTCCTACTGTGGGAAGTTAAGGGCTGGGTTGGTATGAGGGAGTAGTGAGCCTTTCTCAGAAATGCTCTTGGGCAGGGGAAGTAAAATTTTTTTCTTAAAATGGCAGCTGCCACTTAAGATGGCCATTCAACATAAGGCAGGGACCTTATATTTATATAGAAGGAATAGTGTCCAATTACTCTTAAAATTTATAATAATTTATATTTTTATCATCAGCATATACAAATTATAACCATATATTTTCTTAAACATTAGGACAATAAGTATACCCATATGCATACCTGGTTTTGCATACTGTTAATGAGATTCAGAGCCAGATACTCATGGTAATATTGTAAAGATAGATTTTATTCAGAAATCATTGTAAAAAAAAGGGGGGTGGAAATCTCAGTATAGAACTGGGCTCAATTCCAATTATGATGAGGACACTGGGGGAATTATTGCTAAGAACAGAGTGGAGCCATGAGAGAAAATTAGTAAGAAGAGACATTGAGGGGACAGGGGATACCTGTTAAGATGAATTTAACAGAATTTTTGCTGAAATCAGGCCAGGGTAATCAGCTAAGGAGGGCAGGAGAGAGATTTTTCTAAACTGGTTCAACAGGAATTTTGCTTAAACCAGTTTATGCAGGTCTAGCAAAGGGTCCAAGGTCAAGGGCTAGTAGAGAAGAGGGCTTAGAGGAGCTTGACTAGTTTGGTAAAAGAAAGCATCTCTTCCATATGCATATTTAAGAACTTCCTCTTTTCTCTACTTTGTTAGTTAATTTTTTTTTTTTTTTTTTTATTGTGAGAAATTCCAGGAAGAAAAACAACTTAGAGGAAGAAATACTTCTTATTTTGGCTCATGGTTGCAGAGGTTTCAGCCCATGGTCAGCTGGTTCCCTGGCTTTGGGCATGAGATGAGGCAGAACATCATGGTGGTAGGGCATGGCAGAGGAAAGCTGTTCAGCTCATGGCAGCCAGGAAGAAGAGAAAGAGAGGGAGGCAGGATCCAGGCGCAAGATACAGTCCTCAAGGGCAAGACCCAGTGACTTATTTCCTATGTTTCTACCACTTCCCAGCAGTCCATCCAGCTATCAATGGATTAATTCACTGTTGAGCTCACAGCCCTCAACATCCAATCACTTCTCCAAAGCCCACCTCAGGACATTGCTATATTAGGGATGAAGGCTTCAACCCAGGAGCTATGGGGGGAAATTCCAGGTCTGAATTATAATGTCTCCCTTAATATGCTAAATGTCAGTTAATTATTTCCGAACTTCTGCTCAAATTCACACAATAAGGGAAAGATGTGAATTAAACTTAGTTTGTCTCTCTTCTTTATTGATCTTGAGGTATCATTTCCCCTCCCCCCAAGAGGACCCTAAAGTGGAACTTCCACAGTTTGCCTTTGACTTCTTATATGTATGATTAAAGAGTCAGCTCTCAAACCAAATTCACAAGCACTGGGATCATTTCTGCTCATACTTGAACAGGTTAGTCACCTTTTAAAAACTGGATTTGAAGGATAATGTTAAGATGAGAATTGCGTAACATGCATTTCTAAACTCTTATTAAACATTTCCATACTTGTCTTTCTCTGCCTTTTATAACATTTTTTAGCATTAATATGTTTCAGAGCAAAACATTTAAAGGAAGTTCATATCCTCTTATAGCATTTCTTATTTGGTAAGAATGCTTTGAGGTTGAAATATGACTTAGCTAAGTTTCAGTATAAACACCTGCCTGAGGTTCCCTTTTTTGTTCCCCTCTGCGGAGCAATGCTATTCTGAGTAAGGCAAGAGACAAGTTCTCACTGCGTGCTCTGTCAAGTTTCTTCAGTGCCTCTGCTCAGATGACCTCAGAGAATAATTCATATGTTTTAGCAGTTGTACTACCAGCTTCTCTGTGGCTAAGCAAAGACCTTTGTACAGACTGCAAATTGTGTGCAGGAAATCAGCTCTCATGTGGAGAGACCATGAGAGCAAATGTGGAGTTACCATGGTAACATACCTTGCTCCTCTGCTCTTAAGTTTCAGCCTTGATGGAGATGGGTGGGGGAGGATAATAGGTGGCTGCTGGACTATTCCACTGACTTAGAAATGGCGGCTATCTTCTGCCAGTTTATCATGACCCAAAACCACTAGGCTTATACTTTTCATGACATAGTACTGTTAAGGTCTGTAAACAAGTCAGGATGGCACCTGGTATTTTGCCAGAGAAATGTTAGAGTCTGTAAACAAGTCTGGATGGCGCCTGGCCAAATGCCAGAGGGAGTGGTTTGTGAAGTAACAAAAGCGAGCCATTAAGTGTGGAGATTCCTTATTGGTTGACTGCTGTATCTATTTTATGCTAATTAGATAAGCTGTGTAAAATCTATAAATACCACTCCTGTCCTACAATAAACGGCTCTCACTCCTGCTGTATCAACGTACACAAGTTATTCATCACCCCCCGGTTATTTTGCCCAGCCAGCCGGGCTGTGGCATAGTACAGCACAGCATATTCTGTTAATGTTTACTTCCTTATGATCCTGAGACATGCATTCTAGAAGTACATTTTTAATGAGGAAACTGAGAGCCAGAGTCAAATAATTTGCTCAAGTTCACGCAATAAGTAAAAGAGGTGAATTAAACTCTGTTTGTCCCTCTTCTTGGAAACATTGACTTTGATAAACATTAGAACAGGCACACCACAGTAGTCCATTGGTGATTCTAATCAGCTCTTCCTAGTGTTTCTGGGATATGGTCAAAGTTTGAGAGCCACTATTTTACACCATGGTATTTCTTTTTTCCCCAGTGACATCATCCCTGGCAAAGTACTGAAGCTGAAGGCCTCATTCACTCTCATCACTCTATCTTGGGATATTGGTACCAAAATTCTCCCAACTTCCCACTGCTGCTTCCAGACCAGTGCTACACATTATTCTCTCTGTAAAATTGGAGACACATGACATTCATTTATACTAAATTCTTACTATCATCATCCTAAGACCTCTATAACTCTTGAGGATTTGGACCTTGCCTTGGAGTCTTTATCTCCATTTGAATTTCTGTCTTTCCCACAACTTCCTTATCCAACTCTATTCCAGTGATTTTAACAAAAGACTTATGTAGACATGTCCTGGGCTTTTCCTACTAGAATGGTAGTCTTTGATCACAGATTCCTACTCTTTGATCACAGCATTCTCCACCTTACTGCTTAAACTCTGCACTGTTTCTGTTTCTAAATCTTCTCTCCATATTATCATGGTTTTCTTTAGCTTATCACCCCTAATGACATCCTATTGTTTCTTTGTCTAGCCCGGGAACCCACAATCACAAACGTGTTCACACCAGCATCATTAGCTAACTCTCATTCTTATGATCCCCCTCTGAGCTAACTTAGCCAGCCCTTGACAAAGGAAAAAAAAAATGTTTTAGTTTCTATTAAGTGGGGAACTAAAGAAAATAGAAAAGTGATGCTGGTGGGAATCATCACTCTGTAGTTGCTCAGCTACATTTTAAATCAGATCTACTTTTAATTTTTGAGCAGTAGTTTGCTACAAACCTTTTGCAACCCTCAGGCTACCTAACCACCATGTAAACTGTCTCCTGTGGTTCAGTTTCATAAAACATCTCACCAGAGGCTGGGTTGTGGCTCAGTGGTAGAGTACTTGCCTAGGATGATTGAGGCCCTGGGTTTAGTCCGTAATACCACATGAAAACAAATAAATAAAGGTTAAATTCTTAAAAACAAAAACACTTCACCAGGCACCAGTTGTCAAGGTCTTCATTTGTGACTCAGTGTTCCTGTTCCTTTTGACTGGAGTATTATTATCTCATTTTTTTCCCTCTACTAAATTCCTATTCATCCTTTAAGGCCCAACTTGAATATCATCTCTTCTATGTTGCATTATATGACTTCCCTAAGCCACTCCTTTCCTTGTTCTCTAATTTCCTTCTCATCCTTGCTTTCCTTTCCTACTAAACTGTGAAGCAGAAGCAGTCTGTATTCATTACCACATCACCTCACACTGTCTTTCCCTCTGTCTTAGCCTAGGCTAGGTGGTTTAAACGAAAGAATTTATTTCTCAGCTGTGGAAGCAAGAAGTCCTACACCTGTTCTAGGAGACAGTTCATTTCACGGCTAGCATCTGCTTTCTGGCTTGCTGGCTTGTGGATGGCCACCTTCTTATCACGTCTTCACGTGTTAGGGAGAAAGGAAGAAGAGAAAGCATGTACCTGTTCTGGTCTCTTCCTCTTCCTTTATGGACACTAATCCCATGTGGGGTTCCATCCTTATGATTGCATTAGAATCTAATTACATCTCAGAGATACCCCGCCACCCCCTGCCAAGATCATTCTGTGGGCTAGAATTTCAACATATGACTTTGAGGAGATACAGATATTCAGTTCACAATACCCTTTATTTCAGAATTTCCACCTCAAATCATGTTAAAAGGAGATTACTTAGATATTGGAAAAGATATATTCTAAAGCTGAGGTACTTGCAAGAACTCAGTCCTTAAATCTGTGCTGCCTAATATCATAGCCTCTAATCACATGGGGTTACTAAACACATGAACTATGGCTAGCCTAAATTCAAATGTTCTTCAAGTAAAAAATACACACCAGTTTTAAAAAACTTGTTATGAAACAAAGAATGCAAAATATCTCCTTAATAGTCTTCATATTGATTACATGTTGAAATGAAAATATTTTTGATGTGTTGGATTAAATAATATATGTTATTGAAATTAATTTCACCTACCTGTTTTTACTTTTCTTATGTACCTGCAAAAAAAAAAAAGCAACCTGGGCTTGTATTATATTGCTATCAGACAGTGCTGCTTTTAATAAATAATTTATAACGTTCATTAAGGATATAGTGACTAACATGAAAAAGTACAGAATGATAAAGTTTAGGAATATGTTCAAATTGGAACTTTGTGTATAAACCTATACTTATAATTTTTTTCTCTGCAATACTTCAAACTACCTAGTAAGTTCAAGTTTCTAGTCAATATGAGATTAAAATTAGGAAGAAATAAGTAACAATGCCACTGTGTTCTATTATCAGAAGATTCTATGGATTTCTGTTCTAACTATATTTGTAGAACAATTAAAACACAGGAATCCTCATTTCCTTAGGATTCACATTCAAGGCACCAAAGTTACAAGGTGACATAGGGAAGCTAAAGTAGTCATAACATGTATTTTCCTGCATAAATGTGAGCGCACACACACATACAAACACTAACAAACTTTTGTATTTCCTTCCTGTATTAAGTACAACTATCCTTGGAGGAAGAGTCAGAATCTTTGTAGGCCTTTTGTTATTTGTACAGTTCTGTCAATATCCAAAAGTTCAAGAAAAGAGCAACATAAGAAATTAACCGCAAAGTGATATTGCAATTCTTGCAAAAGATTCAGGATTTCAGGAATTTATTCAAAAGCTTTCGACAGGAAAGACAAGATGGGTGAATAAACATGCATAGTACTCAGCTTTTTCTCCACAAAGAAGAATCTAAGTAACAGGTATACAGCTGCACTTTGGGGTGAGTGACTATTAGAAAATATGAAAATAAGCAAGAAGAGACTAGAACATTGAAAGATTCAGAGACCTGATCAACAGCATGGAAAAACAAAATACCCCAGAATCTGCCACTAGGCTCAACATCCAGAGGGGGTAGTTCTACCTTTTCAGTGGTAAAAGTGAAAGAGGGAGTCTTAGAAAACTCTTGATGCAGATTCTGGCAATCCTAGGTACAGGAAACTTTCATAATCCTCACAGACTTGCAGCTCATTTAGATAAGAAACCCTAAATCTGCACAAAATCTTACTTTGGTAATGGATCTCATCTCCCAGCAAAACCCCAGGTTTGCTGGAGCCAGGAGCCATTTTGAAAAGGGACTATTATCTGAAGTTGGCCTAGTCTAGGAGACAGAAACTCCTGCATATTCCCATCTGTGGGACCCCACAGACATTCCACATATACTGACTTTGAGGGTAGCTGCCTCATGAACCCAATGTGGCCCAGCTAAGTGACTGTGGTCCAAGTCCTCTGAGTGACCTGCCTTTTATAGGATGATGTGACAACGTGGACTATGACAGAGGATGTGGTCCCTAAGAACCAGGAGATCAGAATGCTTTCCCTCTGAGACCCAAGGTGTTGCCAGTGGCATGTGGACTCATGCTACTGCCAGGATAAAGGCAGATGCTCAGCCAGCTCCCACCACCCCTACCCATTGCATAGCACTCAGGCACGGGTTACTGACAAGATTGGGAGAGAGCATCAGGATTTCTGCTACTGCTATCTTGCCAGAAAGGGCTTGAGAAGGAGCCTTGAACAACTCCATGGTTCCAGCAGTTAATTAGCTTCCAGGAATATGGTGAGGGGACCTGAGAGCAAATATGCATATCTGCAGGTAGAACTCTAGGGGAAGAATTCAGGAGGGAAAAGCCCTGAGAGTCGCTCTGCCCTAGTATACATAGCCAAAGGGGTCTGTAAGAGGAACTTTGGCCAGCTCTGTCCAAGGTTCCATTCTCAGGTGGCCACTGCCCCTGAAGCAGCAGAGAGGAACATCATGATTCCTGCTGCCACTTTGCTTATACATTTCTGGCCCTGCCCCCTCCCCCGCATCTGACCATGAATTGCTGTCAGGAATGGGTGTGGGTGCCAAAGACTCCCACAACTGCCCTTCTCCATATAGCATCTGGGCCCATACCACTGATTGATCGGAGAACAAGTGATTCAGGGCCCTCACCTGAAGGGTCTGCCAGGGTCAAAGGCCCTTGCTAGTAACAAAGCTTGCATCAACAGTGCCGGAGAGACCTCCTTGCCTAATAGGGGCCACCACACCCATTGTAGGAGTGGCCATACAGTAAGCATCATACAACAAGGTTTACCATGGTTCTACCATGATGTGCACCATGTCCAGAGTCATTCATCAGCTATAGGGAGACTACAGTATAGGACTTAGCTGGAATCAAAGCCAAGTGTGCACAACAAATTGATACCGAAGATGCATCTTCAAGAAAAAGCTGCTTGGTAAAAAGCCCATACTATGAAAGTGGCAAAGCCTTTCTAATGATCCATCACATGTGCAAATCTCAACATTCAAGCATAGGAATTATGGAAAAATAGGTTAACATAACACCTCCAAAAGAATAAAATAACTGTAAGGAATAGATTCCAAAGAATGAAGAATTTAAAAGAGTAACTATAGGGCTGGGGATGTGGCTCAAGCGGTAGCGCGCTCGCCTGGCGTGCGTGCGGCCCAGGTTCGATCCTTAGCACCACATACAAACAAAGATGTTTTGTCCGCCGAAAACTAAAAAATAAATATTAAAAAAAATTCTCTCTCTAAAAGAGTAACTATAAAACAGTTAAATGAGATCCAAGAGAATAAAAATAAATAGCTAAATAAAAAGGAAGAAAATACAGGATAGGAATGCAAAATTTAGCAAAGAGAGATTTGGAATATGAATCAAATAGAAATCTTAGAAATAAAGAGTTCAATGAATAAAAATATATAGTTGAAACCTCAACAAACTTGATAAGTAGGACAAAGAATATATAAATTTGAAGACAAGTGCTTAAAGATAATCATGTCAGACAAAAACTAATATCCAAAAGAGACTAAAGAGGGTATTCAAAATCTTTGGGAAAACATTAAATGAGCAAATCCCCACATTTTCAGAATACTTGAAGGTAAGGAGAAAAAAGTTAAGGGTGTTAGTAAACCTACTTAGTGAAATAATGACAGAAAACTTCTATAATCTTACAAAAAATGGACATTCTTGTACAGAAGGCATATAGGAGCCCCAATAGAAATTACTAGAAAAAATCATTACCACAGTGTCCCATAGCCAAACTGTCAAAAGTACTAGACAAAAATTTCTAAAATTTGCATGAGAAAAATGCAAGTCACATGGAAAGGTATTCACATAAGACAGTCACATTCAACTAACAGTGGATCTCCCTCAGAAACCCACACATTAGAAGGGAGCAGGATGATTTAGTCCAAATCCTGCAACAAAATAACTATCCAAGAAAGCTTAATCTAGGAAAGCTATCCTTCAGAATCAAAGAAGAAATTAAGTTTTTCCAAGACAAAACAAATCTGAGGGAGTTCATGACCACCAGACCAGCCTTATAAAACATGTTAAGGGAATCCTATATCTATTTGAGTGAAAGAAGGATAATAAGGAAAGCATGTGAAAATGTAAAGTTCACTTGAAGAACACACACACACACACACACACACACACACACACACACACACACACACAGGCTTCCATAGGATAATGGTGGGGAATTTCTTTTGTTTTTGTACTGGGAATGAAATCCAGGGTGCTTTAACTCTGAGCTATACCCCCAGTGCCTTTTATTTTTTATTTGGAGATAGGGTTTCACTAAGTTGCTAAGGCTGGCCTTGAATTTGGAATCCTACTGCCTTAGGCTCCTGAACTGCTAGAATTTCAGGGATGTGTAACCTTGCCCAGCCATGGTGAAGGAGTTCAATACCTCACTTTTTTTTCTCCTTTCCTTTCCTTCCTTCCTTCCTTCCTTCCTTCCTTCCTTCCTTCCTTCCTTCCTTCCTTCATTCCTTCCTTCCTTTCCTGTCCCTTTTTCTTCCTTTCTTCCTTCCTTTTCTGTTCCAGGAATTGAACCCATAGGCTCTTAACCACTGAGACACATTCTCTGCCCCCTCTCCCACCTTTTTTAAAAATTTTGAGACAGGGTTTTCTTAAGCTGCTTAGAGCCTTGCTAAGTTGCTGAGGCTGGCCTTGAATTTGGAATCCTCCTGCCTCAGCCTCCTGAACTGCTGGGATTACAGGCATGTGGCACCATTCCTGGTTAATACCTCACTTTTAATGGACAGGTAATCCAGACAGCACACCCAAAGAAATATCAGAATTAAACGACACTACAAACCAAATGAACTAAACAAACATTTATAGAACATTCCATCCAAAAGTTGCAGAGTACACATTCTTTTCATCAGCACACCTAACCTTCTCTAGTATAAACTATGAGGCCACAAAACAGGTCTTGACCACTTCAAAAAAATTGAAATCATATCCTATATCTTTTCTGATTACAATGGAATGAAACTAGAAAACAAGTAACCTAATTAAAAAATGGGCAAGTGATACTGAATAGATGTATAACAAAAGAAGAAATACAAGTGGCTATAAAATACATGAAAAAATGCTCAATGTCACTAGCCATCAAGGAAATGCAAATCAAAACTGCAATAAGATATCATCACACCCCAGTTAGAATGGCTATTATAAAAACAAAACAAATGATATTGAGGTATGGAGGAAAAGGAATTCATACATTGTTGGTGACAATGTAAATAAGTATAGCCACTATGGGAACAGTTATGAGTCTCCTCAAAAAAAAAAAAAAAGACCTATCATATGATCCAGCTCTCCAATGTTTGGATATTTCCAAAGGAAATGAAATCAGCATATTCAAGAGATACCTGCTTGTACTACTTACTCTGGCACCATTCACAATAACTAAAATGTGGAATTAGTCTACCTGCTTATAGACAGATAGATGAATAAAGAATGTGGTATGTATACACAATGAAGTATTATTCAGTCATAAAGAAGAATGAAATCCTGTCATTTTCAGTAAAAGGAGTGAAACTGGAAAAATATGTTTAGTAAAATAAGCCAGACAAGAAAGATACAGAATATCTGTCATATGCATGATATTTTAGCAAAATGGCATGATAAATACAGCCTATGAGGAAGCTAAAGGAAAAGTCAACATGAATGCAGGATAAATGATACTAGGGATCAGGAAAGGTTGGGGATGGAGGCAATGGTGGGAAAAGGATGGTTGTATTTGATTATTATAGGCTGTGTGCATGGATGGAATTATCACACTGTATGCTATTACTGTGTAGAATTAATGCATGTTATTAAAAAACATGCCATGGACAAAGAGCGGGCATGAATGAAACCAGTTATTCTCTTGAAGAAAAACAAAATAATTACTCCATTATTTTTTAATAAAATGAAATGATGCAAATGTCAAAGGATTGTAAGAGATCTTCAGAGAAGTGATAAAGATCTCTGGTATATAATTTTTTTTTTTACTTTCAATAGCAAATGTGAAATGAAATACGCAGCTTCTGTGTTACTGTGCCATTTTGCTAAAAAAAATCATGCCAACTCCCTCAGGCAGAAATCATTTCATTCCTTTTTGTTTCCAAGAATTAGTCCATAGTTGCAAACCTCAGTAAAGTATTTGTTAAATATGAGAAAAAATGAACTCAATTTGTAAATGTTTACTTTCATATTTCAAAAGAAAATTCACTTATATAATTTTTTCCATTTTGTTTTTTGAACGTCTGGTCTCCATTTAAAAACTATACTTGCTTTAAATGATTGCTTCTGATATTAATTATCTGAAGATAATTTTAATGGCTAAATTTTCAAGTCACTATAAATTCAACTTAGATAAATATACTTTGTAAATAAATATGCAGAAATGAATGAAATTAACTAATAGATTAATTCTTGTGTTTATGGCTTACCTCTAGGATATTGGTAGTGTTGCTAGATTTGGTAATTCATGAGTTAAACCTTGATAGATTTCTCAACTTGTGAGTATCTGAATGTTTATATTACAGGAAAGAATATAGGATACAAATAGTCAAAGAGATAGTATGGCCAATACACTCTAATAGCATTGAATTAATGTTTACATTATTCGAGTAGATACATAGTTTTAGCTTAGCTGATTTTTAGAGAAGGAAAACATTCTGTACCTTCTCCTCACAAAGGAAATTGTGGTTTCCACGACCATGTTTCTATTTCCTTTTAACATTGTAATTCTTAATTGCTTTGTTTTGTTTTCTTCTTGTGTTTATTTTTTATCTTAAGCATATCATAATCTGTGTCTCAAAGGACTTTTAGAATTATTTGGTATATTAAATTACACAGTATATCTTGAATAAAAATGAAAATTTTAAAAAAGGTGCTTTAAGAAGCTATAATTAATTTACGGAGTAAAATTCTTTGTCACTGACCTAAAAGTTCTGTCTTGTCTTTCAGTACCCTTGAAATTGTGGCCTGCAAGTAGGATAAAAATCTAAGATCTTTCAGAATTCTTGAAATGAGACTCTTCAAATTTATTTCCTTTCCTCTCAAGCTGGTTTTAGATTCAATAATATGACTAGTTCATCTACCTATTTGAATCTACAGAAAAAAAGTTATTGATTACATTAATTAATTCTTTTAATTTCTCTAAGACCTCTAGTGAGGTCCTTATTATATTTCTGATATTGGTAACTTTTTATTTCTTCTCTCTCTCTCTCTCTCTCTCTCTCTCTTATTAGTAGTAATTAGTTCTGGTTTCCACTGCCACTCCCACCCTCCCTTTTTGGATCAATTTAATAAAAGTGAGCTACTACCTTTATTACCCCAGGGTAGGTAGGCTCAGTCAGGATTCTCTGGGACTGCTGGTTACAAGGATGTTTAAACCTTTAGTTCTTAGTCAGTTTGAGAAAGCTGAAGAGGGGAAAGAGCCAGATCAGAAAACAAACAGGAAATTTACCAATGAACAGTGTTATACTCAAATTCGGGACCCCCAAAAGACCACCAGAGACCAAGATCGATGTAAGCAGCAAAGAGGTGTTTATTGCGAGCTAGCTCTGTCCTCCGTATGCACACAGCAACTGGTGACGTTGAGAGGCCCCAAGCCCAGGGTTTGCAGCAGTTTTATACACTCTTTGGGGAAGACAGGGACTTCACATACATCATAGCATCTCTTAGCAAATCATCACACACCGCAGGAAAATCATAAAACAACTCTAAAATATGATTAGCACATTCACTGGCAGGAACAAGTTGGATAAGGGTGATTGGCTAGTAAAAGAGGGGGATTCATTTGAACTGATTGGTTTAAGCCATGAGGGGAGTATGTGCTGAACTACATGGTTTCCCAACATGTTATCAGCCACCATAAACTACTGGGAGGGTCATCTGGCATCCCAGGTATTTTCCCTGTCTGATTGGTGGCTGCTAGGGGGGTTGCTATGGGTCCCTACCTAGCCTGACTGAGTCAGCAGATCTCTCCTGTTATTTGTAGATAAATAACTCAGCAGGGTAGGTATGTGCCTAGGAGTGCTCTGTGGGTCTTTCCAAGGACAAGGGTCATGCCCCCTTCCTTGGACAGGCTTTGCTCTGAGGTAGAGGCTGGTTTTTCAGCAGCATCCAAGGTCATTTGAGACATGAAATCAAAGTCAACCAAGACAAAAGACATAATGACACATTGTGAACAAGTAAGTTGTTCCTGATACTTGTCACCAAGGAGACTATAAGTTATAACTTTACTAACAGATATAGAGGTGTGCAAGTCACATTTTGATTTAAAATATAAATATCAGGAAAAAATTGATCTAAAATATATACTACTTATTATATTTTTTAAAAGGATGCTGTTTCTATTGAGCTTTTAGGATATGCCGATACTAAATCACTAATAAACATGATTGACATAGGCTTGAATAGCAGTGAAGCCTAGAAAGACACTGAAACAAGGAAGACAGTCTTGAACCATAAGCTATTTCATTTTCAGTTTCACAGTTTTGAGGTTGTTTTCAGAGAGAGAGAGAGAGAGAGAGAGAGAGAGAGAGAGAGAGAGAGAAAGAGAAGGTAGGTTAGTTGCACAAAAATTTATCTAAAGTGACTTAATCAGAATGAGGAATAGCTAGCTCCTCTAAAGATAGTTTCAAAGATAGCAAAAGGAACCCAGACCAGTGAAGCAACAATTTCTGATGTTATCTGTATTTCAAGCTCTCTCACTATTCTTGCTGCATTATCATTAGAATGTGGCCTTCACACTCACAGTTTCGACCTCATGGTCAGAAGACAGCAAGCAGTTTCATCTATGTTTTCACATCCACACTTCAGACATAAAGGAGGAAGAAAGGCACGTTTCTTATATTTGAGTGAGGATACACTGGGGATAGCTACCTTCTGCTTCGTGTAGTAGGTAGAAAAATAGAGTCATTTCAGAAAAAGTTTTTCAGAGAGATATTAGGATCTGTGGCCAAGGGATATGTTATAGATTGAACTGTGTTCCTCCAAAAGGTATGTTAAAACCCTAACCCATTGTAACTCGGAATGTTTGGAAATGGGGCCCTTGCAGATGTAATCAAGTGTAGATGTAATCAAGTGAACACATGGTCATTACAATGGACTTTGCCCAGTTTGACTAGTGCCCTTATAAAAAGAGGAGTTCAGATACAGAGAAGAGAATGCTGTGTGAAGACATGGAGTCCTCAGCAGGAGAGTGGAGGCAGAGGTTGGAGTTATGCTTCCTTAGGCCAAGGAATTCCTGGGACTACCAGGAGCTGGAAGATTTGAGATCCATTCCTCTTAATGAACATAGTTCAGCAAAGATCTTAATATTGAAGTACTAGCCTCCAGAAATGGGAGAGAATAAACTTGTTTTTAGCCACTCAATTTATGTTCCTTTGCTACAGTAACCCTAGAAATCGAATACAGTATCTAACCCGGTATTTGGGGTGTTAATTCCTCAGTGCTGTAAGTTTAGAGGACAGCAACAGAACAGAATCTCTTTTTCCTTGGATGTCATCCTGGGAAGTTAGCAAAATAAACATTACTATCACTCTCAAGGAATCAGAGTAGAAATAGTACACCCAAGCATAGAGGTTTTAAAAAAAGATTAAGTGTTTTCTTCATTGTATTTATAAAAATACTTTTTTTTTTGCTTTTAAGTTATGCAATCATAGGTTGTATCATATTAAAGCTGGAATTATAAACTACTTTTAAAATTATTTAATAAATGTTACATGCTTAAGAAAATTGATTTTTATCATTTTGTTTTTAAATATAAACAATAATTTAGTTTTATAATAGATGCAGATAGTATACCTTTTATGCAAAGACTCCCTTTAACATTAAAAAACCTATTGTTGATACCATTAAGTATTATTTAAGTCCTAATAATTTTATATAAATAAAATTAAGCTGGAATCAAATGTATACATATGTATGTGCTGCGTGGTTAGAGTACAGGAATGTGTCATGACAAGGAGAGGAGGGGCACGAATAGAAAAGTGGGGGAGAAGGCCTCCAGGAATAAGAGGAAAAGCAGTGGATGAAAAGAAGCTGAGAGGCAGAGAAAAAATAGGGTCCCACAGAGGAAAGCAATTAAGCTGAGGGTGTAGCTCAGCAGTAGACTGCTTGCTAGCATGCTCAAGGGCCTGGGTTTGATACACACACACACACACACACACACACACACACACACGAAAAGAAAGAAAGAAAAGCGACAGTCCATAAATAAATTGAAAAATATAAAGCCAGTTTCCTGAATTGGAGAATTGCATTAAGAAGTGTCAGTTTTGTGAAAGCACAATACCTGTAACAACAGGGCTAATTTAAAATGCTAACAGGGAAACTTCTGGCTTGTGGTTCTGCATGTAAGGAGTGTGGAAGTCGCCACTCCATCCTAATGACAAGGAAAAAGCTGAACAGACTGAAAAATCAGCAGCCCTTTTTGGATCCGCTCAAGAGGAGTGGACACAGAGTAATCTGTCTCCCCCCAGGTTGAAGAGACAGGCAAACAAAGGGACTGAACTCACTTGTGCAGAGAATCATGAAGAGAAGCTGCTGCAGGAACCAGTGCCAGGGTAGGAAAACCTGATTGTAACTGATAAATTGCTGGAGGCTCCTTGTGAACAAATCCAAGTTAAAACCTTCAGGAAAGCCCAGTCCCTGGAGGCGCTTCCAATGTTTTTCTGAGTTTTACCTCCAGGAGATCTACCAGGTCCTCAGGGTAAATACCAGAGGAAAATCCTCTCATGTTTCAGGCAGGGGGCGGAGTAAAACAACCGGTTTAAAATATCCCAGAGCACTCAGATTTTCTTAGTAGAGTCTGCCCTCAGCAGAGACTATTTAACCAAAGCCTCACCTCATGTAGTTTTATCACATCCCAGCTGACCTGGGAGAAGGAGAATACCCAATTTGAGCTCACTCTAGCCATTCCTTCTCCTGTGAGAGGGGAGCGGAACCCAAAGTTGCCTGGGAAACTCACAGTACTGACTGAAAGACTGGGACCTAATCAGATGACAGAACAATTCCCTTCCACTGTCACCTTATTACCCCATTACTAATGGCCTATTTATAGGCTTTCCTTTTACCCAGTACTTAAAGTTATGTCTGGCTATCAGAAAAAAAATTGCAAGACATACTAATAGGTAAACAAACAACACACACAGGTGTTACACACACACACACACACACACACACACACACACACACAATTTGAAGAGGCAGAACAAGATCAGAACCAGGTATGGAAGGGATGTAGGGATTAATGTGCTAAAAGCACTAAAGAATAGACAGCATGTAAGACAGATGAGAAATGGAATCAGAGAGATAGAAATGTATAAAAAGGAGCCAAAAGGAAAAGCTAGAGACGAAAAAACCGTTGCATATATGAAGAATGCCTTGGCTTGACTTATTAGGAGACTGGGTCACAGCTGAGGAAAGAAAGTATCAGTAACCTTGAGGGTATATCAAACAGAAATCTCCAAAGCTGGAAAGCAAGGAGAACAAAGACTGTAGAGAACAGAATAGACTATCCAAGGACCATAGGATAACTGCAAAAGTTACAAATATGTGGAAGAATACCAGGAGGAGAAGAAAAAGATAAACAGAAAAAAAAAAATATTTGAATTGATAATGACTGAAAATTTCCTCCAAATTAATGTTAGACATCACACCACAGAGCAAAATCATAGAGGAGATGGGGATTTCTGACCAGTGACAAAAAAAAAAAAAAAAAAAAAAAAAAAAGAAGAAGACTAGGCCAAGGATTTAGCAAAGGAAAGCCTTAAATTGGCAAGTTTTACCGTAAGGAGAGGGGAGACTGCACTGAGGGAGAGGGAGATCAGACTGCTCCTGGACATTAAAGGGGAAGAACCTTTTTTAGCAAGTTTTTGGGGTGGGCTAGGATCTGGTTGATCATTATCTCCTGATTTTGATTTTGCCTGATAGCTATAAAGAAGTCCTTATTGCTCAAGGGGGTCATCTGGTTCCCAGGAGCTGATTGCTTTTGCCTAGGCCGCAATCTTAGTTCCTGTCAGAGGGTAACTGCTGAGCAATCTCATCAAGGGATGATCTGCCTGTAGCCTCCCCTGTATCTGGAAGCTGAAGGCCAATGACTGAAGGCTTCCAGGGGTGACTGCCAGGGCTCTGGAGCAGGACTCTGTAAAAGCAACAGTCCCTGGAAATGTCCCGCAAATCTTGAAAAATACCTCATTGTACTCATTTAGTGTCCTCAGTCTCTAAGGGGCATGAGTTAGGTTAGGTATATTGAAGGCTAATAAACCTTGTATTGTAATGCCAGATTCGTGGGACCACAACAGACCTCCAGGAGCTGAATCCGATGCAATCACACAAGAGTCTTTATTGCAAGCTCGAGCCTGGGCTCACAACGGTTTCCGACGCAGTGGTCCCAGGGAGTGAGTCCTGGTCCTTTGTTCAGCGAGATTTTATAGATTTTTGGGGATACTCTCTGTGTCACAACATCACACAAGAAATCATTTCACACCATGAGAAAGTCAAACAACAACTCTTAACATTGATTAGCACATTCACTGGCGGGAACAAGTTGGGTAAGGGTGATTGTTAGTACAAGAGGGGGATTTGTTTGAACTGATTGATTTAATCCACGAGGGGTGTAGTGCTAAACTACTATGGTTTCCCAACATGTTATCAACCACCATAAACTACTGGGGGGTCATCTGGCATCCCAGGTATTTTCCCTGTCCCATGCTGATTGGTGGTTGCTAGGGGGTTGCTATGGGTCCTCACCTAGCCTAGCTGCATCAAGGACACGTGGCACCGCAGATCTCTCCTGTTATTTGCAGGCAAACAACTCAGCAGGGTGGTATGTGCCTAGGAGTGTTCTGTGGGTTTTTCGAAGGAAAAGGGCCACACCCCCTTCCTTGGACAGGCTTTGCTCTGAAGTAGAGGCTGGTTTCTCCAAAAATGGAGTCACATCAGTTTCTCAGTATTATGTGTTTTAGCTGAACACTCCTTAAATAATTAACATGCCTAAATACAGAGCTGAGCAGTAAACTGACCCAAGGTTTAAGGTAATAAAGGCA
Source organism: Callospermophilus lateralis (assembly GCF_048772815.1). Lineage (NCBI taxonomy): Eukaryota > Metazoa > Chordata > Mammalia > Rodentia > Sciuridae > Callospermophilus > Callospermophilus lateralis. Next base: position 125,917,828 of record NC_135308.1, on the reverse strand, counting down.
ACAGATACAAAAGGAAGGCAGAGATGCCAAGCTTTTATCCTGCTTTTAGTTACCACAGTTGAGTATCTGCAGACTCAAGTGAAGAGGCTGTGCTTTCTAGTAAAGGCAACTTCTCTAAGCCCCTGTTATAATTGGGGGCTTGGGCGAATCCAGCTTTTATGGTACTTTGAATTGGTAATAGGTCATGATTCAACACATCAGGAGTGTACCTACCCTTTGTCCCTGTGGTGGTTCCTGTCCCTGTGGTGGTCCCTGACTATCTCACAGGAAACTCTCAAAATACCAAGTAGGATAAATGCCACTAAAACAAAACAGAAAACTACTAAAGTAACTAGATCTAGGCATATCATTCCACACTAAAGAAAATCATAGATAAAAAACAAATCCTAAAAGAAACCCTTATAAAAAGCACTTCCTCTATGAAGGAGAAAAGATACAAATATTATCTGACTTCTCAGAAACCATGCAAGCAAGAAGAGAGTAGAGTAAAATATCAGGAGGAAAAACACTAGCCTAGATTCTGTACCTTGTAAAATTTTGTTTTCAAAAGTGGAGGAGAAAAAGTCTTGATTAGAGAAATAAGCATTTGTTAAAAATAGACATGTTTAAAGCTCTTCAGAGAGAAGGAAAATAATATAGGTAAAAATCTCAGGTCTGTTTTGTGGATGTGGCTCAGGGGTAGAGTGTTTTCCCAGCATGCATGAGGCCCTGGGCTCAATCCCCACCACTACAAAACAAAACAAAACAAAACCATAAAATACTTTTCAGATCTTCACAAAGAAAAACAAACCTCATTAATGTATTTGGTTACGTATGCTTATATATATATTTCTTATGTGCACATATTACATATGCTTATATGTGAGTGAAATGAATGACAATAATGATCAAAGGTGTGGGAGACAAAAATTAGGATTATTTTGTAATAAGGTAATCATTACCTATGAAGCAATGTAGAATTATTGAAAATGGACTTGGATTAGTGGCAAATGTATATTTCAAACTCTAGGGTAACCAGTAAAAAAGTAAGAATATGTATAATTTATATGCTAAGAAAAGAGAGAAAGTGAAATCACAAAATTGCTCATTTGAAAGCACAAAAGGCAAAAATTTAGTTAAAGACAAAAAACAAGAACAAATGTGTCATATCTAAGCAGGGCTGGTCCTTAGGCATTTTTACCTTTGTAGATTCCTTCTACTATAAAAATATTTAAAAATTATATAACTGAAAGTTAAAAAAATGAATATAAACCATGATGAATTCATGATTGTGTTTATTATTATATACTCATATTTCTTATTTTAAAAGAAATTAAAGCATTTTCATGGGTCCCTAAAGTATTTATGGGCTCTAGGTTCTTGCCTATCCTGCCTATGGCATGGTATAAACACTAGGCTGAATATAGACACTCAGCTTAAGAGAGTAGCCAGTCACAGATAAAACCAAAAAGAGGTGGAATACACTAGTTATAGTTCTCCAGAAAGATAAAACCAACAGGACATTGATGGATAGATAAAAAATTTATTAGGAGAATCAGTTCATGTGATAATGGATCCTGAGAAGTCCCTTGGTAAACAGTTTGCAAGTTGGAGAGTCAGGAAAGCTGAGAGCCTAGCTAAGCCCAAGTCTAAGGGCCTCAGAACCAGCCAATCTCATGGTGTAATTTTCAGTCCAAGGCTGAAGATCTGAGAAGTGGAAGGACTGCTGGTACAAGTTCTGGAGTGCAACAGTTAGGGAACCTGGAGTTCTAATGTCCTAGCACAGGAAAAGAAGGTGTCTCAGCACCAGGAGAGAAAGAATGGACCATCCTCTGCATTTTGGCTCTGTTAGGATTCCCAGTTTATTAGATAGTGCCTAATTATGAACATTTGACTACATTTTTCCCGTATTAGCAATATTTCTAGCTAGTCACAGGGATTAGTTCTGTAGGTCGATTGTCTAAAAATGTTCAGGTTTAGATTTTCCAAGTTTAGTTCACAACACTGCATCCTCCCACCTTTGGCCAAGATACAAAACCAGAAACTCTTCATAGGCTCTCATTTCGCTGCTTTTTCTTAATTATGTCTTTGATCAGTTTCTTTTTGATCTTTTCTTATGTTTCCTAGATCAATGAACATTACACTTTGTTTTGACAAGATCATAGTTATCATATAGGATTAGAGACCCTCTGCAAAAGCCAGGCCATTTGCCTAGGCTGAAAATGTAGTAATAGAGCAAAATGCTTTCAGATTCTTTCCATGGTGTATAGGACCTTGTTACACATTTCAGTTCTTTGATAACTTCCAAACCATGTCAAGTTTCTTGCATTTATGCCTGGCTGTTTTGTCAACAAACTTTTTTTCCCTTGTGTTCTTAGTTGGGGAGGGAATCAAAATATTGATTATATAACCTACAATTCCCACTTTTATTTCTAAATTGCAGATATACTGCCGCAGTCTGGCTGGGCACAAATCACGAGCCACTCACAGCTTTGTAGATTCAAACAGCAATTCTTTATTCCCGATCTCACACCGACACTCTACAATCATGTTCTGGGGAAATCCATGTTCTCTGCCCAAATCCACCTCCACTGGGCTTCTGACTCCCCAAAATACTGTCTGAATCCCGTGAGAACTCAAGGGGAACTCAGGCAGCAGGATATGCCCTATTCACAGCAGGAATAACCTTAAACCTGGAACCACCCTAAACCTGGATTGTCCTAAACCGGGAACGCCCTAAATCCAAGGAGAGCCTTAAACCCTGATCCGCCCTGGTCCTTGAGCAAGGTCACCTTACATGCAATGTCACTGCAAAATGTCTAAGGCAAGTCCATTTTACCACGAGTCCTTCCTGTAAGCAACATGGGGTACGCTGGCAAGGAAATTGTCATACCTACTTGGCTAATGGCTCTCAGCAATATACCATTTGGAACTGATTAAATTCACAATGCTCATTCATTATTCTCCCTAAAGGACAGCCTCTTATCCTAGTCCACAGCAATAAGCCATGCTACCGTTGAATCATTGCTGGAGTCTTCTAGGTCCTTCTTCCTAAAGAAGATGCAGACATATGGGATAAGGATGCTAAAAACACATTCTCATGTTCTCTACTATTTAGGGATAAAATGTAGTTTTATTCTGATTCTGTCACCACTAACCTTTTTCCCATCTGTACCTTTCTTTATAAATGTTTACCATATCAGAAAAGACAGCCTGCCATGTCAGAAAAGACACCAGAGATTTATAAATAAAAGGATTGGAAGATCAGAATTAAGAGGGTCTGAAACAATGGCATATGGATGGCGATATGTGAATGGGGATGATGTATTTTTATAGGTTAGTGCATGTTATAATTTAGATGAGGTGTCTTTATTTTTTATTTTAAAGAGAGAGTGAGAGAGAGAATTTTAATATTTATTTTTTAGTATTTGGCGGACACAACATCTTTGTTTGTATGTGGTGCTGAGGATCGAACCTGGGCCGCACGCAGGCAAGGCGAGCGCGCTACCGCTTGAGCCACATCCCCAGCCCCTAGATGAGGTGTCTTTCAAAGGCTCTTATATTAATGCAGAAATGTGAAACTTATTAGATTGTGAAAGCTACAAGCTAACCAGTCTATTCTAGTTCAAATGGACTGGGTGGCAACAGTGGGCAAGTGGGGCATGGCTGAAGGAGGTGGGTTCATGGTAGAATGACCTGGAAAAGTGCATCTTCCCTGTTCTCCATTCCCTCTCCCCCAGTTCTGTACCCTTCCATGAGTCGAGCAGTTTTTCTTCCACTGGGCCTTTCCTCATGACATGCTGCCTCAGCTTGGGCCCAGAGCAATGGTGTTGTTTATCTGTAAACAATTTTAGAAGTCTGATTTAGAGACTTCTAAAACTGTGAGCCCCAAATAAACTTTTCTTCCTTTAAGTTATTCTTTTTAGGTATGTTGGTCACAGCAATGAAAAGCTAATAAAAACAGAAATTGATGCTGGTTGGGGCTGTTGAGACTAACCTGATCATGTGGTTCAGAAGCTTTTGGAAATGGTTTTCAAGAGGAATTTAGAAAAGCTTAAAAATTCAGGCTGGAAAAGCTTTGAAGTATTGTAGGTAGAGTTTAATGGATGCTATTGTGGAAGCTCAGAAGATCACAATTGTTAGGTGCAGGACAGGCTGAGTGAGCTGTCTGCAGGGCATGCCAAACAAAGTTAGCTGAAGGATGGCCTGGCCTCTCAAACCCTCTGTCTTGTTCTTTACCAACTATTTGCTTCAAGCCCAAACACCCAAGCCCCCGCTCAAGGCTGAACACTCAACCCCCTGCTCAAGGCCAAACACGTAACCCCCCTTGTGCCAACAAGGCAGCTTGCAGACCCAGAGACCTCATTAGATTTGGGCTATAAAAACTCCCTCCTGCCAGGCCCCTCTTTCTTGCTTTCTCTATCTCTCTTGCTATTTCTCTTGCTTTCTCTCTCTCCCTCTCTCTCTCTCTCTCTCTCTCTCTCTCTCTCTCTCCCTCTCTCTTCTCTTTCTCTCTTTTCTCCTCTGTTGCACTGCTGCAATAAAGATCTCTTGGTTGCTCTGAGTGTTGTGGTCACTTTTCTTTCAACAATGATGATAGGAATGTGGAGTGTGCTCATGAGGTTTCAGAGGAAATTGAGAACTCTGTTGGGAATTGGACTAGAGGTTATTCATGTTATATTCTGGCAAAGCACTTGATTGCATTTTGGCCATGTCGAAATGTATGAGTCCCCACAGGTTGCCCCCTGTGAGGCTGAATTTAAAAGTGATGGATTAATTAAAATTGTGGAGGAAATTTCAAGGCAGCAGAGTATTCAGTCAGTGGCACGGATATTGTTGGCAGCTTTTGGACAGGCTTACTGTGAAAACTGGAGCAAAAAGTAGAGCTAAAGGATTTAAGAATTTTAAGTTTGGCCAAAAAATTACATTTAATTCTGAGGCCAAGGACGGTATACTTGGATCATAACCCTTAAAGAGATATTAAGTACTTTACAAAGACACAATAGGAAATGTCTTGAAGGCATCTCAGGCATTTGCAAGAACATACTCACTATAGCCTAAAAGATGTAAAAGAAAAAGATCTCTTTGAGAAGAGGTCCTGGGGGGCCCTGCTCACCCAGTGTGAGGGGCTGTGCCTAGGAAGTTGTTTCACCATGCTGATCTATGTAGGCACTTTGAAGCTATTGCAGCCATGATTCTAGAGGGTCCAGGTATTGCATGAGCTTGTAGAAGACCTTGGTACCATACACATGATGCCAGTCTTGCAGGAATGCAGGGTGTTGGAGTTCAGTGGTCATGGAGTTTTCCACTGAAATTTGAAAGTAAGGCCTGTGAGGTCAGGCAAAGTATAGTAGTACAAGAGTCCACACAGGTTTCCCCTGAGAGGCTGATGCATGACGCTTTGCAGAAGAAGCCAAGGCTGGAATGGAGACCCTAGGAATTAAGAGAGTAATATGAACTGTCTGCCATGAAAAGCTGCTGCCTGTGGAGACAGCCAGATTAAAAGCAAGCTTATCCATGCTGAAACCAGTAAGGGCAACATGTTAGGGCTGCTCAAAACCCTTTGGAAATAAAATTTCACCACCATATGTCCTGGATGCTGTACAAAGTTACAGTTGGAGCTAAGGGACCAGTCTGCCTGGCTGGGGTTTGGACTTGCTTTGTCCCCATCCCTTCTTTCTCTGCCCCTGTTCCTCCCTTTTGGAATGGAAATGTTTATTCTGTGCCACTGTATATTGGATATATGTAACTTGCTTTTGATTTTTAAAGGGGTTCATGGTCAAGAGTTTGCCTTGGGTCTCAGGGCAATGCTAAAACTATTTAAGACTATGGTACTCTTGGAGATGAACTAAATGCATCATGCTTTGTGATATAGACATGAGCTTTTGGGGAACTGGGGCAGAATGTTATGATTTGGATATGAGGTATCCCTTCAAAGATCCTGTATTAACAAAGGAGTGTGAAATAATTGGATTGTGAGGATCATCCCATCCTCATTTGAATGGTAACTATAGACAGGTGGGACAAGGCTGAAGGAGGTAAGTTACTGGGGTGTGTATGCCCTGGAACGATGCATATTTCCTGAGGCCCCCTTTTCCCTCCTCTGCTTGCTAATCCCACCATGAGCTGAAGCAACTTTTCCTTCACTGGGCCCTTTCCCTATGATGTGCTGTCTCACCTTGGTGCCAGAGCAATGGGGTTGGCCTTTAAAACCATGAATGCCAAATAAACTTTTCCTCCTTCAATTTGTTCTTGTAGGGCATTTTTTTGTCACAGAGATGAAAAGCTAATTAAAACAGTACGCAATAGAAACACTGAACAATCAAGTAGTCAAAATGACACAATCAGTTGACACTAGACCAGTCTTTATCCTTTGGTCACTCAGAATTTGTGTGATGAGCATATGAAATGCATGAAAATTAACTACAGGCCCATTTGCATGGACTCCTGGTTATCAAGGCTGAATTAGGTACCTGTGCATGTACAGCCTGTCAACAATGGAGAAGAATGCTGCGTTCCCAAAATAGCAATATTCTTTGAGGACGCTAACTGGCATTTGTTGGCAAATTTAGTACATTGAGTCCTTTGCATCTGGGAAAAGTCAATGCTTCTTTTTTATTGGTATAGACACCTATTCTGAGTATGGAATTTGACTTTTCTGCTCTCAGACTCAGGGTCTGATCCAGAGGCGCAGAAGACCACACACTAGCATCCAATCAGACATTTCACTTCACAGTAAAGGCATTTCAGGAGAAGAGCCTGACTGTGGAATCCACCAATTTTATTACACATAATACCATGTAGAGATTCCTGGCCTGATAAAGCTTTGGAGCAGTTTCTTGAGGGGCAGTTAAAATTGCAGACTAAACACAATATCCTCATGATATGTCTTCAACAGGAACAATATATGAGAGTAGGAATGGAGGGTTTGAAGCAAGAGTGGCCTGATTTCCATCATTCCCGCTGACCACCTACTCTGCAGGCGTTGTGGTTCTGCTCCCCAAACTAGCATATTCTTGCCAGAAGACATAGAGACATAGTAAGAGTTTCTTTAAACTATAATTTATAGCTAGATATTAAATATATAATATGTATATATACATATTATATATAAAACATATCTTTCTGTACTGGTTAATGCTAATCTGAGGAAATTAGTCACCAATGCTGCACTGTTCCAACTTGTGTGAGACAGGTTAGTGATTATGGTTTCCTCTATTGATTCTATTTATGTGGTCCATCAAGTCTGCTTAATAAAGAGTTATAACATTAGTACTTCCTAGATTTAATTTTTTTTTTAGACATTCTAATACTTCCTGAATTCCCAGCCAGTTGCTATTTTCAGTTTGTTAGTGGGCTTGTGCTTCTGTAAATTCCCTTTTTCAGGACAAATTTGATTTCTTCCATGGAAGGAAAGGAAAAGGTACTATTCAGTGTCCCCACCTCCACAACTCCGCAATGTACCTCCGCAGATCACCTTGGTTTTTCTGAAACATTATGTCGAATGACAACATAATGGTGATCAGAAGAGGTTCATGGGTGTGCTCAATGAATACAGGTTCTATTCCCTCTAGAGTCAAAGTTTCTCCCATTTTCTTTGGCCTATTCCATACGAACATTCTGTACTTATGCCTATTCTTCCCTGGCCTTCTGCTGTGTAGTTTCCATTATAATTCAGCACTCTTGCTAATTTTTGTGGAAAATTGAGGTCCCACAGCAAACCAGACAAGCTTCACCTTTATATGATTTTAAGAAATTGAGATTAGAAGAAGAGCCGGCACCGGCCGCTCAGGTGCAGACCAGAGGAAGCAGAGAATGCAGAGGCTTTGCTTGCGGGTCACCAGATGGAGCTCTGGACAAACACAAGGTCTCCCCAGCACCCCTGACCTCACCAAACACCCTACGAGGGAAACAGAAGGAACCCATCTTGGAAAAACCCATCAACCCTTAAAACCCATCACCGGTGGGTGTGGCTACCAGCATGGTTCTGCCCTGATCAGGTACCCGGTTTCCAAATCCCCCATCCTTAGCTGTGATAACTCAAAATTTTTCCCACAAGCTTTTTGGGGATGTAGCTATCAATGCAAAACAACAACTGTACAGGCACCTGGTTTCCATCTCAGAGACTAAGAGTAGGGAGGCTACAGGTGGAAGCTCAAGTTCTCTCACATTGGCTATATCCACCACCCTGAACGCTGAGACTCAAGCTAGGAATAGACAACGCCACCTACTGGAAGAAAAGAAAACAGAGTTCTGAGAGACTTTTTTTTTTGCTTTCTTTTCTTCTCTCTCTCTTCTCATCCATTCATCCATTCTTCTCTACCCTTCCCCCTCTGGTCCTCACAACCTCAACATATGTGAAACCAAGAACTTTGTATGAAATAGGACTTTAACAACTGAATCACCAGAATAATATAATATAGAGGAATTGCATATGCCCCACCTCCCCCCCTTTTTTTTCTTATTTTCTTTTTCCCTCTCTATTTTTTCTCTTTCTTTCCTTGTTATTTTTCCCCTTCTTACTCCCTCTATACCCTTTCAACCCCCTAACTTTTACTATTTATATTTTGTAGGGTAATTTTCTAAATACAGATAGCATTTTGAATTATACATTCTTCTATAAATTACCCGTCTATTGGTTAGCAGAGTTCTCTTCCAAAGTTGCTAAGTTAGATTAACCCCATACCCTCACTCCTTTCATCCTAGGTCAAAAATTTAGTTCTCTATATGCCACCAGAAATGGTATGACTTTTATGAAACTAAGGACTATATTTTTAAATAATAATTGAAGCCAACGTCTGTAGACATAGAGTCTAACTATAAATGTATTAGTAATGAAAACTTGTGCTTAGATGATGTACTATTGATGTTGGGAACTGTTAACATTGTCTTTCTCCAATAAAGAGAGATTTTGGAACTATACAAGAGCAATATAAATACATAGGAGGAAAATCATTAACACAACAGTTTCTCAAAGCTGGGAAGAAATGTGAGCAGTATGAAAAGACAAGAAAAGAAAGGACCACAAACAATTCAGGTCAATTCAACATTAGAAGAGGTAATATCTACAGCAGATGAAATGTCAGATAAAGAGTTCAGGATATACATGCTTCAGATGATCTGGAGTCTCAAGGAAGACATTATATAGCAAATTCAGACAATGAAAGATCACTTTGACAATGAATTACATAAACAAATCCAAGAAGCAAAAGATGAACTCTTCAGGGAGATAGAGGTTATACAAAAAAACCAAACAGAAATCCTGGAAATGAAGGAAATAATAAACCAAATTAAAAACTCAAATGAGAGTATTACCAGCAGAGTAGAACACTTAGAAGATAGAACATCAGACAATGAGGACAAAGTATATCAACTTGAAAAGAATGTAGACAACTCAGTGAGACTGATAAGAAACCATGAGCAGAATATCCAAGAAATATGGGATAACATAAAGAGACCAAACTTAAGAGTTATTGGGAGATAGGAAAGTATAGAGGTCTAAACCAAAGGAAAGAGCAATCTGTTCAATGAAACAATATTAGAAAACTTCCCGGACTTGAAGAATGAAACAGAAATCCAAATCCTAGAAGCCTATAGGATGCCAAATGTGCAAAATTACAAGAGATCCACACCAAGACACATTATAATGAAGATGCCCAACATACAAAATAAGGAGAGAATTTTAAAAGCCACAAGAGAAAGGAAGCAGATTACATTTAGGGGTAAACCAATCAGCTTAACAGCTGATCTTTCAACACAGACTCTGAAAGCTAGAAGATTCTGGAACAACATATTTCAAACACTGAATGATATTGGGTTCCAACCAAGAATCTTGTATCCAGCAAAATTAAGCTTCAGGATTGAAGATGAAATAAAAATCTTCCACAATAAACAAAAGTTAAAAGAATTTGCAGCTAGAAAATCAGCGCTTCAAAACATCTTTGGAAAAACATTACATGAAGAGGAAATGAAAAATAACAATGAAAACCAACAGTGGGAGGTAGTACAGTAAAGGAAAAACTAATCAAAGAGGAAAAACAAATCATGTTAAATAACAAAAATAAACAAATATGGCTGGAAGTACAAACCTTATCTCAATAGTAACCCTAAATGTTAATGGCTTAAACTCACCAATCAAAAAACATAGGCTAGTAGACTGGATTAAAAAAAAATCCAACAATATGCTGCCTACAGGAGACTCATCTGATAGGAAAAGACATACACAGACTGAAGGTGAAAGGTTGGGAAAAATCATACCACTCACACGGACCTTGGAAGCAAGCAGGGGTGTCCATACTCATATCAAATAAAATAGACTTCAAGCCAAAGTTAATCAAAAAGGATAAAGAAGGACACTACATACTGCTCAAGGGAACCATACATCAACAAGATATAACAATCATTAATATATATGCCCCAAACAATGGTGTAGCTACATTCATCAAACAAACTCTTCTCAAGTTCAAGAGTCAAATAAACCACAACACAATAATCATGGGAGATTTTAGCACACCTCTCTAACCACTGGACAGATATTCCAAACAAAATTTGAATAAAGAAACTATAGAACTCAATAATACAATTAATAACTTAGACTTAATTGACATATATAGAAAAAGCACCCAATATCAAGCGGATACATTTTTTTTTTCTCAGCAGCACATGGATCCTTCTCAAAATTAGACCATACATTATGTCACAGGGCAATTCTTAGCAAATACAATGGATGCATTTTATCTTATCATAATGGAATGAAATTGGAAATCAGTAAAAAAATAAGGAAGAAAAATTCCTACATCACATAGAGAATGTACAATATGCTACTGAATGAACAATGGGTTACAGACAACATCAAAGAGGAAATTAAAAAATTCTTAGAGGTAAATGAAAACTCGGACACAGCATATCAAAATCTCTGGGACACTATGAAAGCATACTAAGAGGAAAATTCATTTCATGGAGTTCAACCCTTAAAAGAAGAAAAAGCCAATAAATAAATGACCTCACACTGCATCTCAAAAAACTAGAAAAAGAAGAACAAATCAGCAGCAAATGCAGTAGAAGGCAAAAAATAATTAAAATCAGAGCTGAAATCAATGAAATCGAAACAAAAGAAACAATTGAAATAAAGAAATTACATTTTTTTTTTTTGGTGCTGGAGATTGAAACCAGGGTGCTCTGCCATTGAGCTACATACAGAGTCCTTTTTATTTTTTAAGACAAGGTCTCAATAAGTTGCTGAGGCAGTCCTTGAAATTGCAATCTTGCTGCCTTTGCCTCCCAAGTCACTGAGATTACAGGCATGAACCACTGCACTTGGCTCATATTTGACTATTTAAATGGAAGATTGAAAACATCATTGTATCACTAATATTTTGTCAATATTTATTGGTATACTTGTTTAAGCCCATAGCTAAATCAAAGGCCAGCATCAAACTAACAGGATAACCCAATATCATCTCTGTACCCTTTATTATACCCAAGTTCTCCCCAATAAACATTTATCCATATTTAATATGGAGTCCTTGTACCATTTCCATTTTCTGCCACTCTGTACTACTGCCATCTTTACAATATAAATAGACAAGGCACTAATACTCCAGAACATCAGATAGGCTTTACTTATACAAAGGACACAAAAGAACTTTAAGACATAGACAAATCAGCAACATTATCCAAGACCATGAGAGTACAAACAGGAGTACTAAATGGCAGTATTAAACCTCACCAGCAGACATGTGTTTGTAGATGTGAAAGTATAAATGAAAGAATGACTAGAAGCATGTTTGTCTTTCTCTAAGCCTAGTCATATGCTAGAACTTTTTTGCCCATAATTTAGTATAGACTCTTGCTAGAGTTGACATCACCTGGTCCAGGAGTACCTCAAAAGTCTCAAGAGTTCTACAGTGAAAACTAGAATAGATATTACTTTAAGGCATGAACCAAATGCTCATCCACTATACCATACTATCTGGGCCAGAATAACCTGGTCAGTGTACGTTCCTGAACTTAATGCTATGGAAGCAGAATAAGGGTAATTTCCCCAAACTCTCTTGAGATTCATATTAATAATCTCTTAGGCTCACTGAAGGGGGTCAATTAATAACTTTTATAATAAAAATAAAAATTACAAACTAAAGTTCTAAGTACATGGGCATGTGGGTTTAGAAAGATTTACGTATATTATCAGAACACCAACTTGGGAAACAAAACCTAAGAGGACACTCTGTTCCTTTAACCATGTGGTGACATGAAGGATATCCATAAATTGGAGTTTTAGTGCCATTATTTTTCATATTATTTCAGAATAATAAAAAAAAATTCATGAAAATAACTATATATTAAGAATGGCCCATCATTTGAGTCAGTTATAGAAATCCAACTCAAAATAATTAAGGAAAAAGGAAAATTTACTGGATGATTAACCTATTAGTGTATTGTTGAAAACAAAATAGTTAGTGTGAAAAGTTATAAAACTAGGTGTTAGGACAACAACCTTTCACTGCTGCTCTCTATTCGTATTTTATTCTTTTTTCCATGTGTCATGCTAAATAGCCTCAGAAACTTACATATTAAAACTTCAGCTACCAATGAAGACCTGCCTTGAATGTCTGCCTATATCCCTAAAGACAATAATTGACCTCAACTGTGGTCAGTGAATCATTCCAGAACTAGGAAAAAGCAATCATAATAACAAGATGATTGTATGCATGGAAACCATACAAGAATGGGATGGAGAAGGAAAGGGAATGTGAAATAGGATGGAACAATTTCCTGAAGTTTAAGGAAATGTGACACTATAACCAAAGTATATGTAATTTACACATCTTCAGGATGTAAATAAGACTGTAGCAGAACTGTTAACTCAGCACTACTGACATTTTGGACTGACCAATTCTTCATTGTTGGGTAATGTCCTGTGCATTTCAGGATGTTTAGCAGCATTCCTAGTTTTTACCCAGTAGTTACCTGCAACACCTCCCTGGTCATGATAATATAAACATTTTCAGTTATTGACAAATGTTAGGAGTTGTTGCCAGTTAAGAACTATTGACCCATAGCTAAGGGTAGTACTCTACAAAGTTACCTGAAGAATAAGTAGAAAATTAGATACAGAAGGTTTAAATTTATATAGATAGGGCTGGGGATATGGCTCAAACGGTAGTGCGCTTGCCTGGCATGCGTGCAACCCGCGTTCGATCCTCAGCACCACATACAAACAAAGATGTTGTGTCTGTGAAAACTAAAAAAAAAATTAAAATTCTCTCTTTCTCTCTCTCTCTCTTTAAAAAAAAAATTAAGCTCCCTCTTTCCTCATTTAAAAAAATTTAGATAGATATATAACATATTGGCCATATGTGTGAATTAAACATGGTGTCATAAAAATGTATACTTATAAAATGGATCAAAATGTTTTAAATTAATTTGTTATTGGTCTTGGGTTAAACAATTTCATGAACCCAAGATTTCTCATTTTAAAAATGGAGGAAATAACAGCTATGCAGAATGGTTCTGAATATTAAATAGTCATGTGAAAGCATTTTGGAAGCTATTATGTCGAATACAAATAATAAATAATAATAACAATAATAATAAATACAAACATGATGGAGAACCAGCCCCATTTCTCTATCTAAGAACCTAGGACTTTTTCTCAGGATGCAGTATATGAAAAGAGGTGACTTTACAGAAACAAAATTATTCTAAAATGCAGAGCTCTTGAAAAACAAGCAATGTAAATGTGACAAAAAAAAAAAAAGCCCAGAAGCTCTCAAATTTATTAGCATTTCCAGTGGTAAGTAGTTAACTTATTTTAGTTCATAAATTATGAACTTTTGTTAAACATACTGAATAGATAGAAGTAAATAGTTTAAATATATTTATTTTATCATATAAATTTGGAAGCAGTCATATTGCTCAATCACAACTAATTAAAATATTGAGTTTTTTTAGTCTTTGGTGACAAAAATTACAGCAAGTCTTCAATGAAATATTAAACATGAAGTACAAATAATACATTTATCTCCTAACAGGTTGTACAGGTACTACTTAAGTCATTCCAAAAAGATACATCACAAAGATAAATGTTTGATGCCTTAATACCACATGGAGAATAACAGTACCACCAATAACAACTATGATAGTAATAATTAAGACAAACAAGCAAATATTTATTAAATGGCTATTCTGAATTTAGAAGGGTCCTGAGAACCTTATTAAATCTTGTCTAATACTTGAGAAATTTATTAACCCATTTAAAACAGAGATAGAGACATATTTAGAAAACATAAATTCCCTCCTTTAACAGGACACTGAAGTGAAATCTTAAGATTAATTAGGTTAATCAAATCTCTTCTTAGTTCCTATTATCACATATTTATCTGTTCATAGTATCTAAGAGCTTGTCTTAATACTTCCTGTACAATACATGTTTTGGGGTTGCTTTTTTGTTGTTTTTAAAATTTAAATTTGTTGAATAGTATAAAAAATATAGCAATAGTGGCTTGTATATTTTCTTTCTTTTTAAATCTCAGGGTTTTAAATTTTCTTTTTTTCTTTTTAAAATGTTATAGTTTTGGCTTATGTTAATTATAATTCATCTCCCTCTTCCTCCTCTTCTTCCTTTTCTTCTTCCTCTTCTTTTTCATCTTCATATTTCACTTTATCTTCTTCTTTCTCTGCCTTTCTTCCTCCTTTTCCTCTCTCTATTATAGATAATTCAGGAGTAAATACCATCTGTTGTTCCAATAAAATATTTGGAAAATAAGGCTGCACTATTAAAACAATTATGACACACATAATAAAAAACAGCAGTCTCAGTAATAAAACAAATATGCAGAGTGGATCACATACAATTGGCCGGGGCACTTCCCAACTTGGATACCAGAATTGGTAATCTGTAAATAGAGAAGCAATCGAAAGCTGTGTTTCAAGTAAAATAGTTGAATTGTTCAAAGAAGTAAAGAACAAAAATACATACATATAGCTCGGTCCCGATCTGCATTACCTAGAAAGAAAAAGAAAGTCTATAAAGAATTACATAAAAATTTTCTTTCTCTATAATGTAAGAATTTCCTCAATAATAGTGCTACCATTCTCTTAGTTTTCAGGCAACATGCCATCATTCTTCATGTTCCCTTTCCAACCAGTAGCCAATCATAAATCACCAATATTCTCATTTACTAAAAGTCACCCGGTTCTGGTAGAGAGTATAGAAATACAGGAGTGAGGAGAAATGAATTCTAGTGTTAACTCTAAATCATTGTTTCACCTTATATAGGTTCCTTATAAGAATTTACTCATTTTTATCATTTAGTTCTTATTTTCAGACACTTTCAGTTGTTCTTCATTTCTGAGAAGGCAAAGTCAACACCACTCTACATCCTGGCATTTTTCTTTTTCCTCTCTCTCTCCTGCTTTCTCCCTTTCTTTTGAACCTTATCTACCCACTAGATCATAATGTTATCAGGAAATAAATTCTTTTTGTCTGCTCACCTCAGCAGAGAAAGTCAAACAATTATTCCTGAATTTCAGTAGGAAAAAATGGAAAGATAAATGAGTTCATACATATAAAAAACCCAATGTCAACTGGACATGGTGGTACATGTCTGTAATACAGTGACTTGGGGGGCTGAGGCAGGAGGATTGCAAGTTTCAAGTCAGCCTCAGCAATTTAGCAAGACCCAATCAAAAAACAAAAGTTCAAAATCAATGATATCAACAAGAGCTTCATCTCTACCCTTTGGGGAAAATTTAGAATTTATTTCTTAAGTACCTTAGAGATAAACTGACTTTATGTAGTATCTTTGAAATATTTTAGCATATTGTACTTGGTCTTACTTCATATTTTATGTAATGGTTTTTACATTGATTTCTTTCTAAAAAGCGTCTTTCACCATATGATCTGTATTTTTCTTCATTCTGTGTATTAATATTTATTGATACTTTAGTATGACAGTAAAGCAATAGCACATTTCCTCTTTGCATCTTATTTCACTTCTCATCATTAATATCTGAATCATAATGTGAATTATAATTACACATAATCATAAGCTTCACTGTGATATATTCATACCTGTACAGAGTATAAATTTGTCTAATTCATTCTTTTATACTTCCCCTTACCCTCTTCTCTCCTCCCCCTAGTCCCCATCCTCTCCATTACTGTTATACCTTTTATTTATTTTTTATTAAATTATTTATTTATTCTAATTTGTTATACATGATGGCAGAATGCAATTCATTTCATATTACACATATACAGCACAATTTTTCAAGTCACTGGTTGTACACAAAGTATTTTCACACCATTCATATCTTCATACTCATTCCACCGTCATTCCTACTCCCTTGCCCCCTCCTTTTTCTTCCCTCCCCTTTGCCCTATCTAAAATTCCTCCATTCCTCCCATGCTCTCCACCCCCCATCACCATTATGAGTCAGCACCCTCATAGCAAAGAAAATATTTAGCCTTTGGTTTTGGGGATTGGCTTACTTCACTTAGCATTATATTCTCCAACTCCATCCATTTACCTGCAAATGCCTATGATTTTATTATCTTTTAATGCTGAGTAATATTCCATTGTGAATATATACCAAAGTTTCCTGGTCTATTCATCTACTGAAGGGCATCTAGTTTGGTTCCACAATTTAGCTATTGTAATTTGTGCTGTTATAAACATTGATGTGACTGTGACCCTGTAATATGCTGTTTTTAAATCCTTTGGGTATAAACCAAGGAGTGGGATAGCTGGGTCAAAAGGTGGTTCCATTCCCAGCTTTCCAAAGAACCTACATACTGCTTTCCAGTTTGGCTGCACAAATTTGCAGTCCCATCAGCAAGGTATGAGTGTGCCTTTCCCCCCACATCATCGCCAAAACTTATTGTTGTTTGTATTCTTGATTGCTGCCATTCTGACTGGAATGAGATGAAATCTTAGTTTTGATTTGCATTTTTCTAATTGTTAAGAGGTATTAAACATTTTTTCATGTTTGTTGACTGATTGTATATACTCTTCTGAGAAGTGTCTGTGCAGTTCCTTGGCCTATTTATTGATTGGGTTATTTGTTTTTTTGGTGTTAAAGTTTTTGAATGCTTTATATATCCTAGAGATTTGTGCTTTATCTGATGTGCTTGTGGTAAAGAGTTGTTGCCATTCTGTAGGCTCTCTATTCACCTCACAGATTGTTTCTTTTGCTGAGAAAAAGCTTCTTAGTTTGAATCCATCCCATTTATTGATTCTTTGTTTTAATTCTTGTGCTATAGAAGTCTTATTAAGGAAGTTGGGGCCTAATATGACAGGATGGAGATTTGAGCCTACTTTTTCTTCCATTAGGTGCAAGGTCTCTGGTTTAATTCCTAGGTCCTTGATCCACTTTGAGTTGATTTTTGTGCATGGTGAGAGATAGAGGTTTAATTTCATTTTATTACATGTGGATTTCCAGTTTTCCCAGCACCATTTGTTGAAGAGGCTATCTTTTCTCCAATGTACATTTTAGGCACTTTTGTCTAATATAAGATAACTGTAGTTATGTGGGTTAGTCTCTGTGTCCTCTATTCTGTACCATTGGTTTCCCCTACCCTCTCCTCTATTTTGGTGCCAATACCGTCTGTTTTTGTTACTACTGCTCTGTAGTATAGTTTAAGGTCTGCAATAGTAATGCTACCACCTTCACTCTTCTTGCTAAGGATTGTTTTGGCTATTCTGGGTCTCTTATTTTTCCACATGAATTTCATAACTACTTTTTCTATTTCTGTGAGGAATGTCATTGGGATTTTGATTGGGATTGCATTGAATCTGTATAGTGCTTTTGGTGGTATAGTTACTTTGACAATATTAATTCTGCCTATCTAAGAACAAGGTAGATCTTTCTATCTTGTAAGATCTTCTTAAATTTCTTTCTTTAGCATGCTGTAGTTTTCGTTGTAGAGGTCTTTTACCTCTTTCGTTAAGTTTATTCCAAAGTATTTTATTTTTTTTGAAGCTATTATAAATGGGGTGGTTTTATAAGAATTTTTTAATCTCCTCCTTGATGTCTTTTGCAACCCATTGTTCATTCAATAGCATATTATTAGTCTCCAGGTGTAGGAGTAATTTTTATTTTTATTTTGTCATTGATTTCTAATTTTATTCCATTATGATCTGATAAAATGCAGGGTAGTATCTCTACTTCTTTGTATTTGCTAATAGTAGCTTTGTGGACTAATGGATGATCTATTTTGGAAAAGGATCCATGTGCTGTTGAGAAGAAAGTGTATTCGCTCATTGATGGATAATATACTCTATATATGTCAAGTAAGTCTAATTTATTAATTATAGTATTGAGTTCTATAGTTTCTTTGCTTAGCTTTTATTTGGAAGATCTATCCAGTGGGGAAAGAGGTGTGTTAAATTCACCCAGAATTATTGTGTTGTGGTTTATTTGACTCTTGAATTTGAGAAGAGTTTGATTGATGAAAGTAGTTGCTTCATTGTTTGGGACACATAAATTTATAATTGTTATGTCTTGTTGATGTATAATTCCTTTAAGCAGCATAAAATGTCCATTGTTATCCATTTTGATTAACTTTGGCTTGAAGTCTACTTTACTTGATATGAGGATGGAAACCCCCACTTGTTTACGTAGACCATGTGAATGGTATATTTTATCCCAACCTTTCACCTTCAGTCTGTGGGCATCTTTTCCAATGAAATGAGTCTCTTGAAGGCAGCAGTCTTTTTTAAAAATCCAATCTACCAGCCTAAATTTTTCGATTGGTGAGTTTAGGCCATTAACATTCAGGGTTATTGTTGATACATGATCTATATTACTGGTCATTTTTGTTTATTTTGGTATGTAGCTTGTCTTAGTTTCTCCTTTGGTTGTCTTTTCCTTTATTGTAGTTCTTCCCTTTGCAGATTTTCATTGTTGTTTTTCATTCATTTTCATGGAATATTTTGTCAAGAATATTCTGTAGTGTAGGCTTTCTTGCTGTAAATTCTTTTAGCTTTTGTTTATTATTGAAGGTCTTTAGTTCATCATCAAATTGAACCTTAAATTTTCTGGATATAAAACTGTTGGTAGGCATCCATTATCATTTAGAGATTGGTATATGTTGTTCCAGGATCTCCTTGCTTTGAGAGTCTGGGTTGAAAAAATCTGAGATCTGAATTGATCTTCCTTTATAGGTAATCTGATGTTTCTCTCTTGCAGCTTTTAAAATTCTATCCTTATTCTGTATGCTAGGCATTTTTATTATAAATATGTCTTGGTATTGATCAGTTGTAATTTTGTACAATTGGTGTCCTATAGGCCTCATGTATTTGATTTTCCAATTCATTCTTTATGCTTGGGAAATTTTCTGATATTATTTCATTGAAGAGATTGTGCATTCATTTGGCTTGAATCTCTGAACTTTCATCTATCCCAATAAATCTTAAATTTGGACTTTTGATGGTATCCCATAGTTCTTGTATATTCTGTTCATGGTTTCTTACCATCTTCATTGTGAGGTCAACTCTGTCTTCAAGATTGTATATTTTGTCTTCATTGTCTAAGGTCCTGTCTTCCAAGTGATCTAATCTGTTGGTGATTCTATCTATTGAGTTTTTTAATTGGCTTATTGTTTCTTTCATTGCAAGGATTTCTTGTTTTTTTTTTTTTCCAGTATCTCTCTTTCTTGAAGTAATATCTTGCAACCTTTATTTGCTCTCTTATCTCTTTGTTGGTGTGATTGATGGTCGCCTGTATTTGTTCTCTTATCTCTTGTTGGAGTGATGGATTTTTGCCTATATCTGCTCACTTAGGTCATTCTTTAATTCCCAAATCATTTTAGTTATGTACATTCTGAACTCCTTCTCTGACATTTCACCTACTGTGCTATCTACGGCTTCTATTGTTATAGTATCTTGGTTTGTTTCGGGCACATTCCTCCCTTGTTTTTTCATGATGTCTATGTGTCTTTTTCTCTTGCAGTATAGATCAGAGGTATTCCAGCTTCTACCTATTGTCTTATAGTGTCCCTACAGGTTACTAATACCTCACTTTTAAGGGAGAGATCAATATTACAGCACTCAATATACCCAATGTGCAGCCATACTTCAGTTAGCTTCTATTTTTACATTTACATTTTTTTTTTTGCATCAAATGAGATGATCATATTTTTTTGTTTTTCCTTCTATTTTTGTGGTGAACAACATTTTTTATTTTTCATGTTGAACTATTCTGGCATTCATGGGATGAAATCAATTGATAATGATGTACATTTTTCTTAATGTGTTTTAAAATATGAACTGCTAACATTTTATTGAGGGATTTTGCAATGAAAAAGCATCTATATTCTTCAGAGATGCTGATTGGTAGTTTTCTTTCCTTAAGGTATCCTTATTTGCTTTTGGTATCATGGTGAGACAGGTTTCATTGAATGAATTTGGTAGTCTTTTCCTCTTTTCTATTTTATAGAATAATTTGAGAAGAATTGACATTAGTTCTCCTTTAGTGGTCTAGTAAAATCTAACTGAGAATTCTTTAGGTTTTCTTTGTTGGAAGGCTTTTTATTACTGCTTTAATTTCATTGTGTTTTATTGGTGATGAAGAGGAAGAGCAAGATTTTCCATCTTGATTCAAGTAAAGCAAAGGCAGAAATATTTGGGTGTGCTCATCCCAATAGTGACAGTGTTGTTACATTAAAACTGCCCTCTAGTTTCTCTTTGTTTTTGCTTTTTTTTTTTTTTTTACGCAAAAGCATAATATGCTCTGAATTTATCCCCTACCACTTTATTTTAAGCTTTGTATAATCTAACTATAAATATACTATTGGAATATATGCTTTTGTGTTTGAAAAAACAATAAAAGTGTAATCAAATACATTTTCTACTTTTTATTCTCTGAAAATTTTTGGAATTCTAGGTTTTTTTGGGGGGTGGGACATCGAGAAAAAATCTATTAAATATTTATTACTTTACTTTTTTATCTTGCAAATATTTTGGGATATTCTTTTGTTTAACACAGTCATTGTCAAACTGTGAAGCATTTTCAAGGTTTAGCTTTTATTTATCAGTCCTTATTCCTAACATTCTGGTATATTCTTAGGGGAAGAAATAGAAGCAAAGCTCTGAAGAAAAGGCTCTACAGTTTAGAAAAATCTAAAGACACTGTTTCAATCCTCCTTTGATAATAATAGCATTAGAATAATAAGAATAATATTAACTTCACAAAAAAACTAGTGTGCAGTCACTTCACTTTTCTTGTCCTAAGCATTATGGATGTTTTTCTTTTCATTTTAAAGTTATTTTCTTTATCTTACTGCATAGAAAATCTGTGCATTTGTCACGGTTGCCACAACGAGTACAAAATACTCCTGGTTCATAAGGCCTTCTTGACAGAGCTCCTCTACAAAAAAGCAGAAAATTGTTAGGAAAAGACTCAATTTTTACATGTTATGTAAATACTATAGTTACCAATTTTAATTAGTCTTAAGCAGTTTTTTTTTATTTAAGTTTCTTTTATTTTTGTAGCAAAATACATCCTTTCCAAATGGATGCTATAGAATATTTTACGATTAATTACTTTTTGGTTGGTACAAATGTCTATAAAATTCTATAGAAATGATATGTTAATTACATGAAGAGTTTTTAAAATCCTGAAATGCCTGTTGTCCCAAAGATCCAGCTGCATGTATTACTTTGGAATCCATGTGAAAAATACATAGACATAAAATAAACAAGCAAATGAATTTAAGTGGTATTTTACAAAGTTGAATTAATCCATTGTTTAGAGCTAAAGAGCCAAGTAAGAATGGTTACATCAATTACCTAGAATTAAAGAAGGAAAAGGGAAGTGTACATAAAATCCTAGGATACAAAAGAAAAACTATAAAGGTGAAAGATAACTCTGAGTGGCAGGGATGGGTCACTAATACTTGCCATTTAAACAAGATTGCATATATACCTAGAAGGCAATTGGAAGTTATAAAAATAAACATTAGGCATATAGGTTCCTGGTTAGGCACTATAGGTCATCTAGAAGGATAGCCAAACACAACAAACACATATTTAGAAATCTGAATATCAAATCTCAGAACCATATCTTATTTAATCAAGATGGTTTTGCTTATACCCAGTAAGATATCTGATACCTGAAAATTGCAACTGTTCCATCAAGGATATCCAGAGGTTTGTGATTATTTGCAGACCTTATATCACTTCTATAATTTCACTGTTCTATTCAAGGAGAATATATATTTTATTTAGAACCTACCCAGAGCACCAGTCTTCCAGAAACTGAAGAATCAATCTAGTCAACTTCACTACACCTTATTCTAGTTTTATTGCTCTAATTCTTTCTCACTGAAGCAGATGCCTCCAACATAACAGCAAAGCTCATCCTCCCCAAGACCTCTGGGATGGGGGACCTCTGCCTTTGTACCTATGAAAAATTCTAGTCACTATAAAGATACACACTACACAACAATACTAGTACTCTTTTTTATTTTTTACTTTTTGGGGGGAGGTACCAGGGATTGACTCAGGGGCACTCAACCACTGAGACACCTCCCCAGCCCTATTTCATATTTTATTTAGAGACAGGGTCTCACCAAGTTGATTAGTGCCTCACTTTTGTGGCTTTGAACTCGCAATCCTCCTGCCTCAGCCTCCCAAGCCACTGGGCTAGACCTCTTTTTTAAAGTTCAATTTTCATAATCATTATTTAAGTATATGTCAGGCTAATATTCTTCTATGTCAATCTCCCTCTAGTTCTGAGATTCAAAAAAGTTTCACCTAAATAAATTCAAGTCTGAATATACTATACAACTCTCAACTACAATTGAAATGGCTGGACTGGATTAGGAGGAAACTATAGATAGATCTAAGTATCTGAATCTGGCAAAGTCCATTGAAGTTTCATAGTTGCCTTTTTTTTTTTTTTTTTTTTTTAATTTTTTTTTTTTAATTTTTTTTTTCATCTTTTTTCATAGTTGCCTTAACAGTGCTGTAAGAAATATGAAATATTTTGTCTTTGGGCATTTTCCATTTTTAAAGAAGCAACCAAATGGTCATAGAAAGCAAGTCCAGATGCTGAACATAGCCCACTGGAACTTTTACTAGCCTTCTAGCTTCAGTACTTTGCTGCCTATAGGAACATGGGCTTAGGTGGCTTAACAAATGACTAATCCTATTTCTGACCCCAAGTCCATTGGAAGACCACTGTTTAAAACTTTTTATTAGATACATAGTCTTCTGGAAAGATGCTGTCTAGGGGTGGTGGAAACTTTCTTTGCCTTTACTAGATTCATATCTGCTACTACCTTGTTCATCAAGCAGGTAATCCAGGTCTCTATTCAAAGTAAAGAAAGTATGAATTTTGTTGTTTTCTGCTTCAAATTATCCATGCATGTGTAAAGCTATTTTACTTTACACACATTTCTGTTAAACTCCCTCATTCATCTTAGCAAAATATGCTACTGCAGTTCATTTACTGAGTGGCATTAAAAGCTGCTAGTTTTGAGTGGCTTAGAACAAGAAAAGATCTGTAACAGGTCTGGGCTGCCATGCAAGTTGCTCTGCTATTTGGTCTACATATTCCAGCAGGCCTAATAGATACTTGTGGGCTCAAACCCATTGCTAGTACCCAAATATGCATTAGGATCCTCCAGAGAAACATAATTAATAGATTACACACATGAGAGAGAGAGGGGAGCGGGGGAGAGAATTTTAAGGATTTGGCTTCCACAATTGTAGGGGCTGACAAGTCCAAAATCAGAAGGGCAGGCCAGTGGCAGGAGACAAGTACTGATGCTGTAGTCTTGAGTCTGAAGGGGAACATCTGGAGGCAATTTTCATTCTCATATTTTTCTTTCATAAGTCAATATGAAAAAGTTTATATTGAACTTTAAATAAACTCAGAGTTTAAATTGAACATATGAGGGTCACCCATATTATAAATGATAATCTGGTTTATTTAAAGTCTACTGATTTAAATATTAATCACATCTAAAGTATACCTTTACAGCTATATCTAGACTAGTTTGGACAAACATTGGGCATCATATCCTAATTTAGTTGATATATAAAATTAATTATCACATCAGCTTTTTTAAAAAAATGGCGAATTTTACTTTGGCAGTTGAATTACTGGCAATTAACCTTAATTCAGTTGAGGCCTGGTTTTAGGACTAGATAGTTCTACATCAGTGTTTACCTTATTCCTACCATGGTCCTTACTTTTAGGCAATGGTTCTTAATCCTAGGGCATGGTTTTTCTGAAATAAATGTTCAGAGTTTTAGCCAAGATCACTCCATTTTACCTGGTCTCAATCGCAACTCTGTTTCTCAGCACTGTTCAGCCTCTGCAATCTGTGTGGGTATTCAGCCTCTGAATATCTGTTCCCTAATAATCCTTCCAGAATATTACCTTGGGATGTGTAGGTTAGTATTTGGCCCACAGAGAAATTTTACAGAGACTTCAGGGTTTCTTCTTCGTAGCCCTTTTCTTTTTGGTATCCTGAGTCTAAATATCACCAGGCATCAAAGACACTGGTGTTTCTTTTACTCAGAAAAATATATATTTTTTGCTTGAAATATATCTCTTTGGTTAAAGGTAAGGTAAATTCTTAGGGAGAAAAAACAGAGCAAATATGGGGTTCCCACTGAGTTATTAACTATTTGTAAATATTCTAGTCCTATATTGGTTGTTTTCTAATGCCTGAAAACAGTTGTTTTATGTTTTCTCCAGTCTTTATGGGTTATTTTAAGCAGAATACTGATTTTAATTCCAGCTTAAAAAATATTCAGAAAAAAATGGGTCACATATTTAAAAGTTAAAAATTAATTTCTAGAAGAAAATCTAATGTGATTAAAAAGAATAAAAATATTTTGTGAAAGTATATCTAAGAATGACAAATCTCAAAACCCAAGAAAAGTATTGACATATTTTTATCTACAGTAAAATTATTCTATTTGACAAAATAAATTGCACCATAAAGTCAAATGTTAAGCATTATACTGGTAAAATATTCATAAATTATACTACAAAAAGAGGTATTTTTCTTGACCTATAAAGCATTCCTATAATTTAAAAGTATTGGACACCTTCACATAAAAGTATTGATTGTGCAGGAACAGTCAGGTCTTGGTAAATGAAATCCAATTTTTTTGAAATGCACAAAATAATAACTGAACTTCCCTGAAATAAAGATTGTGAGAGGACAGGTCCTCAGAAGGCCTAGCCAACTCAACTTTCCTTCCCACTTTTGGTTCTCAGAATAACTGCAGAATGTGCAGACAAGGTAGTGTTCCCAGATAAAGAGGAACCATTTGGAACAGCCCAAGCTGGAATAGGTTATTTTGCAATGCTTGAGTTCAGTGAGTCAAGATGTGTCCTTAGTATAAACTGGACAGAGTGTTCAGCTGTGGTGTGACATGAGGCATTCACAGATAAGATACCATCCTCCCTAAGTGACTTTACTGAGTCTTGGGAGACCACCTTACTTGGATCCTAGACTTCTGTTTTTACCTCCTGCCTATCTGTAAGTAATACCTTTTCTTTGCTTGACTTCTTGTGTGACAGTTCGGTCTCACTGGATTCATACAAGAGGTAGAGAACCTTCATAGAGATGATAATTAGAAATATAATGAGCCAGGCATGGTGGAGCATGTCTGGAATCCCAGTGACTTGGGAGGCTACGGCAAAAGGATCTCAAGATTGAGATTAAAAAAAAGGGCTGGGGATTATAGTTCAGTGGTAAAGTACCCTTGGGTTCAATCTTCAGTAACCTACCCCTCAAAAGTATACTGACTTCCTAATTGTACATAGCTAAATGTGTGAGAATACATTATCTTAACAAGGGAGTTAAGAAATAAGTCCTCTCTTACATGAAATATAAGAAGTATTATAATACAAAAATGGTGCAACAATAATAAATAGATATTTAGTAATATTTATCAAAATTGAAAATTTTGTTTTTAACCTAGCAATTCCATGACTGTGAATTACAAATACTTTGCTGAGAATTACATACCTATCTGGATAATTGCAGAAACATATTTTGTAATAAAAATAATAAAACAGCCTAATTGTTCCTTAAAAGGAAAATATTGCTTAAATACATTTTTGTACATACATTAAAAAAAACACTATGCAAATTTAGAATTCAGAAACTTTTTGCACTCAAATGACAAAATTTCCAAAGGATATCTTCAAAAAATTAAGGAACCTCAGAGTAAGTGTAGTGTATTCCTGTTTGAATTACTGAAAAGCACACACAGAGACAGATATGATTTGGCATATACAGACAGAATATACCTTTTAGGATGAAATACTGGTGAGGGTAACAGAAGACAGAATGGGAATGTTACTTCTTTCTTGATACCTTTGAATTTTCTCTCATAAATATATATCTGATATTAGACGTATTTTATTAAAATGACTGAATATTAGACATATTTTATTAAAATGACTGAAAATTATAATCCACATAAAGCAATGAGAAAGAGGCCATACTGTATGAGATCCTAAAGTCCTGCAAAAAATTGTAGTTGGAGGAAAACATGAATCTTTAAATATATTCAATAATTAAAGAATGCTGTATAACTTAAAAAAACAGCAACATATAACAGCCTCTTCACACACACACACCTCTCCAAGAAATCCATTGGAAAGGCTGAATAGGTCAAAATAATAAAACTGAAACAAAAGAATAAGAAATGCTGAATACATTCCAAAATATCTTCTTCTTTTTTTTTTTTTTTAAGATTCTTCATGTCTTTATTTTTATTAGCCAGTTGACTCATGACATGTTGATGAAAACTGTCAAAATGACTTTGAAATGGACAATATTGGCTCTGTGGAGACTCATAAGAGAAAGAAAATAGGATTAAGTCTATTGGTTAATTTTGGTTTTATTTATTTATTTATTTATTTTTTCTTGTTGGTTGTTCAAAACATTACATAGTTCTTGATATATCATTTCACACTTTGATTCAAGTGGGTTATGAACTCCCATTTTTACCCCGTATACAGATTGCAGAATCACATCAGTTACACTTCCATTGATTTATATATTGCCACACTAGTGTCTGTTGTATTCTGCTGCCTTTCCTATCCTTTATTATCCCCCCTCCCCTCCCCTCCCCTCCCCTCTTCTCTCTCTACCCCCTCTACTGCAGTTATATCTCCCCCTTGTATTATTTTTCCCTTTCCCCTCGCTTCCTCTTGTATGTAATTTTGTATAACCCTGAGGGTCTCCTTCCATTTCCATGCAATTTCCCTGTTGTTGTTTGACTTCATAATGGCTGCCAATCTTACTGGAGTGAGATGGTATCTTAGGGTGGTTTTGATTTGCATTTCTCTGACTGCTAGAGATGGTGAGCATTTTTTCATGTACTTGTTGATTGATTGTATGTCCTCCTCTGAGAAGTGTCTGTTCAGGTCCTTGGCCCATTTGTTGATTGGGATATTTGTTATCTTGTTGTCTAATTTTTTGAGTTCTTTGTATACTCTGGATATTAGGGCTCTATCTGAAGTGTGAGGAGTAAAGATTTGTTCCCAGGATGTAGGCTCCCTATTTACCTCTCTTATTGTTTCTTTTGCTGAGAAAAAACTTTTTTAGTTTGAGTAAGTCCCATTTGTTGATTCTAGTTATTAACTCTTGTGCTATGGGAGTCCTATTGAGGAATTTGGAGCCCGACCCCACAATATGTAGATCGTAGCCAACTTTTTCTTCTATCAGACGCCGTGTCTCTGATTTGATATCAAGCTCCTTGATCCATTTTGAGTTAACTTTTGTGCATGACGAGAGAAAGGGATTCAGTTTCATTTTGTTGCATATGGATTTCCAGTTTTCCCAACACCATTTGTTGAAGATGCTATCCTTCCTCCATTGCATGCTTTTAGCCCCTTTATCAAAGATAGTTGTAGTTTTGTGGATTGGTTTCTGTGTCGTCTATTCTGTACCATTGGTCCACCCGCCTGTTTTGGTACCAGTACCATGCTGTTTTTGTTACTATTGCTCTGTAGTATAGTTTGAAGTCTGGTATTGCTATACCACCTGATTCACACTTCCTGCTTAGCATTGTTTTTGCTATTCTGGGTCTTTTATTTTTCCATATGAATTTCATGATTGCATTCTCTATTTCTATAAGAAATGCCATTGGGATTTTGATTGGCATTGCATTAAACCTATAGAGAACTTTTGGTAATATCGCCATTTTGATGATGTTAGTTCTGCCTATCCATGAACAGGGTATATTTTTCCATCTTCTAAGATCTTCTTCTATTTCTCTCTTTAGGGTTCTGTAGTTTTCATTGTATAAGTCTTTCACCTCTTTTGTTAGGTTGATTCCCAAGTATTTTATTTTTTTTGAGGATATTGTGAATGGAGTGGTTATCCTCATTTCCATTTCAGAGGATTTGTCGCTGATATACAGGAATGCCTTTGATTTATGCGTGTTGATTTTATATCCTGCCACTTTGCTGAATTCATTTATTAGCTCTAATAGTTTCTTTGTAGACCCTTTTGGGTCTGCTAGGTATAGAATCATGTCATCTGCAAATAGTGATAATTTAAGTTCTTCTTTTCCTATTTTTATGCCTTTAATTTCTTTCGTCTAATTGCTCTGGCCAGTGTTTTGAGAACTATGTTGAACAGAAGTGGTGAGAGAGGGCATCCCTGTCTTGTTCCAGATTTTAGAGGGAATGCCTTCAATTTTTCTCCATTCAGAATGATGCTAGCCTGAGGCTTAGCATAGATTGCTTTTACAATGTTGAGGTAAGTTCCTGTTATCCCTAGTTTTTCTAGCGTTTTGAACATAAAGGGATGCTGTACTTTGTCGAATGCTTTTTCTGCATCTATCGAGATGATCATATGATACTTATTTTTAAGTCTATTGATGTGGTGAATAACATTTATTGATTTCCATATATTGAACCAGCCTTGCATCCCAGGGATGAATCCTACTTGATCATGGTGTACAATTTTTTTGATATGTTTTTGAATCTGATTCGTCAGAATTTTATTGAGGATTTTTGCATCTAGGTTCATTAGAGATATTGGTCTGTAGTTTTCTTTCTTTGAAGTGTCTTTGTCTGGTTTAGGAATCAGGGTGATGTTGGCCTCGTAGAATGAATTTGGAAGTTCTCCCTCTTTTTCTATTTCCTGAAATAGCTTGAAAAGTATTGGTATTAGTTCCTCTTTAAAGATTTTGTAAAACTCTGCTGTATACCCATCCGGTCCTGGACTTTTCTTAGTTGGTAGTCTTTTGATGGTTTCTTCTATTTCCTCAATTGATATTGGTCTGTTTAGGTTGTCTATATCCTCCTGACTCAATCTGGGAAGGTCATATGACTTAAGAAATTTATCGATGCCTTCACTATCTTCTATTTTATTGGAGTATAAGGATTCAAAATAGTTTCTGATTATCTTCTGTATTTCTGAAGTGTCTGTTGTGATATTGCCTTTTTCATCCCGTATGCTAGTAATTTGATTTCTCTCTCTTCTTCTCTTCGTTAGAATGGCTAAGGGTCTGTCGATTTTATTTATTTTTTCAAAGAACCAACTTTTAGTTTTGTCAATCTTTTCAATTGTTTCTTTTGTTTCGATTTCATTAATTTCAGCTCTGATTTTAATTGTTTCTTGCCTTCTATATCTTTTACTGTTGTTTTGCTCTTCTTTTTCTAGGATTTTGAGATGAAGTATGAGATCATTTATTTGTTGGTTTTTTTCTTTTTTTAAGGAATGAACTCCAAGCAATGAATTTTCCTCTTAGAACTGCTTTCAATGTGTCCCATAGATTCCGATATGTTGTGTCTGTGTTTTCATTTATCTCTAAGAATTTTTTAATTTCCTCCTTGATGTCTTCTATAACCCATTGATCATTCAGTAACCTATTGTTCACTCTCCAAGTGATGCATGATTTTTCCTTCCTTCTTTTATCGTTAATTTTCAGTTTCATTCCATTATTATCAGATAAGATGCATGGTATTATCTCTACTCCTTTATATTGTCCAAGAGTAGCCCTGTGACATAATATATGATCTATTTTTGAGAAGGATCCATGTGCTGCTGAGAAAAAAGTGTAACTGCTTGATGTTGGGTGTTATATTCTATACATATCAATTATGTCTAGGTTATTAATTGTGTTATTGAGTTCTATAGTTTCCTTATTCAACTTTTGTTTGGAAGATCTGTCCAGTCGTGAGAGAGGTGTGTTGAAGTCTCCCATGATTATTGTATTGTGGTCTATTAGACTCTTAATCTTGAGAAGAGTTTGCTTGATGAACATAGCTGCACCATTGTTTGGGGCATATATATTTATGATTGTTATGTCTTGTTGGTGTATGGTTCCCTTGAGCAGTATGTAGTGTCCCTCTTTATCCCTTTTGATTAACTTTGGCTTGAAATCTATTTTATTTGATATGAGTATGGACACTCCTGCTTGTTTCCGAAGTCCATATGAGTGATATGATTTTTCCCAACCTTTCACCTTCAGTCTATGTATGTCTTTTCCTATCAAATGCGTCTCCTGTAGGCAGCATATTGTTGGGTCTTGTTTTGTGATCCATTCTACTAGCCTGTGTCTCTTAATTGGTGAGTTTAAGCCATTAACATTTAGGGTTATTATTGAGATATGGGTTGTTCTTCCAGCCATATTTGTTTATTTATGTTACTAAACATGGTTTGTTTTCCTTTTTGATTATTTTTCCCCCCTTTACTGTCCTACCTCCCACTGTTGGGTTTCATTGTTATTTTCCATTTCCTCTTCCTGTAATGTTTTGCCGAGGATGTTTTGAAGACATGGTTTTCTAGCTGCAAATTCTTTTAACTTTTGTTTATCGTGGAAGGTTTTAATTTCATCTTCCATCCTGAAGCTTAATTTCGCTGGATACACGATTCTTGATTGGATCCCATTTTCTTTCAGTGTTTGAAATATGTTATTCCAGGATCTTCTAGCTTTCAGAGTCTGTGTTGAAAGATCAGCTGTTATCCTGATTGGTTTACCCCTAAATGCAATCTGCTTCCTTTCTCTTGTAGCTTTTAAAATTCTCTCCTTATTCTGTATGTTGGGCATCTTCATTATAATGTGTCTAGGTGTGGATCTCTTATGATTTTGCACATTTGGCGTCCTGTAGGCTTCTAGGATTTGGGATTCTGTCTCATTCTTCAAGTCTGGAAAGTTTTCTCGTATTATTTCATTGAATAGATTGCTCATTCCTTTGGTTTGGACCTCTATACCTTCCTGTATCCCAATGACTCTTAAGTTTGGTCTCTTTATATTATCCCATATTTCTTGGATGTTCTGTTCATGGTTTCTTAACAGTCTTGCTGAGCTGTCTATGTTCTTTTCAAGTTGAAATACTTTGTCTTCATTGTCTGATATTCTATCTTCTAAGTGTTCTACTCTGCTGGTAGTATTCTCAATTGAGTTTTTATGTTGGTTTATTGCTTCCTGCATTTCTAGGATTTCTGTTTGTTTGTTTTTTATTACCTCTATCTCCCTGTATAGTTGATGTTTTGCTTCTTGGATTTGTTTATGTAATACGTTGTCAAAATGGTCGAAGTGATCTTTCATTGTCTGATTTTGCTGTCTAATGTCTTCCTTGAGACTCCACATCATCTGAAGCATATATATCCTGAATTCTTTATCTGACATTCCATCTGCTGCAGCTATTACCTATTCTAAAGTTGAGTTGACCTGCATTGCTTGTGGTCCTTTCTTTCTTTGTCTTTTCATATTGCTCATGTTTCTTTCTGCTTGGTGAAACTGTTGTGTTTTTGAAATTTTCCCCCTATATATTTATATTGCTCTTGTATAGTTGAAAAGTCTCCCTTGCAGGGGTGGGCGACGGCTCTGCTCCTCCTCCAATTGGGGTGATCTGTCTACCAGGTTGGCAGGCCGCTGGGACTGTTCTGCCGGTCGGTTGCAGGTCTGCCTACCTTGGAGGTGCGGGCAGCGGCTCTGCTCTGCCCCTCCTCCAATTGGTGTGATGTGTCTACCACGCCCGCGAACCCCTGGGCCTGTTCTCCCGGTCGGACGCAGGTCTGTCTACCTTGCAGGTGTGGGCAGCGGCTCTGCTCTGCCCCTTCTCCAATTGGGGTGACGTGATACCACACCGGTGGGTCGCTGGGCCTGTTCCGGGCGCGGGCGGCAGCTCTGCTCTGTCCCTACTCCAGTTGGGGTGACGTGTCTATCATGCCAGCAGGCCGCTGGGTCTGTTCCTCTGGTCGGTCGCAGGTCTGCCTACCTTGAGGGCGCGGGCGGTGGCTCTGCTCTGCCCCTATTCCAAATGTGGTGACGTGTCTGCCGCGCCGGCAGGCCGCTGGGCCTGATCCGCCAGTTGGTCACAGGCCTGCCTACCTTGCGGGTGCGGGTGGCGGCTCTGCTCTGCCCCTACTCCAATTGGGGTGTCGTGACTACCACGCCGGCAGGTCGCTGGGCCTGTTCTGGGCGCGGGCCTCGGCTCTGCTCTTCCCCTACTCCAAATGGGGTGACGTGACTGCCACGCATGCAGGTCGCTGGACCTGTTCCAGGCGCGGGCGGCGGCTCTGCTCCGCCCCTCTGGCCTCCACAGTATTCAGCAGGACCCGGACCGAGAAGCAGTTTCCGTGGGTTCTTTATCCCTGGGCCAGAGCAGTTCCGGGAGCCAGAATTCAGCCTCTCCGGGCTTGGTGCATGCTCTGACAGGAGCAGGCTCCAAGAAGCAGTTTCCGCGGGTTCTGTAGCCCTGGGCCAGAGCAGCTCCGGGAGCCGGAACTCGGCCGCTCCGGGCTCGGTGCGTGTTCCAATAGGAGCAGGCTCCAAGAAGCAGTTTCCGTGGGTTATTTAGCACTAAGTCTGAGCAATTTGTCTGCGAGACGCAGACAAATATCAGCCTGAAATTACCTGTTCTATAGCTGAAAGAGCTGCGATCAGTCGAAAACAAGGATGGTGACGTCAGCTCTCCAAGATGGTGGCCGCTGGCTTCCTCTGTGGTCTGACCGGTGTGGAGAACCGAACTGGACCATTTCCTTCCCCGTCTCAAACCCAGAATTCAGCTCTGAGCACAGCAAATGCACAGCTGGCAGGAGCCCGCAGAATCAGCAGCGCTGCATCTCTGCATCGCTAGCTCGTCGTTTCCCAGAGCGCGCCGCAGACTCTAGCCGCGGGGCAATTTGCTGAATAAGCAGTGTGACCCTCTGTAGGGACAGATCGCTCACGTTTGAGCCCCTGAAGCTGATCCTCGTGCGATGAAAATCCTTCCACTAGGTTTTGGAGCACTCCAATTTTGCTGGAAATTCCTAACAAGATAGCTTTTAGCCGTTCTAACTCATCATTTTCCCTCACAGTGACGCGATACACGGAGTTGATGCACTCCCTTCGCTGCCATCTTTCCTCAAAAATATCATATTCTTAAAGATCAATAAAATAGGTTAAACCTTCATGAGCCCTATTTTAAGAAGAGATGAAAAATATTCATTATTAAGAATTTTTCCACATTTTCATTTTGTATAATTCTTTCCTGCCTCTTTTCAGATAGAACTTGCTCTTTTAATTCTATCCCCTCTCTCAATATATCAATGGCTTTCTTTAGTTTAAAATGTGCATTAGCAACCAACAAAATAGCTTTTACTCAACTCTTATACATCTTTTCTTTTTCCTCTCCTGGCAAACATCATAGAATGTTCTAAATTGACCAATTTTTTTTTTCAAATTCAAGTTATAAGCCAATAGTAGGTTATAAATCAAATCTAGTGTTTCAAAAAAACATTAATTTAAAATACAAAAGAGATTAGAATATTGTACTTAGCCATGAATAAAGTATTATTTCATATAATTTGTTTTATCACACATAATAAGGATTGTTTCATAAATCTTTTATTTTTTCATTTATCTACTGTGTTTTTTAAGTTTCAGATGAACATCTTTTCATATTGTAACTTTATTTAAAGTTATCATGTCTTCAAATTACAATTGACTGGACAATGAATGTGATATAGATATTGCTGTCATAGCTCTTCACAGAGCCCCTATTTAAATGGGCAATATGAATTGTTTTCAATTTATTTATATTTGAACTACTGTTGAAAATATATAAATGATATGCATTGAATCATAAATTGTGCAGAAGAGCATGGAAACAGAACAGCCTATATATCATAAAAGGGACTGGCAAGAAAGTGAGTCTAAATATTATTAAAAACTCTGCTCATATAGTCCTGGTTTCTCTCTTACCACAATAGCCTCTCCTCATATACCTTTGCTGGTGCCTCTAACTGAGGTTGAGATATTGTACTCATGTAGGGCTAGTTCTTAAGTCTCTTTTGTTTTATTTTTCTTCCTTTCTCATAATTGATCTCATTTCCAACTCAGGGTCTTTGTACCTGTAGTACTCTTTACTTAGTAAACTGTCCCAAAATTCATATGTCTATTTCCTTGTCATGACTAATTTACATTTCTTGCATTTATTTCTCCATGTAATGGGTCAGAAACAGAATACTTGGTCTTCCTTCAAACTTTGGTCTTCTGAAAGTATTCCCTCTCGTAGTTAATGGCATCACCATTCATCCAGTTGCTAAGACTAATGGCATAAGTGTCATCCTTGAATATTCTATTTCACTCAGCCCCCAAATCAAATTCACCAGGAAGTATATTAATTCCATATTTAAAGAATATTCTGAATCTGATCTTTCCTCATCATTTTCATGCTAGGTGAGTAGAATTAATGTCATAGTACAGAATTGGTGTCAGGTGGTAGATATGTCTGCTATATAGAGTGTCTGCTATGTGCTTTCATTCTGAGGCATGGGGTTGTTTTCATCTTATGGCTTTGTTATCCTCTAGAATATCTGAATTCTCTATCAGATCTGTTGCATCCAGCCGGCAGATGAGGAAAGACCAAGAGAGTGAAAGATCAAGTAGAAAGTTTTTAAAGGCCAGACATGGAAAATGGTCTAGATTCTGTTGAGCCAAAACTCATTGTTTGGCCCTATAGAAAATATATTTTAGGTATGTTCTCAGGAAGTAAATAGAATGGTGTACTTTTAAAAGCCATTTCTTTCATTTGTTCTTTGTTAAGAATGCAAAATTTAGATTTACCACCCCTACATATTTCTTTTTTTCAAATCTGTTTTGACTTATTTCCTTCCTCTCTGTGTTATAAAGGAATTTTTCAAGTATCTTTGACTCATATTTTCTATATGGTTGAATAGGTTTTATTTTTCCATTCTGTATTAATTTTCTGGCTACTTTAAAATATCACTGGGTGATTTAAAACAATAGAAATTCATGCTCTTGTAGTTTTGGAGACCTAAAGTCCAAAATCAAGGTGTTAGCAGGATTGTGCTCCCTCCAAAGTCTCTACAGAAGAATCTGTGCCTTGACTTTCCAACTTCCAATGGCTTTTGGACCCTCTTTGTTTATGGATCCCTGACACCAATCTTTTCCTCTTGATTTTTTTCCTGCTAACATTGTCTCCTCCTCTTCTGGTTGTCTAGTGCTAAATCTCCCTCTCCCTCTCTTTTATAAAGATACATGTGATGGCATTTATTGCTCACCTGCTTAATCTAGGAAAAGATACTTATCTTAATCATGTCTTTGCTCATAAGAAAGAAGAGAAAATAGAAGTAAAAAGTTAACATAAGAGTATAAGAGAGAACAACAGAGATTGGCTATTAGCAGAGAAAAGAGAGAGAATCAAGGGAAACAGATAAGTGAAAGAAAAAATATATCAAGTAAAATTTTTAAAAATTGAAAAATTAAAAATAAAATTAAAAGGCATACAAAACAAAACTGAAAAATATGAATCAAATATTCTATTTGTGAATATTTGTGAGTCCCTATCTATTGAACTATGATCCATGAAAAATAGCTACCTTCAAAAGTGCTGGAAATGAGAAAAAACAAATATGAATATGTATAAATGTTCATGAATGATTTAGGTTACAATTAAACAAGAAAAAAAGAGAAAAAAGACAAGAAAAAGAAAGAAAACAAACAGAAAAATTAAAAGAAAAAAGATTTTGATGAAAAGTTAAAGAATTGTTGCCTTTGGAGTTCAAAAGATTCTCAGCTTCCCTTCTCAGCAGTGTTAGGTAGGATGATCTGGAATTTGATGCCTGTCCCACCCTCAGGGTGGAGTTGCTTGAGAGAGGAAATCCTGTAGGCAGAACTCCTGGAGGTTTACGCTTGGGTAGGCTCCGAGTTCTTTGTTGAATGGCAACTGGTCTGGAGATTTTAAATCAGCCCACCTCCAGGGCCCTGCAGTTGCTAGTCCATGCAGGAAGACTGTACTCTAGGGATCTCCCCTGGGTTCCACTTGTGCAGAGGAAGAGCCAATTCTTTGTCTGCTCTGTCACCTGTGGACTCCACATTTCCTTCTCTTGGGTTTAGTCTCTAAACTCAATCTCTTCCACCCCCACTCTTTCAAATACCTGACCAGCTGGGAGGGTCTCTCTTATGATAGAAAAATCAGACCTGACTATACAATGAAATGATAAGAGCGTTATGATGAAGAACCACTACTTGGGAAAAGGATTGATACCCCTCCCCTTCTGCCAGCCTTTCTATGGGAAGCCTGTGAGTCCCTATCTATTGAACTATAAATAACTGTCACTAGGATTCCAACTACTCCTTCTTTAAATGGAAACACCCCTGTTCCAGGCTTTCAAGGCCAGATATTCACCAGATGCCTGTAAAAAGAGTCACTTCTTCTAATACTTTGTAACTTTCTGAACTCTGTAGGAATGTAGCTACATAATTAATTGCTAGGCCAATTAACTGCTGTCTAAACTATAGCCTTATAGGCTTAGTTTTTAGAAATATAGCTCTTAGGGGGATAAAATCAAGTTATCTTGAGTTACTGTTGATCATGGTAAAGGCCACTTCATGATAACACAATTGTTTTACTGACTTTGTTCTGCACCTATGAACTACTTATTGTAATATTTCGATACATGGTCTTTGGTCATGTAGGCCAAAAATTTAATCCCATCAATGTTGTAATGGTTAAAAGATCATGTCATTTCCTATAAAAACCCCATGTGACCTCAGCTTGGGGCCCAGAAGTTTAGAACACTATCTCATCTGGGTCCAATTGCATAAATAATACTGAATTCTCCGACCTTCCAAGTAAGTGGTGCTTAGTCTCTTGCTGAGCACGATTTACATAACACTCCCAACTGGTCCTGCAAGTGGCCAGATTGGAGTGTGAAGAGGAGAGCCAGATGGTTTTCCATGACCACCATTGCTTTTTGTAAACTGCTCTCCACATTTCTCCTGGTCATTTAGGCACACTCTGTGTCTTGCAGTGTAGGTTTGATAGGCCTGTATTTTGAGCCAAACTAAGGTTTGCCAGGAAATGGCTCCTCTAGCTGCCAGCCCCAATTCTGTAGCTGCAAAACGGTTACTTCCTCTGTCCTCTGCAGGAAGCAGGCAGAGATGTAGCTTCTTTCCACACAAGGATATTGTGCGGCATTCCTTTCAGTTTAGTTGGGTAACGTCTTTGGTTTCTGATTTCTTGGTAACCAGACATGCCTAAGTCCTTCTAAAATGGCAAGTTCCCTTATCTCTCCACTTTGCTCTGGTTGGTGACTCTGGCAGCAGCAGTACCAGTACTGCTCGGGATTTCTTCCTTATTTTATTATACCCAATTTCCTGAGTTCCAGATCTGCTTTGAGTATCCAGTATTAAATCTCTGTAAAGTCTTCTCCCTTTCTTTCATCCACCTTGCTGAGAAGCTGCCTATCTGTTTTCTTGGTTTCACACCATGGAGCAGCAGAGAAAGCAACCTCCCCTATTCCCCAGTTGGTTTTATTAAAAGCTGAGAGTTTACTTTGGTTGGTCACAGAAGGGAAAACATGTCTTTGAAGTATGAAAAAACAGAATGCTTTTGCTGAGTTGAAAATGTGTCATGGAATAAAAGATTGCCTTTAAAAGATGAGTGCAAGGCCTGGCTGAGAGACAGCAAGGAAATGGGAATAGTATCACATAACCACATAAAATTGAATTCTACTAACAGAACTTGGAAGCAGATTTTTTTCATGATAGCCTCTAACTTGGAGTTCAGCTGACACACTGATTTTGGCCTTTGAAGTATGAAGTAGAGAATTCAGGTACACTGTGCCTGGATGTATGACCTACAGAACTGTAATTATAAGTGAATGCTGTTTTAAACACTGTATTTGTGGTAATCCAATATGCAACAATAGAAAATCAATCCACATGCTGGAACCCTAATCTAAGCTACA
Organism: Callospermophilus lateralis; assembly: GCF_048772815.1. NCBI lineage: Eukaryota > Metazoa > Chordata > Mammalia > Rodentia > Sciuridae > Callospermophilus > Callospermophilus lateralis. Next base: position 125,879,649 of record NC_135308.1, on the reverse strand, counting down.
GCAGTATTTGTCCTTTACTATAGAAATAGCCTCCTAATTGTGCTTTTTGTACCCTTGTTTCCCTATACTTCATTCTTTATATAACAATCAGAATAATCTTTTTTATTCAGAACATTTTTTATTTGAGGCATTAATTAGTATAATGTTCAATGGCATGATGATGATGATGATGATGATGATGATGATGACGACGACAACAACGGCAGGCAGCAACAATGAAGATGTCAGTTTTCTAATGGGTATTTTTGTTGAATGTTCATGTAATATCTCCTAATTTCTTAACTAGAAAATCAAATAAATATTGTTTTATGTTCAGATATCTAACTGTGATTTTAATTTCAGTATTTGCATTAGATGATTATAGTTTACTTCTTTATTAATTTAATGAAAAAAATCACAAAGCATTTTATTCTAATTAAACTACTGCATATTTTTAAACATTTTACTTTGGAGAATTCTGTGAAACTGTTTCCCAATGTAATTTGTGAAGCACTATCTTTTAATTAATTCTTTTTAGTTATATATAGCATTAGGAATCATTTTGACATAATTATAAAATATGGAATATAATTTGTTGTAATTCAGTCCCTAGTACTCCTCCTTTCTTTTCCCTTCCCCCTGTTCCCTTCCCTCTATTAACCTTTCTGCTCTTAGAGTTTTTTTTTTTTTAATTAATGTCTTGTGAATATACATAAAGGTGAGATTTACTGTGGCATATTCATATGTATCTTAGGAAAATTATGTCAGATTCATTCCATGTTTTCCCCTTATCCTGTCCATCCTCCTTCCCTGAAATCCCTTTTCACTTTTCCACTTTCTTCAATTTTGATAGAACTCCCCCGCCATTTTCTTTTCTTGCCTACCTTATTTTGGATTAGCTTCTACATATAAGAGAAAATATTCAAACTGATTTTCTGGGTCTGGTTTATTTAACTTAGCATGATGGTCTCCATCAGCAAATGCCATAATTTCCTTCATCTTTATGATTAAATAATACTCCATTATGTAAATATACCACATTTTCTTTATCTATTAATGTTTTGAAGGGCACCTTGGTTGGTTCCATAACTTGGCTATTGTGAATTGTACTGCTACAAACATTTCTGTAGCTGTATATTTACAGTATGATGGTTTTAGATAGTTTGGATATATACCAAGGAGCAGGATAGCTGGGTCACATGGTGGTTCCATACTCCATCAACAATGTATGAGTGTTCCTTTTCCCCACATCCTCAGCAATATGTATTATTAATATTCTTGCTAATTATCTTTCTGACTGTAATGAGATGAAATCTCAATGTAGTTTTGATTTGCAGTTCCTGGATTGCTAGAGATGTTAAAAAATTTTTTCATATTTTATTGATCATTTGTATTTTTTCTTTACAGAAATATGTGTTTAGTTCTTTTGCCCATTTTTTGTTTTTTAAATTTTTTGGTGTTAAGTGTTTTGAGTTCTAGAAATACACTGCTCCTGAAGATCAGGTGACAATGATTTTCTCCCATTCCATAGGCTCTCTTTTCATGCTCTTATTTCTTTTGCTGTGCAAAAGTTTTTCATTTGATGCCATCCCACTTATTTTTATTTTTTTTCAATTATAGATGGACACAACACCTTATTTATTTATTTCTATGTGGTTCTAAGGATTGAACCCAGTTCTGACACATGGCTAAGTAAGTGCTCTACCATTGAGCTACAACCCCATCCCCACTTATTGATTTTTGGTTTTGTTTCTTGTACTTATTTTGGAGTCTTGTTAAGAAAGTCAGATTCTGTGCCAACATGTTGGAGTGTTTGTTTGGTCTATATTTTTTTCTAGTAGTTGCAGAGTTTCTGACCTAATTCCTAGGTATCTGATACACTTAGAATTCAGTTTTGTGCTAGCTGACACATAGGGCTCAAGTATCATTCTTCTACTTATAGATTTCCAGTTTTTCCAGCACCATTTGTTCAAAAGGCTATCTTTTCTCCCATATATATCTGTGGAATCTTTGTCTAGGGTCAGATGACAGTATCCATGAGGGTCTCTGTGTCTTCATTCTATTCAATTGATCTTCGTGTCTGTTTTAGTGCCAGTACCATGCTATTTTGTTAACTATAGCTCTATGGAATAATATGAAGTCTGGGGTTGTGATGCCTCTAGCATTGCTCATTTTGCACAGGATTGTTCTAGGTATTCTGGGTCTCACTTTTGCAAATGAATTTTACAATTGTTTTTTCTACTACTGTGAAGAATATCATTAGTATTTTGATGGGATTGTACTGAATCTATATACTACTTTTGGTAGTATAGCAATTTTGACAATAGTAAATGCCTATCCACGAATTTGAGCTATTTCTGTCTTCTTAGGTCTTCTTCAAGTTCTTTTCCAGAATTCTATGGTTTTCATTGTAGAGTTCCTTCACCTCCTTTGTTAGACTAATTCTCAAGTATTTTATTTTTTGAAGTTATTGTGAATGGGATAGTTTTCCTAATTTCTTTTTCAACAGATTTGTTGTTGGAGTACAGGAAAGCAATTGATTTATGTATGTTGATCTTGTATCTGCTACTTTACTATATTTGTTTATTAGCTCTAGAAGTCCTCTGGTGGAGTTTTTGGGGTCTTCTAAATATAATATCAAGTCGCCAGCAAACAGAGAGACTTTAGTTTTTGTTTGTTTTGTTTTGTTTATTTTCCTAATTGTATCCCTTTAATCTCCATTTCGTGCCTAATTCCTCTGGCTAGATTTTCAAGGACTATGTTGAACAGGAGGTGCAACATTTGTCTTGTTCCTGTTGTTAGAGGAAATGTTTTCAGTTTTGCTCCATTCAGTATGATGTCGATCTTGAGATTGTCATACGTGGCTTTTACAATATTGAGGTAATTTCCTTCTAGCTTAGTTTCTCCAGTGTTTTAAACACAAATGGGCACTGGACTTTGTCAAATGCTTTTTCTGCATTTATAGTGATAATTATGTAATTCTTGTCCTTAATTCTATTAATTTGTCCTAAATTCTATTAATTCTATTAGCTTGTGTATGTTGACCCAATCTTGCATCCCTGGCATAAACCCCACTTGATCATGTTGCACTCTCTTCCTAATGTGTTTTTGAATGCACTTTGTCAAAATTTTATTAAGAAGTTTGCATTTACGTTCATCAAGGATATTGGATTGAAGTTTTCTTTACTTCATGTCTTTGGTTTTGGTATTAGAGTGAAACTGGCTTCATAGAATGAATTTGCCAATGTTCCCTCCTTTTATATTTCATAGAATATGTTGATGAGGATTTACATTTGTTGTTCTTTAAAGGTATGGTAGAATTTGGATGAAAATCTATTTATTTTATTCTAATTTGTTATATATGACAGCAGAATGCATTACAACTCATATCACACATATAGAGCACAATTTTTCATATCTCTGGTTGTATGTGAAGTATATTCATACCATTTGTATCTTCATACATGTACTTAAGGTAATGATGTCCATCTCATTCTACAATCTTTTCTACCCCCATGTGCCCTCTCTTCCCCTCCTACCCCTTTGCCCTATCTAGAATTCATCTAATTCTCCCATGCTCCCCCTGATCGCCATTATGGATCAGCATCCACATATCAGAGAAAACATTCAGCCTTTGGATTTTTAGGATTGGCTTACTTCACTTAGCATTCCATCATTTACCTCCAAACGCCATGATTTTTATTCTCTTTTAATGCTTCCATTGGGTATATATATCCCATTTTCTTTATCCTTTCATCTACTGAAGGGCATCTAGGTTGGTTCCCCAGTTAAGTTATTGTGAATTGTGCTGCTATACACACTGATGTGAGTGTGTTCCTATAGTATGCTGTTTTTAAGTCCTTTGGGTATAAACCAAGGAATGGGATAGCTGGGTCAAAAGGTGGTTCCATTCCCAGCTTTCCAAAGAATCTCCATACCGCTTTCCAGTTTGGCTGCACCATTTTGCAGTCTCACCAGCAATGTATAAGTGTGCCTTTCCCCCCACATCCTCAACAACACTTACTGGTGTTTGTATTCTTAATAGCTGCCATTCTGACTGCAGTTAAATGAAATCTTAGAGTAGTTTTGATTTGCATCTCTCTAATTGCTAGAGATGTTGAACATTTTTTCATATATTTATTGATTGATTGTATATCATCTTCTGAAAAGTGTTTGTCCAGTTCCTTGGCCCATTTATTGATTGGGTTATTTGTTTTTTGTTGTTTAGCTTTTTGAGTTCTTTATATGCTCTAGAGATTAGTGCTCTATCTGACATATGAGTGGTAAAAATTTCCTTCCAAGATGTAGGCTCTTAATTCACCTCACTGTTTCTTTTGCTGAGAAAAAAACTTTTTAGTTTGAATTCATCTCATTTATTGATTTATTATTTTAATTCTTGCACTATAGGAGTCTTATTAAGGAAGTCAGAGACTAATCCAACATGATACAGATTTGGGCTTACTTTTTATTCTTTTAGACGCAGGTTCTCTGTTTTAATTCCTAGGTTCTTGATCCATTTTGAGTTGAGTTTTGTGCATGCTGAGAGATAGGGGTTTAGTTTCATTTTGTTGCATATGGATTTCCAGTTTTCCCAGCATGATTTGGTGAAGAAGCTACCTTTTCTCCAATATATGTTTTTGGTGCCATTGTCTACTATCAGATAACTGTAATTATGTGGGTTAGTCTCTGTGTCCTCTATTCTGTACCTAGCCTACCAGTCTATTTTGGTGCCAATACCATGCTGTTTTTGTCACTATTGCTCTGTAGTATAGTTTAAGATCTGGAATAGTAATGCCACCAGTTTCACTCTTCTTGCTAAGGATTGCTTTTGCTATCCTTATTTTTCCACATGAATTTCATAACTCTTATTTTTCCACATGAATTTCATAACTGCTTTTTCTATTTCTATGAGGAATGTCATTGGGATTTTGACTGGAATTGCATTAAAACTGTATAATGCTTTTGATAGTATGGTCATTTTGATAATATTAATTCTGCCTACCCAAGAACAAAGTAGATCTTTCCATCTTCTAAGGTCTTCTTAAATTTCTTTCTTTAGTGTGCTGTAGTTTTCATTGTAGAGGTCTTTCACCTCTTTTGTTAGGTATTTTATTTTATTTTTTTTTGAGGCTATTGTAAATGTGGTGGTTTTCACTGTTTCCTTTTCAGAGGATTTGTCACTGATATACAGAAATGCCTTTGATTTATGGGTGTTGATTTCCTGCTACTTTGCTGAATTCATTCATTAGTTCTAGAAGATTTTTGGTGGTATTTTTTGGGTCTTTTAGGTATAGAATCATATTGTCTACAAATAGTGCTAATTTGAGTTCTTCTTTTCCTATCTGTATCCCTTTAATTTTTTTTTTTTTTTGGTCTATCTAATTGCTCTGGCCAGTGTTTCAAGAACTGTTAAATAGAAGTGGTAAAAGAGGGCATCCCTTGTCTTGTTCCAGTTTTTAGAGAATGCTTTAAATTTTTCTCCATATAGAATAATGTTGGCCTGGGACTTAGCACAGATAGCTTTTATGATGTTTGGGATATATTCCTGTTATCCCTATTTTTTCTATTGTTTTGAACATGAATGGGTGCTGTATTTAGTCAAATGCTTTCTCTGCATCTATTGATGTAATCATATGATTCTTTAAGTCTATTGATGTGATGAATTACATTTATTTATTTCTGTATGGTGAACCAAACTTTCATTCCTGGGATAAACCACACTTGATCGTGGTACACTATCTTTCGGATATGTTTTTGTATTTGATTTCTCAGAATTTTATTGAAAATTTTTGCATCTATATTTATTAGAGATATTGATCTGAAGTTTGCTTTCTCTGATGTATGTTTGTCTGGTTTTGGAATTAGGGTGATACTGGCCTCATAGAATGAGTATGAAAGTGCTGCCTCTTTTTCTATTTCATGAAATAATTTGAAGAGTATATTATTAGTTCTTCTTTATAGGTCTTGTAGAACTCAGCTGTATATCTGTCTGGTCCTGGGCTTTTCTTGGTTGGTAGGCTTCTGATGGCATCTTTTATTTCATTGCTTGAAATTGATCTGTTTAAGTTGTGTATATCATCCTGATTCAATATGGGCAAAACATATGACTCTAGAAATTTGCCATTGCCTTCAATATTTTATATTTTATTGGAGTAAAAGTTTCCAAATAATTTCTAATTATCTTTGGTACTTGTCTGTTGTGATATTTCCTTTTTCATTATGAACATTAGTAATTTTAATTTTCTCTCTCCTTCTCTTTGTTATCATGGCTAAGGGTCTGTCAATTTTATTTATTTTTTTCAAAGAACCAACTTTTTGTTTTGTCAATTTTTTCAATTGTTTCTTTTGTTCCAATTTCATTGATTTCAGCTCTGATTTTAATGATTTCCTGTATTCTGCTTTTTGTATTGATTTGTTCTTTTTCTAGGACTTTGAGATGTAATGTTAAGTCATTAATTTGTTGACTTTTTCTTCTTTTAAGGAATGAACTCCATAAAATGAACTTTCCTCTTAGTACTGCCTTCATAGTGTCCCAGAGATTTTGATAAGTTGCATCAGAGTTCTCATATAACTTTAAGAATTTTTCCTATCCTCCCTGATGTCTTATGTTATCCATGCATCATTCAATAGCATATTTTTTAGTCTTCAGGTGTTGGAGTAATTTTTATTTGTTATTTTATCATTGATCTCTAATTTCAATCGATTATGATCTGATAAAATGCAGGGTAGTATCTCTACTTTTTTGTATTTGCTAAGAATTTCTTTGTGGCACAATATATGGTCTATTTTAGAGAAGGATCCAAGTGCTGCTGAAAAGAAAGTGTATTTGCTTGTTGAAGGATGAATTATTCTATATTTGTCAGTTAAATCTAAGTTATTGATTGTAGTATTGAGTTCTATATATTTTTTTTGGTTCATGTTTTGTTTGGAAGATTGATCCAGTGGTGAAAGAGGTGTGTTAAAGTCACCCAAAATTATAGCATTGTGGTCAATTTGACTCTTGAACTTGAGAAGAATTTGTTTGATGAACACAGATGCTCCATTATTTGGGGCATATATATTTATAATTGTTAGGTCTTGTTGATGTATGGTTCCCTTGAGCAGTATGAGATGTCCTTCTTTATCCCTTTTGATTAACTTTGGCTTGAAGTCTACTTTATTTGATATGCGGATGTAAATCTCTGCTTGCTTCCATAGTCCATGTGAGTGGTATTATTTTCCCCAATCTTTCACTTTCGTTCTTTGTATGTTTTTTTTTTTTTTTCCTATGAGATGAGTCTCCTGGAGACAGCATATTGTTTTGTCTTTTTTTGATCCACTCTGATGGCCTATGTCTTTTGATTAGTGAGTTTAGGCCATTAACATTCAGGGTTATTATTCAGACATGATTTGTATTCCCAGAAATTTTTGTTATTTAACTTGACTTGGTTTCTCCTTTAATTAGTTTTTCCTTTAGTGTAATATCTCCCTTTGCTGATTTTCATTGTTGTTTTTCATTTCCTCTTTATGGAATATTTTGCCAAGGATTTCTGTAGTATAGGTTTTCTAGCTGTAAATTCTTTTAACTTTTGTTTATAATGGAAGGTTTTTATTTCATCTTCAAATCTGAAGCTTAGTTTTGCTGGATACAGATTCTTAGTTGGCATCCATTTTCATTCAGAGCTTAACATATGTTGTTCCAGAATCTTCTTTCAGGATCTGGTTTGAAAATTCTGCACATAACCTAATTGTTTTCCTCCTATATATAATATGATTCCTTTCTCTTGTGGCTTTTAATAGTCTCTCCTTATTCTTTATATTAGGAATTTTCATAATAATATACCTTGGTGTGGATCTGTTCTGATTTTGTACATTTGGCATCCTGTATGCCTCTTAAATTTGGTTTTCCATTCATTTTTCATGTTTAGACAATTTTCTGATATTATTTCATTGAATATATTGTTCATTCCTTCTGTTTGAAACACTGTGCCTTCCTCTATCCCAACAACTCTTAAGTTTGGTCTTTTAATGCTATCCCATATTTGTTGAATGTTCTGCTCATAATTTCTTACCATTTTCACTGTGTATCTACATTCTTTTCAAGAGTATATATTTTGTGTTCATTTTCTGAGGTCCAATCTTCCAAGTGGTCTAATCTGTTGGTGATGCTTTCAATTTAGTTTATTTTTTCTTTCATTTCAAGAATTTCCATTTGTTTTTTTTTTTCTTAGAACCTCTATCTTCTTACAGAAGTAATCTTTTGCTTCTTGTATTTGTTTATGTAGCTCTTTGTTGAAATGATCTTTTGCTGCCTGTATTTGCTTTCTAATATCACCCTTTTATTCACAAATATTTTAATTATGTACAACTTGAACTCCTTCTCTGTAATTTCTTCTGCTGTGCCAGCCATGGATTCTAATAATATGGTATCTTTATTTGTTTGGGGCATTTTCCTTCCTTGCCTTTTCATGTTGCTCGTGTGTCTTCCCTTCTAGAACTGTGGATCTGAGGCATTACCACTTTTTACCCTATAGGCTAATAGTGCCCCTGTAGGGTTCCAATACCTCTCCTTTGAGGGAAAAAACAATATTAGCAGATCCCAATATAAACAATATACAACCTAAAAAGAAATAGTTGGTAAGACATTTACAGTTTGGTCACAATGTACAGAAATGGTGAATTCAATTATTATCTACAATATAATCAATAGGTTTGTAAAAGGGTTTACAGTTTCTGACAGTGGACAAAGAACTGGGGGTGAGGTGTAGGATGATATGCTGAGGAAGTAGGAGATGAGGATATAGAGTTATTATATCTTAGAAAGTTTGAAAGAGAAATATAAAGAGAAGGTTAATAGCAGTAGAATACAGAGGAAGTAATTTTGGGTAGACAAGTAAGCAGGAAGACAGTAGAGTACATAAAATAAACACACATATATATTAAGAAAAAATTTAAAAATGTTAAAATAGTAAAAATTGGAGAAAAAAGAACATACAACACATGTATAATATACTATTCAGATGTCACAATCCTCAAAATCCTAATTTATGCAAAGTACTTGGTTTCACATATGTTGGGGATGTGATGGCAGGAGAATAGAGAGGGAGAAGAAAAAAAATCTCAAAGGAAGAAATAAAGACTGCTTTGGTTGGAAATCAGTATCTTTCCTGCTTCCCTTCTCATCCAATAGGTGGGGTCATCTGTTGTTAGCTAGTATCTCTGCCCTAAGGATGGTGAAGGTAACCAGGGTGTCACTGTGCTGGATTAGTCACTGCTGGGGAGAGGGGGGAGTTAGAAACTGGGTACCTAGCCAGCTGGAGTTTCAAACTGGGAGTTGCCCCCACTAAAGATAATGTTGAAGGTGACCCAACATGGAGGCAGCTGCTTTCAGCAATGGGGTGTCTATTTGAGTGGGGGAATCAGGAGATGGCTTTGGACATGGGTGATGTGCTCAAAGTCAGCTCTATGGCAATGTAGTGTGGAGTTGTCGACTATCTTGAGAGCCTGTGTGAAGTTTCAAGGTGCAGGTATGCTACCATACACAGGGGACTATCTCTGTTGCTACAGAGTCTCAAGATGGAGGTGACTGGAGGAGCCCCTATGGGGGTCCACATGGGAGTGGTGGCTGGAGTTCTTGCACATGGGTAGTTGCTGGTGTCCTGTGTGGAGCAGCATCTGAGATTTCTGCTTGGGTGGGTGGCAGAAAGTTCTGCTTGGGTGCTGATGCTGATGGTCCTGCTCAGGCACCTGGTAGTCCTGTGTGGGTGAGTAGCTGGGAGACCTACTCTGACACTCAGGCCTAGAGTTGTTCATGGGCACGGTGGCTGTGATTTCTGTGCAGGAGCACGAATATGACTTGCAGAGAAGCAGTATTCTCTCTACTTGAGTCCCAGGTCATGGTGCAACACAGAATGCTCCCTCCCTCTGGCCTGACATCTTGCATCTTCCCACAAAGTTTTAATAGCTACTCTAATTTCGTTACTTGATATTGATCTGTTTAAGTTTTCTCTGTCTTCATAGTTCAATTTGGGTATGTCATATGTCTCTGGAAATTTGTCAACATCTTAAAATTTTTCTAGTTTATTGAAATACAAATTTTCAAAATAGTTTCTAGTGATCCTCTTGATTTCAGTGGTGTTTGTGATATTTCCTTTTTCATCACAAATTTTGTTCATTTGCATCTTCCTTTATTTTTGTTAGTTTGGCTAAGAGTTTATCAATCTTGTTTATACTTTCAAAACCCAACTCTTTGTTTTATTGATACTTTGTATTTTTTACATTCTCATTTTTCTTGATTTTAGCTCTGATTTAATAATTTCCTGTCTTGTACTGATTGTAGTTGTAGTTTTTATCTTTTCTTTTTTTCCCTGTAGGGTCTTAAGGTATAACATTGGGTTATTTATTTGGTATCTTTCTGTTTTACATATGGACTCAGTGCTTTAACCTTTCTTCTCAGAACTGCCTTCTGATTGTCCCAGAGATTTTGATATGTTGTATCACTATTATGGTTTTTTTCCTAAGAATTTTTAAATTTCTTCCTTGATTTCTTCTGCTATCTATTCTATTCACTATTCAAAAGCATATTTTTTAAGCTCCAGGTGGAGCTTAAAAAATCTTTCAAATCTTGTCAATGATTTGAAACTTAATTCCATCATGATGTAAAATGATGTAAGAAATTATCTCTACTTTTTTGTATTTTCTAAGATTTGTTTTGTGAGCTAAAATATCTATTTTAGAAAATGTTTCATATGCTGCTGAGAAGAAAGTGAATTTAGTCATTGATGGATGAAATATTCTATATCCATCTATTAAATCCATTTGATTAATAGTATTTTTTAGCTATAAAAAAATCTTAGTTTATATCTGAATGATTTATCTAGTGGTGAGAGATGTGTTGAAATCACCCAGTATTACTGTAATGTGGTCTGTTTGATTCTTAATATTGAGAAGGGTTTGTTTTATGAATGTAGATGAACCATAATTTAGGGAATAAATATTTTAAATCATTATATTTTGTTGTTGAATAATTCCCTTAACCAGTATGAAGTGATCTTCTTTGTCTCTTCTGTTAATTTTGGCTTGAAGTCGAGGTGGTTTTAAGATGATGGAATAGAGAAGGTTACTTTCCTGGCTTCTCCATGGCATGAAACCAAGAAAGCAGACAGGCAGCTTCTCAGCAAGGTGAGTGAACAAAAAAGCTTTACTGGAATTTAAAACTGGACATTCAAAGCAGATCAGAGACTCAGAAGGTTAGAGATAATAAAATAAGAAAAAAATTTCCAGCATTGCAGCTGAAGTTCACTTTGTCTGATATGAGAATATCTACCCATTTCAGCTACAATTTGCATGGTATATCTTTTCCCATCCTTTCACCTTCAGTCTGTGGATGTCTTTGTATTTCTTGCAAATAGCATACTGTTGGGGTATTTACTTAATCCAATCTGCCAATCTATGTCTTTTGGTTGAAGAGTTTTGTCTATTTATATTCAACTTATTATAGAGATGATTTTTATTTCCTGTCACTTTGATTTATTTGTAATGTTTATTTTCTAATGTTTAAGCCAGACTTCATTTTCCTTTAATTCATTCTTCTACTGCAATTCATCCCTATGCTGGTTTTCAGTTTTATTTTTCATTTCTTCCAAATAAAATATTTTATTGAGTATGTTTTGTAGTGCAGGCTGATGATTATGAATTCTTGTAGTTTCTGCATATAATTAAAGATTGTTATTTCATCTTCAATTCTGAATAATTTTGCTGGATATAGTAATTTTGTTGGTACCCTTTTTCTTTCAAAGCTTGGTGTATGTTATTCCAAGCCTCCTGTATTTTAGGGTTTTGGTTGAGAATTCAGTTGAAATTTGAATTGGTTTACCTCTAATTGTGACCTGCCACTTTCCCTTGCAGCTTTTAAAATTTTATCCTTACTTTGAATATTAGGAATTTTCATTTTAATGTGTCTTGGAGATCTTTTTTGATCCTGCCTATGTGGAATTCTATGTGCTTCCTGTATTTAAATTTCCATGTCTTTCATAAGACATTTTTCCATGTCTTTCATAAGAAATTTTTATAATATTATTTTATTAAAAACATTGTGCATTCTTTTTCTTTGTATTTCAGAACCTTCATGTACCCTAGTAATTCTTAAATTTGGTCTTGCGATGTTATCCCAGATTTTTTGAATATTCTTAACATCTTTTCTTTCTTTTTTTTTCCCTTTCTTTCACTATTTTCCCCTATTGGTGCATTATAGTTGTATATATGAGGGGATTTGTTGCTACATATTTGTACATGCACACAATCTAACAATCTAATTTGGTCAATATCAATCCCCAGCATTTCCCCACTCCTTCCATATCTCTCATTCATTGACCCCTTTTCTCTAATGATCTCCCTGTGATTTTTAGGAGATCCAAGCAACTTGCTTTCCTTCTTCCTCACTAGCCTCCACATGATCGAAAACACACAATCCTTAACCTTCTGAAATTAATTTATTTTGCTTAACATAATGGTCTCTAGTTCAACCATTTTTCTGCAAATGTCATAATTTGTTTCTTTATGACTGAATAAAACTCCATTGTGTGTATATATATATATATATATATATATACACACACCATATATTCATTTTCCTGAGTTGTTAATGATATTGAGCATTTTTTCATGTATTTGTTGGCCATTTGTGTTTCTTCTTTTTAGATGTGTCTGTTTAGCTCATTTGCCCACTTATTAATTGGGTTATTTGATTTTTTGGTGTAAGGCTTTTGAGCTCTTTATATGTTCTAGAAATTAATCCACTCTCCAAAGAGCAGCTACCAAAGGTTTTCTCCCATTCTGTGGATTCTCTCTTCACATTCCTAATTGTTTCCTTTGCTCTGCAGAAGCTTTTTAATTCAATGCTGTCCCATTTATTAACTCTTGGCATTATTTCCTGAGTTGTAGGGGTCCTATTGAGAATATCATTGCCTGTGCCTGAGCTGGAGTGTTGACCATATGTTTTCTTCTAGTAGTTGCATAGTTTCTAGTCTAATTGTGAGGTGTTTGATCCATTTTGAATTGATTTTTGCACAGAGTGAGAGATAAAGTTCTAGTTTCATTCTTCTACATATGGATAACCAGCTGTCCCAGCACCATTTGTTAAAAAGGCTATATTTTCTCTAATGTATGTTTTTGGTACCTTTGTCAAGGATCAAAAGACTTATCTGTGTGAGTTTGTCTTTGTTTTCTAATCTTTACCATTGGTCTATATGTCTGTTTTTATGACAGTTCCATGCAGCTTTTATTACTATAGCTCTGTAGTATAGTTCGAAGTCAGGTATTATGAAGCCTCCAGCATTGCTTTTTTGGCTTAAAATTACTTTGGCTATTTTTGGTCTTTATTATTCCAAATAAATTTTAGGACTATTTTTTTCTAGTTCTGTAAAAAATGTCATTGGTATTTTGATAGGGATGCACTAATTATGTATATTGCTTTTGATAGTATGGCCATTTTAAGAGTATTAATTCGGCCTAACCATGATCATGTGAGGTCTTTCCATCTTGAGGTATTCCTCAATGTCTTTCTTCAATGTTCTTTTGTTTTCTAGTTTTCATTGTAGAGGTCTTTCACCTCCTTGATTAGATTTATTCTTAGGTTTATTTTTTGTTTGTTTGTTTTTGAGGCCATTGTGAATAGAATTGCTTTCCTAATTTCTTTCTCAGCAGATTGTTTTTGGTATATAAGAAAGCTACTGATGTTTGCATGTTGATTTTATAACCTGTTACTTTGCCAAATTTATTAGCTTTAGCAGTCTTTGGTGGATTTTTTTGTTTTGTTTTGTTTTATCTTCTTGGTATTGGATCATATCATTTGCACACAGTGATAATTTGACTTCTTCCTTTCCTATTTTTGTCCCTTTCATTTTCTTCTCTTGCTTAATTTCTCTGGCTAGAATTTATCACAGTCTGCTTTTCTGATTTCAGGGTTTTCTCTACTAAATCTGTCCATTGTGTTCCTCTGTGTTTTCCCTTCCTCTGTGCTGACCAGCACTGCTACGGCTGCAGCCAAAAATGGCTTGGCTTCAATATAGTCTTTCTTTGTTTAATATACCCAACTTTCTGAGTCTCCAAAACTCTGGCTGTCCAATATTAAGCTTTAGTGAAATTCCTCTTTCACTCACCTCCCAAAAAAGCAGTACTACTGCTGCTTGAATCCAGACTCACAGAGCAACTAGGAATAAAGACTTTCTCTAGCCTGCTAGCTTGAATCCAAGTTTAACATCTTTTCTTTATGATCAACTTCATTTTCAAGATTATATATTTTGTCCTCAATGCCTGAAAAATCTATCTTCAAAGTGGTCTAATCTATTGGTGATGCTTTCCATTGAAATTTTAATTTGGTTTGCTCAGTCTTTCATTTTCAGAATTTCTGTTTGGTTGTTTTTCAGAATCTCCATCTCTTTATTGAAATGATATTTTATTTCCCACATTTTCTAATTTCCAGAGTATCTTTTTCATAATCATTTTTTTCCAAAGCCTAAACATGATTGCTACTCACTGGCATTCTCTTCCTTACACTTAGAATATTATTTTGCTATTTCCTTTTCATTTGCCACCTCCTTTTGTGACTACTCTCTCTTCCATACCAACCATTCCTTATTTGCATATCCTGCTTTTTTATGTTACACTTTATTATGTAGTTAAAATATTATTTATTTATGTGTTTAAATTTTAACAAGGGTTTATCTCCTTGCAAGAATATAAACTAAATGTGGTCATCTCTTTATCAGGAAAGGGTTTTCTGAATTTAATTCACTGTTATGTTCTATTGTTTTCTCCATATACTGGAATACCATCAATAATCAATACTTTTTTCGTTTTCTTTATGCTTTAGTTCCAAAACATTATATTCAGCAGCACTTCCTTCTCAATCCTACTAAGAAGCCAATTTTTAGTTTTTTATTGAAGACATTGGTTAGAATATCTTCTCACTTATTTAGAAGTTATAATATTATTTATAGTGTCATAATGGCCTGTAAGAAATCTTGGAAATTTCCAACAGAGCTTCCCAGAGATGGATATTATTATGAAGGGTAATTAGTCCCATAAATGGCAGATATTCACATACAAGCTAAATAATCACATGATAAGTATAAAGAGTTCAAATTTAATATGGATAGCTTGATTAGAAGGCTTTGAAAATTTTCTTCTGTCTTAAGAGATATTATGGCTCCTTAGATATAAGAGACAAGTCCTAATTAATGCAATCCACACTGGGTGATCAGTTGAATGTCTTTCATATTACAAATTGATGTATATGTAAAACAACCCTTACTACATAAATTTTAACATGTTTAATTTTGTTTTCTTTTATCTTTTATCATAAATATAGGGATAAATTTTTTGAAAAATAATTTAAATTCTAAACTAGTTAGGCTAGATATTGGAAATATACTAAAGTTAGTATTCTTCTAGCATGTAACACAAGGGTAGCGTATAAATAAAAATTAATATGTACAAGTTATGGCTTATTTCACTATGGAATTTAAAATATTTCAACATAAATTTTTAATTAATACTTTATACCTAACTTTTTATAGTTCATAAAACACTTAGAATAATATATTAACGTTAAGAAAACATATTTTTATGTTTTTATTATCTTAAAGTAACTTACCCTGGTGCGTAATTGCATATAAAAAGTGCTGCATGTCTAATATTTTGAATTCTTCTACATGGAGTAACAGCACAACCAACTTTGTAAGAGTTATCCCAAACAATCTACAATGAAATTTTTAAAGAAAACATAATTCTAAACATTAATATTTTATCTTCTAAACAATAATATATTCCATTAACACATAATCGATAACCAAGAAATTCAAGGATTATGAAGTATTTTAATTTAGACACAGTTAAAAGTTATTGTGAATGTAGGACAGCATTTCCAAAACTACATTAAGAGACACATTTTAACAGGTTCTACTAATAGTGTATTAGGAGAAGCAGTTTGACCACCCTGATCCAGAATATTACTTCAGAGCCAAAGGAATCCATACATGATAAGTTAATTTTCAACCCATTTGAATTTGAAAGTTCTAGGTCACTGGCAGAGAAAAAGGAGAGAAAACTTTATGCAAAAATGGAAATTGTGAATAAAAAGGAGAAAAAGAGAGACAATAAGATTACAAAAGGGAAACCAAAGAGATAAAAAGAGTAGAGTAGTTGACTGAAATTAGCATTTCTCTCTCCTTTTGTTGAGGAAATTACATTATAAGATACAAAGTGTGGTGCCAGCAATAGCAAGACTGTGGAACCAACCTAGATGCCCTTCAATAGACAAATGGATAAAAAAAATGTGGCATTTATACACAATGGAGTATTACTCTGCATTAAGAAATGACAAAATCATAGAATTTGGAGGGAAATGGATGGCATTAGAGCAGATTATGCTAAGTGAAGCTAGCCAATCCCTTAAAAACAAATGCCAAATGTCTTCTTTGATATAAGGAGAGTAACTAAGAACAGAGTAGGGAAGAAGAGCATGAGAAGAAGATTAACATTAAACAGGGATGAGAGGTGGGAGGGAAAGGGAGAGAGAAGGGAAATTGCATGTAAATGGAAGGAGACCCTCAGGGGTATACAAAATTATATACAAGAGGAAGTGAGGGGAAAGGAGGGAAAATATAAGGGGGAGAAATGAATTACAGTAGAGGGGGTAGAGAGAGAAGAGGGGAGGGGAGGGGGGAGGGGGGGATAGTAGAGGATAGGAAAGGCAGCAGAATACAACAGACTCCAGAATGGCAATATGTAAATCAATGGTTGTGCAACTGAAGTGATTCTGCAATCTGTATATGGGGTAAAAATGGGAGCTCATATCCCACTTGAATCAAAGTGTGAAATATGATATATCAAGAACTATGTAATGTTTTGAACAACCTACAATAAAAATTAATTAAAAAAAATATATAAAAAAAAAAGAATAAATAAAGAAAGATAAAAAAAAAAAAAAAAGTGTGGTGCCAGGTGTGGTGTTGCATGCTTCTCCTAATCCCAGTAGCTTGAAAGGCTGAGGCAGGAGGACCATGAGTTTAAAGACAGCCTTAGCTACTTGGGGAGGTCCTAAGAGACTCAGCAAGATGGTGTCTCTAAATAAATATATATATAAAAAAAAAGGGTTGGGGATGTGGCTCAATGGTTAAGTGCTCCTGGGTTCAATCCCGAGTACCAAAAGAGGATACACAATGTGGACTTTTCATTCAGAAAAAATAAAGATTTTGCATTTGAGTAAAAAAGATGGGAATAATGAAAGATTCCAAAAATTCTCTGTACAACTCTAATATTTCTAATACCTGGAGTAAAGAAAAAGTACTCATTTTGTTTTGTTAACCTCTGCAAAAGAGGAACCATTTCCATTTTAATTTTTTATTTATCTCTAATCTTAGTGAGATATATATATTTGTTGATGGACCTTTATTTCATTTATTTATTTATATGTGGTACTGAGGATTGAACCCAGTGCCTCACACAGGCTAGGAAAGTGCTATATCACTAAGCCACAACCCCAGCCCATCTAATCTTAGTACTTTTAAAAGTTTGTTTCTTAGAGAAATTATTCATTAAAAGAACAGAATTCTTCATTAAAAGAACAGAAAATAGGACCACGTGTGGTGGCACATTGTAATCCCAATGGCTCAGGAGGTTGAGACAGGAGGATCATAAATTCAAAGCCAGACTCAGCAAAAAAAGAGGTGCTAAGCAATTCAGTGAGACCTTGTCTCTAAATAAAACACAAAATAGGGGATGTGGCTCAGTGGTTGAGTGCTCCTGAGTTAAATCCTCAGTACCAAAAAAACCCCCAAAACAAACAAACAAAAAAGCCCAGAAAATATACTGTAAGAATTGAAATGGAGTCAAGCAGGCCAAATTCAGGACAAAAGAATTTCTAGGAACTGGCATTAAGAAGCAGAAAATACGGAGTATAGTAGCAGGTCAGGGAGTAGATTTGATTAGTTTACTGAAGGTATTAAAGACATTAATGGGTCTAACTTTGATATGAGTAAGACAATGTAGAACAACTATAACTTTCTAGAAGAAGAAGGGGCTAACAGAAAAGAGTTAATCAAGGGGCTGGGGTTGTAGCTCGGTGGCAGAGAGCTTGCCTTGCATGCTTGAAGCACTGGGTTCGATCCCTGGAACCGCATAAAAATAAAAACAAATAAAATAAAGGTATTGTGTCCATCTACAACTAAAAAGAAAAAATTGAAATAAAAAAAAAGTTCATCAAAAAAATTTTGGAGAATGATTCATTTGATGGAAGAGAAAGATGAGATCAATGTGAATAAATTCCAAAGTTTTGAGCTTTATATAAATCATGACACCAGGAAATACTGACTGAAAAATAACCATGTTTTAAATAAACTTGGGAGTTCAATATCTTCTTAATTTCTGATACAAATATTTATTGAAGATCTAAATAATGTCATATTTTTATGTTCACAATATGGTGAATGAGAAACAAGTTCTCCACCCTCAGTGTATTATCAGACATATACTTAGATGATTATTAAACAATGTGGTATGTGAAATAATGAATAAATAAAAATTGGTTCAATATTCTTGAAGTATAAAGTATGAGGATGGATTTTTGGATATTAGTAAAATAATATTATTAATTTCCATTGAATACTACTATATTACTGCTTTAATCAGTCAGCTATAATATAATATATATACTGATATGTGCAAAACATATCATCTTTTGTTTTTATTCTCAATGATTTGTAAATAGTTTTTATTTACTAGATTCTTACTTCCTTTTCCAGTGTGTACTATTTTAGAAAATTGCCTTTTATCTTTGGGTATCAAGGTTAGGTTTATTATATTTTTAAAAAATGTCCCTTTTTTGTGGTATTGGGGATGAAACACCAGGCTTCATGCATGTTGGGAAAGCATTCTACCACTGAGCTACACCCTGGCGCTCAAAGAATATTTTGATTGTATGATTTACATATGTATGGGACTATGGACATTTGAAGATAGGACTTAATAGAATTTGAATTTTATTAGAAGTAATAATTTTACCATTTGTGTTTACTTATAAATTTAAAACATAAAACTAGTTAGTAAAGCAATTAAGAAGTCTACTGAATTAATAGCAATATAAAAATTAGATACCTGCATATAATTAGAACAGTTTTTAGAGCAAGTTCCATTTTCAAAATTAAAATATTTCTTCTCTGCATACCAACTTTTGATAGCAACAGTTGCAGTAAATTCATTCTCAGGGCCAACCCACATATTTTCACCAATACCATTAAATGTAGGATGGGCCATATGTATTTCTTCTAAATGAATATTAGGCTTAAACACACACTTTTTCCCCCAGGCTCTAGCAGTTCGTGATAAAGCTACATCCCAAGTCTGTAAGGAGAAAACAAAACAAAACAAAACAACAACAACAACAAACACACACACACACACAAAAAGCAGAGAAAACAGAACAATAATAAATAGGGATTTTTGTGCTCTTGATTATTTTCCAGGAATTCTCTAGTTTAAGAATTCTAATTTTGTACTTAGGAGTTTTGTTTGCGTAATTTCTATGAGGAAATATTTTTTTTTTTTTATAATTGTAAGTGAAATGATTATATCCTTGGACAAAGGACCATTCATATATTTGTAACTGAAGTAGTGGAATGATAGACAGTGCAAATTATAACATTCTTAAGTATAGTCTGTTTAGAACATATATTTTAATCCCATGTTTTTTGTACTTAGTAACACAACAATTTTAAATAGAATTCATCTAATAACTATTTATTGGGCCTTCATTATATACCAAATATTGTGCTATCAGCATTAAAATGAGAAGTCAGCATAAATTTTGTATTCAAGTTGCTTATTGTTAGGATAACACACACATATGTGTATATAGATAAAATGTTTATACACATACATAAAAATTTTAATGCATGTGTTAATTTTATAAAAAAGATACATAAACACTTTTATGCAAGTCCAGAAATGTCACAAGATACCACATGATGTTGCTCCCTTACCATTTGTAAATATACAGAGATGTATGCTTTTATCATTTAACAAATAACTAGGTTTGTTCTTTACTTAACAACAATAAAAACATACTATGAAAATCAACAGAATAATCATTACATCAAAATACTAAGTATGTATGTTACAGTAAACATTTCTGAAAAACATTAAGATAGCTTTAGGTTTCTTAGTTAATTTCACAGATTGTACATAAATTCATTAGAGAAAATAAACAAATCAGCCCTTTAGAATATTTCTTTACTACTTCCCTCCACAAAGGTAACCACTGTTCAAAAGACTACCTATTCACACATTTCTCTCTGTATGTACACACATATACACATGCATTCAAATGTGTTTGGTTGTTTTAAATGGGCATTTTGTTATTGGTTTTTCTTTGTACTATTGTGATTACAAATTATGGTTGTTTCCCAAAGGCCATATGCTAAATACTTGGTCCCCATCTGATGGCACTATTGAGAGGTAGTGGAAACCTGAGGAGGTGGGACCTACTTCAAGGAATTAGGTCACTGTGATGTGTCTTTGAAGGGTATATTTTGTCCCTGGCTCCTGGATATCTTTCTGTTTTCTGGTTGCCATGAGGTAAACAGCTTTACTTCACCACACCCTCTGTGCCTTGTGTTCTACCTGACACAGGTCTATAGCAACAGAATCCGTTGAACATGGACTGATACCTCTGAAATTAAGAGCCCAAATAAACCTTTCCTCTGTTTTTTTTCCTCTGGTATTTTGTCACAGTATTAGAAGTTGACTAACTCAAAAAACTGATGAAAAGTGTAATTGTTACCAAAAGCTCAGTCCTTGTCCCTGATGCCAATTCAATAACAAGAACATGGTTTCAAGAAAAAGGAAAAAGAAGGTTATTACTTTGCTAGCAAAGGAGTTGTAATTCATTTGTTAATTTGGGAGATAGTCATTTCTGAGGTCTTCTGAATTACTTCATTCCCGTGGTGGGTTTGTGGCTAATGGATAGATAACTCTGCTTAGAATGGGGAAGAAAGGCAATCCTGTTTCCCAAGAATGGGGAGCAGGAAAGATTAGGAGAAACAGGGAGAGAGGAAGAGAAATAAATAGTTCTTTTTAAAAAAATAATTCACAGTTGCAGAGCATCAATGGCTATATTCAAAGCATAAAGTGGACCATGGTTACAGGATCACTGATATGACTATACCTGACCATATGTGGTCATAAGCCTTTAGAACTGTTTCTGGGAGAAGTTTGGAAATGTTTTGAGAGACAGCCCAGGGAAAGCTTAGATTGCTGTAAGCAGAGCTCTATGGGCAGTTATGATTACACCTCAAAGACCAGAATGCTGATAGAAATGCAGACAGTAAAGACTATGCCCATGAGGTTTCAGACGAGACTAAGGGCTCTTTTGGGAATTGGACTAGAGGCCACATTCGATTCTGGCAAAGAATTTGCCTACATTTCTCCAGATTCTGAGACTATGTGAAATTGACTATAAAGATGAAAGATAATTAATTTGACAGAGGAAATTTCCAGCATAGCATTCAGGCTCTAGTATGAGTATTGCTGACTAATTTATATAGATTAGTAGCAAGAATCAGCAGTAAAAACCAGGGCAAAAGATGTGAAAACACTGTACAAAATTGGGGCCAAAGAAGATGTGGTTGCTGAAGAGATTAGTGCTAATTAAAGGAAACCAAATACTTTATACAGGGACAATAGAAAAAGGCCTGGAGGTTATCTGTGAAATTGGTCAACCTCCCTCACAGGCTCAAGCGATCAAAGCTATAACTTGTTTGAAATGCTTTGAGAAGAGAGCACCAGGACAACCGGCTTAGAAATCATTTTACCATGCTCATCTATGCAGGCACTCAGCTATGCAGGCTGCTGCAGCCATGGTTCAAGTAGAGCCAGATACTGTTTGAGTTAGCTGTAGACTTTGGCACATCCATATGATGCTGGTTTTGTAGGTATCCAGTGTGAAAGAGTTGTGGGGTCACAGAGAATTCCAATTAGATTTTAAAAGAAGGCCTGGGAGGCTGGGCAGTGTGGCAGGGTTAGAATCCCTATGGGTAGTGTCTGAGAGTGTGATACATGAAGTTGTAAGAGCAAAGTCAAAGCTATAATGGAGAACCCTGGAAGTTGGAGATGCCAAAAACATGGGATGTCTGCTAAGGAAGGTTGTAGGCAATGAGTAGAGCCAGCCCCAAGATAGTGGCCATGTGGACAATAACTGGCAGGCAAGGCTATAGGGGAGGGACTGGCCCAAGCTCTTTGGAGCTTGTACCATACTAACATATGTCCCGGATGCTGAACATGGAATTGCAGGGTTTAATATTTGCCTGGTGGGATTTCAGTCTTGCTTTGCTCCAATACCTCCTTGGAATGAGGTCACTGTGATGTGTCTTTGTAGGGTATATTTTGTCCCTGGCTCCTGGATATCTTTCTGTTTTCTGGTTGCCAATTTTTCCTATTCCTCCCTTTTGGAATGGGAATTTATGTTCTGTCCACCATATTACATTGAAAGTATGTAATTTTCTTTTTTCTTTTACAGGGGCTCACAGCTAAGAGATTTTCTAGAATCAGGAAATCTAGGATTTGGTCTTTTGAGTCATGTTGGAACTACTGAATTTTTGGAGATGGACTGAAGGCAATTTGCATTATGAGATGGACATGAAACCTTGAGGTCCAGGGTTGGAATGACAGGGCTTGAATCTAAAATGTCTACTAGAGACCATGTGTGAAAGGCTTGGTCCCTCAGCTGATGGTGGTATTGGGAGGTGGTGAAAACTTTAAAAGGTGAGGCCTAGTTTGAGGAATGAGGGTGTGCCCCTGAAATATATATTTTGTCCCGGGGCCCTAGCAGTCTCTCTGATTCCCAACCACCATGAGGAAAACAACTCTGCACTGCTGTGTGCTCCCTACCATCATACTCTGCCTCACCCACAGCAATGGGATCAAATAACTAGAGACTAAATCCTCTAAAATTGTGAGCCAAAATAAATATTTTTTCCTTTGTTTTTCTCAGCTTTTTAGTCACAATAATGAAAAGCTAATACATCATTCCATATACAATACTATTGGTTTACAACTAATACTTATCATAGAGAAATTATTCCCAGGATCGGAGGGGCAGCCTGCCCTGGGCTGACCCAGAGGCTATTCAGCTCATCAACTTAGACTGGGATCTTAGATCTGTGCATTTGGATCTGAGTCCAACATAGAAATCTAGCAGATACCAACTGCAAGATCTAAACTGAGCCTAGAAAATCAGGAGAATCTCTGGCACAAAGAATTTCTGGCATGGAGACCATTTTGCCTGGGATAATACAGGACAGAGAGAGTGGAGAAAGCTCACCCTTCCCCAATCCCTTGAACTTGGCAGTACCCAGGACCAGTGGCAGGTGGCAGATAGAGGATCTGAACTGGTGGAGTGGATAAACTCAGAGCTCAGAGGCAGTCCTTGAGAAGCCAAAAAGAGCAGTATTCCCTAACAACAGAACCAGCAAAGGACTGACTGCTCTTTCCAATGAGTGGAACCCTGGGGAGAGGAGTAGGGTACACTCCTAGAAGTACATTGATTCATTTACAGCCCATAACTCTCCACACAATATAACACTTGGACCAATACTAGACCTAATCCCTTCCCCAGGGAGCTTTGCTTCCAGAAAGTCAGCTAATAGAACCCAGCGGTAACTATACCCTGGAGGTGAAGTTGAAAGCATCTTCTACAGGTCCCCACACCATCCTGCTGAGAAAGGAAGCTGAAAAAGAGAAAAATGTTTTGGCACAGACAGCAAGCATACACTCTCATTGACTATTTTGCTGTTTGTTTGTTTGATTGTTTGAATTTGTACTGATTGATACATGTTGGACATTTATACATTTGTACATATACATGTTTGTTTCTGCTTCCTCATTTCTAGCATATCTTGAAGGTAGTCATTTTTCCTTTCTCTGTTTTTTGAGGGTTGGGGTTTTATATTAGTATATTTTGGATTGATTTTTGTGTTGTCTATTTCACAACTCTGTTTCCCTTTATTTCTATTTCTCTCTTTTCTCTTGCTAACAACCAAACTCTATTGCTCTTTCACTCTTCCTTTAATTCTTTTACTTCTATTTTTCTTCTCCCCCCTCATAAAAATACATACCTTATGTCGCCTCTGTATTTGCCCTATTCACCTGTTGAATCTACAAACCCTTTTCTACCCCCCATCTTTTCTTCTTTCCTCTTAAAGAACTCTAACTCCTCCTAACACTAATTGGTTTTAAAAAGGCCAGACCCCATAACTAATGCTTTAGAAACAATAAATACAATAGTAGTCATAGAAAACACCTATTGTTTGATTTTATGCCAGATATAATTCATGATTACTTACTGGTTTTACTATAAATTGCTGAGCCTACCATAGCTCTCTCTGGTGTCAATTAACTTTGTAAGTGTTAAATAGGAATTTAGTACTTAATTTGATGTAATCTACTGTATTCATAGTTGGGTGCAATTATTTGGCTCCCCCTTAATCATGAGGCACAGGAAACTGACAGGATCACCAAAAGCACATAGAAAACAAGCCCTGCTGCTTCAGATCCATTTGGATAGAAGGGTAGACACACACACACACACACACAAATATATATATATATATGAAAAAGCAGGAAAAACCAACCCAAACAAACCAGAATGACTCAATAGCAGACTCCACTGACACCACAGTGAAGGAAATATCAGAGTAGAAATTTACAAAGCTTATAGCTAAACTAATCTATGAGATAAAATATACTGTAAGGAGTGAAATCAGAGACAAGATACAAGAATTGAAAGATCACTTCAATAAGGAAATAGAAATTCTGAAGAAAAATCAAATGGAAATTCTCAAAATGAAGGAATCAATAAACCAAACTAAAACTTCAATGGAAAGCATCACCAATAGAATAGACCATCTAGAATACATAGTTTAAAGCAACGAAGACAAAGTACATAATCTTTAAAATAAAGTCAATCATGGAGAAAGGATGTTAAGAGACCATGAATAGGATTTTCAAAAAATATGGGATATTATTAAAAGACCAAACCTAAGATTCAGAGGGGTAGTTGAAGGCTCAGAGCTACAAACCAAAGGAATGCACAATCTTTTCAATAAAGTAGTAACAGAAAATTTCCCAAATCTTAAGAAGGAAATGGAAAATCAAATATAGCAAACATACAGGACTCCAAATATACAAAATTACAACAGAGGCACTCCTAAGTAAATTATTATGAAAATGCCAAACAAACAAAATAAGAATAGAAATTTAAAAGCTGCTAGAGGAAAAACAACTGGTCACATTTAGAGATAACCCAATCTGAATCTCAGCTGATTTTTCAACTCAGATCCTAAAAGCTAGGGAATCTTGGGATAATATATACCAAGCTTTGAAAGAAAATGGATGCCAACCAAGAAAACTATATGCAGAAAAATTAAGCTTCATATTTTAATATGAGGTAAAAACCTTCCATGATAAACAAAAGTTAAAAGAATCCACAACTAGAAAGCCAGAACTATAAAACATACTCAGTAAAATATTACATGAAGACGAAATGAAGAATACAAATAAAAAATAGGAGAGGGTGAAACTAAACTAGAATAATAGTGTATCAAAGGAGAATATAACTCAACTAAAAAACTAAAAATAAATAAAAATGACAGGAAATAAAATCATCTTAATAGTAACACTCAATGTTAATTGACTCAACTTATCGATCAAAGAACACAGATTCTTTGATTGGATTAAAAAAGACCCAGCAATATGCTATCTCCAAGAGGCTCACCTCATAGGCAAAGATATCCATAGACTGAAGGTAAAAGGAGAGGGGGAAAAACAACAACAACTATCATTCACATGGATCTCATAAACAAGCATAGGTTTCTATTCTCATATTTGATAAAGTGGACTTCAAACCAAAGTTAATCAGAAGAGATATAGAAGGACATTTCATACCTCTTAAGGGATTCATAAAACAGAAAGAAATAATAATCATAAATATCTATGCCTCAAACAATGGAGCAACTATGTACATCAAACAAACCTTTCTCAATATCAAGATTCAAACACACCACAACACAATAATTCTGAGTGACTTTAACATAACTCTCTCTTATGTCAAAGATATATCATTCAAACAAAAACAAAATAAAGAAGCTACAGAACTAAAATTACAATTAGTAACTTAGACTTAACAGACATATATAGAATATTTCATCCATCAGTGACTGAATTCATTTTCTTATAAGCTGCACATTGAACATTTTCCAAAATGGATAATATTTTAGGACACAAAGCAACTCTTATCAAATAAAAAAAGAGATAATACCTTGCATCCTATCAGATCAAAATGTAATGAAATTAGAAATCAATGATAAGAGAAAATAAAAATTACTCTAATACCTGGAGACTAAATAATTCACTACTGAATGATGAATGTATAACAGAAGAAAACAAAAATGAAGTAAAAATTATACTTAGAGGTAATGAGAATAATGACATAACATATCAAAATCTCTGGGACACTATAAAGGCAGTTCTAAGAGGAAAGTTCATAGCATTCAGCTCATACATTAAGAGAATGAAAAGATACCAAATAAATAATCTAACATTACATCTCAAAGCCCTAGAAAAAGAAAACAAACCAACACCAAACCAAATCAGCAGAAGACAGGAAAATAAGAGCTGAAATCAATGAAATCAAGATTTTAAAAAAGACAATTCAAAAAATAAACGAATCAAAAAGTTGGTTCTTTGAAAAAAAACAACACGAAATTGACAAATCCTTAGCTAACCTAACCAAGAGAAAGAGAAAAAAAACGCAGATTATTAAAATCCAATGAATTACTAAAATCCATTTTCAGTCCATGAAAACCTTGAAGACATTGATAAATTTCTAGAGACATATAACCTACCCAGATTGAACCAGGAAGATATAGAAAATTTAAACAGGTTAATTTTATGAGGGTTTACATCAAGTCATCAAGCAAGAGCCTGCCAACAAGGTGGATTCTCAGAAAATTTCTACTAAATCTTTAAAGAATAAATAATTCCAATACTCCTCAAATTATTCCATGAACTAGAACAAACTTCCAAAGCCAATTCTACAAAGCCAATATCACCCTGAAATCCAAAACCAGACAAAGACACATCAAGCAAAGAAAACTCCAGACCAATATCCTTGATAAACACAAATGCAAAAATTCTCCATAAAATACTAGCAAATTGCATACAAAAACACACTAAAATGATAGTGCACCATGATCAAGTAGGTTTCATCCCAAAGATGCAAAATAGGTTCAACATAAAGAAATCAATAAATGTATTTCACCACATCAATAGATTTAAAAGACAAGAATCACATGATAATCTCAATAGATGCAGAAAAAGCATTTGACAAAATTCAGCATCCATTCATGGTCCAAACACTAGAAAAAAGAAATAAAAAGACTATATTTCAACATTGTAAAAACTACATATGATGAACCAAATGCCAACTCATTCTAAATGGAGAAAAACTGAAAGCATTCCCTCGAAATACTGGAACAAAACAGGAATGCCCATCTCCACCAGTTCTATTCAACATAGTGCTAGAATCTTCAGCCAGATCAAGTAAGCAAAAGAATGAAATAAAAGAAATACAATTAAGAAAAAGGAGCTCAAACAAGATCTGTTTGCCCACAACAGATCCTATATATAGAAGACCACCCCCCGAAAAAAAAAACTCCACCAAAAAAAAAAAAACTTTTAGAATTCATAAATGAATTCAACAAAGCAGCAGGATATAAAATTAAACTTTATTAATCAATTGTGTTCCTACATACCAATGATGAATCAGCTGAATGAGAAATCAGGAAAACCATCCCATTCACAGTAGCTTCAAAGAAAAACAAAACACTTGGGAGTCAATTTAAGAAAAAAGGTGAAAGACCTCTACAATAAAAAATACAGAACACTAAAGAAAGAAATTGAGGAAGACCTTAGAAGATGAAAAGACCTCCCATGTTCTTGGATAGGCAGAATTAATATTGTCAAAATGGGTATACTACCACAAGTGCTATGCAGATTCAATGCAATTCCCAACAAAATTCAAATGATGTTCTTCGTGGAAATAGAAAATTGCTCCTGATATTTGGAAAACTAAGAGGCCCAGAACAGCCAAAGCGATCCTTAATGGAAAATAAAAAAAGAAGAAGCAGCAGCAGCAGCAGGAGGAGGAGGCATCACAATATTTCATAAATATTTAGTATTTAGTATAATACTAAAATTATACTATAAAATAATACTAAAATTATACTAAAAAAGCATTGTATGGGCACCAAAACAGACATGGAGACAAATGTAGCAGAATATAAAACACAGAAATAAACCCACAAAAATACAGTTACCTCATACCAGACAAAAGTGTCAATACATATATTGGAGAAAAGATAGCCTCTTCAACAAATGGCACTGGGAGAACTGGAAATGTAAACCCTCAAATAACTAAAATCAGAAGTGAAAGGGAGGACAATACTATTGATCTTAATAAATAAAAAGTATTATAAGACCACTCGTGCTATTAACATATGTAGGTCAATTAAATGAATGACCTAGATGAAGTTGACAGATTCTTAGAAACATACATCAAGACTAAATCATGAAGAAATACAAAATCTAATGAATTCATAATTTGTAAAGAGATTAAATCTGTAATTCAAATCTGCCAATAAAGGAAGTCCTTCAGCTAGATGGCTTCATTGGTGAATTATACCAAAGACTTAAAGATGACTTAACACTAACAGAGGAAGCACTTCTTAATTCTATGAGTACAGCATTATCCTGATACCAAAGTCAAAGATACTAAAACAAAATAAAACTAAAGATGAATATCTTTTGAGAATATTAATGTAAAAGTCCCCAATAAAACTTTAAAAATGAGTTCAACAGCATATCATTTGTCTGTGTGTGTGTGTGTGTGTGTGTGTGTGTGTGTATAGTGATTTGTTTCTGGATCCTATATTCTATTCCATTAGTCTGGGAGATTCTGTGTAAATAGACCTTTCTCCAAAGAAGAAGAACAAGTAGCCAAAAGCACATGAAAAGATGCACAAAGTCATTAATCATGAAATCATAATGAGCTATCATTTCATACCCATTAGACATTTATTATCCAAAAAACACCTGAAAATAACAAGACTTGACAAAGATATGAAGAAACTAGGATCCTTGTGCATTCCCAGTAAGAACAAAAGTTGGGCAGCCACTATGGAAAACAAAATGCTAGTTCTTTGAAAAAAGAAAAAAAACAACATGAAATTACCAAATGATACAGCAATTCTAGTCTGAGTGCATACCTAGAAGAGAAGCAGCGACTAGAGCAAATATTTGTTAACATTCACAGTAACATTAAGCAAAATAGCCAAAGGGTGGAAGCAACCCAAGAGTCCCTTTGGCATCAACAGCATGGACATAGAAAAGCAATATAAAGAATTTAAGTGTAATAAAAAATTTTAATATTGGGAAGGAGGTTAATAACATAGGTGAATTCTTGGGGAAAAAGAGACCCTTAATAGATGAAGACTGGATCTATGAGCATGACCAGTCGTGCTTATTTCTTTAGTTGTATGGACAAAACCTCCAGCATATACTTGTAACAGATCAAGTAGAACAAAAACACAAACAGTTTAAATGTAACCAGGTTCAAAATGAAAATAGTGTGCCCCAAAGTGATTTATGACTAGACTCCTTAACCCTCCTCCCAAAACATAATGAACCCCAAATATCAAATGTCTGTCATGGCATTTGTTTTCAAAGGAGGTTTCCTGAGAACCTGCACATTTCTTCCCAGGAAAATCATATACATAATCAGAGAATTCAATCCTGCAGTTGTCACTTGTCTTTTCTCTAAAAGGTAAGGGGTACCTACACCCTGCCTTTGGGGTGTGTATACCTTTGATGCACTTAAATAAATCTTTGTGCCTTGATTTGAAGGCATCCTGATATTCTTTCCAGCGATAAAAGTCAAGAATCCAATCAGGGTGATTTGGGGTTTCATTTTCCTCTTTGGAGAGCCTACTTCTGACCCATGTCTGGTGACAGTGATACTGATTAACTTTGGAATTTGTAAAATGGGGTATATATTTTAAAATGCTAAGAATAACTAGTAAGAGAATAAAAAATAAAACATCTGATCTCCTAACATATTACAGAAAACTTCTAAATAGAACATACTATTATGATAGAATACAGTATTTATACTAATTATTTATTTCCTAAAAATAGTTGGGAAACATACACCAACTTTTAGAAGAAACAGGAAAAAATTTAGGGTGGGGTCTTAAGCTATAACCAAAATACTATTTTTGTAAAAATGTTCATATGTTAAATTACGGATTGTGAATTCCAGGTTTATTATTCTTTAAACTACTTTTTTATATTTGAAATATCTAACTTAATTTTTAGAGATATAAAAACCTATGAAAAGTCGAATTAAAAAGTATTGTGAATTTATTAATTTTCAGGAGGAAGGATAATTCCAATTTTAAAAGGAACAGAAGTGATCCCAAATGGATAGAAAATATGTAGTTAAAATACTAAAATATCTCCAAAGTCTATGATTGAATTAAAAAGATAAAAATCTGACTTGGACAAAACTATCTTCAGCAAAATGGAACTACCTATAATTTGATGAGAAAATGCTGGCAATATAAAAGTTAAAGAAAATAAACAAGAAAAAACTAAAATATGTCTAATCCATATCGTACTTTAAAAATTTACATTAAAACTAAGTATCATTTTCTGATGAATTCAGCAAATGATTGAAAATGCCAGTGACCATATGGAAAACAACACTTCTATATAGCTGGTATTTGCTTATAGGCTGTTTGTCACAGTTTTTAGAAGAGCAATTGCTATGTAACAAATGTTTAAAAATCAAATGCTTTTATTTATCCCATCTCTATTTTTTTTTTTTTGGGCCAGGAACTATTCCTGAAGGAAGAAAATATGTATATGGAGGTAGTACCTGTAATATAATTTATACTGTAAATTATAAACTCCTGATTGTCTAGTAAGAGGACAGTCTTTTACTTGTTGGATTTTGTGGTCATTTTTTAATGACCATCATGAAATTCTCCTAGCAAGGAGAGAATAGTTGATGAGGTATTAAATGAAAATAGAAAGTAAAAAAAAAAGGTGGAGAGAGACGAAACTGGGAGAGAGGTAGCAGGGCAGCTAAGGAATGCTGACTAGTGGGAAGAGACTGATACTCCCTTGGGAGCAAAACGTGGAGAGTACACTCAGTAATGAAGACAAACACTATTTTTTTAAAGTCGGAATTAATGTGAAAAACATCCACGATTAAAAAAAAAATCAAAATTTTAAATAAAAACAGACTAACCTTGCAATTGCACTGCCCTAAGAGTGCTTTACTTGCTTCTCTATAGTTCAGTTCCAAGGATCCTTGTCTTTGTTTAAAATTTTGATATTTTCTTGATTATAAGTCAATAATGTTTGATTGACTTTTTAATTAAAAAAAGAAAACTACTACATTAAAGTATCTTCTTGAAGTGGTGCCCTCTTAAAATATGCACCTCAGGTGAGTGCCACACTTGCCTTAGACTCGGTCCTATGCAAAATCCTCCTAATAACATGTCTTAGAGGGCCGTTGATTTTACACATTATCTTTGAAACCTAAGGTGTAAGTGTGGTTCTCAGGAATCCAAAGCCTCAGGGCAGTGGCCCAGACTTCCGGAGGCGGAGGGGTGCGTGGTGACTAGAGCGCCGGGAGGTTGGGAAACCGCCCAGGAGTCTCACCATGAAGCGCAGGTTAGACCCTCTGGGGTAAACGTTGCCCCGGAGGTCATTGTGGAGAGTCACGTACTCATTGATGAAGTCTACGTCCTCTTCGTGCGGCAAAAAGTACGCGTTCAAACCGGATCCCAAGAGGAGAAGCCACAGTTCGCAGAGCCACAGCTTCAAAACGCCCCCTAGCGCCAGGGGGAAAGACTGATCGCACCACCCGAAGGCTAAGGGCCTGGTGGCCTCCATATTTCATCCGACGCAGATAGGACAGTGCGCAGGCGCCAGCCCGCCCCTGTGACCTGCCAATCTACCGGGCTGCGCAAGCAAGTCTTATCTTCCAGAAAGCTGGAGAGCAGAATCTGGAAGAGCATTAAGGAGGAAAAAGGAGGTGGGCAGGGACAGGAAAGCCAGAGCCTTGTGACAGACAAAGCTTAAAATACATGTCTGCGAACTAATCGAAGGGATACTTGAGTGAAATGATTTGAGGCTTTTCACAAGGCAGTGTAGCAAATTATTTATTATCCCGAGTTGATTTCTGACCCAGAATGATGTGTCATCTTTCATTGACCAATTACCGGTTGATATGGTAAATGCCAGTTGCTGATAATTAACATGTTCAAGGACTTGAACTTGTGCAAGGGGAAGTGGCCATCCTTTCTATGTTACTGATAAAAATTAACTTAATTCCTTTTAATCTTTAACTGTTGAATTGGGAGTTAGGTGTAGCCTGCTCTTTTTATTTATTTATTCTTATTATGGACAGAATATCCTCTTTAAGCCTGACTTCTTCCTTGAGATTTTTCTCTCTTCTTTATGGGAAATTACAAAACAAATAGAAGAATTGAAAGTTCAGGATTGAGGATGAGGTAGTGATTATAAAACTCTCATTAAATGAGAATATTTCTGTTCTCTCATCAGTACTATTGAGGATGGGATATCAGTATTCATCTTCTGCCACTGACTGTCCCATTCATAGAAGGAGAGAGGTAACATAGACTTCTCCCAGGATGGAGAAGGGGGCCATAGCTGGTATCCTGGTTTCCCAAGAGATGAGGTGTTCTGCCCTTTCCCTATGTCCTAGGCTTCCTTTGTTCTCCTGCCTTTTCCTTCTTATATTTCTCCTTTCTGCTTAGGTGACTAGGCCCAGGAGCTTGGTGGGATGGCCCAACAGGTGGGCTGAAGGGGTAAGGGCAGGATGGAGCAGCCCTGCACACATTAACAAACAACCTGATAGAGGAGCAAGGGCAGGTTCTTGATAAGAGGGAGGAAGGGCTCTGAAGGAATTAACATTTCAATCCCTCAGGGGACAGTCTCCAACTTCCCAGACTCACTCAAAATTGGCCTCCTTGACCCAACCTGACTCCATTTACCTAATTATACTGACTGCCTGTCTAATTCTGGCTTCACTGGGACAGTTGGACATAAATTTCCCACAAAGAAAACATTGTAACTGGTTGCCTTAAAAAATATCTAAAAAAGCAAAGTACTTTAAAAAATACCCCAGCACTGTGGTAAACACTTGTAACCCCAGTAACTGGGATAGCTCAGACAGAAGGATCCCAAGTTCGAGTCCAACCTCAGCCACTTAATGAGGCCCTAAGTAACTTAAGGAGATCCTGTCTCAAAAATTTAAAAAGTGGGTGGGGGCTGGGGTTGCAGCTTAGTGGTAAAGAACCCCTGGGTTCAATCACAGGTATCCCCAATAATTTTTTAAAAATGAAAATTATCTTCTGTTCACACTATTGAAAAGTAGCAGACCTTCAAAAGATGATTTTGTTCATGTCTTTATTCTTTTAATATACATTACCCGGCCGTGTGTTAGGTAATTGAAAAAGACCAGTAGACAAAATACAAACCTCACTTTCAAGTAAATAGAATAATAGAATTTTAGATTTGGAAGAAATTTTAGACAATTTCACTAGTGCTATGATTAAACATTTTCTAATACATCAGTGATTGGTGATCATCACATCCTCTGACCAAATAATTATATTAACAGGGAAGTCACCGTATCCTGGACAGCTCATTTCATTACGAGACATGGCACTCACCAATTTAAAAGATATTTCTTTAATAGCTCTTATGTGTCAGAGCCAACTCTAGAAACTAGAGTTACAAAAGTTAACAAACATGGAGTCTGTCCATAGGAAACTTTTGGTTAAAGATAATACAAGCATGGAACCACCATATGACCCAGCTATCCCACTTTTCAGTATGTACCTTGAAAAATTAAAGCCATCTTTATGTTTATAAGTCAATTATAGTCATACAGTTTTATAAATGAATTAAAGTCATAGCCATGTTTATAGCAGCACAGTTCACACTAGCCAAACTAGGTGTCCATCAACAGATGAATGGATAAAGAAATGTGGTATATATACACAATGGAGTTTTAATCAATCATAAAGAAAAATGAAATTATGACATTTGCAGGAAAATGGGTGGAACTAGAGACCATCATGTTAAGTAATGTAAGTCAAACTCAGTTAAGCCGCATATGTTTTATCTCATATACAGAAGCTAGAGAGGAAAAAGAAAACAAAGGTGAGGGTGGTTCTCCTAAAAATCAAAGGAAAATCAGTAAATAAAAGGGACCAAGGGGTGGGAAGTAAAGAGGGAGTGGGGAAGTGTAAGGGAGTGATATTGGTCAAATTAGATTGTTATGTTGAATGCATGTACAAATATGTAACAAGAAATCCTATTAATATGTACAACTATAATGCACCAATACAAAAATGTGGGGGGAAAAAATTAAAGATGATAGATGAATTACCAAGCAATTACAATATAGGGTTGTAAATATTATTTCAAATTCATTTCATATATGGTTTGTAAATATTTAAAATTCATTTCATATATTCTTACTACTATGTGTGATTCAGTATTTCAAATGGTTAGCAAGTATCAACTCATTCAGATCATAAAAACCTTAAGATATAATTATCACTAATACCTTCTCAACAGAAAAATTAAGAAAAAGAAAAATAATTTGTCTAAAGTTATCTTGCAAGTGTTTGTTTTTGTTTATTTAACTGTTTCCTTTTAATTTTCTTTTCATGAACTACTAGCAGATCTAAATATATTTTTATAAATGCATCCAAATTTATAAATACTTTGTTTGAAAGTTGTTAACCTAGGCTGGACAATGCTGTCCCTTGCTGAGATTATAAAGAGTAATTTCATACATATAACTATACTGAAGCAGGCCACAGACCCCCAGCCAGAAGATCTCCTGCCAGTGGGGGGAGAGAAAGGGAGAGAGAAGGGAAAGCATATGGAAGTGGTAGGAGACCCTCAATGTTACACAAAAATACATAGAAGAGGTTGTGAGGGGAAAGGGGGGGAAAACAAGGGAGAGAATTGAACAATAGCAGATGAGGTAGAGAGGGAAGATGGGAGAGGAGGGGAGGGGGGATAGTAGGGGATAGGAAAGGTAGCAGAATACAACAGTCACTAATATGCCATTTTGTAAAAATGTGAGTGTGTAACTGATGTGATTCTGCAATTTGTATTTGGGGTAAAAATGGGAGTTCATAACCCAATTGAGTCAAATGTATGAAACATGATATATCATGAGCTTTGTAATGTTTTGAACAACCAATAAAAAAATAAATTATTATTCAACATTAAAAAATCAAAAAAAAAAAAAAGAAGATCTCTTGCCATAATTAAGCTTCCCTAGTCAGAAAGATCTTTACAAAGAATATCAGCAGGCAGGATATCTGCAGAAAGCACTTGCTGTGAAGCTTCCTCTTTCTTATAAATGCCAGGTTTGCACACAAAAAGTGTGATGATAGAGAATAGTCTGTAAGCTTGTTGTACAAAAAGATATTATCTCTGTTTTCTTGGTAAACTTGTGGAACCTGTGCCTGGTCTAGAGGATGGAACGAAAAGCACTTGTCATGTGAAGCTCCAACCCTCCCCCCCCACACACACACACTAGATATAAAGTTCAAAAAATTCCCAAAATCTCTGTCCAGAGAATCTTTCAGGCACAAGCCACATTCTGGACTGGCTGGCTGCAGTCCCGAAAATTCCTCGGGTGTCCAGCCTCCTCTGTTCCTACATCAATTCTAAATACCTATCCCCAAAATACAGGAATAATGCATATTTAAGAGTGAGATTTTTATATAAACATTCCCAGAGTATGCTCAATTTCATGCCCTTGACTTTGGAAAGAGACAAATTGTATTTTAGGTCCTGAGACCTGTAAGGGTTTTAGTTGTGGAAATATACAAGACAGCGAATTTCCTCTCATGAACAAACTCCCAGGGAATAATAGGCATGTTGTTTTCCACTGCTGAAACATTCTGCAGTTTATCCCAGGAACTAGTAAGATAACTAATACATACTCCGTGCCTGGAAAGTTTCTGCAAAAGTGCAGAATGCCTAGCTGCTGTAATGCCTTTCATGAGGAAGCTGTGTGCTAGAGTCTTATCAGCCTCTTGATCTCAGATAGTCAGCTCCTGGGAATAAAGGAACTTTCTTGTAAGACAACTACAATGTTGCACCCAGTTCCCTTGCTCCTAAAGCCTATCCACATGTCAATAACTTTAAACAATGGACTTTCTTGAAAGTTACACTAAGCTTCTAACATTGCACATTGCAACATAATTTGTAACTGATTAATAAACTGCATAATGTTACTAACTCTGTAACTTGCCTAATGAGACCATGAATAGTAATGTAGTAATGATGCCAGTGACCTAATGTAACCTGTTGTTTCTGTACCTTGCTTTTGTCTCCTTTTGCTTTCTTTACAGGGACTCCAATTCATTCTGGAATCTGGTTACATACAACACATCATATATGTATATATAGAAAACATTTGTAGCATGAGTATTTTCACTTTATGATTTCTTTTATCAAAATGCTTTGGTTTGTGGAGCATGGTGGCACACACCTGTAATCCCAGCAACTCAGGAGGCTGATGCAGGAGGATCATGAGTTCAAAGCCAGCCTCAGCAAAAAGCAAGGCACTAAGCAACTCAGTGAGACCCTGTCTCTAAATAAAATGCAAAAAAGGGCTGGGGATGTGGCTCAGTGGTGAAATGTCCCTGAGTTCAATCCCTAGTACCAAAAAATAAAATAAAATAAAATAAATAATAATAATAAAATAAAATTTAAAAAAAAACCTTTGGTTTTGGTTTTTCTCACATAAATGTGTATATATTTTTGTTAGATTTATACTTCTTTTTTTGGGGGGGTGCTAACATAAATAGTATTATGTTGGTTGTTGTTGTTTGTTTGTTGTGGGGGGATATTATGGGGAGCCCGCCTCAGAAAACACTCTAAGTTCGAATTCAAACAAAAAACAGCTTTATTTACCTGACCAGGGACTGTCTCCCTCCTGTAGAGACTGAGACTCTGGGAGAATAGCAATTTCCTCACTTGTGTCTTGGGAATTTAAGGATTAAAAAAAAAGCCCACAACTCAGTTGCTTTTCTCAGTGTCATGCAAGAAAGCAAGGTACAGAAGCTAAAAAAAAAAAAAAAAGACGTTAGCTTAATCACATCTCCAGTCCAAACAAGTGTTAGACAACCGTATCCTGAGTTTCAGCTGAGCAGGGACGATAACCTATTTTAAAGTCATGTAGACCCATAAATGTACTCAAACTCAGGATGTAGCTCACCATGACCACCACCATATCCTGAGTTTGGTATGTTCTGTGGGGTACAAAGTACAGAAAAACAGTTTTTTTTTTTTTCTTAAGAACACAGCTTTAATTTCTGTTTCTCAGAAATGGGTCATGCAGGTCTCTCTTCACAGGAGCAATAACAGAAAAACTAAGATGGAGTTTGGAACAGCTAAGATGGAGTCCCTCTGGCCATACCTTTTTGTTTGTATAGCGACAGTGACTCCATTCCCACTGTCCCAGTACTAGTATCTTATTTGATGCTTGCAGTTATCTCATTTACTCATCATTTTACTACTGATATCTATAAGCTTATAGATATCAAGCTAATACAATTGTTCACAATTATATTGATTAACCTTATCCAAATCAACCCCTATCAGCCTATATTTATCTATAACTATACTGGCATACTGACTTGTCACCTTTTACTGTCCCATATCTTTTTCCTGTGGTTTAAATCCTGTGTCTTACAGTTACATGATTTTATTACTATTACTTAGGCTTATTCCTGATGAACTTATCTATGAAGTTATGTCTTACTGTTGCTTATCCTTGTTATCTTATCTTATTCCTATTATCTAGAACCTATGTCTGTGACTTATTGATTATATTGATCAGTTCACATCACAACGGGGAAGGGAGGGGGGATATTGTTACTAGGGATTGAACCCAGGGGCTCAAAACCACTAAACCACATCCCCATCCCTTTTTCATTTTTTATCTAGAGACAGGGTCTCATTGAGTTGCTTAGGACCTTGCGAAGTTGATGAGGCTGGCTTTGAACTTGTGATCCTCCTGCCCCTGCGTGCTGAGCTGGTGGGAATACAGGTGTGTGCCACCATGCCTGACAATATTATATTTTTAACTTCAATTCTAGTGAATTTTTAATATATAGAAAAGCAATCGACTTTTTATATTAACCTTGAATCCTGCAACCTTTCTATAATCACTTATTTGATCTGTTAGAGTAGATTGACAGATATGAGCAGGGGGGTGGAGAAAGGGAGAATAGGGCTTACTTCATCTTGAAGAACAAAAGGTCTTGAGTGACAAGAAAACCTTGCCAATAAACCACCTCTCATGGCCAATTACTACCTTCTTAAAACTAAGAAATGAGTGTGTAACCAGCCTTAGGGACTTTCCAACTTTAGAGCACCCACAAAATTCCTGGCACCAAGCCATGGTAGGCAATTGTGGTAACTACTCCCAAATAAATAGTTCATGGAATGGGAAGATCCCAAGCAGATAATAAAAACTCACAAAGCAAAAAAAGACCACTTCTTCCTTTGGGGTGGCTTACCTTATGTTCTCCCTGGAATTTATTTTTACTATGTAACTGTCTATGCTTTTTCTATCTATGTCTCTTGAGTGAAGTTATTCTTTCAAGAAGACAAAAACCAAGGAACCTCTGCCTAGTAACAGTTCCAGGATTTTTGTTTTGTTGTTAATTTTCTTTTTTGTTGTTGATTCTTTTGGATTTTCTACACAAATGATGGTCATCTGCAAAGAAAATATTTATTTCCAATCTGTATGCCTTTTAGTTTCTTTTCAAGTATTATTGCATTAGCTACAACTTTCAATATGGTGATAAAAAATAGTGGGGAGAGAGGTCTACCTTGTTCCTGATGTTAGTGGGAAAGCTTTAAGATTCTTACCATTAAGTGTGAAGTTAATTCTAACGATTTTTGTGGATATTATTTATCAATATCTTTACAAAGTCCTCTGTGGGGGGCCGTCATGCTGAGTGACCAGCATTTTCCTTCCCTGAACGGTTGAGGCTCTGTCAGTCACTTCCAGTGATCTGGTCACATTCAAAGTGGCCCCACACAGCTGCCCTGATCCTGGAAGTAGCAGAATGTGTCTTCATGCATAGGCATGGCTTCCTGCAGCCCCATGGGTTGAGCTACGCTCACCTGTTCCTTTGTGATATTATCCCCTTGCCCTGTTTAGGATAGAATGTTCCATGGAAACACCCTTTGTGTGTCCCCTTCTCTTGCTCTGCCTTTGGATGTGGCCTTCCTAGATGTCAGTCAAGCTGCTGACAGCAGACATTATGAAGCTAGACTCAGCCCCCTGAAACCTGACCCCTTGCCTCATTTGATTGGCTTTTCCTCAATAAAAGAGGTCAGCACACTCTTGCTCTCCTTTCTGCGGACCCTTAAGGTCAGAGGAGCCATCACAGGACCCCCAAAGAAAAAGGTATCTCTGTCTCTTGTATGGTTATTTCGTGCAGCCCAGTTCCCCTGGAGTGACCCTGAGTGTCTCTACTATTCTTAGTTTACTGGGAATTATTATCATGAATAGGTGTTGGATTTTGTCAAATGGTAATAGAATTTACCAGTGAATTAATTCAGGTTTGGTGTTCTCTTTTGGAAGGTTATTAATTATTGGTTTAATTTATTTAATAGCTATATACCTATGCAGATTGTCTATTTCTTTTTTTGTGAGTTTTGGCACACTGTGTCTTTCATTGAATTGGTCCATTTCATCTAAGTATATTTGTGGTATAGAGTTGCTCATAGTTTTCCTCAATTATCCTTTTCATGTTCATGAGATATTTTAGTAACATCCCTCTTTTCATTTCTGGTGTTGGTAATTTATGCTCTTTCTCCCTTTCCCCCCTTAACTTAGGTAATAACATATGAATTTTATTGATCTTTTGGGTTTTTTTTCCAGTTATTTTCTAAATTGATTCCCTGAGTTTAATTTTTTGATTGCTCAGATTTTTATTATTTTCTTTGGATTTTGTTTGCTCTTTTTTCCCCCCTAGTTTCCTAAGTGAAACTTAGATTTTTAGATTGTTCTTTTTAAATATATCAATTCAGTGCTATAAATGTTCCTCTGGGTACTGCTTTTGCTATATCCCACATATTTTGGTAAATTGTGTTTTCATTTGTATTTAATTCAAAATATTGCAATTTCTCTTGACATTTCTTCTTTGACATGTTATTTAGAAGTTTTGAGCTTTCCATACCTTTTTGTGAAGTCTTAAAAGTTTGTTAATTTTTCTTTTTGCATTTAATCCATTGATTTAATCACTTTTATTAAATCAAGAGTTTCAATCCATCGACTTGTTCCCCAGCCACTAATGATAATGACCATAATATATAACATTATATGCTATCTGAAACGTTCCTCATTAACATTTTTTAAATAATGTTGTGTTCTTAAAATTAAGTACTGGAATATAAAGAAACTATTTCATATATTTTTAATCTTTCTAATTTGTTTTAAATAGTTATACATAACAGAATGCCCTTGTGGACTTTGATATATCATACATAAATGGGGTATAATTTTTCTCATTTTTCTGATTGTACATATTGTGATTGTAGGTCATGCAGTCATAAATGTACATAAGGTAATAATGTATTTCATTGTACTATTCTTCCTTGTCCCCATATCCCCTCCCTCCCTTTACTCTCTTCTACCTAAAGTAATCCTATTCTTCCCTAGCACCTACAACCCTCACCCTTCCTGCGAATTAGCAACTGCATATCAGAGAAAGCATTCAGACTTTGGTTTTTTGGAATTGCTTGTTTCTCTTAGCATGACATTCTCCAACTCCATCCATTCCACCAGCAAATGCCATAATTTCATTCTTTTTTAAAGCTAAGTAATATTCCATCTAATATATATACCACATTTTCTTTATCCATTCATCTATTTAAGGGCACCTAGGTTGGTTCCATGTGTGAAATATACTTAATTCCTTATATCTACTGTAACTTAAGTTACAATTCATTCCCGTTAGAAAATTAGAAAAGGGACTTTTCAATACATATTGTGATGATTAATCTGAATTCTCAAATTGATTGGATTTTGAGATGCCTAAAATTAAGAGGCTTGTTGGTGTTTTAGGAAAGATTGGCATTTGAGACAACAAACCGAGGTGGAGACCCACCCTAAGTGTAGGCAGCACAGTTCAACAGATTAGACACTTCCATAGGAAAAAAAGTTTGAAGAACTAGGAAGAAGCAGCAGATACAAGCTTGACTGTTCCTGCAATTGCCTGAGGACATCAGACTCCAGCTCCTTTTTCCAGGTGGACTCTGGTGAGACTCTCCAGGAGGTTTCCAGATATTTGGTCCCCAGACTGGGGCTGCATCATTGATCCCTTTTGTTCTGAGGCTCCAGATTCTTGGACTGAGCAGCTACTGATTCCTCCATAGCTCTCCAGCCTGCAGATGGCCACTGTGGGACTATTTAGCTTCTGGTCCTATGAGCCAATCTAATAAATTCCCATTTTACAGTCATATTTATATGGTTGGTTCTGTTGGTTCTGTTGATCTAGAGAACCCTAATGCACACACACACACACACACACACACACACACACACACACTTTTTACTTTTCCCCATTTTCCATACTATAATAAATATATCTTTTGAATTAAAAACACACATTAAATTTGGATACCAGAGAGGAGTACAGAAAGTTTACTACTGAATCAAAATGATGATAAGTTACATTTAAATAAAGATGTTCCTTTATTGTCACACTTCGAAATTTCTTATGCACGTAAATGACAAAATGTTTTCAAAACAACCAAACTTAGGCTGAATGGATTACATGTTGTTCGCTGAGATGTGTCCTTTTTTGACTGCACACTTGGATCTTCTGTCAATGAAACAGAAAAATTAAAAGCTTGATTTATCAATTTCAAAGGCAAGAAATAATTGAATCAACACTGAAATATTTTGATACATTCTGTTAGGTACAACAATATCTAGATTTCCTAAAATAGAGGAAAGTAAAATAAAATGAAAAGAATTCACTTAGTTTCTTCTGAGTTTTAGAATAAGGTAATCAATGTAGAAGATTAATACTTTTTTAATTTAAAAAAATAAAATGCTTCTACCCTAACACTGCTTAAAAATCTTTACAGTACTTTCTGCCGACAGTGTCATGTCAACAAATATTTCTACAATGCCTCTTATGTTGAAGACTCAAAAATCAAAAATAGACAAAACTACAAAGTAGGTAACTTTGTTTTTGACATTGCTATATATCCATTTTAAGTCCCTGACAAAATGTAATTCCTTCGTGTTGAGTTTTAAACATCACTTTCATTTCTATAGAGGTCCTTGCCCCAAAGTTTGCTCAATGTCTTTTGCACATCAAAATTTTCTTCTTGGCTTAGCATTCTGACAGGATGCTAATTTATTAGTAATTCATCAATTTAATTTGCTTTTATTTTTTCATTGATTTCTTCACATTCTTTCATTTTCTACTATGTATTGAGCATGTTTTTGAGCTTTGTACATAATGGTTATCAGAAAAAATAAAGTCCCATTCACTATAGGACAATAAAGAGTGGTAAAATCTATCATTAATTTAAAAATGAAATATATCAATAAAATAAATATAAGTGATTATTTCAGAAAATGATAATGAAGCCAGATTTAAAGATAGGTAGTTAGGTACATAGGATGTAATATCAAGTAAGATGAAGATGGAGCCCATCCCAAGGAAATGTTAATGAAGCAGCTCCCAGCAAACATGAAGATGCTAATCCAAAAGCCCTTCCTGCCCAGATTACTCTTTTGGCCCCCCTGATCCCCACCCTTTGGGCCTTCCCACCTACATTCCTTCACTGCAAGATAACAGAACAAAGGACAGGAATGTGACAGGAGTGCAGGAAAGCACAAAGTAGACCTTAGCTATAAAAGAGAGAAGACCTCCCCCTTCCATGGATTCCACCTCTTGGGTCCCCTTCTTCCTCCCTGGAAAAGTCTTTTCTACTGTCCTTTAATAAAGCTTCTACCTTCTCACTCTAAACCTGCCTCAGCATGCTTCTCTGGTGTTATACTTCAGCATTGGGGAAGCAAGGACTCATCAGTCACCGGTAAACAGCGGTAACAGATTGGCGGTTCCCCACCGAGATCTACACCAAGGTAAGCACCTCTCCATGCACCCCATGTCTGTCTGAGGTGCATCTTTCTCTCTCTTTCTTTCTGGAAGGTGATGTGGGCACCCGACGAATACTTAAATGCAACTAGTGCAGCCGCCACTCTTCAAGACTCAGGTGAGAGGTTTCCCGACCTAGGCAGCTCTCAATCACCTGTTCCATACAGAGCAGGCATGTTGGGTTCTGCCAAAGCCGCTTCCCACTTTTCTGTCTGGGCCCGGAGAGCAATTGGCGTGAGTACACAGTGTCCCTAATCCTGATGTCCCTAATCCCGATCTGCCTTGGATGCATGGAGGTGGAGAAAGGAGTTTGGAACAACTGTGGAATTCTGGTCTGGGCTACACTCAGATGTATTCCTAAGGTTCCTTTCTCTTGAACCCCCTCCCGACAGCCCTAAGGGGTATCTAGGGTGATCTGTAGATGAATGGCACTGAGGGAAAGCCCCAATTACATTTGCCTTCGTGTAACACTCCTGACCCCGCATCCATCCCCTCCTGGATGCTCTCCTTTCTTCGCCGGTCAGAAACGCTAGCAATTCAGGTTGTAGGACTGAGAAAGACATGGGATAATTAGTAAAAAGGTGCCCAGGTTCCCTTATGCACATAGGTAACTTTCACTAGTCTGTTTTAAAATCTTCCATTATCACTCCGATGTTTAGAATGTGCTGTGTTCTCTTTAAGCTGCCAGAGGAAGGCATTTTTAGAATCAAGTCTTCCGGTAGTTGCTCTGATAGAAAGCACTATATGCCTTACAACCAGTAAATATCCCTTACCCTCAGGAGATCCCTTTAGTCTATGGAGCAAAAGGCAACAAGAAGAGTGGGCGATTCGCTTTTGCTGTGGGTTTTAGTGGCAGGGAGGAAAGCAGTAAGGCCCTTAAGTCTGAATCCTCCCAGGGTCTCTGGCACAGGGCAAACTGAGACCCTAGCACTTTGCCAAAGGGGACCAGAAACACCCTTGGCAAAGCAAGGTGAGAGACGGGTTTTCTGGACCATAAGGAAGCTCAAACTTAGGGAGACGTCCCTAATGAGAACAGTTTTCTCTGGCGCAGCCGCCCCCCCCCCCCCCAGTCCTGGTTTTTTTTTCTTTTTTTTTCTTTTCTTCTTCTCACTCAGATAGGAGCTTCTCTCTCCAATATGCTAGGTACACCACTTACCTGCATATTGAAGGGAAATATTGCGAGGTGCCATATGTCCGGGTTTTCTTTGCCCTAAGGGAAAACCCCAAATTATGCCAACAAT
Source organism: Callospermophilus lateralis (assembly GCF_048772815.1). Taxonomy (NCBI): domain Eukaryota; kingdom Metazoa; phylum Chordata; class Mammalia; order Rodentia; family Sciuridae; genus Callospermophilus; species Callospermophilus lateralis. Next base: position 125,835,074 of record NC_135308.1, on the reverse strand, counting down.
GTAAAGTAGACTTAGCTATGCTATCTGCCATGAAGAGAGAAAATCTTGGGGACTCACCTACTGAGGAGAAAGAATCATGAGGACCCACAAAATCTCCATCTGCTGTTGTTGTGCAACAGCGGACATCCTGTCCTCCTTTTCCTGGCCTCTCTGCATCTGCCCCAATAGACAGATCAAATATATTACTTCTCCAGGAGATGCCAGGAGGAGAATTTGGACCAATCAAAGTACATACTCCCTTCTCCCTTCAAGACCTAAGGCAGATAAAAACAGACTTGGGGAGATTTTCGGAGCACCCAGATAAATATATTGAGGTATTTCAAAACATATGCCAGGTGTTTGACCTCACCTGGAAAGATATTATGCTATTACTCAACCAGACTTTGACTTTCAATGAGAAGGAAGCACCCCTAAGAGCAGCTGAGGAATTTGGAGATGGACCTACACCTTGCTCTTGCCCCAGCAGAACAGACTAGGAGCAAACCAAATCATCCATCTGGAGCACAGGAAGTTCCCAGAAATGATCCTGAGTGGAACTCAAATGATGAGCAAGATGCTTGGAAAATTAGATGTTTCCAAATGTTGGTCCTTGAGGCCCTCAGGAGAATCAAGCAAAAGCCCATTAACTATTCTATGGTTTCAGAAATTATTCAGGGACCCCAGGAAAGCCCTGCTATTTTCATGGAGAAACTCAGGCAATAAGAAAACACACCACCGTGGATCCTGAATCCACAGAGGGCCAATTACTTTTAAAGGACAAATTTATCACTCAGTCAGCCCCAGACATTCGGAGGAAGTTACAAAAATTGGCATATGGCCCTGATCAATCTTTAGATAACATCCTCCAGCTTGCCACTTCTGTTTTTTATAATAGAGATCAAGAGGAAAAGAAGGAGAAAGAGCTCAGAGACAGAAAAAGGACTGAAACACTGGAGTAAGCTCCCAGGGTGAAAAAGAAGGAAGACAAAATGCTCCTCAATCCACAAAAGGGACTTGTTTCCATTGCGGAGAGGAAGGACATTTCAAGTGGGATTTCCCAGTAGCCAAGTGACCACTGCAAAGGCCCTGCCCTAAATGTCAAGGCAATCACTGGAAGAGCAACTGTCCTGAGGGGCGAAGGTCCTAGAGGCCAGACTCCTCCACACAGGCCTGATGGGGCCAGGCTCAATTCTGGCTCCCTCACGTAACTCCTATCACGTATGTTTCTCCGTAGGGAGCGAAGAAGTCAACTTCCTCTTAGATACTGGTGCCAGTTATTCTGTGCTCACCTCTTACCCCGGACCTCTTTCCTCTAATACTATAACAGTACAAGGAGAGTCTGGACGGCCTATTACCAGAAAGTTTACTCCCCCACTGAGTTGTGAGTGGGACTGGATGATGTTTTCTCATGCATTTCTGATAATAAGTCCTGGAATGTCCTACTCCTTTATTAGGAAGAGACTTACTTTCAAAACTTCAGACATCCATTACAATGAATTTGGGACCGTGAGGGGCATTATGTTTGCCTTTATTAGAATGTAATATAAACCCTGAAGTGTGGGCTACTGAAGGCAAAATTGGATGGGCAAAAAGTGCAGTTCTAATCAAAATAGTCTTAAAAGATCCTTCTGTCTTTCCACATCAGAGACAATATCCCCTACGCCCAGAGGCAAAAAAGGGCTTATTGAAGATCATTCAGAACCTCAAAAGACAGAAACTTTTAGTGCCCTGCAACAGCCCATGTAACACACCCATTTTAGGAATTCAGAAACCCAATGGGGAATGGCGACTAGTTCAGGACCTGAGAATAATTAAGCAGTTGTTCCTCTCCACCCTATGGTTCCTAATCTATACACTCTGTTATCTGAGATTCCAGCAGCTGCTGCATGGTTTACTGTGTAAGACTTAAACGATGCCTTTTTCTGTATACACTTAGACTCCTAATCACAATATCTGTTTGCCTTTGAGGAACCAGATAGCGGATCTCAACTAAGTTGGACAGTATTGCCCCAAGGGTTCAGAGATAGCCCTCATTTGTTTGACCAAACCCTAGCTAAGGATTTAACAGAGATCAGAGATAAAACATCTCTGACTGTCATACAATATGTAGATGATATACTTTTATGTGCCTCCATTAAAAAGAAATGTCAGGAAGCCACTAAAGAACTTTTAAACTTCTTAGCTGATAAGGGTTATAAAGTATCAAAGAAAAAAGCTCAATTGTGCCAAAAACAAGTTCAATATTTAGGATTACAGCTGTCTCAAGGAACCCTCAAACTAGGACCAGAAAGAATAACTCCTATAGGATAGTATCCTCTACCTCAAACCATAAGACAACTTAGAGGCTTCCTAGGGATAACTGGATATTGTAGGCTTTGGATCCCTGGATATGGGGAATTAACAAAGCTTCTCTATAGCCTCCTCAAAGAGACACTATGCCAAGGAACAACTTCCCTGATATGGGAACCAGAACAGATTAAAGCCTTTAAGGCATCGATAGGGGCCTTACTCCAAGCCCCTGCCCTTAGCTTGCCTACTGAAGAAAAGTTCAACCTATTTGTCACTGAGAGAGGAGGAACAGCCCTAGGAGTGGTCACACAAAAGAAGGGACCAGCTCAACAGCCAGCAAACCTCCCCAATCTCAAACATAGATGGAGATGATCTGTGTTTTGTTGGTATGATCATCGAGCTTCACTATTTATCCCACAAATTGGTTTAAAAGATGTAATGTGGCATGTCGAGACTTTAAACAATCATACTCAAACTGCCCTCCATGATGTTGAGGAAAGTTATCTCTCTCCTTAACACTGAAATAACACTTATGAGGAAGGCCATCTTACAAAACCGGATGGCTTTATATGTCCTCACTGCAGCTCAAGGCGTTACTTTATTTATTTATTTATTTATTTTTTAGTTATCGGCAGACACAACATCTTTATTGGTATGTGGTGCTGAGGATCGAACCTGGGCCTCAAGGCGTTACTTATGGCATTATTAAAATTGAATGTTGTGTTTACATCCCTGACAATTCTGGCAATGTGACAAATATCCTTAAAGATTTATATGCTCAGATAGAAGCCATGTCCTCGCCAACCTTGTCATGGGAACAATATCTTAGCTCCTGGTTCTTCCTGGTGGAAAACATTGTTAGTTTCTGTCATTGTCATCATACTCGTTAAGATATTCCTATGCTGTGGCATTTATTGTTGCATTAATCTTGTTCCAGTACTAATAACTTCTTGTTTCTTTTATAGACCGCCCATCACTCAAATGGCCCTCCAACCTGTTACTTCTCAATCGGACTTCTATCATGGACCACTGGATAGACCTGATTTTTAAAAGGGGGACTCCAAAACTGCTTTCTCAACACCACCCCCTTTCAGCTCGAAGAAGCCAGAACGGTCATCGCCCCCTTTCCTTACAGCAGTAAGGAGTTCCCAAAATTACAGGGGGGAATGAAGTCAGATTTAAAGATAGGTAGTTAGTGTAGTTAGGTACATAGGATCTAATATCAAGTAAGATGAAGATGGAGCCCATCCCAAGGAAATGTTAATGAAGCAGCTCCCAGCAAACATGAAGATGCTAATCCAAAAGCCCTTCCTTCCCAGATTACTCCTTTGGCCCCCCCCTGATCCCCACCCTTTGGGCCTTTCCACCTACATTCCTTCACTGCAAGATAACAGAACAAAGGACAGGAATGTGACAGGAGTGCGGGAAAGCAGAAAGTAGACCTTAGCTATAAAAGAGAGAAGACCTCCCCCTTCCATGGATTCTACCTCTTGGGTCCCCTTCTTCCTCCCTGGAGAAGTCTTTTCTACTGTCCTTTAATAAAGCTTCTACCTTCTCACTCTAAACATGCCTCGGAGTGTTTCTCTGGTGTTATACTTTAGCATTGGGGAAGCAAGGACTTGTCACTGGTAAACAGCGGTAACAATAAGTGCCAAGAAAAATATAAACTGGATCAAATGATAGAAAATAATGAAGGATTTAATTATAATAATCACTATAGTATTTTTTTCCTTTTATGCTACTAGAGATTAAACTAAGGGTACTCTACCATCGAGATACATACTTAGTCCTTCTCATTTTTAATTTTACTTTATTTTGAGACCTGGTCTTGCTAGGTTCCCAAAGCTGATCTCAAACTTGAGATCCTACTGCCTCAATCTCCCAGTTGCAGGGATTACATGGTTCCCCACCACACTCTGGCAATAGCTAAATATATTGAGATTTTAACTTGTTTGGGACTCAAATTGCTTTGTATGATTTATCACATTTAATCCTTTTAATCACCTTTCATCTGACTCCAAGACCTTTATATTTAAACATTCTGCCATAACTCTTGTTCCTCAAAAAATGAAGTCAATCAAGCTATTTTTTTTAAATAAACACTGATCAACAAAAAGAGAAAGAGCACAAATCAAAAGACAGGACTTAAATGGAACATAACTATAGATATAGCAGAGATGAAAATATAAGAGAATTCGCTTGTTTTTTTCCCATACCTGGATATCATGTAATCATTAAATGAGTAATTAAAATTTATAAACACACACACATACTCCAAAATAAAGAAGCTTTCCAGAGAAAGTCTCCCAAACTTTCAAAAGTGAAATAATCAGAATGTTGTATAACTATAATCAAAATATTAAAAGAAATAATGTTTCTAGCTTCCAACTTCCTTTGCAGCTGCTACGACCTTGAAGTTGAAAATCATACAAGGAGAAACAAAGAAGGGAAATTATAGGCCAATTTTAATTCTAAAATTAAATGCAAAAATTCTAAATAAATTTTTACAAAATTCTAACTATCTATAAAGGAAATCTCATGCTCAAATTGGATTTATAACAGGAAGGAAAAAATGGTTTAAATTTGGATTTGTGGGCCACTGCCGTACTCCTACTATCTTTAAAGATTTTAGTGTTGCTGTGTTATGTTAGAAATCATTTGATGCAGTTTTAATATTAAGGCATTAAAGGGAAAAAATTAGGGTCATTTTGAGGGATGCAGGTAACTTGTTAAAATTGTTAAAATTCAACATTTATTTAAATTTAAATAAGTTTAAATACATTAGCAAAATTAGGAAAAAAGAATACTTCCATAATCTAACTATGAAGCCAAATTAAAAGCAATCTAAAATAAATTTGCATAGTGTTCAAACATTGTATTTAAGACCAGTAACAAGAAAATATTATAGCTTCTGTTCAACACTGCACTGGAGAAGACAATGTCTATTACTATTAGTAAAATTAATAATGAATGTAAAGATTAGAAGAAAGAACAAAACTTGCTTTTTTCCCTTCATATAATATGACTGTCATAGCTAATCCAAATGAATCAATAAGCTATTAGAAATAATAAGAGAGTTTGGTAAGATTCCTGGAGAGTAGACTAATATGTAAAAACATTTATGTTTCTATAAATTTCAAAATAAATTAGGGAATTTAAAATATTTTTAATAGCAAGTCTGAGAAAATTTCTAACTTAACTGAAAGACATTTAAAAAAATCTAAATAAGCCAGTTTTCTTAATGGAAATAATCAGTGTTGTAAAGATGTTAATTCTTTCAAATTTATCTATAACTTCTCCCCAATTTATCTACAAGTTTAAGGCAATTCTAATCAAAATCAGTTCTTCAGAATTGATAGCTTTCCCTAAAATTAATTTGCACCATCAAAGGGTCAAGTATAGTCATATGATTTCTGAATAATTTGGAAAAAAGACATGCCGTGAAAGCACCCCCAACCAGTTATCAAAAAGCTTATCTTGGCCTTTGCAGACTATAAGTGATGTCTTGAAGCCTGTTGTCAGTGGTGGCTGACATCTCCCGGATAAAGCACTTTGTGATATAAAAGCTCTCATCAAGCCAGACTTAAGTCAAAGGTTTTCTGTCATAAGCAGAAGCTAAAGCAAAATAAGGGACAGAAAAAGTGGGGTGGGGTGTGTATGGATCCCATGAAAATAGAAGGTAGATCAGGGGAGTAGAGAAAGGAAATAGGGAAGGAGGAAAGACAGAAAAAGGAAGTTCTTTAGAATGAAATTGACCAAATTGTGTTATCTACATATATGAATATATCACAGAGAATTTCTCCTGTACGTATATCTATAGAGCATCAATTAAAAAAAAAACAAACAAAACAGCAACAATGAATAAATAGAAGTAAGACTAGCAGAGTAGAGGATGGGAAACAGGAGAGGGAAGAGAAGAAGGAAAAAGAAAGTTACTAGGGCCTGAAATGGAGCAAATTATATTCCCTGCAGGCATGATTATGTCAGAATGAACCACATTATTATGTATAACTATAAAGCACTAATAAAAAGTACTCATCAAATGCAACTAGAAAATGGAAAAGAAAATACAGGGGCTGGGATCCTGGCTCAGTGGCAGAGCACTTGCCTCCCAAGTATAAGGCACTGGGTTCGATCCTCAGCACCACATAAAAATAGATAAAATAAAGGTATTGTGTCCATTTACAACTAAAAAAAATTTGAAAGAAAGAAAGAAAGAAAATACAACAAAACATGGTTTAAGAGCATCAGAAATTTGTTGTAGCAACAGGCCTGAAATTTCAGAGTAGGAGATCTATACAGAGATGAGATAGTATGATGAAAGCAACTTTCTCCTTGGGACCCTCTTGATTCTGGGCCTAGGTTTAAGGCTGAAAATCTGAACTTTGTGTGGGTGGAGGCCAATTTTTGGAAACAGAGAAACTAGCAGTATTTTGGGTTTCTGTTTGAAGGCCTAAACAGATAAAAGCTCAGAGAGCCGAGGGGTCAAGGGCGAGATGGGAAGAGGAGATGAGGGAAATGAGCCAAAGGGATACCCATTTGTACTTATTTGTTTAATTTGGAGGGTGTGAGGAGAAAGAGGCTGAAAGAGTCTGGAAAGCAAAGCAGAGTTTTCAGCAATCTTATAATCCTTCAATAGGATTAGAGTCCAGAACCCACTGGAGAGGGAGCATGGGTGAAACCCACCAGCTGGTTGTCAGAAACGAGTGGAAGTTTACACTCCTGGAGCAGGGACAGCAGAGGCAGTCTAAATTAAGCCTTCCATAAATTCTAACTGGGAAGTAACTAAATTTCGTTTGGACCAAGACAACCCTGAATCTTGTCTACTCAGCAAAGAAAAATGTAGAAACTTCTATATTTTTGTCATGTGTTATATGCTTAATGAAAAAAAATCACAAGGTGTGGACAATGTTTATTATCAACTTTTGTCAAACAGATGTCTCCAAAACTTAATGTCTTAGAACCAAAACAATTTATTATCGTTTCTCACAATCATTTGGATTGGTTGGTTCACTCTGCTAGGTATTTCTTTTGCTATGCTGTGCATGATCAGGGGCCAACATTGGGGCTGTGTTTACATATAGCACAGCTGGGGTTGAAACAGCAATATAGCCTCTCCTCCTCTGAGACCTTTCTCAAAATTGCCTTCCCAGCAAGAGAACATGCATTTCTTTACATGTTTGGGAGTGGCGGTGGGTTGGGGGATCATGTGGTACAGAAGTAGATTTTTCTTTGATTGTAATGAGGGGTTTAATACAAGAACTAATTTGATTTGATTTTCTTTATATAAAACAGGGTAAGGGGTGGGCTTCTAGTGCAGGAACAGCCAAATCTGTCAGATCTCTTAAAGGCTAGGCTCAGAGCTGATACAGGTCCTTATTCCAGAGGAGAAAAAAAAGTTTCTGCTTTGGAGGTAAAGGATTATTGATAATCATCTCCAAAGACAGTTTGCCACCAGGAGAAAACCATACAATCTGGCCATAAGAAACAGATCTACAGTGATCTGGATAATGGAGTTTTACATAGAAGTTGATGTAGCCCCCTGTCCAGCACTGGCTACTGAACCGGGGTCACTCCAGTGAATTTGGTGTGACACGAAATGACCACGCAGACACACAAAATACCTTTGGGTGGGTGTTCAGGACGGCTTCCCCGTCCCCAGCCACAAGCTCCCAAGGGGAGGGGGGCAAGAGAACCCCCTCCCCAGGAGGCTGGTGCCAGAGAGGGAGTAAGCCCTGAAGATTGGCTTTTATGGGGGGAACTATTCAATGGAACATTCTGTCCAAATTAGGCGGAGGGGTAGTATTACAAAGGAACAAGGAGGCAGCCCACTTCCAGTGTGTAATGCCCACTCCTGAAGCGGCACCTTTCTGAGCAGAGATAAGTCCACATGCATTGCAATAGATGGAATGTCACTCCAGTACCTCCTTGCTCAAGACTTAAAGGTGTGTGCATAGATCCTGTTCAGGGTGGCTCCCAGCAAGTTGGAATATTTGAGGGTGGTGATAATGGAGCTTAGTGTCTGTTTCAAGGAGAAGATAAAATATATATATATATATATATATATATATATATATATATATATATATATATATGCAGAGAAGAGGCATGGGCCAGATCACACTTAGACTTGTTGGTCATGTGGTACAGAATTAGATTTTTCTTTCATTGTAATGAGGGATTTAAGACAAGAACTAATTTGATTTGATTTTCTTTGTATAAAACAGGTTGTAGTAAAGGAAGAAATGGGTGACTATGTTAGTTTTAGCAAGAAACAACAGTGACTTGAATACTCGGCAGGAAATGGGAGTGAATAAATGCATGTATCTATTCCATATTCCATCGACTAGGAAGCATTAGTTTGCAAACAGGAAGTAACAGTCAATTTATTTTAAAAATGGCTTCCAATTAAATCTGAAATTAGAACGAACTCACTTCTAGTACATTCTTTAATTGAAGTATGATTTGAATGTAAAAAAACCTCATATCTTATGATAGGAAAGATTGACGTATCATTAAAAGTGCACTTTCCTAGGTAACCACAGCATAGGTCCAAGGAAATCTTTTTGATGTCCTCTTCCAATCACTAATTCTTTCCTCTCCAAATGTGTATGTACCCACTATACCAACTTTAAAATAGATTAATTTTGCCTGATTTTAGATTTCATATGGAATAAGATGCATTCCTTGTGTTTGTCTTCTTTCATATATATATATATATATACATAATATATATTACATATATAAAATATAAATATAGAAGATACTATATATAATATCTATATATTACATATCTATGTTTTATATGTAGAATATTTACATATTCTAAATATATATAGTCTTTATATGTTATATATAATCTCTTTATATATGTTAAATATATATATCTTTATATTTATCTCTTTCTCCACCAAGAACTTACATATATACCCTTAAAAGGATATTTGTTTTGAGAACCAAAAACTTCACGATGGAAGAGAAACACATGATTTTTAAGTCAAAATTAAGGACATTGATTAGTGTTTACTTCTGAATGAGTCACTATTCTGATAAGTTAGAGAAGGGGTATGAAAGCAAATGCAAATAAACGTTTTAGCCAATACTTGAGTGCAGTAGAAAACCAGATCACAGTAGTAACTCATTTCTTTCTGTTCATTAGCTTGAGAGGAAGAATAATCGGTGAAGAAGGGAGGGATCATCAGAATTTAAATATAATTTTTTATGACAATTGATTTCTATTACCTTATAGAAACAATCAAATCTCATCCATAAATTATAAATTGTAAGGATGACATTTTTAAATGTAGTGAATTTTTGGAAACATTAGTGTTCAAATAGAATATGATTGAGACAGGACAACAGACCACATCAGGCAGCCAGGAAATGGCTCTTGCTAAAGAAAAGGAGAAAGAGAAGATTGAGAAATCAAGCACCTGGCCCCAAATGGTCCTGTCCACAAGGATGGTCCCTTAATAGCCCCTAACCACAACTAACAGCAAAATATTCCCTAAAAAGTACTTCCTCTTACAAGATCTCCCTCTCTTCTTGTGCTGATTATGCTTAGAAAAGCTTCTCCAGATTTGCTAAGGATGAATAAAAGAGAAGGGAAGAGAAGGGGAGGAGAGGGTAGGGGAGAGTTTATTAACTTCTTTCCTCCCTTCCATCCTCTCTTCCTCCCTTCCTTCTTCCTTTCTTTCTTTGAACTCAGGGTCGTTTAACCACCGAGCTACCTTTTAATTTTTAAAAAAAGTTCAGACACAGTCTGGCTAAGCTGCTTAGGGCCTTGCTAAATTGGAGAGGCTGGCTTTAAACTTTCGATCCTCCTGTCTCAGCCTCCCAAGCCATTGTGATTATAAGCCTGCAGCACAGCACCTGGCTGATTGGCCCATTTCTAAATTGTATTTGTAGGTATTGTCCTACCAATCAATGATGAGGAAAAATCAAGCCCACAAAAACCCTTAGATAGAAGACAGTGGAACACTTCCTAGGAACCTCTCCCATGCTTTGGGAGCCCTTCTCTTTTTCTGTTTTAAATAAATCTTATTATTCTACCCTTTGCTTATCCCTGGATCTCATTCCTTGAATTCCTGAGGCAAAGGACCCATCCAATTGCCCAGGTCCACGTTACATTATGATTTTTATTATTAATGCTTACGGCACAGCTTATCGACGCATTTCTCTCCTTCAGCACACATGGAGCAGGGTGCTCCTTTGGTGTAAGGGGCCACATTTACAAAATTTCCTCTGAAAAAGAGAAAAAAAATTGTTACCCTAATGGCAATTATTTTTCAAATTTTGTGCATTTGAAAAAGTTGTTCTGGTCACTCACTAAATCATAAATGTTGAAAAGGGAAAAATAGCAACCAACTTTTGTCCCAACTTTATGCTAATTTCTTTTATAAAAGGAAACTATTAAAACTGTTCTTTATAGGTTATTCCTAAACATAAAACACAACTTGGATTGAACCCAATTAGCAGCATGTTATAGTCACAATTTTTTTAATAGTCACCATGATTACTTCTTCCTTTGTAAATGGAATAAATTTAATTGCAAATGAGAACACACTATATGGCTTTACTTAAAAGTACAATGGTGGGGGGGCTGGGGTTGTGGCTCAGAAGTAGAGCACTCATCTGGCGTGCATGAGGCACTGGGTTTGATCCTCAGCACCATGTAAAGTAAAATAAAGACATTTTGTTTACCTATGACTAAAATACATATATATATATGTAAAACAATACCATAGTCATCTAGTTCTACTTGTTAATGTTATCAAGAAGACTTCACAGATTTATGCCTGATTTTTGATAATATAAGCCAATGCATTTTAACAAATATCTTTTTAAAAAAATCTTCGAGTACTTTGGAGACTTTGAAAAGTATTATTTACCCAGAATACACAAAGAAAAACATAGTAATACAAGTACTTTCCATTAAGGAATATGCCACAATTTATCATTTCAACCACTGATGGACATTTGGGTTGTTCAAATTTGTGGCTATTTCAAATAAAGTTGCTTTAAACATTTCAATCATTCATGCACAAATCCTTAAATATAAAACCCATAAAAAAGGTGTGAGAATTCTGGGTCCTTCATATCCTCCTCAGTACTTGGAATGTCCCATCTCTAGCCATTCTAATAGTTGTACCGTAGTATTCGTTGTGATTTTACTTTTCCATAGCGATTAATAGTGTTGAGCATTTTGCAGGTGACTTATATACCACCTGCATGTCTTTTGCTCATTTTTCAAAATGGAATTTTCTTAATATTGGACTATGAGAGTTCTTTTTATGTTATAAATATAAGTCCTTACTTGACACATGTTTTATGGGCTTTCTGTTAGTCTGTTGGTTGTCATTTCATTCTTTTAACAAATGTCTCTGAATAGCAAATATTTTAAACAAATTTAACCAATTGTATAATTTCTGCTTTTTAACTAGGGCAGTTATACCATTAACATTTGAGGTGATTGTTGAGGTAGTTAGGTTTAAGTCTATTACCTTCTTGCTTATTTTATTGTCTCATATGTTCTCTGTTCTCCCATTCTCTTTTTCTGCCTTCCTTTGTGTTAATCAAACACTTTAAATTTTTTTTTTGGTTTTTTTGTAGTTGTAGATGGACATATGTGATGCTGAGGATCAAACCCAGTGCCTCATACATGCTAGGCAAGCTCTCTGCCACTGAGCTACAGCCCCAGCCCTTAATCAAAATATTTGTAAGACTTCATTTTAACTGCTTTGTTGGCTTATCTGCTATTATTCTTTGTTTTGTTTTTCTTATCTTTTTCTTTTTTTTAAGTTTTTGTAGTGACTTTAGGGTTTATAGTATATGTCTTTTACTTTTCATAGTCAAGTTAAATTATTCCATTTTATAAGGAGTAGAACTTTAGGGTAGAAAAGAACCTTGTCTTTTCAACTCAGACATGGTAGTTTTCTGTTTTTAGTATCTTATCTGCTTAGTTTTTGAAAATAAGGGATACGATAATAACAATTTTATCTTCTTTCTACTCTAAATCTCTGTTAGTTCTGCGTTAATTTCAATTTCCACTGATTATCCTCCTTGTACTAAGTCTATTTTTCCTGCTTCTTTGCATGCCTGGTGATATTTAATTAGATGCCCCACACTGTTAAGTGTTAGTTCCTGTGTATCATGTTTTCTATAAATCATCAATCTTTTTATTCTGGGGTGCACTTAATTGGGAACTTTTGGATTCTTTCAGGTTTTACTGTGAATTCATAGGGAGATTGGAGCAGTCTGCTTTGCTCCCTGTATGAGTGCCAGAATGGTTCCCTCTAATTCTTTACTGGGTTCTTCATCAGTTTCTTTACAAACATATGCTAATAAGTATATGCTGAGTGTTCAGTGTGTGTGTTCTCTTTTCTCTAATATGTTTACTCATGAACTCTAGCAGTATTAGTTTCCCTGCACTCTTAGCTGTTTTTTCAACTGGAATCTAACAACCTCTGTCTCTTTCCCCCACTCCATGTGCCAATCTTTTGTTGTATGATAGGCAATGACTTCAAAATTGTCGCTTCATGTATTTTGTCTGTTGTTGTTTCAGGGTTAGAGTATAGTTGTTTCTATTACTTGGCCAGGAGTAATGTAACAACATTCTCCGAATATTACCACAAGACCAATAAGAAATCTGTTATGAACATATTTGTTTGGATCCAAAAACTTAATTTGTTCAAAGCAACATTATGCTATTTAGCTTTTTTTTTTTTTTTAAATCAAATACTGAGCATTAATCTCCTATTATTTTTATATTTTTCTTTCAAATTCAGTGATTAGTCTCCTTAAGAGAAAATATTGATAATTATAATTTCTTTGATATCTATAAAATTCTAATTTCTTTGATATCTACAAAATTGTTCTCTGCCCCCAAATTTAACTCAATGTACTTTTTGCTTTTACTTCTAAGTGGGAGGCAGTAGAAGAAAATACAAAAAGAGAGAAACATAATCTTTCCATAGTATTTTTGGCATATCCTACCCCCTTTTTGCCAATCCTGTATGTTTATTCTTTGTCTACACTTTTACCTTTTGTACATTTTGCTTTAAAGGTTTTGTTTGTTGAAGAACTTTGTTATTAACTTTTTATATTTCTTATACAGATCCATAGGGATTAAAGTCTAATTTCATTTTTGGAGCTTCCCATTATGTTTATGTTATAGTGCCTCTTAGGTAAGTTATTATCAGGAGGGTATTAAAAAGTATGTTGCTCTTTTCTCAGTAAAATATGCTTTTGCCATTATTCTCAATCATTTTCTCATTCCAATTATGTTAATATTATATTAGAGAATCATCTGCCAACCATTTTGCATTCCAGCATTTAGATATTACTGGGCAATTTATTTCATATTACTTAAGAAACAATTGCCATTATTCACTCTCAAGCTTAAACATTTCATAACAAACACAGTTCTACTTTATACAAGAGAATGTTCTACTACTACTTTTTATTTTCACCTACCTTGTTTTATTAGTATTTTAGAGGGAGACTTATCAAAAAATACTTGTTTCTAAGATTCTCTTTTTGTAAATACTTATTAACATTTATTTCAATATAAACATTTTATATAGAAAAATAACTTACGCAGGTCCATAGTTACACACAAATATTGAAGTTGAAGGTCTGCCAAGATTAGGACATTTTGAAACTGCACAACCAACTTTTTGTGATTTAGCCCAAACTACCTATAAGGAAAGGAAAAGAATTATAAAGTAACATATTCAAAGTAATTCTATTCAAACAATGCATTATGGGAGTAGACATATCTTTATTATGCTATTGAAAAGATATACATGCATATATTTTGACTATATTTTTTCTAATATTTTAAGTGATTATTTTGCTTTCCTGAGGAAAAATGTACTTATTAGTACATTTAGAATTTTGCAGTTTTAAGCATATTCTTTATATGGATTAAAAACATTTAATTAATAATTAATTATTTTGGTGCCAGGGATTGAACTCAGGGACACTTGACCACTGAGCCACATCCCCAGCCCTATTTTGTATTTTATTTAGAGACAGGGTCTCACTGAGTGGCTTAGTGCCTCGCCATTGCTGAGGTTGGCTTTGAACTTGCGATCCCCCTGGCTCAGCCTCCGGAGCTGCTAGGATTACAGGTGTGTACCATTGCTCCCGGCCATGATCTTATTTTTTAAAAAAGTTCGCCATATGTATGGTGACTCATTTTTATATAGTTGTAAGGAATAGCAAACATTTCTAAATAAGAAGATATCTATAGAAAACAAACCATGGAAGAGTAGTAAAAAATGTAAAGAACATCATTATCGTTTCTAACAATGGGAGAGTAAAATTGTCTCCATTTTATAAGTGGAGAAAAAGGAGGAAATGCTTAATTTACTCCACATGCAAAGCAAAATAATTCCAGGAAAAGTTTTGGCAACACAAGTGAGTTTTCCAACTTTGACAATTCCATTAAGAAAATACTACTATTTCATAAAATGATATATCAGCAACCTTTTTTTATGACTGCCATATAATCAAAATTTAATTTGAAAAGTACATTTTAGTGGTTCTATATTTTTGGGACATCACAGTGGCATAAAATGCCAGGTGCTCTGAGGATTAAGAGATGAATTATGCTTCTCATTGTGTGTGTAGCTGGAGGTGACTGATCTGAAATTGCCTCACTTAAAAAGATTGAGCAGATTATTCAAAAAATGTTTTTGAATATTGTGAAAAGCTAATAAACTATACAACTGAAAGTGTACATAATTTTTAAGAAATCATGTTTACAATTTTGCTTCATGGAAAACTGCACCATAAAATTTTATTGGTTTAATATATTTAAATTGTGATTTAAATGGTGATTTTTTTTTTGTTTTGTTTTTTAGCTTTGGCAAGGGTGAAAATAAATATTGGCTTTGTTCAGTTTAAAAATGTATGGCTTTCATGAAATAGACTAGATATAACATTAATATATATATTAGATGTAACATCAATATGAATATTAGTGAGTGGTAAATACAAAATATTTTGTTTAGAACATTGCTCAAGATATAGTGGTTCAATCAAGTAGAAGGATGTATATATCCCTAATTATTTAAACTATATGTAAATTATCCAATGAAGAATTAGCTTCTATTTTTTATGTAATAATGTTAAGGAAGAAGCAATGTTTGAAAACAGCTCCCTTTTTCCTTACAACAAAAGGCAAAGAACTGATACAGGCCATGTATCATGACCCATGTTTGATACCATATTCGGGATATTACATCTTACTTGTTATAAGGAAACCTGACCATTCTCTGTTTTCCCAGTAGTAGCCAAACCATATTCTTTACCAGCAACATCTGTTCTGATGTCCTGGAGGGTTTCCAGACTTAGAGGAACATCCTATTGTTGAACAAAGAGTAAACAGAAGGGGAACATGGAAACTGCTAATTTCCTTGTACACTGAACCTCTGATAAATTATTTTCTTGAAAACTCTACATATTAATTCAACCTATACAGATAGGTAAGTTTAGAGATGAAAGTTAGCTCTTTCTATTGCTTGAACAGGTCTTCCCGGAAGGTCAATACTATACCTAGAAATTAAGCTTGGCTCAAAAATGCTTCCCACTTCTGATCAAAAAGAAGTAACAGGGAAAAGATTTGCACACCTACCTCAAACCTCCAAAGTAATTGAAAATATTAAATATTGGTATTCAAGACATTGGACATTAGGCAACAAAAGTAATACACTGAGAGTCTGCAGGAGAAAATGTGACCCATACAGTTGTCCCAGCTTATTGCCTTGAGAGAGTTTCTAGACCATGACTCAGAAAAAGCTTGAAGGATTCTTGAGGAGGTCTGAAGTGAGAATCCAACAAGACCAAATAAGCAGGAGATTAGGGAATATAGTATTGGAGAGATGAGAATTTATACATTGACACACTGTTGTGGATTGTGAAGGGTCCTCATCATCTATTCAGCAGAATACTAAACAGCATGCATGTCAGGAAGTTGCTCTAAGCCTGGCAAAAAAAAAAAAAAAAAAAAAAAAAAATACCTGTAAGAACTAGAAAAAAACAATACCAAGGTTTACCTTGGACCAGGAACAGGATCCACCTCACTATCCAGACTGGAAAAATGTCATATGTAGAGTATTCAGAAGAATACTTCAGTACTGAGATTATATCAGCCCTAGACTAAACACTGCTTTCATTCTACCTAATATATTTTAAAAGTAGGAACCAACAGCTTCAAATAAATTTCAGGTAACTTCACTGTATCCCTGGAGATACCAAAAGAGTATGTACAGGTATACAAATAAATTCAATAACCAACAAGGGAAATTTGCAATTTTCGAAATATAATAGTATCTACACAATGTGATAGAAAAAAGGAAAATCGATCCATCATGAATGGAAAAAGTCAATCCATGGATATTAACATACAGCTAATATGTATATACTAGAAGAATCAGGAGAAACAATCAAATGACAATTATAACTATACTTCATATACTTAAAAAGCTAGTTGAAAGATAAAATGCAGTAGGTATATTTGTTGAACTCATGAGAAACCCACAGTCACACTTCTAGAGATAAAAACTTTAATGTCTAAGATTGAAAAAAAAAGCTAAATGGAATTAACTGGAGAATAAATAGTGTTGAAGAAAAGGTTAGCAAATTTAAAGACAGCAGTAAAACTATCTGAAATTAATCAGAGAAATGTCTTCAAGAAATAACAAGAGCACCAAAAAACTGGGACAATTTCAAGTGGTCTTCTACATGGACAACTGGACACTGGGAAAAGAGAGAATGAGAGAAATATTTTCAAAAACAATGGCCAACACTTTTTCAAATTTGGTTCCAACAGAGGAAACACAAAGAAAATTATGTGCATTATTATTGGTTGCTCAAGACTTATAATAAAAGCAAAAAATTTTAAAGCAGACAGCAAGACATTTACATGCAGAAGAAGAGGATTACAGTAGATTTTTTGTTAGAAACAATACAAATAAAATGACAGTGAAGTATGATTTTTTTTTTAAGTTTAGAAAAAAACACACCTTACTACACAGAGGTCTGTACCCAATTAAAATATGTCCCAAAAGAAGGTGAATTTTCCTGAAACTCAAAAAATATTTTTTTATGACAATTGTAACACACATAAATAAGAACTAGTCAGTGCTACCAAATATTACCTGTGTATAATGGCCACAAACTTTAGAACATGCTAAAGTATCAAAGTCAAAAAATGCAGTTTCATTATACCAAGCAGTGATAGCAGTTTTTGGTGAAAAGAATTTCAATCCGCCTAACCAAATGTTTTCTCCAACAAATTCAAAGTCTTCAACACATTCATATGGTTTTGATAAACAACTTCTATGTTCAAATTTGCACTTAGTTGTCCACTCTTTAGCCAGCTTTGCCAAGCTTTCATCCCAAAACTGAAAAACAAAAATGGTGTTAAGTTGAATTCTACATACCTTTTACGTAATTGTTTTGTTTGCAATCAATTACATTTTGTTTACTTTAATACAACTATAGTTTTTCTTTGGTATTTATTATGTTTAAAGTTAGTCACGTCTTTTTAGATCTACTTCAGAAATACACACTTAATACTCACTCTGGCAGTTCATCTTTGTATTTCTGGTACCTAGTGGATGGCCTGGTACTTAGACACACTCAACCAATATTCTGAATGTGATTAAAATAAGTTGCAGTTCAAAATTTAGTAATTCAGAAGGTTATGCAAATTTATTATGAGTAAAGGATAAATTTCTTAATGATTTTTTAAATTCACATTTATTAATTGTACATATTAGGTGGGATTTCCTTCCTCAGTGTTAGCTGTGGAAGTGTGTAGGGCCCTAGTTACCAAACCTTGCTTCCATAGCACCTTCCATACCTGCTAAGTTCTTCTTAGAGTTAGCATATGGTTTGTCTTTCTTCCCTACCCTGCAAACTTCTTTTGAATTTGCATTTTATTTTATTAACACACAATAATTATACTTGATAATGGGGTTCAATATATTTCTATACATGTATACAGCAAGTATGAATACAATACAACACCCTTTTATTACCCTTGCCCCCAATTTCTCAATCTTTAATAATTAATAACATATTCTGCAGCAGAATACAACAGACACTAGTATTGCTGTATGCATTTACGTGGCTGTATAACCAATGTGATCCTGCAATCTGTACACATGGAACAATAAGAATTCATACCCCATTTGAATCAAATGTATGATATGTCAAGATCATTGTATTGTCATGAGCAACCAATAAAAAAATAACATATTCTACTGTAAATTCAGCTTTTTGCAATCTTCCACATGGATACAGAATATGAGGTACTTGTCTATCTGAACATCTCCAGTTCCATTCATTTTGCAGAGTATTTCAAACACTTGTCACTTAACATCTCCAGTTCCATTCATTTTGCAGAGTATTTCAAAATTTTGTTCTTCTTTATGACTGAATAATACTCCATTGTGTATACCTCCTACATTGTCTTTATTCATATGTTGATGGGCACCTAGGCTGATTCTATTTCTTAGCTATTGTGACTAGTAGCATAATAAACTCAGGTATGCAGTTTTTTTTTATATGCTGATTTAATTTCCTTTGGATATATACCCAGAAGTGGGATAGCTGGATAATATAGTACATCGGCTTTTAGTTTTCTGAGAAAACTTCATACTATTCTCCATAATGACTGGACTGATTTACATTTCTACCAACAGTGTATCAGTGTATAAGTGTTCCTTTTCTCCACATTCTTGTCCTCCTTTTTTTAAAAAAAAAATTATGCTAATTCTAACCGGGGTGAGATGGTATCTCATTATAGTTTTGATTTGCATTTTCCTGGTAGCTAATGATAATGAGATTTTTTTTCCCATTTGTTTGCTGACCATTTGTATTTCTTTCTTCTTCTTCTTTTTTTTTTTTTTTTGGAGAAGTGTCTATTCAGACCATTAGCCCATTTTTAAATTGGACTATTTTTGCTAAGTTTTTTTTTTTTTTGAGTTCTTTATATATTGTGGTTATTAACGCTCTACTTGGTAAATATTTTCTCATATATTGTAGAATGTCTCTTGACTCTGTTGATGATTTCTTTAGATGGATACCAACATTTTAATTTAACCTATCTATCCATTTTGTTGTTGTACCTATGCATTTGGAGGTCTATCAGAAAATTCCTGCCTGTACCAAAGTCTTGAAATGTTTCCCTATTGTCTTCTAATAGGCTCAGAATTTAAGATCTTATATTTTAGATGTGTGGTCCATTTTGAGTTGATTTTGCAGAGTGAAGATAGTGGTCAAGCTTCAGTCTTCTACGCGTGAATAACCACTTTCCCCAGCACCATTTATTAAAGGTGTCTTTCCTCCAAAGTATGATTTTGGTACCTTTGTTGACAAACAGTTGGCAATAGATGTGTGGGTTTATTTCTAGATTCTGTATTTTTGCCCAATTGGCCTTTGTATCTATTTTTTTTTTATGCCAATGCCATGCTGATTTGGCTCTGTAGAATGTTTTAAAATCAAAATCAAATATTGAGATGCCTCCAGCTTTGCCCTTTTAGTTCAGACTGCTTTGGTTATGTTGGGTCTTTTGTCCTTCCATATATATTTTATGATTGCTTTTCTAGTTCTGTGAGGAATGTCATGGGTTTTTTGTTTGTTTGTTGTACTAGGGTTGAACCCAGGGGCACTTAGCCACATCCCCAGCCCTTTTTAAATTTTATTTTGAGACAGGATCTTGCTAAGCTGCTAAGGGCCTTGCTAAGTTGCTGAGGCTGGTTTTGAACTTGTGATCCTCCTACCTCAGCCTCCTGAGCTGCTGGGATTACAGGCATGTGCTACTGTGCCTGACCATCATTATATTTTGGTGGGGATTGCATTGAATCTGTAGATCACTTTGGGTAGATGGACATTTTAACAATATTAATTCTTCCAATCCATGAACATGAAAGATCTTTTCTTTTTAGTGTGTGTGTGTGTGTGTGTGTGTGTGTGCGTGTGTGTGTTCTTCAATTTCTTTCACCAGTATTTTAGAATTTTCATTGTAGGAGTCTTTTACTTCCTTGGTTAAGTTTCTTGCTAAGTAATTTTTGGATGTGTGGCTATTGTAAATGGGACTGCCTTCATAATTTATTACTGAGCAAATTTGTTATTGGTGTATAGAAAAATCTACTGATTTTTTTGTGTTGACTTGAATCCTGCTACTTTAATGCATTTGTTTAATTATTAGTTCTAATAGCTTTTCAGTGGAGTCCTTAGGTGTTTTTTTTTTTCATGTATGCAATAGTATCATCTGCAAACAGGAGTAATTTGATTTCCTTCTTTTTACTATCTATATGCCTTGCATTTCTTTCTCTTGCCTAAATGCTCTAGCTAAAGCTTCTAGTACTATATTGAATTAGAGTAGTGAAAGTAGATAGCATTGTCTTATACCTAGGCTTAGAGGAAATGCTTTCATTTTATTACAATTCAGTATGATGTTGGCTGTGGATTTGTCATGTACAGCCTTTATTATGTTGAGGTATGATCCTTCTATAACTAATTTTCAGGACTCTTATGAAGGGATGTTGAATTTTATCATATGCTCATTTCTGCATCTATTGAGTGAGCATACACTTTTTATCATTCATTTGTTGATGTGATTTACATTTACTGAATTTCAAATACTGACTTGTGTATGTTGCAAAAGATGCAAACCATCTTTGCATCCCTAGATTGAAACAAACTTAATCTTGGTATATGATCTTTTTACGTGCTATTGTACTTGATTTGCTAGTATTTTGGTGAGGAGGCACCTGCCTCTGGGTGCTATGTAGGCCATAAGTTTTCTCTTTCCAATTCCTTCAGGTGCACTGCTCACAGGAGTGAATTAGGGTGGAACATGGCCAGAGCCAGGCAAAGTTTCTCTTCAGATCCCCTTTGGTCATATGTCCTGGGCCAGGGTAATAACTAAAGCTGTGGTTTTGCTCAAGGCTGCCTTAACTTGGCAGGCTAGCAGTGAATCCACAGAGCTCTTTCCTGACCCTGTTCATTACAGGTACCTGTGTTTGGTACTTGTGCAGGGGTGGCAGGAAGCAGGTAGGTGACTCAGTTGTGGCATCAGTATGAATCTGAGTGTAACCTGCCATGCCCCTAGTCTCAGAGGGCAAGCTCCAGAAGCTCCTGGTTCTTGTGGGTGGCTCCCTTCTCCTCCAAATCAATGTGTTGATTCCATACTGTGCAGGCCACATGGCAGGTTAGGTCAGAGCCCTTCTTGTGAGTGGGCCAAATTTGGTTTGGAAGGCAGCTACAGGGTGCAGTGGAATATCTCTAGGGTCCTGGAACTATGACCAGAGGTTTCTGACTCCTAGTCCAGTCCAAATTCAGACAATAGGTCCCTTCTCAAGATGGGTCCTGGCTTCAGCATCTTGGGGATTTACTGGAGATGATGGGAGATCTTTTTACAAAGCCAGACTTCTGTGCAGATTTCAAGTTATTTACTTAAGGAGGCTGAAAGCCTGTGGGGATTGTGAAGCTTTCCAATAGCTAGGATTGCCAGCAACCATACATACTGATTGAGGTGGCTGAGACTTTCACCCTCACTCCTGCAGAATGAAGATCCATTCCATGCAGGCTCTGGAGCCAGGGTATTTTGTTTCCCCTACTATGCTGTTTTAGTGGGTATCTGACTCTTAATAAGGCTCAAGTTTCTCTCTCACTCATTTCCAGCATTCTCCCATGGTCACGCACCATAAAATGGAGCTACATACCTCTTGCTTCAGTTTTTCTTTGTGAAAGAATGAGTGAATTCTGGGTACCTCTATTAAGGCATCTTGAAATTCTTACATTGGCTTTAAATAGTCAACAATATGAAGGCAATATAAAGAAAACTTAAAATATTTAACCCCACATCTGGTCTGTTTGGGATTCTTCTCTTAGGTCTGGGTTTCCTTTTGGGATTGTTTTCCTTAAAGCTTAAAATCTTTCTCTAGTACTTCTTACAGAGCTGTTCTGCTTTTGAATTGAATTTTCATATTCAGTATTTTATTTGCCTGTAAATAGCTTTATTTTACTTTTTTTTTGGTATTGGGGATTAATCACTGAACCACATCCCCAGCCCCCCTTTTTTAATGTTATCTAGACACAGGGTCTAGCTGACAACTCAGCTAGAGTTGCTTAGTGCCTCCCTAAGTTGCTGAGGCTGGCTTTGAACTTGCAATCCTTCCACCTCAGCCTCTGGAGCCACTGGGATTACAGGTATGCGCCACTGTTACCTGCTTTTGTTTTTGAAGAATACTTTCAGTGGGCAAGTAATCATATGTTGAAAGTGTTTTTAGCCTTCTATTTTTTTTTCAGTCCCTTCTGACCTTTATAGGCTAAAATTCTATTGTCTTTTGAGTTCAATTTTGCAGGAAGAGAATTCAGCCTTATATTTAAATTTTACAAGATGAAATATTTATTTTATCCCATTCTGGTTGCTTTCAAGATTTCCTGTCTTTTATTTTCACCAGTTTGACTCTTGTGTGACTAGCTGTTGTGCTTAGATGATTGAGTTTTGAGACACTGGATCTGTGACTTGATGTCTTCCCATGAATTTTGGAAAGTTGTTGCTGATTATTTCTTCAAATACTTCTTCTGTCCCTTTCAAATATGTGTATGTTAAATCATCTGCATTTGTTCCAGAGGTCTCCAGCATTCTGTTATTTCTACTGTTGCTATTGGGTTGTTTTTTTTCTCTGTGCTTCAGTGTGGGTAATTTCTAATAATTTATCTTTGAGTTTACCAATAATTTCTTATGCTATGTGCAGTCTTCTTGTAAACCCACCCAATGAATACTTCATTTCAGGGACTGTGTGTGTGTGTGTGTGTGTGTGTGTGTGTGTATGTGTGTGTGTGTGTGTGTGTATTTATTTAATTATATATATACATATATATATATATATATATATATATATATATATATATATACATACACACACACACACACACACACACACATGTTCTTTAACATACTCTGTCTACTAATTAAAAATTCTGGGTAATTTTTTGTTCTAGTTCAATTGGTAGATTAGCATGATTTACATCTACTGGCTTTTAAATATTTTTTTCTGGATTTTGATTGTATGCCAGAAACTAATATAAAAGTTTTGTCCTTTAGTCTGCCCATGTTAAGAGTAGCTATGGTTAGGAGTTTATTTGCTTAGTCTAACGTTTGATTGTTCGCAGTTGGCACTGAACATTACTTTTAGTTAAGCTCTTATTTCAAGAATTTTGAAGGTGCAGTAAGATGCATCCTTTTGGGCTTTAAGTGTAGCAGGGCTTTGTTAAAGCACTCTGCTTTGGATGCCTAAATCCAGCTTTCTAACACTGGCACTTATTTCTCTCTCTCTCTCTCTCAAAAAAAAAAAAAAAAAGGCATAAAGAATTGAAGAATTATTGTGGTTGGGTGTCTTCTAGGTTTCAGTCCTCCATAATAGCCACACAGCCATTACAAGATGCCCAGTTTTCCATTAACTTCACCACCTTGCTTGGCTTATGGCAGGTTTGGTTTTTCTACCTACCAATGCCTCATGCCTCCATAACTTTCCCAGTGACAAAAACAAAGATACGTGCTGTATTCTAGTAAGGGCCACCTTTCTCTTAAAGGTAGTTCATTTAATCATTTTGAATCCGTAATTCTTCAATGCAGTTAAAGATAATAACTTTTATTTTTCCCTTTTTACTTTCTGTAGTATTCCCTCATTGTTATAGTAAGACTAATGGTACTTAGTAAACTTCATCCTAATAAGAGTCCTTTGTCTTTTTACTATGAATCAATTAATCTTTGGGTCTTCCTTTCTTTCTGATAAGTTATTAGTATTCCGGATTCATCTTGCATGTTTTCTGCCTCACACTTACATTCAGCCATTTTTTCCAAGGAAATCATCTGTTATTATGAAAATATTTTGCTATAAATTTTCATTGCTAATGGATATCATTGCTTGTATACTTCTTCGATGATAAGGTTAAGGTATGATTATTTAAGTAAGAAATCATGAATTCATGCTGTTATTTCACTCTAAAGATTACAGTGTTTTAAATTCTTGACTATATTCTTGTATCTACTTTTTTATGCAGAAAGTCTTAATTCCTATAAATTATAAAATTTTGCTTCATCATACAATATGCAATAGAATTCTTTCAAAAGACTTCACAAAAATCACACTAGCATTAACATTTCTGAATTCAGGTTTTTTTGTTGCTAATTTTTTCCTCAAAGTTCATTGTACTAGAAATGTACAGTTGAAATAATATATTGCAGAAATGCTTATAAAATTTTTAAAAGTGTAGATTGGAGGCCAATTTTATATATTAGGTTTTTTTTTTTTTTAAGTTTGTGTCTAAGGGATACTTTTCCTTTTGTTTAAAATACAAAAAGGACATAATAATTTTACATGTTTACTGAGTCAAATTATAAAAGAAGATACATTTAAAGAAGACTCAAATTTTATTCATGTCTCTTCACCTTATTCCTTCTTTTCCTCTCTTCTGCCTACACAAATATAAATCACATAGCATTTTTATAGCAAAAAATAGTCTTTTAGTGAGGGTTGTCTAAATAAACATAGAGGAAATACTACAAGCAAATAACATACTCCCGACTACCCCAATCAGTTGGAGATTAAACTAAACATTACACATGAAAATACTTTAAAAATTTTGCATTCTTAAAGTGGTCAGTTTGTTTCTGTCTGACTTTCAAAAATCTATTTAAAATTTCCTTCACTCAAAAAAAAAACAAACAAACTCTCACTCTCCTATATAGTATAACATTATAGTTCTGAACTTTAGTGCTTGAGCTATGATTTTATAATAGAATCCATTGTATTTTCTTTTTTGAAAAATTTTTAATTTTATTTTCTTCCGGATAGAAAAAAAGAAAACTGGCTGCACATTTTGGTGGATGCTTATAATCCTAGTGGCTGAGGAGGAGATTGAGGCAGAAGGGCAGGGTATGTGGCTCACTTGTTGAACACCACTGGGTTCAGTCCTTGGTACCAAAAAACAACAAAGCAAGACCCCTGGAATAAATTTGAATTACAATTTACATAGCATGGTAAGAGAGATTCATACTAACAACATTTATACATTTATGTTCATTGTGGTGGTATTAAGCAAGAAAAAGTTACAATGCAAAGGAAATTCCAAGTAATACATGGTTAAGAATTTGTTAAAAATGGGTAAAATCTATGATTATTTTAATAACATAATGTTCTCTTTGCTTTTTCTTCCATACACAACTCTTTTTCCCTTTTTGGCCCTACTGTGGAAGTCTAAGAAAGATACAACCAGTACAATGTTTGGGGGATTAAATTTCACAAATTTATTTATTTTTTTCATGAAAATCACCATCTGATACTGTTCAAGAGCTGATTTTCACATCCTTGTAGAACATTTTATTTTTCAAATGAATACTACACCACTGTGTTGTTTTAAACTTGGGTTTCTAAAATATAAAATTATGAGAGAATTCCCATCACTCTACTGTATGTATCTTTTATATGTAGAATCTTGAATGTGCAGGATGGGAGGCACCATCCAATAGAAGAGAGAAAAACAAAAGAACCAAACAAAAACACCCTTGCAAAATACAGAGGAACCTTAGCGGTGAAGACCATGCAACTTCCAAACACCATCTGCTTCCCCCGGCCCCCCTCCCCCCACTGCCCCCAACGAGCTTACGTCTAGGCAAAAGGAACAGAAAGAACAGCTCCCATCTCCTCCACTCCATCACAACCCTAGAGGAGACAGCCCAGCCAAGGTGTGAGTTTTCTATAAACCACAAGTGGAGTCCTGGCTGTATTGAGATAAGTCCACAAAACGTATGGCCCGGATACCTTGGGATGAACAAGAAGAATAGGAGACCAGCTCTGGTTCTTTTCTCACCATGTGTTTCATGTCGGCCGCAGGGGGGTCGACGTTGCCCCTCCATTCGTTGTGGGCCTGGACGCACTGGTCTATAAATTGTGGGTCTGTGATGGACGGGACTGGAGGAAGGTCGCTGGCCACTACACATAGACTTAAGGTCCACAAACTAATAAGATTTTTAAGAGCCATAGAAGGACAAGCACCATGTCCCAACCGCACCAACCAGTAACGGCTGGGGAAGCAGGATTTCTGCCGCCCCAGGGACCACGCTCTCGCCCGACTCCATCCTCTGCACGAGCTCGAGCCAGCGCTGGGAAGCCCAGCTCATTGGGCAAAGCCTTCGGGGCAGGGCGGGCTCGCGGCAGAATCCGCCCCCACCAAGTCTGCCCAGCGCAGCGCGGCACCGCAGAGTTTTAACTCTCCCAAGAGCTTTCTGAGGCTCTGATCATCTTGAGTCCTTGCCTGGATTGTAATACAGTTGCAACATGGAGCGGCACCACATTATACAAAGAACAAGGTGTATTGGATGCTGACAATTGGATGCCCTGTGGAAAACCCTATGCATTAGTTTTACAAACTCAGCTTCTGGGTATAGCATTCATATTGTTTTAAATAAACTACTGCAGAACTTTGCCCCCTTCCTCAGAGACTCGGGATTAAAGTAGGCGATTTGTAAACTCGCTGTCATACTGTGATCCAAAGTTATTACCTTGTTAAACATTTAAACATTTGATTTGCTGCTGCTGCCCTTCTCCTCTTCCTCTTCCTCCTCCTCCTCTTTCCGCCCTACCGCTTTCTTCTTCTTCTTCTTTCCTTTTTTTTTTTTTTCCTACCCAAGAGACTGCCTAGAGACTTCTAGTTATAGAAATAAGTTCTGGTGTTCTATTGCAGGGTGACGAGAGATTGTGATAGAGAAGATGGAAGAGGGGATTGGTAATATTTTCATTGTGGGGAAATGATAAGTGTTTCATGACATAGATTTGTTTATCCTGATTTGAATACTACACAATATATATGTGCATCAAAACATAACAAATTTCCCCATAAATATGTACAAATTTTTGAGTCAATTTAAAAAAAAAAAAGAAAAAGAGAAATGTCTTAACAAAATGTCTGAATTTTATAGGCGTGGTATTTTAGACCATGTTTCTAGTGACTTAGGGAATTATATTTAGAAATACTGAAACAATTGAGGTGTACTAAGCCTAAGTGCCAAGAATAGGCAAGGTTGTGTCTTAAAGATGTTTTCTTGATCTGTTTGTGCAATGACTAAGATTACTTGACAACTATAGTTTTTCAGTCATTTTTTAAAAGTTTAGTTTTTTGTTTCTGTTTAATTTTTTAACAGTTGATTTTTGTTTTTCTTTCTTTCGGGTAATGGGTGGATGAATTTTATGGAGTGTAGAGAAGAAATGGAGTGATTATGTTATATCCATCAATTTTACTATTTTAATGTTTTCAAAATATATGTATATTTTTACTCTAAAAATGCCTTCAATTTGTAAATTTGGATACATATTTTGAGGGGTGCTAATTTTGAAAAGATACTAAAGATTACAAAAAACAACAACAACATGATTTTGTGCAAAGGGAATTAGATTAGGCTTCATAACATCGTAATTTTAATTTGGGTATCTGACATTTGGCTGTGTAATTTAGGAAAGCTGTGGTACATTATATTGGAGTGGAACCTTAATGATATATGAAACCAGTTTTTCACCTTATGAGTAAGGAGTTGATGCTCAAAGACATTGTGTACAGAGTGAGGCTAAAATTTTAGTACGGTAAAAAATAAAATGAGGTTTCCTGATTTCTAGGCCTGTACCCTTTCGGTTACACCAACATTTTAAAATGCAATTTTACATATTAGATAGAATATATGTATATATACACGCACACACATGCAACATATATGTGAAATGTAATGTAAATTAATAAATGTGAAATGTAAATGTAAATTAATATCCAAATCTGTTTAATATCTATACTGCTCTATAATGTTATTCTGAAATATTGTCTTTTTGAATAATTGCAAGCTCCTTGACAGCAGATCTGGGCGCTGAGCATAAAATGTAGTTACCTAAGAAATATATTAAATAAAATTCTATTCAATTAATCGCACAACTGCGGCGGATCCAGGCCGGGCCTTGGCGCTCTCCCTGCGCGGGAGAAGCGCTGGGAGTGAGTCCGTTCCAGCTCCCCGCCTGGGTTTAAGGGCTCCCGGAGCGGGTCCCTGGTGTGGCGCTGGCGGGGCCTAAGAAGATTTCCAGCCAATGCACTTCGTACTGCGGGGTAAGGTTGCCCAGCGGAATTTCGGGGCGCAGGCCCGCGCAGCGAAGGTACCGCAGACACATTTGGGGGGCGACAGTTGGCATGCAAGGAGCTAAAGAGGCGGGCTGATGACCGTCTTTCCGCTTGGAAGCAAAAGACGACAGTTAGAGGCCTCAGTGGAGGCGCCTGTTGCCGGGCAACCTGCAGACGCTGGCCTGCTGTGTCGCCTCTCCAGGGACCTGCCCCTTCCAGCCAGTGCTGTTTGACACCGCCGCCGGAATGGGTTCTGGGGGAATCTCCCTAGTTTATGCCTTTTCCAGCCCTCCTGGTCCGGATCTGGGCTTTACTGAACTTGTTAGGTCAAGTCAGGCTGGCCTCTTCATGATTCCCAGATGGAACTGGATGAGGAATTTCTTATGGTTCACTGCAGGTGCTCTGAAGTATAATTTAACTGTGGGGAGAGGGCAGTGATGTTGGGGAAAGGAAGATTGCTGTACTTTGTTTCACATTAACAATGACCTCAAGTTGAATTTCAGATACCAGCGTCAGTTATCACCTGGGATCCAAGAAAGACTTAGTTCTACCCTCCTGGAGCTGAAATACTGAATTGTATTGACGAATCTCTTCCTTCTCTCCTGGAGTAGATCAGTTTATTCTTTGCTTTCTATTGTGTTCTGATTTTGCATATGCAACTTAATAGCCACCAACAACCAAGAGAGAAATGATGATAATTGGAATTGGAAATAATCCTTGTTAAAAGTGAGGGAAGTGGGAGATGAGTTCAATTCTTTTGGGCTGCATCAAAGACGCTAGTCAACAACACTTATTACATGCTAGCAAAAACATCTTATAACTTGTAGCAGTTTGAGTGGGGACCAAAGCCATTCAAAAGTACTCTTCCCTCTTCCTGCCAACTCCTATTCAATCCCCACCCATCTGCCTCAGTATGCATTCCAAAGATGGATTCCCAGCCATTTGTTTGAAATGCTGATTCTTGGGTCCCCAAGTTTAGGTTTTTGGTGTTCTGTAGTTCCAGCAGCAAAATTCCTCTCTGATGCAACTAGTATCTGTATGTACCAGCATAGTTTAGTACTGTGAAGAAGTCTGAAACCTTCTTAGGAATTCAGGCTCTGCAATAACTGGCAAACAATTTGGCAAAGTAAGATTCACTTTTCCAGGTATCAGTTTGCTCATTTTGAAAATCAGAAAGCTGGGCTGTTTTACCTTTGAAGTCCTGGTCAAATCTCCAAACAGGGTGTTGGTGACCTGAACGCTCTAATTTTGTAGATGCCAGTGTTCCATGTGTGATGGCACTGCCTTTTGAACACTCTTACTGTATCTGAATTAATTATTTTTAAGTTATGTAATTCTGAATTAACTTGTATCTGAATTAACTGAATTAACTTATGCAACAAATACTAAGTTCTTACTATTTTCTAGGCTTTCTGCTAGGTCCTGAGATAAGGTTAAATAAAACCAGTAGTAGTCCTTGCCTTTATGAGGCTTACAGTTCGATATTGAGTAATAATTGTTATGAATAATAGCTTCCATTCAAACACCTTATCCAGTTGCTTGAAGACAGGATTTATATGTTGGCATTATGATTGTCATAACTAGATTCAGAGAAGTGCAACTAACCTAAGAATATCTTTAAAATATGTACAGGTATTTGGTGGTGCACTAACTTATTTATTAACTAAGTAGATATTTGCTAGGTGCCTATGTTATACTAAGGGCAAGAGATATCAAACTTTGTGGTCATGACAGTTTATTAGAGAAATGAAATAAGCTAATTACAATGAAGAGTGATGACTGTGGTTCCTGGGGAAGCACAGGGACTAGGAGAAACAGGATATTTGAAGGTTTAAATTTTCCAGTTTTATTACTATGCAAATGAATTGTAGCGATTTAAGATGACCAATAGTGATTTGAACTGGCTGTGATAATTATTAAAGTACAAAGTTGAGAGGCTGGGAGAAAAATAAGAAAATGAGTGGAGAAAATCACTTAGCTGACTTCTCAGTGTAGTCTCAACTTGGATTTGTTAGCAAATAGGATAACTTTTGTGATGCTATTAAACAAACTACCCATGGGGGTGGGGAGCACCCACACAACACAAACAAATAACAACTTTAAAAAGTTGATTCTTTTTGAAAGATAACTCTGAAAAGAAAGTCATTTGCAGTATTATAGGAGAAAATACTCCTATAATCAGATGATTTGTGATATTTTTAGGATATGTGTACTCTTGGTTGATAAATTTTGAATTTACTCTCTCTTTTTTTTTTTTTTGGCTCTGGGAATTTAACCCATGGGTGTTTTACCACTCAGATACATCCCCATTTCTTTTTTATTTTCTTTTGATTTTGAGAGCATATCTCACTAAGTTGCTTAGGAATTCTCTAAGTTGCTGAAGCTAACCTTGAACTTATGATCCTCCTGCTTCAGTCTTCTGAGCCACTGGGATTGCAGGCTTGAGCCAAGATGCCCAGCTTGAATTTACTTTTTTTAAAAAAAAAATTTATTTGTTTTAACTAGTTATACATGACAGTAGAATGCATTTATGTACTTTGATATATCATACATAGATGGGATGTAATTTCTCATTTTTCTGAGGGTACATGTTGTAGAATCACATTGGTCATGGAGTCATATATATATACATAAAGTAATAATGTCTGTTTTGTTCTACTATCCTTCTTATCCCCACATCCCCTCCCCTCCCCTCCCTTCACTTCCCTCTACCTAATCTAAGGTAACTCTATTCTCTAGTGTTCCCCACCCCCTTATTGTGAATTGGCATCTTCATATTAGAGAAAATATTTGGCCTTTGTTGTTTTGGGATTGGCTTATTTTGCTTAGCATGATATTCTCCAACTCCATCCATTTACTGGTAAATGCCATAATTTCATTCTTCTTTAAAGCTGAGTAATATTCCATTGAATATATATACCACATTTTCTTTATCCATTCATCTATTGTATTCTTAAGAATAGAATTACAGGGGGGTTGTGGCTCTGTGGTAGTGTGCTCACCTAGCCTGTGCAAGGTGCTGGGTTTGATCCTCAGTACCGCATAAAAATAAATAAATATTGTGTCCAACTACAACTAAAAAAAAAAAAAAAAAAAGTAAAATTTCAATCTTAAGCCAACAGTTTTTAAGGGTGAAAGAAAACCACACAGATGAGTTAGAAAGGAACTGAGATTTTAGATAAGAAAAATGTAGTGGGCCTGAAATAAAAGCACAATTTTAATAATAACCATAGTTTTCATCTATTGAATGTTACTTTATTCCATCAAAATGAGAAAGATGCTAATGAGTAAGTTGTAAATTTATTTTATACATTAGGAACATTGGCTTAGAAATTAAGTTCTTACCCAAGCTTAAATTATGTGAAAATAGCAAAAATCAGGATTTTAATACAATTTATCTAACTCAAGCTGGCACTATGCCATACTACCTTTCTTTTAAAAAAACCAAATAAAAATAGTTTGCTATAAAAATAAATCCAAATTTAATGATAAAAAAGTATGAATGAATTCTTAAATTACACTGGTAAAATAAAGGTGAATTACAAACTAAAATACACACAATTTTTTTTGACAGATATATTAATCTGATTTTATTTTGTATGTATTTGAAAGTTGATTATTTTCAATGGTCTTTTGCAAACATAGTTACCACATAGTTACTAATTGGATCATTCATTCTATTTGATTCTTTGTATTAAGTAAAGAGTACTGTTTGCTAAAAATATTTTCATCAGCCTACTCTGACACAAGGAAAATCCACCAAGCTTTGGGAAATGGGTAAATGACTGAATAAACATATGTCTCATTGTGTGGATAAGAGAGATATCCAGTATGCTATTACTACTGTAAAAAAAATTATCACAGACTAGTCGCTCAAAGCAACATAAATGTATTCTTTTACACATCTTGAGGTCAGAGTACAAAATGAGCCTAAAGGATCTAAAACCACTGTGGTCAACAGAGCTGTTCCTTTTGGAGGCTTCAGGGGACAAACCATTCTTAGTCTCTTCTGCCTTCTGGAAGCTGTCTGTGACCTCTCCCTGCATCCTAGAGCTAGTTCCAGAGCCAGCCATAGAGCATTGTGGTTCCTCTCTGATCTATGCTTCCATCCTTACATTTCTGTTCACTGTAATCTCCCCCCCCCCCCTTATAAGGACATGAAGGGGGTCACATTGAGCTTACCAGATAGTAGAAGAAAATCTCTCCATCTCAAAATTCTTAATCAAATCTGAAAAGTCCTTCTGGCCATGTAAGGTACATATTTAGAGTCCAGACATTTCAATGGGGATCTCTTTGGGAGCAGACTACCACAGGGTATAATGTAATTGCCCTATACAAATATGATTCTGATGAAAGAAGTAAAAGTGATTGACCATATGATTTCTTTCTATGAAGTATTATTATGTAAGTTGTATGACTTATTTAAAACTAGATAGGCATTATCATTTTACATTTGTTTTGCCTTTTTGAAAAAACCAGAATACTGCATGAAAAATACGGGAACTTGAATGGATTTGGAGGTAAAAGGAGTGGCTACTTCTCCTAGGAGCCAATCTCAGCTACTCTTGAGAAGAAAGAAGCCACTACAAGTATGTAAATAATCTAGTTTTCCTCTTTCATGATGACTCACTAAATAATTTTATGAGTCCTTTCTTCATGCTTTGATGACTAATGTTTCCTAGATTTGGACAATGGAACCACCAAAATTGAAGTTAATTATTACTTGAAAACTCACTGAGTTTTTTTTTAAAAAATAATGCTTATCATTTTATTATTGTTATTTAAAAATTATCCACTTGTCTATAAAAAGTCTAAGAGAAAGAAGCAATAGTAGAGAGAAGAACATATCAATATTTCCTTCATGAGTATGTGCCCTATTACATTTTGATGGATTTATGTATAATTGGTACACTATTGCAAACTACAAATATAATTTTATGTTACTTTTAAAATGCATTTTCTATATTATTAAAAACTCTAAAAATGTGTTTAGTGGTTATATAATATATAGTATAATTTATATTCAGAGGAAGTTTTAGAAGATCATAAACCAAACTTTTTAAAAATGCACACTAGGTTTATTTAAAATAGACTCTCTGTGACTACATTCTTTTGAATCTTATTTTTTTATTTATGATGTGTTTAGTGCAATGCGAGGTGCTAAAGACCCAACAATAAATGAGATGTAATAAATGATCCTGTAGTTAATCTTAAGATTTATGATTCCGAGTGTTAAATTCAACTAAAGAAATAGCTACAAAAATATAAAGACAGAAAGAAGAGGGGTTTGGCAAAGGTAGAGAAGGTTTCAGTGAAGAATGACATCTGTATGCACTAGAATTAGCGTTTGATTTGCAAAAAAGGTGGAGAAGGGAAGCAGGGTCCTGATGACTGCATCCTCAAAAGGATAGAAGTACAAATATCCAACTTGCAATTTTTATATTTAAACCAAAATTAAAATTTTTGTAGAATATTACATTTTCTATTAGCAATGCAGGAAGAGAATCCAGGCTTTTATTATTAGGACCTTTATTCTTCTCAGCCTTCAGATATCACTGTTGTAGATTTCATCAATTAATTAAGTGAAATCTTAAAGTTACTTTGTCCCTGCATCCACATGGAATTGGATAAATGGCACATTTAATTTAAAGGTATATGAAAGTGATACACATCTCTTTGCTATTTTTATTATAGATACTGAATACCTACTGATTATCATTGACCATAATAAAAGTCTGAATAACATATAAATCAAACCGTGAACCCTAGAGGTGGGCACTATTATTTGCCTGCTGCTTTTAGATATGCAAGAACTCAGATTTCTAGAGATTAAGTGACTTGCCAGTACTTTGAACTCTAGTTCTGACTTCAAGACCTGTGATCTTTAGTTTAGGTTAAACCAGCTCCCTTATATGAATGGGTGAATGCTTTGGAGTTCTTATAGTTTACTATTTTATAGTTTAAAATTTCAAGTCATTGATAATTTGGGTCGAAGCCCTTCTCACTAGTTAAAATATGAAGCATGATATCACAGCCTTTTCCACTGATTACTTGGTTATCAGATTATGGAAACTTCAGGGTTCCCCCACCCCTGGTTAATTATTAGGAAGATCTCAATGTTTTAATTCTGAAAATAATAGCTTCTGTAATTACCTTTTTCTGAAAAATAAAACCTGCCTTATGTCTTATTAACTATATCTAGTGGTAGAGTTAGGGGACATGTTTATGCTTATCTTGAACTATTGTTTTTTTGTTTTTTTAAATTAATCCCAGATTGTTCTTACAGTTTATTAGCCAGGTGTCAATATAGTTGAAGCCTAATTACTAGGTGCTATTTCTGGAGTGTTTTAAGAAGAATAGTATTTAAAAAATGAGAACATGTAAGCTCTTTAAAAAAAAATCTGATACTTATTAGTACAAGTATCATCATTAGAAACACTAATAACAGATAAATAGAGATAAGAACATGAAAAGTTGTTCAGATCCCAGGTTAGGCAAGGGGATTTAAATTAACATGATACCTTTATGCCTCTATTACATGTTTATTTTTTTATTTAAATGATCCTTTTAGAATTTTGCCATTTCCACCACTCTGATGGTAAATTATAGTCATAAATTTCAGTCTTGAATATAACAGCCCATGCTTCTATCAATATTATAAAAAACACCCGGTTAGATAACATTTTAGCAGTAAGTTGGTTTTGGTGGAAGTGGTTTTTTCCCTTTTCTTTTCATCTGGCTATCTCTTCATTCTTCAGAACTCCCTTTAAGGGTTGCTTTCTGGTTTGCAAAAATTTCCTTAATTCCCTAGAGTAGGATGGGTACACTTGCTACACAGTTGCTCTGTCATAGACTTATTTTTCTTGTTATTGTTTGAGTGATGTCTTCTCTAACCGACAGACAGTGCTATTGGGTAATAATTGTCTTGCATATATTGTTTTATCTATGCCTCATAGACAGCAAGGAAGAGCTTAGTAAGTATTTTTATAGAGAGTTTATTGAAAGAAATTATAATTAGTTTTGCATTGATACATTGCTTGTCATTTAAAACATAAAGAGTATATGCATACTGATTCTAATTTTTATTTTTAAATTAAAGCAAGGATGGGTTTCCAGATCATGGGCAACTCCGAATCCCTACCCACCTATGTAAGTAATATTTCTTTACATTTGAATTGGTTAATGGGCAAATATTTATGATGCCTTGCCAAGTTAAGAATGAAAGAAAAATTATGTGTGTACCTATGTTTGGGAACTACAGAAAAACCTATTTGTATATGGAAGTTTTAAAAATTATTATGCCAAAATCATCTTGTGATAGAATGGTAGGATTATGAGTAAAACTTCTTTTGTTTTATTGTCTTTAATATTATTTTTATATTTTCCTGAAAAAGGTAAAATATTTATTTATTAAGAAAATTCCTATTCCCTAAAGACCTAAAAAGAGCATACTACAGGGATACTGCTACATCAATGTTCATAGCAGCACAATTCACAATAGCTAGACTATGAAACCAACCTGGATGCCCTTCAATAGATGAATGGGTAAAAAAATGTGGCATTTATACACAATGGAGTATTACTCTGCACTAAAAAATGACAAAATCATGGAATTTGCAGGGAAATGGATGGCATTAGAGCAGATTATCCTAAGTGAAGCTAGCCAATCCCTAAAAAACAAATGCCAAATGTCTTCTTTGATATAAGGAGAACAATTAAGAACAGAGCAGGGAGGAAGAGCATGAGAAGAAGATTAACATTAAACAGGGACGAGAGGTGGGAGGGAAAGGGAGAGAGAAGGGAAATTGCATGGAAATGGAAGGAGACCCTCATTGTTATACAAAATTACATATAAGAGGAAGTGAGGGGAAAGGGAAAAAAACAAGGGGGAGAAATGAGTTACTGTAGATGGGGTAGAGAGAGAAGAGGGGAGGGGAGGGGAGGGGAGGGGGGATAGTGGAGGATAGGAAAAGCAGCAGAACACATCAGACACTAATATAGCAATATGTAAAACAGTAGATGTGTAACCGATGTGATTCTGCAATCTGTATATGGGGTAAAAATGGGAGTTCATAACCCACTTGAATCAAATGTATGAAATATGATATGTCAAGAACTATGTAATGTTTTGAACAACCAATAATAAAAATTTAAAAAAAATTCATTTTTATTATGCTATTTTAAAATTTCAGTTTATTTTTAATTGAGATGTAAAATCATAAAAGTTAAATAATTTATGACTCCATAAATAACAAATAATTCACTAAATGAATTTGTGAAAGAAATATATAACATTTTTATTTTTATAATTGGTATAGTCAAATTTAACTTAATGGTAAATATACCCATGCTCTAATCTTATTTTGAGGTATATTACAACTTAAACAAACTTATTAAAATTTGAGTTTTGGTTTAGAATACATTAATTTATGTTTTGTATTTTACATTTAAAATGAGCCAATATCTATAATTTCATGTGGTTCTACCTAGTAGATATCTGTCTGCTTATCTGGACATAAAGAATTATGTTCAGATACAAGGTATTGAGTACTAAGATACAAGGTACTGAATATGTGGGAAGCAGTAGTCAATTATATGCTAGTAAATATTTAACGACTGGTGTTCCAAAAGTATATTACAAGTTTACTATAAATTTTCTTTACTTTTTTATTATCAATAAATTTAAGTGTATTTTTAAGTTTATTATAACTTAATGATAAGAGGTATACGTAGCAAGAAGTTTAAAAATGCTAGTAAAACATATAACTCTTTATTGTAGTGTCCAGTTAGCCAATTGTTGATCACAGAATACTTTCATTGTTTTTTATTGAACTCTATCTGTAGCCAACCTGTTTTCACTATGATGAACCATTGTAGTTCCATGTGAACTAAAGTGATTTTTCAGGCTATTTTTCTTCATTATAAAATGATATGAGTTATTTCCTGGTAAAATCAATAATATTGAATATAGAAATAATTTTTTGTTATTCACTATTTGACAGCTGTGGACATGATGCACTCTTAGTTTCATCCGCATTATTAACATTTTCTCCACCATACTTTCAAGTCTCAGAAATCAACAAAGTAATAAATCAAGCCCTGAGTCATAGCATTTGCCTATTTCATCATGACTGATTTTAGACTTTCCATGTCAAATCAGTAAATGCAAAGTTGTAAAGTTGGGCACAATTATATCACAATAGAGATACAAGAGTACACAGAGCCTCTGGAGTGTATAGTCCAGTGAAATCATTAGGAACCGATGAACTTTGAGTATTTATTACCTTTGTTCTTAACATAATTTATTTAATCACAAATTTATATAATTTTATTTTTAATATTGACTACATTTAACCATCAGCTGAAAAATCCCTGTACATTTAACAAAAGATAATCACAATCTGGTGGGAGCCAGAATACTGTTAGTTTCAGTGTGGCTTTATATGTGATCTAACATATGTGATTTGCATTTATCAAAGTTTCATTTGAAAAAGTTATAAGATATATGCTTATTTTTTTCAGGGTCCCACCACTTGATTTGGGAAGCCTTGTGAGCTCTGATGATGAGGTAATTTTTACTTCCTATTTAACATAATAAACACTTGACCACTATATTACACATAGCATATACTAAAATACAATTAAATTTTATTTTTTAGGATGATTTTTCATATGTTCCACTTAATATGGTGCATAATCATTTTAACCCACCAAAGGCTCTTGGTTGGGTCTCACCAGGTCAAATACCATATGCTCAGCATCATCTAAATGAACTGTTTAGTATATATTTGCTTATTACTAATTTTAAGAATTATAGCATGCATTATTAGCACCGTATTTGATCCAGAAATTTTTGTTTGAAAATCTCAAACAATAATGATGGTAAAATAATTTAGTTTGTTTTATATTTTTTCACACATTGGAATGACATTTTAAAATTTTCTTTTGTAAAATTGGTAAAATACAGCTATATTCTAATACATCAGGCTACTAGAATACTATGGAGTACATAAATAACTATACTTAATCCAATGTTTCTCCTTGGGGCATGTTTACATTTTAAACAATATCTTGTGAATGCAGGTTCTGACTAGTATTATTCTATGAATAGTATTTACCTTTCTGTCTTTGCATATCTCCATCATATAGCTAGTTCTATTCATGCTCTTCTCAGTCTCATTTTTGAAAACTGCATAAGTATCCTAATTTGTATGTTGTTACAGATTTTGTCCTTAAGTTTTGCCTCATCCCTTTTTTTTTTCCTGAGTTAAATTTGGATATCCTTAATAATTTTCAAGGAATGCACTGGTTTATATTTTCCTTTTGAAATGTCTATGCCTCTCTGGATCAATCTGTATGCCCTTGTATTTGCTTAAAACTTCTTTTTGGTTCCTCTTATCCACTGGTTCCTCTTATCTATTGTCTCTCATTCCCATGAAAACGTAGCATGGAATCAAATAATATCAGAAGGCAGAATATCTCAATATTTCAGAAATGGCAGTCAGTGCTTCTCAGCATTCGTGATCTCCAATTCCTGTAACTATTTTGGAAGACATGATTGACAATGGAATTCAAAAAAAGTGTCTACCTAAAACTTGTCAGAAGAAGGAAAAGTTTCTTTTTCTTCTCTCAAATTCTTTTGAAACCAGGATTGACCTTCAGCTGTGAAATCAAGTGTAAGATTATTGGTATTCAAATGCTCATTCTGAGCAGTTCTGTTGGCTCTTATTGGTCAGCGATGCCATACAAGCTCAAGGTTCTTAAATATCATCTTTGTTTAGACCATAGGTTATAATGGTCCATTTCTTAAACATAAAGGGTGAGGTAAATGGTACACCTGTTAATATCAATAAGCAAATTTAGTTATAGTAATTTATTTTTTTCTGAGAACAACAGACTTTTTTCTTTTTACCTCTAGGAACAGGACATAATACCTGAAAATTTGCCATCACCAACAGGCAAATACAAGCTAAAATATCAACCATATAAAACTGAAATGAAAGAGGGATATACACAATATAGTCAGAGAAGTTCAGAAAAGACAAAATCAAATATCATACATCAACAGTCTTCAAGAAACAAGATTGATGAAAAGGTAATACGTGAGAGTTCTTAAAATTTAAAATTTAAAGCAAATAATTCATGGGTTATAGAAATTTCTTTCTAACAATAGCCAACATTTGTCTCAGTAGGCCAGCCCAATATTATTGTAATTACTTTACCTATATTAGCTAGCTTTTTCTATATAACATAATGGGTTATTATCCCATTTTCTGAATGCAGAAATTCTAACCTTATCTAGAGTTATCTTTTCTGTTAGAAGCTTTTTACTTGCTTTGAGAATGGAGTAAGAATATGTATGTGCATATATATATTCTGTGGGAGTATAGTCTTTAAGTTTTAAAGTTGAAACCTCAGAATATATAGGGACCTATTTTATTCTAAAACTGCCATTATTTCCTGACTGACTTTTGCCTCATTTTTAGATTTTTTTTAACCTTACAAATTGCTGAAATTGTTATGCTTTCATTAATATTTATTAGGTAAAAATTCACATTTATGGATATAAGAGCAAATTAAACGTGATAAGCTTAATGGTATTTCATAAACATTCAGGAAGTCAATCTTTATTTTTGGGAAGGCTTGAAAACAGTTTATGGTACTACAGGCCAAAAATAAGAGAATATTTGGATATGATTTTTAATTTAGTTAACCTTCTATAATAATTATGTATTTTTGGAAGTTTAATGGTTTTACTTGCTTATTTTCCATAGGTTAAAAAAAATGGAAATTTATAAGTAGGTGTGGCATTGCAACTATTTTTTTAATCCATGTATGAACTATCTAGGACTAAATAAATCATGTTTAGGTGAAAGAATAACAAAATTAATGAAATTATTTGTTGCTTTTTATCATAAAACAAATTTCCAGACCTAAACATATGCAAACATTATCAGTTGATATTTATAATATTATTATAGGATAGTTTCACAACCTTTACCAAGCAGCCTTGTATTATTTGCAAAGTGTAATATTAAGATCACTGTAAATATGCTGGGACTGTAGGTTTCTGTAAGCACATGCTCTATTGAGTGGCAGAAAAATAGTTCAAAATATTTTTAAAGTGAAACTTTAATTTCTTGGAACACAAGTTCAGATGAGGACACTTGTTTACTTTTTGTTTGAGAGGAACAAATATTATTTGCAAATCTCTCTATATGATTGATAAATGTTTACCTAGAATGGATATTTTACAGAAGCCAATCTATGTGTATTTTCTGCCTAGATAAGATGTTGTTTGACTTCTTTGATTTTTTTAAAACATACATTAAAAGGGTGAAATTATTTAACACATTTTTGGTTTTTTTGCAAAAGAGCTATTATAAACAAAAGGTCTTTTAAAATGTGTAGTACTGTGATTATCAAGACTATTATATAAATGAGTTATTGATAAATTCTACAATTAAATGAGTTAACATTGTGATGTCTGGAAATAGAAGTCCTTGATTTTAGAAATGTGGTCCCCTCTTTTTAGAGCAGAAAGGAACATGTAAATTGATTTTCTTTATTGAGGAAGAAAAGTTAAGGTTAGATGTATTTAGGATCCAGGGCGTTAACATAAGGCCATAGGTACTGACTTATCAGGCTGATACACAAGTTGACAAATCATCAGTTGGAACTTGATTCTAATGCCAAATTTCTTTTGTTGAGTTTTATTACCACTTAGTATAAAATGGTGGTGAATTTCTAGTTACCCAATTTTTTTGCTACTGAAAATGTACACTCATGTGTGCATGTATATATTATCCGAAATATTGAAACATCTTTAAATAAAATATGGAAATTATTAAATTTCAACTTTAACAAAATCATATTAATTCATTAATTGTATTTATTAATCATGTTAGATATATCTTTTTCATAAGATTTTTAAAAGACAAATGCCTTTTGGCCATAGAAATGATTTAATTCATTAATGTATTGTTTTTTTTTT
Source organism: Callospermophilus lateralis (assembly GCF_048772815.1). Lineage (NCBI taxonomy): Eukaryota > Metazoa > Chordata > Mammalia > Rodentia > Sciuridae > Callospermophilus > Callospermophilus lateralis. The sequence continues at coordinate 125,793,625 of NC_135308.1, read as the reverse complement.
ATTTCCACAAATAGTTATTGAATTTATTGAATGTTTTAACTATATGCAAGAAACTGTTCTGGGAATAGGGGAATAAAACAAACAAAAATTTCTGCTGTTATAGAACTTATTTCCTACTGGAAAGAGATAGTAAGAAGAAAACATAATCAATCAATGCATTCCATAACCAACCAGCCCATTTTTGCATCACAGATGGTCATAATAAGAGCTATGAATAGAAGAGAATAGGGAGAGCCAGGCTGTAGGTATGGGGTAGTAATTTGTTTAGGGTCAGCAGGGGAGACCTTTTCCATAAGATAGAATTTTAGCTCTCCCTGAGAGACGGAAGCCAACCAGTCAGTAGAAACTCATGAGGTAGGAGTAGATGGTTTAAGAAATCTTGAGAAGCAGAATGTGGTCAGAGGAAGAAGGAGAGCTGGAAGAGTTGGGAGGAGACTGGGCAGAGAGTTAAAGGGAGCCTGGAAGCCAGATCACAGTAGCTCCTTACAGGTAAGGACTTTGCCCTTTCACTCTGAGGCAGTAAACTGCTTAGTTCTGTTGAGAAAGGGTTTAATTGAGAATATGGCAACCTTGGAAACAGGAAGACCTTTGGGAGACTGTTACAGTAATCCAGGCAGGATATAAAGATGATGACTTGGATCTGGGCGGTGGTAGCAACAGAACTGGATAAGAGGTGGTCTCATGACTTCAGATTTTGGCTAAGGTGGGGCTAAGAAGATTGGCTACAGATGGGTTGTAGGCTTGAGAGATAGGGAAGAGCAAGAATGGCTTTGCATGAATGAATATGCAGGACACTATGCTAATTAAAATAAGCCAGGAGCAGAAAGACAAGGGCTCTATGTGCTTGCTTATGTGGTTGCCAGGGAGATGGGGAGATGTTGGTCAAAAGGTACAAAATTTCACTTATATGATAAATTCTGGGAAACTATTGTAATGTTGGTAACTATAGTTACTAATATTGTATTTTTCACTTTTCAATTTGTTTGAAATTTTCAGTGTTTTCACACCTGTGTGCATATCTATTTGTGATGATGGATGCATTAATTAATTAGTTTGGTTGTGGTAATTATTACACATGTATATATATAGCTAATCATCACATCATATTCCTTGAATGTACACAGTTTTATCAATTAAATACTTTAAAATTAAAAAATTCCTCTGAGCCTTTGGCCTAAGCAGTTGACCTTCAGTAGAGTTGAGGAAAGACTATTTGGAAGTATGGTTTGGGGAGGTTAAATTTGATGCATCAAGTAGAAATATCACTCACTGCTTTCCTTTTGTAAATTGTTAAAAACAAGGTGAAAAAATTCTTTAAAAAGATTTTTTTTAACACAATGCAGAGCATTGCTTATGCTAAAATGTATCTACTAAATTACTTTGTTTATTTTGTCTAATGCTAAGCATTTTTTGGTGCCCATTTAAATAAATCATTATTTAGGGAAAAGAATTATATTGGCAGTTAAATAAATAAGACTATTCAATATTCTCATACATTGATTTCCCAGTAGTAAATGCTTTTCTGGCACCAGAGATACAGCAATAAAATTGACAAAAGTTCCTGACCTCATGGAGATTATAATAGAAGACACAGGCAATAAATTATGAGCACATATGTAATAAAATTTCATGTAGTCACCAAAGGTCATGAAGAAAGAGCAGAGTATGAAGTTGAAGTGTGATCTTTGGAAGATCTAAAGTAAGAATAATCCATAGGATAAAAATTCTTGAAGTTTGTTAAGTTTTTGACAAGTTGCTGTCATAATGAAACTTTTTTTTTAGTTAAGACATTATAAGTACATCTCATATTCATATAAAAATTTGTCGTTCTGTCTTTTTGACAATCCCAAAGAATTCTTTACCTTAGAGAATACCACTGTATTTTAGTATTTTGTTTCTGAATTTAATTTATTAATTTCACAATAACTCAACATGGACAGTAATAGTTAAAATAATTCTCTTATTTAATGTTTAGTTTGTCAGGTAATTTTTTTCGGGGGGCGGTGGCTGGGTATCAAGGATTGAACTCAGCAGCACTCTACCATTGAGCCACATCTCCAGCCCTATTTTGTATTTTATTTAGAGACAGGGTCTCATTATGTTGCTTAGAGCCCTGCTTTTGCTGAGGCTGGCTTTGAACTTGTGATCCTCCTGCCTCAGCCTCCTGAGACTCTGGGATTACAGGTTTGTGCCAGTGCACTTGGCTTGTCAGGTACTCTTTATAAGAATTGGGCATGTACCATCTCATTTAATCTTTTTGGTCAAGTAGTTACTATTGTTCCTATTTTATCTGAGTAAACCGAGGCACAAAGATAAAGTAGAAGAGCTGGATTCAAAGAGAGGCAATCAGATTGTCATAGTTTGTACTATAAAACTCCTATAAAAGTAATCTCTGAGGCATTTAGTCATTATCTAGTTGCTTATTTTGTAAAAATACAAATATTCAAAATATGTGTATAATGGTCCATTTATTGCTTCGTTATACAGTGTATACAGGGTGAAGAAAACAGCTTGGATGACCTCACAACTCTGGATAGGAAAGCCCTCTTGCAGGGTGACTATGTGCACAACTCTCAACATGTACAGCACAACGCAAGGAAATCAGATGCGGTCAGGCTTCAGCACTCTCTTATATGATAAGTCATTAGGATCATTACCCTTCAAGAGTTTACAGACTTAGAAAGATTGCAACAATTGAATTTGGACTGAGATGAATATTCATTGATGTATAAATTGAGTTGTTATTTTTATAAATGATTAACTTATGTTTGGTATATTTTCTGTGGAAAGCATCTTGCATTTTATTTACAAAAATTTAGTTTATATTGTTCAAAATATTAATTGGCCATTTTTTATGTTAGTGGGCTTATTTGGTATCACATCCTCCCTTCAAATAGATGCCTAGTTATTGTTTTGAAATTCATAGGTTACTATCATTACAGAGATTCTGCCAGTTGTGGAAAAAGCCAGGAATTAAAGATGTTTTCTTTAATAAAATTGAAGCAAAACTCCAGACTTTCAATATTAACTTTCGAGTATGTATTTTTAACAGTTAAATAGATTGATAGGTGGTGCTCAGACCAGTTCTGGTATACACAGGTAAGTATAATATTTCTATAGTATCCCATGGTAAGGGGACCAAACTGCTTGAAGGTGGAGTGTGCTCATCCCCTAGAACCCCAGGTGATTAGTATCTTAGACATCCTGAAAAGGTAATGCAATACGAGTGTTGTGATCCTGCTTACGAGATGGGAAAGCTCTGGCTTAGATAACCCAAATAATAATAAAGCAACATGGATTTAGCTAGTTACATTTTACATTATCATTAAATATATATATATATATATATATATATATATATATATATATATATATACACACACACACACACACAACATATATATGCAACATATATATATACATATATCTGTGTATATACATGCATATATATATATTCACTATATATATACATATGTGTATGTATGCACAATATATATACACATACAATTGTATAGATAAACTATTGTGTGTGTATATATATGTGTGTATGTGTATATACTTTTTTTTAACTTGAGTTGCAGTCATCTAGAATCAATATATTATGAATTGATAATGATGTGTAATTAATCTCTGGATCAGTCAGGCTAATAGTCTGTGGATGTCTCAAATTTATTGCAGTTCTTCCATTAAAATCACATGCATGAAGTTTTCTATGCTTATTATTATTTAAATATTTATGCTTAGTAGTATTACTTGGGTCATTGTAAAAATAACAAAATTATGAGGCAAAATAGTGTCCCCAATAAGGTTTATTTTCTGAAGTTGTATTTGAGATGGATATCACCTATACTTAGGACCCATTGGGTAATATTCTTGGTATAACCCAAAGCCACCCGGGTGGTAGTAGATTTCTTTTCTTTGTATTGACATTATTAGTGGTGATGTATATAAATTGACCATCAAGTAATTTGAGTTGCTTTTTTGCGGTAGTACTTGTTTATGTATTTTGTTTCTCCAAGGCAATGTGGATATGAGTAGGCTTTTCAGACATTTGAAATGATCAACAATGTGTTTTAAAGATGGAGGTACAAACTTCTTTAGCTACTTAGAGGAACAACGCGTAGTGACACTATGGTTTTTATGCCCCTCTCCTGGTGCTGTTGTCATTTTTCAGTGTTGTCAGCTCTTTTGTATTCCTGTGACTTCCGTTTCTAATCTGCTTTATGCTTTCACAGACCTCTAAATCAATGTGACTGAGGGTGGTTCCAATCTTCCCTACAAAGTAAAAACCACCATGAACTTTAGCACTGAAGGTGGCCCTTTGCATGGGCTCTAGGGGAGTCATTAATCTTCATCTTTGTCTAGGTTTTGGGTTTTTCATCTACATTCTGGCTGGAGTGGATCTCTTCTGGATATAATTTCAATATGTTTTACTGTCTGCTTTTAAATTATCCTCAAGTATTATAAAATACTCTTTGCTTTAGCTGTGGGTTATATAATTTTCTTTTTTAATTGCCATTTTAAACTTACTATTAAATAAAAAATCATTATAGTGTGTTATGAACTTAGAGAATAGCATAGAAACAGTCATGTATTAAAAGATATAAAAGCTATTTTTGTTATTTTTGGATATGTAAACTATACATCTTAAATTTCTACCAAAAAACACTAAATTCAATTATAGGTTAATGTTTATATAATAGTGGCCACTTTTTCCAGGTTTCATAGAAATTTTCACTTTTTATTTTTATGATATGTTTTTACTTGATATTTTGTGTTAGTTTTAAATTGAACACTTTCCCTAAAGTTGCAAAGCCTCTGTCTTAAACAACATTATCTTAGTTGATTTTTTTTATTAGAGTATTAATAGAGATATGGTAACTACATTCTAAGAATAGGACATGTATTGTTTTGACCTCTTAATTTTTAACTTCTTTTATTTTTCCCCTAAAGAAATATTTTAGTGTTTATAGTTGTGTAATCTCTAATTGGAATTGAATGATTGCAAATCTTCCAATTTGATATGACCTAAAAAGTAGTAAAAATGCTTTTAGATGAGTTGGAAAAATAAAAAATAGTATGAAGACAGTTAAATAAAACCAGTAATTGAGGAAAGTTGATTAGATACTATTAAGGTATTATATACTGTTTTAGTCAGCTTTTGCCTCACTGTGACCAAAATACCTGACATGAACAACTTAGAGGAGGAAAAGTTTATTTAGGGCTCATGGTTTCAGAGCTCCAAGGAGGAAAGCTGCTTAGCTCATGGCAGTGTTAGGAAGCAGAGGGAGGGGCAGAGGGTGGAAAATGGGCTACAGGGAAGAAGAAGCACCCTTCCAGGGCACAGGCCCAGTAACCCACCTCCTCTACACACACCCACCTGTCTGTAGCTACCACCTAGTCATTCAAACTAGGACGGACTGACCAGGTTTCAGCTCTCACAATTCAAACATGTTACCTTTGAACATTCCTCCATTGGCATAGAAACATTTTGGGGGACACCTCATACTGAAACCATAAGACAGACATAGAAAAGATTATCTTCCTTTTAAAGATGGGAATTCTTTTGTTATATTTTAGATTTTTTTTTTAACTGGGAATTAAACCCAGGGGTGCTTTACTACTGAGCTGTATCCATAGCGCTTTTTATTTTTTATTTTGAGATAGGGTCTTGCTCAGTTGCTTAGGGTCTTGCTGAGTTGCTGAGGCTGGCCTTGAACTTGCAATCCTCCTGTCTCGGCCTCCCCAGTTGCTGAGATTATAGGCATGCACAGCTGTGCCTGTTTCAGTTTTAGATTTTTGATGTAAAGTTGAATGATTCTATTTCAGTTTCAGCTTCTTCAACTGTGAATAGTTTTAGACTGCACTCTTTTTGTTTCTGTATTGGTATTCTGTTAGCAGGTTAAGATACATTTGGTAGGACATGTCTTATTGGGAGTAATAAGGAGGGAGGGGCATGTCATAGCCTTCTTACCCTTTATTCTGACTCCATAGCTTGTTGGAAATGTCTGATGATTTGAATTGAAATTTAAGTGCTTTACTTTTTAGAAAATGATAAGTTAAGAATAAATAATTAAAGCTTAAGTATGTTAATGATGGATAACAATCTGTATTTAAGAGCAACATTAGAAATGTTTAAATTTTTTTTGGATTTTGGTATTAATTGTTCTGATTTATGGACAATAAAAATGTTTTTATTTTTATCTTCTCAGGAAATTGTGGTTGCGGAGAAGAAGAAACAGACCGTCACAGAGCAAATGATGATAGACCACTTATCTAGGTGAGAGTTAGTAACCCGTAATAGAAATCCATTCCAAAAGTTTTCATTGAATTTCTTTTTCATGCATGATACACATGTCCCTGGTCACTCAAGGCATGGCTGACTTAGAGGTTCCCAAGCTCTGTCTTCACTGTACTCTTAGTGTCTTAGTAACTTTTTTTCAGAGCACCCCTAGACCAATAGAAATACATAATAGTTCTATTTATTAAAAACTTTTATCTAAACAACTTAATAAGTATCTATTTCCTAACAACTTTGTGGCCACATGAAAAAATAATGCTGCTAAATTAGAAGAAAATATATTTATTTCATTCTTAAATTGTCACAGTTGCTTACTAATGGGTTGTATACATCTTTTAAGCACTGAACAATCTTTTAAATCTTAGAATCATTTAGGATCACTTTCTATTCTACATTGATTTTCACATATTTGCTTTTTATCACAGTGGTTGAAGAAAGAATAACATAATCCTGTGTTGAAGCTGTTAGTTACTTTCAGCTAATAGTATATGATATGCAAAAGATGGCGAATGTCTGTTTCCCTTAAAAATTAATATCCCACAGTTCCCCTATGCAGTTTGAAAACTGTGAGACTAACCTTCAAGAATTTAAAAGCTCCTTAGAAAACTATATAAAATTCTATTACATGCAGTGCTAAAAAGTATGACAGCTTGTAAATATGGTAAGATTTCAGAAGAGGCTGGACGAATGCAGGAACTCTTCAAGGAAAAAGTAAGACTTAAGATCAACCTGAAAAAGTTGTTTATTTAGGAAGCAGAAAGAATGATAATCCTACAAGCATATTTTTCCGTAAATTCTTTGAAACAATTATTTTTATAGTCTCCAACGTATCTCTCTCTATCATCCCATGGACTTGACTTATGTTTTACCTCTACCACCAGTACCACTTCTCTTCATAAGGTAAGTAGTCACATCTGTATTGCTAGACAAATGGTGGTTTCTCAGTTCTCATTTACTTGCTCCATCAGCAACACTGGCTCCATTGAAAGCTTACTTCTTTTTGGAACACTTTTTTTCTCTTCTCTACTTGACTTCTTGCTCACCCCACTTGACCGTTTTCCCCCCTACTTTCCACTCCTCATTGTTTTCTGGTTCTTCTTCGTCTCCCCAGTCTTTAAATATGGCACTGCCTAGGATGTTTTCTGTATTTGCTTACAGATGATTTCATCCAGAATCATGCCCTTAAAAACATTCTGTATCTTGATGCATCTATGATTTAAGATTTCAATTTAACAGTTTCATTTTCCAATCTGGGTTCTTCTGCATAACCCAGTTCTCTTTAATTTTCCTCCATGGAAACTCTTTTCTTGAAATTATTTAGGCCTAAATCCTGGTGTTGCCTTTAACTCATCTCTTTCATTCAAATTCTATAGCCAGTTTGTTAGCAGACATTTTCAGTTCCACCATCAAAATAAATTTATTCCTTCTTTTGCCACCATCCTTGTTTCAACCATCACCTTTTATTTCCTGGATTATTTATTTGTTAACTGCTCTTATTGTGTCTGCATTTGCCTCTTGTATAGGTTTATTCTCAACCCAGCAGCTAGAATGAAATTATTAAACAAGACAGATCAAACCATCCAGTGATTAAACCATCTCAATAATAATAAAATTACAATGCTTATATGTAAGTATAAGTAATTTTTTCAGGAGCTTAGAAAAACAGCATTTTGGGCTGGGGATGTGGCTCAAGCGGTAGCACGCTCGCCTAGCATGCGCGGGGCACTGGGTTCCATCCTCAGCACCACATAAAAATAAAATAAAGATGTTGTGTCCACCGAAAACTAAAAATAAATATTAAAAAATTCTCTCTCTCTCTCTTAGAAAAACCCAGCATTTAATTTTTACTAATGTGTCTTTAGATTAGCTGTCCAGACTCAGCTTAGATGGATGGATTTTACTCTGGCCAGTTATACATGAACAAAATAAATGATCACATCATTCTGAGCTTAGGTTGTAAGAGACCTCATATATTTCAATTTGCCCTCTTGTGCATCTACCATATATGAGAGCAGAACAATCCCTGGATAGCCAACTAGTCTCAAGTAAAAGATTCCTCTATAAATGCAGAGAGGCTATTTAGCTTGCACCATTGTAGATTGGCAGATTTTGTAGATCTTTGTAGATCATCCACACTTGCATGAATTAATTCATTTAAGATCAGCAGAGCCATCCAACTATATATAATATATAACCAAAGGAGGTCAAGTGGCTAAGCTCAAAGTCAAGGGGAGAGGAAGTACATTTCATTTATAATAAAGCCATGGCAAGGATGTGAATCAGGAGTGCTGAGAAATTGGAGCTAGTAATATAGTGTTCAATCCCACCATTGATCTGCTTACTGTTAGACTTTGGAGTCCTGCTTCTCTCGTCTGTCTACTCTACTCCAGCCTTCTGGCTTGCTCCCTGCTCTGGAACATATCAGGTTCTACTCCTGTTTCAGGTACTTTGCATATATTTCCCCCTCTGCTTAGAATGCATTTTCCCCATAAATCCATATTGCTGCTTGCTCACTTTACCTTTATTTAGAAGTCACCTTATTGAGATGTACCTTGGCTATAAGAAGTTATAACTCCCTTACTAAAAACTCTATAGCCTCTTACTACTTTGTTTTTCCTTCCATGGGAATTATCAATATGTAATTTACCTCTTACTTTACGTATTCATCATGTTAATTGTCTGCGTGCTCCATAAAGCCGGTCTATTTGGAATTTTGTTCATTTTTGCTGCATTTCTATTCCCTAGTGGAGTATCTGTACACTAAGTACTTGCTGAATGGGCAAATGAACGAATGAACTGGAAAAAAAGACTAATTAAGTCAGCAGAACTGAATTTTATGTTTAGCTGTGTGACTAAAATTACTTTTTGAGCCTTCATATTTTCCTTCTGTATGTCTTGATTTTAAATTCTTCCAAAAGAACATTTAAGATTTCTATAACTCTAACATTATGTGTCTATTTAACATAGAACTGATACCTGTGAAGATGTGAGAACAAAGAACAAAATAGGTACAATTTTTTGGTAAATGCCAGCCTTCTTCACCAGGAAAACTAAAAATATTATCTTTATATTCAGCTTAAAATTGTTTGGTTCATAACTTGGCACACAAATAGAAAGTACCTACAGTATAGGGTAGAAATGCCTAAAGCTTTTCCTGAATGTTTAAGCAATTGAAGAAACTGAAAAAATTCATAAATTCTTCTATCTCTGACTTGCTGTTTATCTCTGTATTTTTTGAAGACTCATGATACCTTTTTCAAAAAAGCTTATGTATTTATTCTTTTAACCAGTTCATCATCAATTAATTCTGACTTGAGGTTTTGCCAGGGAAATAGAAAAAAACCAGAGAGGGCAACAAGGTTGTTAAGAATTATATAAATTTATATTTTGATAAATCATGCTGGGTAAAGACAGAAGTAAGGATAGATTACCTTTCTGCCATTAAAATACCACTACCAAAAATGACAAACCAAAACTATTATATGACTCCCATATTCCTTACATTATTAAACGAAACTCCTTTCACAATGTAAGATTACGGTAGATTTTTCTACTTAATGATGTTAAAGCCAGTTAATCTCCTAGTTCTTCCAGTATTTCTCAAATCCATTATATTGCATCTATTTTTAATGCCACCTTGCCATCTTTTTTTCTAGCCTATTGCAGTGTTACCTAATAGCCTGTCATGACTCTGTGTTTGTTCATATTTCATATTTGGTAGAACATATAATAAAATGGGAACAGGGAGGCATAAGCTCAGTGAGTGAGCACTTCACTAACACTAGATGATAGACACTCCTCTAAATAATATGTATTAACTAATTTATTTAATCTTCATAATAGTTATTTGAGAGAGGAACTATTATCATCATCATTATTATTATTGGTACTGAGGATTGAACTAGGTATTTAACCACTGAGCTACTTCTCCAGCCCTTTTTATTTTTTTATTTTGAGACAGGTCTCACTAAGTTGCTTAGAATTTTGCTAAATTGCTGGGGCTGGCTTTGAGCCTGTAAATCCTGCTGCCTCAGCCTCTCTAATTACTGGGTTAATAGGAGTGTGTCACCATGCCCAACTCATTATTGTTTCTTTTATGAGTGAAGAAACTGTACCCTAGAGTCGAAAGACTAGATAAGGCCACACGCCTAATTTCTGGAAGAGGCAAGGGCTGAACCCAGGCATTCCAGCCCCAGAGTATGTGTTCTTATCCCTGCCCTGTGCAGCTGCTCAGGTGTGCTGTGCTGCTCTGCTCCTGTGCTGCAGCCTTGTATTTATTGTTGCTCTTCTCCGATATCCTGACTCCCTTTCCTCTGAACAGCTACTTCTACTAACCTTTTCAGAGGCATGCGGACATCTCTTCTTTGAGGGCTTTGGTGGAATCTTTCTTATATATTCTTTTCCAGGATTTAAGTCATCTTCTGTTGGCCCATTGAATTTCTATTATAGTACTCATTACTTTATTTTCTTCTTATTGCATTTTTATTCTTATTATATTCTTTACCAGTGTTTTCCTCTATCTTATCAGAAACCAGTGTAGTATCTATTTGTTTAAAGAGTAGTAAAAGAAAGACATGAAGCACTTAGCATCCTTCAAAATTTCAATTTATTTTTAGACAATAATTATGGAATAAGAGATAGGAATATTCAATTTTTATGGCCAATATTTTTAATAATTAAATTTACTCATTTCTGGCAAAATGTTATTCTGTGATTTAAATTTCATTTAGTGTTTAATCTTTTCCAGCTGCTTAAAAATATATGAATGCTAGAGTAATGCATTATCACATTAATTATTAGACTTCATATTTTCCTATGTAGGGCTGTCATCAGTGATCCAGAGCAAAATATAATCATTGAGAAACAAGAAACTACTCATCCTCTTCGACTTAGGAAAAGAACACTACATGAAACAAAGTAAGATTTTAATTATATGAAATGAGGTTGCACTATGTTATCAATGAATTATTAAAATATATCTCTCTGGGTAACATAAAAGGCTTTATTTGTTTTTGCTTTTTTATTATATAAAGATAAGTGAAATTTTTGGAGTCCAGATCACAGTTCTGCCACCTTAAGATGTTGGAAACCATACCTTATTATACCCCTTTTGCCCTATAATTTTTAAATTATAATTTAGGGGAAAATTTACATAACCTTTAGGAATAATATGTGAAAATACATAACAGAGTAGCTCAGACATCTGTATCTGTGCAATATATTCGGTCCAAATATCACTGATAAAATTAGTAACAGTTCTAATTATTTTTTTAATTTTACTTTGTATGTTATAAAAACCTTTAGGTTGGTGTGTTAATCAGCTTTTCTGTTATAGTAACAAAGTAATAATGAACTTAATCAGGAAAAAAAAAGCATATTTTGACTCATAGTTTCAGCTGATAGTGCTTGGCTCTGTGGCTTGGATCTGTGGCAGCACAGTACTTTACAGCAGGAGTATGGCATAGGAGACTGTACAGGTTGTGGCAGCTGAGAAACGGAAAGGTGGAGTCGGGTAGTGAAAAGGGCCAGGGTCCAGTAGGGTTCTTCAAGGACACACTCCTAATGACCTAACTTCCTTTATCTAGGATACCCCTCTTAAATATTCTACCACCTCACAATATCACCATGAGCTGGGGAATGTACCTTTATTATATGGTCTTCTGTAGTACCTTTCAGATCCAAAGTATCACAACTGAAATGGACCACTGCACTTAAATTCCTTAGCAACTTCACTGACAGTTGTCTTGTAGACTCAGTTTTAATAGACAGAAAATCTACCAGGATCTACAGTAGCTGATTTGTATTTCAGACTGCTATCTTTGTACTTTCCTATTACTTTTATCTTTTTTTCTCGTTTTAATTTTCTGGAAGGCTTTGCTTCCATATATTTAAATATTTCAAAATATCATATATTATTCTCTTTGAACTTAAGTAAAAAATTGCAACAAATTTAGTATGTTGAAACAACAGATTTATTCTTTTACAGTTCTGAAAGTGAATAGTCTAAAATTAAGGTGTTGGCAGGACTGGATTAAGTTTCAGGGGGCAATCCATTTCCTAGTACTGTGCAGTTTTTCAAGGTTACCTTAATACCTTGACTTATGGCCCTGTCCTCCATCTTCAAAGCCATTAATGATTGGTCAGAGTTTTCTTATGCTACCTCACTTTGATACTCTTCTTTTGTGGACACATCTCTTTCTTTGCTTCCCTCTTATAAAGATTAGCATAATTATATTGAACATGCTTGGGTAAACCTGGTAAATTCCATATCTTAAGAGCCTCACAGGCCTTATCTTTTATTGGTGGTGGGGACTACTGGGGATTAAACTCAGGGGCACTTGACCACTGAGACACATCCCCAGCCCTATTTTATATTTATTTAGAGACAAGGTTTCACTGAGTTGCTTAGCACTTCACTTTTTGCTGAGGCTGGCTTTGAACTCGAGATCTCTTGTCTCAGCCTCCTGAGCTGCTGGGATTACAAGCAACCTTGTCTCTTTTATTATGTAAAATATTTGCATGTTCTAAGCATTAGGGTATAAATATCCTTGGGGGCTATCATTTATCTACCATACATCTAAACTTACCCTTTAAATTAAACTTTTATTGAAATAAAACACACTTTACAAAGTGCACAAATTTTAATTGTACAGCACAAGGATTATGCAAACCAAAATACTCATGTGCCAAATTCCTAGATCAGAAACAAAGCATGATCCGGACCCTATAAACCCTCTCGTGCTGCTGTCCAGTTACCATTCACTTTCTTTCTCATGCCAGGTGAACCTTTGTATCCTAACATCATAGATTAGAATTGCTTGGTTATGAGCTTTATATAAGTGAAAATACAAAATTTGAACTCTGTGTCTACCTTCTTTTATTTCCCCTAATATCAGCCATTGATTGATTGATTATTCAGCATGACGTTTTGAGTGTGTGTGTGTGTGTATATATATATCAGCCTTCTTTTATTCAGCATTGTATTATCCATATTGCTATTAATAGTTTTCCCCATTGCTGTTATACAGTATTTTGTTATACAAATATGCCACTATTTATTGATAGATGTTGATAAATATTTGCCTACGAATAGTGCAGCCATGAACTTATTTGTGCATGCCTTTTAGTGAACATATGTACGCATTTATACCGAATAAATACTTAGAATTACTGGATCATTTAGTATGCACATGTTAGCTTTAAAAGATACTGGTAAATAGTTTTTCAAGCTAATTGATGCAAATTACATTAGATGCAATTTACATTGTAGTTACAGTACATTTTTTGGGGTACTGGGGATCTAACGCCAGGGGTGCTTAACCACTGAGCCACATCCCTAGGCCTTATACATTTTCTTTCTTTCCTTCCTTCCTTCCTTCCTTCCTTCCTTCTTTCCTTCCTTCCTTTCTTTCGCTGAGGGCCTTACTAAATTACTGAGGCTGGCTTGGAACTTGTGATCCTCCTGCCTAAGCCTCCTGCTGGGATTACAGGTGTACACTACCACACCCTGCTCAAGTTGCAGCAGATTTTTTTCAGTGCTTGGTATTGTCCATCTTTTTCATTTTAGTTCTTCTTATATATGTGCACTGGTGATTTTAATTTGCATTTCATGGGAGGCTAATAAAGTTGAGTATTTTTTCATACATATATTGACCATCCTGATATTCTCATATGAATTTTAACCAATTTACCAATCTTTTCATATATATGTGTATATGTATACATGGATATATGTGTTTATATATGTGTGCTTATATGTACATATATATATATGTATATATAAATAAATTTGTGTCTTTAAGAAATATATGCCTACCATAAAGTCACTTTCATTCTTATAATGTCACTGTGTCATATGTGACATTGGATAAATGATTTCTAGGCCTTTTCTTCTATCTCATCTATTGTTTTCCTGTACCTATCTTAATTGGTATTCTTTATATTAAAGTAAATACCTAAATCTTGCTTAAAGCTAATCCAGTTCCATGAAAAATATTATAGGTGCAATGATTAGATTTATTGAATTTATAGATTTCATCCTCTCTTTCCTTCTTCCAGGAGAAAAGAACTCTGCATAAATTTAGAAGCAGGGATTGGTATGTGAGGGCAGCCTCTTCTCTCCCCTTTTTCTTGGGAACAGCTGCTGCAGAAGCACACATTTTGCCTTAGACATTAAATTTTTACAGGATCCACCTTTAATGGAAATAAGAGGGTTAGTCTTTTTCATTGTAGAGTTAAGGACTTAGCTTATTACTGTTGCATACCTAAGACAAGGTTTCCAACAGCTTTATAAAATTCATATTTGGTGTTCTATATGCATGGTCTTCTTTCATTATTGTTTCAGAACTTGGATAGAGAAAAGTGTTTGTGCTTCTTCTTGGGCACCTAAAACCCAACATTGCACTTTGCATTTAATAGTTTCAGTGTATTTACTTCTTTTATCTTTTGAAGGAGACTCTAGGCTCCTTGATGCTGTTACTACAACCTATTGCCATTAAAGAGAGTTCTGTTCACTGCTGAAAAGCCATGTAATACAATGATTAAGAGCAATCTTTTTTTCTGGCTCTGCCATTTACTAATTATATGGCCTTGGGCAATTTACTTAACCTATTTCTGACTCTGTAAATTTGTTTTTTAAATGGGGACAATAGTACTTACCACACAGAGTTATTTTGAACATTAAATAAACTAATGCACATTAAAATGACTTCCCATTGACTGGTTTCTAGGAAGTCCTCAATAAACGGTAGCTGTTATTGCTGTTATTTTCTCAGCACTTAGAATTGTTCCTGACATGTAGTGAGCATTCAATAGATACATTAACAACAGTGGATTAAGCTGAATTGGGAGGACTAAGCTTGCCTGTTTCCTCTATGTGTTCACAAATTCTCATTTGATCTGAAGGCTGTTGTTTTCTATCTCCTGCTTCCTTTTTTGTAGAGACCTAGAAGTATAGAGGAACAGCTTTTCATGATCTCACACACACAATTTATATTATACCTGTAGTTTTATTGGAAAAATATTAAATTATTTGGGAAGAGTACTAATGATACATCATTGAAATCTTCAAATCTCTTAAGAAAAAGGATATTAGTTATAGTGTGCCAAAGTGTGTGCATTTGAAATTTGTTTCGTATTTTTAAACAGTTTTAGGGCTGACACACTTTATGAGATCATTTACTTCTATCTGAAGACTATAAGGGTTAAGTAACCAACAGACTTAGTTCAAGACTTGAACTTCATCCAGCACTCTTTCCCACTGTGTTATTTTGGAAAGGAATACTTTCCAGCTTCCCATAACTGAAAACCTGACTGATAATGGCTAAATGAGTCAAGATTTATTTTTCTTACATATTGACTTCTTGGAGGCAGTTATTGGTTGGTTTTGGCTGCTGGCTCAGTGATGTTGTGACCTTGGACTGACTTTCCTAGATCTTACTGGCCCTTCTGACATGGATGCTTGATGGCTGTCATGGCTCCTGGCACTAATACCCTTTCATGTTCACAAGCAGGATCTCTTTTCAGGCTACTGTCTCATCCAAAAAAAATGAAACTCTCCCTAGAAGCTCATCGGCAAAACTAGGTTTCTTAGTCACCCCTACATTGCAGAGGCTGAGTCTCACCCAGACCCACGCGAGCAGTGGAATTTGGGTTTCCTCTGTGTGTAACAGGCTTGCTGCGAAATAAAGCAAAGAGAAAACGGTGAAGAAACTACAGGACACAGGAAGTAATTTTAGAAAGGATGGGGAGAAAACTCAGTTCTCCGATCTTAGGGATCAAGCTTTCACCCTAGAAAGAGAGCGAAAGAGTCCGTGCATGCTTTACTTATATGGGGGAAGCATCAAAGGTTTTCCATGGAATGTTCTTGGCCAAATAAGATAGGAGGTGTGCTGTCCAGTTTCCAGTAGGTTACACCCCACTCTGGACCTATGAGAGCAGTCTCAGTAGCCAAGCAAAGACAGAGGTCACCTGCCTTGTGCAATCCAGTGAGTGGGAGGAGCCACAAAATAGTTTGCAATGCCAAACCTAAGTCTCCCTGGCTCAAGGCTGAGTGAAGACGCTCAAATCAGCTCAAATAATTCACAGGTGGCCTCCACAGCTAAGCAAGAAAATTCTCTGGTCCAAAGGAAGCGGAGGAGAGGAAAGTTAGAAATTTTCAGGTGCTCCAGTGCCAGTCAAAAATGTGTCCTCTCTATTCAATATTCACTTCTATAGCACTTTGATACCATGGATTCTAACATAAAAGTCATTTGTGTGTTACGTACTAGATCGGTGATTTCTTCTGTGTCTGGTACATTAGCCATCTGAAAGAATTTTCTATCTTTATCTAATATATGAAGCTCCAAACCATTACCATAATCTTTCTGTATATTTATCATGTATTTTAAATATAGTACTTTAAAGAATTATTGACAAAATGTATTTTTTAACAGGATACGAACCCACTCTACATTAACTGAAAATGTGCTTTCTCATAAAGTACAATTTGATGGTAGGATCATATCGAGGTAATTGTGATTATATTAATTTTTAATTCTATGATTATAAAGGTATATTCTCTTTTCACCTAGAAACAATAATGAGATTGCACAAATTTGTACTATTTAAGTGAAAAACCATGAATTTAGAAAATACATTTTTTAGGTTATAGCAATTAATCTGTTATAGAAAATATAGGAAATATGAAGTTCTAAGAAAAATATCTTAATTAAAAGTTATTTAAAGAGTAATTTAAGGGCTGGGGTTTGGTGCAGTGGTAGAGCACTTGCCTAGCATGAATGAGGCACTAGGTTTGAGTCTCAGCACTGCATATAAATAAATAAAATAAAGGTCTATTGATGACTAAAAAGTAATTTAAAAATATCATTAAAAAGAAACTTAGAAGTGAATTTATAATACATATATTACTACTAGAAGGTTCTATATTACTTGCCTTAACTTGTATGTAAGATACTTTATGTAATTTTAATGGTTTTAGTTAACAGTAGATTATTGATGGAGCAAATGACAAGGAAGATGATTTTTGGATCTGTTATCCCAGTCTTATAAAATTCCATTAATACATAATGCTGCTTGATTTTTTGTGTATATTTCTGGCAAAATGTGCATTTTAAAATTATAATACTTTTCAGTGATTTTAAGCCTGTTCATGAAAATAAAAGATAATAAATGCATGTCTTTGAGTGTCATCTTGCAAACTCAGCATTTTATAAGATGTTTTACTTTGTTAAACATCTGTGTTTGAATTAGTACTCTACAGCGTGACATATCCATACTCATATCTGCATAAGGAAAGTATTTTTTTCTTCAGTCACATTTAACTTGCAAGCTATGGGGTGGAACCCTATAGCTTCCCATAACCTTCCCTCATTGCCCAAAACTCAGGTTTATATTATCCCCTCTTGAGATGCACAGTTTTAGTTTATAATTAATTTAAAAATTATTCTGTTTGAAAACCTTGCTGTCATTCTCTTCCAGAAATGGACGGGAGGCCTGCCGAGAACTGATTGGGTTCTTTTTCACTCATGACCAGTCTCTCACGATGTATGAGTATCGGCAATTTGGGAAAAACAGGTATGTCATCAAACACTGTTAGAACTCTCAAGATAATTATTTCTGGGAGAAACTGAATAACTTTACTTCTTTTTTTTCATCTAACTTCTAGAACAAATGTGCTTCCTTTTATTCAAAAAAACATTTATAGTCATCAGAGTGGACGAAGAAAAGGAAAACCATACCAACTTGGTGATTTTTATATTGTAAGTTACCAGTAATGTGTGCAAGTGTTTAATACCAGATGTTGGATTATGTGGAGTCCCTCTGGGAGCAGAGGAGCAGAGCTTCTCGTCTTGAGGTTTTTTTCCTTTCCTTTTTATTGAGCAGGGACATTTGCGTGAATGGGCTAATGGTTGATGTTTCCTCAGAGGGTTCTGCCTCTCAGGCCCAAATCTCAGTGGCCTGAATCTAAGCATAGCATTTATTTACCATAATCCCAACCATGTAGTTTTATTCAGGAGAGCTTGTCTTTTAGTACTTTTAAAATCTATACGGGGTTATATCCTTGGATAAGTGGCCACCTCAA
This sequence comes from Callospermophilus lateralis, assembly GCF_048772815.1. NCBI lineage: Eukaryota > Metazoa > Chordata > Mammalia > Rodentia > Sciuridae > Callospermophilus > Callospermophilus lateralis. The sequence continues at coordinate 125,775,242 of NC_135308.1, read as the reverse complement.
TAATATAAGCAGTAATGCTTCAGCTAGAGCCGTGTTCTCTGATGGTGCATGGTTTCCTCTGTAGAGGTACAGTGGCCTCTGGACCTGTCATATCATTGGTAACCTGTTCTTCTTTTGAGTTTCACTTCTTGAAAAACTTCTGGCACTGGTGAAATGGAAGGGTTTCTTTCTTTTGGATCACAGATGCTATGATTTATGTAGTACTTTGAAATGTTATTTATTATTTATTGAAGTGTTGGGGAGTGAACCTAGAACCTTGCCTATCATTAAATTCACACATTATATAATGAATAAAATAAAGCACTGTCCATAGTAATCATTCATGTGATAAATATATATGCATATGCTAAACACTGGATATAGACCAGTGAATAAGTTAGATCTATTCCCTGCTTTTGTGTCACTTATTATCTAATGAGAAACAAAGTCAGAAGGGGAGGGATAATATGGGGCCAGATAGGAGGACTGATGACCCAGGTTTGTGGGGCCAAAGAATATTTCCTGGAGAAAGTGTCCTCTAACCTTAACTAGGAGTTACTTCAGCTGGGATGGAAACATACCCATATGGAAAGGCTTCTAGGTAAAGAAAGGAGACAGCTCAACCAAAGGACAAAAGCAAGAAAGAACATGGATTATTTGGAGAACTAAAAGTAGTTCAGTCTGGTTGGAATAGAGTTCAAGGTGGGGGTTGTCAAGGGAACAGTCGAGTTCATTGAAAGTAGTCTTATGTAAAAGAATTCATCAGAGAGTCATTCAAAGAAAAGAAGTGGGAAGAATGGGGGAAAGTGACGTTGTTATGTTTATAATTTAGAGAAATATCTCTGATTACACTGTGTGGAATGGATTGAAGACTGTGTACATGAGGACTGAACTGGATTGAATTGTATAATCTAGGAGAGAAGTTGTGGCAACCTGAATTAAGCAAAAGGTTGTATCCACAAAGCTACTTAGAAAAGTAAAAACTATTCAGGAGGTAAAGATGTTTAATGCCCATCCCAAGATTACAGGTACTGCCTGCTCTGAATTGCCATCTCCAAAATTTTGTTGTAGTTTATGATTTATTCTCACCATCCCCATTCCACAATACTTTAACCCAGGTGTGGAAATCTGCTTCCTTTTATGATTTCCATGAGAGAAAGGAAGGAGGGAGAGAGGGAAGGAAGGAGAGAAAAGGAAAAAGAAAGTCAGGCATACATGCATAAACCACATTTATGATTCCTTGTCTGTATGGCAAACATTTCAAAGGAGACATTTAGGGAGGTTTATATTGTAACAATATAAACAATTTAGAATTATTACTGGAAATTTCTATTCCTAAAATTATCCCTTGGGTACTTTTCTGTGGTAAAGTCCTTCCTCTCCATTTTCTGTCTCTTCCACCTCTTCCCACTCCCCTAATTTTCTATTTATTTATCTAGAAATATGCAGCCCTATTATTTTTTATTAGGGTTGGGGGGTGTATTTTCTTCTTCATTCCAGATATTTATATAGAACATATCTTTTCATTTTTATATGTCCCATCAGATCTTTTTTCCTAAAACACTCCTTAAAAGAAATTTGAGTGCCAGTTGTTAAGATAATACTCATAGGAAAATGCACATGTACCCATAGAAACATCTTCATAAAAGTGCATTCATGTATATATTCACTCATACATGTGTAAATATAGCATCAGAACAGTGACAGACTGCACAGACCCTTATGCATGCATGTTTAATTATACATACGTACACTCACATATATAACCCTGCTACACATATCATGTAGTCTCTTCAGTTGCTTAATGTGATATTATTTGCAGGAGACTTTGCAACTTCTCACCTTAATCTTATCTTCCTTCAATTACAAATCTAGTCTAAACTGCTGTATCCTATTAGACATCCTTCCTGGATTATTATGACCCAAGTCACTATAATATTTCACTTCATCTCTCATAATTCTGTCTCCCACATCTGCATTGCAGGCTCTTTGGATCTTCCTAAAGGAAGATACATCCTCTTTTCTATTCCTGACAGTCCATCCATTGGATTTTATTTTCTGCTCCCAGAATATCACTCATTTTTAAGTTTTTCTTAACTTTTGAGTGTTGTTCTATCAGGAAGACCCAGAAGGCCAAAGGGTAAAAAAGGTAAAATCTGACCATGTTATCTACAATAGCCCTTCTATTCGTCTTCATTATTTGTTCAGCTTACTTTTTTCTCAGAGTTTCTGACATTATATTATGTATATATATGTTAATCTATTAATTTTCTCTGTCATGAGACTATAACTCTTTGAAAGTAATCACTTATCTATCTGGGGTACTACAATCCATCTGATATCCTGACAAGTGACAGATTTTTAAGAAGCACTTGCATAAATATTTTTGAATGAATGGACTTATGTTTAAATTTTAAGATCTTTAAATTCAATCAATGCTTGAACCATTCTTATTCTTAAAGGAACACACACACAAAACACACTTGGTGCTGAGTATCAAACCCAGGGCCTCACATATGCCAGGCAGGTCCTCTCTCACTAAGCTATACCTTCAATGCCTGAGGAATAACTTTAGTATTTTAACTTTTGTGCTAAGAGCACTAAAACAAAGAAGAGATCATGGATATCTAAATTCTTAGTCAGTGAAGACTGCATGAAGAAATGTACAAATGCGAAAGGGCCATGTTGGGCATAAGCTTATTTCCAGCATGCTGACAGTTCTAGAAGTGCAGCATATTGTTAATGAGTTTCCTGAAAGTTCTCACCAGATGTCAGTGAGGCTGAATAAATGTTTAACTTTACATTTGAAATATAAGTAAAATTTGTCAAGTTTTATAGTCAAACATGTTTAAATCTTTACTAAAAGTGAGAATTATTATTAGATCTTTAAATTTTCCATCTTGCCTTTGAAAAATAAACAAAATCTCATTTTTTTTTTCTGGAAAAAGAAAAATGTTATGCTTACCTTTCTTAGATAATATCCACATCTATGGAACTTTAGGTTCATGGCCTTAAAAGAGTAAGTAAAGTCTTGCGTTTTGGGAGATGGAAGTCTAATTTTAGTTTCTGGAATAAGTAACCAAGAAAATTGGGAAATTTTCACTCTAATTATTTTTCCACAATCTATTAAGTTCTCATTTTGATGAATTATTGTACTCATTTCTCTGGAAATGTGAAAATGGACTTAAAGTAATCTTTTGTCATAGAAAAACTTGATAGAGATAATCTAACCTTTCATTTCATTTTAAATTTGTTTGATATTTAATTATAGACATAAGGCTACCTGTGATTGGGGAGAAAGCTTTGTACATTTTAAAATTGTATATTGATTACTTTTCAGCTGTTCAGTGGTATTAATATATGTTCATGAATATAAATAAAATGATAAGATAACTTATCATTTCTGTTTGGCACATTGTAAGTTAGTAGTAGGCCTCAAAACTTTGGGACCAGATTCTCCACTCTAATGGTTCTGCTTTTATTTATCTACTTAACTTTGGATGTTAATTTGACTTCTTCTGGGCTGCTGCTGCTGCTTTTTTTCTTTTTCTTTTTCTTTTTTTTTTTTTTTTTGCCATAAAAAGTGAAAATATTTGGACAGTTACTGAAGTAAACATGAAGCTACCTAAAGGTGACAAAGAAGCTCTGCTTGCCCCTAAATTCACTGAACTCATTAGCTTGGCAGATCTGGAACCCATCTGCAGCCTTATCTGAGAAGCTCCATATCACTGCTTCCTACTTTCTTAGTTGAAAAATATTTTAAGGATTACTTTCATGACTGGTGTTGGGGAAATAGCATTTGAAACCTAGAAAGTCTCCCATAAAAGTACTAAGGAAAATACTTTTATTATTGGAAAAGTATTAAGCCAGAATGTAATGCACATCATAGGCAATTTGGTAATAGAGTAGTGCAAAGACAGAAATCTCACCCTTTTATGTAGCCAAGAAGACATAACCCATTGCATACAAGGAACTTGCCTTCCAGAAAGAGGACTTGACAGCACCATTTGTCACACATAGTTCATCCTAGAGTCACCTTGTAATTGGGATGACTGTCTGTGTTAGCTAATTGACTTTATCCAGAGAAAACAGACTTTTCATCTTTGTGACAAGAGGTAGTTTTGCACTTAGAGCAAGGTGCCTAAGGAAATCATTCTCCTGTCTTCTCACAGAAAGTGGGAGATAAGAGTGCTGTTGCCCGTGATGTTTACATTTCAAAAAGTGGTTCCCAGGTTTTACAGAAAGATTTTCCTAGGACAGAGAACTGGCAGTAGGCCTGTCTAATTTAAAAAAATATATATATATACATCTCAAAGAAAGGAGGAAGTATTTCCATTGCAATTAAAAATGTTCTAAAATAACTGTTCTAAGAAAAAAGAAAGGAGAAAATTTCTCCCCTTATATTCAATAGGAAAGATTATTTTAAATTTGTGTTTGTCTTTATATTGGACATATGTATATATGAACAGAAATTTTAAATAATAATTTTCTTAAGTGCCTTAAGAATTTTGTTAGTGAATCTTGATGCTCTAATTAGGTAAAGATTAGATTTTATATTTATGAGATATCTGTCATTAAAAAGACCAGGTGATAGAGAGAACATCAGTTAGAGCTTATCAATTCATATTATATCTTTCTGTGGACCAATAGATCTATTTCTCTATTTAGGGATGTCATAATTTTGACAAATGGAACTAATTTTTCCCTGTTTTTTTGGGGGGGGTGGGTGGTGCTGAGGATTGAACCCAGGACCTTATGCATTGTAAGGCAAGCACTCTACCAACTGAGCTATATCCCCAGCCCTTCCCTGTGATTCTTATTAAAAATTCTAGGTTTCTTACATTAGTGACTTTTTTTTTTTTTGTTTCCATGGACTGTTAGAAAATTGTGCTAATTAATTGAGGATATTTGTTTCTGTTTTTTTTCTATCATATTAGCTGACACCTGTGTAGTTTCTAAATATTCTCCAAGTATACATTACCATATTCTCCAAGTATACATTACCATTATTAAAATATACCATGTCACATATGATCAAATCAAATATTTTAAATTTGAATTAGTTGGATTTTATATCTTGTATACTTTCTAGCTTTAAATATTTTACCTCTTCATTTCTTCAGGGTGCAACCTTGACATTTTTGACCTCTGATCAGCCAAGCTTTCCAGAAAGCATGAAAGAAAACTCAATACTTAGACTTCGAATCACCAATATTGATCAAATAGCTTTGGATTCTCTGAAGTAAGTCAAATAGACATTGCTATTTTGAAAGTAAGTCAAAACACATTTTTTATAATTATTTTAAAATAAGATTCTATCACAACACATTTAGAATTTAGTTTTTTTTTTAAAACATAGCTATGTAACATATCTATCTGTGTTATCTGGCTCTCAAATACATTCTATATGTGGGGACAGTTATCATCAATGAAAAATTTAAATGTTATTATGTTAAAGATAACTTATCAATTTGCCTTACCCCTAACACTTTCATTTTACCACATACTACCAAAGTATTAAGTTTTAAAATATAGAATGTCAGTATATCATAATAGTTTTTCCCACATTGTTAGTGTGGTGCTTTTTTTTTTTTTAGCATAAAACATCTCAGGTTCTGTATTCTTATAGTTTTCATTGATCAATTATATGCATGGTAAAAAAATAGTGCTGTGAATCAAAAACTGATTTTAAATGATTTTGAGTTTTTTAAATTATAGGAGTACACACACATTACATATTCAAACACAGAATAGTGTTTTTTTTTAATTAATTTTTATTGTAGGTTGTTCAAAACATTACATAGTAGTATAGTGTTTTCTTGTTTCTAAATATGAATCAAAATGACAATAACTTAGGTGTAGTGTACGTTCACGAAGGGCCATATCCCACAAAATACCAGTAAGGAAATCCTCATTGGTTGTTTCCTGTATTTCTAAAATTGAATTTATTTTGAGGGCCTTCTTTAAAACAGCAAGCAGTTTTAACATTTTAAATTTTTTAAGTTAAACTTTTGAGTTTAATAGTTTTAATTTAAGTCTTTAAAGAACATTGAGCTAACCATAAAGATGGATATGTTCACAGGTAGCTCTTGGAAGGTTTTAAAGATTTTAACTCAACTTTCCTAGGCATTAAAGCAGCAGGAAAATTGGGACTTGGTTGAACTCTATACTCTTCCAACTTTTTGAGGGTTTCTTTGGATCTGGAGCAGCAAAGAACTTAGAGTTTCTGTTCTTGAGATTGTGAAATCTGGTATATTTTTATCATTGTGAACATGTCAATTGCAGAACTACTTCCGTGGAATATGAAAGTGATATAATCAATCAAGAAGCCAATGATAGGCTGGTCTTCAAGACCATTCAAGGTATGCATTTGCACTCTATCTCAAATACTAGTTTTAATTTTCATCCATATTTGTTGCAATCCGTCAAAGTATTTTTGAGATATTTGTTAATTTTATAGCACCTGGTGTATATTTCCTATTTGCTTTTTTAAAGCTTACATACTTATTTATTAAAATGTTTTTAGGATTTCTTCTGCACTAATGGTCCTGAGTAAATGTGGATCACAAACTTAATAGCTTTAGAAAGTGTTAGATAATATGAGTTTTGTTCATGAACTAAATAAAATATAAAATTGATTTTCATAATACTTGTCTTATGCATTAAATGATGTCTAAAAAGATTTGTGGTAGTCTAGTGTAAAAGAAAAATTGTTGGACTAGATGGCTTCAGTTCATGTTTAGACTCTGCCACTTAATAGACACATGACTTTGTGTAAATCCCTTGCACCTCTTTCTTCATCTCTAAAATGAGGATAATAATGCCTGTCTTATTAACTTTTCAGGCTTGTTGTAGGTAATGAATGAAACACACACACACACTTTGGAAACTAAAGCATTTTACAGATTTTGTTTTAGGAGTCCTGACTTACAATTATTGCAGCGTACTAGATTGTAATAGACAATTCCTTTGTTGGATCTCATAGTCTGGAGAGGAGAAAAGCATTAAACAAATAATCACAGAAATAAAAAATACTTTATGATTTTTGATGAATGCTATGATATTACTTAAAGATAAGAGATTCACAGTAAGAAGGATAGAAACATATTTTATGGCTGTCTGAGATTAATATTTGAAATCAAATATTCTTGATGCTATTGTTAGTAGTATTTTTCTATTTTTACAGTTTTTACCACTATTGGATCTAATGACATTTGTTCTTTCCTCCAATGTATTAAATAAAATAACTGATTTAGTAAAGTTACCAATATTTTGCTAAGTAAATCTGTTCCTAACTGTATTAAGTGAAATAATTGATCTATAAGAAGAATCTAGGAACCTGAGCATATAACCTATAAATTTCCAAAAAGAAGGGTTACTTTACATATACCATTATAGGACAGCACTCAACAATCTCAATGCTATTTAACATCTGAGTTTCAATTTGATGACTCAAACTGTTTATAAATTTTGAACTTTTTTTTTTTAAACTTGAAATATTTAGGCTATTTTCTTGCTAATAGAAGGAAACTTGATTTTAAAATATAACACTTTAAATTTTCACCACACAGTGGCGCTGTAGTTCTGGCATATTTACATGTGGTTGCATATATAATCCTCTTTATTAAAAACATTCTGTTTTCCAGAGGGTTTTGTTAGTCATACTCTTGATTTGGTTCAATATTCACACTATTCCCATTACATAAAATTTTATTTTCTTACAAGAGAAACAACTGCAGTGTGATACCTTTGTGCACAGTAACAATTGGTTTCCATCTCAACAGATGTGCTAAAAGAAAAACTACGTAAAAGAGGTGTTCGTATTTTGACTGCATTGGGAAAACACTTTCAACAATTGGACAAGGAAGGAAATGGGCTTTTAGATAAGGCAGATTTGAAGCAAGCTCTGAAAGTTTTTCATTTAGAAGTGTCGGAAGAGGTATGTACCAAGGAAAGTTTTCTGCAGGGGAGTATTCTTGGGTAGCATCATTCACTTTTCTTCTGAAATTTTAGTAGCTCAAGTAGACTTCTTCTTGCCCTATTGTCTGTGTAAAGCCACCAGGCAGCAAGTCCTATTGAGTTTTGAAAGTTCAATGTTCATTTCTCCATAATACACTTATTAAGAGCTTAGTATCCAGGCATTGTGCTAAGCTCTGAGGAGACATACTGTTTACTCTCATGATCTTCATAATTGAGGAAAATGATTTTGAAATTATATATGTGTTAAGTAGACAGTATTTTGGTACACATGGGATGGTAGCTAATTTTATGTGAGGTTATTGGGACGGAAAAGGAAGATCATGGGAAGATTTCTGGGAGAGGATCCAGGCTGAGTTTTGAAGGATGAGGAAGAATTAACTAGGAACCAAGGGAAGAAGAGGACTGTGGATCAGACAGCAGATATTTCATGAAAAGGAGAGCACATATGAAGGCATGGAGGGGGAAGGAGTAGCCTCTTTCCCAAAGTGTACAGATGGTCATCTTCTTCCAGGTCTTTAAATGCTACATCGTCTTCCCATTTAGGCCAGAGCTTTCTCTATACACAACCTTGCTCTGACACTTCTGTCTAAAAGAGCACCACCTTCTGATCTCTGAGCCTTTCTGTGTCAACTTCCCATTTTTATTTTTTCATGTCAGATTGTAAATATTGTCTGGCTCTGCCTGCAATTAGAACTTAGGTCCCATCAGGGTAAGGACCAGGGTACTTCTGTTCCCATTATTTTTCTAGTACCTTGAACAGGACCTGGCATACAGCTAGTGCTAAATCAATAGTGCATTAGTTTCAACAGATGCATGTGTGGAAACAAGGAAAATAGAAAAAGAGTGAGAAATGAGTCTGGTACACTAAAAGTCTTTAATGATAGTTTCTATAATATTCTAACAGCATATAAATTTGACTCACGTCAAGACTTCAGCTAAAGAATTCTTTCGCATTGCTCTTTTGCTCCAAATGGTCTTGTTAAAGGTATAGCCTATTTTGTGGAAGAAACCCGGGAAATTGTATTTGTAAGATTCAGGTTCAAGTTGTAGTCCTATGGATTTAATTGTGTGTTCTTGGACAAGGCTTTTAACTTTTCTGGTTGACAAGCTCTGTGTGACCAATTGATTGCCCTAATAAGATTGCATGGAAGTTCAAATGAAAAAAATTACATGGGAATATGCCTTGTCAACTGCAAAATCCTGTGCCCATAAGATATTTCTTATCATCTTTGTAACATACCTGCTCTTTGTTGTTTTTTTAATGTTTAAGCTTGTGGCCCACCTAGTGGTATATACCCAGGATCATTCACCCTCACTTCTTTCTTTTGTAGATTAAAAATAAAGCAATAAGAAATTAGAAAGTCTTTTTTTTTTAATATTTTTTTTATTGGTTGTTCAAAACATTACAAAGCTCATGGCATATCATCTTCCATACATTTGATTCAAATGGGTTATCAGCTCCCATTTTTACCCCAATTACAAGTTGCAGAATGACATTATAACACAAGTAATCAATAAATGATAGAGAGCTTGACCCCAGATAATTTGGCACCATCTAGTGATTTTCCTGTATCACTGCAGTTCCTCCCCTTTTGATTGATTGTTAAATGTTTGATTAGATTTATGAGTAAAACTAAGGAGGATAACATATAAGAATATAAGTCTTCCCCTATTTCATGTATTTTAAATAATATTCCTGTTATGTTTCCTGTCACATCACTGGAACCTGCTCATGGAATGATAAGCATGTGCAAGGGGCTTGAGAATAAGACATAAGAATCATCCCTACCCCCCAGGCCTATTGTGGAACTAGAAAGTGTTTGTGGGAAGACATTGTCATTCTGCCTGATTTGAAACAAACAAACAAAAATTGTACCATAAAGAGCCTAATTTATATAGAAATACTATCAATGAATTTACTCCAGCTTTTTTCAAATGAGTAACTTTCCATTCTGTACCATACCTAGAGGACATAAATTTGTTGCCACTTATGTAAAATTACTCAATTCTTGAAAATAACTTCTTTTAAGCTTTAAGAGATATCCTTTAATTCTAGTATTCTATTGAGTTGAGTGAGCAAATCTGTCTTCTCCTGTTCATATTACTCATGATTCTAAACTTCAAACTCATTTTCAATTTGATTGCACACCAACACATAAAATCTCTGTAATGTACGGGGCATTAGGATAGACAAAAGTATGGATGGGCTGTTGAGAATTGAGGGGAAGAAGGGCAGTTGGAGATATAGTTTTTCTAATTAAAGTTTTGCTTGGAAAAAATAGGAGGAAGTGGAAGAGAATATTTTTTGAGTATTTATTTGCTAGGTACTTCACTACATGTTTTATTTAATCTTGTTTAAAGCTAACAACTTGATTGAAACATTGATAGTATACTTATCTGAGTTTAAGAAAATTCATGCAGCAATTTTTTTGTTATCAAGAATGCTGTGAGGGCTGGGGATGTGGCTCAAGCAGTAGCGCACTCACCTGGCATGCGTGCTGCCTGGGTTCGATCCTCAGCACCACATACAAAGATGTTGTGTCCGCTGAGAACTGAAAAAATAAATATTGAAATTCTCTCTCTCTCTCTCTCTCTCTCTCTCTCTCTCTTTAAAAAAAAAAAGACTGCTGTGAAAAGAGCATTCTCTTAAATAGTGCATTTGCCAAAGAAGTAACTGGTAATGGCATAGTGTACAAACCAACATAAGGGATTTGTTTACTCAAATCACACCTTTCAGTGTGAATTGTGCAATAACATTAGACTCATTTGCATCTTTACTTTGAAAGAAGAAGACCAGCGGGAATATAATTAGTGGTTGGATGCTGTTGGAGGTGTTTCAGAACCTAAAGTGACTTTTGAATTGTCACAGATATAGCACATTATAAAAGTAATAAAATGTTCAAACCCAGTACATAGTAGCTCACTCTATCTAACCATGAATTGAATTTTAAGGGATTAATTTTTTTACCAGAACATGGGCTTAGTTGCAGGGGTCAGGGGCTATACAGAGAAAAAGGGGAGATGTTGGTAAGGGGTACAAAATTTCAGTAAGGCAAGAGGTTCTAGTGATCTATTGCACAGTATGGTAACTGTAGTTAATAATAGTGTATTGTATATTTCAAAATAGCCAAAGATGGGATTTTAAACGTTTTTCACCATGGAGAAATGATAAATATGTGAGGTGATAGATATGTTAATATCTTCATTTGATGATAGCCTGATTTGATTGTTCTACACTGAATATTATTGTAGAAACCATATTGTATTATACAAATATACACAATTATTTGTCAATCAAAAATAAAATAACTCAAACACGATATACTTGTGAGTTATTGCCCCCTAAATTGTTCTTAATTTTATAGAACTATTCACTTCAGGTTTCCTTTAAGTGGTTTTCATAATGGCTTGTTTGGATTTATATGTAACTTTTTGAATGTTCCTATTAAGTTATCTGCCTTTTCTAGGGCTGTAGGAGATGTAACAAAATATGACTATGACTATTTTCTTGTGACTATGTCTAACTTAGAGGTGTAACAATGAACCCTGTGAATATTTCTAGGATTTTGAGTCTTTGTGGCTGATTCTGAGTGGCAGTGGTGATGGCGAGGGCAAAGACAAGGACAAGGTAGATTATGGAGAATTCAAACGTGCCATTATTGGTGAAATGAATGAATACAGGAAATCATTTGTTCGAAAGGTAACTGCTAAGTGATCTTTTAAATTATTACTTTTAATATATAGTTAGGTTCATTATTTAAAAACTTCAACAAATTACCATTTAAAATGTGTCACATCATTGTATCTATAAAACATTGTTGGGTTTAGTAAAACAAAAATAAAACACAAATGTATATAGATTTACCCAGAATAAAGTAAAAATAGCTTCAGCATAAGTTTCAGAAAAAAATAGTATAAGAGGGAAGGAATTTGAAATCAAATTTTGTTTATAAGTTACTAACACTATAAATTGCTGCTTCCATAAATTGATAGCTATTTGACTTTATGTGTTATGAGATATCCCTGAGCCTGGGTTTCCTGTCCCATGGAATTAATACAGGATTGAATAAGATAAAAATATAAAAATTTCAGTATTGTGACTGTCCCATTGTCAATGCTCAATACATGTTATTTTATGATGATAACTAAAAATGTTTCTCTGGCCTTTGTAATTTGCATGCTGAATGATAACATGAGGATTATAATGATCATACTAAATTAGAATTAAAATAGGAGCCCTGTGTTTATAGAAAACTACATATTTACTTGCCTTCTGGTGACCATTTTAAGAGTATAACTTTGATCAATATAATTTTCTTTTTCTTTTGTATTTGGGCCCCAAAATTATATATGTTTTAAAGTTAGCATTGAAACAAAGCTTTTCTGTATAAAGTGAGATATATGATTATTTCAGGTATAAATCTCAAATAGAAATTAAACTCTGCCTTTATTGATTCAAGAGACACAATAAAAATGTTAACTAAAACAAATTCACCACATAGTATTTATAAATTGGTACTTATTTGTACTCTACATGTCCTGGTGATAGGTTTGAGTGTCAGGAGTAGAGACTGGTGATTTTCCTGTTCGTATATGTTGGTACTGGGAATAGAGGGAAAAATAGGAGTTATGGAGTATTTGATTTGTTTGCAAGGGCTGTCATTATCAAAATACACAGACTATATTACTGGAACAACAGAATTTATTTTCTTATGGCTTGGAGGCTGGAAGTCCAAGAAGAAGGGGTCAGCAGGCTTTGTTTCTTCTGAGGTCTATTCCTGGCTTGCAGCTGCTGTACTTTTACTGTGTTCTCACATTGTTGTCTATTCTGTTTGTGTCCCCCTGCTTTTCAATAGGAAAACTAGTCCTAATGGATTAGGGCCTACCCTAATGATTCTGTTTTAGCTCAGTTGCATCCTTAAAGGCTCTGTCTCCAAATACAGTCACATTCTGAGGCACTGGGGGTTAGGGTTCAACATAAGAATTTGGGGAGGTATGATTTAATTTTCAACAGGTACCAGATTTCTGTGAACTCATGAACTCAAGAGTGTGAATAAATAAAACAGATTCTAGTTTTGACTCTTCTGCCAATATGGTATGTTGCTTTTGGGAAGCTTGTGTGTTTTTATGCACCTCATCATATTCCCAGTGGAGTTTTATATATATATCTTATGATACTGAGAGTCGTATTGAACTAGAAGAACAGTAAAATAACTAACATTTCAAAAGGTAGTGTTAAATTTTAAGAAATAGGTTAATAACACTCATTTAAAGTTATTTCACCTTTTCATTGATTTTAGTGAAGGGATATTTGCAGGTTCATTTTTTGCATAAAATAGTCCTCCTGGTGATTTGTTTTGGTTAGTTAGCAGTTTTCTATGGGTCTTGGAGCTGGAAATTACCCAAGAGATCTTTTATCCAGCTCTTCAGTTTGCAGAGAAGGAAAGCCAGGGCAACAGAGTTTAGCTTACTTTCAAGGTTAGGATGTTAGAAGGTGGTAGAACTAAATATTTGAGTATGGGTTTCCTAACATCTTGCTTCATTATCTTTTCCCCTGTATTTATGATGTTTCTTTAGTATGTCAATTTAGTACATTTTAAATTGTCCTGTTTATAGCTCAGAAAGAACCTACTACAAAATAGATAATTAGGTTTTTATGTGTAATGATTTCATAGAAAAAAATAACATTTCCCTATTTAGGCTTTTATGAAACTGGATTTCAACAAAACTGGCATTGTGACTCTCACAGACATAAAAAAATGTTATTGTGCCAAGAAGCATCCTCAAGTAATTTCAGGTAATTGTTATGAGTCAAAGTGCATTCGATTTCTAAAATGTTGGTTGATAAAAGCATCATCTTTATGTTTAAAGCATTGACTGAGGAAGGAAAAAAATAATTTTTGTTTGAACCAGAAACTTGAGAGCTATTTACCATTTTCATTTGAAAGTTCTTAGGTTTACTGTTTATACATGTTCCCCACTCCCTCCCAACCTGATACCCAGGCTGGCCTTGAACTTGTCATCCTCCTGCCTCAGCCGCCTGAGTAGTTGGGATTACAGAAGTGAAAGGATGCCCAGATTTGATATTTATAATTGATATAGAACTCTTATTTTATTTATTTATTTATTTATTTGCTTAGGAGAGGATGAGGAATTTGAGTTTAAAAGACCAGATTTAGAAAATAGGTTATTATATCTGCCAGTTCTCAGGGTTAGTTTTACTTTATCTGCTTACGTGTTTATGCATACTAGAAGGATAAAGCAAATTTCCCAAAATAATTCTAGGAATTCAGTTCCTATTGTATTTCTCCTGACTTTTTTTTTTTTTACACAATTGATTTATGAATGAATTCTTAATTATAAATAAAGCATTTGACTGCCACTAATCTCCTCTTTCCATTACATTTTTCTTCAGAGAAGTATACACACACACACACACACACACACACACACACACACACACATATATATAATTCTGTCCTTAATCTATGTATTTTTCATAGCTGTACATCTACTATAAATATCTAATACTTTTTGAAGATTATTTTTCCTGATTTGAAAGATATATTAAACATATTGTTATACACTTTGCTTTTTATAATCAACAGTGTGCTTTGGATCTATTTCCATGTTAATGCATATTGAGTCACTTTGTTTTTACCTTGTACATATTATTATTTTCACAATTCAATATTATACAATTTTCATAGCCTATTGGTGGGCTTTTAATTTCTAATTATTGATATACAACCAATAAAGCAACATATATGCTTACTTATGAGTATAGGCTCATTTTCTTCTGATTCCTTAGATATCAAAACCTAGAATTAGTTGGATATATAGATTTCCAATTTTAATTATACTTCCAGATTATATTGTATGATGATAATACTAGATTATACCACCACTACTTGGAAAATTCTATTCCTTCACAATTTTGCCAACAGTTTAACTTTTGCCCATTTGGTAAGTTAAACATTTTTTTATTTGCATCTCCTTGATTACTAGAGAATATTTATTGATCATTTTTTTTTACTATTTTATGACTATTGGCCATCTTTTATGAAGTTTCTGAATTTATCATTTAAATTATGTAGTACTATTATTTTAAATTTTTGCTTTTTAATATTAAAAAGATACACTAATTATTTTGTTTTCTTATTAACTTCTGCACATGGTTTGTTTATTAATTTTAATTGGGGAGTAAAAACAGAAAAAAATAGAATTAGTATTGAAGATTAGTGCTAATTATTACTGGTTTCCAAATTTCCAGTAATCTTTTTTAGGTTAAAATAGTTTTATTTGAAGCTGAGTGTGGTGGCACATGCCTATAATCCAGCAACTTGGGGACAGGGAGGTGCTGAGTTAGGAATATCTCAAGTTCAATGCCAGCCTCAGCAATTTAGTGAGGCTATAATAAGCAACATAGTGAGACCCTGTCTCAAAATAAAATATAAAAAGGGCTGAGGATGTGGTTCAATGGTTAAGCATCCACCCTTAGATCCAAATCCTGGTGCCAATAAAATAAAATAAAATAATAGTTTTATTGGATTATTAGTGACTTTAAATGAATTACAGTTACTCTAAGAGAATTTCTAATAATATTTCATAGTATACTTTTTACCCTTTAAACACATCATTCCCCATGTCTTTATGAACTAGGCATACTGAATATCAGAACATAATAGTTTACTCATTTCAAAATTAGGTGACTTCATTATTGTTTATTTTTTCTTTTAGTCTTCTGTCTAATAATGTTAAATGCTTAACATTATTAGACAGAAGACATTACTAGTTCTATTTTGTGTAATTGAATTGTGGAAGAGGGTTTTGCTTTTGTTTTTGGGAAGCCTTTGTTAGTTTCAAAATTTCTATACTTGGTCTTTGCATTTACATTAAAGAGGACTAGCTAGCAAGCTAAACACTTACGAAAGAGAGAAACAAGTTTTTAGAAAAGAAAAACTCTGTTATCTATTATTGCAAACTATTCACATGCCCATCTCTAGGGCAAAAGTTGTTTATCATTTACAATTAATTTCATTTTAAGGCTTTTATACCACATACTATTTTATTTGACTAATACAAAATATTATGTTTTTTCACTTTAATTAATTAATTACAAGCATTAAAGTTTAACAGAAATGGGATATACCAAGTGTTTTTCTGTGTAATGGTATTAGATGTATTGGTTGTGGTAAATATTTTCTAATCTTTAAGAGGAGTTAAAGATAGTAAAATTAAGTTACATATGATAACACCAGGCACTTCCTTTGTAGAAGATTATTAAGGAGGTATAAAATCTTTGGATATTTGAAGCATAAATTTAAGTAGGAAAAGTTTTCCTTAGAAAAAAAATATTGTACTAGAACTTATCTGTTCAAATGTATGAATGGTAAACAGGGAGAGAATTTTCTTCTGCCAAAATTTATTTATTTATTTGGTGCTAGGGATTGAACCCAGGGCCTTGTACATGTGAGATGAGCACTCTACCAACTGAACTCTATCCCCAGCCCCCAAATTTATGTTTTTATATAGATTATATTCTGATTAATTTTTAGCCTTGACTAAGAATCGCTTTGTTCTCTATTACTCATGTATGATTTTGAATGACAGAAACCTTCTTGATACCCTAAAAGGTGGCATTCATTTAGTTAAAAGGCACTTTACAAGCATTGTGTTCTGAATACATTAGAGAATCTCTGGTTTGTGAAAAAGATCCAGCTTTTACCCTAATTTTGTTTACCTTACCAGATAAATGATCAGGGGATATTTCCATTTAATTCTATTATTTACAATACAACCTGACTCTAAAATATTTTAGAAAGCCACAAAGATTCTTTTAGCCTTTTTCTGCTTTTTCATATGTACTTATTTATTTCCATTTATAATCTGACCACCTTCTATAGCTTCCTTTCCTCTTTAATTCTTGCTTCTTTATTTAAAATAACTTTATTTTTCTGTCATGTTCTGTGCTAAAATTCTGGAAATAGATAATGTAAGAGAAAGAGGGGTGAGGAGGGAGTGGCAAGCTAACGAGATGGAATTAATTCTAGCTCATGTTTAAATAAATTGGAGCACAGTTGTCCGTATTATTTTGTATTGTTGAAAAGATTTTATAAAATGAATAAGCATTCCTTTATAATCATTATTTTACCAATTTTTAACAGAGACTGTTTCATAGTTGGTATTATTTTACAGGCCATTCCACAGAGGAAGAAATCAATTCGTCTTTTCTAGAAACATTAAAGGCCATCTGCAGCAAGTCTGATGAAGTATCATATGGTGAATTTGAAGATTACTACGAAGGTCTAAGCATAGGGATAGCAGATGATGCAGATTTTGTTAACATCTTACGTATTCCATGGGGAATTTAGTTTTAATAATATATAGTGTCTTCAGCACTAAACATTTTATAGTAGAAAGGGATTGAATATAAAATATGATGAAACAGTAGAGTATATTTTTCTAGGAATTCCTTTATTTTTTCTAAAAAAAAAATGAGTCTGAAAAGAGAAATATTGAGAAAACTGGGTGTAGGTGAGTGTGTGTGTGTGTTTGGTGCTGTGTACACACTGTCATGTCTCAAGGTTTGTAAAGTAAGTCCTCAGTTTATTGTCTATCTTTGAGGTCATTTTTTACGAGTCTCAATAGATTAACTATATGAGAGCATCTGTTCAGTGACCAAGCTTCCTGTCCTTCATATACTTTTTCAGTCCTCTGCCAGCATTCTCAATTATAGGAACTGGAATTGTCTCTCGACCTGTAGGATTAAAACAGTTCAACTTGTTTTGAACATGGGAAAATGTTAAAGGATATTCGAGAGAACTTTTCTAAGAAGTATGTTAATAGATATTTTCTGTAACATTCGTATTTAGGTAATTGAAGTTTATCCCTACAGTGTGTGTTTAAACAGATTTGTCTTGTAAATTCTTGTCTTCTAAATTATGTACTGTTGTTTGTTCAAAAGAGCACAATGTAATTATTCTGGTGACACATTTGTTTTTTTAATCTGTTTTTTTTAATTACCATCCTTATTACCTTCACAGAATTATTATTTAGCTAGAAATAATACATTACAGCAGAAAAAATGTTCTCTTTGATTATTAAAGATTTCAAGAGTCCACAATTACATACATGGGTCTAAGGGAAAATTTAGTAATTCTCATTCAAAATGTCATAATGTATTTTGTGTCACAAATGAATGTATGGTATTATAAACATTTCTTTAGTAAATCAAAAGATTAAAGTAAATATTATTTAATAGCTAGATGTATTGTAATCATTTGTTCTGAATTCTGTGTTCCTCACTTGTCTCTGGAAAGATAGAGAGAAAGTAGAGAGAAATTTAAAGAGTTGTTTACAAGTTCATTATTTTAATTTATACGTTAAGATAACACAAATTAGAAAAAAAAATGTGTCAAGCAAAATAACAGTGATTCAATACTGCCAACTATATAGTTGGCAGAATATGACTTTTGGCATATCATTTCATTCACTTATACTTGGCAACATTATCAAAAGATTGATATGTGTGAATTCAATAAATCCAGTCATATATTCCAAGATTTCAGGAAGTAGTCAAACTTTCTACTGAAATACCAGAAAGAAAGCATGTGAAAAACCTTAAGTGATTTTTTCACTGGCTATATTTCTTATTTTTTTCAATTAAGTAATTTAAATTAAAACAGTATGTTAGAAGACATTTTGGCAGAAATAATTCTATAACTTAATTTGTTAGTCATTTTTTTAAAATAAAAAATCATTTTCTACAGACATCTTAAAACCTATATTCTTTTGTTTAAATGACTAATACAAATGGTGCTCAATATGTGCTTAGTGTTTTTCACTGTTAAAATTTTATTTAGTTCTCCTTAAAAAATCTATTAGTGAAATCTCATATTTTCCTATGAATATAATCAGAAAATACATAGGCTATCATATTATGAATAAAGATGAGATACTTCTGGAATCTAATATGTTGATGTGACTATTGATATAAACCTCTTAACATAAATATTACCGTGGTTATTTGTGGTTATCTTTACTTGTGAGGTATAGATTTTTGATAATAATAATTTCTTATTATTTTACATCCTTGTTTCCATGTAGATTTAGAAAGTATATACTCAGTTTTTTTGGTTTATTTTGTTACATTTGAATTGGAGGCACAATAAATCATTGTTTTTGAATTTGTCTTACTCCCTACACCCTTCTTTACCTTTAGTATGGTGTAAATCTGGTACTCTGCTTAGTAGAAGAGCACTTAAGAGAAATGACGTTTTCAAGCATTCCATTCATTCACAATATAATAATTGACTTTTCCTATTCTTAATAGTCTTCAAGATTCTGAAACACCTTTTGAATAATTTAAAGACAGATTATATTAGACTGTTACTATAAGAATTTAATAGTTAAATGTATTTTTATAGATCCTGTAGATATTTGAATTTACTGACTTGCTGTGATATAGAATTGTTTTCTAGTTAATCATATTGTTGATTTTGTATATAGATTTTACTATCCCTCTTTTTGTAAAGTTTTAAAGAGTTTTCAGGAAAAACTTATATTGTATTAGAAAGATAGGGACATTATATAAGAATATAAGTTATATTTTAATGGAAATAATATACATTGGCATGATGGAGCAATTATACTAGAATTAAAAATGTGTGTTCCTTTTTTTCAGGTTTATACAGTCTGAATATAACAGCTTAATGAACCAGTGACTGCATAGTCACTTAGAATAATGTATAATTTTGATACAGCTATAAATTCTATCTTATTTAATCCATTACTTTTGACTTTTAATCAAAGTTATTTTCATTTACTTTATGAGAGAATTGTATTTAACATGATTTTTAAACAAATTATTTAACATAATTTTTGTTAGATTATAGTTTATAGTTCTTGAAGAAATAAAAAATATGTAATGTAATGAATTGTACTTACTACTGGGTTGACCAGGAAAGATAAACATCTACAGTGAAAGTGCTTAAAAAGTAGAGGGGCTGAACATGTGTATATCTCACAAGCCAAGCAAGAGAAGAACGAAGAGAGTCCAAAGAGAATGGAGAGGGTTGACAGGAATGTATTATTGTCTGATAATGAGAAGAACCACATATAATATCCCTCCATTTTTATTTTAAAGTTACACAAACTTTAAGGAAAACTTGTTTATTGGATCGATTCACTTAATTTAATAAAGAATAAATGCCCATATTGGAACAATTATTCATTTGGCCATTATTCAGTCAGTCATTTAAAATTGGTGGGTAGCACCATCCATGCAATTTGCCAAAGGCTCCGAGGTATTCTAGATTTTTCTCACACTCCCAGTCAGCCTCAAGTCTATCATTGGTTACTTCTGAATCTGTATTTACTATTCTCGATGCTTACACCTTAGGTTAAGCTCTTACCATTCCTTATGTGGTGTTGGCCTCCATCACCCTGTGCCTCCTCCTCTACCCTATTTCAACTCATTCTACATGTTGCTGTTCAACTGACCTATTAAAATGTACATTATT
The DNA here is from genome assembly GCF_048772815.1 of Callospermophilus lateralis. NCBI lineage: Eukaryota > Metazoa > Chordata > Mammalia > Rodentia > Sciuridae > Callospermophilus > Callospermophilus lateralis. Next base: position 125,754,759 of record NC_135308.1, on the reverse strand, counting down.
TGTTGAATAACATTCTTCCCTGATAACCCATATCTTGCAGAAAAAGTCAGACTTCTGACCTTAACACATAAAACCTAACTGATCTGGTCTCCCCAATCTTGTCTTCCTATACTCAGCTCATTCTTCACATTCTTCTAGCCAATTTCAACTACTTATAACTTTTAAAATGGATTGTGAGGTTTCAAATCTTATTACTTTCATACAAGCACTGCTACTTTCATTTAAAATGATTATCTCTACTTTATACATGTAAATTAATTTTTTCTGGTCTTTTAATACTACCTCTAGAATACTAATACTTGTCTTTGGGGATCCCAGAGGTACACTGGGTAATCTGGTGTTTATCACTTTACACTATAATCATTGCTTTGCTTATGCTTATATTTCTCCCATTCAATTGCAAACTCTTTTAAGGTAATAACTATCTTATTTACCTTAGTGATCCTGGTGTCTAGTACAGTGTCTGACCTGGGATAGGTATTAAATCAGTATTTGCAGGCTGTGTGTGATTATTGAGCAGCCATTGTTATGGTTCTTGAACATGAACACTTTTGGATTAAAACACTTTAGCACAAACTATGTAAGTAGTATAAATGTGCTAATTAGTGCAAGATTCAACTAAAGGGACAATAAATTGCCTTAATAAGGAATCCATTTTAATTAGGAATGTTTTAGTGATCTGTTCACAGAATGGTTAAGTACCATAAATTATAATGCATTGTGTATTTTAAAAATAATTTAACATTAGATTTATTAATATTTTTCACCATAAAAGTATTAAGTGTTATGGTTTAGATATGAGGTGTCCCTCTAAAACTCATATGTGAGACAATCCAAGAATGTTCAGGGGGTGAATTGGTTATGTTATGAGAGTGTAACCTAATCAGTGGATTAATACACTGATATGGATTAACTGAGTGGTAACTGGAAGCAGGTAGGGTGTGGTTGGAGGAGATAGGTCACTGGGGCTATGCCTTTGGGGTTTGTTATTTTGTTCCTGTTGAGCAGAGTTCCCTCTCTGCTTCCTGGCTATCATATCCTGAACTACTTTGCTCCACCATGCTCTTATGCCATGATGTTCTGCCTCACCTGGAGCCCAAAGCTGTGTAGTCAGCTTAACATGGACTGAACCCTTGAACCAAAATAGTAATTTCCTCTTCGAATTATTCTTGTCTGGTCTTTTGGTCACAGAAACAGAAAAGCCGACTAAAACATTAAATACATGAAGTGATGGATTTGTTAGCCTGAGTTGATCTTTCTACATTGTAAACATGCATCAAAATATATCGTATCCCATAAACATGGACTATTATTATTTGTCAACTAAAAGCAAAACAAAAAGAATATACAGACTGGATTTTAGCTAGCATGATTGGCCACAAAGTCTCACTGCTTGGGTACTTCCATATTCAATTCAACTATTGGTAACATCTGATGCCTAGTTAACTAGACTGCTAAGCTTAGTAAATTTTAGCCATGAAAACAGTTTTGGTAGAGCCTTAAATGGTCTTGCATCCACCTGTGGATTAGAACAACTTCTGGTTGCCTGACAAACAATAAGGCAGCCAGATCCTTCCCCTAGAATGTTGTTGCTGCCTCCTCCTGTGAGCTTTTCATACACAGCGGGGCTTGGAGCTCTAAAAAGGAAAAGCTGCTGCCTTCTTGCTGAGAAATGTTTGCTTAATAAACATAGACACAGAATTTTGTTCAAAATATATGTCATTATAACCTGGCAATGAGGGAAGTGTAGCTAATTCTCACCTATGTCAAGGATTTTTGGGGCAATAATGGTTAACTACTAAAAGGAACCTTTTAGTTGTGTGTTACTAAATCAGCTTAAGTCAGTTCACAGCTGCAGTTCTGTTAGACCTGGCAGTCAGCATGACTTACCCCCAAATGGCATAGCTCACTGTCTGACATAGGGGGCTACAGATTCAAAAACCTCCAGGGCGTACTTGATATAACATGGGCACCAACTAGGCATAAAGCAGTACAGGAGGCCTGCCTGTGTTGTCCCACGGGAATAATAATCCACTACTCTGAAACATGATTTATGAAGGTATTATTTGGAGAGAAATTAGAATATTTCATATAAAAATTGGAACAATGAAAGATTATGGAGATTGTATAAGTTGTGAAAATGTACTAATGGATATACATCTTTAGATTTCTCTTTTTAATCTTTTATAAACTGATTTGTATAGTTTTTGGATATTGAAGTAGAGACAGGGTTATTTGGAAGGACTTGAATAAAATGATCTATCTAGTGACAAATCTTAATGCAGGAGAAACAAGTTTCCTGTTGTGTTTATTTTTTCAAGTTAGAATGGGACTTCTGAGACATGGATAATTGAGTTTTGATACAAAATGAAAGGATTTTTACCTTTGCAGCTGTATGCTGAATTTCCTGGGATTTTATGTTGATAAGGCCGATATGAAAAAATTAACTGCATGTCAAGGAAATCATTAAGTGTCACTTATGAAAAAAGTTGTACATTTATTCAATAGTTGAAGAGTCTTTTACAGAAGATTTTCAGAAAACATATATTGCCCAGGAAAAGTAATTTTGAGGAAGCAGTCAGATGACCATTCCATCTGGAAAATGTATGTGCTTATATTTATATCTTAAGTGAAATGTTGTTGTAACAGAATTCAGATTTCAAACTTGAGCACTGCTATAAATTAGCTGTTTGAATCTGGGAGGCTGCTTATCAATAAGTCTCTATTTTTGCAATTATACTTGATGTGATTATTGAATAGATATGAGCATCCCTATAGATGTAGATTGAGGTATAGATATAATGTTTACTACAGTCATGCATGGAAAAGTTCACTCAGTATATATTTCTTGCCTAAGACAAAAAAAATCAAAAGTTTTTTTCCCTGATTATTCCACAGGCAATTATTAAAGCTATTCTCTTAAAGAGACTTTTTTAAAATGTGTACAAATAATCTTTATGCCACTACTTCCTTCTTCATCTAATTAGTCTCCATTATTATCAAACTTCTGCCTTCAGCACAACCCAGAAGGAAGTAAAGATCTTTCATTAAGGCTATCAACTCTTCCTTCCAAGCATGCAGTGAAGGGGCAGGTTAAAGTAAGATCAATACAAAAATTTGTTTTTATTCAAGTTAACTGGGAGATGATAGATGTGTAAGGCTAATTTTGGAGTCAGCATTCCTAATATCTTTGGCATACACATTGAGAGCACTTTTTATAACCCTGGACCCTGCAACAGATTATATTTTCCCAAAATAGCTGCATCTGAATTTCTCATTCTATATATTATTCTTGCATAGTAAACTCCACATCAGGAGGTATCCCCTTTACTTAGATCTGGGTGACTTGTTCCTTGCTTGCAGCTAATAGTTGATGGCTCAAGTGTTACTGCAAGGAAAATCTGTTTTGCCTTATTTTCTGGGATCCTTAAGCCACTAGGTAAGAAGTCAGATTATCTGGGATTGTCAAACTGGAGAGGCCACATGCAGGTTCTCTGGTTAATAGCCAGAGCAGAGCTCCCAGCTGAGAGCAGGCAACAATTGTCTACCACCTGAGTGAGACACCTTGGGTTGATTGCAGCCCTAGTCACCTTCTCACTACAAGAAGAATCCCAAGTGACAACCACCCAGTCAGGACCTTCATATTCTTGATTGGTTTCTTTGTGAACAAAATAAAATGGTTGCTTTAAGCTAAGTTGTGGCATTATTTATCATAAATTTTTACAGCAATAGTAAGAAGAACGAGTCCTTTATTAGAATTTGAATAAAAGTAAAATTACTAAAAACATTTTTCAAATATTTAGGGGATTCAATTAATTTGACCCACAGTTTACAAAAAATACTGCTAAGAAACTAAAGAAAAATACAAACATGATATTATTATCGTGTAGTGTGATCTGATGTAGAAAGTGATCTGATGAAGTGTGTGTCACAGAGTCGAAAAGGTAATGCTTTCTTAAAAATATTAACTCAAAATGTAAAGTGAAGGCCTTGCTGATCACATATCTGAAGGTGCAGCAGTTTCTCATTTATTGCATTATTTCTTGCAATTAGTGTGTTTATTTATAACTTTCCTAGGTTATTATGTAATTTTCTTGCTGAAAAATTTTGCCAATTTCCTCTAATAATTGTACTGATGACTTATAAATATGGCAAGATAATTTACATAAAAAGAAAGAAGACTGAGGTCGGAGTCCTGAATACATTTAGAAGGATTTTAAGTCTGAAGTGGCCAACAAAAAAGACTGAAACAGGTTGCCCAGGGAGACAGGAGAGAAGTCAGAAGAATGCAGTGTCATGGAAATCAACAAATCAATCTATAGTCAGGAATGAGAAGTGATAAACTATGTTGAGTAAATGGAGGGCTATTGGATTTGACAATAGGAAATAGTGAACAAAAGCCAGGTTGACATGAACTGAAGAGGGTGAGTTTAGTGTTAAAAGATCTATTTGAGGACTTTTAAAAAATTTATTCTAATTAGTTATACATGACAGCACAATTCATTTCATTTTATTGCACAAATGGAGCACAACTTTTCATTTCTCTTGTTGTACACGATGTAGAGATGCACCATTTAAATGTGCAATCATACATGTACCAAGGGTAATGATGTCCTTCTCATTTCACCATTTTTCCTATCCCCATGTCCACTCTTTATCCCTCCTTCCCCTTTGCCCAATCCAAAGTTCCTCCATATTTCCCATGCCTTCCCACCCAATTAATGGATTAGCATTCACTTATCAGAGAGAACATTCAGCCCTTGTTTTTTTGAGATTGGCTTACTTTGCTTAGTATGATATTCTCCAACTCCATTCATTTACCTGCAAATGACATAATTTTATTCTCTTTTAATGCTGAGTAATATTTTGAAGAGAAGCAGAGATATAGGACAATAACTAAATGTTAGTATAGGGTCCAGTAAGCTTATTTTTTTCTTTTTATCATAGATTGAGAATGTGTAACGACAGCAGTGATAAATCACAGAAACCAGCGTGACTTGAGGACTTAGAGGCACTTTCTCAAATGCTCAGACCTATGTGAGATTTCCAGGTCCCTATAGGACAGATCATTGGCAGAGGGAAGCCCAGTCCCCAAACAACTAAGATTGAATGTCCTGTCAGCAGAGCTGGAACTAAAGTAAAGCACTCAGACAACAACCCCAGACATAAAATTTAAAGCAGCATAAAAAAAAAAACAAACAAAACCCTCAATAATCATACAAGCTATTTTAATATAACAACTTAAAAATAAAATTAATTTTGAAATAAAATTAAAGTTAAAATAAGCTGAATATAAAAATTACAAATACTGAGATACCATATATTAAAATTAATAATACAGATCTCCTTTCTCCTTACATTTTAAATATTTTATTGTTCAAGGACATTTTTGTATTAAGTTTTATTTTTAAAAATATATTAAAGTAAAGTTGTCTTGACCATTGAGTTTTTTTGTGTCCTGTTAGTTTTGCGTCTGAGGAAGCTACCTCTAACACCAGCCCCAGTCCTGTGCTTCCTCCCAGCCCAGTGAATGAGAAATAAAGGAGTATGACTCTTTTGTAAATATAAGAAGAGTGTACTATATACTTCAGAATTTTTATTTTTATGTTTTTGGAGCTTAATATCAAGATTTTTTAAATGAGTTTATTTTTTTCAAGAAGTTTCAAGTTTACAGCAAAATTGAGAGTAAAGTACTGAGATCATTCATATGTCTCTTGTCTCCACACATGCAATGCTCTCCCACTGTCAACAGCCCTCACCAGTGATATGTTTGTTACAGTTGGTGAACTTACATTGACACACAACTGTCCAAAGTCCATAATTTATATCAGTATTCCATCTTAGTGGTATGCATCCTATGATTTGAACAAAAGTATAATGACATATATCCACCACTGTAGGATCATAAGAGTATCTTCACTACCCTGAAGATCTCCTGTGTTTGAACTTTTTGTCCCCGCTTCCTCACACTCCTGTGCCCCAAATCCTGGAAGTCACTGGTCTTTTTACTATCGTTATAGTTTACCCATTTCCAGAATGTCATGAAGTTGGAATCACATAGTATGTAGTTTTTTGGACTGGCTTCTTTCACTTAATAATACACAGTTGAGTTTCCTCCATGTTTTTTTCATGGCTTAATACCTAATTTCTTTTTATTGCTGAATACTATTTCATGTCTGGATGTACCACAGACTGTTTATCATTCACCTACTGCAGAATAACTTGGTTCCTTCCAAGTTTTAACAATTATAAAATAAAACTGCTATAAACATCTGTGGGCAGGTCTTTGTGTGAAACTGTGCTTTCAACTTCTTTGGTAAAGACCAAGGAGTGTGATCACTGGATAACATAGAAGAATGTTGAATTTTATAAGAAACTATCAAATTGTCTTCCAAGGTAACTGTACTATTTCACATTCCCACCATTAACGAATAGGACTTCCTGTTGCTCCACATCCCCTCTAGCATCTGGGTTGCCAATGTTCCTAATTTTGAACATTCTAATAGGTTTCCAGTGGTCTGTTTCATTCCTCTGATGGCATATGTTGTGGAACACAGTTTTATTTGCTTGTCTGTTACCTATGCATCTTATTCGGTAAATCCTTTAATTTAGTGCCTCAAATGGCAATGCCAATTTTTAATTCCCATTCAAAGTTTTGTGGTTAGGAAGTTTTAAGGGCACGGCACATGTTCCGTTACTTCATAAGCAAAATTTTCTGTCTCCTTCAGTGACTTGTCTACCACAGAAGCTCAAAGGAGGTCAAGCGTCTCATTGTACAGAATTAAATGCTTGATTGGTCACAATGAAAAGTCTTGGCTCTCTGTTATCAATAAGTGATCTGCCTTAAAAACCAATGGATGAAATGGGAAAAAAAGGTCTTGGACTATTGTAGGTACTCAGAAAGATCTTCATTACTGTGAGGGGTTGAATTTTGACTACTGCCTCTCCCTTCAGTTTTATGTTGACATTCTAACCCCTAGGACCTCAGAATGTCACTTTATTGGGAGACAGGGTCTTTAACAGAGGTAATCAAATAAAGATTAACATGGACCCTAATCCAGTGTGATTGAGGTCTGCATAAAAGGGAATATTTGGACATAGATACATGCAGAGGGAAGATTGAGGAGATACCAGGAAAACATACAAACATGAAGGCAGCCAAGGAGGGAGGCCTGGAACAGATTCTTCCCTTGGAGCTCTAGAAGCACCAACCTCATCTTCATTACTGACTTCTAGCCTCCAGAACGGAGATGATGGATTTCTGCTGTTGAAACCACCCAGCGTGTGGTAGTTTGTTAAGGTAGCCCTAGCGAATATGTTGTTTATATCCCTCTGGCTGCTGTTTCTTTCTGTTCGTTCATTTCACACAAAACAATAGTACTTATTACTGAGGTGAGAAATTTTTCATATTAACTACAGAGAACTGATCACCAGAGAAAATTGGTCTTTTCATTTTTAGTGCAAACACCGTCATTTAAACCTTGAAGAGTCTTCCTCTCCAAGCCCTTTTACTTATTCCTTCAATCCATCTCCAATTCCCTATCATTTTCTTCCTGCATAAGATTTAGCTGACATAGGAATAAATTCCTATGAAAGAAAGAGGCATAATTTGTTAGTAAATATGTCTTTTTTTGTAGCTATTTCCTTGAGCAACTTTTAACAGAGTGCACTCTGTGCAATAAAATTTCTATCTTGTCCTTATTTGTTTTTAGAAAAGGAGAAATGGGTTGCCCAGGGCATTATAAAATGTGGGTAGGGAGGAAAATGTTGGAAAAATTTTTGGAAGAATTTGATATCCAGTCTTCAGTTCTTCTAATAAATGCATACCTTAACAATTTAAAATTTTTTATTCTGTATGGAGTTCGTATTCTTAAATAGGCAACATTAAATTATTTCCATTCAGCATCATAGTTAAAATTTTAGTTGAGAGATGAAATTGCATGTATTTACTGTGTACAACATGATGTTTTGAAGCTCATCTATATCTTATGGAATGACTAAATTTTTCTAATTACCAGATGCATTACCTCATAATTATAATTTTTGTGATGGCAGTACTTATACTCTCGGTGTCTTTTATATACATTTTTGTATCTTTTAATCAATCTTTCCAAAATAGCTCCCCCAGTCAAAACCCTCAAACTCTGGTAATCACCGTTCTACTCTCTACTTCTCTGAGACCAAATGTTTTGTATTCCACAAGATTGAGATAATGCAATATTTGTCTTTCTGTACCTGGCTTATTTCACTTAACATAATTTCCTCCTAGCTCATCAGTGTCACAAATGACAGGATATCTGTTTTTTTTATGGATGACTAGTGAAAATATGCAATATTTTTCTATCCATTAATCCATTGATGAAAATTTAAGTTGATTCCACATCATGGCTATTATGAATAGTGCTGAAATGAACATGTGAGTGCAGATAACTCTTCAATATACCAATTTTATTTATTTTGGATATATTTCAAATAGTGGGGCTTCTGAGTCATACAGCAGTTCTATTTTCATTTTTTTGAGGACTCTTTACACTATTTTCCACAATGGCTAATTTACTCACCAATAGTATGCAAGGGCTTCCTTTTTTACATAACACTTTTAATCTTTGTCTATAATAACAGCCATTGTCACAAGTGTGAGGTGATATTCCCTTGTGGTTTTGATTTGTACTTCTCTGATGATTTGACATCTTGAATATTTTTTTTGTATACCAATTGGCCATTTGCATGTCTTTTTTTTTTTTTTTTTTGAGAAATGTCTATTCAGGCCCTTTCCCAATTTTTTAAAAAAATATTTATTTTTTAGTTTTAAGTGGACACAACATCTTTATTTTACATTTATGTGATGCTGATGATTGAACTCGGTGCCTCAAACATGCTAGGTGAGCACTCTACCACTGAGCCATAACCCCAGACCCCCTCTTTCCCAATTTTTAATTGAGTTATTTTCTTGCTATTGAGTTGTCTGAGTTCTTTATATATTCTGGGATACTAACCATTTATTGTACATTTAATGTATAAATATTTTCTCCCAATCTGCAGCCTTTCTATTTACTCTGTTGGTTATTTCCTTTGCTATGAATATTCTTAATTTGACATAACCCCATTGTCTACTTTTGATTAGTTTTCCCAGTACAGTTTATTGGAGAGACTGTCCTTCCTTCATTGTGTATTCATGGTACCTTTGTTGAAAATCAGTTGGCTATAAATGTGGAGATTTATTTTTTTCTGGGCTCTCTATTCTGTTCCATTGGTCTATGTGTCTATTTTTATGCCAGTACCATGTTGTTTTGATTACTCAAGCATCATAGTATATCTTGAAGTGAGCGTGATGCTGATGCCTCCAGGTTTATTCTTTTGTTAAAGTTTGCTTTGGCTATTTGAGGCATTTAGTGGATTTCTATGAATTTGAGGATGGATTTTTCTATTTCTGCAAAGAATGTCATGGGTATTTTGGTAAAAATTGGGTTGAATCTGTAGATTACTTTAATATGGACAGTTTAAACATCAACTCTCTCAATCCATAAACACATAATATCTTTCCATTTGTTTGTATCTTCTTCAAATTTCATCATTAATATTTTGTGGTTTGTAGTATAACAATATTTCACTGTCTTGCTTAAATTTACTTCTAAGTACTTTATTTTCAGACACACACACACACACACACACACACACACACACCATTCACTTTTTTTTTTCTTTTGAAGTGCCAGGGTTAGAACCCAGGACCTCGTGCATACTAGGCAATTTCTCTATCACTAACCCATACCCCCAGCCTCTCAATGTTATAATTTTAATACTATATCTATGGTTTATAAACACATTTTTAAAATTCTGTCATATGTAATTTTGTCATATGTAGCATTTAATTTTATTATTTGATTTATTTAAGTATTTATTAGGAATCTATGATGAGCCAGTCCTTGTTATAAGCATACCTGTGAAAAATTTAAGTCTTTTAGAGTTTAAGATATTTGTAATAAATGTAATACATAATTAAGTAATGGTATATTATATGAAGATTAAATGTAACAGAAAAAAATAGAATGGGATTAGAGTAACATGAAATGAGATTGAGCATAATTTTAAACATGACTGGTCAAGTTTGGTATTGAGAAAGTGACTCAAAGCATATGAGAAAATGACCTCTATAGAACCTGGAAGAAAATCAACAGCCAGTATAGATGACCTAAGGCAAGAATGTACCTGGTATGTTTGAGGAACAAAGATGGCTGGTGTGGCTAGAACTAAGTGAGTTGGCAGAGGAGGACATTTTGGTCAGAGGACTAAGGGGAGGTCGTGGGCATCAATCATGGCGGAATCTCTGAATCTCTTCTTTAAGAGCTACCTACTATTCTTTCATTCATTCAAACATACATTTATTTGATAAACATTTATGGTTGTCTGCAACATGTGAAAGACTTTGTTAGACCCTGGTGTTGCAGAGTGGAATAAGACATTCTTTATGCCTTCAAAATATAAGTCCTGGAGAGTACAGGTGAAGGTCAGTGACTAAGTGTGATAAGTGATTGGCAACCTGGGTATATAAAGAAATAATGCTTTAGTGTGTGTATGTGTGTGTGTGATGAAAATGACTGAAAGACAGGAAGATGATGCTTGAGGTAAGCTTTGGAGGAGTTAGTTACTTAAGGCAAATAAGGCTGGAGGGCAGACAGAAGGCAGGGTTTCCATGCATTTTTTATTTGTGTTTTCCTTTGGGGTTTAAGTGTCAGAAGGGTCTATTTATGAAATTTCTTCTAAGCAATTCAAAATATGTTTTCAAGTCTCACATGTACTATCATGAATATGAGGTCTCTTTCTTATACTCTCCATTGCATTCTGAGTATCCTTTGCCTTTTGTATTTCTTCATATCAATTATTATTTTCCTTATAGGGTAATTGGTTTCTCCTTTCTTATTGATCACTATATTCCCATTGTCTAGTAAAGTTTCTGGATATGTTTCTGTCCCATAAATGAGGAATAAAAATTAGTTGGCTGACATAAATGTAAAAACTTGCATCTGCCTAATTAATCCTAATGTTTTAGATCATTTTTGTTAGATATTTTATGCATTATATCTTTTCTGTCTTTAACTTGTCTTATCCTATATTCTGTATAAATAACTGACATTTTAAAAGCATGGTTTTAGTTAAAATCTATTGCAGTTATTTAAAATATATAAAGTAAATTTTCTTTCTTGATGCTTGTATTTTACCCTTTTTCATGACTATTCTTTCTCCTTAAGATTTATGTGTTATTAAACTTCACAGTTTACAGAACATCCCCCAAATTTTGAGTTTTTCTGTAATCCTGCAGCCGCTGGTGTTCTAGTGTCTCTGAAGAAAGATGCATGAATGGGAAAGATGTTGGAAGTTGGCCTACCTTAAAATGGCCACTCTGACCACTATGTGATAGGTGCCACTTAATAATATACTCTGGCAGGCTTGAATTACATGGTATTTATTAAAGAGTTCTGTATACGTCACTCCATTGTTTTTGGCAATGTGACACTCTGAAATTTGGTCTGTTGCTACTTCCTATTTACTTTCTCCTCACTTTTGAGGTTTAGTGATTTCATCATTTTATTCTTGGAATTTGAGCTTTTTTACTAGAGCATATCACAACACTGACTCATTTGACACCAGATGTATTTTTTTTCCATTTTCATCTTTATTTTTAACTCCAGTACTTTTACATTACAATGTTGATTATGAAGTTTGCTCCATCACTCAGGTGTTTTTGTAAGATATTTTAAGAATAGATTTCAATGACTTATTATCCATATTTATATCCACATTACACTTTTATACTTCTATATCTTTTCTTTGAATCTATCTGCTTTTTTATAAAAGGCATCTATTTATATGACATTACATTTTTTTTTTTTTTTTTGTATTGAAGATCTTTGTTTCTTAGTGAGGTCAGATTAGTGTTTCTCCACTTACCTCTGTTACCTTGCAAGTTTCCCTTTCCATTCCTTAAGCTAGATCCCATCAACTGCATCTCTTGAGGCAGTCTTTTCCTCAAAACTCAGTGAGAAGTTACCTTGTAGGAAAATTGAAGAAAAGAATATGTGCATAATTATCTGTTTTGAATACCCCTGTTTCAGTATCGTTTTCCAATTAGAACATTGAATTTTAGTTTATTAAAAGTCTCACCAGTGTTCTTTATGGTTGACTAATTCTGAAGGTATAGATAAGCACTAATCTTAATTAAAAGTATTTAGCACTAATTACTTTTTATCCTTAAGCAAACCCATAGTTATTCGCGCTTAATCTTTCCTTTTACAAACGTACATTGAATACTTATTATATGTCAGGCACTGTGCTAGATACCTGAGTATATAAACATGACTCATATAGTCACTCTCCTCATGTGACTATTTGTCTAGGTTCATTAATCTGCTTGTGATCAGTGTTCAAGGATTAGGTCCTAAATTTGGTATTGGATCAGCTCCCTGTTTTCAGAGAGTCCAAATCCCCCCCCTTTTTTGTATTAGTTGAAAGCAAAAACTACAACTAAACAATATATAAGAATAGTCAACAAAATCTTTCTTGTCTGTGGAAGCTCAGCAGACTCTTCTCTATTGTATTCTACAGCTCTACTTGCCATGTAATACAGCATTGTCAGTGATCTAGACTCCAACCACAGAAGGCAGACATGCAGGACTTAAGAGGCTGGAGAGTATGTGTTAAGGTGGTTAATGGATTGCTAATTCAGTTACAAATTTGGGAAGAAATGGAAAGCCTATTACTTAAAAGGACTCCTAGGCATTTACCTACAGAATAGTACGTGATGTTGGGTCTCTCTTTCAAATGCTAACAGGCATAGTGTGGAGGTGAAGCCAGACATTTGTAAGACATCAGACATCAAGGGAAATCCAGATTGGCTTTTGTCATTTGCAACATTGTTTCAATCTGCATGCTAGATGGTAGTGCCATGTCTAGGTTGGTATTACTGGAGTAGGAAGAAAATGGGAGGAGCTCAGATTCTAATTATACATTTAAGACAGAAAAAAGTATATTTCAATGCTACATTTGTTATACGGCATTACATATTTCCCCAAACCATATGCATGCCTATGATGCTGTCCAATGTTATAGAAATATCAACAGATAAGGCCAGCCACGTAATCCCAGTAACTTTGGAGGCCAAGACAAGAAGATCACAAGTTCAAAGTCAACCCCAGCAATTTAGAGAGGTTCTCAGCAAGACCCTGCCTCAAAATAAAAAATAAAAGGGCTGGGGATGTGGCTCAGTGGTTAAGCATCCCTAGGTTCAATCCCTGGCAACAAAAATAAATAAATAAGTGAAAAGAAGTATAAACAGAAAACTATTAAGCAGATTGACCATCGTTGTCTATCAACTCTCCCTCGAAAAACTTCATTAAGGTTATCAGTGAAGAATGACTATGTATATAAGTATATGTGTGTGTGTGTGTGTGTGTGTGTGTGTGTGTGTGTGTATATATATATATATATATATATATATATATATATATATAGTATTGGTGAAGAATGAATATATATTTGGGATCAGTGAAGAATGAATATATATATGAATATATCCATATATCTCCACAAGGGCAAAAAAGAACACGAGACAACAGTGACTAATAAGACTTCAAAAATTTGAGGAGACAGTAAACAAATGAAGAAAGCACAGTTTACTTTTCAGAATATAGAAAACAGGAATTCAAATGCATGTAGTACCTATAAGAATCAATCTGCCTTGCAGAATGCCTGGAAAACGGGGTGGGGTATATGATTGATAAGACAATTGGATGAAAATCTATGCACAAAGTAGTTGGACTTCCCTCATCCCTTAAATCATTTTCCTGAGGCAGACAGGAAACTACCCAACCCCCATCCATGGTAGCTCACAGAATGCTTAGTCTGGACGAGTGAAGTCAGAGAGCTTCTGGTTCCAGAGACAACAGGCATAGCTTAAAAAAGAAAAAATAAAGAGGTGAGTTTCTGACCTAAAAATAGACCATATAAAATATGTATATTGAAGTTTAGGACTAGCAGACTGCTTCCCTTGCCTTGTTCCCAGAATCCTAGATAGAATCCTAGTCAGTGGGTTTTATACCCTCCTGTCACCAATACACACCAATCTGCTTCTCATTTTCACATATGAAAAGGCAACTTAATGATTAGACATTTGAGAAATGATGAGACATTTGAGAAAAGAAAATTTGTGAGACAGAGATTAAAAGCAAATGGGGGAAGAAGAAAAAAAAAACTCCTGGAGAGAAACAAAGATAATCAATGAAACAGAAACAATCAAACAAACAAAAGTCATAGTTAATAATATCAAGGAGGTAAGAAAAGATAATCTGTCTTTATAAAAAAATATGAGGTTAACACAGCTTATGGAAATTAAAAATATAAGAAACCAGAAGAGGTGTGCTTCAGCCTCTTTGGATGGCATGGCCACCAAGCTGCGGAGAGACCACAAATCTGGAAGAGCAGGAACGCCAGTAGAAGAAGAGGTACATCAGTGACATAAAGCTGGGGTGGTGAGGCAGAGGAGATGGCAGTGGCAGCAGAGGGCTGTGTGCCTGGTGGAGGCACTGATGAGCTGGCAAGTCCTTGACTCAGGAAAGACTCCTTCATTTCTCTGTGCCTAGCTTTCTTTAGGCCCGACACTGCATCTCCCATCTGGTGAAGGATTTGGTATCATAGGTCCTGGCACTCTGGAATGGGTCCAGCAGTCTGAGCTGTTAACGCTTTATCTGGAACAGGAATAAAAATTCCTATCACAAGAAAAGAGGGTGGTGCTTGATGGGGGCTTCCCTTGAGAATCACAACATATTGAAGATGGAGAAGTGCTAAGATCTAACGGATTTAACCAACTTTTTTTTTTTTTTTGGATCTTGTAAGAAACTTTTGTCTTGGATGCCGATATTTTGGACAGATCCTTGGCTCTTGTGAAGGTGAAACAAAATTTGTCTTGCATTGGAGTCTGTTGTTTTGCTAGTTGCCAAAATTGTTGAAAAATAATGCAATATTTCATCTATTCATGAAGTATTCTGGATTAGTTAATGTAAATGTACCTCTTCTGACAGAAAGTAAATGGAAAACATAATTTTAAAAAAATCAGAGCTATGGATTGGGTCCTACTGCTGTATTAAACATTTTTTTTTTTGCTTACATGAGACTATTATACTTGATATTTCAGGAAGAAAAGTAATATTGAGCTTTATAAACTGGAAGCTCAGTTAGAAGTTTGCAATTTTGTACCAGCCTTTTCAAAAGTAAAATCATCTGATTAGGTTTGTGTCTTCTTATCCTGGAGGTAGAAATGCCATGGTCCATTGAATTATTGAAAATTTTCTGCTTTTTATAAAGCATTGAAAGATTAATGATACTGAGTTCTTCAACTGGAAGGAGGTAGCTTCTAAATGTCTAGATAAATACTTCCTCTTAACTGTGGCAGTGAATTGGTTTGGATTTTGTTTGGGTATGGAGTTCAGACTTTCTAAGATGGTCCTATGGAGTTTCTGAAGGTTTCTGTATGAGGAATATGGAAGCCAAGATTCTGAAGATATGAGTGGTGGGAAATGAAGCCTTGGCAGCTGTCCATCCAGTGGCCAAAGATACAGGGCTTTTTCGCCTTGAAAGATGTGCAGACTCTGTTCTTCCCATTTGAGAACTCTAATTGTCCTGTATCAGAATTCAGAGTGTATAAGTTTAAAAACAATAAGTTTAAAAATAATAAAATAATGAGCAGTTTTCTTATTCATTCCCTACATAGTCAGGAATACCATACATTAGAATACCTGCTGTCTTGTATTATTAAATCAGATCTGGACTATTCTCATATTTTAAGCAATCATATATGTTAGGGCCTCTCAAACAATGGAAAATAATTTAAATATTTCCACTTTTTACTCTTTGCATGAAAATTTTCCTTACTTGAGGGGGCGGATAGGAGTTGATACTTTCAATTTATTGTGTACCAAAAGGATTTATAAAATGAATACTGTAGCTTTTCCAAAACTTTATGCAACATCTTCAGACATCTGTATTTAAACAGATTAGGTTTGTGCAATGTTTCTGTAAGAGAAAGAACTGATTATATTTTCATGGTTTATTTTAGATTTCCATTAACTGCCTTCTCCAATCTTATGTCTCAGAATAGACTATACTATTAAATTATAAGAAGTCCCTTCTTTAATTTAATGCTCATTGGTTTTTCTGATTCAGGTCCTACAAACTTAGGAGTTTTAACATTGACATTTCTGTGGACTTTTTAATGTAATATTTTAATGGAGGTTTCCAGCAGGGCACAAGTAAATGGCAGGCTAAGGCTGTTAGATTGTTGCCTTACCAGTGGCTCTGCACTGCCTGACAAGCGACTAGATTTGCATATACATGTGCAAAGCTCTGCAAAAAAACAACAACAAAAAAAAAAATCAACAACAACAACAACAACAACAACAACAAAAAAAAAACGGAAAAAAACAAAACAACATCAACAACAACAAAAGAGACTGAATTAGAAATGGCTAACTTTGTAATTTATAAATATTGTTTTAGTTAGTTTTATCTAATTTTCTTTCATTAAATACTATATTCACATTATTGCATTTTACTTACTTTGGAATTAGTTTTTCAAAAATAATTATACGAGTCTATCAGTGCTAATATTAATTACAAATAAAAATAGGTGTTTGGAATGTTATGGTTTAAGCATATTTTTCTTTAGAGTCCTAAAAATAGTGACATATGAACTTAGTAAATGTAAAGTGTTACACAGAAAATGGGTGCATATAAAAATTTATAAAATGTCTGTAAAATATGAAGCTTATAAGTTAACTTAAGATATGAGTTTTTAACCTGATCTATGTAAGAGTCTTGCCATTGAATTGAGTTATAAATCATTATGTTTCTGTACCATGAATCATATATTGATGATGTGTTTTCACAGTAATAAGTCATCATCACTTGGATGCTCCACCTCCATTTAAAAAATATCAGTTTAGTTTTTCTTGGCTTTCTCCATATGTCCCTAAAAATAATATGGGTATGGTTTGTTAAAAACTGAAATATAATTCACAAAACATAAAGTTTAGCATTTCAAAGTGTACAGTTCATTGCTCTGACAATGTTGTATAATCCTCACCATTATCTAATTCCCAAACATTTCTAATCATGCTTCCAAAGAAACATCATGCTTATTAGCAGTCAGTCCCAATTCCTCACCCATTCCATGTCAACTACTAGTCTATGTCTCAATGGATTTGCCTATTATGGAAATCTCTTATAACTGGAACCATTCAATATTTATTTAGTTTTAAATATATGACCCTTTGAATTGAGTGTTGTGGCATACAACAGTAATCCCAGCAACTTTGGAGACTGAGGCACAAGGATTGCAGATTCAAGTTCAGCCTCAGCAACTTAGTGAGACCTTTAAGAACTTAGAAAGACCCTTCCTTAAAAATAAATAAATAAATAAATAAAATAAAAACAAAATAAAAAGAACTGGGGATGTAGCTCTGTGGCAAAGCACACCTGGGTTCGGGTTCACATTGAATATTTCTCTGAAGAGAATCTTTTAAAAATGGTTAACGAATTACATAGCAATAGAATATCAATGTAGCATAAATGGATAATTAAATAAAATAATATGGCTTTTGAAAGATTAGAAAGAAAAAACAAAAAAAGGAATAAGACAAAAAAGATAAACATAAATATTGATATCCCAATATATATTAATCTCAAAATCTTGCTACAGCATTAGAAAACAGAAGGGGTAAGAAAGCAGAAGAATTAAGAAAAAAATAATACAGGGCATTTCTTAGAATTAATCCATGTGAACCAAGTTTGAAGGTCACACCTTACTCACCACAGGATGAACGAAAAACACATGACAGACATATTACAGTTTCTTTGAAAAAAAATCACCAGTGAAAATCTAGAAAGCTCAACAAAAGGAAGGAAGATGCAGAGATGATTATTTTAACAAAGACTAAGAGTTCTATGACAAAAGACATGCAATCTTAGTAGACTACCTGGCTCAGTGTATACAAATTTTACATTATAGTGTTAACGTCTGTAATTTAAGCAAAGATTCTTTAATAACTACATTAGAGGATGGCCAGGTGAGGATAAATTGCAAAAGGTGGTGATTTAGTTAGCAATTCCTCAAAAACCATAGGAAATACTTATAACTGTTTATCTAGAAGCACTGAAGTCAATGCTAGAGGAACAAAGCTGTTGAATGCATCTGAAGAGTGACACTAGGGTTGGGAAAAAATGGTATAGGGTATTCCGGTTTTTGATATAGCTTTCTGATACTCTGATTTTTACCTATGTCAAAAATTAATAAATTAAATGTCAGTATTTTAGCTTTTGAAAACCATTTAAATCTAACTTTTGTATTGTGCTGATTTTATTGATATTACATATTATTTTGGTAGCCTAAAATTTATCTAATGGATCCAATATATAGTAGTTTTCACCCATTTTTATGTTTTACTTTGACAGAATTTACTTTCTCTATATGTCCCTAAAAATAATTATTGTCTCTATATATGTGCAATATCTATAAGAAAATTATACATTTAAATAAATGTATGTGATAATTTGGCACAAAATATATTTCAATCAAACAACATTCTTATATAATACTGGGTGATTATGACACTTATTTCATAATTGGAGAAGCCAGCAGTCTAGAGCATGGACCAAATTTTGGTTAGTAACATTTCACAGGTCCAAAGCCTCACATATTCTCCATGTTTTATTTTATGACTGCTTATGGATATAAATCATATAATTTGTATATTTATGGCTAATTCATTCAGTAAAATAAACATATTTATACCCAATATTATTAATTCAATATCAAATTTTTAAAAAGACTATGTTTACATGTTAGTAAAGTTAATAAAAAATAAAAATCTTTTTGAATTTTTTGCTTATTTTATAATTTAGCTATATACTTGTTTTGAAATCTACATGGGGTAAGAGAGGCAACACTATCAATCTCAGTGACTATCATTGCCAAATATGGCATTTGTCATGATTTATATCTCTTCTAGTTAGTGAAATAGAGTGACTGTGCCATTCCTATTGCTCATGATCCAAATGACTCTTTGGCCTTTGGTTAGTCTGTTAGTATGTAACAAACTTCAATAGAAGGTCAAGGATGGCTTCTCAATCAATTAAAATATATGGTAACTGATAGAGTATATGATAACTAATAAAGATAGAGGTTATTGTGTTCTCTTTTATTCAGGACTTTTCTAGAAGGTAGCTAGTATAGTTATGATCTGTTTGCTACACAGTCCAGAGGTAGCAAAGGAATCCAATTATGGTACTTGGTCCAATTCTGATCTTCTGGTTGCAAATTAGTCTGGGTCAGATCAACAAACACGCAAAATATTTTAGCATATGGTATATTCTTGACTATAAAGTCTCAGATGAGAATTTTTGTATGTTCACCTTTCTGGTCTTCTGGACTTGTAGAAAACAGAGAATAAGGCAAGGACAAGAAGAGATTCTGAAAGGACACAGGGAAGGTTATTACAGACATACAAAAAAGGCAAAGGATATAGTAGGGGGGTTTTGTTGCTTAGTAGAGAGATTAGGTTAGGATGAGGAGTCTGAAAGCAGAATTGGTTGAGGTGCTATGAAAAAAGGAAGAGTGTACAGTATTGACATTTGTAGGTGATTAAGAAAAGTAGGAGTGAGAATTGTTCACAGGTGACTGTCCTAAGATGTTTTCCATTCTAAATTTTGCATGTCATTTTTCTGCAGGCAGTGATGTCCCTTACTTTTCACAGGGAGGTGATAAGGTCTACATATGAGGAATTTTCAGCAGGCATCTAGAGTTCTGATAAAACCCAGGCTTTTTTTTTAAAATAGGGTTAGAATCAGTCATGAATTGTTAATTTAATCCCTTCTTCAACCTACCCTGTGTCTTATTATTAATTCAAATGATGACAAGATTACTTATTTGGCTCAGAAACTCTTCCCTATCAGATCAAAATGAAGATTACCAAACAGAATTCTACTTTTTTTGTTTTCTTTTTTCTTTTTGTTAATTAGAAAAATTATTTATTTCTGTTCCTTTCATACATCTTACTGTTGAGAAAACAGTCTTGCATATATATGTGAAATAACGCACTATCACACACACTGTTTAAAGGCAAAGCACCATTCGTGAAGCAGGTCAGCAGTCCAGAGTTCTCAGTTCTCGGAGTTCTTAGAGATCTTGCTTCCTGATTTTACATTAACTTCTGAAAATCAGAAATATTGCAAAAAAATGTTAAAGGGGGTTGTAAAAATAATCACTTTATTCAATATTATAATTTTAGAAGAACAGTATATTTATGAAATGAAAAACTAAGAAAATGACACTTAACATCATTGGCACAACAGGTCTTCAGGAAAAAAAATACTGTAATAAACTTGTCTCTGATACCAAGAAATTCCAGTCCAAGCTTTCATATATTTCCTGTGTTTTCACTTGATAATTTTTACTACTGCTTTTTATTCTTTTCCACATTTCATAAGAGAGGACTGGTATAGCCTTTACAACTTCATCAATAGGAGCAAATCCAGAATCCACTGATTTCTTCTCAAAAGGCACTCTAACCCATCAGATAGCCTGGCAGTTTCATTTCATGAATACTCTAGCCATGAAAAGCTCTGTAGGGCACAGATGAATCCAATGAATAGAAGAAGAAATCTATTGAGTTTTGGAATATTTGGTGCAATGGATTGGTCCAGCATTATGAAACCTAAATCCCCCATTGTAAACAGAAAGCTGGATGCAAGTCCTTCCATAATATATTGTCCATTTACTCTGTAGGCCAAGAAAGCTACTGGCCTCTGATGCCCATGGTCATCAGTCTTAGAGCCAAAACTCCGAGGTTCAACAATAATATCATAAATTATTCCTCTGCTGATGAGGAAATAAGACACCACCACCAGAGTGTACACCATCATGGCCAACAACATGTGCACCCAGGGCAGCTTCTTAGCTTCAGATTGGGACATTCGAGCACTAAGAACAGGACCCAGTACAAAGTCTCCATGTTGGTGGTGTCCGGGGCAGCTCTCGGGCCTCTACTTTTTTTTTTCTATTTGATTTCTATGTCACTTACCTAACTCTCGAAGCTCTCTAGGACAATTAGATGTATTCCAACCAAGCAACATTGAGTAACTCAACAGACAACATTTACGTTCCCAAATGTAGCCTCTTTTGGTCTGTTCCGTGTCTTAAATCTTAGTTCTTTTGTTGGAACTATGTAGTGTTAGCAGCACCTACAGCAACACTGGTGCTTCCCACACCCCCATAAGCTCTACCTCATTTGAGATCTCTATAAAAATGTTGCATCGGAGTAAAGACATCTCTGAACCCTTGAAGCTATTTTCCTCTGTTGCCCAAAGTGATTCTGTTATTTGGTGATTATACAGCGTTTTTCATCTGGAAAAGCTTTGTGGAGAAATCCTTCCTTCCCTAATGTTATTAGGTATTGAATGACAGTCCCCTTTAATTGAGAGATGTTCACCTCATCTCTGGATAAACGGGTTCCATGATTTGGTAGGGATGATATGACAGTAATTTGACCCAGAAAAATTATGAATGGTGAAACAAAGGAAATTTTTCTAAGAAATTCTGAAATTTAAAGAATTATATATTTTGATGTAGCATCAAAGGAATCACTGTCATATCTGGATGAAATTGAAGACAAGCCATTGGAAAAGATTAGGAGTTTGCAGCAGTTGGCAAAGGGAGTTTTCTAAGAAGACAGGTAGGGGCCTTAGGAAGAGACTTACTAGAGGTACTGGTAAAGGCAGGGAATAATAGAATTGTCAAACTCTTATTCGTATTCTCCTGCTTCTGCTCCTGCTCCTGCTCCTCCTCCTTCTCCTTCTTCCCCTGCTCCTCCTCCTCCCCCCCCTGCTCCTCCTCCTTCTTTTCCTCCTCCCCTGTTCCTCCTCCTACTTCTCCCCCTCCCCCTACTCTTTCTCCTCCTCCTCCCCCCCCCCCGTGCTGTTCCTCCTCCTCCTCCTCTTCCCCCTGCTGCTGCTGCTGCTCCTCCTCCCTCTACTTCTCCTCCTCCTCCTCCTCCTGATCCTCCTCCTTCTCTTCCTCCTGCTCCTCCTCCTCCTTCTCCTTTTTTTTTTTTTAAACAATAGCTGGATGAGGATTAATATGGAATTACTGGGTACAAGGCCAGCAAGAATGAACGGAGTAACACCTGAGACTGTTAGTGGTTCGCTAGCCTGAGTAGGTAATAAAAAAGTTGTGCTAACCTTTTGAATTATTTAGTTTATACTTTCAAGAGATGATGTTTGGACATAGGCACATAAACCACAAGCTGACATTTATTAAACATAATCTAAATGCATTCAATCATTTAAGCAACAAATGATTTACTGAATTTCCAGATAACTTGAAATTGTCTTAGATAATTTCAAAACTGTTCTAAGAGGTGGAAATTTGTAACAGATATTTAAAAACAATGTGATTTAGTTTGAAAAGGAAGGACATTTATGACACAAGGGCTAAGATGAAGAAAGACAAGAACAAAAGTGAGAAAAATGGAAGTCATATCATAAATCTTAGGAAGATTATTGAATGTTTAGATTGATTGGTAGTACTTCATTGGCAAGCCCACAGAAAACTGCCAAACATTTTCAAATGTAGAAATAGCATTGATTTAGGAATCTTAATCAATGTTGTCATGTTGAGTTGGAAGCAGATGAATGGTGGGATGGTGGTGGTGATTGCAAATAACCAAATATTAAATGAAACCTCCCTCCAGGGCTAGTTTTGTGGTTGTGTAAAAGTGAAGAAGAAATAGGCATGAGAAGCTGAGGTTGCAATTGATTGCATTTGGGTAGAGTTATAACACCACTGGATTCAGACAGGTCTGGTAAGAGTGATAATGGTTAATTCTACCAAAAGTCTATTTGAACAAGGCACTAAGAAGTTCCTTGGATGAAAATTCAACATATAAGAAAAGGATGTTAACTGTGAGGTATTAGAAACCAAAAGAGACTTTTGTTATTTTTAGGAATAGTGATGCTGAATATACATAATTTTGCCAGTTGGATTTGATGGACCTATGTTTTAAAGTAAAAACTGAATGTTATTTAAAAGTCTCTAAGATGGGAGCAAGAAACTCTGCTTTGGTATCTTCTAGTATGACATGAAACAAAATGTGGAAAGAAGTATTTCCCTTTGGTGCAAAGTTTTGATGCTTCTGGTATTTGAATGCCCCCGCTGCAGCAGTAGCAGAAATGGTGGGACAAGACTGACAACTGTGATCTGCAAGATTTTAATAGCAACTGGAGGACATGCTCATATTGAACCAAAAAGTCCAAGGAAGAGACATATGGGCGCAGTTCCAAGAATGACTTGATCTGAGTACATGCAAGATATCTGGTAGGGACCCTAGAAATACTTGGGATGAAAAGGTTTATCAGGGCATTGGTCCTAAATTATGAAGAAAGAAAAATAATAAATAAGACATAGGTGATATTTGAATTGCTGTGAGTTGAATATTGTGGTAGTTAGAATAATGATTCCCCAACAATGTCCTAATCCAATATTCTGTCAATATGCTATATTACGTAGGAAATGTGGGAGGAATTAAGGTTGAAAACAGAATTAATGTTATTAATCATATATTATTTATTATATTATTCAGGATTATTCAGTTGGGACCGAAGTAATTGGAATGGTCATTAAAAATGAAAGATACCTATAGAAATAAGAAACCCAGAGAGGTAGCAGCATAAGAAAAACCCGACAGTCATTGCAGACTTTGAAGATGAAAGAGAACCATGAGGTAATGAATGAGAGTAGCATCTTGAAACTAGAAGAAGAAAGAAGATTAATTTTTTCCAAGAATCTTCCAAAAGGCGAAAACCCTCTGAAATCTTGCTTTTAGTTCAATGAGATCCATTTCATGCTTTAGTCCTCCAGAACTTCAGGATAATAATGTTGTGTTATTTTTAAGGCATTAATTTGGTGGTAATTTGTTACAATTTAGCAGTAGAAAACTAACATGGATGCAAATTTATGAGAATGGATGTGATTAATATATGGAAGAGAACAGTAAAACAAATATACAATTTAGTTGTAGAGCTTACATGGTCGTTGGGATAACAATGTACCCAAAGAAGTAAATAATAATTGGGAATGAGAACTGCTTAGGGGAGAAAATAATGGAATTCAATTGACTTATGTTCATTTTTAGGCAGTGAAATGATATGAATGCAAAAATATCTAGATGAAAAAACAGATTTGGAAATGAAGTTAACAGTATTAAAAAGCATGAGAATGGAGGAGGGATGTAATGAATATTCTAGGCAAAAAATTACTGAGCTTTGGAGATTTTCAGATTTAGGGATAAACACACTTTGAAAAATAAAGTAATGGTGGAATTAGAGAAATGGAATGGGAATCAGTAAAATATTAGAACAAATAGTGAGTTTGTGTTATGTACTTAGAGTTCTGTAAACAACTCTTGAATGAGAGCAACATCTTAGAAACCAGATAAAAGGTAAGGCCCAAGTGCTTAAAAAATGACCTTGGTAGCCCAGAGTGGTGAAGATTTTCCTATAAAGTATAGGCTTGGGCATTGGCTAGCTTATTATGTATATACCCCTAACACCAAAAGTAGATTTTCATAAAAATTAGAGTGTACATCCTGAATAGTATTATCTACATATATGAGTATTTGTTTTGCCCATGCCCTCGCTGGTAATGAATGTAATAACTTGAAGTTTTCAGGTACACTCAGCTAAATTGAGTTATATTCCTCATTACAGTATTAGACAATGGATGATAATGTATAATAATTTTTATGGTATTCATTTAACACTATGATCTGATTTTCCCTTAAACTTCTTCTCTCCTTTGCACTTAGTTCATGTAGTACCAATTCATCTTCTACAAATTTCTTTAGTTACATATGTGTGTTCATGTAAAATATACAGTATTGTTTTTTTACAATACACATTATACTTATATATGTAGATATGAATTGCATAAGTTTTATATAAATATCAGATTCATAGATATATGTTACATTGTATTTTTTACTATACCCCCATAGAACTGGACATATATTTTTTTATAATTATATTGGACTTATCCTTTTTTAGTACCCACCTAAACCATCTAATTGATTAATATCAATTGCTTCCAGTATTTTACTACTATTTTTACTACTACTGTTGAAATAGAAATAAGACTTTGATACAGATGTGAATTTATGGGAATTGATATGATTAATAAGAATTTTAATACTCATCTTTTTTGTGTACTTGAGCAAAGGCTTCCTGAGAACATTTTGGATCATAGGACATGGATATATCCTTATTTCAGTCTTTGATTTTTCTCACCAAAATGAATGTCACTGATTACATTCAACAGTAGTGCATAAGTGCCGCAGTCTGTCTGGGCACAAAATAACCAAGCCACCACAAAAACTTGTAGATTCCAACAGCAACTCTTTATTCCCGAACTCTCACTGACACTCTTCATGCACGTTCTGGGAAAATACACTCCCTCCACCGGGCTCTGCGTACCAATTCTCTCAGAACCCCGCGAGAACTCAATGGGAACTCAAGGAGCGGGTGGGCGCCTGAGGCAGCAGGATATGCCCTATTCCCAGCAGGATCCACCCTAAACCTGGAACCACCCTAAGCCCGGAGCCACCCTAATCCAGCAGGATTCACCCTAAACCTGGAGCCACCCTAATCCCTGAGCAGGGTCACCTTTCAAAGCAAAATGCCATGCATCATTCCTACTTGGCTATGGCTCTCAGCATCTCCCCCCTTCTGATTAATTAAACAACAAGCAATGTGGCTTAGGGACCGTGCCTGGTAGGTTGTCCAATTCAACATATGGTCCTTACCCGTCATCAGATGAGCTGACCTCTAGGCGTCAGCCTCCTGTCTTAGGTTGGTACCACTGCAATTGGATCATACCTGTCAGTGACTACCGGTCCAGCATATAGCCATACTTGTGGATAGGCCTATGCACCAGTGGGGGGGTGAGGTTCTTTGCCTCACCTCTGTTGGCCCCCAAATTTTAGACCATCACTAGCAGAAGGGAGGAGGATACAGAAATGCCACGACACCAAGCCAATTGACGGCTCCTTTGGAAAAATTGTATCACCAGTGACACCATCAGCAAAGATACCCCAGCACTACCACAATCTGCTGCACCAACAGATAGTTCACAATGCATACAAGTGATACATAGCCCAGGCAAGTTCTGCAAGCAGTTCAAAGTGGAGGAATCTATCAATATGTCCATTTCCTCCCAAAGTAAATCGACTTCTTGATTGAGCATTACTTGTTGAGTTATTATTCATTGATGCATCAGTTTATACAGTTTACTGTGATAGCTATCATAGAAACTGTAGTTTGGTTTTATCTTTGTCTTCACCGGCACTGGGATGAAGATAGGAATTCTAGCAATGATGCTAAAAAGAAATTATGTAACATTCCAACAGGTACTAAGAAAACAATTTTCTGAACAATTTACATTATCCTGAACAGAATTATTAAATGTAATGAAAAGGAAAGGTGAAAGTAAACAAAGAGATCTGTTAACCTCCTTTAAAAACAATCCTTAACAGCTGTTTACCTAATTTAAATTAAACCATTTAAATCACGTGAATAAAAAAAAATTCGGATTCATTTTTTCATGAGCGCTCCACATATATGATATATGGACATATGCACACACAGACATACAACACAAAACACAAGAGTGCACACAAACATACAACACATAAGACAATAGTAAAGGCCTTGTAGCTTTACACAGGTGAAACCTCCATTACAATGTTTAAAAACTCCATAGTCAAAAAATAAAACTGATCAGAAAAACATTAACATATGTCTGTATGAGCTCAAAAAATAAAATAGAACTTTATGATGTGGGAAAAGGCAATAATAAAATAGATATTGAAAAAAGCATCCTGGTTAATCACTGTCGAAGATGTAAGAATAGCCAAGCTGGAGCTCTGGATATCAGCTGTTATGGATTTGAGTCAAATCATCTTCTTTTTCGTCAGTAGAAATCGCTTTGGTTAGTCTCTCCGGAATCCAAATCGGCTGCTGTTCTCCCTGTGGAAACACACAAACAGAACCCGGACTCCAGACAATCACTGGGTCAGGACCTTTCCATTGTCCTGTTAGAATATCTTTCCAAAGTACCTTAGGCTTATGTACATTTTTTGGATACATATGTCTTTCCGCAGCACTAAGCCCTGATGAATCCAAATTTAAAAAGTTTAGAGTAAAAAGGGTTATTTACATTTATCTTTGGGGGATATATACCTGCTGAGAGCCATTAGCCAAGTAGGTATGACAATTTCCTTTCCAGCGTACCCCATGTTGCTTAGATGAAGGACTCATGGAAATGGACTTGCCTTGGACATCTGCAGTGACATTGCATGTAAGGTGACCTTGCTCAAGGACCAGGGCGGATCAGGGTTTAGGGCTCTCCTTGGGTTTAGGGCGTTTCCAGGTTTAAGGTGTACCCTGCTGGGAATAGGGCGTATCCTGCTGCCTCAGGCGTGCCCGCTCTTGTAGTTCCCGTTGAGTTCTCCCGGGATTCAGAGAGTATTTGGGATTTTCCCCGAGAACGTGTTTGGCCCCAGAACGTGTTTGTAAAGGGCTGGTGTGAGATCGGGAATAAAGAATTGCTGTTTGAATCTATAAAGCTGTGAGTGGCTCGTGATTTTGTGCCCAGCCAGACTGCGGCATATACCCCTTTCCAATTCCTTCTTTTTGCTTTAATAAGTACATTTTAATAGTTTGATGAGCTCTTTTAACTATGCTTTGTCCCTGTGGATTGTATGGGATTTCTGTTAAGTAAAACATTAACTGATTTTTCTTCAGGGATGATGTTCCAAAATATCCTATATGCATACTTTGGAAATTTAAAGATCCTTTTAAATTTAAGTCTTCCAAAAGCATTTTGCCTTAGTTTTTAGAATTACTTTAGTCCTTTTAATTTTTTGATGTGGTTTTAAACTAATTTCCTTCTAGTTTAACATTTTCTAAATTGGCTCTTGTCTGTAAATTTTAACACCCTCATCTGAGACTTCTAATTTCTGCACCACCAGAAATTAAAGTTGATGGGCTTTTTGAAAAAATTACTAATAATCTCCTTGTTCTTCTATTTTATCCAATATTTGTATTTGTCTTTAAACTTCTCTCTTCTACCTTTTTCTATCTTGAATGTCTGTATCTAATAGTTGTCTTAGATTTTTGCATTTTTTATCTGAAATACCTTTATTTGACATTTTTAACCATTTTTTGTCTTGTTTCTATCTTCTAGTTTTCTTCTAAGGTTTGTACATTCACCCTTAATTGCTTTTTTTCTCCTAGTTTTTTTTCCCCCTATTTTGTGGGTTTAAAATTCTTGTCTTCCTACATCTTCTCTATCTTTCTACATCTTTTCTATCTTTTTTTTTACCTTCCTGTACTTCTGTCTTCAAAGTTTTTTACTTCAAATTTCTAATATTTTTTCTCCAAATTGCTTTTATCCTATTAACCTTTATATTAAAATATATTTCTAATAGTTGTCTTAGCTTTTTTGCATTTTCTATCTGAAATACATTTACTTGACATTTTCAATCTTATTTCTATCTTCTAGTTTTTTTCCCCCCTAAGGTTTGTACATTCACCCTTAGTTGCTTTTTTTTAATCCTCCTAGGTTTTTTTGTTTGCTATTTTGTGGGTTTAAAATTCTTGTCTTCCTACATCTTTTCTATGTTCCTACATCTTCTCTCTTTTTTTTTACCTTTCTGTACTTCTGCCTTTAAAGTTTTCCACTTCAAATTTTTAATCTTCTTTATCCAAATATTTTTTATCCTATTATCTTCCCATTTTCATGTTTTTTTTTAAGTAATGCTTTTAAGATTAACTAGGCTTCGAATGATGCAATCTTTCCTCCGTCATGAAGGTATATCGACTACCTTCAATTTAACCTTTTAAAGTCTTCCAATTATCATCTGTACTGTACTTTTAAATGTACTTTTTCACCACCTACAGCTTCACTCTTTTAAAAGAGGCTTAGATTCTGTTTAAATCGCTTAATGTTAGTTTACATGGCTGCCCTTCAACTAAAGGCTTTTTTTTTTTTTTTTTTTTTTTTTTACTCCATTAAGAAGCTTTGTCTCAATCTGCCATGTACAAATACCTTTTTTTTCTTTCTTTCTCAAGCTTTTAAAGTAAGTCTAGTTTCCTCAAAATCTTTTTAAATGGCATTTTACAACTTTTTACTTTACCACACAGAGATTATCTCATCTAGAAACATTTTTTTAACCTTTATATTAAAATATATTTCCACATCTTGAATCCGCCATGAAGGCATCTTAACCACCTTTAATTTAACCTTTTAAAGCCTTTTGCAACTTACTTAGACATTTTACAACTTTTTACTTTATCACACAAAGATTATCTCATCTAAAAATATTTCTTTTTTCTTCAGCTTTTATATTAAAACATATTTCCACATCTTGAATCTTTTTATATCTTTTTTTTTTAGCTGTTAACCCTTTTTATAAATTCACATTCTGAAACAACCCTTATAAAATTTTTGAATTTAGACAAATTACTCCACTTTAATAAGATGAAATACTTTCATGTTTTTTATGGTACTACTGTAATTGAAACCCAACTGAAACTTCTTATACTCTTTGTATATAAATTACACCTGATAGAATCTTAAGTTTTAGTAACCTTGTTTTAGCAAAGACACAGACACAAAGCAATATTAAACTTTTTTCCATTTACCAATTTATGAAAACACACATAACGTTTAAATATATTACCTTATGTAACTTAATAAGTAAAGAGTACTTGATTTTATATTTAGTGGTTGATGTTTTCGATGTGGTTTTAAACCAATTTCCTTCTAGTTTAACGTTTTCTAAATTGGCTCTTGTCTATAAATTTTAACACCCTCATCTGAGACTTCTAATTTCTGCACCACCAGAAATTAAAGTTGATGGGCTTTTTGAAAAAAATTACTAATAATTTCCTTGTTCTTCTATTTTATCCAATATTTGACTTTAAACTTCTCTCTTCTACCTTTTTCTATATTGAATGTCTATATACCGCAGTCTGTCTGGGCACAAAATAACCGAGCCACCACAACAACTTGTAGATTCCAACAGCAACTCTTTATTCCCGAACTCTCACTGACCCTCTTCACGCACGTTCTGGGAAAATACACTCCCTCCACCGGGCTCTGCGAACCAATTCTCTCAGAACCCCGCGAGAACTCAACGGGAACTCAAGGAGCGAGCGCCTCAGGCAGCAGGATATGCCCTATTCCCAGCAGGATCCACCCTAAACCTGGAGCCACCCTAATCCCTGAGCGGAGTCACCTTTCAAAGGAAAATGCCATGCGTCATTCCTACTTGGCTATGGCTCTCAGCACATCAGGATATTTTCCCCTTTCATCTGTGACAACACTTGCTATTGTTAAATTTTATGTCAACATGATGAACATGCAGGACATTTCTTCTCATGGTTATTTTATTTGCATTTCTTTGATTACTACTGAGGCTGGTTATCTCTTTATTTATTGCTTGCTTCTATAAATAGCCCATCCTTTGCTTTCTTTTTTTTTTTCATTTTTTAAATAATATTTAAGAGTTGCCTGTATGTTCTATATCTTAGTTTTGAGTGTTACAAATACATTTTTACTGCTAATGTCAAATGAGAAATCTTTGATGAAATCTTTTTTAAAAATTTATTTTTTAGTTGTAAGCGGACACAATATCTTTATTCTAAGTTTATGTGGTCCTGAGGTTTGAACCCAGGGCCTCATGTGTGCTAGGCGAGCACTCTACCCCTGAGCCACAACCCTAGCCCCAAAACTTTATTCTTGATACATTACTATACATGGTTTTCCCTTCATTAATGCTTTTTGTTCTTATTTAGAAATCGTTCTCTGAGCTGGGATTGTGGCTCAGCGGTAGAGTGCTCATCTAGCACATGCAAGGCGCTGGTTTTGATCCTCAGCACCACATAAAAATAAATAAGTAAAATAAAGGTATATAAAAAAAGAAAAAAGAGGGAGAAAAATATACTTTCTTTTTCTGTTTTTTTTCTTTTAATAATATTTATTTAACTCATAAAGTTTATCTTTTGTGAAACAGGATTATAATTTAATTGTGTTTTTCATATAATGAATCAATTATTTTGATATTATTTGATAAGAGAATCCTTCCTTTATCAATTGTATGCTCTATTATTCTTTATCTTTTTACAACTAATGCTCCTTTTTGGAAACCTCAGGTCAATGAACTAAATGCAAGCTTTTGCTTTCGTTCATTCTAGGGATTTTGCTTTGAGGTCAATGTTTACTGTCCTATGTTTAAATATGCATTAATTTTGTCTTTTCTGCTCCATTTTGTACTTTTATGAAGGTTTTCAACTGACAGCTTACATCTTTCTTTAGTTATGTAAAATTTATGAATGTTATATCTTCAGGTATTTTCTCCCTATTAAATTTTCTCCTCATTTTCCTATTAAATGTTCTCCCTATTAAATTTTCTCCTTATTTTCCTATTAAATTTTTTCTTTCTGGGGTTTCTATCAGATAGAAATCGATACTTATGCCATTAGTCCCTGAATCTGTTAACTTATATTTCTGTAGAGTTAGGGTTACGTGTATATAAGTACATAAAAGCTTATGTTATTCTTTTAAATAGATATGTAGTATATTACAATATCATAAAAATAATGTATTCCTGGACAATTAGGTTGCCAAATTTCATCACCATAACAAAAAAAAAATCATTTTACTGTATACATTTTTGCCTCTCATCTATGACGATTCCTTCAGAATAGTTTCTTAGAAGTAGAATTGCTGAATCACTGGAGATGTACAATTTATTATGATAGACTGTCAACCTGTTTTCCAGAGTGATTTCTCCAATTTTATAACTCCCACTACAAGTGTAGAAAAGTACTCTTCTTTGTATGCTTGCCAAAGTCTGATATTTTCACTCTTTGATTCTTGCCAATCTTAGGAAAAATAATTCATTTTAATTTGCATTTTTCTTCTTGAGTCTTGAGCATCTTAATATATATCTAGTAGTCACTTGTGATTATTCTTTGTGATTCACCTGCTTATGTTCTGTCCATTATTTCTATTTTGATTTTTTTATATAGACTTTAGGAACTCTACATATGCATTCTGTGTTCTTTGAAACACATTGAAAGTTCTTTGTAAAACTTTTCTGGGATTGTAACTTTATTTATGGTAAATTTTGTTTTAGAAAGGTTTTTGTTTGAAATAAAGTCTGTGACCCTTATCCTTTGGCTTTGTGTTTTAATTAGAAAATAATCTCACCAATATTAACTTATACTTTCTTTTTCAATCTTTGTAATACTAATTGACCTGGAATTTATACACACACACATACAAATCTAATTGTTCAAATTGTTCAACAATTATATTAGTACATGTTTTCATTTGGCTTTATAATGCTTTCTTTATCAAACTAAATTTAATTATATATGTGGATTCATTTATGGATATTTTATGGATGTTCTTTGTCATATATTTTAGTTTGTGGAGTTATTTTGTTATGGATTTAAATAGTATTAAATATAGATTTATTTAATTTTTTTTTATCTACTGCTTGCTCATGGTAACTTTTCTTTTGTCTAGCTCTTCCCTTAGGTCTTAGTAAATTTTTAGAGTGTATTTTTGTTTACCACTTTTTCTCCTTAGCTTTTCATTATCAACCTCAATTTGTATTTTAAAGTTTTCTAATTCTTCAGAAATATTTTATCATTAAAAATCTCTTTGTTTAGAGATTCATTAGCATGAAATTGTTCACAAAGTAATTCTTATAATTTATAATCTTGACGTATTTTTTGAAATTTTAGTTGTTTATTTATTCTTGATAATTTAAGATTTAAATTTTAATGCTATTGCCCTCAAGAATCAGCTTCTGATATTTATAAACTTTATTAATCAAGAACAAGAAGCTAAAATCAGCCACATGAATTGAAGTTGGAAACCTCAATAAGAACTCACATTTGTAGGTGGTTACCTATAAAAAATATTTATAATATGTGCATATGCATGGGTTCACATGTATGTATATGTGTGTGTGTGTATCATTTTGTCCGTTGAAGAAGTCTAAGAGCAATGGTTTTGAAGTAGTAGTAAGTACATCCAAATCTGGATTTTGAAAACCATTCTCCAATAAAAGAAACAAGAACTCCTTGGGAGAAATGGCTGATTCTAGGAGTGGTGCAGTAAATATTTAAGATAATCTTAGAGCATCTAGTTGTACTAGAAAGTAAGGAATATTAGCAACAACAACAAAACTGAATCCCTCCCTCCTAATAAACAGACAAACAAATTAACAGAAGACTCCCACATGATGGAAGTAGCTCCTAATACTCAAGCTGGAACAATCTGAGGAATGAAATAAATAAGACAGTATTAAATTACAAGTGGAACTATAAAAGAACTAGTTATGATTATATAGAGATTAAATAAAGAAATAGGGATAATAGAGTAAATCTCCAACTATAAGTAACTTATGTAGATACTTTGCCTTCAAGGAGTTGAGGCATAATTTCTCAGTACTTGAGTGTGAGCTATGCACAAATGAGTTCCAAAGAGTATTGCATGTAAAGAGGAGAATGATGTCCTTTACAATGAAAAAGTCTGAGATATTCCAGCATTGAGGTGATCAAAGTTAACAACAGCAGTCAAGGAATGTATGTATGTGTCATTAAGATGATGAATGGAATCACATTTTGCCTCTGTAGTCTTCCCTTAAACCCATAATCCTAGCCCTATCTTGAGGAAAAATTGGACAAATTTCAATACAGGGACATTTCACAAAATATATGACTAGCATTCCTCAAAATTGCCAAAAACATCAAAAATATAGAAAGCCTGAGAAAATGAGTGTAGTCAAGAGCAAGAGCGACCCAAGTGAACATGACAACAAAATATAATGTGAAAACCTGGATAGGATCCTGTAACAAAAAAAAAAAAAGACATTAGGTAAAACGTAAGGATTATAAATAAAATGTAGACTTTAGTTTAAAAATAATGGTTAATATTAGTTCATTATTATGACAATATACCATAATATTATTAATAATGAAACTAGGTATGGGTGCATTGGAACTCCTAAATTTTTTTTAAAGAGAGAGAGAGAGAGAGAGAGAGAGAATTTTTTAATATTTATTTCTCAGTTTTTCTTTGGACACAACATCTTTATTTTATGTTGTGCTGAGGATCGAACCCAGGGCCCCGCACATGCCAGGCAAGTGCGTTACCACTTGAGCCACATCCCCAGCCCAAGAACTCCTAAATTTTTCTGTATCTAAAACTATTGTGAACTAAAAGCTTATTTTAAAAACATCGGCAGCAGATGTAATTGTTTTTTTTCATAGATTTTGTTTTATCTGAAATTCTATCCTTGTATTTATATACATCTAAAACAGAAGATATACTCTTATTGATGAAGTTGGTAACTAAATATATACCTGAGAACAAAAGATCAATGGGAAAAAGAATTTCCTTGTGATATTACATTGGAAAGTTTTCCTATATGGGGAGCACAGGGAACCTCATGAAGCCTAATAACTGGTAGTGAGGCCCTAAAGTTTACCTTTTTCTGGGAGAGCACAAAGGTGATTTTTGTTCACACCAAAGATAATAAATCACTGCTCTATCATGCGATGTGGCACTAAACACACAATATATACTGTCTCTGTACTCTCTTTAATCTCTATCTTTTGGAGGTAGTCATTTAATCCAAGGTTGCTATTCAGTTCAACTGAACCATGACCAGCTCATATTTCTCCATCTTTTCTTAAAGGATTTTATAAAAGACCTTGCCTATACCCACAAAGTGCCTTACAAAGAATTTATGGCTAAAATTGTCTGACCTGAATGCTTGGAGTATGAGATAAACATGACAAATATGTTTTTTCGTCTTGATAAAGGTTATAATTCAACAAGACGGTAAGCATTAAACAAATAATTATCTAGATAAGTGATTAACTATAATTATGATAAGTATTATAAAAAAGGACTAAGAATATATAGATTGAGCATCCTTAACTAAAGTATCTGAAATTCAAAATGTTCCAAAATCTAATAATTTTGAACACTGACATGACATCAGAACAGAAAATTCCACACATGACCTCATGTTACAGGTCATAATCAAAATATAGACACACTGAAAACGTTGTATAAAATTCCCTTCAGGGTATGTCAATAAAGTATATATGAAACATGAATGAATTTTGTGTTTAGACTTGGATCCCATTCCCAAGAATTCTTGTATTAATGTAAATATTCCAAAATCTGAAAATATTGGAAATACTTCTAGACTTAAGCATTTTGTATAAGGAACATGCAACGTGTAATAGGGAATCTGACCAGTATCTGCTCTTGTGCATGAAATGAAGTGTCAGGAAAGGATTCCACTATGGAATGTGAAATCTGACACATGGATAGATTGAGTTGGGTAGTATAAGGCTGTGGGGTTTAAGGTAGGAGTATACCAAGAGTATGAGAATATTGCAGGCATAGGGGATAGCATGTGCAGATGTCCTGTATGGGAAAATCCTTTGGAGGATGTTATGTTAGAAAAAAATTGAGTTGTTCACACAACAAAAATTTTCTGTGTTTCTTATGTGCCAGGTTTTTGGATGAATTGCTCTATGCTCTGTCACTGGAGCATAGAGATCAAATGAGTAAGAAAAAAATGTCTGTTGGTATCACTTGTCATTAGTAAATTATTTCCTAATAATAACTTCATTTCAGAAAACTCATAAAGTACTTCATTATAACCTGTTATGAAGGTTCTCTCTAGCGATGAGAGTCTTCAAGATTTTTCACTTTGTTTTTTTTCCATTTTGAATATTAGATATATTAGATTTTCTTTAAGCTTCATTAGTTCATTCATTCTCTAGGATTTCTAAAATGAAAAATGCCCATTAAATATCTTTTTTAAATTTTTTTTTATTTTAGTTGAGAACTTCAGTATTTTTAATTGATTTTTTTAAAATAAATGATAGCGGAATGCATTACAATTCTTATTACACATATACAACACAATTTTTAATATATCTAGTTGTATATAAAGTATGTTTTTAAAATTTATTTCTTACATGACAATAGTGGAGTACATTACATTCATAATTATCCATTCACAGCACAATTTTTCATAACTCTGTGTATAAAGTATGTTCATACCAAATTATGCCATTATATATATATATCTTTCACCAAATTAAAGTGCAAGATGTTATTGTTTTTCTCTTAATATCATAAGTTCTGCCTTTCAACTTGTCTTTCTTGCTTATTTTGCTCTTTAAATGTAGCCATTAGCCTGGCAGAAATATGCAAATATATATATATATATTAGTTGCTCAGGACAATACAATGATCTTGACATATCATACATTTGACTCAAATGGGATAAAAATTTTAAAAATACATTTTTAAATTTTCTCAGAATCCATTAATATTCAAGCTGCCTCCTCTTTGTTTGTGTTTTTGTTCCCCAAATAAACATATTTGCTACTGTTATCCCTTCTTAATACTTTTGGAAACATTTTCCCCCCATAATCCTCCAAGTCTATCTGAAGCTCTGATTTAGCTTTCAATATTTTTATAAGTTTAAATACATTATGAGCAAGACTTCTTGAAAACATTCTTGAATGCCACTGTTTTATAATTTTTGGTAATTTGTCTTTTTAAATTGAGTGTATTGGAAGAAATACCAGCCTTTTTTATTCTGCTTTCATATTCTTCCTCATCAGAACTCCTTCTATAATCACATAAACAGAATTACATATAGTGAACTTTCTAAATATGCTTGAAGTCTTCCTTCTTTTGTTCTTATGCCTTGAGTCTATTTTCACTTTGCTTTGAAACAAACTAATAAAAAACACTTCTCTTCAAGACTTAAAGAACATTAGATGTGCCTAGGATTCTCCTTGGTTGTGACTTTACACTCTAAAGTAGCACCATTTCCTTCCCCAAGGTTCTTGTCACTTCTACTTTTCCAACCAATTTTTTCTTCTTGGTCATTATTAAGTTAAGAGTAGCAATTTGCCAAGTTGTTTCCACTACCCTCTCAGAGGTAAAATTGTCAGTGGAAACAATCTAGTTACTATCTTGACAGTCCAGGCACACCTAGGAGTTTAGTGGGTTGAGAGCGCCTTTTTGTCATCATTTGTATAGAAATATCATGAAAGTGAATTTAGCTGTAATATAGCATCTCAACTTGTGCTGTATTCTATTAAAACAAGTTATAGGACAAAGAAAGCTTATTCTAACTAAAACTCATGAGATTCTATGTGAATGAAACTCTGTCTTCTGCCCCAGCTTTAACTCATACTAATTCCTTGCTCACATGACATACTTAGTCATGATCTGCTAACAAGCTTTTTTTCTTCCTAGGTGCATTTGTTTATTCAGCGACCTCTCATTGGACACTGTTTTCCTATTACTCTTCACCAGGGCTTTCTTCTTGGTGTTGAAGTTGCAGCTTGCCATTGACTTTTCTGTAACAACCCAATCTTCATTTTCTTCGTACCACTTATTTCAATCAGAAGTTATACGTTTATGTATTTATTTGTTATTTTTGTGGTGCATGGAGATAACCTAGGGCTGTGTGCATGCTAATATATGCTTATTTATTATTTGTTTATTCTATTATACCATTGAGAAGGTAGGTGCTAAGAGGTAGGAAACTCATGTCTTTCATTTTTGCATTTTGTGGTTTAAGGTGGTACCTCATGCATTGTATGCTCTCAGTAAATAATTGTTCATTAGGTCAGTAAAAGATAATTAAAATAAGTTCTTTGCCAAAATGAATTAAACAAAATTGTGAGGAGCTGTTTGACATATGTAATTACTAAATTAGAGCAGCCAATCCATACTTATTTTGAATAACCTTTAGCAAAAGGTCACAGAAAAAATGTCAGGTAAAGAAATTCAGTCCATTCAGAACATCTTGGAAAAAAAAATGACAAAATATCAGCATGAAATTGCTTGAAGGCACAGAGAGTTAACAAGGTAGTGAAGAATTATGAAGCCAAGATTCGGGAATAGACAGAAACTCACAGAATTGAGCCTGACGTTGGTACAGTATTTCAACATGACATATTTGCCAATTCTGGAAATGGGGTCTCTCAGGGTGAAAGTTGAGCAGAGCTTGAGATAGACTTGGAGGACTCTGGGGAAAAACTTGGTTTCCAGAAGGTACTAAGAAGGGATAGCACTAGAAATCTGATCCTGGTCCAGATCTGTTCTCTTAGCAAATTTCAAGCTAATTCAGTATTATTAACCATAGTTATGCTGTATGTTAGATTTCCAGAACTAATTCATTTTATATAACTGGAACTTCATACCGTTTGGACAAAATCTCCCCTTTCCCTTACCACCCTCCCCTCACTGACAGCCTGGTTCTACTCTGTTTCTGAGTCTATTTTAATTCCACATATACATAGGATCATACAATTATCCACTCTTCTGTGTCTGGCTTATTTCACCCAGCTTGTCCTCCAGGTTTATCATGTACTTGTAAAGGGCAGGGTTTCCTGTTGGTTAAGGCTGAATAACATTCCATTGCATGTGTATTCACCACAATTTCTTTACCCACTCATCATCCTACAGGCATTTAGGATCTTTCCATGAATCATCTATTGGAAATAATGCTACAGTGAACATAAGATTGCAGGTATCAAGATACTTATTTTATTTTCTTTGAATATATATGCCCAAAGGTGGGATTGATGAGTCATATGGAATTTAATTTTTAGTTTTTTGTAAGGAAACTCCATAATGTTTTCCATAATAGCTCTACCAATGTGTATTTCTTTCATCAAGGTACTGAAGTTTCCTTGTCTCCATCCTCTTGCTGTCTTATAGTTTTACAATAGCCATCCTAACAGATGTGAGGTGATATTTCACTGTGGTTTGATTTTTCATTTTCCTGATGATTAGTGATGTTGAGCACCCTTGCATATACCTGTTGGCTGGTAGCATCTTCCCTGGAAAAATGTCTATTCATGTGACTCTGATGTGATGCCATGGGAAGATGCAACATTTGCCAAAATCAACTGAATCATCTCCACGGAAGCAGAGAAAACATGTATAATATTAAGTACCATTTTATGTTTTTAGAAACCCTTTAAGCTAACTAGGATGAGACTAAAACTTTCTTAACATACCTGCAAAACATGTACTTATTGATCAATGCTGAAAATTTAAACCCCAAGAAAGAAAATAAACTGAGGAGGGCTCTTATTACTATTTCCACTGAACATTTTGAGCACATTTTGCCAGTGCAATAAGTAAAACGGTAAATAAAATGTACCAAAGTTGGGGAAGAAACAATAAAGCTGTGATTCAAAAGTTTAATCTACAAACTGTAGTCATTCTACATAGTAAACACTGAAAATAATTAAAATAAAGAAGTTACAGCTACACTTATAAACATGAACAAATATTGCAAATATACTATACAGGAAAAGAAACGAGAAGTGAAGGATAGTATAAAGGAAGAGGAATTAGAATTGAAAAGATACATTTTGAATGATTCTCTTTATGGAAAGTTAAAAAAATAACAGAGATAAACTTAGTGTTTGCAGATAACAAGAGAGATATTTGGGGGATGTTAGCAATATCTTTTCCTTGACTTTAAAAGATTTTACAAACTTATATGTTTTCTTTTTTTTTTTTTTTACTTATATGTTTTCTTAAAGAAAAAAATCAAAGCTATTCTTAATCCCTAACAATTAAAACAACATAACTAGTAATAAAATTTATATATACATTTTTGAACCATGCATTACTTCAACACTTCAAAGCAAGATATATTACTGGAAAAGTAAATGTATATATAACAATTTAATTGTTTTTTCTTTCTTTCATCTTTTTCTTACAGAAGAAACTTGCATACAGATTCTTTTGTAAACAGTTTTATCATTCTGATAAGTTCTGATGCAGTTGGTTTGTTTTCCAAATAATGCCTTCCCTAATGTATATGGATCAAGGCTTGGTTATTCAAGGACAGGCTTATATCAAAAGTGAATATTTCTCTCATTTCCATAAAAATGGTTATTATGAAAAAGAGTAAAGACAATAAGTGCTGAAGAGGAGAAAATATATTTATTACCATGATTTTTAAAAATTGGAATATTGCGGACCAACAATGAAAAATGTCATGTCCAATGAATAAAGAATGAATAAAGATCATGATTAAGCACTAGTAGGGACAGGGCTAGGATTCAGTTCTTTCAACTTCTAATCTAGAATTTCTTCAAAACAATAAAGTCATTTAATTTGTGGCAACTATTGCATACAGCTTTTTAAAAAGAGTTATTTTCTTGCACACTATTGGCAGATACAGAAATTAGTAAAGCTATTGTGGAAAATAATATGGAGGTTCTTAAAAAAATGAAAAACAGAACTGCCATATTATCTAGAAATCCTATTACTAGATATATATCCAAAAGAAATGACAAAGAATGTCAAAGAATGTGCAATTCCATGTTGCTTGAGCATTATTCATAATATCCAAGAAACAGAAATAACTGAAATGTCTATCAGCTGATGGATCCATAAAGAAGATGTGGAACTGGGGATGTACCTCAGTGGTAGAGTTCTTGACTACCATCAAAGAGGGTTTGGGTTTAATCCCCAGTACCACAAGAAATTATAATAAAAAAGAAAATATTAGTATACACATTGGAATACAACCCAGCCATCAAAAAGAATGATATCCTGTCATTTGTAACAACATAAATGGAGCTAGAGATCTTTAAAATACGTGAGTGTAGAAAGTCAAGTATTACATAGTCTTACTCAAGTGTAGCCTAAAAAAGTTGATCTCATAGACATTAAGAGTAGAATGGTAGTTATCAGAGGCAGGAGAAAGAGATGGGAAAAAGTTAACCAAAGGGTAATAAGTTATAGTGAGATAGGAACAAGAAGTTCCCTTGATGTGCTATTGTACAGCAAGGTGACTATAATAATAATAATGTACAGTACATTTTAAACATAGGAATACATGTTTAAGCTGATTCAAACATTACACAATATATTCATGTATTTAAACCTCACATGGGCCCCCATTAATACATAAAAATTTATGTGTTTTATGTGTAAGTTAAAAATAACTTTAATTTAAAAACTTATAAGAGGATCATATTATCTTACCACCCATCAATAGCAATACAACTTTTATATTATCTCCTTATTTAAAACAGAACAGATTATTGAAGTATATAGCAATCAATTTCAAATGTGGGTATTCCGTGGGATTTTTAATCTCATAAGTTTTATATTTATGAATTGTAAGAACTAAGATAAGTATTAAGCACATTTAGAAATATAGACATTGGTTTTACATTATAGTAGCAATAGAATTTATCAATAGCATACTCTATATTCATATTTTATTTCCATTATTTCATTTATTGTTTATAAAAATACCATGAACTGGTACAAATTTCATTCTCACTTTACAAATGGGGTCAGAATTACAGAGTTCAAGTGATTTTTATGACTCTATACAATTAAAGAGTGAAAGAGATGGAATTGAAACAAGTATAAATGAATCAAGAATATGTTTTAATTACTAGGTGAAATTTTCTCTAATATTTTTACATTGTTTTTCTACTGTTTCTTTATACCCCTAGCCTCTTTTGGATTAATCAAGTTTTTTTTCATTTTCATTCTGTTTTAGTAAAAATTACTTTGGTATTAGTAAATGAATTGCCTTGGAGATTATAATATGCATTATAACATATGCATATTCAAGTATAATATAAATTAATAAATTTACCATATGTCAAACAACTGAAAGACATTAGAACATGCATGATTTTGTATATTCTCCATATTTTATGGTATTTTGTTTTGTTTTTAATTCTGTATACATTCTCTACAATGTATATTATTATTATAAAGTCAGCATTCATTTGGATTTAGCTACCTATTTACTATTGCTTATCTTTCATCTTTATTCATTTCTTTTTTTTTAAATCTAGGATTGATTTACATGTACTTTAGCAGCTTCCTTATTATTTTTTTCAGGTAGATCTGATGTTGACAAATTCTCTCTGGTGTGTGTGTGTGTGTGTGTGTGTGTGTGTGAGAGAGAGAGAGAGAGAGAGAGAGAGAGAGAGAGAGAGAGAAATGAAAGGGAGAGAGAAATATCTGTTTCATCTTTATTTTTGAAGGATATCTTTGTTTTATATAGAATTCTAGTTTGACAGTTATTTTTCTTCTAATACTTTGAAGATGTCATTTTATTCTGGCAGTTCTGTTTATACCGCATCTATTGGTCTTATTATTGGCTTGAAAGGAATACGTCTTTAAAAAAAAAAACAACATTTAAACATTTTCTCTTCTTCCCTTAGCCTAAAATGTCTAAGTGTGCTCATCATTTTATTAATTCTGTTTTAGATACAAGAGTATATTTTCAATCTGTGACTTAATGTCTTTTGAGGTTTCATATATTGTCAACCATTATTTATTTAAATATTGTTTCTGGCCAATTATTTTCTCCCTTCCTCAGGACTTTTAACATTCATGTTAGACCTTTCATATTTTCTCAAATATCTCTTACATTGTTTTCTTCATTTCATTCCTTTTACCAGTTTCAGACTTGATATTTTCTGCTGATCGACCTTCTACTTCATTAATAATTTCATCATCTGTGTCTAATGTCCTGTTAAACTCTTGCAACAATTTCTTAATTTTAGTAATTTTATTTCTTTTTGTTTATAGTATCTCCCTTGTTACAGCAACAAATGTGATAATTAATTTAGATAAGAATTACCAGTGGATGCTAAAACAAATGAAAGGTTAAAAAAAAAGAATTTTCATGTGATCCTGAAGGGTAATGTCACAGATTAATTAATAATTACAGTGGTCAAAATGTAGCTGTACATGAAGAGATTTGGTGGTCTGTTGGTTACCAAATGACCAATTTAGCATCTCAATACTTGTACATCTGGAAATTTTAGGTTTTCAGACATGACGCAGTAAAAAAGTACACAATATTGTATGTATAATATTCTTTTCAGAATATTTACTTAAATAAAAATGCAAGAACAATTAAGAAAATTCAGAATGTGGAACACACCACAAAATAAAAGTTTTTGCCTCTTTAAAACCATTTTGAGAAACAGAGGAAGAGTAAGATGTTCCATATGAAAAGATATACAAGAGATGAAAGAACACGTGCAAATGTGTGAATATTGATTAGCTTCTGGACTGGAAAAAATAACAGTCCTAATAGATACATGTGGAAGATGTCAAAATTTATTTTGTATTTATACACTAATGAATTATTATTTTTCTTAGATGTTATGGATATATACGAGAATATTTTCATTCATAAGAAATATAGCTAGGCTCAGTAGTGCATGCTTATAATTCCAGCGGCTGGAGACAGGAGGATCACAAGTTTATAGTCAGCCTCAGCAAAAGAAAGGGACTAAGTAGCTCAGTGAGACTCTGTCTCTAAATAAAATACAAAATAGGGC
This sequence comes from Callospermophilus lateralis, assembly GCF_048772815.1. Taxonomy (NCBI): domain Eukaryota; kingdom Metazoa; phylum Chordata; class Mammalia; order Rodentia; family Sciuridae; genus Callospermophilus; species Callospermophilus lateralis. The sequence goes on along the minus strand of NC_135308.1, from coordinate 125,711,181 downwards.
TGAAGAGGATATGGCTTAGTTGTTGAGTGCCTCTGAGTTCAATCCCCCGTACCAACCCCAAATAGATATATATAATGAAATAGAGATGAAATATCAAGCCATCTACACCTTATTTTCAATTGATTTGGAAGTATACATACAAATACCCATATGTAATTGTGTGTATATACACATAAATTAAATGCATATTTAAATACATGTGCATATACAACAATTTATGGTCACCAATAATCAAATGAACACAACATAATAAAACAATAATATAGTATTTTTATCCTTCTTAATAGAGAGGAAAATGTTTGCTTCTTTCACACTTCTTACCCTAAGAATATGTGGAATACATTCTGGACAGCTCTTTTTAAAAAATATTCAAGAATAAGTGTTTGAAAAATAAAGGAATAATTTTAGTATCTTGAAATGTAAACATAAAGAACATTTCTTAGCTATCTAAATTAGAAATGAAATTCTGATTTTATTGCACTTTAACCTAGAATTGCTACTTTTTTCCCTGGAAGTGAAATATTCAACCCTATGAACTCTGTTTTCTCTTTCAGGGAAGGGTAGCACAGGTGTGGTGGACATGTTTTGGTTCCATTAAGCAAAGTATATGTCTTCTTGCCCTTTATGGCCAGAGGTCCTTCATTCAGTTTTCAATGGAAGTATTTCTGTTCCAATAAAATACTTTTATCTCCACAAGAAGAGACTGAAGACTTTTATTTCACTTACCTCAGAACAGGTCTTCTGGGTTCTCTTTCTTAATGGATTCTGCAAGTTACCTGCCTTGCCTGTGCTTTTTAAGTCCAGTAATGGCACAAAGATATTTCTGTATTGCTTTTTTCACTGTGTAATAGATTCTAATATGATTCCCATGAGTTAGATTCTAAGGAAACATTTTCCTTACTAAGAAAAAATGCATGTGAAATTAACTTGCTTTTTCTGACTCTTGGTAGAAGCGATGAAACTTGATGTTTAATGATATTCCCTTGAGATCTGGAATGCACATTTCTAAGATTGGGACAAGACTACAGTTAAATTTCTAGTCTTCCTTATTGCCTAGAGGAAGAATTTATACAATATGACACAAGCTTTGCTTTCTAATAATTTCTTTAGCATCTTCTATGACTATGCAACACATTTCACTTCTTACAATCACTGCACACAGAATGTTCTTCCTAAATCTAATAGGAAACTCCTAAAGTTGCTTTTTTATTTGGTATTCTGTTGTTCAGTGAAAAATAATGAGAATTGAGATATTTTAAAATAATAATATGCTGGAAATTTCCTCCATCCACTGTGTGGTTTTCCTCATATATTTTTTCACCTTATAATGACACCTTATAGTTACTACACCTAGAGGTGATTGAGAAGAAAAAAAGTAGGCATTTGATTAGACTGTGTATAACTTTGCTTTTCAGAAGACCACAAAGTGACAAGAATGAAAAGAATATGCTAGGGGACAAAAACAGAGTTGTAAGTATTTATAGTTTCTTGCCACCTGCAAAAGAGGCTTCTCTTTTTTCTTTTGACTTCTTCACTGCGCACACTCCATCTCATTAAGAAAAGTGACATCCCTCCTGGATTCTGGTGACTGATGCAGAAGCTGGCTTTGTCAGGGCAGTCACTGCATGACATTAAGTCTGAGCAGACTTGAATGACATAAAGGGCAATCCAAGAAAAGATCCATGACACTTGCAATCCAGGCAGAGGAAACAGTAAAGAAAATGGTCTCAAGGCAGGCAGGAACTAGCTTAGAATATTAAGAAATAGAAATAAATTCACTGAAACGGGAGCTCAAGTTCAGATTTGTGACATTATAGGAATCCTTATAGTTTTTAACATGAGCTATTGTATCTATTGTTTTTGAGGACCCAAGTTTCCACATAAAGTGTCCAACTGACCTGGAATCCCATACTGGAGATGTGATGTGGAAACAACCCACCCATAGAAAGATCCTGAATATACTTAGATGGCAGATTCTCAGCCAGCCCTAGCTGATTCAGAGCACAGCCATGTGAGTTAATCCATGTGAGGCTACAGATATCATGGAGCAATGATAAGCCATCTTTACCACCATCTACCTAAGTATGTGATACACAGAACTGTTAGAATAACAATATAGCTCTTGTTTTAAGACACAGAGCTTCTGGGTAATTTGTTATGCAGCTACAATCAAAAAGGATTTGGATCTGGAAGTGCGATGCTACTGAAATAAAAACTGAAGGCATTTGCTATTGCCTTTGGGATCCAGTAGTTGTCCAAGCTGATAGGATCTTCTGAAGACTGTTAGTAGAGGCTAGAAAGAACACTTGAGGACTTGAGGAAGTGAGAAAAATGCTATTGGAGACTGATAAAAAGGGGAGTCTTGTTCTGCAGTGGCAGAAAGTTTGACAACATTTCTGGCTACAATAATGTGGGAAATAAAAAGGGAAACTAATAAACTCATGGATCTGGCAGGGGAGATTTTCAGGCTGAATGTAGAAAGTGACAACTGGCTTTTTTGCTACTTGTGATAAAATATGAGATGAAAAGACACACCAAAGAAAAAACAGCTAAGTTTTTCACAGAATTTTGAGAAATTATATGAGCCAGAACTTGCTTAATTTGACAATACAACTGTTTCTTTTTTCAATCTCTCCCCCAAAATAGAATATCAAAGTAAGAAATCAAATCTGAATATGACCATAAGATCCTTCACTTAATTTTTTTAAAGAGACAGATGTTGGTATCTAACAGACACTTTCTTTTTTGATTTTTTTTTTTTTTTTTTTTTAAGGCCTAGGACTGTACTCTGGGCTTTGTGCATGCTAGGCAAGTGCTCTATCACTGAGCTAAATCTCCAACCTCCCTGATAGACACTTTCATTAGAAAAAAGCCATCTAAAGAACTTAAAGGCATGCCTCATAGCCCTTCCCTGATAAAACAATAAGATTCCTAAGGCTATTAAGGATTTTGTAACACAGCAGCCTCACAAGGGTCCCAAGGTTTAGATAGGCTTTTAGAAAAAGATTTATGAATATGTCTTTTGTTTGATAGAGTAGCTTATAATTTGATACACAAAAATTTTAAGGGAATTACATCAGCATGGACTAGAAGGGACAGAGAAAGTACAAAATAAAAAGAGATTTTTGGATTCCAACTTATTTCAGTTAAAAAACAGGCCAAGATTTCTCTTATGCAGGATGATGTTTTTCTCCTTGATACATATTGCTAATAGAACAGAGCATTAATTTAAAAAAATGTCAAATTAATTAAAAAATTAGGATATTGATATGTAAATATATAAATATCCATTTAAATTTTTAAATTTTGTAAATTTACTGTACTTTTTTAAAAAATGTTTTTAGTTGTCAATGGATCTTTGTTTTACTTATTTATATGTAGTGCTAAGAATTGAACTCAGTGCCTCACACATGCTAGACAAGTACTCTACCACTGAGCCATAACCCCAGACCATCTGTATATTTTTGGATGAGTAATTATGCAAAGAAATATGCATTTAGAATTCTGAAGAAAATGAAGTAGAACTAAAATCAGAGGAGTTATATTGTGAATGAACAAGATAGAAACATTAGAGATCCAATAAGATAAGAATTCAGTATGTTAAATTCTCAGTTATAGAGACTCAAACTCATTAAAACTAATTTCTTCCACATTGCCTGCAACATTTGATAAAATTCAACACTAATGTTATTGGAAAAAAAGAACTTTTGCAGGCCAAACATCTGAATTAGATTCTTATTGCCTTCATTTACAAGGGATTTGACTTAGGGCAAGGTAAGTAAACTTTTTGTACCTACATGTCCTCATTTATAAAATAGGAATAATCAAATCCTATATCCCATTGCATTGTTTTGACAATTAAATTGAAGAATATATGTAAAGCATTTAGCACAAAACCTGGAACTTGAGAGGTGCATAGAATGATAATTGTTATCACTAATTGCAATATAAACAACTGCAGTTATTTTATCACCATCATCATTATCTTCATTTTGATCCTGTCTGAATGTGTAAATCAGGCACTGAACTGGACATTGAATATAAGATTGTGGCCCAGATATCCTTAATTCCAGCACTTAACAATCTAGCATAGGACATGAGCAAGTGATTAATTGCATTTCCAACTCTCTTGACAGAGAAAATAAAAGGTGCTGTGTGTATATGAATAATGCTGAGTATGAAGAGAACAGTCTATTCTAGAGTCCAGAGGAAGCTGTGGAGCAGGTAACAATGTTTAAAAAGCTCAGATTTGAATGTTGAGTAGGAGCCAAACATACTCCCTCAAAGTCTTTTATAAGAGCCTGCTCTACTTCATGAAAGTTCTACCCTCATCATGACTTAATCAAATCAACTCCTAAATGCCCCACCTCTTAAGATTATCATAATGGCAATTAAGTTTCAGACTGGGAATTTGGGGGACACACTTAGATTATAGAACCAATGAAAGATGCTCTTGTATCAATTTAATTGAACGTCCAAATTTCATTATGGCAATAAAACGGTTCAGGACACTCAGGGAATATTGGACTTTTTAAGGTTATATGTATGAATAGGGCACAAAATTGATGTGGCTTTTTTTTTTTTCCTGGTAGAAATTTGAAAAGTGTTGTATATCTTTTGGAAACACTTCCTGTTTATGTCTCTGTTTGGCTTAAAGCTTTTTTTTTTTTTCTTTTGGAAGGTTGTTTTCGTTGTGCTAATGCATATTGCAGTTTTATGTTATTTTTCATTTCTGTTTCCAAAATCAATGCTATTTCACAGTCCAATTAAAAATAATTAAAAAATAAAATCAAAAGACAAATTTCCATGGTCTGGTTAAAGGAGGAGAATTTCCAATAATGTTTGCCTCAGTGTGGTTTCTCTTTAGAGATGCTTACTTGCCTTAATGTTATTTTTACTTCCCTCAATTCCATTTGAAAGCTGCATAGAGTATCTTTTCAGAAGCCTGCTCTTCTACCTATCTAGATGTCTTCCTAAATATTGAAACTAAACCGGTGTGCTTAGACATACTTTAGTCTTGTTGTAGGCTCTTCCAGCCTCCTCATTCCTTAAGCTCTTCCACTTATTTCCTAAGGAAACCAACCTGATTATTTCCAACCTTTCTAAGAACAATATTTGTGACTCATAGTTTCTATTCTTTTCCTCTTGTACTAAACAAATTCAAAGTTTTTTAAAATTGCTTTACTTGCCTATTTTGATTGCTATTGTTAATTAGACAGAGGGAGGAGATGGAATTCTGAGTTATTTTGACAATGGGTTTTTTCAATTCACTAAACAATTGTGATACATCAAGTTGGTTATTTACTTTTTGTCATATCTATTATCTTCTAATTCCTATTCAAATTATGTTCTACATATTCAAATCATGGTTTTACTATTTATTCTCTGACCAGGACACAGACAACCGAATAAACACCTGTGGGCTTGAATGGTACCAGCTGTCTTTTATTAATTATGCCAACTTGGGGGAAGTTATTTTAAAATTTCAATCTCAGTATCCCCATAAATAAAATGTTGGTAAAAATGATAGATTGAGGATTAAGTGATTTAAAACCAAAATTTTTACCTTTTAATTTGCACTTAATTACTTAGGTAAGTTTTGACAGCTGCAATTACTAATACTTTTCCCTTCAACCATTTGCCAAATAGAAAAAAAAATGGCTATTTTAATACTTCCTTGGTGGACTTATTTTAACAAGTAATAAAACCATATATGCCTTTATATACATTTATCTACACATACATACAGATAAATAGATTAAAAGATAGATAGTAATTGGCATAATAGTTTGTCCTTAATAGAAGTTAGTTCTCTTCCTGGCCCACTCCACCCTAATATATTCTGCAGTTGGAATATTCAGCTCATGTCTTGCCATATTTTCATAAATATTTGCTTCAATTCAACTTCCTATAGATAATGTTTCATGAAATGCAGGATGCTTTTTGAAAACACCGATTTACAACCTTTTGCACAAAATGAACTGAATCAGAATCACATCGTAGATACTTTAGCAGTTTAAAAAAGTTTCTCAGGGGAGTCTGCTGGCCTTTAAAGCACAGAACTATGGATGGGAGGTCATAAAGAAAAAGTGAAGAGAGAGGAACTGTAAGAATGTGTGATGTAGTAGAGTAAGTCATAAACATATGAATTAATTAAGAGTGGAAACCAGGAAAGTATTAAAAGGGTGGATCATCAAATTTATGTCAGGTGTTTTCTGTAGAATCCATTCAGGAACAAGGACAATAAGAAATTAGAGTTCACTTCATTGATAATCTGCCAATAATTTAACCTTAGTGGTAGGGCCACCAATCTGGGAAAAATTACTGATTATTTTCCTCTTTGTAAGTCATAGTGACTTTAAAATACTGTTGTGTTAATAATGGGTTGCTCTACCTACTCAAGTTTATCTATCACCTTTTATCTGCCTGTCATCTATTTAAATGAATGGCTGGTACAGAAGAATATGATCTAAAATTTTTCATCAAAAGAAGGTGATTTTCAGCTCCCACTTTTAAATACTTATCAGTTAGCATCACCCTATATACATTGAGGCTTTTTTTTCTTCCTTCAACCTAAAATGCCTTTTCTCAATACACATGAACATTCATTTTCCAAGTATACAGTAAACTCAAATTGGCTAACTATGTACATCATGTTAGATCCTTATTCAGAGCCTCTAGTTCTTGACAACCAATGCAACATGTACTTCTTACAAATCAAATTGCCAAGCTGTAGAATTTGTAGGGTATGAATTCATCATATGTGAGTCTATTTTACCATAATCATCACAAGTAATTAGTTTGGGTAAGAAAAAAATGTACTGCATAAATGCTATGGTTTGAACCTGTCATCCTAAATTAATGTGTTGAATTTTCTTTCCCCAGTGTGGTTGCCTTGGGAGGTGAGGCCTTTTGGGAGGTGTTCAGATTGTGAGGATATGATATTAAGGATTTAAGGGAGTTAGATTCTTTCTCTTTTGCTCTCCTGCTATGTGAAGATGCAGTAAGTGGGCCCATCTCATATGTTGGCACCTTCATTTTGAAATTCCCCATCCAGAACTGTGAGAGAATAAATTTCTATATTTCATAAATTACTCAGTCTCAGACATTCTGTTAAATTAGCTTAAAACAGACAAAAATAACAAACTAGGTCACTAAAACATGGTTAAGCCATTTTTTTAAGTGAAAATTTCTTGAGAAGAATGCAGATTTATTGCAAGGATTCTTAAGTTTCAGTTAAGATTCACTTCCATGGAATAGGTACTAATTGATCTAGTCTCATATCTAAAGGATAGCAAATTATGATCATTTTTAACATAGTGAGGAGGAATTTTGTTTATGGGTATATTGATTTATAAGGGTAAAAATATTTTATAATTCTTTACTAGATTTCAAGTGAGTTAATTCATTCAAATATTACACTTTTGTGAGGCTAGCGTTCAGAATCACAGTACAGCTTCAGGAAATCAGGCCTTGCTTCTGATGATGATGCAGTGTTCCTTTTCTACAATCTTCTGTGATGCTGACTCTGGAAATGAGGAAAACTACATTCTACTTCTTCTCTGCAAGGGGTAGTGTCCATACAGTCTTTTGAATCTTGGCTCCATGCAGGCCACAAAGGAGCCACAACTATTTTTTTCTCCTCAGTTTTTCAACACCGTCTTTCAAAGCTTTGTATTCTTTTCATTTTTATCTAAATTTTGCAGCAGTTGACTAGAGGGGGTTTTTATTCTCTCCTGTCTTATATAATGAAACCTGGATATTTTTCTTAGGATCTTCCCCTCTTGTATTGACCAGAAAAAAATAAAATAGAAGAGACAGTATTTCATTCATTGCTTTGTGTATCAATTCTGCCTTGACATGTACATCTCCTCCTTTTATCTTCCCACATTCTTATTTTCAAACTTAGCTATCATGTTCTCTAATTTCACATCTGATCCATTATGAATCACAAGAAAAGTCTGAGTTCTTCTGAAAGATGATCCTACCATCAATGTGATCATTTCTAGATAGCTTAAATAATCTTAGACCCAAATGGATTCATTAGGTTTTTATTTCTCTCCTCATGAGCTCTTGACATCAGTTTCTCCTTTCCTTTTGATTCTCCATATATCCCTTGTAATGCAAATTAATATTATAAAACTATAGGCTTTCTTTAGTGTTTTCTGTAACCCATATGAGCTGTCTTTCTATAGTCTTTAAATTTAATGTGAAAACTTTCTCCATTTAAATTAAAAGGATAATTTATGTAAAAGTATTTTACATATAGTATATCAGTAAATATATAATTATTATAAATACTGTATTGCTACTATTATTATTGTTAATTTATATCTTTGTTGTTGTTACTAGGGATTAAACCACAGGGCACTTTACCATTGATGTACATCCCCAGGTGTTTTTGATTTTTTTAAAAAATTTTGAGCCAGGGGCTTGATAAATTTCCAAGGCTGGACTCAAATTTTCCATCCTCCTGCCTCAGTCTCTGGATCACTGGGATTACATACAGGTTTGCACTACATTTATTTTTAAAGCAAACTACTTGTCCCACTTTTCTACCAAATTTATAACATTAAGAAATATATGAATATATATATCTAGAGAATAGGAGAATGCATGTTAGAATTTGGAAATTCTTTTTTGTAATTCTGCTAGCAATTAAAAATTAATATCACTGGTATTTTTAGAAATTCCTCAGTGATTGATAATTGTGCAAATTAAAGTCATTCCATTAGTATTCCAGTTTATGTTTTTGTATATGTATTAATAATTGAAATTCTGAGTACTTATTTACATTCATATTGTTATTTACATTATTATGAATGTATTGTCATATTGCCAATGATTTTCTTATAACTGAGTACGTACCGTATTTTCTCATATTTCTTTCCTAAGTATCAATGACCTTCCAATGATGCCTTAGTTTTTTGATTTGTTTAATTATGTAACAAGTCATAACAAATAGGTGTTTTATTCAGTGAATTGCTGATATTTCACACCTGCCTCATAGTCTTTTATAGTTCTAAAACTTTCTTAATAACTGATAACTCTTGCTCTTCCCAAACAATGGTATCAATATTAATACTTGTTTTTCAAAAACATCATTTTCCATTTACTTCCTGGTGATTTTTCTACTTGATAGACATAATCCTAACATATTATGGCTGTGAAATTGTAAAATAGGGCTCTCTCTCTATTACTTCTTTCTAAATAGACATACAATACACATATGCTTGGTATTTAGAGGTGAGGCCTATTATAGGTTGAATTGTGTTTCCTCAACCTTGAAGAAGAGATATGTTGGAGTTCTAACCTACAGTATTCAGAAAGTGACCTTATTTGCAGAGAGAGTCTTTATAATGGTGACCAAGTTAAGGTGAGGTCACTAGTGTGAACCTAAGTCTATTATGAGTGCTGTCCTTAAAAAAAGGGAAAATTTGGACACAGAAAACATGCACAGAGAAGATGGCTCTCTATAAACCAATGAAAGAGTCCTAGAACAGATTTTTTCTTACAGTGTTCATTAGAAACTGACCCTGACAATACCTTAATTTTGGACCTCCAGCCTCCATAACTAATAGATAATAAATAAATTCCTTCTGTTTATACTACCAGTTTATGTGCTTATTTATGACAGTATTAGCAAACTAAAACAAGGCACATTAGAAACTTAGAAAGGGAGAAATTGGGTTAGAGAATTACTCTGGTATTTGGGTATGTACAGCTCAGGTCTTTAGCTCATGACAAAGAAACCTAAAGTTGCACTCTAGAGCATCGCATTCCTAGAATAAACTTTTACAACTTGTTTTGCTTTATATAACGATGAAGTGGTCGCTGGAGACCTTCCTTACATTTGACTGAAAAAAGCAAGCCAAAGTCTGGTACAAGGCATAAGAAACAAGAATCATTGTCACCTATAAGTAGACTTCTCTCTCCAATTAGTTGTCATTAAGAAGAAAATGCAATGGGTTTTAAATTCTCTCACTTGTTGGGAGGGTGGGGCACTGGGGAGATAAAGGGTGTGGACAGTGGTGTGTAAATAAAGCAGTCAGAAACCCCAGAGAGGGCGAGGACAGAGCTTTACGGAAGAAAAACATATGAACCTGGTTGGTACAACAGAGCTTCCCCAGACCCACCCACCCACCCTTTCAGGATCCGTGTGGGTAGAGTGGCGGCTGGAGGCTGACGGCGCGTGGTGCTGAAGGGACAGCTCCAGCAGCGGCTGCTTTGGGGGAGAAACAAAAACCTGCAGATCAAAATCCAAGCTGGGCGCCTTCACCTTCGCGTGGGTGAGCTCTCCTGACCTCTGGCCAATCTTCACTCCTGTCGCCACCAGCCGATCTGTCCGTTCCCGGCGGGATCGGGCAGCGCCCGCTGGACCCGCCCCGAGCTCATGGTTTGCCCAGCCCTGCGCGATGGTGACTCTGGGCGCGGAGGTTGGCGATGGGCGAACCCACAGATCACAGAATGAAGGCGGGGAGCGCGGCCGGCGGCCGGCTGGGGCTGTCTCCCCGACCTCAGCGCCCAGAGAAGCGGCCCTACCACCTGAACCCAGAAAACGCCAACAAGTAGTTTCTCCTCGGAGAAGGGAGGCTCAGCTGGCCACCAAGACTGGGTCCGGCTGCCCGGAGAACCTCGTCCCTTCTGAAACCAAAGCAGAACCACTTTTCTCTCGGTTTTGTTAAGGTATCTGTGGATGAGGAGGGGATAATGGGGTGATTTCCTGGGAAGGGCATGTTGACCCCGCAGGCGGGCATCCCTACCCCCCAGGTCTTTAGGCAATAAGAATGTAGAGAGATGAAGCGCTGGGGAGAGGTAGCTGAAAGGCTGGAAACCCGGGCACTGTCAGCCAGACTTCCAGCTCGCGGATCCAGGGGGTGTGCCTCCGGGGGCTTTTCCCTGGGCCTTGCCCCTCCTAGAACGCTAATCCCCTACTCTCCACCCCCAAGCATTTGTTTTTCTTGAGAGGGGGGGATGGGTGGGAGGCATTGCTCACTTGTATTCTCAAAGATGGATCCTAGTTAGTCGTTTCCTTTCCCAAGTAATAATAACATTAACAACAATAACAACAACAATAATGTGAAAAGGAAATTGGATAAGGAAATTAGTCAGAGGTCTCCTCGGCAAAAGACAACAGCAGGGAATATTTTTCTGCTCTGACTTCTGCGTTCAGTCTTTTTGCCTGGTCTGTGAGGGAGAGCAGGAGTGAACCAAAAACAGGTCGCTCAAAGGGCACTCCCTGAGTGCTAGCTAGGGAGCTGCGGTGCAGGGTTGACCAAGGGTACGCAGGAAGTAGGGACTCTCTCAAGGTCCTGGGGGCCCTCACCCCACACTGTCAAGTAGCCTTAGCGGAGAGAACTCCCTGCCTAAAGGAATTACATCTAGGCTAGTGGAGGAGGAGAGAGGGGATCTAGGAGAGGGAAGGGAGGGACCTTCCAGGGGAGGGGGAAATAATGGGGGTATCCAAGGGAGAGAAAGAGGATTTGGGAAAGTGTGTGTGAGTGCGTGGGGGGTCTGGAGAGGGAGGAGGGATTTAGGGACTCGGGGTAGGTTAAAATTGACAGGGGATGAAGAGGTGGGAGGGTGGAGGATAAAAAGCTGAAGTAGAGATTAGAGCCCAGGGAATAAGGTATGAGGCAGGGAGAAAGGTTCCATGGAAGGTCAAGAAACACTTTTACTGCTATCTTCCTTCTCTGGAAATCTGGGAAAGGTGTGATGCAAGAGGCGGGGACAGGGCTGGACGCTTCTCTCTTGGGAAGGTCCTTTGCCCCTTGCCTGTTTGCTAACTCTGCATCTTGGGACTCTTGGGTTGGTGTGGGGGTGGGGGTCATGGTGTGTCTCTGACAGCGAGATCTTTAACTTGGCGCTGTGTTCGCCTCCCCCAGTCATGTCTGAGCCACAGAGATGGGCAAGATCGAGAACAACGAGAGGGTGATCCTCAATGTCGGGGGCACCCGGCACGAAACCTACCGCAGCACCCTCAAGACCCTACCAGGAACGCGCCTGGCTCTTCTCGCCGCCTCGGAGCCCCAGGGCGACTGCCTGACCGCGGCTGGTGACAAGCTGCAGCCCTTGCCCCCTCCACTGTCGCCGCCGCCGCGACCGCCTCCGTTGTCCCCGGGACCCGGTGGCTGCTTCGAGGGCGGCGCGGGCAACTGCAGTTCCCACGGCGGCAGCGGCGGCGGCAGCGACCACCCTGCAGGCGGCCGCGAGTTCTTCTTTGACCGGCATCCAGGAGTCTTTGCCTATGTGCTCAATTACTACCGCACAGGCAAGCTGCACTGCCCCGCCGACGTGTGCGGGCCACTCTTCGAGGAGGAGCTGGCCTTCTGGGGCATCGACGAGACCGACGTGGAGCCTTGCTGCTGGATGACCTACCGGCAGCACCGCGACGCAGAAGAGGCGCTGGACATCTTTGAGACTCCTGACCTCATCGGTGGCGACCCTGGCGACGACGAGGACCTGGCGGCCAAGAGGCTAGGAATCGAGGACGCGGCAGGGCTTGGGGGACCTGACGGCAAGTCTGGCCGCTGGAGGAGGCTGCAGCCCCGCATGTGGGCCCTCTTTGAGGACCCCTACTCATCCAGAGCTGCCAGGGTAAGGCCAGAATTGACCCTTCCCAGCTGCTTCAAATTCCCCCAATTCCCTTTCCAACTTCTGTTCTTTTCCACCAAAGGCCTCTGGGATGAGGGATAGAGAGAAGAGGGGCTCCCTAGAGATGAGATTTTAAGTTCATCTGGGGTAGGGTAAGCCCAGGGACCCTGGTCCCTATCTTCCCACCTTCCCCACCATTCCACTCCTCTTCTCCTAACTCAAACTGAGATTTGCTTTAGTAGATGGGACCTAAAGGGCACATGCAGACTTCTCTGTACAATTCTGAAACTTTGTCCTCCAACTAGTATCACCTTCACCTTGAGTGTTTTTCCTTATTCTTTTGTTCCAACTTTTCTCTTTGGCTTGGATGTCTCTAATATCCTGGTCATCCTGATGTGACATTTTTCAGTGACCCTGACCCTTTCATATCTGACTCACCCAGGGCAGTGGCTCTAATTAGAGATCTAATCTGAGGACAGAGGAAGGGGAAATGGAATATATGTATGTGGCTGGGGTGGAGGGAGGGAATACTAGAGATTCATCTTGTGAAGACAATACCATCTAACCTGTCTCTTCAAAAGGAGAAGAATTTGGTATTGGGATTACTTACCTCAGTGAGTGACCTCTGAGAAAGCCCACCTGCTCACTGAAGCTTTAAGCCTCCTGCTTTTCCTCCTGGGTGATATCTAAGTTCCTTATAGGTTGAACCTAAATACTCACTTTGATGATCCTATTCTCTAGGCCTGAGTGATTTAGATTGTAGGAAACTTTATTTTACTTTTTGTATTGTGATCCTAGCCTCAAGTCTTCTTCTCCTCCTCCTCCTTCTTCTTCTTCTTTTTTTCTTTTTTTTTTTTTGTTTCTAGGTTACCTGACAGCTTATATTTAGTCCTTGACACTCCCAATTAATTCTTCAAAATCCCATGAAGGGACTATAAAAGTAACCAATAATGATTTCTGCAGTTTAAAGGAAATAAAAGAAATATAAATAACCAAAAATTATACAGTATGTAATGGTTTTTAATTATATATGAGAACAGAGTACTGTACTTAGTTAAATCTTTACAATTGCTTGTGTCTGGTTTGCTTATACCACCCAGAAAAGACACCCCCTTGGGCAGAATGGGAATTTTCCAAGCTTACTTTGGCTCTCTCCTAATTATTGTCTTTCTCTACATGTCAGAAATTCCTGCATCTTAAATATTATGAAGCTGTCTATACACTAACATGTCAGAAAATGTACTTTTGATACCACTTTGGAAGTCTTCAGATGTGTTTTGTTTTTAGTAAAAAGTAGAATATAAAAGAGACAATTTAAAACATTGTTACTTTCTGGGATCTGGTAATGGAATGCATACACAAATTCTAGCATGTCTACATTCTCAAATTTGAATTTAGGATTAATACAATTTTGAAATCTTTCTTTTAAGACCATCCTATAAACTCAACAGCAACAGTTTGCATTCAGAAAAATGTATATATTTATTTAAATTAAATCACAGGCTCATGACCCTTTTATCAGTGTTGTTTGTTTTCCAGATGAGCATTACCGTGTTCTTTCCACTTGGTTGTTAAAAAGATAATCTGAATTTGTTTTCAGGCTCATCATGTGTTTTTTTTTCCTTCTTCTCCAGATTGTGTGCTATAAAAAAGATGGAATGTTTTATTATCTTTCCTCATAAAATAACATGATATTCTCAAGTTTTATGTTATATTTTGTTCTCATCAAGTTATGTAGGTGTTCAGCTTTAACATTGCTGTGGAGTTTAACTCTATTGATTATTGATCAACAGTGTATACCGTTGACTTGAAAATAGTTTGTTTTTTAAAAATCTTACTTAGATTTTAATATAATTATATTGAGGATTTGGCCTGCATCTATTTTAAATGAGGAAAGGACATGGATTTTAGAGATTAACACAGATTACAGATCAAGTGGAAGCAAAATGAGCTAAAAATCACTAACCTGAAAAATGTTTTCAAAGCCACCTCGTCACCTTTAAATAAGTTATTTTTATTTTGTAGATGAGGTAAATGAGGGCTCAGATGCTAAGTGATGGCCAACATCAGATATCAAATTAATAGCAGAATCAAATTTATTCAAGAGGTCTCATGATGCCCTTCCCAGACTCTTTCCACTAAAATCATTGATTATAACTGACTGAATTGTAAAATCTCTGCAGACAGTATTGCTGTTTTGATTGGCACATAACATATTCACTAGAGTTCAAACTTTGTAAAACTATAATTTTTAAAAATGTATTCTAGGAGTTTGGTGAAATTTTTACCGTGTGCTACCCAACAATAGAATCAATATATGGGATTTGATTAAACTTCTTAAAATGAACCCTCTTTGAAATTTCCATTTTTATTGACCAGTCTGTTTAATGTTTTGCTTTCTTTTGTGGGTTTTGTCTTCAGGATATCCTTTTTCAAATTACCAGAGAGTTGTCTAAATCATAAGACATCATTCTATTTAAGAGTGAATTAATATATTTCATATCATCATTTGCAGTTCAGATGATCTGGCTTAATGTTATCTGACTACTTTGATGAATAGAATTACATTGGGAGGTCATGGGATGAAATTATATTTTTCATGAACATGATTCTAGGAAACATAAATCAATTTTCAAGTGGTTTGCTTCAACTACGGGCTTACTGTCACCAGTTTCATCCTTCTTTTTTTTTTCTTCACTAGACACTGAGCCATATCCCCAGCCCTATTTTGTATTTTATTTAGAGACAGGGTCTCACTGAGTTACTTAGTGCCTGCCATTGCTGAGGCTGGCTTTGAACTCCTGATCGTCCTGCCTCAGCCTCCAGAGCCACTGGGATTACAGGCGTGCATCACTGTGCCTGGCTACAGGTTTCATTCTCAATAAAAGTCACGTATTTACACTTTTATAAACTTTTTAAAAAACTTTTCTTTACATTAGCTTATCTTTTATTGAAACACTTGAATGAACAATATTAACAGTCTGAATTACTTTTTAAATTGTTGTATGTTTCTTTATTTTCTTTATCTTTTCCCAATATTGAGAAGAAGATTCATTTATTTATAAAATAGGTGTATTTTATTTCTAAATTTTATGACTTAAACTGTCAAATTAAAACACTAGTGATAGGAACTGGATATTTACTTCAGCTCTATAAAATCTACTGAATTTTTGCCTTTTGGTAGTTGGCATATCTCCTTCTATGGCTTTTAATTTATGGTGTAAATACATACTTGAGAAGTGTAAATTGTTCTAGTTAATTTGGTAAAAAAAGTTTATATTTTATACTTACGATTCTTATCCTTAAGAATAGTACTCAAAAATAGAATTTTCAAAAATATTCAAATATAAGTTGTCATGGAAACCTGTTGTGGAGAAAATGAGATCAGGAAAGAAAGGAGAGATTATTCTCTTGATCCCAGTGATGATTTTTTACAAGTAGTAAAAAGCAGGGATGCATAGATGAATCTGTAAAGATATATGTGTGCACTATATGTTTCCAATTTAATATATAAGTTTTAGAGAAGGTGGAGTTTCTGTGTGCTTTTCTCTGAAGACCCACTGTCTTAAGTAAGACTGCAGACTAGGCAGACATTCCTTGATAGAACTTCCTGATGTTTTAGAAGTTAAAAAAATAGTATGATTATGAAACACTACAACCAGAGACTATTTCAAAGATTTTGTTCCTTTTGTTAAAGAACTGAGAACAGGTATGAGTTTCTCTTTTCATTTATTTTCTGTAAGAGAAGGAGTTGACAGAGTTCTGTTCTAGTTTAAAGTGTGACTCTTTTTTTTTTTTTTTTTTTTTTGGTGATTTAGGCATATCTTTGACTACCAGATAGAACTTTCAGTTTCTACTTTCAAAAAACATTTTAAAATAGGAAAAACAAAAGTAAACTTTCATGGATTTGAAAACATTTAAGATCTGGCTTGTGCATGGGTCTAATTTATTTCACATATGTTCCCCTGACCTTTATCCAATGTACATTACTGCATACTGTACAGTCATCCTTAACCATATGTGGATTGCAATAATGAATCCATCATTTTAAAAAATCTTGAAATATTCATTTTATTATCATTTTAGATTGCTTCAACTTCACTGTTTTACTAAAACATATTCCCTAAAAGCTCTTAAAATTTAAATTCAATATCTGGAATTGGATTCCACATTTCAAATATTAAATTTACTTTTATGGATCACATTTACCTCTTCCCCAAACCACAAACAAAGCAGAGAAGAAATTATCTAAGTAACTGAGAAGTAGCATTAAATGTAATGTTTCATTTTGAAAAATTATAATAAGGTAGGGGTAATTTGCATCATTTATTAAAATTAAAGAAATAAAACATTACTTTTTATTTTATAAATATTGCTCCAAATAAAGGAATTAATTGAAAAATATAGGTAGTCATAATAATTTTTTGTCAATTATAAAAATTTTAGAATGGCTTTTTGTTCAACAAATATTGGTTTGCAGTCACTTTAGACTAGAAATTGTGTATATTAGCAGGAATGCATGGAGAAGATATAGGTGCTCTCAATAAGTACACTATTTTATTTATAATAAAACATTTCCTAAATACAATATTGAATTAAAAAAATAAAACAAAATAACTGCAAACAAAATTCCAGAGATATTAAAGATAAGTTTAGCTCAAAAAAATCTTACACAGGAATATTATCTGACAAATACAATCAAACATTCATATTAGAAACAATGGTGTGAAAGTACTACTGGTCTCTATTATAAAAGGTTAAAGCTCTTTTCATTTTTTGCTTTTCCTCTTCTTCTTAGTTGATTTGTGATCTCTGACACCACTTACCATCTGAGATTCATTTCTTCTTTGGGTTCCTACTCACTTCACTTTTCTCCTGTGAGAAAAATGGTCTTTCCTTTTCATCATGGTTCAATTCCTTTCCTTCCATCAACCTCTTACACATTGATACTTTCCTGGGTTTAACCTGTGATTCCTTTGTTTCGCATTCTAATGTATAACTCTTCTGGTCAAGTTTATGTACTATGGTTTTCCGTGCCAACTGTATTTTAATTACTCCTAGTCCTACTCTTCCAGCTCCCATTTCTCTTTAGATCTGTTTGAGCAATGTTGTGTATATAGGGTCAGATTTGTTCACCCTTATGTTGCATATCTTGGTGCATTGTAGCACTATTTATTCCTGTAACAAAGGTAGAAACCTGGGCGTTAACCTACCTTTCTTTTCACTCATCTTCCCCAATTTTTTGATTGAAAAACCCATGCCTTATCTATTCCTGTTATATTAATATTGCCACATATTCTTTACTCCAGTGTTTCTGCTCGAGTAAGAGTTCATTCACAAACCATTCAAATTCTTGTTAACAGCCTATATCTCTAGGCATCAGTCTATTCAGCTGTTTTCAAACTCCTAAATTCATCTTCCTGACATTGTTGTTAGAATAGTTTTCCTTAGTTAGTATTTTTAATTGGTGTCATAAATTTGAGAATAAAATTCAAACTCTTTAATATGGTAAATAAGACCTTTGCTACCTGCCTTGTCTTCTTCTCAAACTTCAATGTCTTATTACTTCTTTTAAAAAATTAATTAGCTGATATTAAATTGACAAATAATGGCAAATCTGGATAGATCAGTCAGTAGAGCCTAAGACTTTTAATCTGAGGGCTCTTTGAAGCTTTAAAAAGTAATTTGTAAGCTCTCCTTTTCCAATATGACGAAGACTATACTTACACCAAACAATTAAACAATTCAGGGTATGACTAAGTTTTAAAAATTCCTTTGATATTAATTGCAAACTATGGCCAACCACATGACAATTCAAATCCAAGATTAATATGCTTGGAAAGAGTCTGCTGTAATAGTCTGGTGTGTTTTTATTTGCCAAAGAAGTATCTAAGTGTCTTTTGACCTTTTCCAGGCCACTAACGGTAGAGTTCATAAATAGATTTAATTCTAATTAAGTTAATATATCCTGAGCACTGAGTAGAATCAGAGAACACCTTATTCTCAGTCAAAGACCCAAGTAATTTCAATTGTCAATTGTATTTTCAGTAATATATTTGATCACACGGTAGGTGATCTGATCTGTTTATTTCTGGGCATTAGGCATGCCAAAGGTGAATGCAACTGGGTATATTAAGTCTGACTTCTTATCTAATATTTTGCTAAGAATATATTGATAGTCTTGAGTTGACTAAATTAAATGCATGACAAGGAAATTTTTCTTCCTTGTCAGAAAGCTCATTTCCAAAGCAAAGGAAAATAGGGAAATGTATAAGTTTATGTAAAGATGCAGACCAACCCTTCCCATTTGAAAATGTATATCACTATCATTTATTTTTACTACTACAAATAAAGTAAATGTGATTTTCAAGTCTTATATTTTTAAAATTTCTGAGTCATATACTTTATTTTTTATTATGGCAACCTTTAAAAATATGTCTAAATGAAATAGGAAACAGCACTAAAGATAAACACTAGTCTCCAGAAGGAAATATGTAGTGGCAAAATAGTCTAAACAATAGTCATCAATATATTACATAAACTTAATTCTGTTTGAGTCATGAAAGGATTTTTTTCCAGAAAAGCAGTCAATGTATTCTTTTATGACAGAATAGCACTGCTTTATACTTTCCTTACAGGTTAAAAAGATGGTAATTAATATTAATTCTTTAGGTAGTCAATATTCTCACAGATGATGAACAAAATGTAGGTATTGGGAGGAGGAAAAAGCAAAAGTAGAGAATATATGAAAACAGAACTGGGAAAAAACCCACTGAATTGGGACCCTTGAGACCTGTGCACCAACCCTGATGTCAACTCTCCTGAATGACCTTGGAGAATTTATTTCATTTTTCCCAAGTCTGGATTTACTTTGTCTTAAAAACATTTTTTTTTTAAATGGAGATGACACTAGTCTCCAGAAGGAAATCTGTTGGACCAGATAGTATCCAAACTTCTTTTTAGCTCTTGAATGTGAGATAATTATTGCTAAAGATCCTAGGTGGTGCTAGGGAAGGAACAACATATCCATACCCATCTTGATTGCACTCTGAGGACCATCACACTAATAATGTAAACCAGAATTGATTTTTTTTTTTCATTTGTAACTTTCTGCCCTTTTCTTCCCTACAGCTGTTGGGTAACTGCTGTTCTGGTTACCATAGAAACAGGTTAGCTCCTAGCTTCCTGTTTCCATTGAAAACAGCTCTCTCTTAACCACATATTGATCTCAGGAAATCATTTTGCTGTGGCTATGTTATGAAACCCATAAAGATGATCAGCTCTGTCATTTCCTAGGTCTAAGATTCAGTGCAGGTGTACATCCATCCACCCACAAGGGTAACTGATTAGATAATCTCAGTTTTATTTCCATTTGAAAAGTGCCTTGTCAAAGACACCATCCTTTTCCCCTTCCCATATTTTATACAGAAGGGAAAGTCTTATTCACTTGAGGATTTACAGATATGCCTAACACATTTAAATGTTTACAAAATAGTGTCAAATTATTCAGCTCTAATCTCATAACTCAGTCTCATCAGAATAAGCCTAGAGAATAGTATATTGTCTAGCATGCTTCATAAATTTTAAGTTTTAATGTGCTCATTAATGACTATTTCAAAATGAATATGTATGTGTATTGTATAGTGCTCTATATTTCTCTTCTGAGAAAACAGTTTTTGTATATCAGGGTATATGTATCCATATAAAAAGATATATTCACTGTCATAACATAGATACTTACTAGAGGAATAAGTTTATAAAATTTGTATATGAATAAGAGATGGAAGAGACTTGTGAGAATATGGATTAACATTTTGATTAAGAACATTAGTATGTATATGTGCTTGTATTACATATATCCAAAATATAAACTGTGTCAATGAGATTGGTGACAGGGATATATGATAGGGTTTTAGTGTTCATGAAGATAAGCATCAGAAGGAAACTGGCAATCTTCTGGCATAATTGTCTCAATTCAAAGAGAATTGAGGCTCAGCTAGTTAGTGACAAGGCAGTGCTAGAATTTAGATCTTCTGACTTTGGGCTCAAAGTTTTCCCATCCAATCTTGATTACTCAGTCTAGACTGTGTTTAACATTAAGCACATATATTGGAGCAGTTGGGAGGCAGCAAGCATGTTAGGAATAGTTAGGGTAGGCTCTGCTCTCTTCCATGTTTTATTGTTCAACAATGTCAGGAAACGGTTATTATTTTAGGTGTATTCTTTATTTCCAGATCCACCTCCTGATGCAGTCTTCAAGAGCTGCCTTCTCCCCAGATCTATATCTCACTGTCTCATAACCTTTAAAGTCTCAAAGCCAACCTGCCTAAGCACTTCCCCCCGACCCTTTTTTTCCCCTTAGACTGCTAATCCTTCTGAAAGAATCTACAGAGACCTCTTAGTTTTCAAGCTAAGCCATGTGCAATAAGTTCCAGGAGATATTTAAATAATTAAGAAATTATAACTATCTTATCCTTCATGTCTTTGCATTTATGTCTTTTACAATGTTTTTCTACTTTTATTTTGTTTGTTGTTATTATTATTATTATTAATTTTGGTACAGGGGATTGAACCTAGTGTGCTCAACTGCTAAGTCACATCACCAGCCCTTTTTAAAACATATTTTATTTAGAGACAAGATCCCACTAAGTTTCTTAGGGCCTTGCTAAGTTGCTGAGGCTGGCTTTGACTCATGATCCTTCTCTGTCAAACTCCTGTACCACTAGGATTACAGGTGTGGGCCACCGTGTTCAGTTTTTACTTGATTTTTTTGTTTCCAAGATATTTTTTTTTTAATTAATGTAATCTGAGTTCAACTTATTAGTGATAATGAGTTTTATAGAGCATTGTCTTTTCAGGTGTAATTAACCAGGTCATGGTGGGATTACATGGGGACAACTGGTGAATTAGAGAAATATGTTTGGAGCTATAGGATGTCTGTAAATGAAGTTGGATGTGTTGTGAGATCAGCATATACAATGCTGTCAAACTTCTCTCTGAACTTTTTTTTAACAGTTAGTAGAAGGCAGTATAATGAGAAAGTAAAGCAGTGGTGTAATTTTGGGACTCTCAGTGTGCATTTTACAGGAATCAAAACAGAATTCAGGGCAAAATGTTATTGGCAATATTTGAAAAAAATTACTCCATGATTGTTGCAGTCACAAGTGACTGGTCTTTCTTTTCTCCTCTATCTGATATTTCTTTAGTTCTTTGTGTGTCCAAAAATAACTTAAGATAACTTAATAGTATCTTCTTCATTCTTCCTGTGAAGACCCCAGTTGGTGTGCTATTAGATCTTGGAACTTTGCCATTCTTCATGAATCTGAATGTATTATTGACATGATTAAAGACTGGAACAAAAGCCAAGATCTTCTGTTTTGAAAGATTTTTCTACGATTTGGTTTAAGCAATAGAAGGAAGATTTTTTTGTTTTATTTATGGAAAGAGACCTAGAGACAATGAACTACCAACTTTCAATCACTTTTATTTTATACCAATATTTTGTCCATGTTTCAACAATATATCTTTCTATAAAAATTTTTAAAATAAAATTATCAACACATTAAAATAATATTAGTTCCCATTTAAAGATCCTTTTTTTCTAAATAAATTATGCTTAAGTGAAATGACTTGGACCAATACAAACTTATTTTTTGAGTGCTTTGTCCAATGAAAAAGTCAGATCTTATTCAGATTTCGTGTAATATTTATGCCTCCATTTGCACATTATATAACACATTCAAATACAGGTTGTTTATTTTGGTACTTTTAAGTTTACTAGTTTAGGATACAATATTATTTGATAAAAGTGAACATTATGTATTATTAGAAATGGCCTAGTTATCATAGCAGGAATAAGCTTTTTATTAATGTTGCTATATTAACTTTGGATAAAACCAGTAACAATAGTATTTAAGAAAAAATATAGTTATTACAATTTAGCTTATAATTTAAGCTGCCCTATTTCCCTTAGGCTTCTTGTGGTGAGCAATGACAGGGAAATTATGAAAGTTATTAGAATATCCTTAATGTAATAACCTGTTTTTCAAGTAGATTGAGTAGGAAGTGCACAGAATTTAACCTTAAATGGTTCTTGTCTGTGCAAAAAGAATAAAAAAATAGTAGTTACCTTTGAATTTTTAAAGTTTTTAGAACTTTATTATTAGTCCTGAAGGAATCTGTCTTAGTCATATAATATGTGTAGTGGAAGGTTCAAGTTCAACAAGTCTTGTCTGTATCATGATGGATAAATGTGGGTGAAATTATTGTTCATCCCTAGGTTCATAATGGTGTTGTCTGTGCTTTGATATTCAGAGTACAATTCTACAGATTCAAAATTCAAGCAAACTATTTTAATACACTGCTACTAGTGACATCAAACATATTTTAATACACTACTACATTTTAAAGGTATTCAAAGTGTCTCTGCTTTGATACAAAAGCAAGGCTGACTTTAATTACTTATTTCAATTTTCTCTGTTTGCTGTTAGATATTTAGTTGTATCTAGTTTTTTAATTTAGTAATTATTTTTGAAATCTGTTTCTTTTTATGTTTATATGTCATCAATTTAATTAATCTCTGATTTATCTGTCTTAGGAGGCTTCTTGGTGACATTTGTTTTCTAGAAGTAAAAGCAGTTGTGCTTGACATTATACTTCAACACTGGGTTTCTTTATTAACATAGCCTTTTGTTTTTCCTCTAGTTTGGATTTCATTAATTGGCTGATGAAATAGCATGTTCTTGTCAAGCATATGTACAGTTCTCCCTTAATTAAACAAACTGGGAGTGAACCAATCATCAATGATTCTAAGACACTTGAATATCTCAGTTCTGACAGTTACTGATCTCCAATTGTTGGCCAGGTCTAGGTTATGTAATAAGAATACAAAAAAATTAATATTTGCCATTTTGCTTCAGAGTGCTTGAATTCTGTAGGAAAAGAGCTATAAATTCATAGTTGTAATGTAATACATTAGTGCTGTAATAGAGATAACTGGTGTTGGGTAGACACAAAGAATAGGGAGGAACTGACTCTTATATAGAGTGGATGACGTTTTAGTTATCTCCCAGAAGATACCTGGGCATTTCCCAGCAATCAAGGGAACAGAGTAGTGAGTAAACATGGAGGCTTGACAGAGAATATCATGTCATGTAATCCATGTAGTAGACCAGAAGTTAGAGAGTACAGTAAAGGCAGATGAATGAATTGAGAGGTGGAGAGAGTGGAAACTGAGAGCAAAAGACTTGCTGGGCTTATAAATAAGATTTCCTGCTGAGATGTATGACTCTCAATTAGTACATAACTGGATTGTTCTTTTCAGTTTTTTTAGAATTAGCAGTTTCCATCTAAGTATACCTAATTAATGACTAACCCTGAGGAATGGAGCTGGCCTTCTATGGACTAAGACCTCCAAAACTGTGAGCTCTCAAATAAACTTTTCCTCCTCTACAATTTTCTGGTTGGTTCTTTTAGTCACAGTGGTGAAATAGCTGACTAAAATATCACACAATAACAAGTTAGTGAAGTATTAGTGGTCCTCTCTCCAAGAAATGCAGGCTTTGTATTACAACTACTTTTGTTTAAAGTTTAAGAAAGTAATATTTATTTTTCATAATGTCTACAGAATAAAACGGACTCAAATGTAGTATTCTATATAGATTTCAAAGCTAGAAAGTAGAATCGAACTAGGGATTAACAAGTGGCAATAAAAATTTGAGGTTTAAAATTCTCGTTAGAAGTCTGCTTAAAATGAATCCTCCCTTTAGAAAAGTCTAGGAAGGAGCAAAACTAATGAAGAAGAAAAAGAAAAAAATGAAAACAGGTATCAAAGAGTTAAACTGGGAAGAAGATGGTACCTTCAGATTTAAGGCAGTGTAATTCCTTCTAAAACACAAGCACACTACACTATTTTCTTGTTTAAAAAGCCTTTGTCCTCTCCCTTTGTGTACAAACTAAAATTCACATCCCACAGCATGACTTTTCAAAACCCTGTTACTACTTATATTCATAGTCATCGTTCTTAGAACTCCACACCAATAATATAGTTTAATTCTAACTACATTTCCTTCCATTCTTGAATATAGGGAATGTATTTACATTGTTGTGTATTTTCATATACTATTCCCACAGTCTGGAATGAGTTCTTCTCTTTGGTTTAATTGAGTTACTCAAACATGTTTCAGTACCCTGCACGGCTATCAAATATTTAACACTTCTTTAACTTTCTTCAAAGCAGTTAGTTTCTTTCTCCAAGTTTCCATATCATTTTGGAGACATGATATTGGAACACTGAAATAAATTGCCTAAGTCTGCCATAACAAATCACTACAAACAGAGGATCACAAATAGGAGACTTAAAACAATAGAAATTTACCCTTTAATACTATTGGAGGCTGCAAGTCTGGTATCAGTAGGATTTATTTCCTATGGAAGTTCTGAAATGAAATCCGTTTCGGGGCTTGCTGCTAGCAATTGGTGCTTACCAGCAGTCCTTGACACTTCAAGCCCTCTCTTCACATAGCACTGCCTCAAACCCTGCTCAAGCTTTCAGTTTATGAGTCTCTATTTTCTCTTCTGATAAGGACAATAGTTATTGGATGAGAATTCATCCTAATCTTAGGTCTTTATCTTAATTTATCTAATTACATATGTAAATATCCTACTTTCAAATAAGGTCATATTTTGATGTTGGGGGTAAACATGAAGCTTGGGGAAACTTACTCAACCTCACAGGCTGAATTTTCCATTCCTGTCATATAATTGTCATATAATAATTATGAATCCTAATCCTAATAAAATATGAAATATCTTTCTTATTTTATGGTTTCTCCTTTTCCATATCAGTACTTACTACTAACTTAACAGGTAAGATGTCTTTTTGAATCTTTTTGAAGATATGAATTGGCCAATTTTGAAAATCTTTGTGACATTAACTCTAATTCCTCTCTGAACATGCTTTTTGATTTGTTTACCTTGGTTCTTGTATTTTATATTACTGATTGCTTTCAAGATCTTTTCCTTCGAAAGAGGGTGTGGGTGATGATAGTGTTTGAAGGTATCAACAGGATCATCCAGAAACATGGGATATCCTTCAGGATGGGTGCATAAGAGCCCATGGGCAAACTTGGGGGTCCTATGGAGGTCTAAGAAAGGAATTTCTTTGGGACAGACTTTAGAGTGTTTATAGTGTTTTAGTCACTGTAGAGTTATCTTTTTCTTTTTCTCCATTCACTTTCAGGAAATCCAAAGGTAAATTGAAGTGTGCTCCACTTTTCTCAGTCACATCAACATACCTAATTAAGAACTGTCTTCTTTTCCCTACTTTATTTAGAGAGCTGTTCTCCAGGACTGTAGCCTGAGGACAAATTTAGTAGCCAGCCACTAAGGAAGTGTGTGGGGGCTCCTGAGCTGTTATCCTACCGCCAGCTCCCTCTCCTAGTGCCTATCGATTCTGAATTTGAGGTTCCTCTAGATTTCTTTGGGAAGAAAAGGCCCATCCCCAAGAAATGTTCTCTCCTGCACCTATTATTGAATGACATGACCCCCTCTCAAACCTGAGTCTCCACTAGTCAATCCTATTTATTTTATATATCAGTATTTTTTGGTCCAGAGATATCAACATTTCTTGCTTTTTCATCCCTGTGATATTTTTCATCAGTCTTAATGAGATTTAGGTAAGAATGTAAGTTTTTTTTTTTTTTTTTTTTTTTTAGCTAGAATTTGATTACAGCTCTGTATGTAGTTTAACAGAAGATGAATCCTGAGGAATGCATCTTTAGGTGATTTCATCTTTATGGGGGAGATTATAGAGTGTATACTTATGCAAACCCAGTTGGTACAGTCTGCTGTATGCTTAGTCTGTATGTTACAACCTGATTCTTCTGGGCTACCAACCTGTACAGCATGTTAGTGTACTGAGCATGATAACCAACTATAACACCTTGGTAAACATTTACTTATCTGCACATATCTAAATATAGGAAAGGTATAGTAAAAATACAATGTAACTTATAAAAGCTGCATAGGCCACTTTTGAATAGAGTTTGCAGGGCTAGAGATTGCTCTGGGTGAGTGTGTGAATGCTGGTGGATGTGAATGCCTGGAACATTACACTCTTATAGGCTCCATCAACACTGCGTACTTAGGCTACACAAAATTTATGAAATATATTTTTCTTCAATAATAAGTTAAACCTCACTTATTGTAATAGTTATTTTATAAATATTTTAATTTTCAAACCCTTGACTCTTAATAATAAACATTTAGTTTCAAACACAAGCACATTGTATAGCTGTATAAAAAGATTCTTTCTTTATATACTTAGCTTGTAAGTTTTTTCTTTTTAAATTTTCTTATTGTGTTTTTTTCCCTTTCAAAAATTTTGCTGAAAACTAAACACATACATTAAGCTAGTCCTCCACAGGGTGAGAAACATCAATATCACTGTCCTTCCAGCTCCACATCTTGTCCCTCTGGGAGATTTTCAGGGGCAGTAACACATGTGGAGCTGCCCTTTCTTATGACAACAAGCCATGGTAGAGTGTAGTATAGGAAGTATGCAAACCAGTAACTGTTTTTATTATCATTATCAAGTATTATGTACTAAAAGTAATTGTACGTAGAATACTTTTATAAAATTGGCATCATGGTGGGTTTGTTTATGTTAGTGTCACCACAAACCTGAGTGATTGTGCTACCATGTGATCATCATGGCTACAGTATTGCCATCAATACTGGTAATTCAATTTTTTCAGCTCCTCTTTAACCTTAAGGGACCACCATTGTACATGAAGTTCATCTTTGACCCAAATGGGTTGTGTATGATGGTAATTTGTATAGGCTTTTTTTTTTTTAAGAAAGAGTGAGAGAGAGAATTTTTTAATATTAATTTTTTAGTACTTGGCGGACACAACATCTTTTGTTTGTACGTGGTGCTGAGGATCGAACCCGGGCCGCACGCATGCCAGGCGAGCGCGCTACCACTTGAGCCAATCCCCAGCCCTTGTATAGGCTTTTGATTCATTCTTTTTGTTGGTTCCCAGAGTTGTGAACACTATTTAATAATTTTCAGTGGTTTTAAAAAGAATAATTGTATGTGGTTATGAGGTACAGTGTGATGTTTTGATGTTTACAATGTGGAGTGATTAAATCATACTAATTAACAAATTGGTGAAAACATTTACAATTTATTCTTTTACCAATTTTGAAATAAAAATGAATTATTATTTATTGTAGTCACCATTATGTGCAATAGATCACTAAAGCTTATTATTCTCAGCAGGTTTTAATCACTATCTGAATAATTCCATGATTTTCCCTGCCTACAGAGCTGTATTCTCTGATTCTTCTCCACAAGGCAAGATTTTTTGTTTTCTTTGATCCCACTTTCCCTTCCTACTTTTTTTTTTTTTTTTTTTTTGGAGTTGTAGATGGACAGAATGCCTTTATTTTATTTTTTATATGCTGCTGAGGCTTGAACCTGGTCCCTCACACATGCTAGGGAAGCGCTCTGCCACCGAGCCACAACTCCAGCCCCCTTCCTACTTTTTATGTACTCCAGTCCCCAAATATACAATCCAAGTGAGAAAATTCAAAGCCTATGTATAGTGCGTGATTTTACCATTGCCATGGAAGCTTGTTAGACTAACATTAAAATATTCTTGAAAATTAACACTTGGACAACAGTGACACTTTGTCACCTACCCACTGAGAACACATTTGTAAGATTCATGAACTTTGATCCTCTAACAGATGTTCAAGAGTCTTCATAGAAAGTATACTCTTAAGTTGAAATAATATTTACATATTAGTATGCTTTACATTTTACATAGAGACATTGCCAGTGGGAGCAAATGCCACATCCCCATTAGGGAGACAAACATCTGACTAACAATAATGTATGGCTAATTATATGGGAGTAAGACCTTCACTGAAGGGTGCTGTGTACTAAGAAAAGATGCTAAAGAATGAATGTTGCAGCAGCAAGAAAACGAGACAAAGCAGGGAAAAGGATTGCTGTCCTTGTACTGTTGTTATTTGTTTTATTTAATAAATAATGAACATCTAAAGGTAGATTTCCCCCCATACAATCTAGAATATACTGTGTTAGACCAACACAGTGAAGAAGACCATTACATCTAAAACCGAATTATGCCCAAATTGTCTATCTGAGCTGGGGCCAATAGCAAGACAGAGAAAAGTATTTAAAGAAAAATATGTACATTATAATGGGAATGAGAAAACTTTCCATTTATTAAAGCTTGCTATATGTATATAACAGAGATGGAGTGAAACTGTTGTTTTTAGGAAAAGGCATTGCAAGATAGTACACAAAATAAAAATTATAGAATAAAATTGATATTCAAAAGAATATTAGAAGAAATTCATGGTTTTAAAA
This sequence comes from Callospermophilus lateralis, assembly GCF_048772815.1. Lineage (NCBI taxonomy): Eukaryota > Metazoa > Chordata > Mammalia > Rodentia > Sciuridae > Callospermophilus > Callospermophilus lateralis. The sequence continues at coordinate 125,682,188 of NC_135308.1, read as the reverse complement.
TGAGAGAATTTTGTAGTTTAATTATTTATTTTAAAAACAAAAGGTGTTCTTATATCATAAGAATAATACTTCTTACGATAGATCATTAAAGACACGTTGAATAGTCTGAGGAAGAAAATGGTCCTTTTTCTCCAAATCTGATTTGATTTTAAATCTCAACACATGATTTCATAGTTTATTAATTATAGGTTCTAAATATTTGTTTCAAACATTATTCTTGACCATTTTTTTTTCTTCTGGTACTAAGGATTGAACTTAGCTGCACTGGGCCACTGAGCCACATCTCCAGCCCTATTTAATATTTTATTTAGAGGCAGGGTCTCACTGAGTTGCTTAGCACCTTGCTTTTGTTGAGGCTGGCTTTGAACTTGGTATCCTCTTGCCTCAGCCTCTGGAGCTGCTGGGATTATAGGCATGTACCATTGCATTAGGCTATTCTTGAACAATTTCTGTTTAGTTGTTTTTTGAATGTTACCTTGCTGAGCAATATATTTTATCTAGTTATGGATGATATGAGTAAACTGCTATTTTTAGCATATCAATCAAATGTATAGTAATCTTACCAAATTCACATTGATTGAAATAACCCTTAAGTTTATTTTCTTAGTTTTTGTGGTATATCATACATAAAAGATAATTCATTTTGTAATTTAGTTGTAACTAATCTATATTTTACATCATTTTGTTTTGCTATAAACATATAATTTGTAACTATTTTTGTGGTTATGATTATTAGACATATTTACATCTGTTTATTTAACTACCATAATTGTTTATCTGACATTATTTCCTCATTTTTGAGTCAATTTAGAAACACCTTTATGTGAAATGCTGTATATTTTTTAATTTCTTCTTTAGGAAGGGCTTGAGCCTGATGTATTACTGTGGGTCCCCATGTAATTGAGGGGGTATCATTCTGTTGCATTCATAGACGAAAGTTATCTTGGCTTAGTCCGGCAGTTTTTGGATGCACAATTGTATTTCCTAAAGATTGTTGTTTCTGTCTGATATTTTGAAATAAAAATGAAGTGTAGAGAGAATAAAAGAGTATAGGAAAATTCTTATGTGTTATGAACCAAGGCAGGAATCTTAAATCTGGGGTCTAAGAAGAACCCAAGAAGGGTCATGACGTTTGTGCAAAGACATAAATAGAGATGGGAATTGAGGCAAAGGAGGTAAAGGAGTGTTTAAGAAAAGCTAATTGGTAGAATAGAGGGCTTAGAGAGACGAGGGCAAAGTGGGTTGGAAGAACTGAGAGAAGACAGGTGGAACTAAGGGTAGAGGGATGTGGGGAGCTACGGAACAAGACCAGACTGGTAAGTTAGGGTGAAATCAGAGAACCTCACAGCCATGTGAAATGTCCCCTGTTGTTTATCTTATTTTTTAAATTAATATACCTATTGTTATAGGTTTACTGTTTTCCATTTGTCATCTTATCAATTTTGTTTTGTTCCTTCCCATTTTACATTCTTGTGAAAACTCTATAGCCTTCTACATTTTAGATTGTCTTCTGATATTTTTTTGTGTCAAATTTGTTCTTTGCTATACCCAATGGATATTTTAATTTTATACCATGTTTCTATTTTTTTACAGTTTATTATTAGATAGCTTGGTTATTTTCTCATTTAGGTCAATTCTTTTTTCAAGTTTTTTTCTTTAATTTTCAATCCCTTTGTATTTGTTTTGTTGTTGAGTCAATATCTATTTGTGTGGAAAATGTGAAGCAGGTGATTTTAAAGGGAAGTCTTTACAATGAAATCTCAGGATGTTTTTTCACTTATTTTTTTTTTTTCTGCAGATTCTAATTCTACTCCCAGTTTTATCCTACACTTGTCTTGGAATTCTTCCCCTAGTTTCCCCATCCTTAGTCCTACTGTTTGGGATGCAGCAAGGCTAAGAATTATCTTGAATTTCCTCATAATTCCTTTATGTTCTAGTGTAATCTTGCTTTCCGAAGCAGCACCATGTGATGGCAAATAGATACTAGCATCAGAAAGAGCTGTGTTTGGATATGACCTTACAACATATTAGTCTCATGACTTTCCATGATTTAAATTCCTATTTCAGGTTTTTTTTTTTTTTTGGTAAAAGAACCTCTTTGTAACATGGGTATTATGAGGATTAAATGAGATGATGTATTTAGTGTGCATGCCAGAGTGCTTTACATAAAGTGAGCATTCTATAAGTGATAGTTACTATTATGTGAAACTAACGGGCAGGCTGATGCTCAGAATCTTTTGTCTTAATAATTAATAGTATTTAATTATTAAATAATTAAATACTATTAATTAATAGTACGTCTAGGCTTGGGAAAAGGAAGACATTTTTCCATTGGAAGAAAATCCAGGAGGTATGGGAAAGAGTTTGAGAACTATTTACATTTTTTATTAATAGTTGGTAGAGCAGAGCTGACCTTCCTCTATCAATGCTCTGACCGTCACTGAGTTAGGTGTGGTCCTTATATAGAAATGAGATACGATAGCATTCTGATAACATTCCCTACTTCTCTGAACATATGTAGGGAATGAATGACCTAATGGTACAGAGGAGACTGAGATAACTTTTGTATCAATGAATTACATCCTGGATTCTGGCATGTTGTTAATTTTTATCCTTAATTTCCTGGGCTCTTGTAGTTTTTCACCCTTGTTATTAGTTTTTATGTTTTATTCTATCAGTTAGAATGTGATACTGGTTAACTTTCAGTTTTAGATATATAACAAATAAGAATTTTTAATTAATAATATAATATAATTTAAATATCTGTATAATGTAATTATACTAAATTATGGGTCAGACCCACCCTAACAATAATTTGTAGCTTATCTAAAATTAGCAAGTTAACTAGGATGCTGTATTTTTGTATGCTAAATTTGGCAATCCTACATTGTGTTTTAAAGGCAGTTCAGAAAGGAATTTCTGGTACTCTAATTTTGCATCCTTGTTACTATTTTAGTGTTAGTACTATACACATTTTCTGACTAAACATATTCATGGTTCTGTGCAGTGCCTACTGTAGCTCTAACCCTAATTTTTGAAGCAGCTGGTTACCTAGTGAGACTACTATCAGAGCGAAAGAAGACAAAGTTGGGTTCTCACCAGAGGTGATTTCTGTAGTCCTTGGGCTACAGAAAGTGAAATTTAATATCATTTTATTAAAACATTATTGAACCAAAAAATTTCAAATGACCCTGTACCTTTTTCTATTTTTACTAGCTATTATACAACTTCTGTTTGCATGTTGATAGCCTGTTCTTAAAATATTTTACTAAAAATAGTATTAATATTGCAAAAAAGAGGGATTCTAATTATGACTGATTACACACACAGGTTATATAAAATGAGGAAAACTTAGTAACTCCCTATGAGATATTTTGAAAATTTTTTAATTACATGTGTGTTCATAAATATATGGATGGATATATGCATCCTTAACTTCTGGCAATTTGAGTCCTCATAATTTTCATTTATAGACCTTAGTTCATTCTATTTATGTTATTACTTGTGATAATATCAGGCAGACAATAGTAAGTGGGCAAATGAACTTGAATTAAGCAGGTCTGCTCAGTGGCATGCTCTGGGTAAAGTTACTTCTTTCCTCTACCTTCAACTGGGTCCCATAGTCACTTTCTGGCTTTCACCGTGTATCTTCTGCAAACAACCATCCTCTGAGGCAGTGCCTGTGTGTCCCACTGTAGCTCCCTGTGATTTAGTAAGTAAGGAGGAGCCGTCAGTTGAAAGAATGTACCTGAGAAAATTAGGACAAAGAAAAGGGCTGGCACAAAGGAGCATACACTGAAATATAACTTTGGGACTGTCTCTTGAAGTCAGGTCCAGCAGGGGACTTCAAAAATGTTTAAACAGTGACAATGTCATACTAATGGCATAACCTCCCAAGGCAGAAGTGTGTTCTTCAGTACATAAGCCCTTTGAGATGTTACATCATATAAAACACATTCTATTTGAGTAATGAGTCACACCTTATCTCCATTTGTAGATTTGCAGCGCAAAGTATATTAAAGTCTCTGAGAAATATCATTTAAAACAGAAAAGTGCTTATTTTCCAATCTCATTTTTTCCCTTTAGAAAGCATGATTTCATGGAATATCTTTTGTAAAGTACTGTCCTTATGGCATCTTTTAAGAGTAAATTTTTATCTGAGTTTGATTTGGGTATGTTTAAATACACTGCTTGAGAGTCACATATTGTATAATGTGTAAGGTTTCCTGATCAAAGGAAATGGAAAAGAACACCTGTGAGTTATGTGTTCTAACTTCAGAACTAGGATAGGAAAATGTTAGTTTTGTGAACTGATGATTTAGCTCAACACTGTCTGCTTATGGGTTTGGCCACTACTAACGAAAACATACTAATAAACTAAGAAATTAATAACTGAGAACAATAACATGAAAATTAGACATCTTTGAGCAGGTTAAGGGCAGTCCTTTCAATCATTGGAGAGGGGGTAAAGTGCTATTAGCTCTGTAATTGGAAAAATTGTTTCACAATCCTTTTAGGGATCGTTTATAAGAAAGTATATCACATATTAGGAAAACAAATTTTTGCATAAAATATCCTTGAAAATTTAGTTTGTAGTAGTGAAAATTTTATAATAGCCATGTTAATTTCCAATAGGAGATGACAGACATATGTAAAATATGACAATCTCTATGAAGAAATAGACTAAGCCCTCTGTATCATAGGTTCTGTATCTGTGGATTCAAATGAGAATTGGAAATACTCAGAAAAAAACTGCATCTGTACTGAATATGTACAGACCTTTTCTCTGGTCATTATTCCCTAAACAATGCGGTACAATAAAAATTGACATAACATTTACATTGTATTAGCTATTATAAATAATCTGGAGATGATTTAAAGTACATGGGAGGATATGTTTAGGCTATATGCAAACACTGTGCTCCTTTATATAAAGAATTTGAGCAGTCATGGATTTTGGTATTCATAAGGTTCTGGAACCAATCTCTCATGGATACTGAAGACTTACTATATTTTATCAAGGAAATTGTTTAGGAAAAAAGTAGGATGTGGAAAAATACTTATTGTGAAACACCATAAAAAGCTTTATTTGGTATGTTATTAATATTTTACATAAATATATGATAAATATGTTAATTATTAAAAAGTTATACTTTATGTAATTAAATTATGGGGATTTGAGGTCACTTATTTTTGTCCTAAAATTCCATATTTCTAAATTTTGTCCAGTGGTCATTTATTAAATTTATAAAAATTTATCATTGTAACTGCTTTAAAGGGCTAAGGTAGAACAGTTTTTGCAAATAAAATTCCTAGGACTGAAGGTGTTTCAGGTCAGGAAGTCCATGTCAGTTTTTAAAGGAAGAGTGAAATTGCCAAAAATCTCATCTCTGATGTCTAAACTGTAATGAACACCACAGAGAGGAGATATCCGTGAGAAAAATTAAATAGCTAAGTCAATTTCATTTATTCATTAATTAGATATTTAGTGAGTTCTATTCTTGTGAAGTGCTTTTGATTCTGTAGATTATTGCTGCTCTGAGGAATCATACAGTCAAATTTGAGTTTAGGGACACAGCAGACAAGTAAAGAGTCAAATAGGCAGACTGATGAATTCATGAGAGAGATACACAGAATACCTTAAAAACTCATGAAATGAGCATCTAACCCAGACCTGAAAATCTGAAGAGTTTTCCTTTAGATACCAGAACTGACCAGGATTTTAAGGCAAGAGAGGAATAAGAAGAAAGGTATTTACACTAGTAATGCCTCAATACATGCTCTATAAGTCATCCTTTTGACTGGAGTATTGTGCAGAGGCACAGAATGTGCAGTGAGGGAGAACAAATGAATTTCTTGAAAATGTGCTATATAGTTCAAGAATTCCAATTAGGTTTCCAAAAGAAACCTAATGAAAAGTTCTCAAATTGTAGCATCTGTAGGCTTTTAAGTATTGCAACTCCACCAAAATATAGTTCTGTATTTTTTTTTGTAATTGGAAATCCATTGGGTGAATAAACAAAGCAACACAAAAAACTGTAATAGCACATTTTTTTAGTAGATTGAGGATTTTATAGGTCTTAGTCTGTTCTGTGCTTCTGTAATAGAAAACCACAGACAGAACAACTTATAATGAAGAGAAATAGATTAGCTCATGGTTCTGGAGGCAAAGTGTAGCATCAGGTGAAGGCTTTCTTAATACATCATCTTATGGCAGAAGGGAAAAGAGAGAGCATGCAAGTATGAGAGAGAGAGAGAGAGAGAGAGAGAGAGAGAGAGAGAGAGCGAGCGAGCAAGTGAGCGCACCAAAGTCATTCATTTATAAGGAACCCACTCCCACTCCTATATTAAGGAACCCACTCCCAAGATAATGCAAGATAATGGCATTAGTCCATACTTGACAGTATTGTCCCCATGACCCAAATTCCAAATTCCTCCATCTCCCAATACTACTGCATTGGGGATGAAATTTCTAGTACAAGACCATTGAGGGACACATTAAAACCACAGCATTTTAGTATTTTGTTTTCATGAATATATAGAAAATGAGTAAGCTTGCAAACTTATCATTTAAACTTAGGACATGTTATCAATGTTACAACCTAAGGATGTCTTTCATAATTCTATGCTCTATCATCTGATTCAGTGTGGCATTCCTTACCATTCCAATAAAGGATTGCAAGTCAAGTCCTTTTAAAACCCTTTATTATATTCTTCCATCTATGAGAATATGACAAATCTTAAATAATTTCAGAATCTACTCTTTCCATTCCAGAATCGATTCTGTGTATATTTCCAGCCCTATACTTCTTGTTACCTTTAGCTAGAGCCTGTATCTGCATGTTCATTAATGAATACTTATATACTAAAAATCTCTCATGAGGATATCACTGTCAAAATCATGCTCAGTCCTGATTCTGAATAGTGAGGATTGGATACATAACCACTGCAAATATTTAATGTCTCTTTGTGGAGTTGCAGATCGTTTCAGAAGCAGGCCTTAGACACATGAGTGGCTCTTCCATCAATGCATCATATATGACCAGAATAATATTTTTCACACAAACTTCATCACGTGCTATAAAATAATTAAAAGAGATCAATGTGATTGGTGATCTCTATCTTTCCTTAATTTAGAAAAGAAATACTGTGTGGCAGGGTGTTTTATCCAGTGAAATAAGGTAGAGAAAAGGAGTGCCTGGGGAAATTAGACTTGGGTTTTTGTATCAGCTCTGTCAATTCAGTTAATGACTTCTTAGCAGTTTCCTCTTTCTTTGCTCAAAAGGGAGAAACAGTAAGGGTTAAGTGAAAAAACACGCATAAATTTCTTTCCCTTCGAAATCATTCATCCAATGGTAAGTACTATTCTTAATGTTTAAATGCACGGTTATTATATCAGGTTTTCTTATCCAGCTAACTTATATCTATGGAAATTCTGAGTTATATTATTAATTGGGCACCAATATGTATTGTATCTGCTCTAGAATAGTACAGAAAATATCCAGATCCTAAAAAGGCATGGCATGCATAATTGCTAAAGTTAATGAATTATTTGTTGCATTAGTCAGCTTTGCATCACTATGACCAAAATACCGGATAAGAACAACTTAGAGGAGGAAAAGCTTATTTGGGGTTTCAGAGGTCTCAGTTTATAGATGGCCAACTCCATTGCTCTGGACATAATGCAGAGCATCATGGCAGAATGGCATGAAAGAGAAAAGCTGCTCACTTCGTAGAAATCAGGAAACAGAGAGAGCAGGGAGAAGGGAGGGAGCTACAGGAAGATGAAACCTTCCAGGAAACACTTGACCCACCTCCTCCAATCACATCCACCCACCTCCTGTTACCACACAGTCACTCAATTGAAATTAAGACGGACTGATTAAGTAAGAGCTCTCACAATTGAATCATTTCACTTTTGAATATGCCTGCATCTACACTGGAGTTTTGGAGGGATACCTCATATCCAAACCATAACTTTTGTGTTTCTATAAATTGGAAGGCTCTATGTTTGTTGATGGAGCTCCATAAGAGTCTACACATATCCTTGTAGAATTTACATCTACAAAAGCTAAGTCAGCATTACTATCAAATAAGATAGGTAATATAATAGGAGGTATATAGGAAACATGGAAAGGGCATCCAACCAAGTCACGATGATCAGAGAAAACTTATAGTTAGTGAAATTTGTAAAGATTGCTGAAGGAAGATGGATCAGGCTGGAGAAGTGGGCAGTGGCAGGGATGTATGTGATTTGTAAAATGAAGGATTTCAGGTGGACAGTGGTGAGTGTGCAGTTCTTCGGGAAGTACATGGATTTGAATATAGCTAGAGCTCTAGGAATCGGAGGGCATAATGGAGAGAGAGAAGAGATTGTAAAGGCAGATGGAGATCATGGAGAGCCTGGTAAATCACATTCAGTAGTTTGGGCTTATTTTAAGAATGATAAGTTCCTGTAGTGTTTTTAGCAGGTGAATGACTAAACAGACTTTTAGTTTTAGAACCATCATTGAATACTGTTTGAAGAATGGATAGAAGAGTAAAAAAGGAAATGGAACAACCAGCTGAAGAAACATTACATGAATAGAAACAATATGCTTCTATTTGAACAACACAGGGAACCTTCCCTTAATACCTAACAGTCATTTTTGCCTATGTAGAAATGTTCACAGTTAATAGCGATCTTGAGCAACTATAGGTTTTCTCAAAGGCAAAACAACTTTTTATTGGACCATCTACACTTTACTTTTAGCTTAAATTTTGCATAGAAAGAACAGCAGCTTCAAGTTCCTTATTAGAGAAAATATTCTGAAATACGAATAATATTCAATCGTACTTTCAAATTCTAGAGTAAAACAGATTTTTATTATCAACGATGTGGGGACATCTCAAGGGGAGCCAATAGTTCATAACCTCATATTCCTTTAATGATGAGAAGAGAGAGATTATTCATTTGGACTTGGAAAGAAGCATAATCATTATGTTAAAATTCCTGACATGTAGATAATATTTCAAAGATACATCAAAGCCTTGCAAAAATTTCAAATGTAAAGATTGCTTTCATCTCTAGGGTGTTGTCATTCCCAGAGCCAGAAACTGATTACTTCCCTCCTGAGTATAACTGATAATTTTAGTATATTAGGCACAATGAGTTCTGTTGTTGTTAATATTATTTTAGATTGGACATTGAAAATTTTTACTATTTTTATTTTGGTGGTTCTCTTCTATAATATAGTAGTATAATATAATATAATGAAAGTAATTTAGAAATTACCTTGGTTGTAGAGGCACTATTTGCTTGGCAAAAAGAATTTATCAAATTTCAGGTTTTCTAAGAAACCAGAAAATTCTAGTAATGAAATCACTCCTGTCCAGTTAATGCATGTGATTTCAGAATGTCTCTGTTAGCATGCAACCATGTTTCATTTATTTCTTTTCAGACATATAACTCTATCAGGAATGAGTGATTATACTGCTAACCACTCCATTAAGGAGGGTCTGGAAAAGGTCAGAGGCAGAGAACAATTTGGGGGAGAGGTGATTTGGATGACAATATATTCATCCTGACTCCCCAGCTCTGCTGCTAGGTTCACCGTGCTTCATCCATCTCATGCCCATTGCACCCAGTACAGTGCATGGCACAGAAAAGCCCACAATCTCTTGTCCTCCATACCAAAATCTAAAAAGCTCTGGAAATAGCACATTTTGAAAGTAACTGATTTGTAGCAAAACTTGTCCTGAAGTGAGGTGAGCCTATTTTTAGTCTTCTTTATTTATCCCACTTAGTGTGAATGTTTTGATTGCTGTAGAAATATTAATGTACTTGATTATGGGGTGCTGCCCCAGGCCCTACTGGAGGTGTTGCATAACATGTTTTAGATACTGTTTGCCTTTCTAAAATCTGAGAAATCTGGAATTCTGAAATACTTATGGCCTTTGGGGTTTTGAGTAACAGATTGAAGAAAATCCCATGTACTCAGGGTTTTCCAAGGGCCAGGCAGTTCTCTGAGCACTTTATACCCAACCCCTTGTTGCAGCAGTCATGAGAGACGGAAGTTACAGGGTGAAAAGGGAAGGGCTTTAAAAGTGGGCCGACCTGAGTTGCAGTTCCAGCTCCATTACTTACCCACCTGTATTTCTTTGCACGTGGTCATTTTCCTCATCTGAAAGTGGAAGATAATAATAGTAGTTTCCTAATAGGAATGTAATAGTGTTTAAATAGCTTAAGAGATGTGAAGCCCTTGGAACTGTGACTACCCAGAATTATTATTGTTAATCATTGTGGTAAAACTGTGATGTTGACACAATGAGATCTGTGAGGTTAAGTAACTTACCCATTAAACTGAGATCTGTTGAGGTTAAATAACTTACCCACGCTCAAATATCTAGAAGTCACCGAGAAGGGCTTGAATCTGTATCTGTAAGGTTACTAAATTAACAATTTTTTGCCCTTGTATACTATTATATTTCTGTAGATGAAGGAGGTTTAATGATGTGAATGAGAAGGTTGCGAGAATAAGGGGTTGCCTGAAAGAAGGTCAGGCAGTAAGGATTCTCCCATGGGGAGTCCTCAGTAGCCAGGTGCTGTCTGCTAAGTTGCAGGAGGAAGAAATAAAAGGCACAGATGAAAGTAATATGAACTTCTGCTTACTCTCCATTATTGCTTAGGATTGTTTATATCGTCATTGCTGTAGATAGGCAGATGTGTTCTGTACAAACAGAGAGTGGAAAAAAACCTGATTTTAGCATGTGGAAAGGTAAAAAAAAATAATGTTGGAAGTTGGAAAGCATTTAATTTTGTTATCAGAGTTATTAATTCATGAAATGAGGATGGTTAATTACTGGTATTTTTAGAAATTTAATGAAGTTCTAAATCCTTGTATCTGGAATCATAACTTGATTGATTTCAAATGAATGGAACCATTGAGTTTTCCCCTTCAATTTCCATTGAAGACTCTTATGAGACTCCCTTGTTTCAATAAGGCTCTCTTTGAGGTATTTATTTTGAAGCATGTACTGAATGTGTTTGAAGAAAGACAAAAAGTATGAGAACAATTCTGCTTGCAAATATATGCGTAAACAAGAAAATTGTGAAGAAATTGATGTTTTTTAAAAGCACGAATATAAAAAATGTTAAGTATGGAAGACATTACTTCAGATTCCACCAAGGGATTCTAACCTGTTAAGTTTTATAATGAATTTTTAAATGTTCAAAGAATGACAATTTTCACAATATACTATGTGTTTCAGAGCACTGGAAGCAATTTTTTAAAAGCTTTCAAGTAAATTTTATGAACATCTACTTGTTCTGAATGTGATAGTCAAAACTGTATATCAAATTTAGTTATAAATATAGAATACCAGATTACTAAACATAATCCTACCAAATTTAATTCAAGTGTATATTAAAATATTGAGCACCTTCAATTAGGATTACACTAGGCCTTAGAAAAAACATGTGATATCAGAAAATTTATTATTAAGACAAGTTTAGTCAGTATACAAAATAAGAAATAATATACCCTGAACCTAAAAGAAAAAAATTAAAACTGGGACTAAGAATGTTTATCAATAAATTGCCCATACTAAAGTTGTTAGTTTTCCTTATACCAGCAAAACCCTTGATGAAACAGACCTGGTTTATGCACAAGTCTGAACCTTAAAGGAGGCTTGATATAGTTAAAAATTAATAGCACCCACTCAACATTTTTAAGGTTCTAATATATTTTAAGAATTTTATTTATATAATAAAAGCAAACAAACAAAACAAATGTGGTCTTCTAACAAACAAACAGATGTGGTCTTCTCATGGAATATGTAGTAGTAGAAACAGAAAATTAATGTGATGCCTATAACATAATATAGTCATTGTTAAAACTAGATGGAATGGTTATATGCCAAAATTAGCAAACAAACTTATGAAAATTTAACATTTTCTAAACATCTATCTTTTTTTTTAAAGAGAGAGAGAGAACTTTTTTTTAATATTTATTTTTTAGTTTTCGGCGGACACAACATCTTTGTATGTGGTGCTGAGGATCGAACCCGGGCCGCACGCACGCCAGGCAAGAGCGCTACCACTTGAGCCACATCCCCAGCTCAAAAACATCTATCTTTTAAAATTATTATGTTGAGCATGTACTCCTTTGATAATAAAACATAAGAAATAAAATCATAAATTTTGGAGTTTTAATTTAATGCATTTATGCCAATTTCTAAGTAGTTAGCACAAAATATAAAAATATATATTATGTAAATTCTTTTTATTAGTGGTAAAGATACAATGCAATTTGTAGTTTTAGAGTGGTGCAGAAAGTTAAATTGAAGAAACTATGTCTATTAGTGAAACAGTAGCAGAAATATCTTTTGAAAAATCAATATTCGTATATTTTCAATGACACTGGTAATAAAAACTTAACATTTATAATGTACAAATAAGACAGCTTTATTCTACACCTTTGTTTAGATGAAAGCTTGATAACTTAATTGCATAAATTAGTCTAGAGAAAAAAATAAGTTGGCTTTAATAACCCATTAAGTCTCAAATTTTTAATTCTGCAAGTATTTCAATGAAATTGACACAGATGTATTAAAAGAGATGGAAAATCATAATCTGGAGCTTATACATATTATATTAATTAATAATATAATTAACATATTTATATTTTTATTATTACATAATTATATATTACTTATAATATACTGTACAAAAGTTTTTATACATGTTCTACATCTGGAATCATGGGGCTAAATGAGTTAAATATTTTTTCTCATATAATTGGAATTGATATTCAATTGTATGAAATTTTTTGAAAGCTTTGTTGGTTTCTTCTTTTTCTCTGATATAAGGAACAATTCTTAAAGTGTATATAAGATTAAATCCTCATAAATTCTGTCCAAAATGAAAAAAAAAAACCACTAAAATTGATGAAGATGATAAAAGGATCATATTTATTTTCTGAGATCCAATTGATTTTCACTTTTAAATATCCTTTATCCTCTGAATGGTTTATAGATCAGTAAAATAGTCTGTCATTTCCTCCAGAAAGCCTCCTTTTTACTAATGTTCTGATTCAGCTTTACAGTTGAACTATATAATTACATAGTGCTATATGCACGAAATGTTGTTGGAACATTTAGGTAAATTTTTTATAATGAGATTTAACTCGTATTTTCCTCTTTCTTCCTTTAGAATATTTCTGTTTTTCATATTTAACCTTGAAGTGAGACCACCTCCTGGTTCATTTGTTTTCTATAAGGTTGAAACCATCAAGCCCAAAGAGAGAGTAGTCATATATTTGTTGTCTATTACTTAATCTATTAGCTGATAGGTCCCATAGCTTTTCTGTTCAGGCTCTTTTCTCCTCTTGAATAAGTAGGGCTTAAATGCTTGCACCATTATGAAATAACAGTCTTAACTTGTTATTTCACACTGACAGTACAAATTTTTTTATATCAAAGACAGAAATGTCTTTGTGTGAAGCTGTATTCTGAATGGTTTCATGTGTGTTATCTCATTGTTCTTCATTGCAATCCTATGTAATTGTTTTTTAAAAAGATAGTGTATTTTGATTATTGTTGTGTTTGATTTGATCTTCAATTGGGAATTTTAAGGCTCTGAAGAAGTCTTTGTTTGCATAGTTGGTAGGCAGCAAATCCAGTTTCCAAACTTGGAATTTTTGAGTCCAAATATAGGATACTTTTTAGTTTATAATGAAGTCTCTGAGAAGATTTTGAATAGTCTACAAAACACAATTTCAAGAAACAAATCTTCATTGCCTTCAATACTAACAGCAACTCTGCTAAATGAATTTGATCTTGATTGTATTCAGAGTTTCAGGAGTCATATTGCCATCCCTGTGGGACAATTCTCAGTTCATTCTTACCTACCACCTGATTTCTTTTACAAGAGGTCAGTTTTCTCATAAGAGCTAGTGGATCTCTCGTGAGCATTAATTTATGTGGTACAGTGAAGCTGCCTCACTAAACATAGATGTAGATGTCTTGCTGTGAGTCATTAGCTCACTTGTGATGTAGAAGGGTCTCTTGACTACTTCATCAGTATACCAAATCCGGGCCATGCTTCCAGCATCTTCCTGGCAATAAGCCTTATTGTAAAGTTTGAAAAGATCAGTCAGTATCTTGGGCATTCCACATTGAAGAAGAAGGAGGCATCAAGGCGAGGCTTGAGCATTTGATTCTAGGAGAACATATTTAGTCTGTGTTCATATCAACTCATGTGTTAATATATAAAATATGAAGCATTGCTGTTTACCGCTGTTCTCATGTCCTCCTTTGGAAGACAACTCCCAACTTTGTTAAGGTAGCCCCCATCTCCTTACAAAATATTTGTCTCAAATGATGCTACTCCAACCCAGATAGTGGCAGACCTGACTGGTCCAAGAACAATCCCATTCCTCAGTGAATTGTTCAATAAGACAATGAGGTTTCAAGGCAAGCCTCCAAGGCGACATTTGGAGAAAGCCATCTACTGCCAAAAAAAGAACTTAATTTTCCATTTCTGTATGACACTATATCTGGATATGGTAACAGATTGCTGTTTGACTAAGGATGGAATAACAAGGCCAGTAGAGCAGAACAGTTGAACTGACCTGGCAACGTGATGACCTGGCTGAACCGATGAGTCAATAAATCTAATGACCTCTTTTCCTTTGGTTTTTATAAAATTTCAGAAAAAAAGTTTTCAATACTTTAAGCCAATTTGAGTTGCTGTTCCTTGTTGATTGTAGCTGACAGCACCTTTAGGTAATACAATGCCAAAATTTCATTCCAATTCACAAATTCTTTAAAAATGTCTATTTTATAAAAATAAACAAAACTATTGGAATTCTGTAGCAACATTCAAATTTAACTGGACATTGCATTTATCTGCCAATCCTATTCTTAAGTGGTGTTTGAGGGGTTGGGGTTGTGGCTCAGAGGTATAGCGCTCATCTAGCATGCATGAGGCACTGGATTGGATCCTCAGCATCACATAAAAATAAAGATATCGTGTCCACTTAAAATTAAAAAATAAATATGTTTTTAAAAAATGGTGTTTGAACATTTGAATTAGATGTCATTTCATTCAGGATAGATCATGTTATGCTGCAATGAAATAAAACTCTTGAGTCTTAGTAGTTTAAGACAAAGTTTTATTTCCTATTGCTATTTTATGTCCATTATAGGGTAACAGAGAAGGCCCCCAAATTATAGCAGTTTGGAGATTACCATTTCAAAGTTGCTTTTTACTATTCCAGAGTGGGAGGAAAAAGCTTTGTGGACTCTCACATTAGTAGTTAAGTGCGCTGATCTGAAAGTGACACACATTACTGTCCCATGTAACTTACTGACTGCAAAGAGTCCCTGGCATCCATCAGTTAAAGAGGAACCAAGCATGCAGTCCCATAATATCCTGAGAATGGTCCTGGAATTGCATGAAGAATAGCACTAATAATGTAATCTCTAAATAGAGTTCACCATAGAAATAATCGGCCCTTTCTTGTGCCCCCATAGGAATTTATTTGCAATTCTATAATGATATTTATCTTATTCTAACTTGCAAACTTATTGTTTACTTGTTTTTACCCTGTGGGATAGAAATTATTGGAAAAGCAGGTCCTATAATTGGGTTTACAGAGAGTAGACCCTCATCAGCGGATGCTGCGTCTTGTGTTGGAGGTCACCACTCGCTCACCTCACTCTGATCCTGGCCCTCTGCATGTGGCACTTCTTCCCAGGTTTGCTGTGGAGATGTCTACGTTGTGGTCTGTGTTGGCCTATTCCTACACAGGCTGTCTTCTCTTTCTAATTTTCTCCTGCTATTTCCCTGGGGGTTCTATAGGGCAGGCAGAAAGCAGGTTTCTCTGCTCTCAGACACCGCATTCTCTACGTTCACCAGCTTGGAGGAGTTGATGTGGTATTAATTTCTTTCTTTTCCCCTATCCTTTCAACCATGTCAGATAATTAGATGTTTATTCACATAAATAGATAAGCACTTATGTGTAGAACCATAGTTAATTCAATAAAATATATTCACTTCTCAAATGGGAGATTTCTTTTGAATTTATTTGATATAAGTAACCAAATTTTGGTGGATGCCTGCCAGAAATAGATCACCTTTTATGTACAACTCAGCAGACACATTTTTAATAAATAAAAAGAATGGAGGAAAAGATGTTTTTATGGTGTTTAAGCTCCAAATGAAGGCTGGAGTAAATGAGCATTTTAATATCTGAAGAGGAGTGGGTCAGAGTTAACGTGTACTCTCACAGAGAAAATTTATTTGTGTCTAAATAAGAGACGTTTTTTGGCTATACAACACTGCTGTGCAGTTTCCATCTCTCTCATATTGAGAACGAAGCAAGGTTTAATAGATTATTTGTTGTTATTTATCTTATTTTTACTAGAGGAATCCATGTGCCATAGCATCAAGAGTGATCAAGATAGTCATTCAATTATTATATTCTAGAACATCTGAATACTAGTTTTATATATCTGCACTCATTTCATGACATTTTAGTCACAATGATATTCAAGAATTCTGATAAAGTTTAATTAATGATCTAGAATATTCAAGTTTGCTGTTGTTTAAATTGTCTGCTTAGAAGATTAAACATTAACATTTCAAAAAATGTTAGAAATGTGAGGAAGAACAGTATTGAATCTAAACTTAATCAGAATTCGTATTAAAGGAATTTGTGTTTAAAAATGACTTTTTAATTGGGAAGAATAAAGTATTTTTGTAAAGATAAAAAAATGAAACTCAGAAGATGGGGAATGAAAATACCCTGAAGTAGATTGTACTGGTTAAAATCCTCCTAAAGTTTTCCCTGATGCTCAGTGAAGGGAAAGTACAAATAAAGTCTGATTGATTAAGAGATTTATATATGAGGATAATGTTATGGGACTGAAGTAAAAGGCAGATTTTTTATGCATACTTGAACTCCAAAGCATTGGAAATAACTAAATATTTAAATAACATGATTAATATTGTAGTGACAAGTTTATGTGAATTTTTTTGTCTTCAATTTAAATTTATTTTTTGCATCTTAGAAAACTCCTTTATTATCATGAACTTTCTGTTCAAAATTCATTTTTATGTGCACCACCAAGTCCTATTTTGAAATATTGTGTATATTTCCAAAAGGATATATATTTATATCGAGTCTTAATGGGTAGGCAGTCAGTCACAGGCATGGGATTGCTCTAGTGAGAAAAGCTTGATTTGTGACAATATGAAAAACAGGAAGTGGATTTGAAAAGAATGTGATATTTTTTATATGCATTTCACCCAACCCCACTTAAATTTGTAAAAGAATGAGCAAAGATGGAGAGGTTGGAAATGTATTTTATAGCCCCAAATATGGAAACAGAAATGATTCACTTGTAGTTCTCACTATTTTCCAGGGAATTGTAAAATAATTTCAATTGTATCTTTAAATTAGCCCTCATAACTAGTTTCCTTTGATGTGTTTCTTTAATGTCAGACATAGGAATGTACAATGAGAGAAATTAAAACTATGATGGACTTCATTTTAAATAATTTAGCTATGGTCTTGTAGAGAAATGCTTGTTTCTTCTTTGACTTGTGAACATTTTGCTGTTGATGGATAATGAAGGATAAAAGAAGGCTCAAATAATGATTATGGAGTAAAATTAGTAAATAATTTCATAGGCAAATATAACATTTTTTACTGGTGACAGTATTCTAAGTGATAGTAGTTATTAGTATGATAATTGGTAGTAGGTATATAATAGTATAGATGGCATGTAAAAGAAAAATATAGCATATTACAGAATACTTGAAATTGGTTATTAAATGGTTTTCTGTTAGGTCTGGCATCTCTGAAAGGGTTTAATAATTGCTACTTTTGCTTCTCTCACAGTTCTGTCTGGATCTGTGGTTGTAATAATTTTACCTTGTCAAAGCTGGCTCCCATCAGGGGGTTAGAAAACCCTAAATTGGTGCTCTAGGGATTTAGAAGGAAGAAGACACTCAGGAAATGGGGCTGGGTAGCAATCTTGTGGAACTGTATCCATGCAGTTGCAGCCTGACAGTGTTGAAGCTTGAACTTGGTTGAGACTCATGCACTTAAATGCCAACGAAACGGTGTAAAAGTCCAGCACTTTCTAAGATCTCAGTTGCCATCATGTAGCAGAGAATGCTTCCATTATTTTTAAAATTAGGTTTCCAGGTTGATGGCACTCGATGGACTATTGGAGGTTATTAGAAAGGCAAAGATTGATTTACAAATAGCCTGATGCTTTCTCAGCAGCTGGGAGAATGAAGGTACAGGGCAAAGTTCATGTACTTTCTGCTTTACTTTTTCTTGCCAGGACATGCCACAGAATGCAAATTTGAATACCACAATTTATATATGAGCTTTGTAGATGGAAACCTTGAACAGGCTTATTCTTATTTCAGACACTGGACATTTTTCATAAATGAGGACAAATGAATAAGTACAATGAAAAATATGCATTGTTTCTTATTTGTATATTAGACTGGGATTAGTATGATATGTAATGCTAAGTACTTTTGTTTAAACTCTAAAATGGCCTTATGCTGGTTGTTATGGTTTGGATATGATGTGTTTCCCAAAAGTTCATGTGTGAGTTCATGAATGTTCAAGGTGAAATTCTTAGATTATGAGAGCAATAACCTAAGTGGATTATTCCACTTGAATAGATTAACTAGGTGATAACTGTAGGAAGATAGGTGTGGCTGGAACAAGTAGGTCACTAGGGGCATGACTTTGGGATTTATATTTTGTCCCTGGCACCTTATTCACTCTCTATCTGCTTCCTTACTGTCAGGTCCCAAGCATCTTTCCTCTGCCACACCCTTCTGCCATAATGTTCTGCTTTACCTTGGACCCAGAGCTATGGAATCTGCAGACCATGGACTGAACCTCTGAAACCATGAACCAAGATAAAATTTTCTTTCTCTAATTCCTTGTCAGGTTTTTGTCACCGTGACAAAAAGATGACTAACATACTGGTATACTTAGCCTATATAATCACTTCCCTTTCAGCGTGGCTGGGGTCTGTTAATCAGAAGGGATATCATTTCTGTAATTGGGTTATATTATATATTGCTAAGGTGAAAGAATTTTGCAGGCGTAATTGAGACTCCTAATCAGTAGACTTTAAGTTAATTCAAAGGGTGACTATTCAGGGTAGATGACACTTAAATCAGGCAAGCCCTTAAAGAAAGTAAAATCTTAGATAATCGAAAAAGTCAAGAGACATTCAAATCAAGAGAAATTAAGTTGCTATGCAGTGAGAAGGCCAGATGGCTACCACCTGAGAACAGCCCCTAGGAGGTAATGACTCTAGGCTGACAGACACCAAGAAAATGAGAACTTCAGTACTATAGCAACAGAGTTCTAGCAGGAATCTGAATGAATTTGAAAGAGGATTTCACACCCCAAAGGCGACGGCAGCCTCGCTAATACCTTGAGAGATCCTGAGCAGAGAACTCAGATCCTGGACTGTACCAGGACTTGTAACTGACAGAAACTTTAATAAATGAATATTGCCCAGAAATCTGGATAAGCTCATATATGAGAACTATTGACAAAGGGCAACATCAACAACATATTTTTTAAAAAGAAAAAAAAACAGCTGCATCATGATAACACGTTAGTCTTATTGATTCATGTACAATGGGTAATGTCAATATCTTGGGAGAAAGTCTAATTTTATAGACTGTATATAAATTATACATATATGTATGTGTATATATATATATATATATATATATATATATATATGTTTGTTTTGTTTTTCTAAGAAATGGAACATATTTAGTGCAGTGAATACATTTGAGTCTTTCATCTTTAAATGCAGTGGTTTGAATTAGATGACCTATCTGTGTCTGTCTACATCTAGAATTCTAGGATTCTTGATTCATGGGAATCCTAAATCAAGGAATTCTTGTAACTAGAGGTAGTTTTATGGAAAGAGCATTGGAAGAAATAGATTTTCTCCTGGGTTGCTCTGCTACTACCTGTGAGACCTTGAGCAAGTCACTTAATTAAGCACCTGTTTCATTCTGTAAAGTATAGATACTAGCCCCAGCTGACTCACAGGAAAATTTGAAACTGTATGAGAAAGAGCATTGTAAAAGCATAAAGTACTAATTACTTCTAGGTCATACCTATCTCTTTGCTATATTCTGCACTTAGACCTTGACTTAGGAAAAGAAAGTAGTTATGATTTTAGAACAGAAAATGAAATTGTTTTTCTTTTACTTGATCATATCGGATTAGAACATTTGGAAAATTTAATGTAGACAAGGTAACTGATTTCTACCTTTTATTCTGTTATGTTGTCTTTCTTTCCCAGGAAAAGCAAACAATTGATGATCACAAGAGATCAAGTCTTTGGTTTAAGAACCTTATGGTCTCAACAATAACCAATGATGTCCTCATAGCACTGATGCTTTTGAAAGTAAAAAGATATTTTAGCAGAAAAAAAAAGATGTACATGCTATTTTGCAAATCTTTCACTTTATCTCTTCTATCAATTTGAATTCTCTGAATTTCTTTTTTCCCCTCTATTTCTCTAATTTCACTAAGAAAAAAAAAAGAAAGAAAAATAACAACCACAGTAATTATGAAAACTATACTTTGGGAATAGACTTTTAAAGTTTAAGATTTGCTGGACAAAATACATGATTTGATAACTTAATCTTTTTGAGCAACAAAATCACAATAATAGAGCTGTTTAAAAGTAATGCAATTACAAACCAGTTTGGGTGGAAGAAAGACCACCCTTCTGCTAATGTGACTTTAGCTATCAGTGTTGATGTATTTATTCTTTATTGCTTGGATATTTGAATGTTCTAAACTCCAAGTTTTTTTCTTTGTGCGGCTTCCTTGCGCTGTCATTCCTGTTTACTTACGATTTTCTTTACATTCTTTACATTTATAAATGATTCCTATTTCAAATTGCTGTTATTTCTAAAGAGAAAAATGTAAACTCTAAGAAACCATTTTATATTTTTGAGAAAAATTCTAGGGAATTTTTAATCCATATATTTCCTGTTTCGTTTACTAAACAGTTTTCATTTTACAAATAGAAATATGTCTATTTGATCAATATTTGTTGTCAAATAGAAACAGAAAGAAAATAGAAATAGAAAAGAGAAATAGAAATAAAAATACTGATAATAGGGAATAAATCACCTAAAAATGTATGCCTGCAGATAAGCACCAGTACCATTTAGATGTATATTGTTTTATATTTTTAAAATTTTCTTATTTTTATCAACATGTACATGAGTTCATTTAGTGCCCAGTTTTTATATTCTAAAAATTAAGTTGTACCATAATAAATTTTTGTTTCCTTTTTTTCACCTAACTATATATATATAATGCAATTTTTATACCAGAATATAGATTTTCATGGTAATTTTAATGGTTTTATAACATTCCATAGAGTGGTACATTTATTTAACAAACTTCCACTTTTGAACACTTAGGATATTTACTAAAGGCAGGAATGGGTGAGCAAATGTTAAGAGCATGGTGAATAGGGTGAAATTTCCTTGGTTTACATGTTAGCTCTGTCACTACCAAATGAGTGTTCTTTGGGAATTTCTTAATTATTCTGTTGCTCAGTTTCTTCATAGGTAAAACAGAAATTTTAATAATAATTTCCAGGTTGTGAGATATTAATGAGGTAAAGGTAAACATTGTAACATTTGTATGATTCCATTTAATTTGGGGCTGAAAAGGCAGAGAGAAATCTCACACACTGTCTCATTGCTAAAGCAACAAAGTTCTGTAAATGGAGAGATCTGAAACAAACATACTTGCAGGTCTTACTTACCCTTAGACATTTACATCCATAGGTGTATTGAATTATGCAAGAACATAAAACATCTGTGATGCAACTAATTTCCTTATTGATGTAAATATTTAGCCTCTCAGACTATCTGACTAATAGCAGAAACGATGAATCTGTTCTGGTGAAAAGATTTTCAACTTTAGTTTTTGCTTTTTAAACCAACACATGATAATTGTACATAGTTATGGGATACAATGTAATAGTTTGATACATGCATGTATTTTATGATGATCAAATCAGGGTAATTAGTGTATTCATCATCTCATTTACCAGTTGTGTGTATGTGTGTTAGAAACATTAAAAATCTTCTCTTTTAGCTATTAGGAAATATACAGTGAGTTATTGTTAAGCATTGTCATTGTACTGTGCTATAGAACACGGGAACTTACTCCTCCTAATTGTTATTTTGTGCCTGTTAACCAGCCTCTATCTACCCTTTTCATTCTTTCTAGCTGCTAATAACCACAATTCTACTGTTTACTTTTGTAAGATTAACTTTTTAAGCTTCCACACATGAGTAAGATCATGTGATATCTGACATTCTGTGCTGGGTTTATTTCATTCAACATACTGCCCTCCAGGCTCATTCCTGTTACCATAAATGACAGGATTTTATTTTTCGTGGCACTGGGTGCATATATTACATTTTCTTTATTCGATAATCCATTGATGAACACATAAGTTGACTCATTATATTGTCTATTATTTTTTATTTTTTATTTTATTTTGTTTTTTATTGTTGGTTGTTCAAAACATTACATGGTTCTTGACATATCATATTTCACACTTTGATTCAAGTGGGTTATGAACTCCCATTTTTACCCCGTATACAGATTGCAGAATCACATCGGATACACATCCACTGCTTTACATATTGCCATACTAGTGTCTGTTGTATTCTGCTGCCTTTCCTATCCTCTACTACCCCCCCTTCCCTCCCCTCCCCTCCCGTCTTCTCTCTCTACCCCATCTACTGTAATTCATTTCTCCCCCTTGGTTTTTTTTTCCCTTTCCCCTCACTTCCTCTTGTATGTAATTTTGTATAACCCTGAGGGTCTCCTTCCATTTCCATGCAATTTCCCTTCTCTCTTCCTTTCCCTCCCACCTCTCATCCCTGTTTAATCTTCTTCTCACGCTCTTCCTCCCTACTCTGTTCTTAGTTACTCTCCTTATATCAAAGAAGACATTTGGCATTTGTTTTTTAGGGATTGGCTAGCTTCACTTAGCATAATCTGCTCTAATGCCATCCATTTCCCTGCAAATTCTATGATTTTGTCATTTTTTAACACAGAGTAATACTCCATTGTGTATAAATGCCACATTTTTTTTTATCCATTCGTCTATTGAAGGGCATCTAGGTTGGTTCCACAGTCTTGCTATTGTGAATTGTGCTGCTATGAACATCGATGTAGCAGTGTCCCTGTAGTATGCTCTTTTTAGTTCTTTAGGGAATAGTTCGAGAAGGGGAATAGCTGGGTCAAATGGTGGTTCCATTCCCAGCTTTCCAAGAAATCTCCATACTGCTTTCCAAATTGGCCGCACCAATTTGCAGTCCCACCAGCAATGTACAAGTGTACCCTTTTCCCCACATCCCCACCAGCACTTGTTGTTGTTTGACTTCATAATGGCTGCCAGTCTTACTGGAGTGAGATGGTATCTTAGGGTGGTTTTGATTTGCATTTCTCTGACTGCTAGAGAGGGTGAGCATTTTTTCATGTATTGGCTATTATTAATAGTTGAAATAAACATGAGTGTGTATACATCTCTTTAGCACATTATGCCATCTATTTTGGATGTACACCTAGTAGTGGGATTGCAGGATCATATAGTAGTTCTCTTTTTACTATATTTTTTTTGGTGGAAAATTTTGTATTTTTTCCATAAAGGGTGTACTAATTTACATTTCCACCAACAATGTGTAAGAGTTCTCTTTTCTTGCCAGGTGTGGTGGCTTACACCTGTAATCCCAGCAGTTCAGGAGGTTGACAGGAGGACCCTGAGTTCAAAGCCAGTCTTACCAAAATCGATGTGCTAAGCAAACTCAGTGAGACTCTGTCTCTAAATAAAATACAAAATAGGCCTAGGGGCGTGACTCAGTGGTCGAGTGCCCCTATGTTCATTCCCCAGTACCAAAAGAGTTCCCCATTCTTCACACTCATAACAACATTTTGGCTATTCTAATTGAAGTGGTCTGATCATATTGTGGTTTTGATTTGCATTGTCCTAATGATTAATGATATTGAGCACTTTTTGTATGCCTATTTGACATTTGTATGTCATTTAAGAAATGGCTATTTGGATTTATTGCCAATTTTTAAATTAGAATATTATTATTTTTTATTTGTTGGATTATTTTAGTTCCATGTTTTTGTTTCTAATCCTCTGAATCATTTGAAAATATCTTCTCCCATTCTACAAGGCTGTCTCTTCAGACACATAGATGATCCAGATCCTGGGATTAACAAACATGAATTTTAGCCACAGCTGACATATTAAAGTAAACAAGGGAGAAATGAAGGTAATGGGTAAAATATAATTTTATATTTTTTAACAAAATCAAATGTATATTCTACTAATGTAGACCCTAAGAAGTCACTAGGCTAGATTAGCAGCATACTGGTGAGATCAGAGAAATGGTTTAGTGAAATCATAAGACAGGCCATTGGAAATCATCCAAAGTGAAACAGAAAATATAATAAAAATGCCATAAAAATTTTAGGAGGTATTTAGAACATAGTCAAATGGTATAAACAATGTAAAACTGGAGTAAGAAGAGAAAGAATGCCAGAAACAATATTTAAACGGATAGTGGCTGAAACATTTCCAAACTAATACATTTCAGGCTGAAGAATTTCAATGAACTACAAGTGAGAAAAAGACAGATTTAGGCACACATCATATTCAAATTGATGATAAGTACAAATAAAAATGAACTCTTAAAATTTCATAGAGAATTCTTAGAAACATACAGAACTATTGAATTCAATGGAGTAATAAATTTGTTGTTCCTATTTTAACATATTGTAGAAGAATGAAGACAATGGAATAATGTTTTTAAAGTATAATGACAAACAAAATATGTCAACCTAGAGTTCTATATTAAAAAAGAATATCTTTCAAAAATTCAAGGGATACATTTTCAAATAAACAAAGGCTGAGAGCTCTTATTACCAGAATACTAACAGTATGATAAATATTAAATGAAGTTCTTCATACCAAAGAAAATTATTTCAGAATGTAGGCAGAGAGCTGCAGAAAGGAATGAAGAGAATTGGATGAGGAAAATATCAAAAACAATGAATAAAGCAACAATTGTAAATCTATTATAGGATTTATAATTTATGGAGATATAAAATATAGTATGCTAATATCCACAAAAGAATAAAAAAGAAGAAATAAATCTATGCAAGTCAAAATTCTTGACTTGCTTGGAAAGTGGTAAAAGTAGTAATTTAAGATGTCCTTCAATAAGTTAACAGGGCATGTTGGCATCTTGAGGGTAACTTTAAGTCACAAAAATGTGTAACAAAAACATTAATGAATACAAATGAAATAATTTTAAAAACTACTAAATTATCCAAAGGAGGACAGGAAAAAAGAATCAAGGGATAAAGAAGTAATGTGACAAAGAAGTACAGTAAAAAGATAGACGATCTAAACCAAAATACAACAGCAGACACAGTTTACATGAAATACACATTATTTAACTGGATTGAAAAATAAAGAAACATGATGAAATTATATGCCAAGAACCTTTCTATGGATTTATGTAGTATTTAAGAAATTTTGCCTAACCCAAGAGGACAAAAATTTACCCTTATGTTTTCTTTCAATAATTTTCTCATTTTACATTTAGGTCTATTATCTACTTTTAGTTAATGTTTGTGTTTGCTCCAAGTTACAGATCCAATTTTATTTTGCATGTAGAAGTCTAGTTGTTCCAGCACCACTTGTTGAGAAGGTGATCATTTTCACCATTGAATTGTCCTGGCACTATTATGAAAATCAATTGACCATAAATGTAAGAGTTTATTTATGTAATTTTGAGTCTCTTCCATTGATCTACATGTCTCTTCTTATGTTACCACTGCACTGTCTCAATTATTATAATTTTGTAATGAATTTTGTGATCAATAAGTGAGAGTAACTTTAAGTTACCTTCCACTTTTCTCTCTTTCAATATTGTTTTGGCTCTTCTATGTTCCTTGCATTTCCAAATGAATTCCAGTATATTAATTATTATGATTGATTCTGTTATACATTATTAGATTTATTTTATTAGTGTATTTGAGAAAGACTTTGGTCCACATTTATAATGAATATTAGTTTATAGTGTTTTTGATGTCTTCTGATCTTGGTATCAGTATAATAATGTTCTCATGGAATGACTTAAAAAGTATTCCTTTTTCTTCCTTGTATTGGAATAGTTTGTGAAGGAGTGGTACTAATTCTTTTTTAAATCTTAGGTAGAACTCATTAGTAAGACAACCTGGGTGGGTTCATCTTTCTTGGTGGGTGCTTTTGATTACTACTTCAATCTCTATCTATGGTAGATCTATCAACATTTTCTCTTTTCTTCTTTAGTTTATTTTGGTAGTTTGTCTATTTTAGTTATTTAATTTTTTGTTTTATATTTGTTTATAGTATCCCTTTGTAATCTTTATTTCTATAAGTATAGTATGATGACTTTTCATTCTGGATTTTAGTCATTTGAGTCTATATTCTCTTTATTTCTTTTGCTAAATTTAGGTAAGATTGGTTTATTTGTTTTGCTCTTTTGAAAGAACTAATTTCTAGCTTTGTTGATTTTCTTTCTTGTTTTCCTACTTTTCCACTTATTTCTACTCTGATCTTCATTGTTTTTTTCTCCTCTGCCTGTTAGTCTTTCTTTGCTCATTTTTTCTAATTCTTTTGGTGGAAGTTTAGGTTATTAATTTGAGATCTTTTTTATGTTTGTGTCTAGAGCTGTGTTTTGCTTTAAGGACTGCTCTAGTGTCATCTCATAAGTTTTGATGTATCTTTTTGTTGTTGATGTTCATATTAAAGTATTTCCTAACTTATTTTATGATTTATTCTTTGACCCATTTATTATTTAAAAGCATATTATTTTATCTTTGCTACTTTAAAAATTTCCAAATTTGCTTCTATTATTAATTTTAATTTAATTGCATTGTAGTAAGTGAACATAGTTTGTATGATTTTAAAATTTATAGATTTATTGAGTTTTGTATTATTCTGCCACAAAATATAGCCTGGAGAATATTCCATGTGCTTTTTTGAGGAATGTTATTCTATTGATGTTGGATATAGAGTTGGGTCCAATGTTTAAAGTCCTATGAGTCTTCTCTTTCATTTTTGATTTTCTGTATAGAAGTTATGTCCAATATCTAAGGATATTATTGATATCTAATCCATTGTTGTTGAATTGTCTATTTCTCCTTATAATTCTATCAGTTTTTGCCTCATGTTTTCTGGAGTTCTGTTGCTGGATGTAAATATGTTTATACTTTTTCCATTTTTCTGATGGTTTGACTCTCTTGTTATTATAAAATGCCTCCCTTTGTCTTTCATAACAATATTTGCCTTACTAGTCTATTTTGTCTTATATACATATAGCCACTCCAAATTTCTTTTAGGTACTCTTTGCATGGTTTCTGCTATATATCTTTTTCCATCGTTTCAGTTTTAACATTGTGTTTCTGAATCTAATGTGTCTTTTGGAGGCAGCATATAGTTGAATAATTTTTTAAAATCTCTCCTGCCAATCTCTGCCTTTTGATTGGAGTGTTTAATTCATTGACATGTCGTGTTGTTTTTGTTTACAGGCAAATTAAATCTTTGAGTCAGTTCTCTCTTATATAAGCAATATTTATTCATTGTGATATGTTAGAGGTTTTGTATAGTTTACTGATATCTGTTACTATAAATTTCAGCATATTATTATAAACTAAGCATTTCAGAAAATGTGCATGGATATACAGATAATATTCTGTTAAGAAAAATAGGTGTAATTAAATAATCTATAATTAGAATGTTCAAGTATTCTACCTTTTCACCTTCCATAATATGTAATAACCATGGGCCTAATACTTCACATTGTCTTGAATCATTGTTCTACATGTTTTGATGACTTAACGTATATTTGAAAAGACACCTATACATTTGAATTTCCTGAAATGACAGAAATGATAGTTATTAAGTGAAAAACTACCTTTATAAATAGAGGTCTATAAACAATTGAATTTCACTAATTTACTATCTGACATAATAGATAATCAGTTATAATTAGTTCTTATAATTTTAATGACTAATAATTGCAATTAATTTACTCATATTTATATATGCATATATAAGTACATACATATATCATTACACACACACATATATATGTACATATAACATCTATATGTAAACAATATTTATTTACTGGGGTTAGTAATAGAAAGTAATAGAAGTTTAGTAGATTACGCAAAGGGGAATGAAGGGAAGGGAGTGGGGGAAGGAATAGAAACGGCCTGGAATGATTCTGACATAACTGCCCTATGTACATATACGACTACACCAGTGAATCTCTACATCATGTACAACCACAAGACTGGGATCCTAATCAGAATAAGTTGTACTCTCCATAGTTGTATAAATAAGTCAAATTATACTCTACTGTCATGTGTAACTAAAAAGAACAAAAAAAATTTTAAAAATAAAGAAAATATAGGAAAAGGTACTGCTCTTCCCCCCCAGATAGGAAGTTAATGATGTTTATGTTCTGAGTCTGCATTCTCTTTTAAAGTGAAGCTAGTCACATAACAGGGAAATTGAAGTGATGCATTAAGGATAATTCTTTGAAGAGAACTCAGAAAGTTCCTGAGTCCAGGTCCCATCTGCTGCCTTTCTTTTATATAGTTCTCTGCAAATTCTTAAGCAAAACAAATGTAGGATTTACTTCAAGGTACTTTTAGAAGATGCATGTTTTGTTTCACAGTAGAAGCAGCAAACTTAACAGCAAGTTTAACATCCACTTTGAAACAGGGTTATAGTTACAGTTTTTAGCAAAACGGTAAGGGTTAACAAACAATGAGCAATTCAAGTTTTTAGTTTCACTTCCTTTTTACATAACCTCTATTCTTCAAATCATTGAAATCAGTCTCTAAAGACAGTGGTGATATTTCTAACTTGCAGTTGAGCTTATGCCACCAACTTCGTTTTTGTTTTTTTTTTAAGATATTTTATTAGTTGTTGGTGGCCCTTTATTTATTTTTATGTGGTGCTGAGAATCGAACCCAACGACTCACACATGCCAGGCAAGCGCTGTACCACTGAGCCACAACCCCAGCGCCCCCCACCAGCTTCTTAAATGAAATGCTTAGAGTATTCTTTAACTGTAAGTCATCAGTCAGTGTTAAAACAAATTATTAATGTGCAAAAAAAATTCAATGAAACTTTTTCACCTGAAATGTGCTCTTTTTCACCATAATTAGGAGTCCCATTTAAGGAACAGATTTCTCCCAACAACTCTTTGTTTATTTTCTGTAATGACTTCACAGTAATATCTCTTTTATCTGGAGATAATGGGATCAATCCATTTTCTCACCACAATTTTGGCCAAGGAAGCTAGATACACAAGAAAGGCCAGACAAAAAGGAAACAAAACATCAGCTTCATTAATCATGGAAAAGCACCTGACAACAACTACCTCCATCCCCGTTTTTTCCTAGGGTCCTCACCTCCTGTGATCGTCCCTGCTTGGGAAGCTGCAGCAGAGGCTTTAGACTCTAGGGCAAAGGGAGGACACCACTTTGCCCCTATCCAGACACTGACTCATGCCCAGGCTTCTTGCAGGAGAAATAGAGAGTGAGTCAGGCCTGAACCTGCAGATCCACTTTTACAATGAGCCAAATAGGTCTTCAGAGTGAGGACAACTTATAAGTGGGAAGATCTTCCCAACTGTAAGTACAGTAAATAAAGAGGAAGTAGGTCATGGCCTTGGCTTTTGAAAACTCTAGTAAAATACATAGACCACAGGAATGCCCTAGATAGGTGCTGTCAAAGGAGCTGAAAATATTTCCTTCCATTAACCTGGAAGTAGGGTGAGGGGTGAAGGTTTTTTTTAAAAAAAAACAAAAATGAATTCCAAACAAAGGGAGAAAAAGAGGTTTTCTGAGGATGCGTAGGCAGTCCTAATATATCACAGGGCAAGCCTCTTATTATACAGATTTAGAAGCTTTGGTTGTTCCATTTTAAATTCGCATGTTATTTAAGTTATGATATCAGTCAGAGTAAAGGAATATCACCGTGTTCAAAATAGCAAGATGTGGCCTCTGACACTTGGACAGCAAGAGAAGAAAGAACAAAACTTTAGAAATAATCAAATAATCCCCAAAGTCGTACTACCTATCAGGTGCTACCTTGTGTGCTGGCAGAGTCCCATGATCTTGAGCAGGCAGACCCTGAATCAGTGACCTTGGTATGTCATAGGGCAAAGTCATCGTTTAGGTGGAAGGCAACAACATTGGCCATTCATAAAACCTTAGAAACACACCTTGGAATCCAACTACCTTTCATAAATAAGGAAATGGAGATTGGGTATTCAGTTAAATTAGCTGAGATGGGTTTTACATAAATTTCAGAAAAATGTTTAGTCTACGTTTAATTTTTTTAACAAATGTTTTACTTTTGAAAGAGTCAACAATGGAATATTTGGTCATGCAGAAAGACTCACTAGGATTAGGAGACAGAGAGAGGAAAGGGAGGAGGAAGGGGAGGGAGAGACAGAGACTTTAATGTCTTTGTTTATTTGTTTATAATCCCCAAAGAAAACTTCACTTAATACTGTACCCTGTGAGTCCTAATTATTATTGGTTGATTGAATGGGTGGTGTACATGCTGGGAATATAAGCACAGAATTCACAATCTTGAACTAATTTATGTTTCTCTCGGTTCTGTTAATGTATCACTTCCCATTTTTTTCTGCCTGCATATTGCTTCATAATTGCTGGTGCCTTTTTTTCACACTGTAAGATTCCATAGTAATTCACCAAGGACGGAAGAATATGGCTGTTTCTTCTTACTATGAAAATTTGGAGCAGAAAAGCATTCCCTAGTTAGAAACAGTGTTACATGGCTAGAGGGGCGCAGTTCACATTCCAGTCTGCTAGAGACTGACACTCTCTAGAGCAGGGCAGTGTCTAAGCTGAGGGACGGTGTGTGGCAGCTCTGGATTGTAAAACTTGCTGAACCGGAAAATTTACCAAAATGATTACAGTAATAATTTTTTTTATGTTGCTGGAGGAGAAAATGGCGAGAAAGTTCCTTACGAAGCAGAAATTGGGATGATTCAATTTCATAATTTTAACACTTGGTAGAACCTTTTTCTGTAAAAGATTCTGCTGTTGGGCAAAGTGAGTTCCTCATTTAAAAAATATCAGAGTGCTCTGTTTGACAGACTATTTTCACAGGCCTTTGTACTCTTTGTTTTTGAACTACTACTTGAAAGTAGCTTCCCATGTGGCTTTGTGTAAAATCAGTTTTACTTGTATAAATATCATTTACATTTTTAATGGGTGTTTATAGGAATAAATCTATAGACATTTATAAAGTATTTAGATTCAAGACTTCATTTTAATTCTGAAAATATAAAGCTTCACATGACAAATGTTATTGTTCCTATTATGGCTTTTTTTGTTGTTGTTGTTTTTTAAAGAAAAGGCCCTCCCGAATTTATGATATTTAAACGTCATTAATACATGCAACATGAGATCTATAACCTTGAATGATATGATTTCATTAGTACCCCAATAAGTAGGGTTCTCACCTCCTACAACCTAGTAATAAAAGGAAATAAAATATTCTGTTTATTTTTATTTTCGAAGTAGTTTTCTTTTAAGAACATATTCTGTTCAATACTTTGTTTCATTTCCTTTTTAGGTGAGGTGGGATTTTCAAATAAATATTATATTTGAAAATTATGTATGTGAAAACTGGTTCTTGTGGTCATTGTTACTCACTATACATATCACTTGTGAAACTCTTAGGAGGGTACATTTAACTGAGATGGTAAATGCATGTATTTCTCACATAGATCTTAATTAAGCCTTGAGTATTTTTATTATATGACTTAGAAAATAGGCATCTGAATACAGAAGAAATCAATGTGAATTTGTCAGAAAAGTAAATTGTTTTTAAACATGTAGGCTTCATTTTTTTTTTTTTTTTTTTTTTTTATAGAGTGGATGCTGTTTTAGAGGGCAGCTGTAAATCTGGATATATTACTAGAAAAAGCACTGGAATTTCAGGGCTATGGTAAATTGTTTGAGTTATAATCATATAACCTGGTAAACTTATGTTCTAATTTTGTCCTCAAAATTTACTGGCTATGTGATCTTGGGAAAAATACTAATGCCTTTTGTCTCATGTTGAAATGATTAATGAAGTTAATAAATGCAAACAATCCTTTGCTAATTTATAGTAAATTCTAATGCAGGTTTCAAGGTTTTGATTTTTTTCTTTTTCTAACTGTATAAGTTTGCTAGTACTGCCATAACAAAATGGACCAGATAGATCAAATAACAAAATTTAGATTTTTCACAGTTCTGGAGGCTAGAGATCCAAGAACAAAGTGTTACATGAGTCAGTTTCTTCTGAGGCCACTCTCCTTTGTCTTGCTGATGGCTACCTTATTGCTGGGTCCTTGCATCTTCTTTCCTCTGTTTGTGCACATCCAAGTGTCTCTTTGTGTCCAAATTTCTTCATATGAGGATATCAATCAGACTGGATAAAGACCTACCCTAATAATTCTACTTTACCTTAATTACTTCTTTGAAGGTCTTATCTCCAAATATAGTCACATTCTCAGGTCCCCAGGAGGGTTAGGACTTTATCATGAATTTTGGGGGATCACAACTCAGCCTAACAGCTGTCCATTTATTTATATGTTTTTCAATTAACACTCACTTTTGTGAATCCTACTTGGATTCGAAGATCGTAACTGTCTCTGTCCTCAATTAACTCATATTTGCTGTAGTTTGTAAATTTGGCTGAACTACAAAATGACCTTAAGGACTTTAAAATATATAGATTTCTGCCTGTATCAGAATCTTGCAGCATAGACTTGGAATATGTAATTATAAAAATCTCTTTAGAAGATATGGTAGTTTAACCACCACTAATCAAATGGGAACTAGTAACCTTATACATGAGCTGCTGTTTTAGATAGTTGAGCCCTTTCTAGTCTAATGAATGTTGCCTTCTAGCCAGACATTAGAAATTTGGCTTGAGAGTCTCAAATTCTTAGTCCAGGTTTGAAACAATTGGTGTGAGTAAGGAGTAGGCCTGAACCTCCTTCTGCATTTCCCCCATGATAATAAATCTTTGGTTATGTAGCGAGATAATATTAATTCACTTGACTGGGTTCTGAATACAATTATCACTCAGACCACTGTTCTCAAAGCCATCTTAAGTTTTATCTGAACTTCAGGGATCTTTATCAGGAGGAAAACAAACACCATAAGACCCTTTATGACTCAGTTATTTCTTAAAAGGTGTTGCACCAATCTTTAGCTCTGCCCCTACCAAGGTCATATTTTTACCCTGTGCCTCTAAGACTTTTACGCAGGAGTCTTTAACCTTTGAGTCTGATTAGGACAAGACCAAATTAAATTTTGCTCAGTGTTGACTTTGTAACTTGATTATATTCAAAGTCTCAAAGGCCTAAAATAAAATTCATGGAAGAAGATAACCCTGCTGTTAATAAAAAGTCTCTTGGATGGCCTTTGCCTTTGAAATGTAACTACCCAGATCCATTTTCAGATCCAGCTTCTCAGAAGGTTTTTTTGGGGGAAAAAAAAAATCAAAGTAACTTTGTTGGCTGAAGCCTTGTTATGGTTTCCTCATTTCACAAGACCCTGTTTCCACTGCTTTAAAAGCCAGATTGATTTTTTTGAATAAATGTCATGGGAAATGTCATAGCCATGAAAAAACCTTGCTTTGGATTTCAAAGCACAGGCCCTTTGGTAGGGAACAACCAAAGATACACCCAATGTAAAGATAAGAGGAGGCTGTTGCTTTGCTTTTCCTATTAACTAAAAATGTGTGGCTGTTTCCATTCTTTCCCTTGAAGCACATCTAAAAATATTATCTTCAGGGATTTAATGAAAGATTTCCAAATATACTTGTGGTTTTATTCTTATTAAAGTGGTCAGCAAAGCTGACAACTTCTTCCTTTCTTTCAATTTAG
Source organism: Callospermophilus lateralis (assembly GCF_048772815.1). Classification (NCBI taxonomy): domain Eukaryota; kingdom Metazoa; phylum Chordata; class Mammalia; order Rodentia; family Sciuridae; genus Callospermophilus; species Callospermophilus lateralis. Next base: position 125,648,098 of record NC_135308.1, on the reverse strand, counting down.
GTTAAAAATTAGGATCCATTGGTTCTGAAAATCAGGACTACATTTTTGTTGTTTTTACAAAGCAACAACATTGATTTTATTGCTGTTGTATTTCACAGCTTGAATATTGGTGTACGACAGACTTATTCAGACAACAAATTAACGAACTAAATTATTGATAAAATTTATGTATTCGTTACTGAATACTATGAGAAAACGTAAATGACTCCAAATGTAAACTGTCCATGTAAGACCCATGGGATTAGATTCATGGTAAAGGTTTGCCAAATACAAATGCAGCTTGAATCAGTGTCCTGCCTGAATGAGACACCACTTAAATGGACTTGACATCAATAAAGCTTCCTTGCCGTTTAATCTAATATTTCTAAGGGAAAATGTTTCCAGAGTAATAGGGTGAACCAAAGGTTTATTAAGTTTTAATTTTCCATTTAAAATGTCTTTAAGTGCAAATGCAATTGTATTTCAGATTTGCAGCACAAAGTTCAAGTTCCCACATCAGAAACATATCCAGCTAACACCATCACTGTTAGTAGCATAGCAGGAAGTCTATAAAGCTCCCATCTCAAATTCCTTGTCTCTAAGCAATGGCACACCTTTTTTTTTTTTTTTTTTTTTTTATTCTCTATCTTTTTTCCATTACATGGGGATTTTTGATGGCTTTACATCGCATGGGAATCAGCTGATTATGAAATGTTATTCAGGGACAAATAATGACAAGCTGATTAAAATTGCTAAACTGTCCTCCTGATGTTTGCATGGGAAAAAGGAAATACATGGATAAAAATTTCCTGGACAGTGGGTATGTTAGAGATTAGATGAATGTAGAGGAAATAGATAAACTAAAAGACAAAGTAAGGGCTTTGTTTTCTGCTTTATCAAGAGAGTTATGAGGTAGATTGTTGCTGGTTTAGCAGCTCAAGAGTGTCAAGGCCTAGGCTTCTATGAATATTTTTTTTTCACCCTTTCCCTCCTAAGCACAAAATGACTGCTAGAGCTCCAGCCATGAGCTGACAGTTCAGGGAGGAGGAAGAACAAGGACTAAGGGTAATAAACAGAAAGGGCCAACCAACCAAAAAATGGAGACCTTGTCCATCAACTTCCCCTTCTTTCTCATTACCAAAATCATCCCTAGCTTTGAGACAGATAAAGAAAGGTAGAATTTTACTTTGTTTCATCTGGACATATTGTTGTTCCTAATAAAACTGAAGTTCTCTTGGTGAGGAAGAAGGAAGAATCACTGTTTCAGGAAGCAACTGTCAGGGTTTGCATGGGGAACATGGAACAGCACCTTGGATTGGCCTTAGATCATGGAGGATTTTCAGTAATTATTTCTTGAAATAAGCTGATACAATGGCAGAGTCAATATCTTATAGAATATTAATTTCAGGTGTACTAATCACTGGCTCATAAACACATACGTTGCTTTACTGGAAAATGATAATTTGATCACTTTATTTAGATATGATAATGATATTCAGAAATTCTAAATTGGCTTGTAGGACTCCAACTATATTATATAAATTATAGGCTGTGGTTAAATAGGGATATATTAGCTGTAATATGTTGAACTTTCATTACATGCAAGACACTAGATCAAGTTATTTAGATCATTTACATTTTGCTTCACAGTAAACATTTAAGATAGGTATTATTTAAAAATGAGAACACTTATCTTAAGGTATTTCTTAAGATCACCTAGCTAAAAAAAAAAATCAGAATTTGAATTTAATATCCAATGACTTTAGAGCAGAGCCAGAAGACTTTTTCTGTAATGGTCCAGATGGTAAATATTTCAGGTTGTGATAGTAAATATTTCAGGTTATGAGAGCTAGACTCAGCTCTGCTTTTTAGCTTGGAAACAGCCATTGACATCATGTTGAAAAATGAGCAAGGCTGTGTTCTTAAAAAGAAATTATTTATGGACACTGAAGTTTGAAGTTTGAGTTTCCTATCGTTCTTATGATATGAAATAATTTTATCTAACTTTTTTCTTAACCATCGAAAATGGGCAAACCATTCTTAGCTTATCTGTTTTACAAAGACTAGACCAAGAGTCATATTTGGCCCCCCGGGTCACAGTTGCTGACTCTTGCTCTAATTCCTGTGTATTTGGCCCTGGTGTGACATCTAGCTACTGTGGAAATATCAAGCTGATGTCCTGGATGACTGCACTCTTTGCGCTACAACATCTCCACACTCACAACCTCGGAGGAATAAATGTCTCTCTTTCTCCTTGGTGATCTGAAATCAGACCATTGGAGAATTCTTTCTAAACACTGAAGCCCAACTTTACTTTCCTTAAAAAGCATTGTGCCACAAGGTAGGTGCTTAATTTTTGTTGTTGTTGTTGTTGTTACAGCCCCTTGATGACAACATTTTCTTCCTTTTCAAATGTAAGCAGTCCTGTTTCTTTGGAATTTCATGTTGTCCTCACTTGTAAATGACACCTACCTTGAAGCCTTATTGAGATAAAATGATAAGTTCTATCTAAAGTTGTTAGCCCAGTGTTTGTATCTCCGTAACCTCTCTTACTTTGCCTCAGTTTCTTGGGCAATGTCTAGGTCATTACCTCTGTCCTCTCCCTATGAATAATGTCTCCAGTTAGGTTTACCTGCAGACTTAGCAAGCCTCTGATGTCAGTGGGCACATATAGCATGTGAATTTATATATAAGGTAAGATATAAACCCTTGCCAACAGAAAGTCAAATTATCATCATTTTGTCCTGATCTCTTAGCCATTAGCTCTGACTTTAAAGAAAAGGTGTGCTAATTTAGTTTGAGACTCCATCCTAAGTACATTCATGGAAGGGCGGATCTTGTTCTCTTGAATGATGACATGTTCATTTTTGTCTTACTTGTCCATAACTCTTGTTTAAAACTTGTTTTAATGCTAGCTTCTGCTGGTGGTGGTGGTGGTGGTGGTGAGGACCATTGCTAGTATTTGTTTTTTTTGTTTTAATTGCTTCCAAATCAGCTATTAAAGAGCATTCCAAAAAAAAAGTCTTCATTATAAGTACTATAGAATACAATTTCCTCTTTTATAGAACCACCTCCTAATTCAATTATACATTTCTGGTTGTTACTGCAATATTCAATCCAAAATATGTAGACACGATAAAGAGGGGCATTTTACAGGGAGAAGGGGTTGAAGACAGCATTGAATTTAGCATTTTTCATTTTCCTTGAACTTGTTTAAGTATCTACCTGATAATAATTATGATGTTTTTCTTCATATTTAATAGATAGTTCAGCATATAAGTGAAAAAGAAGTGTTGAAACGTGAAAGGTACTTCTTAATGGAGCCAATAAATACAGAAACATAGAAAAAAATTATAGTTTTCAAAATGTTCAGTGGGGAAAAAAAAAAAGTCTTACTTGGCAGTTACCATGTTGTAGCTATTGTAGAAAGCCACAGACTTTTTCTGTTATCTATTTATATGTGTTGTATTTAGTTTTATAGCACCAGTACCATATGATTTATGAAATGACATCAAATGAAAATAGCTTGGAATTATAAAAACTTCATGTGATTTTCCTCCCCTACTTTATTTGGGTGACCAGCTCACACATTTCATGACTCAAGACACACCACTGGCAGTCAGATTTCTTTTTTTAAAACATGATGGCATCTATCTATGCTACAGGAGCACCAGATGGTATTGGGGAGTTTAGTCAGTCTGATTTATTGTAGCTTATCTCCCGCATGGCGTAAATGCCAGTGACGAAGAGTCCTACCCGCCTGACATTTGCCGAAGTGCAAACTCTGCCTGATGTGAGAGCTGGTGAACTTTTATGAGGGCATCAGGCTCGGAGCCTGACTGTGAAGACACAGGTGTGATTCCCTGGGAATGAGAATTCTCAACCATGCCTCCCCACACCTAGGTAGCTCACTCCAAAAGTACTAGTTTGGTCTAAAGAATTTTCTTTTAGATACCAGAATTTCAGATGATCCCATGTGAAACTTTCACAATCACTTCTCCTGACACAATGAATGTAGTAGCTACATGTTTGGCTAAATTATTGAATACTGGGGACCAGAGGGACCTCAAGGAATCCTCTCCTTTAATGTGCCCCATCCATGACAGATCCTTTACATGCATCTCTAAACAATATGGAGTTCAGTGTTGACCTTTTGTGGACTTGAAATCAATGGAAATGATACAGTATTTTGTGTTTTTGTCGTTGCCATTTTTCCATTTTCTTCTGCCCCTGCCCTTAGTCTTTTTGAATAAGTTATTTTCAAATTTATTTGTGTCTTAAATTTTGCAAGTTATAGGACCTATGGCAATTTTTTCATATGGTTGCTTTAGCCCATACAATACACATATTTCACTTGAGGATATAAATTATTATAAGGGTCTTTATTCTTTTCCACAACATATTAAATACCTTGGAATCTTTAACTTGGTGATTATTCTAACCATTTATGAATGATTATTTTTCAGTGTTTTAATTCCAGTCAATTTACCTCCCACCCCACACAAATATACAGTTAACCATCTTTAATACCAATTCATGCAAACAATGTGTATTTTGATTTACCCACATATTTACCAATAAGTCCTTATCATTCTTTTTTTTTTACATACCATATCTTAAATGTGAGATACTTTTTCTTAGGCCTGAAAATTTAGATGAAAATTTCCTTTAGTGAGACTCTTTTATCGATATACTTTCTCAATCACTGCTTTTTAAAAAACAAGTTGACCTATACACTACTGGAAAATAGAACCCTATGTTGACAATTATTTTCTCTTGGTTAACCAAGGAAACCATTCTATTTTTATTATTATTATTGTTCAGAAATCAGAAATAATAGAAATGACCCCTCCATTTTTGAAGATTATCTATATTTGTTCTCTATTTTAAGATCTTCTATTCATTTTGACAATCCTTATTTTACTATAATATGCTTAGGAATGTATTTCTTTTTATTTATTTTGGTTCAGATTCATTGAGCTACTTAGATCTGAGACTTGAGTCTTTTAACCCTTATCTTGAAAATGCATTTGGCATTATTTCTTTGAATAGCTCCCTCTTCTCTACTGGGGGGATTAATATTTTTAAAACTCAATTTGAGGTTCACAGTGATATTGGGTGCTTTCGAGACTTATAATCACAGGTGTATTAGACTTTCTTCCATTTCCTCTGTGTCGGTATTATTTTTTCATGTTTTCCTTTTCATTGACCCTTTGTATATATCTCAAATGTTTATTCTAAACTTCCTAATTTTCTCTTAGGTTAACATGTTTAGTCAATCCTCCAAATGCATTTTAATAATTATTACATTTTTTATTTCTATAAGTTCTATTTGTTCTTTTTCAAATCTGGTAATATCAAGCATTGCTTAGAGATTTAATTATTTTAAATATATTAAAAGCATTAAATAATCATGAGATGATCCCAATAGTTGTTGTATGTTTTAATTTTTTGCATTATCTAAAATATGTCTCTCTCTTTTTCTCCATCCGACACACAGACACTCACAGACACCCACACAGACACATACCTGCCTGTCTCTATACTACATTATGCTGGTTATTACTGATGATAGCGTGGTTTTCATTCAGGCTGTGAATTTTAACTATGAGCTACCATTTCCCTTGGAATTTTCATGTGTGGGAAGTCAGTTTTGAAGCTGACCTCTTTCAGTGAGTATTTGCATTTGTTTTTCCAGGTCGACCTTAGCTTAAATTCTCTAGATCAGGACTCAGAGACTGCAAGTAGCATAATTCCCAACTGCAAACCCATGAGCAGGCTAGGTTGTGGTCACAGATTCTCGGGGAAGAATTTTATTTTTATCTTTACCCACAAGGGTCTAGACAGTTATGTTTGCTTGATGTACCTTTCCAAATGAAAGAGTTTATTTCTCCTTTACTTAATCTTCTGTGCAAGGTTTTCCTGTTAGTGTCCAATTATCAGAGTGGAAGCACAAAGTCTTTTGGCTTCAGGCAAAAACTGTCAAGGTAAAAATAATCTTTGGTACTCACTCATTTCCCTGAGTTCATACCGGACATTTAATCCACCATAAAGGTGGAAATAGGTATCTTGAATGTTGATTTAAGAATTATAAGTGCATAGAAAACTGCATCAATCTCTAAATTTTACTGTGAGGTTTTGCAGGTCATGTTTCATATAGCTGAGTTTCTTATGATATGCATTTTATTCTTGCAACCAGAGAAGACAAATCTAGTAAATAAAGTATTTTTGTTCTTTAGAAATGCATTACTTATTAAAATAACATATAAATAGGTTATTTACATTAAATATGACTGCAATATCCTGATTAGAGTAATGTATCCATGTAATGTTTTCTTTCTGAAGGTTTTTTCATAGTATATGCAGATATATATGTTTGGATAGTTTTGTTTTGATGGAACTCACAGTCTATAAGTGGATGACTATGCAGTTACCTAAGTACAGTATAATCCTGAAACATTGATAGTGCTTAGAGGAAAGATCAATTTAATCTGCCTGTAGGAGTCAAGGAACTCTTGAGAGTGGTCTGGACATTGGTCCTTCAACAGGCATTCTCCCAAGTGAATTAATTTGGGATGATGCATATAATGGTTCTGGCTTGGAGACCAAACCTTGTCAAGGCATGACAGTATGATACATGTTATAGAACTATAAGTTCACTATTAATACAATGTACAACTTGTTAGTGTGCACAGTAAGGGTAGAGTGAAAAGTGGAGTAAACCGTTAAACAAAGGTTATTGAGGTTATGTTTTCTTAGTCATTTTCAGTTGTCAAGACTGAGTAGGCTCCTGAATTTTTCAGTAATAAATGTGATGGCTTTGTGTACTACAAGTAAGCAAAACTAGCGTTAGTAATATGCATTTAGTGGAAGTGAGCTTTAGTAGACTCTGGCAGTTTATATTAGATTTTGTTGCCGTAAAATGAGTTCAGGTCAGAGACGTAACAAGTAATGGCTGATATTAAGATGGCAAGGAGTGTTATACACTTTGAAAATTAGAAAGTGTGTGCCCAATCTGAGGATGTTCAAATTTAGTATTTTAAAAGCACTGATTGTTGGTTGAATAAAACTAGATCCTTTATTGCAGTCCAAGATTTGAGTAAGAATGTGTTTGGTATTTCTAAGACCAAATTTAATGATTACATATATGCATTATGATTTATTATTTTGCTTTTTTTTAATTATCAAATAACTATGATTGTTGTTGTTGTTGTTTTTCCTAAGCAGGCAATTACAATGCCTTTTACTGATACTCTAAGTTCTGGGATACAGTTCAAAACATAAATGAAAACAAACATTGGCTGTTTGATTTATAAATGTGAACCACTAATGATAATTAAAGAGATTTAATAAGAGATTTGAACTAGGATATCTATGGGCAGATGTGTCACATTTACTAATTGTTCATTAGTGTGGCTTTTTAGAAGACTGGCAAAGTAAACTTTCTACCACAGGTAAAGGTTCCAGTGAACCTAAAACCTTATCACACAATAATATAGACTTTCTTGGTTTTCATTTTGTTAATGGGATATTTTTGAGAGAAATCAATTATTTGATTTTCAAAAGACTAAGATATGAGAGATGATTAATATTTAGTCTTGATTTGTGGATGAAAATTTGTGGGCACAGGATTCTTACTTTTGCCCATAAATATTACTAATAAAAGAAAAATAGCAAATGTCAAAAACCTACAAAATAAATTGTATACTTGAAATAAACACACATGCATTCACAGAGTTCCAATATTTTTTTCTATACTGTTACCTTTTCTAATGACTGGATAAGGTTTTTCTTAAAATGCAGACTTGAAATTTAAGAAAATTCATTGACTTACTGAGAATTGGCCATTCATTACTTATCTTTTGCATTGTTATACTCTAGTAGATAAGGATAGGATGATACCAATTTTCAGTTTCTGCCAAGATTCTTTTTTTGTTGTTGTTGTTTTTGATCACATTAGTCATCAAAAGATGTTAACACTTATTTGCATAATGAAATGCAATGTGACCTAAGGCATGTAAGAAATAATGCCATCTTTAAAATATGTTTTCATTGTTACATGGGGGAAATCCTCACAATGTTGGGTTGGAATTGAGACCAAATGATACTAACAACAGAAACAAGTACTGAATTGGGCATGTTGACTAGTTCTTTACTTCCTAGATACATATTAGGGGATATCAAGTCGAAAACAAGTTTTGAAATTCTTTGAAGAAATTAGGTCAAAGTTTGCAAAGTAACTAAAACTCCAGCAATGATTGGCAATGAGCATTTCATTATGTTTTCAGTAAAAGCAAATGAAAAAGGAAGAATATTTTACCATAAAATACAACATAAATACACATTATTTGTCATTTTAATCTTCCAAAAGGAAATATTGATATACTATAGTAAAAAATTAGTTTTTTATTCAAATGACTTAAGTAAAAAGGCAAAAATAATAATAGTAATGTATCTAGAAGAAAAAAAAAATGAAACATTTGCTCTCTATCAGCTATATAATTAGCAGCAGGCTGGCCTCTGTCCCTTTGGGTGGAGGTGATCCCAATTACTTTTTTACTAGGCATGAAAAGGATAAAATTTGGATTTTGTCAAATTTGCATGTGACAATGAGTCATAGATTTGTATTTCTTGGAGGATATTGTGCCATCTCTGAAAAAATGTTATTTTCTTTTTAGTGACAAATAATACCTTTAGGTATTTATGAAGTTCAGTATGATGTTTTAACATATTTACATTGTGGGAGAAGAAGACAGCGAAAGCGGAGATGTGCTGTCTTATTTACAACCAGGATGCTATAGATATTTTTTTTCTTTTTTAATTGATACATAATATTTGTACATATTTGTGGAGTACAATGTAATAACTCAATACGTGTATGCAAGGTGTAATGATCAAATCAGGGTAGTTAGAATTTCCATTTCTGCCAACATTTTTCATATTTTTAGGCTGGGAACTTTTGACTCTTCTATTATTTTAAAGAATGCTAAGTATTCTTGATCGGTACCGTGTTTTTCACCAGATTTTTTCTTTGCTGTAGTGGGGATTGAACCCAGGAGAATTCTATTTCTGGACTATATCCCCAGCCCTCACACCCAACTTTTAAAAAATATGTTTTATTTTGAGAAAATATCTTAGTTGCTGAGGCTGTCCTCAAACTTGCAATCCTCTTGCCTGAGACTTCTGAATTGCTAGGATTACAGGAGTGTGTCTCTGTACCTGACATCTTTTTTTTTCCAATCAATTTTTTAAACTACAGATAAAGTTTTTCTAATTTTTGTGTTTATAATGAAATCCAAGCTCCTAAGTCTGGTGTTTACAGGTTGGATTATAATATTTTTTTATATTTGTCCTTTAAATCCTAAACTTTGAATGTTGCTCGAGAAATATCTTCCCCATTACAAACTGCTATATATTGTGGTTATCTGAAAACGAGGTTACTTTGGTCTTTTCTTGGCTGGAGTTCGGAGTTTGAAATGTTTGAATGTGGTGAAGTAAGCCCTGGGCTCTTACCTGCTATTCCCCTGGAGACTAGGGGAATAGCAGGTAAGATGATCAAGACCATGATCTTGGGGTCTTGATCATGGCTATGCTCTCTGTTCAGGCTCTTTCAGCTTACAGGAATGCATTTATTTTCTTTCCCATCTATTCAACTTTTGCCTAAAATTTTAAGCCCAATGTTAACTTCATAAGCATTTTTTTTTCATCACTGTAGTTGCAAATTCTTTTCTAGGATGAATATAGCTTTTATTCCTTATTTTCATCTTTTATAACCTATTATTTCTTGAGTTGTTTTAATTTTGTTTTCATGTGAAATGACTTTAAATCAATTAGATCATAGCCTAGTTTAGTGAAAGACATAACCTTTTTTATGAATAGTAAAATAGTACAATTTTAAGAAAACTCTATTTGGATAGTGGTCAGAGTGGTACTGGAATTATAGATTAATGTAAGATAGATTTTTTTCTTTCCCATGAAAAATATTTTTCTCCCCATTTATTGAGTTCATTTTTTAAAACTATTATAAAGTTTAATGTTTTTCATTGTGTCTTGCACACATTTTATTTATCCCTTAGGTGCCACATTGTGTTCAATGCTATTATTAACAAAAGTGTAATTTTTATTTAAAAATATTAAAATAAAAATTAACATTTAATTTTTATAGAGATGTTAGGAATTTTCAAGTATTGAAAGTATAGTCAGCAAACTTGCTGAACTATTACATCTCCAGTTGTGTGACTTTTCTTAGTATAAAAGTTTTCTGTAAATAATCCTTTTTCCTTTTTAACACTTCGTACTTTTTATTTTGTTTATACGGCGTTCTTGTCTCTCTTGCTCAGACCACAGCACCCCATACACAGAGACAGTGAAAACTATTTCCTAGGGAAATACAAATTAAACCACTTAGTGGCTCCGCTGCAAATACATCAAAACCAGTTAATGCGTTCATGATGATAATCATTGGCAAGATGTTGGTGGAAGTGAAAATTATTACAATTGCTCACAGATTAATGCATCAATATTTACTGAAGGGAAGGGGTACATAACCTGTGAATTAATAGCTGTTTCTAGGGATTTATCCTTGAGATACATCAGGCACTTGCAGAAGCCTGGTAATCGTTTTACTCATCAAAAGATGTGTCATTTATATCCATTTATAAAGTAACATGAATTCTATCTCTTTTTTGTGGGCATATCTATAAGTTAAAAATCCCTGCATAGGAAAAAGAATACGTCTATTACAAGATAGTGATTATCTCTGGTGAGAAAGGAAAAACCAGTGAGACAGCAAGACTTAAGCTATAGCTGTAATGTGTTATTTCTTAAACAAACTACACCACCACAACAAAAGACTTGAAAGAAATATAATACAATATTATTATACATTAATTTTGGATGGGCCCTTAAGTATTCATTCTTGAAATATTTCACATTTAAGTCCCATCCCCCATAAAAGTCCTTAGAACACATATATTATACTGTTTACCAGAAAATGTAATGGCTTTAGGTGCTTATTTCTGTGGAAGGGATCCAGAGTTGTTACTAAGCAAGACAGCCCAACCCCTGCAGCTTGAGAATGAGAAGATTGAGGTGGGCAGGCATATGGTGTGGTTCTGGATTTGCAATTGGATCGCAGCTAAAGGCGAGGCTTTAGCTTTCTGGTTCAGTAATTTTTCCACTACAAACACATTGAAGATCGGAACTTTTCAATGGATTTGCATGAATTCTGTGGTGGACTTCTGTAAAAAGCCTTTCCCTTGACTCTCTCATCCGTAGTAGTGTAGGCTTAATGGGACTGGAGTTGGCAAGGAGCTGTGGGCACAGTTTTAGAAAATAGAGAGACACTGCTTGCTGGATCTTGGTGATGTGGTGTTTATGTTGAAAGGAGGAGGCCATTCACCAGGGACATTTTGCAATTGAAATACCAGCTGGACTTTGAGGGTCCAAAGAAGTCTATAAAGTATTTACAGGGCTTAAGTATTTATGAAATAGTCTATGTAAGAATAAAGAGAGGTTAAATTGGTGAGGGAACTGTGGAGTGTCTTCTCAGTGTGTTGTAAAAATATGTTTTGCAATTATAGTAGCCCTAATTCTTCACGGTCACCACTGTTTAATAAATTAACAAATAAAATACTAATGTACTGGTGGGACAATATTTTACCCATTCACTGAATCTATCTGCTTTATCACAACAATGCAAATGCAGGATGATTGCTACTGTGTTGCATTTTAAAGATTTTTAATGATATTATCTATGTCTTTCAATAATTTGTATTTCAGAATATTTAATGCCCCATAGATACTTTTGACACACTCATTTAAAAAGAAGATGATAATTTTTTTAACTACATCATGGTTAACTCTCATCAAGCAATATACTTGATGAATCTGTCTTTGTACAATAAAATTTATGTTCTGCTTTTCTTCCCTTTCAGAGACAAGTGAAACTATTATGATTACTAATGCAGTGTCAGTCATATAAAGTGAGTATTCACCAGGAATTGCAATGTTTTCTTAGGCAATCTTTACTCCCACACAATGATTCTTTACCTTCTGCATATCATTTTTATTATCAGATGAAGAGTATGCCTCTATGCATTTTAAAAATATTGCTGACATTTAAATTAGTTTTATATGTCTGGTTAAAACTCCCATCAAAACATACCATACATAATAAGAGTTTTTGAGCTTACAGAAGATTTTGTGGAAAGGTTCTGTTATTATTTTTGCCAATGGAAGCAAAAATCAAGGTGAAAAATAGATGGAGTTATTGGATGCTTTTGTTAAAAAGATGAAATCATGAAGAACAAATGTGAGAACCAAGGACCAGATGGCAATGAGGAATTCCAGGTCAGAAGATCAGGTACTTCTATTAAAATCTTTTTCCTTAGATGAAGTTCAAGGAGAGCTTAGGATCAAGGACAGGGTCTGTTACTCCAAGAATAGGAATGTAGGGCTCAAGTTTGAAAATAAGACCATAAGAAGTCAGTCTTCAGAAGCAGCAGGTAGCTACAATCACATTCAGATCAGTGACCAAACCTAGTGTTTCCCTGTCACTCGCCCTAGCTGAGGGAGAAAGTGCTACTGCATAGAAGTTCTTGATGGCAGATTGTCCTCAGAGAGGGTGGCAGCAGCAGGTATGAGGGTCTGTTCACAGAGTGGATTTTCAGAGGCAAAAAAAAAAAAAACATTCTGTGTCTGGCTGGGCACTAGAGTATAAGGTGTGAGACATAAGAGCAGGAGAACAGATCAAGGACAAGTCAATTGAGTCACAACAAATTACTTGGAGGTCACCTAGACCCATTCCTTCACTTTATAGATGAGGGAGCTGAAGTCTATGGAGGCTTTAATTGTACAAGAAGTTGCTTGACTCTTTTGGAATTAGATCTTGGTTCTGCTGACCTCCAGGATAATAGCCTTTTAATATCACCATTTCTGTTGGCCTCTGAGGCTGACCCATCATGAAGCACTTTGTACAAGCTCTCAGATTCCAGAATTAGGGAGGGGCCAAAAGTTATTAATTGGGGTTAAAGTACTATAGCTTTTAAAGTAAAATGAGTGCAATGGTTATTTTAGTATCTAAACACTTTTTTTCTGCTCTGTGCTCCCTTCCTTTAAACTTGTGACTGTCCTAAAGTGTGACTGTGTGACTTCCCTGCTTGACTGGTCATAAAAGACAGACCAGCCTCTATGTGGTTGTTTGGGATGTTTGCCTTTTGAATTCAGCTACTATGCCAGGAGGAAGTCCAAGCAATCCTTGAAGGGGCTCACAAAGAGAGGGTGAAGGACCCTAGCCAATCCTTGGCTGACTCCCAGTTGACTGATTTTCAACTGTGAGTGGACCATCATGAAAGTGGATTCTCGTGTCCACTTAAACCTCCAGCAGCTGATGCCACATGGAGCAGAAAGACCTGTTTCTCTCCAAACTGAGGTCTGTGAGCAAAATAAATGACTGTTGTTTTAAGTCACCAAGTTTAGGATGTGAATTGTCATGTTAGAGAGTGCTTATTAAGTGGTAGTTGATCAGTGAGAGCATATATTCAGGGCTATATAAATTGTGTAGTATACAGGTTTTGTCGTACTAAATAGTTTAACAACAACAACAAAAATACCATTTACACATTTGCACTTTCTGGGATTACAGTTGACTTACTAACTTTTTATTTCACTCTGATGTCATATTGTCATCTTAGGTTCAAGTCTTTTTTTTTTTTTTTTTTTTTGAGAGAGAGAGAGCATGCAAATTTTTTAAATATTTTATTTTTTAGTTTTTGGTGGACACAACATCTTTATTTTTTTTATTTTTATGTGGTGTTGAGGATCAAACCCAGTGCCCTACGCATGCCAGGCAAGCGCATTACCGCTTGAGCCACATCCTCAGCCCAGGTTCAAGCCTTTGATCTGCTATTTATGGTGAGAGTTTTAAACAAGATCTTTAAGCTACAGTTTCCTCATCTACAACATAGGGGCCAAAACTCCCTTACAGGATTTTTTGATGGAGATTGTATAGGATGTTCATTGAAAGGTTAGGTACTCAGCTTCTAGAGTGTGACCTGGAATTTGAATTCAGGCATCCACAGTGCAACTGCATAGCCTTAAGCAAATTACTCAACTTTTCTAAGACTGAATTTTCTCTAACTGGATATTTATAAATATGATATAGGCAAAGATTTGATAGACGGCTATATATTATGGCTTGCCTTCTCATAACATGCTGGAGAAGCCATGTGAAGAACAGAACTGCTGTGAACATCAGCCCCAGTTTACCATCAGACATGCCAGTGAGACCCTTGTGGATCATCCAAGCCCATTAGATTCACCTGAGGAGTGACCACAAGAGAGACCATTAGAACTTCTCAGCTAACCATAGTCCAAATTGTAGAATTCTGAGTTAATATGTGGTTTTTATTCAGACTCCTACATTTTAGGATAGTTTCTTATGTAGCAATAGATAACATGTATTTTCATTGACCACCCCCTACCATCATCAATCTTGTGAATCATTTAAGGAGGATACTGTGATCTCGGTTTTACCTATGAGGAATCTATAGCTCAAATATGCTTCTAATTTTTCTTTTACTATAGGTACTTCATTAATCAGCAGGTTTAGAAGAAAAAAAAAAGTCTAAAAATTGTAATTTCACAAGATGCTCCAGGAATTCAGAAAAACTTCTAAGTAAAAGTATGACTCATCTTTCCTGAGTCAAATATTATTTTATTTTATAGTTGAAGAGATAGCTTTGACATATGTCTTCTAAGACTTTGATGCAGACGAGTTATAACAGTCACCACCAGAAAACATACTTAGAGAAAAAGCAGAAAGACAGAGTGTGGGTAATATTTATGAATATGAAACAACAGTCATAATTGAAGTAAAGTCATGCAAAAATGCTTTGTGTGAGAAAACTTTGCACTCAAGTGTGAGCTCCTTTTAAAAGAAGAATTCGTATCCTCTCTCCTGGTTGCCACATGCTTCCACCTGCTGCAGCTTTCAAGACAGCGTTGCTCACTGGTCTCCCAGCCAGTGAGGAAGAGCTAGAATTTGAGTTCATGTTTTATTCTTTTTCATTTCACTTCCAAGGCATGGCCTTATTATTTTATCTGGGCCAACTTGGATGCTTGAAATGAATGCTTTATTGTGTGGCAGAATGAAGCGAAGTGAGTTGGTTATTTTAATTCTAAAGAGAACAGAGGCAGTCACGTGGATCTCAAAAAAGTAGACAGTAAAAGACCAAAGTTAAAGTCAGTGAGAACAATTAGTGGTGGAGTACTTTGTGGGTACAAGATCAATGAATGAGTCTGTTTACAGTGGTCTTTTCACCTTTCTTAAAAGCAAAATACAACATCAAGAAATTCAGAGGTGCTATGCTTTGGAGTTAAGAAATACTCCAGAGATTTAACTAGTAAGTCAACCTTAATCTCAGAAAGTGTGAATGTGCAAATGGGAATTTTTTGGCTCAACTATTTCACAGATTTGTCATTCACAAGTTGAAAATTAATTTTGGAAAGAAAATATTACAATTAAACCTGTATGTGTTATTTAAAAAACAGAATTAGCCGGAGTCTGTTAATGTCAATACCCCTGAGTCAGTCAACCCCACGGCACACCACGTGTGACAGGTGACTAACGACAGCCCTTCTAAGCAGGCACTATGTTCCCACAGTGGGCTTTCAGTGGTGTTCAGAATCTTGATGAATTAGATTTTTCTCTTTAGGAAACAAACTCAATTCTGTATTTTTTTGGTTGTTGTTTTTGGTAGCTACTGAAATAAGATGTGCACTGCTAGAAAGCACACTTTTATGTATTAAGATCAAATCAGAGGTTTTGGTACTTTGTTCCTTCCAAGTCTGAAGTCTCTAGAATATGTGATGGTGATTAATATTTGTGGGAAGTGTGAAATAAGGAAGGGAATTTAATTTGACTTTATGTCTTATTTATATCCTTTTTTGGTCTCAGATGTCATATTGACTCTAAAGTTTTCCTCACTCAGACATATGGATGATCTGTTTTGAAATATTTAATCATTAAGATCCACATAAGTACAGTTATTTGAGAGAAAATATTTACTACTCCTATTATTAATGGATGTGATTATGCCATCAAGTTTCTTCCATCTTGTTTTTTCATAACGTACAGCATAATTTCATAACTAACATAATTAGTCCATTTCTTCTTTGGCTTGATAAAGAATTTTATTATAAAAGATATATTACAGGTAGACTTATAAAAAGTCTTTATATGTACATATACATGTTTATATACATATATACACACAC
Organism: Callospermophilus lateralis; assembly: GCF_048772815.1. Taxonomy (NCBI): domain Eukaryota; kingdom Metazoa; phylum Chordata; class Mammalia; order Rodentia; family Sciuridae; genus Callospermophilus; species Callospermophilus lateralis. The sequence goes on along the minus strand of NC_135308.1, from coordinate 125,631,841 downwards.
ACATACATAAACATATATATTAGTTAAAATATATGTATCAATACATTATATGAAATTTTCTAAGAGATATTTGCAGAGTATTATGCAAAAAGAATTGAAGACGAAATCCTTGAGGAATTGGTATTCATAAGCAAAAACAGAAAATCACTGACAGAGATTGAAAAGAAACAATCAATTAAGTGGGAAAGAGTATGTGATGCAGTTGTTTGAGAGCCAAAGAGAAGGGGAAAAAAGGAAGCCCTAAAACTGACCATTAGATTTAGCAAATGTTAATCATGTGACTTCAGCAAAGCAATTTTCAGGAGAAACTACTTGTAAGTGGGTTGAAGAAAGGTTAGGAGAGGAGAAATTGGAAGATTTGCTACAGTGGCTGTATTTACAGGTTTGATGGATAAGGAAAGAGGAGATAAAGTCAGGGTGCCTGGGAATGCTCTGGTGGGAGCATTCAGAATAAAGCAAAGACTGCTTAATTGTAAAGAATGGGAGAGACCTGGGTTTAATTATAGGCTGCAGAGCAGGTGAGATTGGACAGAAAGGTTATATATGTAGAGAAAAAAAAAACTAATAGATGGAGTGGAGTCCAGATGATATGAGAGACTTTGCATTGTGTGTTTAAATTGAAGGATTAATTTTAACTGGAAGGGCACCTTTGCTCTGAAATTAGAGAAAAGGAGTAGAGGGTAAGTGTGATGTACAGAATGAAATACTCTTAACTCTTCTTCAATAGATTACAAACCTGTCAAAGAAAGAGAGCGCCTTAAATTAGAGGATGGTCATGTTCAGGGTTCATGTAAGGTGACAAATATACCACACGATTGGTGACTAGAGATGGAACTTATAATGAAACTATTATTCTAAAGAGCTAAGAGAACCATTGATCTGAAGGAATAAGTGGGCAGAGAATTACATCCATTGCTATAGTCACCAATTCTGTACGGTGTGAAGGAGAGAGAGGAGGCCATTAGTCAGAGAACTAATATAGAATGCTCTTACATTTCTCTGTTTGAGTTTCAATAATAAAATTTCATTAGAAAGTCTGCAATGACAGAACTGTTATTATAATATAAATATTATATACTGATTTATAAAATCCCTCTTGACTAAAAACATTTATTTTCAAAAGTAGAGTTTGGATATAGGCATTTATTTAACTGTCTGTTTCTCTTATTTTATCTAGAAAGAACTTAAGGGCAATATTAAGAAAGTTGTATATTGAGTCTTCATGTAGCAAATGTTTAAATCTGTGATTGACATAACACAGAACAGCCCTATAACAAACAGGGACACATTACTTTAACTACCATCATTATCGAATCCACACACAGCTGTGAATACATAATGGTCAGGGATTCAGAAGTGTTTTTTTTTTTTTCTTTTTTTCTTACACTTTTTTCCAGAAACAAACACCTGGAATGTTGCCTAATGAACTAAGCTATTTTCCATCTGTTTTGTCCTGAACTGATTTCCATTTGCTGTGTAACTATGGATAAGGATTGTGAAGGGAACAGGAATTTGTATCCTAAGTCATAAGAATCAATAAAATCTTGGCTTAGTGACTTGGGCTATATAACATTTGAGAGTATAAATAGGAAAATATTTTGTATTTATTTAGAGTAAAATGATATCATATTGGTCATAAATGAATTTACTAAAAGTCATTCTTTTTTATGAATGTAATTATAATCATTTAAAACCTGGTTAATTAAACTAACTAGGGAGAGCTCTAGCTTGAATTAGAATTGTGGAACATTTAAAGCAAATATGATTTTTTTACTTGCAAATGTACATTGCATTGCATATTATGCTAAAACTGTTTTTAAGAGTAGGCTTTAGCAGTATGGGGATTCCCTGGAAAGCTGGGTATGGAACCACCATTTGACCCAGCTAATTCCTCTTCTCGGTCTATACCCAGAGGACTTAAAAATAGCATACTACAGGGACACAGCCACATCAATGTTTAAAGCAGCACAATTTACAATAGCTAGACTGTGGAGCCAACATAGATGCCCTTTAATGGATGAATGGATAAAAAAAAATGTGGCATTTATACACAATGGAATATTACTCAGCAATAAAAATAACAAGATCATGGCATTTGCAGGGAAATGGATGGCATTAGAGCAGATTATGCTAAGTGAAGTTAGCCAATCCCAAAAAACAAATGCCGAATGTGTTCTCTGATGTAAAGGGGGTGACTCAAAATGGGGTAGGGAGGAAGAGCATGAGAAGAAGATTACCTCTAGATAGGGAAGAGAGGTAGGAGGGAAAGGAAAGGAGAAAGGGAATTGCATGGAAGATGGAAGGAGACCTCATTGTTATACAGAATACATGTATGAAGATGTGAGAAAAAAAAAAGAATTGTGTCACCTTAGATTGTGTAGAAAGAAGTGATGGGAGGGGAGGGGAGGAGAAGGGGGGAAAGGAAGGACAGTAGAATGAAATAGACATTATTATTGCTGTGTGTATATACGTGACTACATGACCAAAGTGATTCTGCAACCTGTACACTCAGAATAATGAGAAATTATATCCCATCTGATTCAAATGTATGATATGTCAAGGTCATTGTTCTGTCATGTGTAACTCATTAAAACAAATTTAAAAAAAAAGTAGGTTTTAGGAAACCTTATTATACATATAATTATATAATTAATTATCTGTGAATAGATGTTTCTAGAAGGGCTGATAACAACTGCTTTAAAAGAGTTTCAAATCTTATTGCTTTGCAGAATGTAACATTTGACTCATCTATGAAAAGAGAATAATGGAATAATAATGTTCTCTTTCCCTTGGTAGATCTGTAGATGTTGGGGCCAGTAACATTACTATAAAAATTAGTGGTACGTAAAAACATCTTCCAACACTTAGACATTTAAGCACTTCCAAGTCATAACAAAAACTGCCATGCCTATTTTTCTGTGATCCCAACATCACATTAAAAGGAATAATTTATGTTCAGTTGAACCATATTATTCTCGTTTTGGTGAATCCAGACATCCCTTCTGTGCTGCAAAGAAGCCTGTGTGTCTCCATATGATTCATCGGCCTTCATGGTGTGAGTAGAAAATGCAACATAATTATATCTTTGGAGTATGAAATTACTTTATTAGGCATGCATTCACTTAATATCATCATAGGCAGTTCATTATGCTTTAATTTTAACTATACAAATTTAAATGGATAATGACTGACCTGTGAAGTGACTCTAACAGGGAAATGGATGGCATTAGAGCAGATTATGCTAAATGAAGTTAGCCAATCCCAAAAAACAAATGCCGAATGTCTTCTCTGATGTACATTTTAATCACCTTCAAAAACAATAATAGGCAGACTACTTTTAATCTATGTGAAATGTTTCAGGTTTTTATACATATTGCATATCATTATACACTTTTGAGGAATACAGGATAACTTTTAACTAACCCCCTCTGATAGGTACTGTGACATCTTATTCCACCAATGATCACTTTTGCTCATTACCACTATTTTGTTTGAAGCAAGAACCTTGTCTGTTTCATTACTCCATTGCTATGGTATAGTTTCTTGCATAGGTAAATGTTGTATAATACTTATTTGATGAATTAAATCTTTGTCTTATCCAAAAATTAAAATATTTTTAAGTTTATCTAGAACCAGAACCAGAATCCATTTCTTTTATTTTGTGTCTTATGTACTTCCTTTCTCACTGGACAATTTCCCCCACTGTCTAACTTTCAAAGAGTGCCTTCAATGCTAACTAAATTTACAGGTGGACCTTAATAACTGGTCTTTAATTGATGAAGAACTCTTACAAAGAAAGTAGAGGTATTTAGTTAGTCATCTCAACTGAAGGAAAACTAAAGGAAGGTATCGAATTCTACTTTAGAAATATGAATGGATGTACGAGGAAGGTTTTCCTGCAAGTCTTAGGGTAAGTTTTAGAGTTGGTTTTAAGGGATTCTTGTAAATTTTCAACTCCTGGAAATCTCTAGAAATTCAGTGGATGTTTACCTTCCCTGACTGATGGCGAAGTAATGCCACTGTACCTCTACGAGTTTACAGATTACCCATACAAACGTTACTCAGTCATTATCAAGTACTCAGTTAACATATTTTTCAGTTACACATTTCTCAATTTGTACTTTATCTAGTAGTCAGATCTTCAAGATATTTTCAAATATAAAAGATTTCTATTGAATAAAAATCTTTTCCTCATCCATAAAATGTGTCTGGATTACTTGATTTGAAATTGTTAGCTCTTATATAGTCTTTTTTTTTGCATTTCATTATTTATTTAGATGTTTAAGCTCTTGCACTAAGTTTTTCAAGCTGGTGAACATTGACAAATTATTTTTTTCCCACAGAACTATAACCACATATTCCCAGACAGTATAAACATATGGTTGAACTAACATTAATACACATCACCATTTTATCAATTACATAATAAAACAAACTTATCAAGTATACAAATATTAAGTTACACAGCTCAAAAGGCAGATAAAATATTAGATGCCTGCTCAATTAATCAGCAGAAATTCAAACTTTTTTTTTTTTTTTTTTTTTTAATAAGAGGTTGGGAATAAAAGAAAAAAATCACACTTCAAACCGGAAAAAAAAAAAAAAAGGAGTTGGTAAACAACTTCTGATGATTATGAAAAAAATTTTTTAGAACTTTTATCATTAAGAATTGTTTTAGCTACAATAACAGAGCATCTCTAACTTTTAAAAAATATTTACTAAATTAAAGAGCATATATTCTACAGGTTCTGCATGAGACAAAGGCAACATTTTACTAAAAATATTTAAGAGCCCCCTCCCCCTTTTTTTTTTTCAGGCCGGCCCTGTTAAGTTGCTCCTCAGGGTGCAAACGTTAAATTAACTGTAAAGTTTTTTTTTTTTTTTTTGTCTGGAGACTTAAAGACATGTGCTTCTGTAAAAACTTAGGTTTTCAAAATGGCGGTTTCCCATAACAGCAAAAAATTAGACTTATAGAAAGATATTAAATAATTGCTGTAAGACTTGGTAAAAATTAAACAAACAAAACAAACAAACAAACCAAATCCAAAACAAACAAAAACAAAAAACCCCAATAGGTAAAAGTAAACCTGATGTATGAATGTGGGAGATGTAAACATAAAATGAGCAGGCAAATAATCATGTAGGCCCTATAATGTTTGAAATGACTGAAGGGATAAATCACATAAGGTCTAGAGTGTTCTTAGTTTCTGGAATTTTGGTTTTGTATGATTCTAAAAATATGTAAGTATTGTGCTGGGTATTTTGGCACCTAATATTTCTAAATTTCTTATGTAAGATTCGGGCATGGAAATGGATTTAAAGATATTAACTCTGTACTCCTTGATTTCAGGGGAAAAAAAAGTCAACTGTTACAAATGATAAGCACATTTTAAATTGTGAACAGCAAGAATCTTTTGCTAAGTGTCTGAACAAGTTGATCATAACCCAAACTTAGAGATTGAAATTCTGTCAAGATTGTGGCCTGGTCAAACTGCTTTCCAATACTCCTACAGAAGCTTCATCAGATTTATTCACCACGCCAACATGCTGTCTGATATGTACTACAAGTTAGGTACTGTCTTAAGTTCCACTTCCAAGGCAATAGCATCAGGTGCCCGAGTTTTATTGAATGTAACAGTTGTTTCTATGACCATTGGAGTCTAAAGCGTAGCCGCATGTTAGGACAATTCTTCTCCAAATACAAAAGTTGCTTGCTGTTAAAAGTTCCACACCGCTTTTGTCTTATGAATTGTACAGCATCTTTATATTACATTTCTCCCTCAATTCAATGCCAGGGCAACAAGCACTGGAGCTTTCCCAAGGCCTGTAACACAATGAACAACAATACACCGAGCAGGTTCTTCGCAATACTTAATTTTTACAAGACTTAACCAGTTATGGACAATTTGGTTGGACGGTGGTGCACCATCATCAAAAGGCCAATCAGGAACATGGATGCCTTCTTTCTTCACAAGAGTAGTGTCATAGGTTACTTCACAAGGTTGCTTTGGTTGGTTTGTGTGTAATAAGAAATCTCTTGTTCTTGTACACAACTTCCACAGGAGCAGGGTGGTTCATTAGAGCCATGTTAATTTAGTTAAAAAACACTCAATAGGGTTATAAAAGAATTTAAAAACCTGAATACAGAAATGATGCAAATGATGCAAAGTAACTGAAGTCTACTTCAATATACTCCACTTGATATTCTCAGTGCTTTGAGTATGAAGTTGGGAGTAATGGGAAATGAAGTGAGCCTCCTAACAAGAAGCAGCAATTCTTTAATCCAGTAATACTGAGGCAATAGAAAGGAAGTGCACTGAGGTTTACCCCTTCCAGGTCAGAACTCTTGTAAAATGCTCAGTGGATTTTCAATTTAATAGGTCTGTGTCCAGGTTAACCACTCTTATGGGGGCCTCTTGGTGGAGTAGTAATGAATTTCTACAGTTCACTTGTCTGCAAAGAGGTCATGCTATGTCTGTAATCTCCACTGCCCTTCAGAAACTGCATAAATGTGTGACCAAGAACACAACAGAACTGAGGAATATGTTTACTCATTGAAGATTGTGACCTAATCATACAGCCGGTCCCAAAGTGGTGGCAATGCAGGTGGCAGCAGGTGCACCTCTTATGTAGTCTTTAAAAAAGAAAATATTAATTTAATAAGTGTTATTACTGAGAATAAATCTAAATCTACTTCTTTTAATAATGGATAAAGTCAGGAAGTCATTTATAACTTTGAAAAAAATGCTTGTTTTGTTAGGTAGTTGAAGAACTTGGAAGAGTAAAAGCTAGTAAAATAAAAAAACAAAAATTTCTCTCTTGGATATTATGAATGCAGTGCTACTGAAATTCTCATTATTTGTTTAAAAGGTCATTATTTGTGGATGGATGTCTCCATGGGCTTTAGACATGTTGAAAATCTTTAAAGGAGGTTTGCAACAAGAAATGAATGGTTGAGAAGTCAGGAAAAGGTTTTTGTACTCTGGTTTCAGTATAATTTGAACTCACTTTCCTTTGATAAGAGACAAAAGTATAGATCAGGATCAGGAAGCTAATTCTGAAGCAGGTCTTAACTTACAGTGAAAATTTGCAGTTTGAGATATTATTTATCCTCTATCATACAGTCTTTATTTTATTTTTATCCAGAATTTCAATGAAAATGTAGTTTTCCCACTAACAAGAGGGGAAGAGAAGGGCTTATTTTAAAATTCTATGTTAACTTTTGTGTAAGTATCTACTTAAGTAAAAGTCACTTTTTAATTTTTTTTCTTCAAAGATGTTAACATTCTCTGCAAGCATCCTGACTCTTCTGCCTGAACTTCACAAAGGGACTCAAGAAAGATGAAAGAAGTAGATCTGCACTAGTTTCAAGAAAGATTTTTGATGGATCCAGAATTAAATTGTGCTTCAATTCAAACAGGAGAGCCAACAACTGGGCAATTATTATGACATGAAAGTTACATGTGGATGATGACTTAGATAAGTTTAGAAGGAATGAAAAATCACTGGATTGCCAAATTTCAATTTCTTTCTATTATATAAATGTAGGATTACCAAATAAAATATAGTGGCTGTGAATGTCAAAGAGAAATGTTTTGGGATCATAACATGTTTAGTTGGATGTCATATAGCCACCTTACCTTACCCTAATGTGATATATTTAGTTTCTTTCTCCATAAAAATTCCTCTTCTTTATGCTTTTCTTACTGTTATGCTTTAAAAAAAATCATCATCTATATTCTTAAGCTACAAAACCCAGCATCACCATCAACTTTTTCATGTTGTTTTTCAAATTCAGTGGAATACCCAGCAGAGTGAAGCTCTTTCTAGAGTTGTTTTTAAATGCAGTTCTTCACCATTTCAATAATTTTTCTCCTGTTTCTGCCTCTCATCATTTTCTTTTTAATTTATCTTTCATTGCTACATGGTGACTTTTAAAATTATATAGTTATATAATTTAATTTAATAATCACATAAATATTATATAAATTATATAATTATGTAAAATCATAATTATAATCTATAGTTATATAAAGTCATATAAATAAATTGTGTAGTTTAATTTAGTTATAGTTATATAATTAATTATTTCCCTTTCTTAAGAAAATTAAAGCTAAAAAATATAGTAGAAATAATTCCTTGAATGGTGTTTATGATTTCTGCCTTACAAATTTCATTTTCCAAACCCATTTTCACTTTTTTTTTTCTTTTGTGGTGTTAAGAATTGAGCCCATTTAAGTGTTATGGGGATTCCTCAGAAAACTTGGAATGGAACCACCATTTGACCTAGCCATCTCATTCCTCAGTTTATACCCCCAAAAGTTATCAGCATACTAGAGTGGCACAGCCACGTGAATGTTTATAGCAGCTCAACTCACAATAACTATAGTATGGAATCAACTTAGGTGTCCTTCAGCAGATGAATGGATAATGAAAATGCATTATATATACACAAAGGAGTATTACTCAGCCTTAAGGAAGAATGAAGTGATGACATTTGCCAGTATGGATGGAGCTGATAATAAGCCAATTACAAAAAACCAAAAGCCAATGTTTCCTCTGATATTCAGATACTAATTCACAATAAGGGATAGGGCTAGGGAAGAATAGACTTACTTTATTAGGTAGAGGGGAGTGAAGGGAGGGGAAATGGTATGGGGGTAAGGACAGTAGAATGAATCAGACATTATTACTCTGTACATATACATCATGTACATTTAGAAGAATGAGAAATTGTATTCCATTTATGTAGGATGTGTCAAAGTGCAGTCTACTGTCATGTAGAACTAATTAGAACAAATAAAAGATAAATTTAAAATGTGAATATCCCCAAATATATTAAAGAAATTGAATTTAGACTTAAAATTTTCTTGCCAAGAAAATCTCTGGCCTAGATGCCTCCACTAGTAGATTCTAGCAAACAATTTTCAAAGAAATAATAACAATTCTTCAAAAACTCTTACAAAAAGCAGAAGAAGCGGAAATGCTTCTTAACTCATTGTATGGTTTTACTGTGATTTGAAATCAGAGGTCTTACAAGATATGAAAACTACAAATCAATATCACTTATGAACATAGACTTGAAAATAATGATCACATATTAGCAAATAGAATTTAACAATATATAAAAAGCATAATATATACTTTATCATTGGGTTTAATTCTAGAAATCCAAATTAGATTTATTTAGCATGGAAACCAATATAATTGACCAATTCATTGTATTAACAAAATAACAAAGGAAAACAATATAATATTCGCAGAGTAAGCCAGAGAAGAGAAAGAAAGGAAGGAAGAAAGAAGAGAAAAGAAGAAAAGAAAAGAAGAGAAAGGAAGGAAGGAAGGGAGGGAGGGAGGGAATTATGACTCTACAATACAAGTTCCTAACAAGCTAGGAATTAAAGGGAACATCCTCCATCAGCGTGAATGAAAAAAACCCTAACATCACTCTCAATGATAAAAAATCTGAATGCTTTCCCCTCAGATGGGTAACAGTTCCCTTTGACCACTTCAATATTTTAATATATTACCTTGGAGGAAGGCTGGCCTAGTTCAGTTAATTGTAGGGGAATTACCCAGCCATCTGACTCAGCCACTGCAGGAGACTGGTATGGAGTTCCTATAGTGCCATGTTTTAATATTTTTTGCCAGTCTTCTCTCTAAAAGAATGCATTACATTGAATGATAGAAAAGATCTTCATTTTTTTTTTTGTCTTTATTTGTCTCTCCAAGCCTCTTTCCACCTTCTTTTTTCTTATATTCTAGAAGGTCTATCATGGGCTACATTCTTTGCCCTCTGTATCCCAGCAGAATTCTGCAGTTGGAACAAGTGCCAGGAGACCAGGAGACCAGAGGTGTCTGTACTGACTCCTCTGTCTTTCTCCTCACTGGATCTTAAATTGGCAATGGCTATCGTCCTTGAACACAGGCTGCATCTGAAGAGCTACAGCTCTCCCTGGTGACTGTCACCCTCATTTGTCTCATAGGCCTAGGGATGGTATTCACTTTCCACCATGAATGCTCCTTGGTTATTTACCATCACTCATCTCATCGGTTTCCTTAATCTTCTTCACACGTCTATAAATAACACCTCATTTCTTTACTAAATGATCCTCACTAATCAATGTTTGAATGGGCCATCTAACTTATACAGAGATAAATTAGAATGTCATCTAGTTGAAATGCAGAGAGACTAAATTCAATTTCAAATAGATCTGAGCCATGTTGGTTTTGCTATTTTTCATGTGAAAATATGATGGAAGAATGAAAATATAAGTAAATATATTAATTCCATGAAACTTTTCCCAACTTGCTAGCTAACAGAGTTTTGAGAGTCAGTTCCTTCTTATAGTTGTGCTTTCCCCGTGTTCTCTCTACCTATTGCTTGTTATTATGCTGTTGAGCCAGCATATAGTTTCTTCACTTAGTTTATGTCTGTTATCTTTTTATATATAGAATGATTACTGACTTGATCTTCATGGTCCCAGTGATACATGGACCATGGACTTAATGGTTCAGTGGTAAGTGTGCAATGTAGTTGTGCTTTCAGGAGAAAATTTAAAACATTTTTACTTTTTTGCATTTAGTTTATAGTATATAGTCTATTTCTGCTAATTATGTTCAAGTTGAACTTTACCAAATCAATGTGTTTCCTCAATACTTCTCTACATATGATGAAAAACATTGTTCATTGGGTTAATTTTTTTTTCTTTATATTTTAGCAGACTGTGAGAATGCATATTTTAAAGAAAATAGTGAATAATCAATCATAACCACTCAGACATAAACACTAGAAATATCACTTCCCGAATTCATCTAGGGGAGCTAGCAATTTATTATAGATGAATTTAAAAAATGCTAATTTAAGTAAACCTTTGTTGGGGTTTTTAGTCCCTTGTTCTCTCCTGACCTGCGGGAGAGAGATTGGGGGAGCACGCCCCAACCAGGACAAACCAAGAAAGGTAAAGGTCGACTGGCCGCCTGCATTTAGTCCTCCCTCGCTGGAGGACAATCAGATGCACCAGGGAGTACAGTCAAAGCAGGATTTGAGAAAACACACACAGCTAATATAATGTGCAGAGCCAATCAGGGTAAAGGTCAGCAGGGTGGGGAGAATTTACATCTATACCCATCCTACAGGCAGTAATGGGAGACATGAAATGTCCATGAGGCTGAGGACATGCAAGTCAATTTGAGAGACAATTATTGAGAAAGGAATGAAAGCAATGCTCAGTAACCAGAAGGGTGAGGGGATGTACATTAGTAGGGGGAGCTGTTATGAAATTCATGTTACATTTTCTCATACGTTTGGTGAAATCATTTCATTGGACTTAATGAATCTATTTTAAAACATACTAATGTATCACTTTGTGAAGAATTATTAGTTGTGTAATATTTTTATACTACACTGAGAATTTACATTGCTGATATAATTTAATTCTCTTAGCATTGCAGAAAAAGGGCATAGAAAAAGCAAGGGAAGGAGGTAGTGCTGGAACCCAGGGTTCATTTCAAAATGTAATGTTGCTAACAACAACTATCTGATTCACTTCCACATAAGGTTATTTTTTCCTATAACCACAGCCCCTGGCATTCATTAATTTTGTTTTATTCCAATTTTATATAATTTTTATATTAAAAATTGTGAGCCAAAGCAGTTTTAGAGTAAAGATCCATATACCCATAACTTCAATTCTACCATTCACATTATATTATACTTTGCCACATGTCTATTTAACCTTTTTAATCCATCAATCTACTTATTTTTAATACATTTCAAAGTACATTTCAGATAAAAGTGCCATCCAGTTAAATATATCAAAAATGCAATATTAAATAGAAATAATTAATATTTGTTTTTTGTTTATCACATATTTATATATGAAGCACTGTGCTAAGTAAACACCTTGCTTGCGGTAGTTGGTGCTTAATTAGCAATTCCCCCAACAAATATATGAGGAAGATATGCTTTTGTTAATTTAGTTTTGCCAATGAAAATGCAGAGCCTTAAAGTGGAGGTATGACTTTTCTGAAGTTATAGTCAGCTGTAAAGTTTAAGAAACCTGTGTTAGAGGAGTAATCTTTCTGAGATCATGTCTCTGGGTTGGGGCTGATATTTGAACCCAGAAAGTCTGATTTCAGAGATGCGGCTTCTGTATAAGTTTTCTGTTGCTTCTGTAATCCATTGCCACGATCTTAGTGGCTAAAATGATATCCACTTACTACCTCATAGTTTCAGGGGTCAGAAGTCTATACAGAGATTGGCTTAACTGGAATCTTTGTTCAAGGTCACCCAGGATCAAAATTAAAGTGTCACCTCAGTTGAGCTCTATCTTTGGGGAAGAATCGCCTCCAGGCTCACTGAGATGTTAGTTGAATTTATTCTTTGTTTTGTAGAACAGAGTTCCCCTTGTGTTTTATTGGCTGCTGCTTAAGAGAGAACTGTTTCTACTCCTAGAGTCTGTCTGACTCCTCTTCAATGGAGTCTAATTCCAGCAATAATAGCATACGTTATTCTTTCAGGCTTTGAATCTCTCTAACTTCTTTCTGGCCATTTCTGCCTTTAGCTAAAGTTCTCTGCTTCTAAGAGCTCGTGAGATCAGATTGGATCTACCCATATGATCCAAGATAATCTCCCTGTTTTAAGCCCTATAACCTTAATTACATTTGCAGAATATCTTTTACCAAGTAAGGGAACATGTAAAGTTACAAGTCTGGAGATATTATTTGGGGAGCATTTCTATCCACTGCAACCACAACTATGTACTACTGTTTTAAGTAGTCCTGTAGCATAAAAAAAAAAGTATTTCTGATCATCCAACAATTTTTAAAAGCATCCTTTTGCTAATAATAGCATGAATAAAGTATACTTTGGGGAAAATATATAAGAAATTATGATTAAGTTCATCTTTTTTTTATTTCTGGGAAAAATTTGAATGCCCCCAATTATATCAAGATATCAATAAAAACTGTAGTCCTCTTTCCTGTAAAATGTTTCCTTCTTCATGCGATGAGTCATTTTGTATTTATTTGAGGCGCTTTAGCTGACTTTTTCTGTCATGTATGATAATTTGTAATTATATAGTCTTGCTCATTTTGGTGGATAATACATAAAGTGCCATAACTGCTCCCAGGCCTTAAGCCTTTTCTCCACATATGTTTATTCTAGTTATGTCCTGAAGGGTATTTTATACGATTGCATTGGAGCATCCAAATAGCAGTAATTCAGGAGGCATAACAGATGGGATTGATTTGTCTGTGAATGGCAGATGTTGGTCATTCAGTATTGCCAGTGAGCTGATGTGAGCTAAAGGGAAGATTAAATCTGCTCTTCCCTATCTTGTTTTTCTGCCTAATTTTACTATATTGAGCATATACACTGGTTTTTACTATGAGGAGATCCTTCATAGGATAAGACAATGCTTTATGATTCTAAAAGTAAAGATACCCAGCTGAGATAAAAAAAGACTTTGTCCTTTACAAATATGGATCACATGCTTTAAACATCCAAACCAGTGAAAATGAATTAATTCTTAACCACATTCCTACACACGTTTCTTTTTGATGTGTCCCTCACTTTCTATGCTATAATATTTTCTGTAACTACATTAAGAATATAACTTAGATATCATTAATCTTTATAATCCTTCCATTTCCTAATACTGGTGTGAGCACAAAGTAGGAAGTTTTTTAAAAATCAATTTTTGAGGATGTACAGAATGATGAGATTCACTGTGGTGTATTCATATGTGTACATGGGAAAGTTGTGTCAGATTCATTCCACTGTCTTTCCTTTTTGATTATTTAGTTTCATCATTCACTCATTTATTTTACATAGAGTTGTTGATCTTTGTTGTGTTAGTCTAGGTTAGATCCTGCAGTGAGATAGATAAACAGAAATAATTCTCAAAAGTTCGTGGACTACTTGAAAAGAACAACAAGTAAATGCATGATTGATATATAGTTATAATGGCTGCCATTGAGAGTATTAAAGCAACATAGAAGAGATCGACATAATTGAGGCTAAGGACTTGAAAGAAATATGTATGTATGCCTCTTCATAAAGTCATATGAATTAAGACTCAAAATGTGATGTTATTAGTGATTTTATACACACACACATGCACACACATGCATGATTTTAGAATAGTGTATATAGTACCTATTTTAGAATAGCATTTCAGAACTAATTAGGATATTCCTCCCATGTTTAAAACATGACAGGTGATCATAAAGGATAAAGATAAAAAAGACCTATTTTATAGATTGGATTAAGGCTACTGGCATATCATGGTATTACATAAAATTTAAATAGTTATATAGACCTAAGATTTTGGCACAGTGTGTATGAGACTTATATCTGCATATATTTCTGTATATTTATCCAGTCAAGCAAATACATAAATTACCTATATGTCCTAAATTTATCATCCTTCTAAAATATATTAAGGTACAGCAAGGTCCTAGGCATCATATCATCTCATGAATATTTTGTTGGTATACTGATCACCATGGCCATTTGGAGCACCCCCCCTCTAGAAAACACTTTCCATCATTTTCCTGCATGATATCCACATCATGGAAGAGATGAAAATCATTTTATTTCTCCCCCTAGTTCTTTTTCTGCTTTCCCCTCTCACTTTCATCTATTTCTGGTTGTGAAATGGAATACTTCTTGTGTGCCGAGAATGTGGAATGAAAATCAAATGAGTATATATGCACAGTCCTGACTTTAAGGAAATGAGAATGTATGAGAGAGAAAAAAAAATTATAAAAACCAATGAAAGAATACATTTTTAATACTTATCCCTTGATAAACTAAATGTAGGGAAGGATAAGCTCAGCATTAGTCACTTCATCCATTGAAACACAACAAAACAAAACCCTGGGTTTTTGCCTGATTTATTTCCCAGGCTAACTTGGCAATTGTGGTCAATCTGATTGGCTGAGGGACAAATCTTCCATCATGTATTGGTGCCCTGGCTCCTGGCTGTGTCATGTGCTTGAAGAGAAGTCCATTCCACAGTGTGGATCTGCTTGTTTGTATTCATTCACTTGCATATGAGACTCAGGACCCCCTTTATGACATAGTAGCTTGATGGGCGTTGGGGGTGAAGCACATCACCACTGGACAGAGTAAGTATAACTAGTTTATAGGAGTTTCAAGTTGGCACCTTGGTAAACTCAGTATGAACTATGCTTTAACAGGTTATCCAACCACCTTCTTGGCTTGTAAAAGTCAATGAATATTTTCATATTTGGTAGCAACCTAAACTTAGTCTCATTAATCAATGTCAGTCAAAATGTTGAGAGGCATTAAGTCATGCATCTGATTAGCAGGTGAAAGGCTAATTGTATCTTCTTAGGAGAAAACTGGAAATAAAGCATAAATCAGTAGAGAATGGGTCTCTCCACTCATCAGTATATGATACTATGCATCTCCTTATGCCTTCCAAATGAAATTAATGAGGTTAGACCTTTTATTCACTTCTCAGTGAATAAAAACCCTTCTGAGGCTTGAATGCTTATTATTTCCTCTTGTAGGATTTGAATTACAAAACTCCAGGTATGATTTAGTTTTGGTCTCTTGAACAAAGAAGTTTGAATATGGCTTGAATAAATGTAAAAATCTGCGACTCCTAAGGTACGAATGTGATCTGCTGTCTTTTTAACAAATTATGCTTTCTTTGTGTCCCTTCTTTGAGTAAGTGCTTGAACTTAAAAGGACAGATTACTTTTGTACTCCAAATACTCAGTTGTTTTGAACATTTATTTAGTGGGGGTATTTGTTGACTTAAAGTTTTAATTCATTTATAAGCTAGGTGTTGGAATCATGGAATAATGAGAAACCTTGAGAGGTCCACAAAGGATAATGTATACTTCATGCTTTCTTCCTGCACACCAGCTATGAAACTGGCTAGTGAGAATTTAACTTCTCAACCTTACACAGCTTTCATCACAGTTTTCTGCAGAGAAAAGGCTTGTTTAGACATTCATTTACACATAATTTTATGTTGAATATATTTCTACCTCCAAATAAGTAGATTTCTATTGTAGACCATAGAGAATTAAACACAAATTGACTTACTACTCTTTTTTGGCTAATTTTGAGTTATTTTCCTTCATGGGTTAATTTTGTGATTGTGGAATATTTTTATTTATCATTTCATGCTCATTTAAAATCTGTAATGTTAATATTTCCAGATGTAAGATATTATAACAAGAAAAGGGGATCCATTATAAAAATAGTAGAAAATAGATTTCAGAGATAGTCTTTAATAAGAATTTTCTATAATATTACATTTGAAACTGAGACACCCTATTTTATTACTAGATGTTTTCATCTATATACCACTTTCATACTAAAATGTATTCATCATTGTGACCTTGATTAATGGTTTTGGCTTGTTTTTCTTTCTTAGTTTGGAGAGAAGGCTATAGACTTTGTTCCTTTATAACCACATATAAATCTTTAATATTTTACTTATATATGAGAAGAGGATTCCATTATCAGTTCCATAATTGAGAACTTATTTGAAAAATTACATTGAGATATGAGGTAAAAATCTCCTCCTGCGATTTCTTTTCATGGGCTCAATCCTCCTCTTGTTGCATTTGTCTTCCATGTAGATGCTCAACTGAATCATTTTTTAAAATGTTACATTTTTTTCATTTCACGTGCCTCTTCATTTTAGAGAAATGCCCTTTGCTGCCCCATATCACCTTCTCTGCCAACTCTGATCTTTATTATTCTCATTACTATGGGCAATGCATGAATTGGCTTCATGATCCTCTTTGAAGCTTTCCAGTTTGGGAATGAGACGCTATGTGTTTCGATTATCTGAGAAAGATCTAGGTAGTTTTCTTCCCATTCTTTTCCCTCATGTTTTGCGGTTGGCATGTTCAATTATTAATTCCAAACACTGGAATTAAATAAAGTAGATCACTGGAAGTGCCAGTTTCCTCCACAGTTCCATAAAGCCTTAGGCAATTTCCCTTAAATATCAGGCTCCTTTTTCTCTTCTTGTCAACAGTAGGAGAACTGACCTTTTTCTCTGAAAGCAAGTGAGAGATCCTGTAATTTTCAATGTTGCTTGAATTTAATTTGAGCTACGTTTTCCACTAATGCTGCCATGTAGCTACTAATTCTCACTTTGTTAAAATGTGGCTTTTGCCAGAATGCGGAGATTGCTAGTACCTGTGTTCTGTAATTTCCACTGTGAGTTCCCATTCATAAATCTTTGAGACAAGTGCCAAACCCAAAACACTAACTGAGACAAATTAGAAAGCAAAATATTTTAAAATATATAGTACAATAATGTAAGGCATGTTTAACATAGCATTGATTTAGTTAAAATTATGAAATATTTTCTTTTAGTGTGCCAGAGTCATTCAATGAAAATGACAGATGGAAAAATTGTCTCTCTACCATGTGATGGAGGAATACTGGGAAGTCCTTCATGCCTCAAATGCATCTTCAAAGGGATGTTTCTAATTTTCCTTACTTGTAGCGTATATTTTTGTAACAAAAATCTTATGCTGAACTTTCTTCTTTTAGTCATTTGGTGGCTCCTTATAGCATTCAGGGTTAAATTCAGTCTTCAGCTCAGTCCATGAGGTCCTTCATTTGTAGATTCATCTATGTGTCCCACATATTGTTAGAGCTATTCTGCATGACAGGTGGTTCCTTCCATATCTCGTGTTATTTTCCATCTGTGTCCTCTTCATGAGATTCCCAGGTGCCTGGAACACCCTCCGCCCCTCTTAGCAAATTCATCAAACACATGTGACCTCACTCATCACATTACACATGAAGCCTTCAAGGAATTCTTTCCCCCACTGTTGATTGTATAACATCCTGTAGATACCTCTTTTTATTATTTAGGAAATACTTAGGTATGTAAAAATGTATTATTCAAGTTGTCTTCTTAGCACCTCTTTCAGGACCTGACACATTGTACTAGTTAATTAAAGGTTACTGAGTGAACATGTGAATGAATATATATATATATATATATATATATTTTAATATTTTTATTTATTTATTTTTCAGCAGACACAACATCTTTGTTTTTTGTATGTGGTGCTGAGGATCGAACCTGGGCCGCATGCATGCCAGGCGAGCACGCTACCACTTGAGCCACATCTCCAGCCCCCAAATAAATTTATTTTAATAATGGAAATTCACTGTCTTAAGAGCATACTTTTCCAAGTTAGTCTTTTAAAAAATGCCAATCGTATGAGTGAGTTAACACGTTAACTTACTTTTACTCTCTTCAGTGAAACTAATATCCATTTTATACTAGTGTGGGTAGCACTGTGCTAGGCTATACAGTTGAATTTATTATCTGTTTTGTGTATTGGCAAGCCATGAGATTGAGAAAAGAGGCACTTGGGTTTTAGTCTTGGCTCAACAGCTCACTAGATATGCATAACTTGACGTTAGTTCCCTCATTATTTAAAAGAAAGAAAATAAAATCCATACTATGAGATTATTATAAAAAGCGAAGTTATATATATTAACGCACTTTATAACTCTAAAGGGTAATAGAATTTTATATTTAAACATTTGATTTCCCAATGGATGAATCTACAAAGGGAAAAACCCAGAATTTTGATGAGGAATAAGAGAGAGAAATTAATTTTCTTCAAAGGTGCTGGCCAGTGGTCTGAGTGTGTATAGTTTTGATAATGGTGCACATAAAAAGGAAAAAGGGAATCCAAAAGTGAAGTTTGGTGCAGTTAACATAAAATGGCAGTTAACATAAAACTTATTTACTTTATAATTATCTGTATATGATCTAATAGTCCTATCTAAATCTTTTTTTTTTAAAAGTAATATTAAAAAGTCATATTAAAACAAAATTAGAATGCAGTGGCTCAGGATCAGCATTAATATTTTCTGAAGAAGAAATGTCTAAACATGAAATATTCTAACATTCCATAAAGATATGCCAACAGACACATCTGTTCCTTTTTCTCTGCTTGATTTGAATTGTTGCTGGAGGGACTCTATTGAATATTTTTTTTGTGTGTATATTGAAAAATATCTATTTAGAAGAATAACAATATAATCATGTGGTCCTAAATGCTTGGTTCATTGGTCAAAATTAATGGTTCTAATTTTGGCTTAAGTTCAAAACATAGAGATTATTTTCCAAAATACTCAATTAAGACTTGTACTTTTGTATGCTTTGTTGATACTGTGAATAGTCACACTTATAAGCAAATAGTTAGGGGACACTGACAGGCTCATGACTCTCCCAGTTGTCATAATTATTTTCCATTATGGAAGAAATTACACCAATCACCTGAACCTATTTGATGTTATTTGCTATCCCATTTACCATTTGTGATCCATTCTGATTAAGGTCTGCTCAATAGGCCTCATGAGGAAGAGATCAAACATGCCACACTTCAGAGGAAGGATTATGAATATTTGTATAAAACACTGTAATCACTAATGATAAACCAAAATATATTTCATTTTTTGGGTGTTATGAGCTTGGTGGGAGATGGATATTTAATCACAATATATGGAAATTGTACATCTTTATCCCTCGTTAATGTGTAGAAGATATCTTTATCTTCAAAGACTCACATGTGTCATGGCTCATTTCTGCAGAACCATAGGTCTGCAAGGGATTGCCCAAGCTCATTATTTTGTCTTTGTGTATGATTAAGTATTTAAACTATTTTAGAGAGTTAATCCTTTATAACCTGGAAAAACATCTTAAAAGTCCTTCCTGCAGTACTTTGTATTTCCATCACGTATAATGATACCTCTTGGTGTAATTTAAATTTTTTTTCTCTCACTGAAGGTATGAAACAGCTAACCAGCTGCTATCGTATATCTGTTATATAGTAAATCTTCACTGACCTGAGGATTATGATCAAGTAATCCTGTAGCCCTTTAACAACAACAACAACCGAAAAAAAAAAAAAAAAAAAAAAAAAAGTAAAGGTTTTTTGAGGGTATATAAATTCCCTGGACATGTTTTGTAAAATGGGAATAATCACATCTTTGTTGTTTTTTGAAGCATAAAAATTGATCAGTAAAGTATATATTGCTTTTTCTGGAGTTACATACAATGTAAAAAATTGATTTGGGAAGAGAGTGATAATATAAGAGCCTGTAGAACACAATATAAACATTCATGTGGTGGAATTTGAAAGCTTTGGGTTGTTTTAGGGAATTTTGTATTATCTTCCTTTAGTCATCTCAGTTGAGATGTTATTCACTTGGCTAGATGAATGCAGGGTATACAGTGTTTTGCAATTGTAGTGTTCATTAAAGAATGACTTGTTTTTTGTTGCCAAAGTGACATCCAGTTTTGGTTTTAAACAAGTAATCTTTGGAATTTCTTCAGGTGAATTTTCTTGGTGTTCAGTGCACTGAGTCCTGGCTTGTTTTGAAGTTTCTTCTGTTGTTTTTATATGATTATAAGCAATGTTCATGGATAACTGAGGTTCCTAAGATAATCAAGTCCCCAGCTGTTTTACCATGCATAGAAAGAATTAGAGGGTTTTGGTTGGTGGGGGTCCCCAATACCTAGAGACAGACTGGGCTGGCTTGAATCCTACTGGTCCAGAATCAAGCCTTTCAAGCTTGTTTGCAGATGCATTCAGGATCTTATCAAGAAAAGGAGATATTGTTACATTGTTTTCATTGGCAAAAAGAACAACAAGGGAAGGGAACCAAAGCAGAACTAAGGGTTATAAATGGCTTATATAGCCTCAAAAGAGGCATTTGGTAAAGGTAGTTGGATAGGATGGTGGGTGGGTTCCAAGCTGTTTGTTTGCTCTCCTCTTTAAGTGCACTTTTAAAACATTTAATTGGAAGAGAAGTATCTCATTGTATGTATTTTTGTGCTATTAAGAATAGAATTGGTTTCAAGCAATACTCTATTTAGATTTACATATCATTGATTCTAAGCCAACTAAAATAAGCTTAGTGTTTAGGTTTAATATATGCAGTAAAAATTGCCTTGAAAAGCAGAATATTTTAACATGCATGTCTCTTTTATACCTGTATTTACGGCTCAAATCTTAAATTTATCTAATGATAATAGAGAAGCATTCATTTTTTTTAAAAAATGAGCTAGGACTTTATGCCAATCTTAAAATTTTTCTCTTCAAAATTTATACTATCTTTTAAAAAAGATACAATTAATGTATTATTTGACTTGTCTAGATAGAGACTTTATTTTACCTAGAGTTTGCTAAAGACCCGATTTAAAAACTAAAATACTTGATAAAATGTCCTTGCAAATTACCAAGGCAGACTGGCTTTAGACATGAATTAAAACATTCTCTGATTAAAATAAAAGTTCCAAAATATCAATTGTTTTGGTAAAACTATGACCTACAACACTGCTTGATATTTTAGCTTTTTGATTTTAGCTAGTATCTGATGTTTCATTATACAACCTTTGCAAATATTAGAAGATAATGAATATTCCATAGATGAACCCAAAACAATGTTTGTACTTGCTGGCTTGCTTTGATATCTTTTAATTGTATTACTCCTTATTTGCCCTAGGAGATGAACTAAGAAAACCTTGTCCTTGAATTCTGTTTTGCTTACTAAAAAACATGCTTAATAGCTTTTGATATGCTTTGACATGATTTTCTTTGATACTGAAAACATGAGGAGACGAATATTGTTTTTGTCCTCTTAAATGTAGCAGTATTGATTTTCTCATATGGATTAGGTACATAAGATCATTCAGACATAGATGGAAAGTTTGTGCTCGGTTGGTCCTCTGCTCTCCAGTTCCTTAGTCCTTTTACCACATGACTGTTCATAGATTCCACCCTATGTGAGTTATGAATTGATGTTTCTTTCAACCATAAAAGTGGCCTGGGATTCAGTGTCTGTGTTTGCAAAATAGGAATTGTAGTGCCTGCCTATAGGACTGTTGTAACATTTGGATGCCAGTTTTTGTAGGGTATCTTCTGTTAAGACTGGTACAAAACAATTCCCATTTCCCTTCATACTAGCAGATGTCCATTGGTCTATAGGAGGGTAGAAATGTCTATTCTTCTTGGAAGAGATTTACAGTTGTGTTTGGCATTGGTGGATGCAGGAGGATAGAAAAGTCTCCACTCTTCTTGGTTAGAGACTGACAGTTTTGTCTTGGTGGTGGTGGACCTTGATGACTTTCCCAAATGGTCTTTCTCTTTCCTGAACCATTCTTCTAAGCACTCTGTCTAGGTCACTGC
This sequence comes from Callospermophilus lateralis, assembly GCF_048772815.1. Taxonomy (NCBI): domain Eukaryota; kingdom Metazoa; phylum Chordata; class Mammalia; order Rodentia; family Sciuridae; genus Callospermophilus; species Callospermophilus lateralis. The sequence continues at coordinate 125,609,617 of NC_135308.1, read as the reverse complement.
CTGGTTTAACTTGTAAGCATTGTCAGCAACCACCGAGGTGTGAGATTCTCACCACTCACTCTCCATACCAAGTCAGTGCTTGCGAAGCTGATAATCCAGAACTTTGTGTTCTGACTTATCCTCTTAGCCAGTTCTTGCAGAGATCACTGGGTGAACTCAATATAAAGAGCCTAATTTTAGTTCTGTATGAAGTAGAGGTAGTCAAAGATCATGGAGAACATCAGAAACAGAATGGAGAATTCTGCTCTGACATTATAACTGAGCAGGCAAACGAATAACATTTTCTTTTTTATTCATCAAATATGCCAAGGGCATGATTGCTCTGTTCCATAGGAAATTCCAAAAGAAAGAAACAGAACTTAGCTCTCCCAGCACAGCTGCAGAGTATCTGAATCACATGGTGACTATTAACCAAACCCATACAACATTCTGCCTTCAATAGCTCATCAAAATCACAATTAAACAAAAAAGAGTGATTATGGTCCTGTGACAAAGGCAATCACTTCCCCGGGGAACTTCCCTGACTCCCTCCCACCACCACCCCTTTTTTTTTCCTATCACATATGACAACTTACATTTTCTAGCTGTGTGTGTGATTGCTTTGCTTAGCTCCTTCCCAAGGGCAGAAGTCATTTCCATTTTTCACTGCCTTGTCCTTAGCACCTCACGCTAGGCCCTGCCCTGTGCTCAGTAACTAACTGTAGAAAGAAAAAGGGGACTTGTTAGCCAATTGTTCCAAATCAGCTGACACTGGTAGAAAGAACGCTTGGCTTCTTTATGAGACTCAAAAGGAAAAATTTTTGGAAACAATCAGGTGTAACTAATAGGAAATCCATTGAAATGAAATATGTATTTAAAAGCCAAGTCAGGAAATCTTTTTTTTTTTTTTTTTTTTTTAAAGAGATAGTGTGAGAGAGAATTTTTTTAATATTTATTTTTTAGTTATTGGCAGGCACAACATCTTTATTTGTATGTGGTGCTGAGAATTGAACCCGGGCCGCACGCATGCCAGGCAAGCGCGTTACCGCTTGAGCCACATCCTCAGCCCACCAAGTCAGGAAATCTTAACACAGGTTAACTTATTGTTAAGCACAAGGGATGAGATGCATTAAGACCTGGGAATGTTATTAAGGGCTAACCATGAGGGTATCAAGGCTAGTTTTAGCATGCACCTGTGGCCCAAAGAGAACATAGAAGACTGGAGGATGTGGAAGGCAGACACTGCACTGAAGGCTGCTGTTGGGGTGTTGCACCTATTAACTGCAGAATGGAGTAGAAGGGGATACAGTAAATATACAGTATAGTCAGCTTTCCATTGCTATGAGAAAATATGTGAAAAAAAAATAAGCTTAGAAGAGGAAGAATTTACTTTGGTTCACACTTTTATATGTTTAAGCCCAGAACCGCTTGGCCCCATCACTGTGGGCCATGGTGAGTAGGAACATCATGGCAGGGGGGGATGTGGCACAGCAAACTTGCTTACTTCATGGTGACCAGGAAGTAGATGGGGTGCAGGGGGACAGTAAGGGTTGGAGAGAGTATATAACCTTTAAGGACATTCCCTTAGCCACCCATCTCCTCCAATCAGGCCCCTCTCTCAAAATTTCTACCACCTCCTGATAGCCCTGCAGGCTGGTGATCTAGTATAGATCACCAAGATCTACTATAGCTCTTGGCAGTCATTTTCAATTCAAAGCATTACTTACTGTTAAAAAGTGTATAGGGGTAAGTCTTTTGTGGATTCATTCTCCAACCTAGTACATAGGAGAAAACATACTACAATAATTAAAAGGAAATGAAAAGATGCAAACTGCAAAGAACTGAGAGAATCATCTCCAGAGCTTCTGAGTCGCCACTGCCTTTCCTGGCAGAGCAATTAATAGCCACGTGCCAAGGAATGTTTTATAAAAGTCTCTCCTCTTGCCAGAGACTTTCATCAACTTTAGTACTTCTGTGGCAGGGTCAGAACATTTTTTGGATGGCTTTGGCCTCGTTTGTGGCCTCAGTCCATGCAGTTTCAGAAGCTCAATAAGAGTGCCAATCCATAGGACTTGGGAGACAGCATATGGGTTTTTTTCCAACTGTGTGAAAAACTGGCTGAACTCAAGAAATGGCATTATGAGGAAGTGCTGCTACATGCACTCCCAGCTGTAAATCCTGCATGATTCAGAATACAGGGTTATAGGATGCCAGCAGAGGGAAGCTACAGCTTCTGCTGGAAAGACAGTCAGGATGCTGTCTGCCAGGCCTCACTGCCAGGGGGCCAAAGGAATCTTTGGTCTATACTGTATCATAAATCCGTTGTAAGTGTTGACAACACCGCGCTGCCATATTGTGGAATCTCTGCAACTATTAAAATAATAGAACATTTGGGGACATTGAAAAATGATTTGTTCTACCCACTCTTAAAGTGCATATGACTAGAATTATTAAACTAAAGCTCCTGAGAGGCGTAGTCTTCTGTTTTATTCATTCTGTATTCATTACCCTTAAATCTCTTGTCTTCTATTAATTGTAAGTGAGATGGAGAGGATGGGCTGGAAATCGTTTTTGAAAGCTTTATGTAGAGCATGGTAACTGCCTGGTTCCCTTCATGCCTGATTTGATTTTACAGTTTAATCCTAAAGACCATTAGGGTGTCTTCTTCATTCGGCAGTAAGGGTCAGCCCTTCTTAAACTAAGAGTTAATGAGTTGTTTTTGCTTCAGATATCATACTTCACTTTTCGAATATATCATCTTAATCCTCAAAAGAAAAAAAAAATAGATGTTTGTAAAGTGAAGTTTATATAAGGAAACTGAAAATTTTGTTACAAAGAGCTTCTCAAGTGTCAGAGTTGCTGGGCATGCCTATTTTAAAGTCTGTCTTCTCTAGCCTGACACCGGGCAGCTTCTGGGGAAAGAGTCTGTTCCAAATGCAAACAGTGTAGCATGACAGAGCCAACATGACCTTGATAGTCAGAAGAATGGTTTTAAATTCTGGCCTATTCACGCAGGTGTTGGCTGAGTTTTCTTGGTGAAGCTGCTGACTTCCCTGAAGCAGTTTACATATCTGTATGTTGGAGATAATAATAATTATTATAATTTTACACCACAGTGTTAGTCTGAGGATTACAGGATACATTATATGAGAAAATATTTTACAAATATGAAAGTGATATTTTGTATTAGCTATTTTTAGTTAAATCCTTTTCATTATCCCTATTAGAGACACAGAATATGCATGTTTCTAAGTGGTCTGGTTTGGGAAAATCCATGCGATTTAAGTTAAAGAAAGCCTAAATTTTAAGATTATATATGAAATGGCTCACTTGGTAGCCTCTCTCTAAAGAGACTGTATTCTTGAAACAACTCTGAGCATCCTCAGATCCTAGTCTGGCAGTTATCAAGTTGTACATAATATTAATTCATTTGACAGGGCCATTGAGTGAAAATGCCTTGGAGGGTACAATGGGAGGGATATGCAGCAAACACATTCCATGAAACATTTCAGTGACTTGGTGCATCATTTTATTCTTTTAAATTTTTAATTTTAGTGTTTCCATGATACCTTAGGAGAATTCTTCCTGGGCCAGGAGAATGACAGTGAAGTTGACCAAAAGTAGAACGGAGGTACCATCTTTGTTTTGATAAGCAAACTGCTCTTTTCCTGTGTGCTTTCTTCTGTGTATAAATCATGAGAGCATAAACTTCAAGGATGTCAGAGTTAATCTGCACTATGTTCTGCCCAGTTAGGTGTTCTGTCTGATGGTGGAAGAAAGAGATGTAATATATACCTCAGTCTCCTTCCTGCATTACTACACTGGGCCACTAGCTGACACCTCTGTCCTGTTCTCATTTTGTTTTTCCATATTAGTTGGCGTGTTATCTGAAGCTTCAATCAAATATCACTGCTTCCCTTCATTTAAAAAAAATTTATATTTAACTGATACATAAAAACAAAAATTGTAAATATTTATGGGGTATTATGTGCTATTTTGATAACCTGCATAGTTTATACAATTATTTGATTGGGTTAAACATATTTATCTCCTTAAACACTTATCATTTCTTTGTGATGAAAACATTCAGAATCCTTTCTTCTAGTTTTGAAAATATATATAGTGTATTTTTATTTTCTGTAGTTATCTTATTTTGCAATTGCTTCCCTTCTTAAAGCCTTCTGCAGTAATTTGCACTGTAACCAGAATAAAATCTGTCCTCTTTACCACATTCTCTAATACCCAACCTTTCTTCTGACTTCTTCCCTTAGGAAGCCTTCTCACGGATTTCCAGCCATCCTGGTCTTTCTTTTCTTTCCCAGTTTCTTTCACATCTTGATCCTTAATTTCTTCTTGCCTGGAATGCTTTCCCTCCTGATTCTTACACTGCAGCATTCTTCTAGGCTCTGAGGTTGGATGTCAAAGATCACCCTTCAGAAAGGCTTTCTCCAAGTACTTTACATATACCAGTTATCCATTCCATAGTTTCATCTCTTGAAGCAGTTAAATTGGTAAAACCTGAAGTTATTGTATATATTTGTTTCCATGTTCATTATCTGATTTTCCCATTGGAATGTTAGCTCTTCTACAGTGACAAGTATGTGTTGTCCCTACCTGTACCCCTGACATATGGTACGTTGCAACTTATTCATAAGGATGCCCAGTAAATGACTTTGATCATTTAACAGAAAGAACTTAAGTCATTTGCATTCTCTGAGATTTGTTTAAAAGAGATTATAATATCTGCTCTACTGAGACCCTAGAGATCTTGTGAAGTTCTCTTAAAGTGTTACCATTTACCTTTTAAGATCTTGTATGAGGACTGAGACAGAGAGATGAAAGACTTGTATAGATAATTGACTATGATAATCACCATGTGGATCTCTGGGTTGTGCAGCTTCAGGGATGCCATTCAATTTGTGGTATGGGTGAGCAGTGACCTCTTCAATAGTGTAATGGCCAAGCTTTATAGCCCTATATTACAGCACACACTGTTTTGAACACTTAAATATGAACTGTTATTACATACTACTATCTGTATTTTTATAAGCTTAAGCTTTATTACCCTTTCAGATTTCTCTTTCTAAATGTAGAAACCCTATCTACATTTTTAGCTTATTTTCATAGGTTGTTAATTTCCTTTTTAAAAATAACAACAACAAAAAATCCTGAACACTTGTCAACGTTACATGTGATAAGGAATACTGATGAAAACTTCAGCAACGTAGTTGGGATATGGAAAAATAGTGCCTGGCCTCCAAAGTCATTGGGACTCTGTCAGACTTCCCAAGGTCTTAACAATGGAAACAAAAGAAAGTCAGTGCTGTAGCCTTTTTGGGAACAGGTTGTTATGCAAATTATCTGTGATCCTATTGGTGGCTACATCAGCATAATAAAAGCAGCACTGGGCCCGCCTGTTGACAGTGCAGCTTGTATTTTCCCCAGACTTTTTCCTTTGTGTATTTTGAAACGAGTAGGCAAAATGAATTCAAAACAAAACCTTCTCAGAGCATCAGAAAGCACAAAAAATATTAAGCCTTTAAACCCAGAAACTTCTCAGTGTACGGAGACAAATGTGTAATTAAATCTGGAAGTTCTTTCTTTCTTTTTGTCTCCCCCACCTCACCCCCACCACCCTTTAAAAAATTTAACTGCAATGCAAAAAAAAAAAAAAAAAAAAAAAAAAAAGCCCAATTACTGGTGATAATAAAAGTCAGGGAGTAACTGTGCCTGAAACAGAAGAAAAAAATAAATGTGTTGCTATGTGAATGGATTTGTAGGGAGAACAATTGTAAAAGGAAGTTTTCTTTTCTTTTCTTTTCTTTTTTTTTATGCTAGGCTGGAAATTATAGTTGGAGCAGATGAGATATCACCCTCTGAAGTTAAGGCAAGAAAGTTTTCTTTGGCGAGAGGGGACTGCAGGGAATAAGTTGTATCAACTATGAATTGCAGGTGTGTGCGTGGGTGAGGGTCAGCTGGAAGTGCCTTCTAAGGATGGGGGTCCTGGGTATGGATAGAGACGTCCAGGACAGAGGATATTAGGGACAGGGTCATCTGGCAGCCTAACCTTTTCTATGTTACCCTTTTGTTTCACTTTTAAGTGTGCTTTTTTTTTTTTTTAATCTAGTGATCTGAATTTCATCTTTCTGTTATTTATTCCTACTGTTCCTATTTGGCTATTTTAAAATGTTGGTTTACTCTTCTAGTATTTTTCTAGATGAAGAAATATGTGTTTATGTGACCAGTTCCCTCAGAATGTTTACATTATTTAAATCTGAAGAAGAAAATGGTGTACATGAATCGGAAGAAGAATTAATAAGAATGATTTTTATTAGATGCTTTTATAGGGAATATTTCATAGGCTTGTTTGAAATGGAATATCATTAGGAAGAAGCTTTGTTGTGATGATTTCTTGGAGGCAGGAAATTTGAAAGCCCAGGATGAGGCAGCTGTCCCTGCAGTTCCCTTCAGATATCACTATGCAACATGTAAATCCAGATTCTGCAGCCAGTTTCTGAATTCGCTGCTTGGTGACCCTGAAACCATGCTGCTGAATCCAACTGGGCTCCCTTTGTAATATCATGATCCCCTAAACTTTGGATTCTGCAAAATGCATGCATTTTTATTTAGCAAAATGGAATTAGATGGGTTTATGCTGGAAAGCTATCACTTCAAGTATCACTTTAAATTACCTAACGCAACAGGCCAGTCACTTAGTGTTTATTCAGCACTGTGCTAGGCACTGTTGGAGCTTAAGAAAAAAATAAATTATAGTTGCTTCTCCCAAATAATATGTAATTTCCTTCAGAAGTTTAAACAAATGGCTTCAAAACAGAGAGCCCATGGTTTTAGATATGCACAATATTGTAATTATACTCATTATTTTTCTGGGGATATTATCCAGAGTTTTCATTAGATTCTTGAATAATTTTGCTTAAAAGAAAGATGAATTGTAATGCAAAAATAAAGAAATAAAGAAATAAATAAAAAAGAAAGATGAAGAGTCAAACAGAAGATACAATAAATGGGTACCAATTTGTGCAATTCTGATTCCAAGTCTGCTAGGAGTTCAGAGGAGACACACCATTGTGACCTGAATTAATTTGGGAAAGCATTGTGGCATGCTGGGTCCTGAAGAATTCAATACTCAAAGGAGAGGAGGAACAAAATTGTAGGCAAAAGCAACCACCTCCTAATCTTGAAAATAAGACATAGGACAAATTGCATTTTTAAAATATAGAATCATAAATATATTTGCAATTAAGTAAATAAAATGAAATATATAAACTTCAGAGTTGTATGAAATCCTAGATGTGAATTTCGGACTTGCCATTTTTAAGGTATGTGGTCAGAATCTCTTGGAAGCTCAATTATCTTTTGAAAAACTGAATGACAACATCTCTTATAGAAGCATATGACTCTTAAATTAGATAACATATGGATCTCCTGGTTCACATTAGAAGTTTTTAAAGCACCAGTTCTCTTCTCTTTCAGATTCTAAGTGCAATGACATTTGTTATAGATCCCAGTTAAGTGGGACATCCACTCATGAGAGGTAAAGGCGAATGTTGACTGGGTTTTGGAGAAAGCATTGAAATATGCAAAGAACTGCTTGGATTCCAAAAGACAGTAGAAGAGTTTTAGAATATTGTAGAGAAAGAACAATACAAGTAAATGGTTAGATGAATGGATTAATATGAGTAGCTCTAGGAACAGAAGAAAAAAAAAACCCAGGTTCTTTTCACATGCGATAGAGGAAGGCTCAGTTCTTCACATCAGTCAGGCTTTGATCAGTGGTATCTCTTTGGGTTTTCATCCTTTAATTAACCTTCTCCAATGTTTCCTCATTCCATTTTACTTTTCTTGATAGTACTTATAGTAGCAGATGCATTGTTGTAGTTGGGATATGAGGTATACCCCCAAATTCTTGTGTAATGCAGGAATATTCACAGGTACAGTGATCAGATTTTGAGATCCATAACCTAATTAATTCATCTTAGTTTGAATGGACTGACTGGTGGTAAGTGTAGGCAGGGGTGTGGCTGGAAGAGGTGAGTCACTAGGGGTTCCCCTGGAAGGGTACACCCATGCCCTTCCTGACATACCATGAGTTGAGCAGCTTTCTTTCACTGGGCCTTTCTGTGATGCTATGCTGCCTTACATGGGCCCAGAGCAATGGAATTGGCAGTCTATGAACTGAGACCTCTGAAAGTGTGAGCCCCATATAAACTTTTCCTCTTTTCAGTTGTTCTTTTGAAGTATTTTGGTAAGAGAGACACTAAAACTAATTGAAATAACAGGCTCAAGATGAAAAATCTTAATCCATTTTGGGCAACACAATATCTCTATTGCTGGAAAGGGTAACTGATATTTATTGTATGTTTTACATTATATATTTGTTGAATAAATAAATAGTGCCAACAAGATGTTAGGAAAAAAACCTACCACATTTGCTCACTAATGGTTATAAATGCAAAAGGAGGAAAGGTCAAACCTGGCTACTATCTAAAATTATTTTCTTAATTATAGCTTTTATTAAATTGTACCAAGCTATACCTGGTTTTCAGTCTCTAAACCGAAATGTGAAAAGCACTCTCACTTTGGTTAAATATTTTACTTATTATTTCATTAATTTTTGAGAGGCATTCTGCTTCAAATTAAAAATTTAGTTGTGTGAAATGTAAATGTAAAATGTAAATTAGATTACTTAAGTTTTCTGACAACTTAAATTTACCTAAAGCCATTGTCTATGGAATTAAGCTTTCATAAATGTGTGTGTGTGTGTGTGTGTGTGTGTGTGTGTGTGTGTGTGTTTTGGGTAAGGAAAGAAAATAGGCTTATCCATAAATAATTCTTAGTTAAGCTGGATTCTTTTGATTTAAACAACAACAACAACAACAACAGCAAATCTCTTCCCTCAAGAGACTTTAGCTGGCCAGAAACTCCATGTCTTACCAGTACAGTACAGTAATCTTATGATGCAGGATAAAAGGTATCATTGGACTGTTGTGGACACAGGGCAACTAAACTTCAGAATCAAAATACAAATTAAGCAGGGGCTCTCCCATCTCTGTACTACTATTTTATGAATTTACAAAATGGGTTTCTGAGATTTAGCTGATGGTTCCTCATAAACCAGTGGGCAGCCCATGTGCGCTTAGTCATTCTCAACTCCATTTGAAGAGCGGGTGGGATGGCATTTGAGCTGCTGGTAGGAAGGCTGGCCTGCAGTGTGGGAAAGTTAACAGGCTATGGTTTCTGGCACAGGATGGTGTGATTCCTTATAAATACAAATCCTCCATGAAAGAATATTTTGGAAGGTTATCTGAAGTAAATTCTCTATTTTTCATTTTTTTTAATTAAATTACATAGGGAAATAGTGACTTTAAAGTTTTGATGGTCAGAAGCTTCATATCTAAATAACAGCTAAATTTATATCTAGGTTTGGAATTCAACTTTCAAGATAAGAGTGCTGAGGTCTTTTATTATGAAACTTAAGCATGTTCACCTTACTGGTCCAAATCCCTAGAGGCGAACATTTTGATTAATGTGAGTGCTGTAATTTGAAAACCTTTGAATTTGTCAAATGATAGGCACCACCATGTGTGTTTGTTCACTTTGGACACTCCAGATGTTCTAGGTTTGTTATATAAGTAATTACAAGCACCATTTTTTTTTTTATAAATCCTTCTTTCTTTGGGTGTCTTCTGAATCACACTCTGTTACTGCTTATGGTTTGAGATAAACTGTAAATTGAGTACATTTACCTAATTATTAGATTGCATTGATTCTGCCTGTGAAGTTTGAGAATTTTCTATGGTATTCCCTTTTCATATGATGTGAATATCAAGGCAATGGTGACTTTCAAGAAGAAATTGAATATTTGTATATTCTAGGCATTTATTAGTGCTTATCTCCTGTGTTTTTGAATTTTTAGTGTTGGCATAGTTACTTTTTATCAGTGTTCATCTTTTCTATGCTTGCAATTAATTTGAGAGTAATGTACTCTAGATTTCTACTAAACTGTGGGTATCAGGGCTTCATTATATGGCTGTTACATTTTCTAATTGCTTGTTATGTGTGGAACCTACACCTTGAGAATATTGCTTCTGAGTGAACTGGTAGCTTACATTTACCAATCCAGGAACATTTTGATCTTAGAGACAAATGGAGAAAATTGTAGGAATTTGCAGCAGAGGAGTTATTAAAGGAAATACTGTTTCAGAAAATAAAGCAAAAAGGAGAAATGTGTAGGGAAAGAACATAGTTGAATTTTTAGAAGAGAGAATAAAAATGCAGTGACTAGACTTGAGATAGTAAAATATACAGGGATAGGACAATTGTAGGAAGAGTTAAAAACAAAAACAAGAAAAAAATCACAAAACTTTTAAATATTAAAAGAAAAAAATCGGGTTCTTGATGGAAGTGGTGGTGTACTCCTGTAATCCCAGCAACTCAGGAGGTTGAGGCAGGAGGATCACAAGTTTGAGGCCAGCCTCAGCAACTTAGTGAGACCTTAAGCAATTTAGTGAGACCCTATTTCAAAAATAATAAAATGAAAAGGACTGGGGATGTGGCTTAGTTGTAAAGCACCCCTGGGTTAAATCCCTGGTACCAAAATAAAATAAGATAAAATAAAATTTGGTTCTTTTTGTGATATTTGATAATTCAAGGCTGAGTTATGAATGTTGCTTCAGAAATAGCTAACTTGGATAACTGTTCTTAAGATTCCAGTAATCTTTTGTGCTGGCTCATTTTGTGTATTTCTCATGTTATGTAAAGTTATAAATAAACAATGAACTTAATCAAAAAGAAATTGTAACCAACCTTTTGTTTTGTATTTTTCTAGGAAAGGTTTCTAAAAATTATTTAAAGAATGAAATTTAGTTTAAACTGGATGCAACATTCAATATTTTCATACTTTTTATCTTGCCAAAGAATCTCTACTATTTAAATTAGGAGAGTGTTCAAAAATTGTCCACCTTTCCAAACACCACTGCTAGGATAGCTAGCAGTATTGAGGGAACTTTACCTTCTAGAATGGATATTTATCAGGATATAATAAGCTGATGTATTTAAATTTACTCCTTGAGAAATCTTTCATCAGGAAGTGTAATGCTTGAAGCAATATTCTTTGTAACTGGTGATCCCAGAGTTCTCCAATGGGAAATTGGATGAGCTTCATTGGGTGGATAGAGTGGATTATTATTCTGAAATGAAATCAAATCATCTACAGAAAAGCATGAATGGATTTAAGGAGCATATTATTGCATAAAACATGAGTGCCAGAAACCACAGACATTCGAATGCTAGTTTTTGTAAATCTTAAAAACAAGAAAATCATGCAGTGTATAGAGAAATGTCCATGTATTTTTTAAAAAAGCACAAATTCAAAAAAAAAAAAAAGCAAGAAAATGACAGTGGTTTCTGCTGCTGTGGTCAGACAGGTTCACAGTCTAGGGTTAAGGTACTGGAACAGTTAGGCGTTTGGATCATGGATATTCTTTTCTTAATGCATTTATAAAATATTATATATGCAACATATTTTATAAGTAAGCACTTTCCATAAAAAAGACTTCCAAAAGGAATCCACAATTAGAATACCACACTTCAATTGAAGCTACCACAGTGGCTCATGAAAACACTTTTTCCTATTTGTTTTACCATAGATTTAAGCAAATAAAAATCATACATATAGATCTATGTATATACTTTCTAAGGCAGGTGGCTTGCCACTCTATCTTTTTCCTCTTCCAGGATCTATAGTCTTGCTCAGTTGATATTTGGTAACTTCTTACATATTTTCCTTTGATGGGGATGCATAGATGACATATTCTCAGAATCTCTGCATATCTGAAGATTTCTTCTTTCATCTTCCCAGGTTATAGGTGTCTCCTCTGAGTACCAGGCCATGACTACCATCAGCTGTGAACATTAGTTTCTATTTTTTGATATTTCAGATAAGTTTGAATGCTACACTGATACACTTTATTTCAAAAGTTACTTTTCATGGAAGCTTAAAAGAGGTTACTTCATCTTAGAAATGCAGAATAATTTTCTAGGATGCATGCAACAATGTGTTTATTTCCCATTAATCTTCTCTGGGACATGGTGAACCTTTTCAATCTGCAGCTCAAGTGTTTCTTCAGTTCAGAAAATGTTTTGTCTATTGTTGGCTTGATTATTCTCTTTCTTCCATCTGTTCATTTTCCTTCATCTGAAATTCTTTTTATTTGCATATCAAATCTCCTGTATTTTTCTTCAGATTCAACCTTTCTCTCATGATTCTTTTAGATTCTTGTATATTTTCCTCCATTATTTTGACATACTTCTGTTTATTGATCTGGGCCAATACCTAAAAGTTTTCCTCTTTTCTTTCATTTACTGATTTTTAAAAAATTCTTATTATTTTTAATATTCAAAGGATATTATTGTATGCTTGTACTGCTTTTTATTTGTTTCTGGTTGTCACCAGCTGTTTTCATAATGAACTATTTAAAATAAAAGCCGTGGCTATGAGATCTTCTGCTTGAGAGTTTTCTCACAGGTTTCTGGGTTCCATTGCCTATTAGAAGACATCAGGTCAGGATTTTAGGATCTCATAAGTGCTGACAAATTAGGAGAGAGTTTCAGTCCAATTGGTTTTTATTCTTCTTGGCTTGAGATGAATGTTCAGGGGACTTGAAATCTTCTGATGTGGCATACTCTGAAGGAGCTCTCTGATTCTTCCATGTCTGCTAGGATGCCATGCAACCTTAAATATGAATTATTTTTTTATATATTTATTTTTATTTTAGGTGGATTCAATATCTTTATTTTACATTTGTATGGTGCTGAGGTTCAAACTCAGGGTGTCATGCATGCTAGGCAAACACTCTATCACTGAGCCACAATCCCAGCCCCCAAACCTTAAATATTTGCTTATATTCAAATTTGGTTAGCAATGTGTCCCTAATTACAGTTCCTCTGTAGGTTTGCAAATGCCACATAATCATGACCTCCTGAAATCCATTCAAGATCTTCAAGGCAAAAGTTATCTGTCAGTGTACCATGCTGCAAAAAATTACAAGACCCTGGTTTCTGGATTCCCTTCAAGTTCAGAGGAAAATGAACATCCAGTTTGTCTTCTTTGGATACTATCTTGAGCCATAAATCATGAGGGTGGAGGAGGGGTGTCTTGAGGTTTATGTTCAGTTCATGCTGTCTCTCTAGAATCTTCCATGTCTTTTTGTAAGACTCTGATCAGTTATACATAAAAGATGTTTCCATTTATGAGTTTACTATGTGTTAAATGGTATCCATTTTTAAATATCATTAACATCCTCTAGATGTTTAATGTTTCCCTATTTTCTCTTTTTAATCTCTTCTTACCTTATTTTAAGGTAAGAAGCTGAAACTTAAATAACTTGCTCATAGTTGCTTCAGTAAATGCCTAAGATATTGATTTTAATTTGTCTGGACTCTAAACTTTCTTTGCTAGCATATAACTCTATTACTTTCCATCTTATCTTGAACTTGATAGCAGAGAAATTGTGAAAGTTGCTATCATATTTCCTTTTTTTCTTCCAGTATGCATATGAAAATACTGTTTTGGAGTGGGGTATATATATTGCAAAGTTAAACTCTTATGTGATAGTGTGAATTTCAGCTGAACTTCTTAGAATAATGTTTAATTATTCCTGCCCAACAAAATCATCTTAGCCTTGAAGCTACCACAGTGGCTCATGAAAACACTTTTTCCTATTTATTTTACCTTAGATTTAAGCAAATAAAGATCCATTCGTGAGAAGCTGTGAGGGCTTATGAGAAGCAACTAGTAACTGTTGGGTTTATGAAATTCAGCAGCTACTTTGGAATGGATAAAGGCAATTAAAGGCTTAGTTGTGGAAACCATAGTCTCAACTCTGAATGTGTTTTTAAAATAATTGCATTTAAGGTGAATGATTAAACAACACTGTTAGAGAAATTGATCTAGAGACTATGCAGGGTTAAAAAAGGCAGGGTCTCCTTTTCCACAATGGGTATGGAAAAGAGGACAAAGACAAATAAGCATCTATAAGTATATCTATTTTATAGATTCTAATATATAATATATCGCGACTATATATAGCTTTAACCAGAGCCAAGTTATCCTATGTTTTTCCTCTAATTTGTTATTAACATGTTCTCTTAAACTTGACAACATAGTAATATAACAAGAAGCTATATATTTGAGGATGTGAATGGCTAAAGAATGTGCATGGATATTTCTGAACCCATTAACAGTTTTGAAGGAGCAGGGAGACATACACTATCACTACGAGGTTGGGAAATGTAATACCAGGCCAGGGAATATCATGACAGAAGCTCTTACTTTACGCTGTTCCAGACTCCTTGCCTAAATGCTTTGTGTATACTGTCATGTTATTTCATAACAATTCATCACATTAGAAATACGTATTTTCTATCCAATAGATGTAGAATCTAATGCTCAGAGAAGTTAAGTAACTTGCCCCAAGTCATATTAGCAAGTTGCATGCCTCTTATTTAAATACTAGTCATTCTGAGTCAAAAGTTCATGTTGTTAATTAATTATTATCATTATTTTGATATATTTAGTTATATTTGGAAAGAAGCTAACTAAATATATCATTTTTTTTGTAAAAAAGTGGGTAAAAAATAACACAAAGTATTGTATTAAATATTTTCTTAGTATTTATTTGTTGATGTATTCTACATTCTTTCTTACTATCGAAATGTGGCAGCTCCCAAAGGTGATATTGCTAGGGATGATTCTGGTGACTTTTCATTTTTAGATTTGGCAATTCCTTTCCCTATTTTCTCTTTTTAGCCTTTTTGATGTGAAAACAGAATTTAAAATCAAATTAGGTTTATAAGCAGGATTCTACTTCCTACTTTCAGAAAATAAGAATATCTCGAGAACCCTATATTTTAATATGCATCAGGTAAAAGTAATTATTTTTCAGTTTTTCCTGAATATTTTAGAAAAGGTAAGACTGATGACTTAGGAATTATTTTTCTCTGTTTGCTCTTACAGTTTATTCTAAAACATATATTTTTGGGTTGTCACCAACACATTCCTTTTACTCTTCTGATTCTTAAACTTGAAAATTACAGTTTTGTACCTTGAAAGTATTTGCAAGAAATTTATTCAAATAAACCGGTTCATTTCATGTTTTTCTTTTGCCCTTTGATTGAAGCCATAAATCTAACAATGGTTTGAGAAGATTGACTGGCCATGTCATTCACTGGAAATTAAAGAAATCTTTCCTTTTCTGACAGAGGTTAGTAAAATAGACTAAACATTTCAGAAAACACATAGAAGATATAAATTATTTAGTGCTATTACTTCTATTTGGTTTTATAATAAATTATAGATTTGTTTTAAGGAGCAATTATCTCTACCCTTTCAATTCTATTCATAGCCTCATGTATTATTTTTTGGCAGATCTTAGCAAAAAAGAAAAAGCAGAATTTATTTTAAATTTGCTGAGAGAAAATGAAGTTGATTCTAAAAAATATCCATTAGTGTATTGGTACTTGACTAATACTGAATTTCCCTAAATAGTAGTGTGTTGAATTTTAAAATATTTTTGAAATAGAGTATATGAATTGTGCCATTACTGAGACTTTCTCCATAGTAATGTAGATATATAAATTATAAGAGTAATTAAGGCGTGATCAATAGACCCAACCCAGTGCCTGCTATATAATTAATATTCAATCCATATTAGTGGTTGTGTTTTATTAGCTGATTGATTCTTGATGGTGCTGGGGATTAAACCGAGGGCCTTGAACATGCTAAGCAAGTGCTCTCCATTGAACTACATCTCCAGCTCTCTCATTTCTTATTTTATTGAGGAATTAATGTCAATTTGAAAGAAATCTCTATGTGCTCCTACCCACCCGTCTGCCTTCATTGCCCACATCTCCATTCTTTGCTTTCTCTCCCATTTCTATGAATGAACTTTTACTCCTCCTGCCTGGTAACAATCCCTGTTCTTTCTTCAAACATTGGCTTCATCTCATTTCCATAGTGTCATCTTTCTAGCCATTCTGCCTTCTCTCTTGGGGGTCATTTTTTTTCCTCACTCACCTCTGGGATAATTCGTAGTAGCATATAAACGGACAGTAATTTCTTTCAGCCACCATCTTATTTCTTTGTTCTCTTTTACAGAGAAACTTCTCCAGAGCCTGGTCCAAAAGCCCTCCCTCTGGTGACTGTCTTAAGAGTCTTGCTTGAACCCATCACTTTCAGGCTTTCACCTCCCAATTTCATCGTGAGGGCTCTTTCCAAGTTCACCTCTCACTACCATGTTGCTAAAACTGAATTGCCGATCCTCGAGAAAATAGGTTTATTCATGGCATTTGATAAGCCTCAATAGCTGATCATCCTGTTCTGCCTGAAATGTTTGTTTTCCGTGTCATACGGTTGTCCTTTTCCTTCTATCTGCTTCTTCAAAGTCATTTTTGCTGTTTCTTCTTCAGTGTCCCTAATGGTTGAATGAATACTCTAGGAACTCCGTTCTTAAAACCCATTTCCCCTCGTTGCCTTTGTATGTCTGTTTCTTCCCACTTTTTTCAGTAAGTGATCTCCTCCAGTATAAGAAATATAAATGACATCTCTATGACAATGCATCTGATTCATCTTCCCTGAATACAGGATTTATACATTTGACTTCTTTAATGGACACATCTTACCAATTACCTTAGAGCCACAATTGCAGACTCAATAACCACCCAAATGAAATCCCAATAATCTCTAACCCACTTTCTCTAAAAGTCTTCTCCATCTCATGAGAGGGCAGCTTTATCCCTTGATTTGTGTGGAACAGAAACTTTCAAATCACATGTTATTCTTCTCTTTTTCTCAAGCCTTATATCCAATTCTTTAGGAAATTCTGTGTCTGTGCCTTCGGAAAGTCTTTAGAATGGGATGCTTCTCTCTATCTATCACCACTGCTGAAAGGCAAGCCAATGTTGTCTCCCCTGCATTTGTGCAGGTGCAGCTTTCCAATGGGTCTTCCTTGCCTTCTCTTTTGTCACTCACAAAAACATCCTCCAGCTCAAATTTCATCTAAGACTTCCAATCACTCACAAAGTAAAAGTCAAAATTCTTCCAAGCCCATGGGACGGAGGCCTCCACTTAGTTTTGGCCTCACTTGTTATCCATCTGTCCCTTTGTTCATTCAGCTGCCACAGTGACTCAGGACGATTAAGCATTCTTGGGCCTCAGAGCCATTGCTTTGCTATTCCTTTGCTAGATTGCCTGTTTTCCACTCACCTTTTTCAGCTCTCTCCCCAAATGTCATCTCCGCTGTGAAAAGATTTAAAATAGTACCTAGCTTTTCTTGATCTGTTTATTTGCTTCATTTTTTTTTTCCAACCGACTAATATATATCTTGCCTATGTTTCTCTTTTCTGTTTTCAGCATTAAAACATAATTTTCTGAAAGCAGGGAGTTTGACACATTTTGATTCTTGCCTCACATGAAGCATCTAATCAATGCCCAATATGATAGATGCTCAAAAAACATACACTGAATAAATGGACTGTTATCCTTTTCACTGGTTTTGAGAAAACGTCTTTATTACTTAAAAGGAATCACTACTTGATGGTACAATGCTTTGCATCTGAAGTTCTACTGCTTGAATTTGAATTCTGACTTTCTCATTTATTTAACTGTATTTCCTTGGACAAATTACTTAACTTTGCTGGGTGTCAGTTTCCTATGTGTATCTGCTACACAAATATATTATAAATAAAATGATGTTTGAAAAGTATTTAGAACAAGACTCAGAATATGTAAATACTAGGTAAAAGTTTATTATTATGACTATTAAATTTACATGTGAAGGAGACATTAAAAAAACATGCTTTTCTGGTTACTAAGTTAGTTTAGATATACTCAGTCACTAATATTGTTTCTTTCCGATAATGTCTTTGGAGGGAACCTGTGATGTTGATCTCTATATGAGTATCACCTTGTACAGTGGAAATGGGTTTTTGGAGTCTCAATTTGTGGTCTCAGTTCTACTTGCTTTAAGTTAATAATGTCAAACTTTCTTCACCTCATATAAAAAGGGGATATTTATGCACCATTTAGTGCAGGCAAATAAGCAAATGAGGAAACAGGTTTAGCATATCCAGAAGAATGGTTACTATATAAATAACAATGGCAGTGAAGAAATAGGAATCAATCCCAGGGCATACAACTTTTTTTTCCATATAATTTTTGATCTTGTTTCTATGTCTTATGCAAGGTTATGGTGGAATTTTATGAGTGGCTATTTTTTTCAGATTTCAAGATAATGGATAAGAACACATCAGAGCTCTCCTTAACAATTCTACTTAACAAAAACAAGGAGAAAATAAGCCATGCATAATAGGGAGACATAATAGTGGGGATGTAGAACCCATATGCCTAGTGTGACTCATGGCTGGAAATTTCCAATTACACTCAATGACTTGTTTGTTTTCCATGTGAGTTTTTATTTTACCCTTTTAATTATCTGCACTTGCAGAGTCTATGACTTATCCTTGGAGATTATTTTGCAAACAATTCAGCACCCTCTTAGGGAAAACTGAAAATTGCCTTCATCATTCCCAGTATCCACTCTTGGCATCCTCTCTCTGTCATGCATGTGCCTATCTGAGTCATCCAATGACCTTCCCCCTGCTGTGAAGACCTGTGCTGAACAAAGCATTAGTTACAATTTGTTTTTCTCCATATGGGAGGTTCAACCAAATGTTCCATCTCATGTATTGCCATAAATAAATTGATACTTGAAAAGTATTTAGAACAAATGATATGATTGTAATATTGCAGGGGAGGGGCTGTATTTCCTGGGCAGAGGTACTTTCTAAACCCCCTGAAAGCTCCTCAACTATGTTGGTGAGAAAATACTTTTTTTTTCTCTACTGCTTTAAATTAGCTTACTTAAGATGAAACTTTGATCTAAAAAACAAAACCAAAAAGCCAAACTATAGATGTATATGCATACATAATTAGAAATATATGCTTATGTAATTGGAAATAAATGAAAATACTAATTGGAAGCATGAATATGTGTGTGTACATATACACATGCATAATTACGATGCCTACTTGCTTGGGTTTGGCCGTTGCTAGAGGACATTATGGAGGAAGTTCTACAGAATACAGACCTAGAGTAAGTGTCCAGGTGACATTTACATTACGGTTGCTTTTTGTTGAGCGCCATTTTGGCCACAGGCATATTTTCTTCCTGGGTATGATGCTACTGGGCTTCTCCAAAATTAGAAGTATGCAACCAGTGCAGATGTCACCTTAGTCATCTCATTTGCATCTAATGATTATATTCGAAAAGCTATTCCAAGTGATGGAATTTTCCTTTGGGGGGGGGGAAAACAAGAGTGAAATTTGCTTTACTATGTAATTCTTTCCTTTTGTCCTTACTTACTTTTTGGAAATAGCTCGTTTTCATTCTCTCCTCATTCCTATGCATACACAAAAATATGGCTGTTTAGCAAAAGCTTCTACCACTAGAAGGGTTATAACCGGACACCTCTTTCCCCACTGAAAAACCTGGCTGAGAATAAAGACTTTTTTGTTGCTTGAGATCTTCATACACTCTCCATTGATGAAATTACCATGTGACAAAATGCAACATGAGACCATTATTGTGAAGAAATTATTCTTGACATGTCCCTTGGGCCCTTGATTTTCCTCTGCTGGGTGGTCCGTTGAGGTGTACCATTATTGTTTCCTATTTGATTATGTGTGTGCATGTGCTGTCAGTTTGCATTGCTAGGATAAGTGCTTTGAACTTGATGATTGGGTAATCTAAATGCTGTTCCTTCCTCTTAAATGAAATCTCATTTTCTAGCCATTTCAAGGCTTGTTAATTTTAGCCACAGAGGAATATATAGGAATTTTTATTTCTATTTCTGTGGTTGCTCTCACTCTTTTCCTCTGGTATTGAGATTAAGAGTGAACCCTGTAGCATGTTACTACACCTGAAGCTTTTGGAAACCCGTGTGGATAATATAAAACGCTCCTTCTTGATGCTTCAATTTTCTAAGGAATCAGTTAAATCTTAGGAAGAAAACAAGTAATCTTAGAGACTAGCCAGATTTTCTCTTTCAAAGACATTCGTTTTGTGGAGATCAAGGTTTCTTTATGCTTTTAAATTGAAGCAAATTCTTTATTTGTTGCCAAGTTATATCCCAAACTGCATCCTTACAGTCTGTAACAGACCCCAGAGTTACCTCTGAAACAAAATGTGGCTTCTTGGTATATCACATCAAATCTTTTTGTAGATGTTCCCAGACTGGATCCAACCTGTGAAATTGCCTCAGAATGAACATTGGGCAACCTGAAAATTAACTATACTTCTCAGAAAAACAATTAGGCATGGGTTAGATATCTCCTTCATTAGAAAGTTTGTCTTATCAATTTTGTATAATATGAATTAGGCTGGCAATGCCACACCAGGGGCCTAATTGGATCTGAACAATTCTCATATCTGAAATGGCAAGCAAGTCTTCAGTTAAAATAACAAGTTATAATTTAAGTACTAATTTAAAATTATCAATACTGTTATAATAAGTATAAACAAATATCATGCCTTTTAAAGTGACTCTTTTCCATAAGTGAATTAATATACATAATTTAGTATTTTAATGAACTAATGTACCAGAATATGATCAAATATCTTTCAACCAGTTGTACTTTGGAGGTTGATTTCCTTTTCTAATACAGTAGAAAATTATGTATGTGATGAATCTGGTTAAATATTCATCTATGGCAAAGACAGCACTTACTACAGTTGACCAGAAAAATTAAGAAATGTTATAAATCTTACTAAATTAATAATATATGGATAAAATTACTCTTCTTTAAACAATTAACTAGAGAGTTTTCAGTAGCAAGTTACATTGATAAATGTATGTTTATGTTTACTTGTATACAAGCATGGATTAGTTTACCTTAATCTGTTACATTGTTGAATATATGAAATTAAAACAACTTGAAATGATATATAAAATAGTAGCTTTGTAGACTAAAGTAGAACATATGAGGAACATTTTAAAAAGTTAAAGGTTTTTAAATTTTAAAATGTTATTAATAGCATAAATTAAATGTCATGACATAAGTGGCTTGGGGAACTACATTTCCTTTCTTTTCATTTGTCATCCAATGGAATTAGATATTTTAACATTTAAAGAGCCCTTAAAAAGAAATTGAGTGCCATTGTGGTTAATTGATTTGGTCAGATTCACAGAGGTTATAAGGACTATAGTCTCTTGACACTCATTTATTATTTTTTCTGTATAATTTTCACTTGTGACTAGACTCAAGGTTAGAAAACCCATAAATAAGAGAAGGATAGGGACTGAATGCAAAGTGTGAGACATCTAGGTTTCATAAAAAAATACAACAGTCAACTGTATAAATTAAATATAATTTTATTCAAGCTACTGCTTAACCACTGAGTTACTAATGAGTTACCACTTAACCATTTAGCTTTTACTAATTACACACTGGTGTGATGATCCTATAAGTACAGAATTACCTTGATTCATTTATTCTGGAATAAATATTCCCTCTTAATGCAAATCATTTGCTATGAATGTATATGTAGGGCTAATACCAAATTGTTTATGTGACTCCACCCAAAACTATGGTGTGATTGCATGTGTCTACACAAAGAAAGACAGAAAAAAATGTCTGATTTTCTCTCATAATTTTAATGTAAGCACCAGTTTGGCCACTCTAGACATATTGCCATTTCCAGTCATTCTAGTAGTTTTGTGTAATATTTCATTGTGATTTGATTTGTATTTCACTGTTGGCTAATAATGCTGAACATCTTTTTATTTGCATATTCATCACATGCTTCTTCTTTTTGGTGAAGTATCTGTTCAAATCTTTTGTACAGTTTTTCAGGGGTTGTTGGCCTTATTCTTATTGTTAGTTCTTTACATATCATGGTAACAAGTCCTTAATCAGATGTGTATTTTGCAAATATTTGCTTATATTAGGCTGTCTACCTTGACCATTAACTAGAGAGTTAATATTACAGAAAACAAGATTTTATTTTTGATAATGTACAATTATCAATTCTTGATTTTGTAACAAAATTTGCATACTATCCAACAAGAGTTTCCTTATGCAATTTCACAAAGACTTTTTTCCATATTTTCTTCTTCTTTAGGCTTTGACTTAGGTCTTTGATCCTAATTAAGTTGATGCTTGTATGTGTGATTCTGCTTTATTTAAACACCTTTACTGCCTCTTAATACCACTGTGCTTTGTGTTGTATGTCTCTTGAAATCTGATTACTTGAAATTCTAGTTTCACTCTCATCAGTAACTGTGCATACAGCCTGCCTGTTATTTATGATCTAAAAAGAGTAAAAAAATATTATTTCATGTTTTATTTTTGTCAGATTTGTTCCTAATACCAAAGTGTATTTAAAATATATTGTCAACATTTTTTTATTGTAACTCTAGATTTGTTATAATCCTTATCAATACTTTTAAAATGTATGCTCTCATTATTAAATCAAGAATGAAAAACACTGAAATAGTAGTAGCAATATGATTCACTAGAAAACATTTTAGAGTAGTCAATGAGATTCCAAACTAGTTGTTTATATGTTTTTATAAATATTATTTCCACATAAAATCATATTATAGTAAGTATACAAAATTATATGCATCTAATTTTTAATATTTTAAGTAAAGTAATTAATTAATTATTTTATACATTTTCCTGATGACTTTATCAATTGGTTTGGACTGTCAGAATGTTTTTCTCTGTGAACATGATGGAATTTATATAAATGCATAATACCATGATAACAATAGAAGATCATAATTTTAAAATATTTATCAAATATATTATATTTATCAATTTAAATATGATTTTATATTTATCAAATAATTTCCAATTATTTAAAGTATATTCAGAAGAGGAAGCATTTTTGTTAAACCAAGTCTTATTATGAATTTCAATATAAATACATGCAGAATTGTACTGGTAGTTAGGGGAGTAAGAACCCTATCTATCTGACTTTCTTTTGTTTTTCTTTTCTTTCACCTTAATCTTCACTAAAATACCTTCTTAGGACTCAGAAACTCTGTAACACAATTTGAAATCTATGATCTAGTCCATTTCCTTCAATTTTTATGTGTAAATTGAAGCCTAGATGGTTTCCCAAGGTCAGACCATCCTTTGGTGTCAGAGAAAGCTAACCCTGGTGCTGCTATTCCATAGCTCACAGTCATTGTGCTCATTCTGACAAATGTTGTAAGTCATAGAAATGTGACATTCTTTTTTTGCAGTGCATATTTTGGTATATTAATTTATTCAATAGAAGCTTGATATTAGAATGGGAATAATAGAAATCTAGTATTTGAACAAAAGCTGAGCTCTTTATCTTTAGATATTTGATTATTTGACAGCTATGATATAAAACCCTAAGAACACAATCAGGATTGAATTCTGATACAATGTTTTTATAAGTATATCTAAATTGTGTCTCCCTAATAGTCTTCATGTTCATAGAATCAGAAACTTTTCTGTATGACCTTCAAATGAAGAAAATATGTCTATAATTTTCAGCTCTGAAGGAAATAGCAAGAGTATAGAATTCCACAAATAAAGTCATGGTCAAGAATGACTGATAGACAGCTGGGCAAGCAGCTGGGCTTTTCATGGACAAAACAAAAGTGTGTGAAAATGGAATTTTATTTGAAAGAGAACTAAATTCAACTCCAAGACCCCTGAATGCAATGTACAGTTGAGGGTTTGTGTGTGCAATATTCAATTTCTTTCTCTCATTCGAATCTTAGAAATAGAAAGTAAATTTATGTCAGAACAAATGGCCCCTTGCATTTGTGCCAGCCCTCTAAGCACTATTCATGTTTTTTTAGATGAATACATTCCAATTCTCTGTTTGCATTTTGCATAAATAATAGTGATACTTTGCATTTCTTAGCAGCATTCTTTTTAAGATCTGTCTTGTGATAAGGTTATTAATTCATAAGCTATATTAAAGAACATAGGAGATATTGACACTTTTTGCTCATTTACCACACGCAGTGAAAGAGAGTCCTTGAGCAAGGTCAAACAGTGAATCAGCAGGACACTGAGCACAGAACATTTCCAAGTTCTCCTGAGGGCAAAGTCCCACTCTGGTATCAGCAGGCCTCCAGAGTAAAGGTGCAATGTTTCTGAGCCTTTTTCAGACCACACATTGTTTGTGATTTTGTGTAACCTCAAAATTCTTCCATTATGATTGCTTAAGAAACAATTTCTCCTCTCAGATCAACACCATCTAAGAATTCTAGAGAGAAAAGGGATTTAGGATAGGTTTAGAATGTTTGAAAAGCTTCTCTGCAGTTCTCTGTGGAAATAAAACTTAAATCAACCAACCAGAGTAATGTGAAATAAATATTTGACAAATACCAACAGATTGCACAGTATTACTAGTGCCCAAAAAGATATGTGAGTATTTAAAGGGCTGTTCTTTTTTTTAATTGAGGAAAACAGTAGAATACTTCTACTAAATGTTGAAATTATGTTTTAACATAAAACATTCAACAAGACAACCATGTCTTTAAGTTATTTGTGTCTACTTACAAAGAGGTTCAGATTGAAGACTTACTGCTATAAACTGACCATCTCCTTAAGGCTTCGAAATGAGAAAGACTTCTTAATTGTACACATTCATAATAATGTAAGTAAAAAAGCTTTCTTACTACAGAACTCGAAGGTAGAAAGTAGCAAATTTATATCAATAAATAACTTGATACTGTTCTTATTCTCATAAGAACAAATAAAAGGAATTTATTAAGTATTTACAAATTTTATACTCAGAAAAACAAACAAGGATTAAGTACAAATATTATCTCTATTTTGTAAACGAGGGGACTTAGACATTGAAAGTTTAAAAACTTTTTTTTTTTGTCCCAGCTCTAACAGCTGACCACTAGTGAAGTTTAAATTAAAATGCTGATCCACCTGTCTTCAAGAGCTTTGCCATTAAAAAACAAATAATGATATATATGACTTCTAATACTTTTTTTTTATTAGATAGGATTACTTCACTAGTATACTTTTGTTTTCTCTTTTCATTCCTTATAGGCTTTCTAAAATAGACCTTTATATTTGGAGCTGTTGAGATTTACAGGAAAATTGAGCAGAAAGTACAGAGAGTTCCCATATATTCCCTTCACTCCCCTGAAGCTATTTTCCTGTGATCTTAATATCTTGCATTAGTGTGGTATATTTGTTATGGTTTATGAGCCAACATTGAATACACATTAATATTAACTAAAGTCCCTGTTTATCCTAGGTTTACTTTTGATGTTGTATATTATATGAGTTTTGACAAATGTGTAATGACATATATCCACAATTTTAGCACCATATAAAATAATTCCACAACCCTTGAATTCATCTGTTCTCACCTATGCCTCCCGGCCTTCCTTCCCCAGCGGTACCTTCCCTGATCATCTTCTGTCTCCCCCAACTGTCACATTGGCATCCTTTACTTTGCAAAAGGCATTTAAGTTTTTCTGTCCCCTTTTGTAGCTTGATAACTCATTTTCTTTATCACCATATAATTTTCTACTGTATGGGTATATGGTAGTTTGTTTACTCACCTATTGAAGGATATCTTGGTTGTTTTCAAGTTTTGGTAATCATCGTTAAAGCTGCTACTTGAAGTCACGTGAGGGTTTACTGAGAACATTACCTCATTAAATTTTTTGTTTTAAAGAATAATCTTTCAGGCTGAGGGTGTAGAGAGTGTGCTTAGTTTATGGAAGATCTTGGGTTCAATCCCCAGCACCAGGCAAACACAGAAGGAAATAAAACCTCAAACCAAACAAAAAACCATTTTTCAAAATGAAACTACTCCTCATTATTTTAAAGTCGAAGTTCTTAAGGGTCTAAAATCAATGAGAGTGTATTTGGGTTTTAAATATTATGACTGATAGTTGGTTATAAGCTTTTATGTCTTAATCTACAAATTTCAGGGCTTTCTGAATTTATTCAATTTGAGAGAGCTCCTTTCTTAAAGTTTGAGGATGGGGGTAGGGTTCTGGGAGTCTGTGGGTTTTTGATTTTTGCCACTTTCTTATTTCTCTGTTGTTCATTACTTACCCCCTTTCTTGAAAAGCTGCTTAATTACTTAGATTTACTGTCACACAATATTTCTTTTGAGGAAACATATTGTCTCACTTCAGTACAGATCCTTTAAATAACAAATTGATCATATGATTTTTTAAAATAATAAACAATTTTTTTTATTCAGGTTTTGGAACTGTAAGGGAACTTAAACCATTTTTTAGCAGAAGAATATTTTGAACAAAATGTTATGAGAAAACTTAAAACAGCAGAAAGATAAATGCTGATTTAATTTAGAAGGAAAGAGGGGAAGCCACTGGGATTTCTTCTATTTCCCCACTTAATTCCCCCAAAGCTGTTCCAAAATGTGTTTTTTTTTTTTTTAAATGAAAGGTTCTAGAATACAATGGAAAATATGCATCTATTTTATTCTCTCCAGTTTTCTTATGTAAATTGAATCTTCTATTGACATGAGGGATATTGAACTGAATATTTATTTCTAAAGGAAAGTAAGATTGGTCTAAGTTGTTTGCAGAAGACTTAGTAGGAAGGGGCATAATGCAAATTATAGGATCTATCCATTGTAACGTTTGGGGAAATTAAGGACTTCAATGAAGATGCAGATGGCTTTGTGTTATAGGGAGAGTGAAGCCTGAATTCTATAGTCATTAATAGTTTTTCCATTTTACCCAAGCTATTCTAAATTACATTCTCAAGAAAACCGAGACTCTGGCTACCACCATCTTACTTGAAATAGTTTCCTGTGGGTAGTAAAATAGCAAATAAGCATCTGTCCACATCACTTTCTAATGATGCCGAGAATAAATGGTCATAATTACATTAGGAGAGTCAAGATTAAGAAAAAGTCAAACTTCAATGTTATTTAGTAGATTCAATAACCAAATATTTAAGAAAATGATTAATCTCATTTATTTACTAAGAAAATATTTATTAAATTATTGTTGTCGAGGCCTTGGAAGAATACCTAAATGTAGTATATATTATATTTTTCCTGGAAAGAAGGCAAAGAGTTAACAGATAGATAGAGGTCCAAAAATATTACCTCTAGTCCTAATAAAGGCTAAAACAGATAATGTGGGTCAGGTTTGAGAGTGAAATGGGCTTCCTAATATTGTATTTCAGAATTAGGTAGACTTGTTCTATCATGAGATTGTATAAATTAGGAATTGAGTAAATTTATGTGCCTTGTGGATTATGTGGCTTTAGAAGACAGAAAGAACTACTCATCCAATTTAACAGGACACTAGAGTTTATTTGAGTATAGGCATAAGTAAATTATTGTAGGAGGAAGGTGAAAATTCTCTTTCGATTGATTTCATTTTCTCTGTGGTAGTATAATATGCCCAAATCATCAAGAAGAGAAGAAGAGAAAAGGAGCAAGTATTTGGGAAATGAAAGAAAACAAGATATGAGATAGTCCTTTGGGGGAATGGAAGAATGACTTGATTAGGAACAGGACAGGTGTCATCATACACTGGGCTCAGGGACAAGTCAATATGTGGGGATCCTTCCAAAAGTTGAAAAGGACTTCAAGACGGTGACAAAGGCATTTTAAACCAAGCATGGGGCCCTTCTAAGCCTGGGCACTGTGCAAGCAAACCCATGAATCTTAACCTAAGGCAATATAGTAATTGCTTGCTCTCACTAAGGATGAATATCAGAAATAGCAGGAGAAACAGTATGTTTGCATAGTTTTCTGTACTGATGATGAGTTACGAAGCCTTTTCCATCCTTGTCCTTCTCTGTCCTTGTAATCCTGTTGTGTGTAAAGCAGACATGAATGAACAGAGCTTCATCCTCAGCTGGATGTGCTTCATCTTGGGTGTGGCAGGATAACTTTGACTCTTTTTATATCAAGAGGACATTCAGTGTTACTAATTCATTTTTAATCTTTGTTATTTAAAAATACCCAGATGTTCCTAGACTTCTCCCCTCTGTTTCTAAGCACAGTGGGTTACACACCCTCTATATCATGACATTATTTTCTATAAGGCTTTTGCCATGTGGGTTTGGGTTGGAGAGGGAAGCAGCAAGTCTTTATCGCTGCTAGCTTCTGTTGACAGAATTTCCATTGGATTATTGTTCCCACATTAAGACTGTCAGGAGGACAGATGTAGCTAATTAATCCTTATCAGTTCTGATTCAGTTAAAAAATTCCTGGATACTTTTCAATGTCTGCTTGAATTGTCCTTTGGAAACCTTGCTGGTAGAAAGGTCAAAACTCTTGTTAAATAGAAACAAGTACTTTACAAGTCAGACATTTCCCTGAGTGAGAGACGGGTTGTGTTTACCAACTGATTTAAATAAGAAGACAAATTATTACTGAATATAACTTTGAGGGGTGGAGGTGAATTTTGACCTTTATGTTCAGAATTTAAGCTAGGAGAATATGAGGGCAAAAGCATTTGATTATGAGCATGGAAGAGTAGAATCATTTTGCTACATCATTATAACCCATCAGACAAATCAGACTATTACATTGTTCAACTTGAGAATTACAACTGATTTAATTATGTAGTATCTAGGTAATGCAGTGTTTTATGGTGGTTCATTTATAAAATATCAGTTGATGAAATAGTTAGGAGGAACAGATTTTTAAAATTTTTAATGCTTTCTTTGTGCGTCCTTATCATTTTATATAATTGGAAAATCAAAAAGCAACTTTAAAACAGAAATCATATACTTTTACAAGCAGCTAAGTTGTACATACCTGTATGTGCAGTCCTGATATCCTGAGTCCCAGCTCAAATAGCAGGTAAGAGTTTGCTTTTGAGTTAACTGAAAATAATATAAATTTTAAAAGGAACTTAGTGAAGCACTTCATAGCCTATGCAATTTTACAAATTCAATATATATTAAAGTGAACTCTTTAAATGGAACCTTCCAGTGAAGCAATCTCATGTTATCTGTTTTCTCGTTGGTCAATAAACATGTTTCCAACTGCAAATAATAATAATTCTAAACTTACTTTTTTTTCTGAAAATCTTGAATTTTTGTTTATGGGTAACTATGGGTTGTAAATGCCATTATCCATTTAAATTATGCAATAAACTCTAGTCAATGTCAAGTTGTCTTCTGGTCACAATGCCTAAAAAACATCCACTGCAAATTTTGTATCTTTGACAACTTTCTTAACCCTTTAAATTTAGGATAATTTAATTTTTAATATGTTGTCTGCGGTTTTGGATGAATGTTTTCATTCCTGAGTAAAGTGGAAAAGGGCTTCAAGTCTTTTAATATCCCCCTGATCCAAGGGTGATCCTATCATCGGTGAATATGCCAGGTTTCAACAAGAAGGGAAGTCACACCTGGGAGGGTTGGCTTTGCTTGGCCATTAGCATCTTATAGAAATTGATTTTCCACAATGGCATGAGAGAAAGAACATGTCTTAATGTACTTCTTTTTATGGAAGTAAACTGATCTTGTAATATATGCAGAGTTGACACTACTGAGACCATCGATGCTGTGAAAAAAAGGAGAACAGATTCTAAAAGGAGACTTTCCTGAATTTAATTTATGAATTGCTGCCATTCCATCTGAATATGTGCATTTCTTTTTATGTTTATGACTGCCAGAGTATTTTTGGTCCTATGAATTCATAAAATGATAAAAAAGGAACAATTTAAATTGCTTCATTGTTTTCCCTTCACTCTTCCATCCTCATTTCTTGAGAAGGTATAAATATAGGAAAAGGAACACAGAACTGTTGAACCAATTTTAAAAAGTCTAAAGGTCAAATTATAATCACATATTGGGTTCATTGTCTTTTAAAGTCACAGTCATTTTTGTGATAAAAATTTGGGATGTGCTGATAAAGCAGTATATGCAAGAATAACTTCTACTGGAATTAGGCTTAATTTTGAACAAAGCCATTAACTTGTTCTTTTTATTGAAACAATGTTGTCTTTGCATCTGAAATGTAATACTTGATATGTTGCCTTCTTGTGTTAGAAATTGTGGCAGAAATATGGAGAAGTGAGGAAAAGGTAAGACTGGCAATTAGTTATTTATTTTCCTTAATCATAAGATTTTTCTTTTCTCTGTGTTGCTTAGTTTTGTACAATTGAGTATTATAGTCATCATTTACCCAAGGGAGTCTTATTTTTCCTGAATAGATGTGTTCGTCCAATTTGCCTTGAAGATATTTATACAAGTTGTCATCAATGAATTTTAATGAAAAAATTGAGTAAAATATATTTGACTATATTTTTAAAGCAATGAAAAATGAGCTTCCCCCCACCATGGCAATGTTAAACTGAGTAAAACTAAATTTATTTTTGGCAGTGAGTATTAAACCCAGGGGTGCTTTACCACTGAGCTGAATCCCCAGCCCTTCTTATTTTTTATTTTGAGACAGGATCTCACCAAGTTGCTTAGGACCTTACTACTTGTTTGAGGCTAGCCTTGACCTTGCAATCCTCTTGTCTCAGCCTCTGGAACCACTGGAATTACAATGTGCACCACTGTACTGGGCTGATCAAAATAATTTTATAAATGTTACTGTATAAGCATTAGTTTATTTTTCTATTTAACTATTAAAACTTTGCCAAGAAAATTAGAAAACCAGATCTGTCATCAGAAAGGGAAATTATACGGGCTGATTATGTACTATGTCTAAAGTAAGGCTTTATTTTTTCAGTATGATTTCTGGGACAGAGATAAAGTTCCATGTGGCCTCTCAACTGCCTTTGGCTTTGCCACTCAATTGCTCTCATTTCAAATAATGCAGTGTAGTGTTTATAAATTTTGAGTGTTATCTGGGGATATTGTTAAAATGCAGATCAGTCCACACATCCAGAATTCATATTAAACCAGGAATCAGCATTTTAAGCAAACCTCTCAGGTAGATCTGATATTGTTGGCCCAGAGAACACAGTTTGAGACAGATGGCTATAACAGAATGATGCTAATATTTACAGAAAATAATATGGAACTCCAATTAACTAGTTACAATAATTGAACTCTTGATCATTTATCATAAAATATATAATGAATAAGATATTATAGGTTCTGACCTGCAAGAAAAATATATAGTATTTGCATATATACCTTAAAAAACACATTTTAATCTTTTAGTTCTTATAGTATTCTGTTTCTCTCTCTCTCTCTCTCTCTCTCTCTCTCTCTCTCTCTCTCTCTCCATATATATATATTTAACCTACCCTCATTTGTAGGTTATTTTTTATAAACATAAATATTTTTATTATCAGTGAGAGAGAATTCTTCACTTATTATAACAACTTCTGAATTTTGTTTTAAAAACAAAATGAGACAAAATAAAGACATAATTTTCATGTTAGACACTTCAAATTAGAACAATGTAATACTTTCTGTGAAGATGAAGGTACTACTTTCAGAAACTTCTAGTTTAAAAACTGCTTTTTGAAGCATTATTTTATTCTTTCTTAGAATAGAACTGGATACCAGGAAAGACAAAATGCAAGAAGATGCACTTGCTAAGATAGTGTCACAAACATGTTGTTATCATTCAGCAAATTCTTGAGTTTTGCTAATAACAAGTTGCCTTTATGAAACTAAAGACAACTTTTGTGGTAGACCATTCCTTAAGTATTGCTGTAGGAGAATCTTGGTGGGGAAGTCAAAGAATCAAAAACCTCAAGTGAAAGTTAAGAATGAAAATGGAAATAAAATTAAAATCAGAGCTGAAATCAATACAAAAGAAACAATTGAAAAAATTGACAAAATAAAAAGTTGGTTCTTTGAAAAAAATAAACAAAATTGACAAATCCTTAGCCATGTTAATGAAGAAAAGTGAGAGAAAACTCAAATTTCTAACATACGTGATGAAAAAGGTAATATCACAAAACTGACACTACAGAAATACAGAAGATAATTAGAAATTATTTTGAAAACTTGAACTCCAATAAAATAGAAAAAAAAATTGAAGGCATTGGCAAATTCTAGAGTCATATGATTTGCTCAAATTGAATCAGGATGGCATACCAATTTAAACAGATCAATTTCAAGCAATGAAATAGAAGATGCCATTAGAAGCCTACCAACCAAGAAAAGCCCAGGACAGGGTGGATACACAGCTGAGTTCTACAAAACCTTTAAAGAAGAACTAATACCAATATTCTTCAATTTATTTCAGGAACTATAAAAAGAGGGAACATTTCCAAACTCATTGTATGAGGCCAGTATCACCCTGATTTCAAAACCAGGCAAAGATATATCAAAGAAATAAAACCTCAAATCAGTATCTCTAATGAACATTGATGCAAAAATTCTCAATAAAATTCTGGAAAATCAAATATAAAAACATATCAAGTGGGATTCATGCAAGGTTGGCTCAACAGAAATCAATAAATGTAATTCATCACATCAATAGACTTAAAAATAGGAATAATATGATCATCTCAACAGATGCAGAGGAAGCACTCAGCAAAATACAGTACCCTTTCATATTAAAAACACTAGAAAAACTGGGGATAACAGGAGCATATCTCAATATCGTAAAAGCTATCTATCCTAAGCCCCAGGCCAACACCATTCTAAATGGAGAAAAATTGAAAGCATTTCCTCTAAAAACTTCAACAAGACAGGGATGCCCTCTTTCACCACTTCAATTTAACATAGTTCTTGAAATACTGGCCAGAGCAGTAGACAAAAGAAATTGAAGGGATACAGATAGGAAAAGAACTTTTAGCATTATTTGCTGACAATATGATTCTATACCTAGAAGACCCAAAAGATTCCACCAGAAAACTTCTAGAACTAGTAAATGAATTCAGCAAAGAAGCAGGATATAAAATCAACACCCATAAATCAAAGGCATTTCTGTATATCAGTGATAAACCCTGTGAAAGGGAAACAAGGAAAACTACCCCATTTACAACTGCCTCAAAAACAAAACAAAACAAAACAAAACAAACAAACAAACAAAAAACACTTGGGAATCAGCCTAATGAAAGAGTCGAAAGACCTCTACAAAAAACTACAGAATGCTAAAGAAAGAAATCAAAGAAGACCTTAGAAGATGAAACAATCTACCTTGCTCTTGGATAGGCAGAATTAATATTGTAAAAATGTCCATACTACCAAAAGCACTATACAGATTCATTGCAATTCCAATCAAAATCCCAATGGCATTCCTCATAGAAATAGAAAAAGCAATTATGAAATTCATCTGAAAAAATAAGAGACCCAGAATAGCTAAAGCAATTATTAACAAGAACAGTGAAGCAGGTGGCATCACTAGATCAGAAGTTAAACTATACTACAGAGCAATAGTAACAAAAACACCATGGTATTGGCACCAAAATTGACTGGTAGACCAATGGTACAGAATAGAGGGCACAGAGACTAACCCACATAATTATAGTTATCTTATATTAGACAAAGGTGCCAAAAACATATACTGAAGAAAAGATAGGCTTTTCAACAAATAGTGCTGGGAAAACTAGAAATCCATATGCAACAGAATGAAATTAAACCCCTATCTCTCACCATGCAAAAAACTCAACCTCAAAATGGGTCAAGGACCTAAGAATTAAACCAGAGACCCTATGCCTAATAGAAAAAACAGTAGGCCCAAATTTTCATCATATTGGATTAGGCCCCTACGTCCTTAATAAGACTCTTATAGCACAAGAATTAAAATAAAAAATCAATAAATGGGATGGATTCAAACTAAGAAGCTTCTTCTCAGCAAAAGAAACAATCTGTGAGGTGAATACAGAGCCTATATCTTGGGGAAAATTTGTATCCCTCACACATAAGATAGAGCACTAATCTCTAGGGTATATAAAAAAAATTAAAATATTAAACACCAAAAACAAACAAACAAACAACAACAACAAATAAAACACCAAATAACCCAACCAATAAATGGGCCAAGAACTGAACAGACACTTCTCAGAAGATGATATACAATTGAAAAAATGTTCAACATTAGAGAAATGCAAATCAAAACTACTCTAAGATTTCATCTCACTCCAGTCAGAATGGCAGCTATTAAAAATACAAACAACAGTAAGTGTTGGCGAGGATGTGAGGAAAAAGGCACATACATACATTGCTGATGGGACTTCAAATTGGTGCAGCCAATCTGGAAAGCAGTATGGAGATTCCTTTGATAACTGAGAATGGAAACAGCATTTGACTCAGCTATCCCACTCCTCCGTCTATACCCAAAGGACTTAAAATCAGCATACTACAGGGACACAGACACATCAATGTTTATAGCAGCACAATTCACAATATCTAAACTGTAGAACCAATTTAGATGCCCTTTAGTAGACAAATGGATAAAGATAATGAGGCATATATACACAATGGAATATTACTCAGCAATAAAGAGAATAAAATCATGGCATTTGCAGGTAAATGAATGTAGTTGGAGAATATAATGCTAATTGAAGTTAACCAATCCCCCAAAACCAAATGTTTTCTCTGATATAAGGAGGCTGATTCATAGTGGGGTTGGGATGGAGAGCATGGCAGGATTAGATGAACTCTAGATAGGGAAAGGGGTTTGGAGGGTAAGGGAGGGAGTATGGGGATAGAAACAATGGTGGAATGAGATGAACATCATTACCCTAAGTACATGTGTGGAGCCAGTGGAAATAAGCCTTCTAGTAATATTTCATTTAAACTTTATTTAGTACTAATGGGATATCATCACCTGGGCAACATCAGTACTGCAACAATAATACATGCATGGAAACTGTACATGCTATATCTGTATCAGGATGTAGAAGGAGTACAATGGAAATCTTTGCACTAAGCTGAGAAATATTATAAAAACAAGTTAAGGTTATTTATTATATTTGGTTTATACAACTACTGAGTAATATTTACTGGTAATGAGAAGGTAATTGGTATCCTGAGGCTACTCCTTATTGATATGATTGGTCATGGCAAGTGGATGGGGCATTGTCTGATCCATTTTTCTTCTCCAGTGAAATGAAACACAGGGGTCTTTACCAATTTGTCTATTCAAATGTCTTTGAGAATGTGACTAGAGACTTGGAGGCTAGAGTCAAATTGGTGACAAGGCTGCTGCTGCTACTGTGGTTGATGAAATTAACAGCAACAATTTCTTACATGCTCCAGTTCTGATCTCTAAGTTATCCCTAAAAGTAAGTTTTTTTTCGTTCACTTTATAGATGCAGGAACTGAAGGTCACTAAGATTAAAAATCCTGAACTCAGAACTTGGAAAAGACTTCTAAAACTTGTTCATTGAGATTCCTTAAAGTCACCACAGTATTTTTCAAGGCATAATGAGGGGGCATTGGCAGCATGGGAAAATGATTATAAAGCTGCTTAGTGCAGTCCTAGGTAGTTAGCTATCACACTTTAGCTAGATCTGTCCTCTTATCTATGCTCTCAGAATGCTGTGTTTTTTTTTTTTGTTTTTTTTTTTTTTTTTTTGGAAGATGGATGTGCAAAAAGGAGATTGATAGGCTAGAGGCTAGGAGAGTAGGAGGAGGAAGAGACAAAGCAACACACACAACACACACACACACACACATAAAGTGTGCTGAAATTTATGAAGTCTGGTCATATAGAATAGTGAAGAGAAAAAAAAGAAAGGAAAGATATGACTTTCTAGAGTTTTTTGAACTGTGGAGATGGCAATTGCATAAATACAAATAGTAAAAGCAAGAAAACAGAAGTTTTGAAGAAGACTATGTAGACGATGAGCAAAATTTTTGATAACAATGTGTTTGAGGCATATAGAAAGTTCTAGTAGACATGTCATGGAGGCTGTTGAAATAAGGATTTGGAGCTCCTTATAAGGCAGTTCCCCCAAATAGACTGGTGTATTAATAAAATAATATGTTATTTTAAAATATTTTATTCTAGTTTATTATAAGGTCTTATGTTGGATATTAGATATGGAACAAGTTAGAGCTAACAGCAGCTTCCACTGAAACTTAGTTTAAGGCTGTCCAATAGAAATTTCAGTGTTTAGTATCTGCACTGTTTAATACAGTGGCCACTATCAACAAGTGTTTACTGAAAACTTGATATCTGCATAATGCAACCCAGGAGGTAAATTTTAAATTTTGTTCAGTGTTAATTTCTTTAAAGTTAAATAGTTATCTGTAGCCAGTGGCTACCAAGATGAATAACATAGGTATAGATATGTTCATCTGGAGCAGAACACATTATTATCATTTTGGATACCAACTCCATTTGAAATAATCCTACCAAATTCCCCACTCATTACAAAAATAGGAATAAAAGTAACCACTTAAGTGTAAAATTTGTAGATGTTGCATGTTCTTTTAGCTGCATATTTCCCATTAATGTTAATGGAACATGTATAAAACAGTGTTTAATATTTTAAAATTCATAAATCATATTTTAAATCTAACTTTCAATTTGTTTTCCTCATTTCACTATAATTAAGATAATCTTTCAAAGAAGAGCTCAATTCAATTACTGATGGAACAGAAGCCTATTTTATAGTTACATTGCACAGTGTTCTCAGAGAAGATACCAATTTAGGAGTATTAAATAGTGAATGCTGAGAAAGCAATGACAGCTCCTTACTTAACAAACTTTCATGCATTGATTGACTGCAGATTAAACACACTCCATTAGTGTGTTACAGCAGAAATATACAGGCACTTCATTTTCAGTAGACTATAACTAGAGATAATAAATTATCATATGTACCTAATCCATTCAATTTTTTTCTTTAGTAATTAAAAATACATATGTGTGTGTGTGTGTATGTGTGTGTGTGTGTGTGTATATATTTCAAAGGAATTTTGATGCATGATCATAAAGATTTATCCTTAGTTTGTGATGCAGTTGATCTTCTAGGATTAATTCATAACTTTTGGGGTTAATATCTAAGTCGGATCCTGTGTTTTCTTGCCTACTCTGGCCTTTATAATGTCTCTTCATATGGGCATGTGGGGAATATTATCTTGCAAATAAAAGCAAGAACTTCTGTTTAAGATATATTCTGGTTTAGGATTCAGCATTGTTATTTATTAGATTAGTGGACTTAGGCAAATTATTTCCTTGCAAGTTTATTTTGAAGTCTAATACATGTGAGTATATATCTACTAACAAATTTTACATGTTCTATTTTTCATTCTCTGAAATTTTGAGTCAGAGCAAGGACTTATAGAAACCTGCAAAATAATATGAATGCAGACATCTATGTTTCAAAATACTTTTAGTCCTGCATCCTAATCTTTTAAAGTTTCTCTCAGGTCCAATAATATAGAACTTTCATTAGTTTCTGTAAAATTTTAATTCCACTGTATCTATTTCCATGATATTTTTCCAGATTATGTAAAT
Source organism: Callospermophilus lateralis (assembly GCF_048772815.1). NCBI lineage: Eukaryota > Metazoa > Chordata > Mammalia > Rodentia > Sciuridae > Callospermophilus > Callospermophilus lateralis. The sequence goes on along the minus strand of NC_135308.1, from coordinate 125,572,208 downwards.
TTTATTGAATCAGGAAGTTACAATAATAAGTAAAACTGCCAAAAACACCACTGGGAATTGATACTGGGGCGGAATAGGTAAGCGTGCAGATCTTTGGGCAGGGACAGAGGTCTTGAGTGTACTTGTAGAATGACCATTTAATTTATAATTCAACTTTAGATTGTTTTGAGAGTGAAAGATGGCATAACTATATGACTGTCCAAGACAAACTGAGACCTATGTTTACCCTAACTGAAAGGTACATTTCTAGCCTTGATGTTCAGATATTTTGTACATGGATCAATTCATATCTGTTATACAAAAAAATAGAAGTTTTGGTTAACAGGGTAGTCAATGAACTGGCAGTTAAAAGGTAGATTAAATATTCATAGGAGAGAAAACTAAAATTTCAGACATAATAATTGTACTATTTGGTGAACACTATTTATTTCACCACATGCCAGAACCTGCACTAAATACAATTGTGCATTGCCTCATTAAATCCTTATAATATACCTAGTAAATCAATAACTTTTTAAGTCTCTAGTTCATAGCTGAAGATAAATGTGCTGCCCTGTTATATACCTGATGATTGTCATGAGTGTTATGAGTAGATCATGACTGGATACAAATTCAGATCTATAAGAAATGTTAGATTAATTGTTAGGTCTATTTCTTTCCAGAACCAATGTCTGTTATGAAATTTATGATTCTGTCACTTGTGGCAATCTTGAGTTGATGGAGGAAGGAGAGAGTGGGATTGGGGACCATGGTTTCATCCAAAGGACATGAGTCTGTCATACAGACAGCCTCCGTTCTAAAGGAGATCCTGAATACAGACCCTGAATCTCAGAATATAAAAACATGGTAGAAAGTAATTAATCAGAAAATGTACAACGTCTACAAGATCATTAGAGATTTAAATATTACTGAAATAATCAACCTCGGGAACAATTTCTCAGTAGAGGATGTTATGAACACGAACATATATTACTCTGCTCACCTAAAATAGTAGCAGAGTGTTTATAAATTGAAACCTCTAGAATATGATCTTGACTAATTGGAAGAGGTGCCAAGTACCATTGCTAAGGTGAGTGATTAGAAAAGAGATTCTCATCATCACTCTGCTTTTAATTAGCTCAGAGGCCTTAGAGAAGTCCTTCTATGACCTGGATGCCAATGTTATCTTTAATCACAAAAATAGATAATAACCCTAGTTAGCTCACAGGTCTTGGTGACAACAGAGTCATTCAACATAATGAACATTCTTTCATTATGCCATTTCTCAGATGGAGTTGTAGGTATTGTTTATATATCTTACTTCTCAAGCTCCAAATTCCATAAGGGCAGGGTTAACAAAGTGTCATTAATCTTGGCATCCTCTGTACCTAGCACTGAACTCTAATAATTATTTTGAATGACTATATGAATGACTGTATGAATGTTGAGTTCCTGCTGGTTACATAATATATATTTTAAATAACTACATGAATGACCTGAAATGAATCAAAAATGATTTGGAACATTGCAAACATTTAAAAATATGTATTATAGTAATTTGATTCTAACTTACTTCTGATCTAGTTACTAAGAAATCCCACTTTACTAAGAATATAAATGATTTATATATTAATGTCTTATTTAATATGTGGAATATAAACTGCTCATATTTTAAAATTTGTCATTTATCTTAAAATGATATTTTTCTTCTTCTTTTTTTTTTCCTTAGTGAATTTAGCTTTTAAGAGACTGTATTCTACTTATTTGAAGGTGAACTAAAAATACCTCTTAACTCTGAAGCCTGGTGCTGACTCACGGAGCTTGTCTACTACATGACCAAATGTAGGTTGAGAATAAATTAGAAAGATCTGTCTTATTCATATGTATTTTAGTATTCCAAGAGAAGAAACACCAAGGAAGTAAAATATAGCAAGCAAATTAAAGTACAAAAAAATGCATCTTATTTCTTGTGTCAACTAAATTATTTTCATTGTTCTTTCCTTATGCATGTCCTGGTACCGGTGGCCTAAATTGCACAAGTGATAGGTGACAGGGACTGCAGATGGCTCAATAGCCCTGAGCCATTTGCAGCTGAACTAATTTGGCACATGGCTTTGTCCTTTAATGATCAGGTTTCTGACCTATTGACTCCTCTTCCCCCATTTTTCCTACACATGCCAAAGAAAGCTTGTTCAGGTGGTTTTGAAGGAAAGTACTAGTTTTTTGAATTTGGGAGTAGAGACATTTTCAAGTCAACTTTGCTGTTTCTTACAGCCACATCTTTACTAAAACATGAATGGAGCATGCTAAGAAGTAAAATATATATCTAGGAAGCTGAATTATATTAAAATTATAAATTTTAGAACTTGGCAGGACAATGAGTGAGGCGCCTACTCATTGGTAGAAAATAAATTTAACTGAGAAATGTTGAGGGGGCAGGAAATTGGTTTATTTTAATCTGTTTTTTTTTTTTCTTTCTTTTTGTATCAGGGATTGAACCCAGAGTCACTTAACCCACTGAGCCACATCCCGGGCCCATTTTATTTTTTATTTTGAGACAGGGTCTCCCTAAGTTGTTGAGGCTGGCTTTAAACTTGTGATTCTTCAGCTTCAGCCTCCTGAACTGCTAGAATTACAGGCATGTGTTACAGCACCCAGCGGGTTTTTTGAATCTCAATGTAATATTTTCCCATCACTACCATGAAGCCACAACTCTAAAGTCATTTTTTAATTTTCTAATTCCCTTGTTCATTATATTTTCAAAGAACAAGGAAATATTTGATAAAAGAGCATAACCATCTTAAAGGAATCTGTCTCTGGGGGACTTATTATGGGAGGCTGGGAGTAAACATCTTTTGATACAGGTCAACAAACACCCTGGAACACATACCATTTGTGAATTGAATACTTTAGAACATTCTTTAAAGAATTCAAATTCTGGCTCTGCCACTACCTAAATTATAGGAGCCTTAAATCATATCTTCATCTGTAAAATGGAGTAAGAGTACCTACAAATAGTTTTGTAAATATTGAGTAAAATGATTGAGATAAAATACATCAGACCTGACACACAGTATATGCTCAATAAATGCTAGAAGTTTTTTTCATTGTTACAGTTTTCCTTCTCTGGATCCTCTTCCTGTCTCCTCTTTTTTGAATGGTAGTAGTGGCAGTGATCATGGTGTCAGTATCACTAGAATGTGAACATTAGAAAAGATTCTCAGATTTGAGAGGCTGTTGTAGTCAGCTTTGCATCACTGTGACCAAAATACCTGACAAGAACAACTAGAAAAGGGAAAGTTTATTTTGGCTCACAGTTTCAGTTTATGGTTGGTCTACTCCATTGCTCTGGGGCCAAGATAAGCATCATGGTGGAAGGGCATGGTAGAGGAGAGTGCTCAGATACTCAAGGTGGCCGGGAAGCAAAGAGCAGTGAAAGGCACAGCAGGGAAGACGAACCCTTTCAGGGCACACCCCTAATGACCCACCTCTTCCAACCATGTTGGAACTACCTACAGTTACCACCTCATCAGTCCATTCAAACTCAGATGGGTTGATTATATTATAGCTCTTTCAATCCAATAATTTCACCTCTTAATATTCTTACATTAAGACAGGAGCTTTTGGGGGACACCTCATATTCAAATCATAACAGACTTTTACCTAATCAGGAGCATACAGAGAATAGTTTGAGATTCACTTATGTAGGCATGAGTCACACTTGTAAGAACCTGGCAGCTAAACAGCTAAACATACTCTTGGTTAAAGTTAGCCAAGAAGACCAAGAGCTACTGCATAAAACTTGACAATTTCCCTGATATCAGAATTGACATACATACCAGGGTGATACTAATCAATTAAAAAATGCTAGAAGTCAGCTGATATCCTGTTTTTGTGATTTCCTATGACAATATGTAGGATTTTAATCCTTTATTTTTAACTTACATATGTAAACATATATGTAAATAAATATATATGTTGAAATACTGCATATTGAAATATATTCTTCTATCTTTGTGTATGTATGTGTGTGGTTATGTGTAAAAATCAAGTAGATTATGAGCCCTCCCATAAAGTAGAGTTTCAATTTTATATTGTACTTGGTAGAAGAGATGCCCCTAAGATACTTTTGGGATAAATTAATTTCTTTGACCTCTACATTTTCTGTCGTTGTGAATATGTGAAGTGGTTTAATTCTAGGATACTTAAAGAGAAGTGTGGAGCTCTCAAATCAGAAATTAAGCAGAAGAGTCTAATCAAAAGGATGCACCCAATTTAGGAACATCAGTGCTTACACATACTCTTGTTTTGTTCAAGAAGAGAGAATGAAGAGAACAAAAATGAATATATTTATTCTTTGAGTTTTAGTGAATGTAATTTTATTTTATTTATCTTGCTATTTATGATTTGTTTCCCTATTTACAGTACAGTGCATTTCTAGTTTATAAAAAAGAAGAGCAACACTACCTGTGTGACTGAACCATGTACAGCCAGAGAAATGAGAAGTCGTGCTCTATTTGTGTACATTGTGTCAAAATGCATTCTATGGTCATTATAACTAATTAGGGCAAATTAAAAATAAATAAAAAAGGAAGAGCCTGAAAAAGTACAAAATTTATATTCTTACTATAGTAAAATCTTCTTAAAGATAATTAAGCCTAAAGGCTTAAAAATGTTGAATTTAATTCTTTTATTCTGATTTACAAATATAATGAATTTGAGTTGATAATTTTCTGGTTTATGTTTAAATAATAATATAATAATAATAACCACACTGTAATGCTTACATAAGTCATAGATTTAATGCATATTATCAGAATAACTATGCAAATGTCTCTGTTAAGGTAGAAGAACAGTTGATTTTAGCTTTAAAATTTAGACTTGATTTTTGATTTGAGAGCTCCACATTTCTCTTGAAATTTAGACTTGGAGATTTTAGAAAACATTAAAGTCTTTATGCTTACTAAATAACAGAAATAAGATTAGAAATTTTATCTTAATGACTCTTAATTTATTATTTTCTTTTAGCTTTAATTTGAACCCTTACTGATCAGATCAAATTAACTACTAAATCCCTTCATTCTTGACACATTGACCAGTTAATGCATCCAAAGTGATTATCTGTAAATCTGGAAAATTTCAAGTATGTTATCAATAAATTGAATACAACTAATAAGCAAATTAAAGTGTAGTTGGAGATGATTAAAAGAATCTTAATTTCTTTTTCCTGCTATGAATAGCTAAAAGAAAATAGAAGTGCTACTGTTTTTGTTAAAATTATGATGACCTTTGTGTGTGTGTGTGTATAAAATAACTTTGTTTTAACAAGTATTACATATTTATTCAATAAACTTTAAAAATAACACATACATAAAAATGTTAATCCTCACTTCCCATAGATAAGCATTTTCAAAAGTTATATGTATATATATAATATATATGATGACAAAAATAAATCCATATGTATATGAATATATAGTCTATTACTATTCATGTACTTCTATTACTCTATGTAGTTATCTTTATTTTTAATATCTACATCCACTTTTGTAATACGTCTGTCTGTTTTATTCTATGGCTAGTTCTTTCTTACTTTTTTTTCCCTTTTGTTTTCCTTTTTTTTTTTTTTTTTTTTTAATACCAGGGATTTAACCCCGGGGACATGCAACCACTGAGCCACATCCCTAGTCCTTTTTATAATTTATTTTGAGACAGGGTCTCACTGAGTTGCTTAGGGTCTCACTAATTTGTTGAGGCTATCTTTGAACTTGCAATCTTCCTGCCTCAGCCTCCAGAGCCACTGAGATTATAGGCATGAGCCACAGCTCTGGGCTTCTAGTTCTATTTCTATCTGTATATACCTATTTGTATCTCTCCTTACAGATATCTTTATCTTTAGATGCAGAAATGAAACACATATACTCTTTATATAAATTATAATAGAATTATCCTAAATACTCTTTTGTGACCTGAGATTTCATTTAATATATGAACATGTTTCCATATCATTAAATATTTTTTCAGAATATCATTTTAATTGATAACAAAGTAGTTCAACATATGAATGCACCAGAATTTACCTAAATTGTTCTTTATTGCATGGGTATTCATGCTATTTTGATATTTTTGCAGTAAACATTCTTTTTTTATATTTAGTTTTCAGTTATAGGTGAACACAATGTCTTTATTTTACTTTATGTGGTGCTGAGGATCAAACCCAGTGCCTCACGTATGCTAGGCAAGTGCTCTACCTCCGAGCCACAACCCTACCCCAGTGAACATTCTTATAGCTTAATTGTTTTTTAACATATCCATAAGTCCCTGTAGGTGGCTTTTTGAGAAGAATTTTAGTTTTCTGCCACAGAATTAGGCACATAGTACATGTTCAGGAAATATATATTGAATAATAGTAGATTATTTATATCGCTATTTACTATGTGTCTTTTCAGATGAGGAAACTAAAACATAGAAAATTTGAGTATCATGGAATTGAGAGAGTTGGAATTTGAACCCAAGCAGTCTTCTTCTGGCACAAGTTTAAGCATCTTTTTACAATTCATCACAACCTGAATTTTAGTTACTCCTTTAAATGAAGGTATTGAAATTGTTGCTAAAAATAAAAGCAAATATTTGGGAAGAAAAAGATACCAAACATTGATGATCTGTTATTATTGCATTTATCACCAAAGCTATTTCTTCACTGCAGTTTGTACTATATAACTACATGAATTGAACTAACTTATACAGTTTGATGTGTATATCATGAAAACAACTGGGATAATGAATACACCCAGTACCCCTAAAAGTTTTCTTATGGCCTTTTATGAACTCCCTCTTTTATTCTCTTTAGGTTTCTGCCTTGTTCCTGGCAACTACTAATCTCTTTTGTTTCACTATGGATTAATTTGCATTTTCTGAAATTATATAAATGAAAGCATTAAGTATGTATTATTTTTTATTTAGCTTCTTTCAGTATGATATTTTGAGATTTACTCATTTTGTTCAGTGTAGTAATAGATCATCTCTCTTATTCCTGAGTAGTATTATTTTGCATGAATATACCAAGTTTTGTTTATTCATTCATCTGTTGATGCATACATGGGTTGTTTTAAATTTGAGGACATGATAAATAGGGGCTCTATAAACATCTGTGCACAAGTTTTGTATGAATAAGTTCTCATGTATTATGTATAAATAATATCTTTAAAAAACTGCCAAAAAAAAAAAAAAAAGAATTCCTGGATCAAATAGAATTTAGCTATTCGAGATTTTGGGTTCATGTCATTAAATTAATCTTCTGAAATAGATTGCCAGTTTACACTCCTATCAGAAGACCAAAATCCCTGCATTTTATCACCCATAGATGGTTCATACATGCATTTGATTGATGGCAAATATTGTTTAAAAAATTGCAAATTTTTATTGCTAATGAAGTAAACACTAAATTATATATAATAGATTTTTGTGTTTATTCTCTTATAAATTTGCTACTTATATTCTTTTTAACAAATTGCATAGTTTTCTATTAAGCAGGGTTCTTTATGTATTAAGGATATTAATCCTGATAGTAAATGTTGCAAAATATTATTTTCTCCTGAGGTTGTTTATTTTATATATATATATTATATACATATAATATATATATGTATATATATATATTTTTGATGTTAGCAATTTTGCTTGTCCTACTGCACAGTGACTGTCACAATAAACTTTAATTATCTACGTACATATAGGGTGACATCATCTATCCACATCCACATAGGGTAGTATTATCCTTACATATGTATGTCTCTCTCATTTTAGGAGGTGAAATGAAAGAAATACTAATAAAATTTTGACCATTGACAAAAATAAATGTTCATGATATGGTGAGTTGTAAAATGTAGAAGACAAGTATGGAAATTCTAGTAGTTAAATGCTGTTCAATTTGAGTACATTATTGCACACACCTAAGACAGACTGTGCCCTACTTTTGAAATAATTAAAATTATTTTCACCTTAAGGTTTATTGTAAAACTCAAATGAGATCATTGTATCAGACAAATTTTCAAAAGATCAGGCTTGCCATGGGAGGTGACTCATGTCTATAACCCTGGAACTCTGGAAGTTGAGACAGGAGGATTGCAAGTTTAAGGCCAGCAGAGAAACCCTGTTTCAAAGTAAAATAAATTATAAAGGAGTTTGGGAGGTAGCTTAGTGGTAGAGCATCCCTGGGTTCAATCCCAAATACCAAAAAAGGAAAAAAAAAATCTGGCATATAATGTAGTGCTTAAGAAATAATGCAGTCTAGCTGGCCTGTAACCCCAGAGATTAGTATGGCTGAAGCAGGAGAATGGCAAGTTCAAAGCCAGTCTCTTAGCAATTTAGCAAGGCCCCAAAGAACGTAGTGAGACCCTCTCTCAAGATAAATTATAAAAGGGGCTGTGGATGTGGCTCAGTGGTAAAGCACCCCTGGGTTCAATCTATGGTACCAAAAAAAAAAAAAAAAAGAATATAGTCCAACCTTGCTCATACTTGTTGAGAGTGATATTAATTGTTGTATTTTTTAGTTGTTCTGTAAGGAAAACTTTCCTTTTACTATAAAATGTTGGTGTTGGTGGTGATAGGAGTGAGTATAGAAATCTCACTTCCATTGTCATTCTACAATTTTAAGTAGGGCTGGGGATGTGGCTCAGTGGTAGAATGCTTCCCTAGCAGCATGAGGCCCTGAGTTTGATCGCAAGCACTGCAAATCAAGAACAAGAACAACAACAACAAAACCAGCAAAAATTGTAATTTTAAATAAAATTATTGGATTTTTAAAAATAAATAACTCCTATACCTTCTAATGTATCTTAAATTTCCTAGATTTAAAACATTCTTGAAATAACTTATTATTCCTCAAAATTGTAGTACCTTGTGTTTATATAGCACTTTTCAAAGTTGTCCACAGTGCTTTAATTGATCTTCACACTCTTCCTGTGAGCGAATAGAAAGAAACAAGTATTATTGTGACTCTTGCATGTTTTGAAAAAAAGTTATCAGAAAGGCAACTCATTCAAGCTTAAAAAAAAAAATCAGTGGTTCTCAGGAGAGTGTATGAAAATGCATTCAGCTAGGAACCTGTGATCATCTTGTATACATAATCCTATAAATAATCATTTGGAAGACACATGTATGAGAGGAAACCAGCAGAAAGGCCCATATAAGACTGGCTTTGAGTTTAGCACAGACTTCCAGGTACCGGTTGTACCAGAAGACATGAACTAACAAAGGTTTTATTTGCTTTCTAAGCTTCTCAGATACACATCGTGATTTTCAATTAGTGTGTCTGTCCACTGAAGCATTTGTGCTTCTCCTTTCTGAGGTACAGAAGTTCTTATTTTTTGTTCTTATATTTTCAAACTATTATATAGGTATAACTCTGTTAACTGAAATGGAAATTTTTATTGCTAATGTTTTCTAGGAGAGCTCATAAAATTAGATGTGAATCAGGCTGTTTGTAGATAAAATATTTATTGAACTATCCCCTATCAACTAAATTATTACATTAAGAAAGAACTGTAGATCAGTAGAAAAAAATGTTTTTTTTTTTTCTTTTTTAGGTTGGTCAAATCAGCCCTAGGTCTTGTTAATATACTTTATTGTGTCTACAAAGCTAGACTTTGGCCAAGGGGTCTTCTAAAGTCAACATAAATTATTAAAAAGTACCAGATGAAATAAATAAATAGAGAAAAAAGGGTAAAAAATAGGGAGTGTTCTATTATTCATCTACCTTAATAGGAACATATTGATGCAAACAAAATTTAAATTTCCCAGAATTTGAATAGGACCAATTACACTAATTATTAAAACAAGTTGACATGTACATATTTTTTGTAGGTAGGTTTCATTTTTTAATACTGTTCCAGGGATTTGAGAGGTTATTGGGCCAAAATTGATTTAAAAACAAACAAACAACAAACAAACTTTTAATAGGATGGATGCTGAGTATATATAGTCATTATGAAGAGTTATAGGGGGACAATAGAGTATAAATACAGAAAATAAGAAAGACCCTGGAAATCACACATTTTATTCTGTGCTAGCACATATTCATTTTTCCAGGGGGAATTTGCCATGTTAAAATAAAGAAATAATAATTAAATCCATCAGTCAATCAGCGTGACTTCTGACGTGCTTAGTTCTGCACTATGTGCTAAGGGTTATGCTGTCAAAGGGTAGTCATTTACAAACTCAAACAGCTATCCAAGAATTAAATTTTAGTCTAGGCCCATCAAAGTGCTGTGTACACATGTAAGCATGTTTGTGTATGTGAAGGTGGAGGTGGGGGAGAGAGAGCATGCTAAATAATTGGCACAGTGCTAGAGGGGAATACAGAGAAAGACTCTATGTGCTAAAGGGACCAGGGAAGGCTTCAGTATAGAATTTGCATTTGAGTTAATCCTGGTAGGATAATTAGATCTTGAAAACGGGTCTGTTAGGTGTCATTTGATATAATTCTATCCCAGTATAACCTTTCCATTGTGGAGATATTATGCACATTCAATAAAGCTTTGTTGTTTTTGTTGTAAACATTAAAACCTCTGGTGTTAGATTGAATTTTCTGTTCCCTTTATGTCTGGCTATTTGGTTTATATTGAGAGAGGACTTACACAGTTTTCTAGAGACTTTATTTCCTTTACATTAATACTATAGGTGTGGCTTATGCATGCATGATTGTGAATGCACACATTTTCTCATATATTCAAGACAAATCAATCCTTACTCTTAGTGTAAAATGCCCCCAAGAAAGGAACATTTGAGGAGTGCATCTGCTTTTTCTTCGAAAGTAATTTGATTACTTTTTGTACATTTGTGATTAAAAATATATTCAATAAAATTCTTGTTATTTTGAAAGAATAATTCATTGCCAACAGAACTGAACAGGAAATTAAGCAAGGCTGTAGGAAAAACAAAGACATTTTGAAATTTAAAAAAGGGAAAAAAAACAACAACAAAAAAAAACTCTCCTTTGCTAGGAGAAAGTATTCACTGAAGGATCAGTGCAGCCCCAGACCTTAGCCCCTTCTTCCTCAGTCACTGTCAGACCCAGAATCTCATTCATTCCTTTTTATTCTTACTGCGGATGCATTGCGGGAAGCCCTGGAAACAGGAGTCGGGGAACACATTGTTTCCCTAGAAAACTGCACTTAGGAAGGAAATGTTTTCAAATATTTATCAAAGATAGATGCTCATTTTTTCTTTCTGTAGCTCGAAATGCCAAAAAATATGCTCAGAGAATTATCTTTTGATTATTTTGTTATTTTTTGTTGAGAAACTGATTCAAAAAGTGGCAAATGCCTATTCCCCATTCAGAGACTTACCAACAACCAAGGTTTTGGTATTCTGTGACTGAGTTTTAATTTTATTTCTACTTAGAATCGCAGCCTTGTATAGAGACTATTTATATTTATTCTGTGTGATAAGATTTAACTTGAAGGTAGTTATGACAAAATCAAACAGTTCAAAAGCATATACACATAGAAACGTGTATGATTTAAAAAATAAATAAATCAAAATGTTTTACTCTGGATTTATTCATTCACTTGTTCACTTAGAATAAATGTGCCAAATTACAATAAAATTATGTTCTTAAATTTTTTAAATTCTAGATTTTTGAATAGATGATTTTCTTTTGTAATTAAAATATTAAATGGTTTTCCACTGCTGGGGGCCTACCTAGATCAGTGGTAGAGTACTTGGCTAGGATGTTTGAGGCCCTGCATTTGATTTCTAACTCCCCAGTCCCACAAAACCTAAGTGCACACATTTTCTGTTCAGCAATGGAGGCTTGGATGGGCATGGAAACTCTCTGGGGAAATCTAGCACATTTGCAGATATGTTCTCATAAAAGATTAAAGGTTCCTCTTGGTTCAGGCTTAACAATTTTTCTTAATGGAGGATGCATAGACCATAAATATGGCTTAGCATATTCTCAAATTCTTATATTTACACCAGAAAATTTTCTCCACATTGCATACACTGTTTGGCAGTGTCTAGTAGTACCTATGTTCAAAGAAGCAATTCTGCATTTTACTTTCTCTAAGCTCCTAGTCTAACTTAGACTTCCCAAGGTAAAATAGGAATCTTTTGTGTTTAAACACTTACTCATGTGACTAATATAAAGAAATATTCTTTTAAAAATCCACTGTGCCCTTACCTTAAAATCAAGTATATACAGAACTTAGGGCAATGTATCCTACTTTTACTAAAGTATTCTCTAGCTACACCCAAATCAGTTTGTTGGTGGTCTTCAAAGATGAACTCAAGTGAAAAACATTGAAACTGTAATAGAGCAGGAATATAAAATATTTTTAAATCATCCACACAATACCATGAATTAATTTCTTTTGCTTTCCAGATTCACTTTTCTGTTTAATTGAGAAGCAGACTGGATTAGAATCCCAGCTCCACCACTTCTAGTCTATGTGTCTTCTGTTTATGTGTAGTTACACTCTCTCTGTGTCTCATTTTATTCATTTACAAAATGAAAAATAGAGAAGAATGTGCTGCTAGGGTTGCCCTAGGATGAAAAATGTGCAGCGCTTAGAACAGAGCTGTTTTCCATACCAAAGCCTCTCTATAGGTATTGACTGTTATGACCTGAAAGAGAAATCATACTGAAGGCAACAGCTGTTCTGATTCAACAATTCCTGCTTTCTCTATCCCAGTACCACATATTCTTAAAGTCATTACAATTATAGAAGACGGATTTATGTGAAAATATTGAACTGAACATTCAAATCGATATGTTGGAGTGAGGTTGTGAGTTGAACTCCCTTAGATGGTTGTATCCTGAGAACCTGAGTTATAATATGGTGTCTCCTATGGTGATAAGTCCGCCAGGACCACTCTGGTCTTGTGATACATGGAAGGAACACACTCAGCATTCTCCAGTCTTCATTCAGGCTACTTTCTCTCTCGCTACACTTATTCACAGTTTATGGCATCTTGTTCTTATCAGTCTCTCTAGTGAATATAATAAGCAAGGTGCCTAGGAAGGACTGAATATATTATATTTTGTTAAAGATGCTCATATAATAGTGAAAGTATAAGAGTAACAGCACAGAGCACAGAAATGAGTGACAAAAAAGTACAGCCAGAGAATGTGAGTCACACAATAGAAAGGGGAATGTGAAAATAATTCTAACTAGGGATCTACTTGCATAACTCAAAGAGTGACCAAATATGTGATATTTAGACTTTTACCAACACCAGTCACCTTTCAGGATGCCGGAATATTTTGTGTTGCTACTCCTAAATATTCTATTCTCCCTTTTCCTTTCCTGTCAGAAATATTAGAGGAAGTGAGGGTCAATGAATTTGCCCCTTAACCTGTATCTTTCTTTCCTATAATATGTTTTGGAGATCTCATCCTTTCATAACTTATATATTCTAATAAAGAATGCTACCCATCAAATAGGTCCTAAATTGCCTAAGCCTACCTTCTAAGATTCTCATGATTAGCATGTTTATTTTAAGATAGTTGACACATTCATACTTAAAAATTAAGATGTATGCTTGGAATCCTTTTGAAGAGAGGAAATTTTTGTCCTTCAAAGTTGTTGTGCACAAGATAATAAAAGAACAAATGAGTAGTGCCAAGGAATGATTTGCATCAGAAATCTTACCTTGCTTTCTCAATTATTTGTTCCTAGGAACTTTGGAATATCCCATTAGGAATCAAACCTAAATTTTCTCAGACAGCACTAGATAAGATACGACTGAAATGATCCTGTGTAGAAAGTGATTATTGTGTGAGTCATTCAGACCCATAAACACAGGAGTTTGTTAAGTTTTAGGAAACTGATTTTCATGTGGTTTACTACATAGAAACAGAAATGAATGCATTCTTACTTAAGTAATGATGCTGAAATTGATTTTTCCCCAGAAAATACTAATGAAACTAGCACTTGTGAAAATAAAACATACTTACTTATGTTAAAAACTTATTACTAAAAGTTAGTGTCATTAAATTTCTTATAAATTAATTGAGTTTATCATTGACTAGATTATATTTAAAATTTTTTTCCACCAGAAATAAAAAACTCCCAAATTTTATTAAGATGCAATTAATAATACTTGTACTTGTAATATATTTGTACAGATGGCTATAAAGAGTCTATAATACTGTTCAAGAAAAAATTATGGCATTGATTATACATTTCAGAATTCCTAAGTCTATTTTCAGTAGAGAGTCTCAGTGTTTAAGTATATATTAGGCCTATTTATGTGGCTTTCCTAAGATTACTCTGGCGTTCTCTCTGATGTGTATCTTTGTGTAAACATTAAGATTATATATCCTAGAACTAAGAAGGTGTTTGTTAAACCAACATGCATTTGTTTCATTTTGGTCTGAAAGCTCTTTGGACTAGCAGTTTTATCACTTGGAGATTTTACCACTGCTTTTACAGTTAGAGTAGGTCATTTGCTAAGGTTAAATAGAAACATTATCTCTGCTAAGGCCGTTTGACATAGGAATTAATCAATTTATTATGTCTCTGTCCTAAAGGAGACATTGTAAAAGGATACTGAAAAAAAGATCCAACACTTTGGTTCTTCCTAGATAAACTTTTTGAGGAGTTAACTTGTGCATGTGCATATCATTCTTTTTACCTGGAGTATGAATACAACAAAGGTTTCATTTATTTCATAGACTACTAAGTCTGAAGGCTCAACATTTAGAACTCTAACATTTTAGATATAGATAATATAGCCATAACTGTCACCTGCATCCAACCATCCCCAACAGAGTCAAGATTGGCTCGGCAATTTTTTTTCCTAATGAATAGTCTACTAATTACTATTTAGTCATCGGATTAGAAAATTTTCATGCTGTTGTCTTGGGTTTAATATTTGGAGACATTCAACTTTTCTTCAAGCATTTTAAGTAGATTATTTAGATCCTGAAATGGTGTTTTTTTCTAAAACAATGACAAGAAGAAGAATCATAGCATCTCTTCATGAAGCAAAATCTATTCAGAAACATTGGCCTACTGGGATGTGAATTGGGAAATATGGATAAAACAAGGTTAAAAAATGTGAACTGATGACATACAGCTATTTCACATGTTAACAGTTCTAAAGTATAGATCCTATCCTATCCCTCTCTTGCACAGATCTCCAATGTTGTTTTAAGGATAAAATTCAGAATCCATTGACTAACACTAAGATTCTTAAACAATTTTCTCTTTGTCAGATTGTTCTAGACTCACAGTTCTCTACCCTCCAAGAGAACTTTCATCCAACAATGCTGTGCATTTAGCTGTTTCACACATCCATCCATTTGCAATTTCTTGATTCAGGAGATGCTTTTCTCCCTCCCTAATCTGTACTTTAATTCTAGTCAGCCACCCTTTGTCCTCTGCTGGGGTGGATCTGACTCTTTCTGTGCTTCCACAGGCACAATGTGTTTCTCCAGCATAACATTTATTACACCACTGCACTCTAGACTTAGTGGCCTTCTTGGTCTAGCACTTTGGTCTCTTTCAGGATAGGAAATATGTTATGTACATCTTTGTAGTTCCACTGTCTTAGATAGTGTTTGGAACACTGTCTTAGACAGTGTTTGGATATTTAATATTTATGAAATGATTAAGAGTTGAGCAAAGCTCAGTTCTTAGGCCAGGCTTAAATTTTTAAATTTGGAAATGGTCTCCAAGATCAGGTTCAAATTATGAATTATATACAATGCCCAAGAGATCAGGACTTCAGTGACAGACCAAAAACAAATTCTAAGTCAGGCTAAAAATATGAGTTAGTTCAATTTTTGCCTTGAGGCAACTTGACATAATACTAAATATCCAGAAGGTCAAGGAAAGTAGAATTTATTAAATAGTAGGAAATTCATAATGATTAGGGTATTAGAATGAGCATTCCAGGAAAAGAACACAGAATCTGAACCTCCTCCTCCTATCTTCTTCCCTGCCCTGGTCTCAAATCTGATTATGGCATTCCTCTATGGTTTCTATCCTCGAAACAGGAGTTGATGAGTTTTGCAGAATTTCAATAGGAACTTTATTCAAATCTTTTTGATGTCTGTAAGAGGCTTTGGTTAGACTTTCTTTCTCAGCTTGCTGATTTCCTGTTTATTTTTCTTATCACTTGTTTTATAACAGAATATGTGTGTGTGTGTGTGTGTGTGTGTGTGTGTGTGTGTACATAACAAGTTCCTAAAACAATGCTCAAGCCAAACCACCATTGTAAACTATAAGTCTATTTTTCTTTAACGTCTCCTTTTTGACAATTTTTCATCTCAAAATGTGTATAATTTCAATAGGCAGGCAATATGCAGAGCCATAAAAAGAATGATTAATTGATGATCAAGAGCTGTTGTATATGAAATTGACATAGGAAAAACTCACTAGTTCAGAATATTTATAGATAACTTCAATATAAACAACAACTTTAATTAGGCTACAGATATCTAGCCTTATTTAGATGCATCGAGTTAAGATTATAAACTGAGACATGGCAATATTTTAAACCCAATTATTATCTGGATTGCAAATAGACCATAAATTTATATGCTCTGTGGAATTTTAAATCTTTTCTATGGCTTATTCAATAAAAGTATTCAAAAATCATCTATCTGTATTTCTGGAATTTTATAGTCTTTCCTCTCTAAACAGACATCCTAATTGCACAGTTTATATGAATAATTCACAGCCTCCTAAATTTAGGTGCAGTCTTTCTAAATGTGCAGAATATTTTAAGTAAGGAAATAAACAAAACTCCCAAAATAAGATAATCTATATCTATCTGAAACAAATGTAATGTTGCAACTATAGAGAGAAAATTTTTATTAACTACTTTGATACCCTTCCATTGAGTTCTATCTTATATTTAATTTAGAGAAAACCTTATTTATCTAAAGAAACAAGATTATTCATAAACTTACAAAAATATAATAAGTTGGTATGGAATTTTTTTATTATGAAAGCATTTTTCATGTAGTTTTCACAATTTCAAGTTATCTCAGCAGAATTTAGCCAATGAATAACTTGTGTTAGTATTGAGTTTATTTTTAAAATAGCTGAATGTTATAAGTCATTATCAGCATTATTTATATTACTGTATGGTAGCATTTGTTTCAAAGGAGCTTAGAGTCATATGAACATAGACAAAATAATCCAAGAAATGGCAGTAGCTCTTTTATGATGATAGACTATTGGGTCACAGCAGATAAACAACTTGTGTAGAGTTATGAAGCCAGAGAATGAGAGCTATGTCTATCAATTCAGTTTGCTGCAATTTAGATCATACTTGTTTTTCTTTGACATAAACAGACATCTGTGTAACAAGGGATGCATTTCTTTTCTTTTGAATGGGCACCCTTCTGCCCACTTCAATGGAAACTGTCTTATCAAAAGATCCGAAATCCCATAATAGTTGGCAAGTTATATTTATTTGGTAATTCTGACAGATTTGTGTCTTAAAATCATATCAGATCAAAGCCCTTTCAAGATCTCTACTTCAAAAACCTTTACTGAAATAGTGTTAAAGTTCTGATTTAAACTGACTGACAAGAGAAAGAAAATTGCAAGTAAAGGTTGTCATTCGCTGGCACTCAGCAAGATACAGAGAAATTTTTGAGTTTTATAGAAAAGTTCCTGAAAAGCTAATCATAAATAACCTTTTCTATATAGGACTTACTTGAGGCTTTCTATTGGTTTTTGACTTTTGATTATTTTAACATTTTCTGATCTTTTGGTTTCCCAACTATTTTCTATTTTTAAGACTTCAGCAATATAGAGAGACTAAGGATCTGTAACACATATTTAAATAACAGGTCTCCTGGAAGGTTGCAGATGTATCTCTGAAGTACCATTTTTCTGATAATTAGAGGAAAATATTCCTCTCCTTTCATCATTATATATCTTTATTTCTTTAAATATCAATTTTAATCACCTATGTTGGATAACTTACCAGTGTTTA
The DNA here is from genome assembly GCF_048772815.1 of Callospermophilus lateralis. NCBI lineage: Eukaryota > Metazoa > Chordata > Mammalia > Rodentia > Sciuridae > Callospermophilus > Callospermophilus lateralis. Next base: position 125,554,268 of record NC_135308.1, on the reverse strand, counting down.
CCATCTTTTAAAGTCTGCTTACTTGGATCAAAGGCCATACCACAATTGTCTGACCATAGTGCTCACAGTGCCAAGATCCACGGTTCTTCCTTTTGATTAGATGATGTTTATCAGCTATGAATAGCTACAATGCAAAGCAATACAGGCAGCAGCAGAAACATGAAAAGCTATATGTAATACCACATTAGCTCCAATGAATATAAATTCTATATCAATAGACTTACATGTTATCAAATTGACTCTGTATTGAAAAAAAACTGTATTTGAGATTTTATACCAATAGATTTATATAAATAAACTCCCTGTATCTTCCATTCTATTATCCAACTCACTTTTGTGGAGAGTTCATTGTTTCACTTGATGATGGCCTTGAAGAATGACATTATTCCTCAGTATGATCCTTGGGGTACAATTTTCATAGGAAACATAGCTCATTGTTTTCTAATTTTTTGAAATTACATATTATAGATAGGGGATAGAGCATAATTTTAAATAAGTATGAGTTCTATACCAAACCATATGAGATTTTAAAAAATGTGTTGTTTCCTTTTGAATCATTTACATAAAAAAGTATAGGACAAAAGCATCCCAATATTTTTAGGATATCCTTTTATTCATAAATCTGGTATACCTAAAAAGAGATGAAACATAATATTTATTGAACACATTTTCAAAGTTTACAGGGCTGTGATGTAGGTTTTTTTTTTAAGTGCTACCAAGGTGTCTTTTATGCTAAAAGAGACCCTGCCTGGCATTATGCAATGCCTTTACATACATCAGGTCATGCTCAGGATCAAATAGCAACTATATAAAGAGTTCCATTATCTCTGCACTTAAAGTGGGACACAAATAGCCTAAGTAAATTGCTCAGAGTTACACAAGGCAAATGGCAAAAATATAATTCAACCCCATTACAGTAAAATTTACTTTGTACTATACCATGAAGACATAATTAGGTACAGGAAAACCACAAAAAAGTTGAAAATAAAGAACTCAGAAAAATAAACTTTAATGTGAAAAGTACATCTGTAGCAAGGAAAATAGACTAATAATTTTAAAGCATGTATGCATATGTAATTTTTTGTCTCTGTGTGGGTATTCCTATTTTAGCATCTTAGTCTGAAAATAGTTTTTCAAAATATTGGTACTCTTCAATTATTTCCCATAAATGTCATTTTAATATGTTTATAATTTATAAATTTGTTTTCTTTAAAATAATTAAGACCCATATGTCTTATAAAGGGTGCATATAAATTGAATTTATTATGCATTAACATATATGAATATCATTTTATAGTATTTGTTTTTGAGATTATGTATATAATTTTTTAAATTTCTGTTTGTGACTATTTCAAGAATCAAAATGAAATGGCAATGCACGTGTTAGAATATGTGGGAATTTTCCTCTCAACATATTTCATCCTTTTGAAAGACTCTGCCTTTTCAATTTTTAATATTTTACTCTGAGTTTAAAGAGTGCGTAAAATATATCATCAAAATATATCTTGCACTGATCAAAAAAATTAGCCAGAATATTTTTACTTATCAATATTTTTTATTCATTAAGTATATTTTATTAATTTAACTCATATGGTAATGATTCGTTTTATGCAAAAGTAAAGAAACTAGAGGGAAAAATCTCCCAATTCTCGTGAAGTTTGTTGCAGAGGAGTCAATTTTATTGTGTTTATCATCATCATTATTATTGTTGTTATTGTTAGTGTGTACAGGTGGGGCTTCTGAGTTTGATTTTATAGGTTTATCAACTCTTTGACCCAAACATATTCTACTTGGTCTTCCTGAAATAGGAATGGTGTGAACAGTTTAGCCACAACATGGAGGAGATATTAACTCCAATGGAGTAGAGACTTCATTTATTTCAAAGGTTTGTAAACTTAGATCATCATGGGGCTTCTGCATAGAGGTTGAAAACATGGAAGGCTGTGCTCTTTTTTTTTTTCTGGATATGTTCAATAAAGGGTTTCCTTTTATCTTTGTAAGTATTCAGTAATAAAGTTTGTTTAATGGAGCCCATTTATGCTGAGATAGGAAGAACTTCAGTTAAGATCTCTGTAAACTTATAATAAAGTTTGTCCATAGAAATTATTCTGCAACAGCTATATTGGGTAGTGAAATCTCAGCCTATTGAAGTCATTCAGTGCAAACAATATATGAAACCTGAGATGAAAATTGTTTTGACTTTTAGATTATATATAATTGAAGCTGTGTTTTAGTTCTTTGACATGCTTCAATGGTCTTTTAATTTTAACTTCACTTAAGATGTTTTCACAGATGTGTGTTTATCCTATATACTCAAACTCTTCCTTTTTGGTGATTTCTTTCTTCCTGTCTATGAACATATACTCAAAATATCTTCTGCTGAAAGAAGATCAAAATCAAAACTAAGATAAATAGGCTATCCTTCAATTGTACCAATCTTTCAAGATTTTGCCTTTAATTTTATCTTAATGTTATAATGACTTTGTGAAGAATAGTTAGCCCTTCTGTTCTGTACCATCAGGCATTCCCTAGCATTTGACATTTTAGTTCTTGCATTGGACAGTTTTAGTTGTGGTGACCAAAATGCCTGACAAAAACACTGAGAGGAGGAAAGATTTATTCTGGACCCTGGTTTCAGATGATGTTATCCAAGGTTGGCTGGCTTCTAGGTACAAACATTATGATGGAAGGGCATAGCTATAGAAAGGTTCATGGCAGCCAGGAGGCAGAGGGAGAAAGATGAAGAGACTGGGGAGAAGATAAACCCTTCTAGTTCACACGCAGAATGACCTACTTCCTCAAAATAGAACCCACCTCGCTGTCAATTGATCAACACACTCAAGAGATCATTACTTCCCCAAAGCCCCACCTCTGAACTTGCTGCAGGGATTTCCTGAAATTAATATCTAAATGTTATTCATTATATGATGGCTGAATACTTCAGGAGACATTACATCTGGCTTAAGGAGCATCCATGTAATACAACTATGTCATTCTGGGAGTCAAATTCCTATTCATCTCAGTAAAATTAATTGAAATTTAGTTATTTCATTTTGTTAATATCTAAATCTTCCATTTTAATATGCAAATACATTATTTCAACCAGGACACAATTATAACCAAAGGTTTAAATTACCTAGGAAACTGTTTAATTTGTCGTAGTTTGCAACATCCATATAATACAAACTTATAAGAGATCTGCTCTGTTGAGCAAAAAGCTTAATATTGTTTCCAGTAGTGTGAGGAGAACATTATATAGCTCAGTTCTTGTAGAAATATATGAATTTTGAATATATTTGTAATAATATAATAAAATTGTAGAATTTAAGAAAGCTCAAAAATTTTATTATGACACTATAAGCATTAGTTAACTGCAAAAATAGTATGGAGTGAACATTGAGGAAATCAGAAAATGATAAATGAGACTGTAAAGAGAATATTGCTATCATAAATTTTATGGTCCTTGAATTATTCTATTTCTATAAAGGAAAAACAATATTATGCTTTTGATAGACATATATTTGATATTTTAAATGTCTTTCAAGATAAGGATTTAATAGCATATTTTACTTTTTAAAATTGGTAATATGTAGCAAACTGAAATCATGAATATAATTTTTCTTTAAAAGGTCAAGGAAAATCTGATTATATTGTATATTAATTATCTTTGGAAAATTCAAAATTAAAATTTTAGAGAAAAACTAATAAAAGCTATAATACTTATAATACTATACTGTTTATAAAAATGATAAAATTTAACTTAAATTAAAAAGTAACATTCATGAATGTCAAAAATGATGTTAAAATGAGATAAAATTGGGACTTTACACACCAATATACTGAATTACTACACACTTACTAGTCTTAGCTGTCTCTTGAAAAGAACTGAACCAATAATTATTGACCTTTGAATTATTTCAGTTTTCACCAGGCATCCATTAAGTTCCTGTGGTTTAGTCTTGTTTTATCTTTGAACTCCAGTTTTTCAAAGACCGATAATCACACGTAAATTTTTAGTTTCTGATTTTGGAATGTTAATTCTACCTCATAAGAAAATCAAGTTAGTAAATAAAAATTGATAAATGATGAAATAACAAAGAAATTCACCTATCTAATTGCCTACATTATTTTAGGGACATATACTCACAGGCACATAAGTTTTATAAAAGCTTTATCAATCTTGATGTGAGTTGGTGCTATGCTTCAAATATATGTAGTAGAATATATATTAACAATTTAATGTTTTACATAATGTATATTAGAAAATGTTTCCTAGGTTAAAAGTGAAATGATGTGCTTTAATGGAGCTAAATTCACAAAATCCAACATGAAACTTTAAAATAAAAAATTTGATCGGTTGAATTAAAAGTTAAAAGCAACATAAACTGTCACAAGAAATAAACTAGGAAATGACATTTCTGTACACAGTTTCTATTGCCATTTCAAAGTCTATTGCCATTTCAAAGTCCTTTTTTAAGTAAAGAAGTTTATTTTGGTTCATGGTTCTGTTCCAAGGTTGAAGAATCACATCTGATGATGGTGCCTTGCTGGCAGAGTCCTATGGTGGCAAAGAGCATCATCACATGGCAAGAGACGGAGTAAAAAATCTCTCTCTCTCTCTCTCTCTCTCTCTCTGTCTTTGCAGATGGAATGAGCCAATTCAAACCAAGGCATTATCTCACCATCTCTGAGGGAGCTTGTATATTTGTTTGCTGATCACTTTAGTGAAATCTGTGGTCTCCTATGCACACACCACATACACATATGCACTCCACAAATACACATAATGCTAAACCTGAGATTTTGCTCCTCAGGCAAGTTCAGCTTTGAGTACAACCACTCACCGTGGAATGGCATCAAAGTCTGCTTTTGAAAGCATTCATGTTTATTCAAAACCATTGCCACTGTTGACAGTAGCAGAACAAAGCTTCTGAATGGGAAGACACTTAAATTTATTTTCTAATAAAAATGACAAAAAAATCAGAAATGTTATCTTTGTATCCTCTGTAAAATCCTTATGATTTTAGAGAGATATTTTTCCAGTCTTCCCACTGCAATTATTAGATACTTACATTTTCTGATAAAGAGGATTCCCTAAACTCAGGCTTTTTTCCCCAGGAAGTGCAAAGTTAAAATTATTTCAAAAAAATATTGGAATGCCTTATTAAACCAGGAACATTGGTGAAATAGATCTGTATGAAAAAAAGATGTTTTAGGGAGATGATAATATTTATCTAAAATGTGTCTCATCTTCTAGAGTCTAATGGACTTCATATTATAGTAGCTTAAGAGTAGTATAGTGAGAAACAAAGGAAGAAGAAGGGCCAAGGAAAGGTGTTTCAAAACAGAATTTAACAAAGATTATTCAAACCTTTTATCAACTCCAGTTTCTCAACATTCAGATATCTGAGTTTGGTATGGTTTTAGAAACAAAATCAAAATTACAAACCAAATGAGATATTTTCTTTGTATCCCCATTTTAGTCACCTATAGTTAATAAATCAGTTTGTAACACCAAGAAAGTAAAAATTATTTAATTTTTTTTGTTGTAAAGTTTAACATCCATCTAAATTGAGGTGAATAATTTGTTAAGAAAAGATAATATTTGTTCTGAAATTTAACACATTGGTAAGCTAAGAATGTGTAAACATACATGACCAGTCCTGCCTTTGAATCTCATTTTTCTCATCTGCTTCTCACCTGCCTAAACATGTTATTCATAAATTATGAAAAAATTTATCCTGTCTCTGGTCCACGTGCATGCTCTGCTGATGAAATTTATAATAAGAAAATCAAGGATTGCAAACATTTTATTTACTACCAACTTGACAATGATTATTTATTTAATGCAGTGTTTTAGGTATTCTACTCCACAAAATTACAGTCTACCATCTGTCTTCTCTACTAAGCTTTGCCTATTCAACTCTGCTCTACCAGTATCCTCTGCCCATTGAGAACACATACCTGGCAGTCCAGCTTCTCATTTATGGTGTTGGAAATTGTTTTTATATGTAGAGTGATTGACCTTCCAGTGTCAGATAAGGCAGGGAGTTACCCTGGGAAGTCTCAATTATTTGGCACTGATTCATTCCAAGTCACAATATACAAGTTAAAAATTTAATGACTTTTAATGTTCAGTTTCTCATAATGATCAACCCAGAATTTTCTCCATTAAATTGCATCGCTATCCAATGTTCATTACTTATATGCCAACACCCCACTCTTCCTCAGCTACTCCATTTCTGATTCTGACTCTGCCTTCCCTTTTAGGTCCACTTCCTGCACTCAATGTCCAAACCCTCTTAATAGTCTCTTGTAACTATTTACCATGATTACAACAGTGTAGCACACATTCTTCCCTTCTGTTTCTTGATCCCATGGAACCCCCAAACTGTGTTATACTAAAACTTAAATAATCCAGTGTTACAGACTAAATCGTGTCACATTACAAAATTTAAATGTTAAAACCCTAACTGCAATGTGATTGTATATGGATATAGGGCTTTTAAGGATGGAGATAAGATTAAATGAGTCCACAAGGGTAGCATGCTGATCCAATAGGACTGCTGTTGGATAAAAAGGGGAAGTGGGAAGACCCAGGAGAAAGTAGCTATCTTCATACCAGGAAGAGGGACCTTGCCAGATACCAACACTATCAGCACATTGATCTTGGACTTTCACCTTCCATAAGTGTAAAAACACAGATTTCCTTTGTTGTTGTTTTTGTTTGTTTGTTTATTTTTGTTTTTGTTTAAATCGTGATATTCTGTGATGGCATTCTAAACAGACTAACACATCCATACTAGAGTTAATTTTCCTCCCACTTTCCCCTTCCTTGCCTAAGTGAAACATAATGTTTCCTGAGATTGAGGTGCCTCCTTTTAGCATTCGTTGAAAAGGGCTAATTCTTTACTTTGTTGGCTGCCGCTAACTTCATGGCCCTGTTCTGAAACTTTCTTCATTTGAAGCAAAGTTTGTTCCCACAGTCTGTCCATTTAGGCTTCTTCTCACTGTAAATTACCCAAGAATTTCTGAATCTCCTTCATTCTTGCTGGGAAAGTGAATCTTTTTCGCCTAGATTTCTTTCAGATGCTGTTCTCCTCATTAATATCCTTATAAATTGATAATTCCTGGAGTGAATGTATCCACTTGCTTGACCCTATCATTATACTTTACCACCTGCCATTGTGGATTTGGAGTTATTTTGGGCAAAGTTCCTGCATTTTAGGCCAAGAAGACTTATTTTTAAATATTTCCCTACCATGCATTTTCTCAGCATTTTTCAAGAATATAATAAACAATTGATGTTCGGACATCATGGGCTTAAACTATGCCGATCCGCTTACATGCAGATATTTTTTGATGTTTACAAAATTGTGGAAAAAAAAACTCATAATGCTTCCTGGCAACATTGTAAAAATATGAAAGAGTTAATTATGTCATAATGCACAAAATATCATTTACTTTCATAAAATATGCACAAATATAAAAAGATAAAATTTATCAAAACTCATGCACATGAACATAGACCATACTTGGCACCATTTTCAGTCAAGAGAAATATAAACAAATATAAACATGCAGTATTAAATCATAACTGCATAAAATTAACTGTAGTATATCCTGTACTAATACTTTCATAGTCACCTTCTGTTGCTTTTGCAGTGAGCTCAGGTGCTGTTGAGTATTCACTTAAAATGCCAAGTGATGACAATCCCTGTGAGCTAGTCAGCTCTCCAGTGAACTGTAGATTATAGTCCAGTGATCTCTCCTGGTTCTCATATAGTTTTCACCTCATATGAGGCATAGGAAACAAAATGTGTGTATGTTATTGGTAAGATTTCCAGTTAATAGTAGGCTATTAGGAGGTAGGTTTTTGGGTATTCAAAAGTTATAAACAAAATTTGATTAGTAGACCAAATGGAAAGTAGGCCCTAGAGACCCCCGAGTAGCCCCAGTATTGCCACAGGTCTTATTTCCACCACATTGTGGAGGAGCCACAACTCCTGCAGGGTTCTCCCTCACCATCAAGGTGACCATGGACAGCGAGGTGGAGACAGTGAGCTGCCTTTAATGGTGCCCCTGTTAAGCCTAGCACCATGGACAGTGGTCCAGTGGGGAGTGACTTGGGAGGCTGCACCTTCCCTCAGGCACAACAAAGTTTTTGGAACTGCCAAATGGTTCAGTGTAAGAAGCAGATGCCTTTTCATTAACAGAATGACCCAAGGATGATGTATTTGCATATCTGATTGCCATAAAGAACAACTCTGGAATGTACCTTCACAATTAAAGTTGGAAAGATGGTGGCATTTATTGTTGCTAAAGAAAGGGTATGAATTCAGCAAATGTTATAGGCCCTTTAGGGGTTCCAGTTCAAAGCAGTAAATAAGCAATGGACTGTAATCATAACACTTTCCATGTTGTAGAAAGTTACCAGTGAGATAATTACCAGGGAGGGTATGGAAAAGGACAAGGGATTGGAGAATATCCCAAAGGCCTGGCCTAACAACACTAGTCCTGCCTCAGGCAAGTGTTCCCACCTTACTGTCTCAGAAACCCTGTGGTCCTTGATTCCAACCCGTCTGTGCAGGGAGAAATGATAAAGGTTGCTAACAACCAGGGTGCAGAAAACCTAGGAGACCAGTGACACAGAGCATGTAGCATGGTTCATAGACCACAATTCCACAGAGGCCCTTCACTATAAAGAGGATGGCAATGAGGAGGAGAAGGAAAACAAAGGAAATGAGACTCAGGGTCAGCCACTACTGCAACATCTTTACTCTGGCAACTTCAGTTACCAACACAGACATGCATAAATCCCTGATCACAAATGGCAAAGAGACAAAAAAAAAAAAAAAAAAAAAGCCAGTCCACCAGCTAAGAATGCACCCATCTTAGACTGAATAGGGACAGAGGTGCTGAATGGACATAGGCACACCATATCCACCATTCATATGGTCATATAACCACAAGAAATAAATGTGAAATTCCAGCACCATTTATTAATTTATTAATCATTTATTAATGATTCGAGCTGAAGACCCTATGTGTTTATTGTTTGCTTTTTAAACTATCAGCATTTTCTTTGCAGCATGTGGTTTTTAAGTTATTTTCATTTAAAGATATCTCTTTCTGGTAGCAACAAATTTGTTCTTTAAAAAATAAAAACACCTTCTTTTTCTCAATATACCTTTAAATGGTTTAAAGTTGTTCCATATCTGGTCATTGCTAGGAACTTCATTTTGTCATTTATAATAAAAATTTACAACTTGGCTTTTTCAAGCAAAGACTACAAATTTTATGCATTTGTTAATAAATGCCTTAAATGATTTTTATTGAAGTTATATGTGGAATTTCAAAGGTGTAAGGGTCAGTGCATCTAACTTCTATGTTGCTCAAGAGTCAAATGTATTATTATTAACTACAGTAGCCATGTTGTACAATAGAGTTCTTGAGTTTATTCCTCTGTTTAACTGAAATTAGTCCTTTTGTCAACACCTACTTCACCAACCATGGTCAACTGCACTGGTTCCTGGTAACCACCATTCAATACTTCCATGCGATCTACATTTTTAGATTGTATATGATGAGATCATGAACGTTTATTTCTGTGCCTAGTTCATTCCTTTCCATAAGAAATGATAACTGTCATCTAATGCAGATTCTCTAGCTAGACTTAGACACTTAATAATGTATATATGCTTCAAAACATCACTTGGTACATGAAAGTCCATGCAATTTTATCTGTCAATTAAAAAATGAAGAGATGCAATATATATATATTTTTAAATTGTTGGCATTTATTCCTTTAAGAAGTAGAATTTAATTTACCCCTTTTTCATGTGGACTGGACTTAGATTTATTGCATACAAGTAGAAAATGATGAAATGATGAAGATTTATAACTTCTGAAGCTAGGCCACAAAAGGCATTATTTTCTCCCTTATTCTCTTTCTTGAATCCCTTGCTCTGAGGTGAGCATCTGTCATGTGGTAATGTGATAAAGACACTTAATGTTTACTTTCAGGTGCAACTTGACTAGGTCACTGGATGCCCAGCTATTTGGTCAAACATTATTTTGGGGTTGTCTTTCTGGAAGAGGTTAGCAATTGAATTGGGGCATTGTGTACAAAGGAAGGCCCTCTGGAATATTAGTGGGTATCATTCAATCCTTTGAGGGCTTGAATAGAGAAAAGAAGATAGTGAAAACTGAATTTGCTCTCTGACTTACCGTTGAATGGAGACATTTATCTCTAGCTCTTTGTTCTCCTGGTCCTTAGTCCTTCAGACTTGGACTGGAATATTATACCAATGGTTTTCCTATACCTTCAGCTTACAGAAGGCAAATAATGGGCCTTCTCAACTTTCTTAATTGAATGAGCCATCTATCTATCTATCTATCTATCTATCTATCTATCTATCTCTCTATCTATCTTTTCTATTTCTCTAATACAGAGCCCAAAGGAAAGGTGTACATGATAGGAAACTGAGGTTTTCTCCCAATATCCAGTGAGGAATTGAGTTCTCCTGCTAACAGTATGAGCGAACTACAACAGTACTAGACCCTATGGTCTCAGTTCAGACTTCAGATGACTAAATAAATTGGCTGAAATCTTTATTGTAATTTCAGAAGAGGCCCCGAACCAGACCCACCCATCCTGACTGACATGAAAATTGGGATAATAATTGTTCTTTGTTTTAACTTCATTTTGTGAGAATATTTACATATATAACTACCACAATTGCCAAAAGCATGGGAGTGAAGAGACTAATTAGGAGACTATAGCAATTGCCTAAAGAAATGATTGTCATATATACTCAGGTAAATTAATGAATTAGACACTAATGTAGGGAGGAAAAGGGCAGCATTTAGATGACCTCTCTGTTTTGACTTTAGTACAGGTTTTATTTGCTGACATAGGAAGGTTGAAGGGAAGGACAAATTTGTGAGGAAATAATGATTAAAAAAAATGTTTGGTAAACCTATTTGACATCTTGTCCTTGCGACAACTACAATAAAGCAATTGAGCAAAGAAAGCGTCTAGAGCTCAGAGAGGTTAGGCTGGAGATCCAAACTTAGAATCACTAACAAGTAGATGTAGGTTCTAATATTCGGACTGTAACGGTTCCCTAGACAGAAAGAGGGTTGAACACAAGCTCTGTGCTATTTTAGAATTTGGAGATCAGGTGAGGGAGGGGATCCAGGAAAGGAAATTGAGAAATATTGCTCAGAGAAATTGGAGAAAAAAATCAGAACAGGGTATCCTGGAAGTTGATCGGTCTCTTAACAGGAAGGAACCTCAGCACTTGCTAATTTTGATAGCATGAGCATAAAGATAGCATCTGTAACCTGGATTTGGTGATGGAATTGCAATTGATGACCTCAAGAGTAAGGTGCCTTAAATGGAGAACTGTGGATGGAACAGGCTGAGGTGAATTTGTGGTGAACTTTCCAGCATTTTTCTCTTATTGCATGGACTGTGTTCTACCTTTATTTGAGGCATTTCTCTATTTTGTTCCCCCCAATAGATTACATATTTATTATATATAGGAATTCTCAAAATAGAGAATCTTTAACTTAATAATTGAACAAAAAATATTTATTGAATTGAGTTACATATGCTTCCACAGCCTATAAAGAAATGCGTAAAATAGAAACTAAAAAAATGTGGAGGATATTTTAAAAATCCAGTGAATGACTGTAATCTTAGAAAAGGACATTTTAGATAGGAGGGTACTTTTTCTAGTCCTATTATTTTTTAAAAGTTTACTCTATTTAAAGGAGTTTTTATATTTGTAAAACCAAAATTAACAAAGCACATTGTATGTACAACTATTAAAGATTCTTAGATGACTCATCTTCTTAGTATTTCCGAATTTTGTCTTTTATCCAAACAAAGTAAAACAAAAAATGACAAAGTGGAATGAAATAAAACAAAGCTTAGATAAGATTCTGGCTGTCGCCAAAACTGTTGAAATTTTAAAATGAAGAAATAAAGCGTTTATAAAAGAACATAAATGAAACACTAAAACATAATTCACAGTCATCTTTTCCCAAAATAATCAAGAGTTGTCAGCATCCATTTTTTAAAAAAATATTTTGATTTTAGAATGTAACCATTCTGGTTGTGGATGTCATTTCAGAGAATGATTTACTGACTGCATTGTCATAATACTACAGGTGAAAGAGACACTTTGGGTTTCCTTCTCAGTCAGCACCGTGTAAGCTCAAGAGAATATTAAATGTAGTATTTTCTAGCTTTATTAAATATTCAACAGTTTTCCTTCTGTTGTCTCTATATCAAGGGCAAGTCCTATAAACCTTGCTCTGAAAGCTCTGAAATGAGCTAAATAATCTATGAAAACATCCCCTTCTTTCTCTAGCTAGAAAATAGAGCTTAAAAAAGAAACATATAAAAGGAAAAGAGGCACCAAACTCATACTGGTCCATTCATGCAAGTTACACAATTTTCTAGATGCTTTAGTTTCAAAATGTATAGTTTTGTCCAAATAACGAACACACCACTTGTTTAGCCTGATCTCCATCTGTTGCATTTTCTTTGCTTATGTAGAATCAGCATTTGGTTATTATACCATTTGAAAAGCAGTACATATAAAAAATCCATAAGCCAAGTGATGACTAAAGGCTTAGGAATTTCATTCTTCTGGCTTTATTGCTTTTGCATTATTGATGATCAAAGTTGTGCATGTATGCAAACATGATAGCATATGTGTATGTGAATAAAATACCATTTGTAGGAACATTCTAGTATTTCTGTTCTAAGTCTTTGTGATCAATAGAGCTGGAAATTCTTGTTAAAGAAAGAAAGAAAGAAAAAAGAAAAAAGAAAAAAAAAAGTACAACCAGGCATGGTGTCACATGGCTGTAATTCCAACTGCTCAGGAGGCTGAGGCAAGAGGCTTGCAAGTGTAAGACCAGTCTCAGAAATTTAGCAAGACCGTATCTCAAAATAAAAAATTTAAAAAGGGTGGGGGTATAGCTCAGTGGTACAGTTCCCCTGGGTTCAATCCTTACTAATAAATACATAAATAATAACAAGAAAAATAAAAAGTACATTCAAACTCTGGTACAGTGGTGCATGTTTGTAATGCCAATGACATGGGAGGCTAAGGCAGGAGGATCTTGAGTTTGAGGCTAGCCTCAACAACTTGGTAAGATACTGTCTCAAAAAAGTAGCAACAACAACAAAATGCACATTCAAAGAATAAACACGATGTTATAAAACAGAGGGGTTCCATCCGTGTCTGTAAAGTTCAGTTTGTTTCCTTGCAAAATGGGATATTTGGGATACTAGAATGTGCTATGCAATATGTTGGTAGGATTAAACAAGATGAAAATAAATCTTTAGGACAGAAGCCTTCACTGGATTTTAGCTATTATTTTTACAAGAAAAATGCACCTTATTTTTTAAGCTTGCCACCTTTCTCATTTCAAGGTAGTATTGCTACTAACATCTGGAAAAAATTACCAGTTTATTTTTACTTTCTTATCCCGCAGAGCAGCTCTCAATGACATATCCCTGAATTTCTTACTGTTCTGAAGCCTCCTGGGAGAAAATATACCCAGTTAGATTTTGGGGGTAGATTGGTTAAAAACAATAATAACCAATCATAAAGCTACTGTGGCCTGCTGATTGGTTTGGAAAGAAAAGTTCTGTGATTTAGAGAATTTTAGTAAGAGCATCTGGGAACATTTGGTGTTAGCATTCACACTAAGCTCTTACTTTACAGTTTCAAAAAAATGATCTGGTGCTGTTATTACCTGAGTAGCTGTTTAGGTTTGCTAGAATCAAACCATTTTTTAAAATTTTTTTACAGCAGAAAAAAAACTAAAATTTTGTAATAATTTGTGTTAACCTCTATGAATAAAGCCTATTTATTTATTTTTCTTGTGGTGCTCAGAATTCAACCCAGGGCCTTGTGCATTTAAGGCAAGCACTATACCAACTGAACAATATCCCCAGACCCAAAGAAAGCCAATTTAATCCCTGTGAATCTAATTTTTTTTTTTTGTGTGTGTGTGTGTGTGTGAGAGAGAGAGAGAGAGAGAGAGAGAGAGAGACTGACTTTTCAGAACCAACTAGTTCGTTAATCTTTTCAGATCTGTATTTCCTATTTCTTTCTCTTTTTTTAAAATTTTTTGTTTTAATTAGTTATATGTGACAGTAGAATGCACTTATATACTTTAATATATAATACATAGATGTGATCTAACTTCTCATTTTTCTGAGTATACATATTGTAGAATCACATTGGTCATACAGTCACATACATACATAAATAATAATGTCTGTTTCATTCTACTATCTTTCTTATCTCCATATCCCCTGCCTTCCCCTCCTTTCACTTTCCTCTACCTAATCTAAGGTAACGCTATTCTTTTTTTTTTTTTTTTGCATTACAATTCTTAATACACATATATACCACAATTTTTTGTATCTCTGTTTGTATTCCTGCTATTTCTTTACCAAAAATTTTTTAATAAAGAAAACCAAGGTAGGGCCTACATATCTACCAATGGACATGTTCATCTACTTGGTCTTGGTGTATTTTGACTGTCAATCCCTCCTCCTGGAAGGACTCTTTACTTTTATATTGCCTTGCTCCTTTCACATACAGAGTAATTTATTCCTAACTAGCAGGACATTATGTTTTTCTGTGTAGTCTATACTTTGTTCTCATTCTATTGTGTCTGTTTCTAGGAGCCTTCTTAACACTTCATTTGGAAGATTGGACGGTTGTGAGTCAATGAACCAAAAATGAGTTAAATTGTGTGTTCAATGTGGTCAGAGTTTTTGCCATTGTTTCTTAATATTTACTAAGGACTAGCTTACTACCATTAACATAAAACACAAATTAGAAACTACCACTGAAACAAGCAGGAAATAAAATATAAGTGAAGAAAGTGCTATAGTAAATATAAGGAACATGAAAGTGCTTAATTTTACCTCAGTTTCAGAGATTGTTTTCCAAAGACCAAGAGATTTCTGAATTGCATCTTGAGTACTATATAGTTTTTTTTGCCATTCATTTGAGGGAAAGAGGTGTATAGCAAAAAGAAACTGCATATACAAAGGCTCATAACTTAGAAAGTCTGGTACACCATGTGGACAGTGGTATTTATGGTAGGAAAGGTAGGTAAGGTCCACATAAAGATGTACAAGCCATGGGCACTGGGAATAGAGAGAAGGGAGAAAAGTGCTAGAAATACTTGGAGGCTGTTAATCTACAGAATTCATTGTGTGAACATATGGAAGTGTTGAGGAAGAAAAATTGTTACCAAAAAGTTCAAAAGAATAGAAATATACAATGGAGAAAGAAGGGCTGTTCTTCTGAGAATTTTAATCATTTTGATTTTCTTTATATCACTTATCACTTAGTTGAGACTGAAGAGCCTATATATGAAATTTATGATTATAAACCACAAGAAGTAGGTATAAACTGGAGATTGGTGTTTGTATTTTTGTGGATGCTTTGATGGCAATTGGATTCAAGCATGTAGATGAGTTCAAACATGTCAACAAATTGAAGCAGTGGGTTAGGCATTTCTGCTTATTCCATATTTCAGTGGATACTGAACATTCCTTAGGTTAGAGCTTATTTCATTCATGGTATTTTAAAAATTATTAACAAAGTAAATGCATGGTTTATTTTATAGTAGTGTTTAAGATCACTTGGAGACATTATGAAGATCATAATAAAGTCATTAGTTGGTCCTAGTAGTTATACACAAAAGGATTAAAAGACATTTATTTTCTGTGACTGGGAGCTTATCCGGTGATATGATCAATGTTTTCAGTGAAAAACAACAAAGTTTATAAAAAGAAAAATAATTCAAAAAGAGAAAAAAAAATAAAATGAGTAGAGTGGCATTGTTCTAAATTTTTGCAACTATTTCCCATGCCTGGCTTAATAGAGGAAGAATGGACTCTCTTACCTGCCTTCATATTTAATCTGTTGAAACACCATATGTTATGCAGACTTGAAAAAACTCCATTGTAATCTTGTAAGGCAATGGGAGAGAAAAGGCAAAAATATTTTAATATTACTACAAAGCTAGCTTTAACTTTATGGACCCCAATAAAGATCTCAGGTCCACTATGCATCCTCAGACTGCAATGTGATATCTGTTGATAAATTTAAATTACCAATACAAGCAACACCAGAAGCCCTGTCCTTTTGATTTCTAATCACATAATCAAGCAATCCTCTCCAATTATTACATAAGGGTTTTCTGTTTCTTGCAACCCAATTATAGCAAGCAGAATCTTTATTATTTATTTGTTTGTTTGTTTATTTTTTGTGATGCACAACAAAATTGCCTCTATCCTGTAGGAAGAATTTACAATTATTTGTAAATGTGCCCAAGACATTCAGGCAGAGGAAGAGCTAAGACTCTAGTGTCTTTCACCCTTTTATAAGAAGAGGATACCTACTGGAGTGGCGCCAAGAGGGGTCCTGACCTAGGCTGACTGGCAACAAGGAACAAATGCCCACTACAAAAAACCATGATCTTTAGGATCCTATTGTTCTTGAGGATGTCTAAAGTACTAACTTAAATATGCAATTGTGGAGCTCTGTGAAACCTATGACTGGGTCTGGCTGAGTAGGACTCAGTTACCTGGATGAAATATCCTATTTGTAGAAAAGATTACTGGGCAAGGAGATAGGGAAAAAGAGAACAATAGTGTTTGAAGCTGAAACTTTGGATACTTTGCTGTAGAGGGTCATGGATTAACAAAGGTGGTGCTGTAGGGAAAATGTGTGTCCATGGCCCTGTGTAGGATGTATTTGGGCCATAGTGCCAAAGTGCTGAAAGAAACAATTTATCAGAATTAAAGCATTCTGTGGCAGGGGCTTGTAAAGTAGTCACCTAACTTTACCTTCAACTTTACCCTCCCTTTGCTTCTCTCACCTTCCTTCAAGTAAAAGTGATGTTCTTGAATAATTCATTTTGGTAAGTGATTTGTAGTCTCTAGAAAGACACACTGGGACTCATGGCAGGAGGGCGTAATAATGTGACTTTCTAACCCAAGATAGTGGTGGAGTAGGTCATATCATCCCAAGACAAATTGTTTAAAAATAAGTTTACATTAAATTTTTTAAAAGAGAGAAATTGGCGGGGGGGGGAGTTTTCAATAACTATAATGTAGCAATTACAATTCTATCTCATGTTATGAAATTACTATACTTTTCTATTGTTCTTATGACTGAGAAGGGTGGTGATTTTTCCTCAGTTTAAAATCCCACCCTTCTCAGTGGGATCATTTTATAAAAATCACTTCATCAGAAGATTTTTCATATGAGATATGTTAGTTACAAAAAAACACTTTAAATTTCACCATGAAACTCAGGGAGGTAAAATGGTGCTGTGTATTCATGATTTATAACATTTAATTCAAGTTACCTAATTTTGTATTCCATAATTCATTGTAATAATACAAATAATATATGCAAATCTCTCCTGCTTGTATTACAGAAAATTGCACTTGGGTGGGAGTAGATAGATCTTACCTCTAAATAATGACAATGTAAATCAAGTCAGTCTGTGGACTAGAAATAAAAATATAGGAGGATTGTGATATACTTATGTTGAATAAGAATATTTTTAAAAATAGAGTGAAGGATATTTTCCAGGGGTCACATAAATGTCAGTGGTCAAAAGCCACATTTGGGTGCATTTTCTTCATGTGGGAAGTGAATGTTACATCATTTCATTTCAATTTCTACATTATCTCTATTACATATGAATGTCTGCATATAACCTATGTGTGCATATAATAAATATATCCATACATGTAAAGACATTTAATGAATATGAATAAAATTGCACCTGTTATAGCCACATACATGTTCATGTGTAGATACCTAAAGACTTATCTTCTGTATTGATTTAATTTGGTAATTATATGTGCTGATTCCACCGAAGAATGGTCAGTTTCCTTTGATCTAATTCAATGTCATAAATGCCATAAAATCTGTGGATCTGCTTTTAAATAATAAGCCTTGGATGAAGAAAATTTGTTTTTTCCAGCCTCAGAGGAAACTTGAATAACTGTCAACTTTGGCAGTAGACACTGGTCTCTAGTTGTCCCTGCTTAGGGGACCCTTGAGGGTAGACTTCCTGATAAAAGAGATTTTCTGTTTGCTTCTTTGTTTCTCTAGATACCACAATTCTGTTAACAAAACCACACTCCTGTTAATTATGGCAAAGCTAGTGTCTGAGACTGAAATATGTACACAATTAAGAGCATCTGCTAAATTAAAGACACTGTAGGAAATAAGAAAAATGAAAAATTTCTGATGTATAATTTCTATGGACTAATAAAAGCAGTCTAATAATCTTTCAGAAGGATCCTAGTTTAAGTCCACACTTGACCATTATTTGTTTCTTGAATTTTATTTGAAAATTTAACTTATAAATACATTAAAATTTTTGTAGAAAATTTGAACTTTGCAGATAGGATTCCCCATTAAGAGCATCCATCCAGTGCCATTCTGGCACCCAGTAATAAGCACTGCTAAGAATATAGTGTTTCTGTCCATTTGTTCCCTCAGTTGTGCATAAAGATAGATGTGGGATTAGATCTTGTTTATTGCTGTATCACAGCTAGTTGTCTTTAATGTGATTCCTTGGAGATCATCCCATATCCATACATGTTGAGCTACCTCTAATTTCTAAGGCTACATTATGTACAGACCATCAATTCATGGACATTTATATTTTCTGAAGTACAAGCAATGCTTCCTTGTATATTCTTCTACATCTATCCTTGTATTTTCACATAAATATTTTATCATAGTTTAAATTTCTAGAAGTGGAAATTTTGGATCATGGAGCTGCATTAGCTTCACATACTTCAGTATTGGAAAGCCTTGATTTTCTTCTCATCTCTCTATTTCATTATTTAAGAAAGAAAAACTGGGGTTAGAGGGTGTAGCTCAATGGAAGAGCACTTGTCTGGCATGTGCAAGGCCCTGGGTTTCTTTCCTAGCAACACACATACACACACACACACACACACACACACACACAAACACACACATACACAGTGAGAGAAAAACTGCATGAGCATAATAGGAGTGAGGCATTCCAATCTGGAAAATGTATAATGTCCTTAGATTACCAACTAAAAATAGATGAACCTCATGGGAATTCTGAAAATGAAAATTCAATAGTATGAATTTTCACTAACTCTGTAAAATTCTCCCAATAATGTTGATTTTCAAATATTAAATCGTCTCACTGACTTTAACTCACAAAATAGAGGTAGCTTTCATATTTCTTCACGTTTAACCCTTTGAGTTTTATAGTATAGGTCAAGGTTTCTGATCATGAATTAATAGAAGGATGAAGTGACTTTTCAAGGACAAATTCTGTGCCCTGTTGGTACAAAACTATCATCCCAGCCACCTGGGTGCTGAGGCAGGAGGATTGCAAGTTCCTGGCCATCCTCAGCAATTTAGTGAGACTGTCAGAAACTTACCAAGACCCTGTCTCAAAAAGGATTGGGGACAGACACTTCTTAAAAGAGGAAATAAAAATAGTTAACAAATAAATGAAAAATCATTCAACATCTCTAGCAATGAGCAAAATGCAAATTAAAACTACATTGAGATTTCATCCCACTCTAGTCAGAATGGTAATTATCTAGAATACCAATAATAATAAATGTTGGCAAGAATGTAGGGAAAAGGTAAAATTTATACAATGTTGGTGGGTCTGCAAATTAATGCAACCACTCTGGAAAATGGTGTGCAATTCCTTGTAAAACTAGGAATAGAACAACCATATGACCCAGATATCCCACTCCTCTTTATATATCCAAAAGATTTAAAACCAGCATACTATAGTGTTGCAGCCACATCAATGTTTCAAGCAACACAATTCACAATAGCTAAGCTATAGAGCCAACCCAGGTGCCCTTCAACAGACAAGTGGATAAAGAAAATGTGGCATATATTCTCAATGGAGTATTATTTAGCCATAAAGAAGAATGAAATTATGGCGTTTGTTCATAAATGGATGAATTTGGAGATTACCATGCTAAATGAAATATGTCAATCCTCAAAAGTCAAAGGTCATTTATTTTCTTTGATTTGTAGAAGCTAATCCAAAATGAGAAGGGGAGGGTAAAAAAAGAAAGGGGAGGGAGGGAGAAGGAATATCATCAAAATAGCTGAAAATTCAGTACAGTAAACAATGAGGATTGAGAAGGAGAAAGGAGGAAGAAGGGGAAGAACAAGGGAATGGATCTAGCAGAAGGTTTGTAAGTACATACATGAATATAGAAGAGTGAATCCCAACATCCAGTATACCCACAAGATATTGATTAAAAAATATTATAAATAAATTACAGAAAGATCCATAGAGTAAAGAGAAGGGAGTAGGGGGAGTGAGAAGGGGGTAAGTGAGAAGTGCTAGAGACCAAATTAGAGCAAATTATATTTCATGATTTTGTGATTATGTTAATATGTATCCTAGTGTTATATATAACTAAAAAGAATAAATAAAAAAAGAACTGGGGATTAGCTCAGTGGTAAAGTGTCCCTGGCTCAATGCCCAATCACTAGCACACACACACACACAGAAAAATGAGAGACAGCAAGAGTGACAGCGAGCAAGGAGGGAGGGAGAGAGGGAGAGAGAGAGAAAAAGAGAGAGGGAGGGGGAGAGAGAGAGTACTTTCTGTGTTGGGGTTAATGGAAATTTTGCATACTCAATCAACATATTTAAAAATATATTCTTTTACTAATTGTCAAAAGGAACTAAGCACTGCTTTTGATCAGTCCCTGTCCTTGGTTCTGAGGATAAAATGTTTCAGTCCCTATCTTTGAGTTACTTGTGGTCATATGGAATCAGTAACAAAAATGTGTAAAAACTCCTCAAATATCAGTGATCTTAGTCTACAGGAGCGCAGAACAGAGATACTTAATCAATTTGTCATATGGTTTAGAAAGTCTGGCATTTGTAGGTTATAGAGCTATTTCATTTACTTTAGTGCTGTCAAGGAAGAGAAAATAAGGAAAATAAAAACAAATCCATTTTTCTCCACTTTCTCTCTGCCTATTATTCATAACTGGAAATCTAGTTGAATATTTGCATTGTGGTGGGTTGATGTAATACTCTCCATGGGCTCTGAGGACTTCCCCCCCAGAATGCCAATGAGGGGATGTGGTGGGAAGTGTTTTAGGCAGTTTCTGCAGCTAACCATGGATACAGGACTCATAGAGAAAAGCCCGGACTTATTGGACTCACAACCAATTTCTTAATAGAATACTTCCATTCTGAAATGCTCTGGTCTGATACATCAGCTCATGCATTCAGTTGACACCATACACCTTACTTTATAACATACTAATTATTTAACACAATTAATTTCATTCTGTAATGCCTTTAGGAGTTGGTGGTATTACCATCATGGAAAAGGAAGAAAAATGGCAATGTGACTCTTAACCAACCTCTCCTTAACACAAACTTTAACAGAAAGAGTGGGAGCTACTAATGGCAACATTTGAACCAATGGACCAGTTCACTTGGTTTCTTTTATATATTTTGCTATTTTTTTCTTTAATATTCATACTTTATTATATAATTTCTATAATTTCCTTTTAGTTCACATCATTTTAATGCCTACCGAAATATGCTTTACCTAATTTTCCTCCCCATTTACTTATTTTTTCATGAATTCTTCCATCCTTCTATTCACTTTTCTTTCCACACTAAATAGTAATGACTGTTCCAGGAGCAGGAGATGAAAAAATCAAATATAATTTGATTCAGTCCTTAATGATTTATCAGTTAGTTGAGGAGAAATAAAGTCTCCCCCCTCTCCATTTCTTTTCTTTTTTTAATTGATTTATTTATTGGCATCAGAGATTCAACCCAAGGGCACTAAACCACTGAGGCACATCCCCAGCCCTTTTCTTATGTTTTATTTTGAGACAGGGTCTCACTAAGTTGTTGAGTCTGGCTTTGAACTTATGATCCTCCTGCCTCTGCCTCCTGAGCTGCTGGGATTACAGGCATGTGCCTCTGTGCCTGCCTATTTTTCTTAAGATAGTTCTAGCCAATCTCATATTTACCTTTTTAAACTCCATTCAGTGAGCCAGAAACAAAAGAAGCCATTTTCTATATTCACACAGGTTAGAATTAAGTTCGGATGAAGGGCAGAGTCCTCATGCAGCCCAAGTGTTTGTCTTTGGCTCATTCCAGGTCTTCCAAGCCCCTATGATTGCCCATTTATTTCATACTCAAACTAAATTGCTAATAAACTGGGTTTCTATATATTTCACTGGTTGCATTCTTTTGAAATCTCCTGGATTCTCATGGTGGCCAAATTTCTTCTGATAACTTTCATTCTTTTTTCTCTTCTATGTTTTTTAACCTCTGTGGTTGTCTTGCCTACTACCATGGTTGACATCTCTCTTTTCTCTCCTTTGACTCAATACTTTCATTACTTAAAGCATCATCTCTAGCCTGCGACCTGCGCTGGCTTCATTAAAGAAGGTTTGAACCGTGAGCAAAACGCTAGGGAGTTTTAAATTAAAGAGACAAGACTCTAATTACCTTTAAAACCAGCTCCAGGATGGCTTCTCCTAGCTCCCTCCTCCAGCCACTTAATGCGGTAGCGAGGTGGAGAGGAGAGGAGGGGAGGGGACGGGAGGAGAGGAGAGGGAGAATGCGCCAGGTAGTGGACTTTTATTGGGGAACAAGAAATTCCGGGGAAAATCCCATCCAATGAAGGTCAAGGGGGGAAGCATCCCAAGGTCAGGGGCAACGATTGGGTCTTCGGGGCAGTGACCAGACACGCCTCTGCATGGACAAGCCCTTGGACCTGGAGAAGGGTGGGGAATAGCTCTGACACAGCTGTTTAGTCTAAGCGCCTCTCACCCAGCCAGGGAGGTAACCCAAATCACGTGCAAGGATGGCCTCCCACAATCATCAACATCAATTTGCTTTTGATAAAGGCATAACTGTAAAGCATTATCTTAAAATTCAATAATCTCCAAAGTTCAGCTTCTGCACCATGTGTAGGGGTTATGGGCTCTTGTTAAATTTCTTTAGAGCTTTCCTTCTTCCCTCTCTTCAGGCTTTTAACTGCTTATGCAATTTCCCACTCCTAAGCTGATAGAAGCCAACTTCCAAGTGTGTATCATATTATTATGAAGCATACTTTTGTTCTGTCTTACAACCTTCTCATTCTAGCCTAATATCCTTAGTTTTTACACAGAGAAAAATATACAACCAGCTGTTTTTTGTTTAATCAAAACAATCATCTACTTCTGAGATGATTATGTCTTGTCCTCAAAAAACAAAGTTTTTTTCTTTAACATTCTTTATTTTCTTATTATAGTGATATCACTGCCCGGCAGATTTATAAATACTTAAAACTGAAGATATTTAGGACTATCATAATAGCAAATGAGATTATACAAATAGAAAAAAACATGATGTGGTTCTTTAAATAATGCTAATACAAATATTGATAAATACAAGTATCAAATGACTTACAAAAACAGACAACACTTGGTCTCTAAAGTTTTGTGTCTTAGAATTGAATATATTTATAAGCTATTCAGACAATGTATTCCACTCATAAGCATTTGTGTAGAAATCATAAATAGGTCAAAATACACACGAACACATAAACATACACAAAACATCGCTTTTCTTAGGAAGAGGAGTTATTACTATGAAGACTTCAGGATGATTCTCTTAAGGGGCTATAATTGCTTGTAATTTGAAGCCTGTTCCAATGCATTTAATAACTTATATTATCAATCTTCTGAAAAGCACACTAGAAGTTGTTTTCAAACTTTAGTATACATAGCATCCCCTTGGGAAGCTTGTTAGAACAGATTCCCTCTCTCCACACAATAAGGTCTGATGTCTCATGTGAGGGTGAGGAATTCATGTTTGTGTACACTCTTTGGGTATATTCTAATGAATCTAACCTTTGTGCCACCCTGCTCTTCCAGGGTAGAAAACATAAATTGTTTCCAAGCATAAGATGAATCAAGACACTACATTCCAACCACAAAGATTCTGTTGACCTTCTCACAATGTAATGGCTTCTTTAATGAACATAAACATCAGGTTCTAAAGCTCATATTGAATTGATAACTATCAAAAATATACACATACATATGTTCTAAAATTTGTATAATGCTTTAAGTTAAAAACCACTGAAATAGCTACCTCCTATTTTCACATATCAAACAATGTGGCTGGTACAATAGTTTAAGACAAGAGAATTCTATAGTGCAACCTTATAGCCTCATGTTAAGACCCAGCTAATAATTCTGATATGTTAAAATTTCCTCAAGAATAGAGTAATCCTTTTAAAAAGGCAGAGTCTCCATGCTAGATTGGAATGTATACATCACAGTCTATACAATAGAGGGAGATATGAAAAAATCTGGGGCTCTGTAATATTACAGCCAAGAATCAATTGAGAAAGTAGAATCAAAAAAATCTAGAAGTTTTAAAAAATATTTTTCTATCATGGAATGTACAAATCTTCCCTTTCCATCAGGGTGACTTCTATACATGCCTCAGATTTCAATTTGTAGACATTTTGTCAGAGGTTTCAATGACCTCTCAGGCTAAATAGAGTTCTTTTTTGATCCTTTCAAAGTATCCTTCAGTTTTTCTTCATCACATATATGACAATTATAATTATATAACTTTTGTGTTGATGAATGAATTTCATACCTATGTCCTGGTACACTGTGAATTTCTAAAAAGAAGGGACTGTGTCTTATCAACTGCTGTTAATTTAAGAACCTGTGGCATAGGCACCTGGTACTCATTTATTGAATGAATGAATGGTAGGAAATTTTCTGATGAGCAAAGGTCTCAGTATTTTATATTTATAAGTATCAATATGCACCATAAAATTATTTCTGTTGTGTGGATATAGGCAGGCACACTGAGATTGATTTTGAAAGAGAAAACCCCTGGAAAGCTTCAAATTCACCATAAGAATGTAGGAAGAGTTTGAAAGTACAGAATTAGTGGAAAAAAATAATGACCAAATAAAATAGAAACATGAAAGAAAATTGCAGTTTAGGTGTCTTATACTCTCCAATTGCCTCGCAGATAGAATTTGTACACTAAAAGTTTTGATATTTAGCCTGAAATGCTGAAGACTATGATGAATTGTGGGGACCCAGGATGGGAAAGGTCCATAAGTTTGTATCATTAGAATTCTAATAATATAAGATTTGGGGTTGAATCAGAAATAAATGCAACTCTGAATTCTATTGACAAAATTAGGAGTGGTTTAAGAAACAATTTATGATCCAGAATAACTGATTCTTTCCCTAAAAGATACCACCTTTTAAAGTGCTAATATTAGTTATACTAAGTCTTACAATACCTAGTTGACTTTAACAACTGTGCACTTATTTGCACAAAGAGAAAATTGAGTGAAAACTTACTTACTATCTCACAATTCATCCAGAAAAGTTAATGGCTGGATCATAATGTACAAAGACAGTTAGAAGATGTTCATGGGAAAGCAAGTCAAAGTCATGAAAATGGCAGTCATATGAGTCCATAATCCTGATGTACCCACTGGCACACAACTCAGAAACAGTTCCATAATTTAGGGTGCTTATCTTTAAGGTGGGTAGCACAATCCTGGTTATTTAGTCCTTTTGCATAGCCCTCACGTAAAGAAACTCAACCAGGTGAAAAAGGAGGCAATTTCCATCTTAAAACCTGGATCATCTCTCCCAGTGGCATGCTTGAGGAGTAGATCCTGGGGTTCCACTTTGGGTTTTGGATACACCCTATTATTTCTCAATAAAGGCTTCCTTCTACTTGACAGGCAATTTCCTTTTCGTGAGTACTTCATTTGTTCAGATGTTCAAGGAATGTTGTTCATTTAGCATGCTACATCTGAGAGCATTATGAGAGCCCACTAGAAGTCTGCCAGTTCTTTTGAAAGCTTCGAATACTGCTACAGCAATGCCTTTCATTACAACAATTGGGTTTCACATTTTCAGATCTTAAATATTAGAAGTGTGTGATCCCAGCCTAAGTAAATGAATTCCAACACATTTGTATTCTACATTTGAGAACTTGGTAAGGTAAGGGAACAGAGGCTTGTCAGGTTAGTTTCTCAGGATTATCATTTTGTGTTTTATGACTTAGGAAGAGTGACTTCAACTCTCCAGGCTTGATATTCCTCAAGTGTAAAATGGGGTAATAATAGTGTTGAGATTAATATAAATAAATCGTGTAAATTGCTTTTAAGAGTGCCTGGTAATGGTAGAACTATAAGTGGGATCTCTTCTTATTAGTCTGTATGAGTAGGTATATGACCATTAATATATTATTGACTGAAGACATGAAATAAAGAATTGAATTTTTTAAAAACTTTAACTTTGTGACTCTAACACTTTGAGGTTCTTTTTCAGTAGAAGACAAATGTCTTTTAATTCCTTCTGTAATTCAGTTTCTCTCCTTTCAGTCTTGTTTCCTTACTTTTCCTCACTAGATTCGCTGTATTGGACAAGTCTGCACTTTAATTTGATAGGATTTAATTGGTTCCATATACTACATTTTTTCATGTTTATTCCTGGTA
Organism: Callospermophilus lateralis; assembly: GCF_048772815.1. Lineage (NCBI taxonomy): Eukaryota > Metazoa > Chordata > Mammalia > Rodentia > Sciuridae > Callospermophilus > Callospermophilus lateralis. Next base: position 125,527,651 of record NC_135308.1, on the reverse strand, counting down.
ATATCTAGAGCACTTTATTTATAAGTAGAAAGATTCTGTTAAATTTGGGTGACTTCCAAATCTCCATCAGTGTATGATGAACCTTATATTTATTGGTTTAAAACTTGATCTAATATATGACAAGTTCTATGATCACAAATAATATCTAGAACCATTGTCTAAATTTCTTTCTTTTTTTTTCAGCTTGCTGTTTTTAAAAATTTGTTCAGAGTCATTTTTATGCTGTCTTAACAGGTTTTATTTTCTCATACGAATGTTTCAATAAATTATTTTCCAACATAAAGGAAAACTCCATATAATCAGAAAACTCTTGAAACATTGCATGTGCACTCTAATTAATGTTGCCTATCCATTTTTTCCTTTTATTTGAGTAGCATCTAAGTGAAATCCCCAGATATTCTGATTTTTGTTTTTATTTCCAGTGATCAATGCACTTAGATTTGGATCAAAGTATATTAGGATTCAGATCACTCTTTTTTTTTTCTTTCTTTTTTTCTACAGTTTATTGCTTTTGCTTCCTTATTCTTCATCTTGGTTTCAATCACAACCTTTTGCCTGGAGACACATGAAGCTTTCAATATCGTTAAAAACAAGACAGAACCAGTCATCAATGGCACAAGTGTTGTTCTACAGTATGAAATTGAAACTGATCCTGCCTTGACATATGTGGAAGGAGTCTGTGTGGTGTGGTTTACTTTTGAATTTTTAGTCCGTATTGTCTTTTCACCCAATAAACTTGAGTTCATCAAAAATCTCTTGAATATCATTGACTTTGTGGCAATCCTACCCTTCTACTTAGAGGTGGGACTCAGTGGGCTGTCATCCAAAGCTGCTAAAGATGTCCTTGGCTTCCTCAGGGTGGTCAGGTTTGTGAGGATCCTGAGAATCTTCAAGCTCACCCGCCATTTTGTAGGTCTGAGGGTGCTTGGACACACTCTTCGAGCTAGCACTAATGAATTTTTGCTGCTGATAATCTTCCTGGCTCTAGGAGTTTTGATATTTGCTACCATGATCTACTATGCCGAGAGAGTGGGAGCTCAACCTAACGACCCTTCAGCTAGTGAGCACACGCAGTTCAAAAACATTCCCATTGGGTTTTGGTGGGCTGTGGTGACCATGACTACTTTGGGCTATGGGGATATGTACCCCCAAACATGGTCAGGGATGCTAGTGGGAGCCTTGTGTGCTCTGGCTGGAGTGCTGACAATAGCCATGCCGGTGCCTGTCATTGTCAACAATTTTGGAATGTACTACTCCTTGGCAATGGCGAAGCAGAAACTTCCAAGAAAAAGAAAGAAGCACATTCCTCCTGCCCCTCAGGCAAGTTCACCTACATTTTGCAAGACGGAGTTAAATGTGGCCTGCAATAGCACACAGAGTGACACATGTCTGGGCAAAGACAACCGACTCCTGGAACATAACAGATCAGGTAAGGCACAATTTCAAATGCATGTCATTAAATACTTTATAGACCAGTATGTCCCTTAGGAAGAAGGTAGTTATTCTCATTTTCTGCAAATGTTTATGAGTTTTCAGTCCTATTCCTTCATAAAATGTGTGTTTATGTCAGGCCTGTAGACAACTAGACTACAGCTTTTCTAAATGGACCCCAATAGAAGTGAACATAGCTGGTCTATAGAGTTTTCTTGCTTTAGTGGGAATGCCCTTTGCTGATGGTGCCAATATTTTCTTTTGCCTTTTTGTTGCTTCTGTGCCAATGTTTCTTTGTTTCTCTGCACGACGTGATGGTATGATATTGGCCATTTTTCATCCTTCATTCTCAAAACGTTGATCTCCATATCGTTTGGCTTGGTGTGTTTGTCTCAGTTTTATCTCTGCCACATGGTGCTCTGCATCTCAACCTAACTCACAAGAAGCAGTTAATTAAGAGAAATGGATGCTTGCATTTCAAAGGCCCAACCACCAAAGAGGTGATATGGAAGATAACTCTTTCAATAACAAATGTCTTTTTTTGTAATATTCTGAAGGATTGACTAAATTTTTATCATTATAAAATTAGATAGGGTAACTAAATATAACCCTTTTGGTAAGGTGAGATTTATGTAATATAATCACACACCATTATTTGGGCACAGATGACCTGCTTTGGACGAACAAAGATGAATTTTTTTGTGGATTTCCTTTTTTAATGCACTATGCATTGAGCTCTACTTTATTCCAGGATTGAATTTTGGATAATTTATTACTTGAGATTAGCTGAATCCCTTCTCTCCTCTATTGCCATAGGTAAACTAGATTTAATTGACTCTAAGGTGACATTCAGTATGCCAAAGTGATAGTCAATAGTGTCAATTCTAGTCTATTTTACCTGGTTCAGATGGAAGGTTTTGTAGAGCAATGGTTTGACTAGTTTCTTATCCAACCATGAAAATTTAAGGTATATGCATTCCCTGTAATTGAAGCATAATTCTTCATTTTCTTGTAGCAAAAGTGACTTATGATGAGCCCATGTGAATAATTTTGCAGCATTTAGAAATAACACCAATGAATGAAGCAAACAAATAAAAAAAGCAGGTGTTATTTTTATAGGCCCCTCCTTAGCTTCCATGAATTTTTATGAGTCAAACAGAAAAACGCTGTGGTGGGAGCTCAATTGCCTTTTAAAATTTTTTAGTCAGAGTCCTTATGTTCATTTAATAGGCTGCTATGTGAATTCTGTCAGTATATATCCAAAAACTGTTTAGAATGTCTTCATGAAAGGGGGAGTTTAGTTGGTATTTCTGCTCTCATTAGACAGTTCTCAGAATATGCAGAGCCCTTAAGAAGGGCATGGAGAAAAGAGGACACACTCTCATCTTGGGTAAGCACTGCAATGACAAGCTAGTATCCAGGCTGATAGGATGTGAAAGTCTTTGGCAAGCATACAGAAGTAAACAGATAGCTATTTCAAGGGCATTTGAAGAAGTCTATCTTGTTTCACTCAATGTTCAAAAATATTTTGCTACTTCAAAATAGAGTACCTGAACATAAAGTTTTGTGCTTTGGAATTATTTTTATTAAGATTTTTTTGGGGAAAATTACTTTCAGGAAATGATAAAAGTATGTCTCTTAAGGAACTTCAAAAACAAATACTTGAAGAGTTTTCCCCTAACTAGACTCCATTTTAAAACATTCCTATTCATAGTAAATGGCTAGCTCATAACAAATATGTGTGCTAATTCATTATCCCAGTTATTTTGAGTCCATACCAGTTGAGTGAAAGCCAATTTTCTTTTAGACAAAATCCAAAAAACGAGTTACTATTGCAGAAAGAACATTTTTCTCTTTTTCAATATCTTTCCATTTGCTCCATGTAGTTTTTTTTTTCTTTGTGATGAGTGATGAAAATTATTTTTCTTATCGTGATGTGATTATTGTGTTTTGTATATCGAGTGACTGTACTATGGGCATTCAGTGTAAACTCTTTGTACTGTCTCATTTCCTCATCCGTCACTGTCTGTCAATGGGCATGGCGCTGTGACCAGTGTTATCAGGTGACGACAGTACAGGAAGTGAGCCGCCATTGTCACCCCCAGAAAGGCTCCCCATCAGACGCTCTAGTACCAGAGACAAAAACAGAAGAGGGGAAACATGTTTCCTACTGACGACAGGTGATTACACGTGTGCATCTGATGGAGGGATCAGGAAAGGTAGGCATGCATTTAATCAGACCCTAACAGGTGACCTAGCACTGAAGTAAGTTCTGGAAATAATATGAAATGATATAAAATGCTCATTCATCGTTTTCTGGGAAAGACACAGCATATGGTGCTCTTTACCTCTATTACATCTTCTCTCCCTATAAACATTTTGAAATACCTATCAAAATAACCTACTTGGTTGTCATCTCTGAAAGGCATTTCACCTTTTTTCTTCCTTTCCTTGGCTTGTCATTTGCCTATGGGAGAAGTTGTAATGTAATATGTAAATATTAAATCACTCATCTAATTATTTTAATATAATGTATTCAACAGTCTTTTGAAGTTATCTTTTCATTATGAAAAATGAAACACACTAACTGGTTCTATGAATAAATTTGATAGGCAATTTATGATTAAAAAAAATTACAAGGTATTTTTCTTCTCAAAGTACTGAGCATACTCTAAATCTTTCATCCAATACGTGGGTTGTTTTTGTTAATAGCTTATCCAAATGTCTCAAGGATTTGAAGGTATAAGATCCTTAGCCATATCTATATTTCAATAACTTGAAAAGTCACATCTATATTTGAAAATGTGCATATAGAATATTTTTTTAGGACCAATAAAAACAATTTTAAATAAGTTACTAGTTCCAATAGGCATTAAATAAGACCTGACACAGAGGAATATAAATATTTGTTGAATGAATAAAAATGGATGGGCAGGTGTCTTTTTAAGTAGCATAACAAGAAAACATCTATTATGATTTCTTACGAAAACTGACTAAATTCGAATGAAAAACTATTCAAACTTTCATTTTAGTGCAACTGGATTTTTAAAATAATGTGCATATTTGTTATTCATTTCCAGTTTTCCCTGTTAGTTCGTTACCCTTTTAAGTGTGCACTATTTATTTTGTGATGGCCTCTTTCTCTTAAATATCTCACCACTTATGTTATACTCCTCTTTCATTTCTTCTGATCATTTGATATTGTTCTCTGCTTTTACATCTTTAGGCTCAAAAGAGAGTACAAAGGACACTTTTTGTGTCTTTTGATAAGAAGTATTTTGGATTCTTCTCCATTATAATTACTTCCTTTATTTGTATATGTTCCTTAAATCAAAATGTACTTCAATCATCTAAATGGGTTTGATTGTTTACTACAATACATTTACATAAGTGCTGCAAAGTGTTTAAAATATTTTTGGAGATACTTAGTATCCTACCCTAGTATTTGAGCAACATATATGTACATACATTAAATAATAATGATAATAATACTAACATACTGAACATACTTTTCTAAGTGAAGTGCACTTCTTAACTTATTATGTATATGTACATGTTTATTTGTGTACATATATAATACATATTTTTATATATGATTAAATATACCTATATTTTTGTGCATCATCCAATAAAGTATTATATGCCATGTTCATACCAAGATTATGTATTTAAGGACCTTGCCAGAATTTTACTCCCATTTTAGATAATATTTTGTATTTTAAACTGTCTAGAGAAATTATGCAAACTACAAGGTATGATTTAAATCTAAAGTTTTAATGTAAAATTGAAAAGTTTCATGAGCAAAGCAATTAATAAGATATTTAGTTTGCATGGAACAGTTATACATGCAACTTAATTTCACAAACACAGATTCTTTCTATCAGTGAGAATCTGAAACTTATCCATGAGCTTTTTAGGCTTTGTAATTCCTTACTGTGTCAACTCTTTTTCATTCTTGCTTATTTCTTTAATAGCTATGTGTTTTTTCTTCTAGACCTAGTAACATTTCTGGTAACTTACTTAAACATTTTAGTGTGTTATCTTTCATATCTACCACAAATTCATTCATTTCTTCTTCTTTTTCCTTTAATGTAGGTTATAAATTCTTTTTTTCTATTCAGAAATTTATTTTGTGTAGAATACCTTCATGTACCTTTAAATTTGGTCTCTCTACTGATTTTATTTTAGAGTTCTAAATCTTCCCCCTTGCTGGTGCTGATAACGCCAAGGTCGTGGGTTCATTCCCCGTATGGGCCACCAAATGCCGTAGTCTCTGGCTGGGCACAAATCACGAGCCTCCACACAGCTTGTAGATTCAAACAGCAATTCTTTATTCCCGAACTCACACAGGCCTCCTACAAACACGTTCTGGGGAAATCCAAGTTCTCTGCCCAAAATCACACTCCACTGGGCTTCTGTCTCCCAAAAAATATACTGTCTGACCCTAAGAACTCAAGAGGAACTCAGGCAGCAGGATATGCCCTATTCTAAAGGGGGAACACCCTAATCTCGTATTATGCTAAACCAGGAACACCCTAAACACGGATCCGCCCTGGTCCTTGAGCAAGGTCACCTTTCAGGAGTCCTTCCACTAGACAGCATGGGAGTATGCTGGCAAGGAAATTGTCATACCTACTTGGCTGATGGCTCCCAGCACCCCTTATATTAGTGTATGAAAATTTACTGGATTCCAATTGCATTTGTTTAGCCTACAAATACGAAGGTATTTAGGCATAAGTTTTAAGAAAATTTAAAAGTTCCTTTAAAAACAATCTCCTTATACCTACTAACTATGTTTTAATTTAAAAGAAAGCATATTAGCTAAATAAAACTATTTATGGATAGTACACATATAGTAAGTTTTACATTGTTCCAAATAAGCACATGCTCTTAAGAACCAAATAAAATGCATGTCATGTATGCAGATGTGTATGTGGAAAGAGTGTGTTCATATAACCCTTTCCTAATCAGTCCAGCTTTACTCTGTCATAGAGCGATCTATATCCATATCTGTCTTGGACCCTCATATATCAATGAATCAAAGAAGCCACTTCTCCTCTTCCAGCAAAAGGAGGAGGGATAGCAATGGTTCTTCTCTGGAGGGATTATGAAAAATAATTAAAGAAATAAGTAGCTGCAAATAACATAAAAATAAGTACAAGACTCATTTTTTTTCTTCCATGATCAGCAAGTACACTGTGGGCTAATGAGAGCCCAAAGAGTGTGCTAGGTAGCCTTAAGGATGCAAAGAGTTCACTGGAATTGTGTGGACTTGATCAACTTTGGTTGCCCAAAAGGATGTTCATTTTCTTGCTCAGTAATAATTCTTTCTTCTACAGAGTTGTAAGAATGTTCATTTCTGAAGCTGTGTAATATGATTGCTATTTTTTAGTCAATAGCTGTCCTGCTTCTAACTTTATACGAGGCACTCCCCATATCATATAATTATCTCTAATATTTTGTAATAAAAGAAGCTACATGAACCCCTTGATGGGGATTGCTTGAGTGGGTAAGGAAAGCCATTGGGCTAATGTTTGTGAGAGGCTGTTTTGTCCATGGCAATTTTCAGCAAAAGATTAGGAAGAAAGATAATGGTAAGAAAAGGTGAATTAAATTATTATTATTATTTTTTAAATTACTGGGTGCAAGGGGAAGAAGAAAAAGTTAGCTGAAAACAGTATGTTGTCAAATTCAGGTTTATTTCGCTGAAATTATGACTCAATTTATAATTCTCTTACTTCATTTTTCATTTACTTTTAATTTTGATTTGATGAGTCCTGGGCATTCCATTCTTTACCACTTGGATAATGGCACTGAATGCCATTATTTAAGAATCATCCTTTTAACCCTATAAAACTGAAAAAAATAAATGTGCTAGAAAAAGAGTTGTCCACTTCAAGTTAGGCATAATTTATTAGCTTACTAAGTAATAAAATGAAAAGAAAAAATAGCTCATTTTTTTCTTTTATTTTCAGAAAAACATTCTGAAATTTAAAAACATGAAGTCCATATCTTACTTAAATTGCTTTGCCCAATTCCCAAGCATTCTGGTATTCTATACGCCAAAATTAGGTCAATACTAGCCATAATGTGGGTGAGAATATTTGTGATAGCTGTTTTAATTTTGGGGGGGGATGACATCTTTAGTGAATTTCATTTTTTTTAGATTTATAAATTGTCTCAATATTGAATTCTTTATAAACAAATTCTTTGAGCTCAAAAATAGCACGTTTGATTACCCTGCATGGTATTGTTTGTCTCTGTCTATTTTCTGGTTGAATTCAACTGACGTCTGTGCATTTTTTCATAAAAGGATATGAAAAATCCCGAAGCTTAAACAACATAGCGGGCTTGGCAGGCAATGCTCTGAGGCTCTCTCCAGTAACATCACCCTACAACTCTCCTTGTCCTCTGAGGCGCTCTCGATCTCCCATCCCATCTATCTTGTAAACCAAACTGCATCAATCAGCTAAATTGTACTAACTCAAGTACTGTTTACCCCATAATGGAAATAATTAAATGTAGAGTTACTTCAGGTTCCATCAATACAGTGTAAGTCCTGCATGATACTACTATTTGAATTCAGAAATGCCACTTGAGTAGCTAACAAATCTTATTCTGGCTTCAAAGAGTATCTAAAGTAGTGCTACTACTTCTCCATATTAATTGCCCTGATTTCTGTTTGCAATAAAATGACAGCTAGTGTCAGATATTGGCCAGTATACTAATACATAAACATATTTCAGGGAGATATATTTAAAACAGTGTGCATCCAAATGCCAACCACTTCACTGGAACTTCATTTCTTGTGACTCTAAATCATTCTGAAGATGTCTGGGATCCTATCTCGATTGCACAAAATAATGACTCTGGTCAGCTCATATGCATGGACCATCTTGTCTCTATCATCTGAAAGCAGTGTTGCAGTTTGGGAACTGTGGATGGCTCAGGATATGTGTACGTTCATCGAACCATCCTCCTGATATGAAATCACTCACTGGTCGACTGTTCTGCATGGATTGTGGGACAAGGAGGGTGAATTTTTCCTTGATGTTTCTTTTCTCCGTATTCTTTGATAAAAATATTTGTTTAAAATAGTTTAAGTTCTTAATTGATTGACTTCAAAAGTGCTATATTGGAGTTCTGAATGTCTTTGGTTGTTTGTACACAGATAACTGCAAAGAGGTTGTCATTACTGGTTACACGCAAGCTGAGGCCAGAACTCTTACTTAATGACTTGGGGAAGGCACAAAACATGAGAGAAAGGTAACTGCCAACGAGGCTTGCATTGTTTAGTCAGGAATTACTGCTTAGTACTGGAGTCATTTTCTTTTTTTTTGTTTTTCCTGTCCCAGAATTTGTCATCATTTTCAGAGACAGAGTGCCAAATATCACCCAAAGCTCTCATGTCTTTTGGCCCCTTCCTTTATTTTTACTTATTAATTTTTGTGCAAATGTCAAAGGTCACTGGTGTTCACAGGAGGCTTTTTTGACTAGCCTTAAAATTCTGAATCAAAGGACTAATCAGATTTTCATGCAGTGTTTAATCAGGTGCTTTGTCTTGTATGTTGTTTCCGTCTGTCTTAGCTCCCTGTCCTAACTGTATTTGCCATCTGTCTCCATGAATTGTAGAAATGCCTTGAGAAAGTGTTCATGATTTCAGTAGTGGATCCCTCATCCCGTCTCCCTGTCTCCTTTGCTATTTGGAGCAGCCTCTCTGCTTTGTGTACAAATTAACGATGCCCTGTAAACTACCTAAGCTAATCGCACTGTGAAAAATTTCGACAAGCAGGATTTAAGCAGCAATCTCACCACAGCACTTGGTTGCCTGCTGCAGTGTCAGTTTCTTCTACCTAGCAACCAGCATTCGTCACTACACGCCAACAAAATCCCTAGGGAGTCTTAGTCTGAGTAGAAGAAAGTCTGTTTACACATCCCTACCAAATGCAATAGCACTAGTGTGTCTGGTGTATTGGGCATGTGAGGGAAGAAAATGCCATAAGATAAACTGAGAAATTAAAAAAAAAATATTTTTAAGGCACTTAGGATCCTTGAGATTATAGAGTAATTCCTAATTCTCATGGTTATTTTTTGATAGGAAGACAACTGTCATTTTTATTATTGGCCAAGAAACATCTATTATTCTATATCCCTGAGACCTACAGCATGACCTGCATGTCAGAGATCTTGTACAACAATGTATTTACCCAGACGAAATATCTATATTTAGAGATACTATGATCATTTTGATAAAACCATACATAGAGTGTTGTAATTACCCACAGATTTATGGTAAAGGAATTAATACGCTGTCTGGTGCTGCTGTTATTGACTGCAGTGTTGTACAGAATTTATCATGGATTTTTGACTGCTGAAAAAGGGACAGTGGAATTTAGCCCTACCAAGGATTGTACTGGAAACAGGCTTCTGCTGCAGCATGTGCCCTGATGTGACCAAGTTATACGTGGAGGAGGTCCTCGCGTCTTCACGAGGCTTTTAAATCTTATAAAAGGACTGTGGATGGAACTCATCTGGTGCTCCCCATATGAGTGTTCTGCTTGTAGGACTGACCAGTGTCCATGAAACAACTGTAAATACCAACACGTATGCATGGGTCAATGCCCTTGGCCATCCCACGTCAAGGGAAGCCAAACTCATGATCAACATCTTTGAAGCTTCAAGTAAGGCCCATGCTGCTTTGAATTACTCCTCATGGGCCTGCTATAGGTTGTGCTGTGAATTATACAAGGCAGTGATACTGACTTAGTATAGGTCTGTTTTAATTTCTCTTATTTCTACTGTATGGGTTGATTCATAAGCATTGACTATATTGTTCTCTTATAAACCACTTATGTTATCAGCTTGTCAATTATGTTGCAACCTTTTTACTTGTATGTTTATCAAAATTGACCTATTTTTAGTCACATATTTGTTTCATTCTGGTAAATTGTTATGGCTTAAAAGAAATTCATGAACAGTATTCGTAGTTTTAAGTCTTTTGTCGTTGTTACCTCAATTATAAATATTAAGAAATATAAAATTCTGGCAATGAAAGTATTTTTTTATTAAATGATCAAGGAACAATGTCAGCATATAGCAGTATATTAATCAAATTATATCGTAAAATGTATATTTTGCATAAAAGAGATATTCTTCAATCAATTAATTTTTGTGAGTTTTGTGGCAAATGAAGCTTGTACTTGTCTTTAAAACTGTTGCAGTTGAAACTATATAAGAATTTTTCATCTTGCTTAATCAATATTTCTGGACTCTATTAGTTCCCCTGGGATTCTGAATATAATATATAACCTAAATATGACCCCCTGTATCGTGGACCTTTTGTGAACATTTCAAGATGCATGCACAACCTTGGTGATAACCGATGGACATGTAACTAACTGAAATGAAGAATAAAAGGCAAATGAACTGGGGATGAACTTGAATTTATCTGATTAAATTATTCATATTCTTTCCTTGGCTTCTTTCTTTGTGTTGCAGTTTTCACAGGCTTTACTATTTTTATGTTTTATGGCACCATAACAGACACTCATACATAATAAAGAATTTGTGATGAAAGAATTTCATGCAGCCCTCACTTTCATTCAAGTCTTAGATGTACAACCAGTGCTTTCCTCTTCCTTTTCCTCCTCTTGCTTGGCTTGCCTAATTTCTCTCTCAGTTCTCAGGTTGTAAAACTATTACTTCTTATGCTTTCCAATATTTAGATGGCATTTTATAATTAATAATAAACTTTTACTTAATTTTCCCAACTTAATCATCACTATTCTAGAGGCAAATATTTTTGCTTTCATCTTATTGTTAGTAAAGTTAAGGCTCAGGAGGCAGCACTGTTTATTTTTGTGTTTTTCACAGATAATTATCCCTGCCATAGTTTCTTATGATTTAAATATTTACCGAGCATCTTGTTGTAAAGACTCCGTCATACAGATGGCTTCTGTCTCAGCTTTGGGATATGAACCTCTGTTTCAGCCACATATCACACATAGGTGGACTTCTATTTATATTGTGAGGATACGTGTATATTTGCCTTGTGAAATTCTTTGAAAACATCCAGGAGTAGGAGAAGAATACAATGAAAGAGAAAAAATGTCAAAACCAAGCCTTTCCTGGAACATCAGCAAGATTTTCCTTTATCTAAAAATGTTCAGTGTTGATTATTAAGATACTATTTTTAAAAACTGAGATTAGAAAAGGGAATATGTCCAAATATAATTACTTATAAATTGTTTCTAATGATGGTGTCAAGTAGGATTTACTCTCAGGAGGAAAAATATCTAGGAAAGGGAATGAAGGCATTTGAATAGATGATAATTGCTCTCAAATTTTGATTAAAAATCAGGACTTAATAGTCATGACTGAAAAATGAAGACATTCATTTTGTCTTTGAAATAACTCACAAGACAGACTAATAGACTAGCTATAGTGAACTTATCTTAGAAAGACAATGAATATGTTAACAGACTATTTTACAGGGTCACCAGAGAATTCACTACATACTTAAAAACATTTAGAGATAGCTGAATCCATTAAAGTATTGAAATTCCTAGGAGTTTAAAATGACTAAAATATGTGGTTAAAAATATATCCTTACTTAAAAAAAAAGTTCTTTCCCTTTTTTATTCCCAATTTCTAGAGCCCAAATTTAATTATCTACATGATTAAGCATTATTAAGTGATAGATCTATACGAATTTTCTCTAGCATGGTTCAGAATCCTTAATATTGTTTTAAAATTTTATAATTTCCCATTCTCTCTTACACTAACTTTATTTTGAAGATATATGTTTCATTATTATCTAATATTAAATGATGTGATTTAGTGTCACATTCTTTCTTTTATTATTCATCACTGTGCAAGTGACTGATGACTAAATATGCAATTTGAACATTAAGATTTTCAAAAAAATCTGACCATCTTCATTGAGAATCCCAGGCAGCCTAACATTCATTTTTTTCCCTCCTAACATTCACTTTTTAAAATACAATTTAGTTTCTAAAGTAGTTTCAGCTTCACAACAAAATTGAACAGAAGACACAGAGTTTCATTGTATCCTTGCCCCATACATGAACTTCTTTCCCCAATATGAATATCCCACACTACAATAGTACAGCTAATGCAATGCAATGAACCTGCTCTTATACATCATTGCATTTGAAGCCCACAGTTTATGTACACTGTAGATGTTGTACATTTTATGGAATATCCTATCAAAACTTATGGTTTGTTTCCCAGGGCAACAATGTCCATAGGTGAGGATGGGAACCATAACATTGGGAATTTATTGGATCATGAGGCACCTATTTCATCAGTGGATTAATCCATCCAGGGGAATAGACTACTGGGGGTAAGGGGGTGGTATTTAGGCACATGGAGCATAATTGGAAGAATTAGATCACTTCTTATATACATATTTATGTGTGTGTGTGTGTGTGTATGTGTGTGTGTGTGTGTCTGTGTGTGTGTGTGTGTGTGTGTGTTGTGTATGTGTATGGAAGAAGGGGAGAGGTAGGAGATAAAGATATTTATTTTACAGAATTATTCATGTTGCAGTTTGATCTATAGATGGTCCCTGAAAACTTCATATTTTGAAAGTATGATCTCCAAAACAGGAATGCTCAGAAGTAGGAGTTTTAGGCAATGATGACAACTATAACTTCATCAGTGGATTAATCCACTTGATAGATTAATAGCTTGAATGAACTACAGAGTGGTAGTCCACTGAGGGGTGTGTTCTTGGGAAATTATATTTTGCTCCTGGTTCTTTGCATGTAAGTCCTTTCCTCACCTTCCACCATCCTCTCTCTTTCTCTGCTTCTTGGCTGCCAACAGTTGGGAAGCTTTCCTCCATCATGCCCTTCCATCATGATATTCTGCCTGATGTCAGACCCAGGGCAATGGAGTCAACCAACCACAAACTAAAATCTCTGAAACTGTGAGCCCCAAAGAAATATTTTCAAGTTGTCAGGTATTTTGGTCACAGCAGTGAAAAGCTAATGATTAATAGAGCTCATGAAATCATGGAGCTGTTATCTGCAAGATGGAGATCCAGGAAACTGGCAGTGTATTTCTAGTTTTGGTGTGAAGGCCTGAGCAAGGAAAATTGGTGGTATAAAATCTAGTCCAAGTCAGAAGGCTTTAAGACTGGAATGCTGATGCTGTAAATTTCAGGCCAAATCCAAAGACCTGAGAGCCAGTTATGCTGGTGATTCAAGTCCCGGCCTAAGTGCAGGAGAAGACTGATATCCCAAATGAAACCGTCAGCCAGACAGATTGAATTGTTCCTTTCTGTACCTTTTGGTTCCATTCAAGCACTCAACAGGTTGAATTATACCCACCCACATTAGGGAGGGCAATCTGCTTTATTTAGTCTACTGATTCAAATGTTAATCTCTTTCAGATATACCCTCAGAGAAACATCTAGAGAAAATGTTTAACCACATTTCTGGCCTAGTCAAACTGACACATAAAATCACATGTTCAGTCCTTGTTACCTTCACACCCATAAGCATCTCCTCAAGTCATACTTAATTTATAAACAAGGGTGATACAAAAATCATAATTCTGATTAACATAATGAAAATGAACATCTGTAACCACAGATTCCACAACTGTAGGTTCAACCAACCACAGAATGAAAATAATATTAGGAAAAATTGTCTCACTACTAAGCTTGTACAGACATTTTTCTTGTCATTATTTTATGAATAACACGGTGTAACAATGCGCTACGTAGCACTTATATTGTATTAGATATATAAATAATGTATAAATTATTTAAAATGCATAGGAAGATTTGCATAGGTTATATGTAGATGCTAAGGGACTTGAACATATGCAGATTTTGGTAACCTGGGGCATAGTGTTTGAAACCAGTCCCTCACGGATACTCTGCATCCATCTGTGAAGCTGGCTGTAATAACCGTTCTGCTTTCATCTGAAAATATACTAGCTTCCTCTCCAGAAGAGGAAGTAAAATTATTCAATGATAACTATTCTTATATTTAGTATCCAATAGCTTAGATACTATAACATAGAATTAATAATACTTAAATATTATGATATGAAATCTTTGCATATCATATTGCATGATAAATGAATAAGGAAGGGAAAAATATTTTCTACACACATATAGAACACAGGCATAGCAAATTAAGGAGGGAATGCTAATGACATGATCATACTGACCTTTGTAACAGTCTTTTCCTACCATTCAATCTATACTCCTTTGCCTTCCACAAGGTAATTGCTTTTTTTTCTTTTACCTTGTGTGATGATAACTCTGATCTCCAGTATTTCTACCAGGACAGTGTTGTCATAATTTTCCATTGACTTTAATCACCAGATATAATAATAACAGATGTCCTAAGGGATGTTTTTCAGACATATTCCTCCTTGCCTATAGAGTTTTAGTCTAATTTCCCTTGGTAGTCAGGACCAGTCAGCCTTACAGCACAGCCCAGTAGCTCTCTTCTTTGCATTCTGAATAAGAGACATGAGGAGTCCAAAGTGAGTAAACAATAGTCTTTGGCTCATTATGGCTCCTGGTAGAAATATTGTTTCATTAAAAGTAAGAAATATATACCAGCAGAGCATAAAGTTGTAGGAGGCATAATCAAAGATTTTGCTAGTAGGCTACTATGAGTAATGGTGTCTTTTCCATTTCCACTCTTTGTTTCCTGGAACTATGTGTCCTACCTATAGGATAAAGATTACCACAAATTAGATATGGTTTCAGGGCATATAAAGCCTTCTACAGAATCTGCCCCAGCCCTGAAAGCTGTTGCTAAATAGCTAGAACTATAAACATCAAAGCGTTATTTGCCACACTCACAAATCAGTGGATTCTGGATGGTGGGGATCATGGTAAGAACAGTTGATTCCATGAGAATGAACCCATTTTGGATGCATAGTGAGTTCCTTGGTCAGAATCAATGCTCTGTGAAACACCATGATGGTGGATAAGGCACTGTGTAAATCCACAGATGATAGTCTTGGTAGAAGCACTGCATGCAGAGAAGGTAAGTTCATATCCAGAGTAAGTCTCTATTTCAATATGAATAAAATTACTCACCGTAATGGTGGTGGTCCATATAATCAACATGCCACAAGATACTTGGCTAATCAGCCCAGGGAATAGTGTTATATAAGTTATTCAGTGTTGGTCTCTTCTGCTGGAGCCTGGGAACTTGGCAGTGGCCATAGTTAGATGAGTCTAGATGAATGAAATCTGTGCATAACCTCCATCCCTACCACCATGGAATCTTTGCTCATAAACACAATGGGTAATGACAGCCATTAGACAGACTGACTAATATTGACAGAATAAGTTGTCCTATCCACTTCACAATTAAAATATTTTTCTGATGAGTTCACTATTGGTAAGCATTAACACAGCACACAAGTATCTTCACACTTTTTCCCATTCAAAAAATTGAGGTGTGTCACCAGTTTTCCAAATGTTCCTTCCAGGTTCCTGACCAACCAGCCAAACCATTGGTTCACAACTCATATATCACTCTATATTTGTTTGGCTATTTCTCCTTCAAAACAAGAGGAACAACCAGATTTGCTAGATAATGCATATTGGAAGGAATTCACTTATCACTGCCCTTTGGGGGAGGTTCCAGAAATAGGTCTGTGGTGCTAATGCTGTCCACTTGCAGGTGGTACCCACATGTGATGCTGAATCATTTATATACCAGAACAAAGTCTTTTTGTCTGCTAAGTAATAGCAGCAGAATTCTTCATGAGGCCACATGTGCAGGTTGGGGGATGGAAGGCAGTACAGCAGGAGCTGAGACAGTGGGCTCTTGAGCTACTTCTTCATGTAACTTACTTGTGCCTTCTGGGTCTCTTGGGGGTGCTGTCATGTATACACTGCTTGATTTTGATAGTAAAAAACTTCTGTGAATTCTAAACTTAATGACTGGATGTGTCAGATAATGCTCAATTCATAACAGGAAGTTCAGGTTGCAGGGTAATTTGGTGGCCCCCAAATTCAGTCTTTACTAGGCCCTATAGCAGGCCAACATATATTTCTCAAAAGGAGAGGACTTATCTATAGAAGATAGCACAGCTTTCCTCCAAAATCTTAAGAACCTGTGCTATGATTTGTCTGTAGTTTCCTGCCAAAAGCTGTGGACAGCATCCTTATTTGTCACTGACACTTTAAGCACAGTTGATTTACTAGATCATGTGGCCCAAGTAACAAAATAACTTGGGCAGAAGCCTGGATCTGTTGCAAAGCCTTCTTTTTCTCTGGGTGCCACTCAAAACTAGCAACTTTTTGGACCAACTTCAAAAATCTAAATCTAAACCCTCCCTAGTCACTGTACCTCACTTTCAGCTGTTGCAGTGCCAGATGCAACAATTTCTCCTTTACCTTAGAAAGAATATCTCGATGACATGGCACACACCACTAGACTTATGGAAATTTCACTGAGGTATAAGACTGATTTTTTGTCAGATTTATTTCCCACCTTTTGACATACAAATGTCTTACCAATAAGTGTAGAGTAGTGGTGATATTTTGCCCCTAAGATCCAATCAACAAAATGTCATTGATGTCATGGTCCAGTGATCTTGTGAAGGGAAAAGTGATTAAATCTTGCCAGCTGAAATCATACTGCTTTTAATGGATCTTATCGATAAGTATGGATGAAAAGACCTTTGTCAGATAATAGCTGCATACTTGGTATCAGGATATGTATTAATTTACACAAGCAATAAAACCACATCTGATAAAGCAATTATGGTAGTAATAATTCATTGTTACATTAATAACTCATCCTCCAATATCAGAATAATTCTTTATTATATTAATAGTTTACTGCTCAAGATCCATCTTTATTCTACATAAGCCATACAGGCTACTTGAAAGGGGATTTTGTAACAATAACCACCCTTCCAACTTTCAATTCTTGGATGGTGGCAATGCCTCTAGGAATTCAGGATCTCTTTGGGTTTACTAGCAGTTCTTACGGGTTCCAGTTGACTTTTCCCACCATCATAGCACTTACTCCACAGGACAGGGAATCAGTGTAGGGATTCTGCCAGCTACTGAGAATATCTATTAAAATTATGCATGCTGGATCGGGAAAAATAACAACCATTCCATTAGGAATCCCCCAGACCCACTGTAGGATGGACCTGAACTCCATTAATTCTAGGAAAACCCAACCTCCATAAAGTCTTACTTTGTCTTTTGAACTAATGTCAATTTTATTTTTCCTGAAATTGATCGATTCCAAGTTTTGGCAATTATGAATAAAGCTGCAATGAGTATCTATATGCAGGTTTTTATGTGGATATACATTTTCAGTTCATTGAGTAAATAGCAAGAAGCACAACTGATGGTAAGATTATGTTTAGTTTACACTGATTTAAAAAATTTGATTATCTTATCTAGTTAACAATTCATCTTCTTTTGTGTGGGCTGTATACACTACACAGGAGTTAATTATTAATCTATCACTTGAGGATGTAAATATATTGGCTTATTACCCACCAGCATACTTTTTTGTTTTAAAAAGAAAGTTGTCCTTTAACAAGAGATGTAAAAAGTATAATAGAAATCAATAAAGAGGAAAAACTTAACTATAATTCTGCAATTTTCCCATCCACAAATATAATGTTTTCATTTCGTCAATTTGCCTCTTACCATTTTGTTATTATCTCATTATTTCATTTTGTTAACATATATATATATATATATATATATATATATATATATATATATATACACACACATATATATTTATATACATATACATATGTTTGTTTGTATGTGTGTGTATGCACAAGTAACTTATCATTCATCATGCCTCAATTTGGCCTCCATTTACCTTTTTAGTCTCAGCTGCTCTACTGAATCCTAACTACATACATCTCATGGGAGCACACCAGATCAGCTGAACAGTGATTGCTGCCACTGAAAAATTCCATCTATCATATTGGTTTCTAAGCATGGCTGTACATCAGAATATTGTTGATACCCTTTAAGGTAAAAAAGATACCAGTGTTCAACTCAAATCCTTTTGAAGTAAGGGGCATCTGAATAAGGCCTAGGCATATATTATTTAAAAAATGTCTTATGAATACATACTAGTAACAAACTAAAGGAAAAAGAGCAAACAAAAAATCATACACAGGTGTCTGTCTAGTATAGTATGTCCTATCATGGAAAAGAGATACTTGAAATTGCATGTAACAGGATAGCATTCTTTTCTAGATTTTTTTTACTACATAGATGAGTGTAAAAAATGTAAAAAGGAAGCATAATATTACATCAGATTGATGTTCTATACTTATCCATTCATCTAAGCTATTAATGATTTCTTTTACTGTTTAATAAGTAAAAAGTATGGATCATTTTTCTGTGCATTCATTTTATTTTTTGGCAGGAGTATTTTTCTTGAAAATTACTCTAAGAATGGAATTGTTGCATCAAATAATATGCGATTTTTGTGATAATACATTAAAAATAAAAATTTTATGTCAATGTTATATTTCATTAAAAATCAGCAAAACTAATATTATTGAGACAACTTTCTTAGCTTTGTTATAATTTGAAAACATACTCTTGCTAACAATAATTTTATGCATGCAACAAATTATCATATCAATGTCATATATTTTTGTCTGTGATCATTTGCTAATGGTATTTAAGTTCAAAAAGATATGAGAATCAAAATAACCATTATGGACTTTAGAAATATCAAATTCCTAATTTCTATACAGGTCAATCAATTACCAGTGGGACAATGCTTATTAGAAAATTATTTTCTTTTCATAATTATCAAATGTGATTCCATATTTGAGACACATTTGTTTGTAAAATAATGCATAAGCATTATAATTCCATGGAACTGGTGTCTTCATTTTTTGATGTATTTCATATAATGAAAAAATGAGGTAAAGAAATTCTTTTTTTTTTTTTTTGTTTATTTGTTACATTTTGTAAATGCTTAGAATTATTTTTTCCTATAATCTGGGAGGAGCTCTTATCAGAGTGAAAATGATCAAAATACTTTGCCATTAGTGAAAATTTCACTAATTTCACTAAAGGGGCATGAAATAACTCAAAATACTAACATCTTAAAATAATTCTGATCATAATGTGAATGCAGTCCTTCTACTCCTTTAAGAAATTTTCTGTTTTTGATTTACTCTCTTGCAATATTGTTTAGCAATGATCTAAAATAACACTTAGAACAATTCTTTTTTAAGGCATATATGTATTATTTTTAAGGCATATATATGTATATTATTTTAAGATATATATATATATATATATATATATATATATATATATATATATATACTCATCTGTTGAAAAACCTAGGTTGGTTCCATAGTTTAGTTTTTGTGAATTGATCTACTATAAACAATGATGTGGGGGCATTACTGTAATATGCTGATTTTAAGTCCTCTGAGTATAAACAAAGGAGTGGGATAGCTGGGTCAAATGGTGGTTCCATTATGACTTTTCTGAGGAATCTGCTTTCTGATATATGGATACTAATTCACAATTGGGGGGAGGAAAGGTAGGGAAGGGGTATAGGGATTAGAAAGATAGCCAAAGGAATCAGACATTATTATCCTATGTGCATATATAACTATATGATAGGGGTGATTCTACATCATGTACAACCAGAAGAATGAGAAATTATACACCATTATATATAACGTATCAAAATGCATTCCACTGTCATGCTTAATGAATTAGAACAAATTAAAAAATTAAAAAACAAAACAATTCTTTCTTATTGTCAAGAGCAGTTATGTTGCTAAAAGATATACTTAATTTGCTAGTTAAACACAAAGTAAAACAATACTAATGTCTTACAACTTTATTGCAGAGAATTAAGTGTGGAATGAGTATACAATGGATAACTCCTTTTGTGTGTGTGTGTGTGTGTTTCTTGAGTTTGTACATTTTAGGGTAACTTGGTCCCTCTGGAAGCAAAAGATCTTTGTTTAAATGTTTTCAATTATGCCCTCTCCTGTTGCAGTAGAAGTTCCTTACTATACTGGGTACTGGCAGGAAACTTAAAAATTATGGGAATTCTGAATGTATGTCTAATAGAGAGCTCCAGAATCTAAGATAATAACAGTTAAACACACACACACAAACACACACACACACACACACACTCCTCTACTATAAAGAAACAAAGAAAAGGCATAAGATTAAGCAACTGATATTGAACATTGCCTGAAGCAAGGTCATTTACTGTGAAATAAATAAAAAAATAAGCTGAACGTAAAGAAGCAGTTTTATGATTCTGTTTAATAAACCATATTCAAATAAATTCAACATATAAGCAACAGAGACGTTCTCTTTACCAGAGGACCTCAAAAGTTTTGTAATGCATGACCGGGAGGCAGAGAAGACACCGGGAGGCAGAGAAGACATCAATTTTCACTTTCTCTACAGAGGAATGAATTTAGACAACTCTTAGATACCCAGTTTTTATTTTCTTCTAGTTTTGACAAAGAAACAAGGATTCTTTGCATTATAACCTTTCTTTACATTTACATTACTATTAAAGTTGCATGCTTTTAAAGTCAACCAAAGATTGACAACATATAAAATTTTATTTTACACATTGTTTTGTTTTTCTTTTTGCAAAATTATTTGCACAAATTTTTATTCTCTTGTATTGTTACAAGAACAAAACATAATTGGGTTCTAGCATAAACAAACCAAAACTGGACTCTTGATGATTGCCTAGAAAACTTGCAAGTATGAATTATTACCCTGCCCCATTGATGTGTAAATTTCCCCCAATGTTTTGCCAGTTCAACACAGTTTTTTTCCCCCCTCCATGTATTTGAAATGTAATCAAGAAAGTAGATTTCCTGTTTCTATGGAACATAGGAACCAACTTCAGCAAGTATCAATCATTAAACACAGATGACCTAGTCACATTGAGCAATCTTCCACCTAATAGCCTCCAATACGTTTTCACTAGTTTATCTTAGCACTTAAAAACTCTCTCACTTCTCTTTCAGCAGAGTTGAGTTCAATATCCATCCCAACCCTCTGTTGTAATAGTCTTAAATAAACTCTTTGTTTTACTGATTTGTGGCAGTTTTTTTTTTTCTTTAACATTTTTTTTACACTATTTTAAGCTCTGCCAAAACAAAATTAACCAACTTTTAGGACCTATGAAAATTGAAAAGGGCTGAGAAAGAATTTCAAACCATCTTTAAGCTATTTTAATTTTGAAATAGATTTTTTTGGAGTCTTAAAAACATTATACTGTTTGAAAATCATTACATTCAGTTGCTTGCTTTCAGTTTTGAAATACTTCAGTCCCTTCTTTCTAAGATGACTAAACTGACAGGAAGCTGTAAGTAAACTAAGCTACTGTCTTCATCTTTTTTTTATTTTATTGCCAAGGATCCTGGTAAGATTTAGTTAGGCCTTGTTTTTCTAGACATTGTCCTTCCAACAGGCATTTATCACCCCATCTCTGCTGCCTGACACTTTTCCAGGAACCACAGAAGATTCTTAATAAATATTTGAGAATTGAATTGTTACCTGGACGGGTTTTTCTGAAATTTATCTCTCACCACCTTCTCTCCTTGTTGTTTATAATATAAAGTTCAGGGAAACACCCACAAACTTTAAAGCCTGCCCATCTGCCCATTTGAAACATTTTATTATTTGGTTCCTTACCTGTCCAGGGTAAAGCATTGCCTTTTCCATAGATTCTATTTTTTTAATAGTGATCAATGTTGTTAACAAGAGCAGTTATGTTGGATTGCTATGGAAGACATAGCTCTTGGCCATTTGTGGATCCTTGCTACTTATCTCATCTATTGGACTTTGTCAGGTGCAACACCAATGCAATTTATTTCAATTGTTCACAGACTCTATGGTTACTATATATAGTAACCATATACACAAAGTATATATATGCAAACAAATATATGTGTATAAATATATATTAATATAAGTACATATGTGTGTATATACATGTACACACCCATACACACACACACACACACATATATGTGTGTGTGTGTGTGTGTGTGTGCGTGTGTATTTAATTACTATTTTTCAACAGCAGTCCCATAGTTAGTTCCTAGGACCAGAAATCCATATTACTGATCTCCCAGGATGCCTTCTACCCACAACCAATTGAAGTAATTTGTTCCACTTATATCTCTTATGCCTTGTAGATAAACCTATTTAACTTATGGTAATGAGTCAAAGATGATTTGAGTTGGAATTCTATTCTCATCCTTTACTAGTTACATGACTTCTGGAAAGTGATAAGTTGTATAAATTTTACAAAATTTATAAATTGTTTATAATAATGATATCTACATAATAATTTTGTCATGAAGTCTGAATGAGGTGATATGTGTAATATATTTAGCACAGTACTGTGTTCAATGATTTTGCTCAGTGTGAACTGCTATTATAATTATAATTATTATGTCATCATTGTTTCTTCTATAAAGAATTTTTATAGTTTAACAACTTGCCCAATGTTTTTCCTCTAGAATTGATTTTATTTGTTGTAGATTATATGAAACAAAATTTTAACAAGAGTGTTTAAAATTCATTTCCAATTACCTTTAAAGATAATTAAAACTTCCTTTCAAATTCATCCCACCACCAACATAGACATACTTTCAAATAATTTTCTTAATGTTTATAGACTGTCTCAATAGATTGGGACTGTTACATCTTATATGAATAGAAATGAACAGAATTTATTTGGTAATTTAAAGTTTCAATAATATTGGAAATTCTTAGCATAATTCCTAAAGAACACAAAAATATAATACATATTATTTCTATTCTATATGGTAAACTGAAGAAATTCTACAAATATGCCAAGTCATACCAAGTTAACCCTAAGATAGACATAATCTTTGGTGTGATATTAGGACATTCTTAGTTTCTGAGAATTCTTTAAAAATTTTTCAAATCTCCAGAAGTAGCTTGTTTTTCTACTTCTTTCATTGGTTTCTATTCTGAACTGGTTAAAATAATGATTATGATCACATGATCATTTGTTCACAATCCTGTGCCAAATGGACTCACATTCTCACTTTGCTTGAGAGGGAAGAAGGCAGTGATCAATGTTGTTAACAAGAGCAGTTATGTTGGATTGCTGTCTTCTGAGATAAAAATGTGCAAAATTAGAATAAATCTTCCTTTGAATATAACTTGGCATATTTTTCTTTGAATTGAGAATAGAGCAGAGTTGGAAGAAGAACAAGCTTAGTCAATACTTCTGAAACATTATTGAACTAATTTGGAAATTTCTAAATTCATTCATTATGGGATGAATTCATTGTGGAATGAATTTAGAAATTTCATTTTAGAAAATCTATAGCATCACCCCTAAAAACTGTGTATATATCTGTGAAAATTTCAATAAATGAAGAAACTGGCTATATGCAAAAAGTGGATTATTATATTTATGTATGTATAGATTTAATCTTTGGAAAATAAGTTGATGAACTCTGTATTTTTAAAATTTAGGGAAAATGAAATTTGAAATTGTTTTACTTCTCTATTTATTATATATGAGATTTCCATTAAATACCCTAGTGAAGACTTCAGGTGTGAGGTGGATATATGAGCTGGCAAATTAATTAAGAGTTCTGAGTTGAGATGTGCATTTGGGAGTTGTTACCATAAAGACGGTGTTTAAAGCCAGGGAGATGGGTGAGATCATCTAGGGGTGTTTAGATATGGAAGGGTAGAGACGGCGGTGGTGGGGGGCGCTGTGGGTACTGGTTCCCAGGTAACGTTCACACTGAAAACTAAGAAGAGATTGTCAGAAGCAGCAAATAAGACTGAGAATGAGCAAAGAGTGAGGTAGGAGAAAACCGAGAGAATGCAGAAACCCACAAAGTTATAAATAGAATGAATGAAGGAGGGTGTAATCAACTGTGAGAACTGGCTGTTGAATTTAGCACTGAGGAGGTCATTGGAACTGTGAGGAGATCCACTTTGGTGGTGCTGAGGAAGTGAAAATCTTATTAAAATAGGTCTGAGGGATTGGAGGAGAAGTGGAGACAGCACACACAGAAGTTCAGAGATTTGATGCAAAGAGGAACAGAGACATAGGACAATTGCAGATGCGAGTAGTGGAGTTAAATGGTTTATCTTTCTAAGATGAAGTAAGTACAGCATATTTATTTAGCCAGAAAAAAATCAGGTGATGTTTTTGTATTATTCCTACAAACACATATTGCTTTTTCCTGAACAAAAAGACACGTTTTACAATTTTATTTTAGACGAGCCTAATAATGAGATTTTTGGATTGAAGGACATTTCAAGTGGCTGAACAAAGTTAAAATGGGACTTTTAATCCTAGTGATAAAAATCTATTTTCAAATTATAATTTATTTGTGTCTATGATTATCATTTACAGTAAAGTTTAAAATATGGGAAGTTGTCCCTTGTTATTTTAACCATTGCTGTATTGAGTGTATCTATTATTCAGTTGAGTGATTGGTAATTGAGAGTGACCTTGGTTTTTAATATTGACCTTTTGGATGAATTAAATACCAACACCCAGAGAAAATAGTTTGTAATAGTGTAACTAGAAAAATTAATATGAAAAATATAACTTGAATTAGTATGTAGTTTCTCTATTTCATTCCTCCTTCTATCCTACCTCAGCCGCGCGATCAGCACCCTAGCTTCATACTAGAGGTTCGAAACATAGAAACTAACTAGTGAGTTCAAATTAAAGTCATATATAACTCTCAAATTACCTTTTTCTTGCCCAGCTCAGAGACGGCTTCCCCCAGCTCTTGCCTCTAGCCACCTGATGCAGTAGCGAGGTTTACACAAGAGACCAGCAAGAGAGAGAGAAGCACGCCAGAGAGTGAACTTTTATTGGGGAAGAAAAAATTCAGGGGAAAATTCCATCCAATGAAGGTCGAGGGGGACAGCATTCCAAGGTCAGGGTCAGTGATTGGCTTTCAGGATAGTGGTCAGTCACACCCCCACATGGACAAGCCCTCACACCAGGGTAAGGGTGGGGAAGGCTCTGACACAGCTTTGTCTAAGCGCCTCACACCCAGCCAGGGAGCTAGCTCAAATCATGTGCAAGAACGGCTTCCCACACCTACTTTTAATAGATCCTGATTTAGAGGCCTGAAGAACATTTTTCAATGAATATGTCTAATCTTTCCAAAGCAGATAAGAAAAAAGTGCTCAAAGGATAAGGCTAGACTTACTAACTCTGGAAAAGGGTAAACCTTTCTAAGACTGGAAAGAAAGCAAGTTTTGGGCAGGTTACCAGGAATAACAAGTGCTGTGGTTAAATGTTTGTTCCCCTCTAAATTACATAAGTTGAAACCTAGCCATTAATGTGATGGTATGAGGAGGTGGGGCCTTTGGAAGTTGATTGACACAGAGGCAGAGCCCTCATAAATAAACTCTATGAAAGAGGCCACTGAGAATTGCCCTATTCTTCCACCACTGGAAAGCATAATTTATGAACCAGAAAGCCAATGCCTTGATCTTGAACTTCCAAGCCTCCAGAAGACTGAGAAACACATTTCCATTGTTTACAAACTACCTAATCTATGGTACTTTGTTATAGAAGTCAAAATGAGCTAAGATAACTGTATTCACTTGATCATGACAGCCCCAAATGACAGCTCAAACTAAAGAAAATGACTGTAGGACATATCTAGTGAGATATGACCCTAGGCAGCAGGGCTACCATGCTAGACAATGATTGCTTTAACTAAGCTGGCATTTCAATTAGAGCCATATTCTTCTAGAAGACAGAATTTTAAAATATTTTCAGCAAGTAGATGTTTATTTTTCTGACATAACATTTCTTTCATAGGTGCTTGGCATTGTCTTAGATATTCAGTAATGTCATTAAGCATGCAAGTTCTTGCTGTTTTCATATTATGACAATCTTAGCATGTTGACTTTTATACAGAATGGGGTATAGCTGGGGTGAAAAGCAATACTAGTGAGCTTATGTTTTCAGCTCATCACCCAGCCTGATTTATAAGGCTGAATCAAGCACCCATAGAGGCTGGAAAGTTGAAGCTTCAGTGTCGATAACCTCTCATGTTGGAGGAAAGTATAAGAGAAGAGGCTTGGAAATGGAGGTGGGTCAGGCAGCTTCTGATATTCTTTGCATGCTACCTCCACCAGGGAAAAATGTCAATATGCAATAAAAAAGCATCCTTAGCTCTCAATGAGAAGAAAAGACCATTTCCAAACTGCAGAAGGCCTTGGTATCTTCATAGAATCTTATGAACAAAAAGGGAGGACCATTTCTATAATGATTGTAGTTGAATTTCTTATCACAGTGGCAAAGAAAAGAAAAAAAGCATGGAGTTAGATTTAATCTGATTGCAAAAATATAGTTATCTGATGCTTCTTATGCCTACTTGATGGAATGTAATTAAAAACAGCGTTGGCCCCCCAGCTTTATAATCTAGGCATTTTCCTTAACACACTAGTTTAAAAAGTCAGATCAAGTCCTCACTCTCATGGGATTTACATTTTACTGGAGAAATACACAAAATACATAAATAAATGCTGTCTACCTCAGATGGTCATAAGAGATAAAAAGTAAATAGAGAGGTGGGACAGGAGGTGGATGCTATGGTCCCATAGTATATAGGGTGATCAAAGAAGGCAGGTTCTGAAAGAAACCTGTGGTAGGGAGCTTCAACCTGAGAGAACAGAAAGGCCCAAACATGATTAGTGTGATCAAGGAGTAGGAAGCCACTGTGGCACAAGTTGAGTGAACAGAAGGGAGAGGACCAGGGTTCTAGGTCATGTGGGGCAATTTAGACACTGATGAGAACTTCACTGGAAAATAAGCAAGACTCAGAATTGTGACTTTAGTTGACCTTATCAGTCAACTTAGTTTTTTCATGAAATATGAATATACAGTAGAGAGCAAATCAGGTTACTAATATGCCTTTAAAAAACTCCTTTGAAAAAAATTAAACTTCACATTAGGGTGCTTCATAAATAATATACATAATAAATAATATGTGTATCAACGTACGTGTTTTCCAGTGATCCTAAAATTAATGACTTTTATCTTTTGAAGTTGTCTTTTGAATGTCTAAATACCTGTGACTTTGGGTTGACAACTCAGAGAGAAGACTAACCTGTCGTGTGGGCAGCGTGGGCAGAGCTGCCTACACAGTGTGATTCAGTGCGTGTCAGGACCAATTCCTGCCACTCCCACACACCATGATTCAAAAATATTTTGACCCTACCCTTGCCTCAGAACTGGAAATTACCACATTATTCATTCTCTTGAGTTAAGGCACTCCACTTGAGGTTGCTGATAATTATCTAAATACCCTTTGGGAGGACAGACAAAATAACCCTTTATCTATTACAAATCCTCTCAAATCCAATTAGCTGGGCAGTCACCCAGGAAGACACTGTGAGGATGTGACAGAGGTGAGGTTTCATGGGACTGTGAATGTCAAATTTTGTGAAACTTGCATTTTCTTGGAAGTTGCTTTCAAAAAAGACCCATGGATAGCTGGTAATCAGAAAGAGGGCACTGGAAGTAAGAGGAAGGGGGCTAACTTATATTCCTCATTATTTTAGGGGTTAACTCTACTCAGAGAATGACAACTATCTGTCATTAAGGGTAAGTAGGTATTAAGATCTAGATACAAGACCTGTGTCCTTGGGTAAGTCATTTCACATTTTATAAAGTTGAAGCATCAGAAAGGTCAAAATGTATGAAAGGGCAAAATCAGAAAGCACAAAATATCACTTTCCTAAGTGAGAAACAGAAGCATGCTGCAGAGCTTGGCTCATGGCAAGCAACATAAAAATAAGAGTCACATGAATATATTCTATTACTTAGGATTAGGACATGCTCATGCAACAACTTTGGTTTAGTCTCATAAAAGTAGTAATGGCAATATACTGTTAAAATTTTTTACAGGTTTTATATGCAAAGTTATCCCTGATAAGTATCCTCTCTCTTAGCCTAATCCTGAACGTCACCATCTTCACTTCATAACACTCATAATATTTTAAAATACTAAACAATTACCAAGAGATGCACGTAGCATCCTTTATGACCTTAAACACATCTGAGCCTTGGCCTACCCAATACTGTTGTTTCTTGGCAAGTTTTAAAAAAATACCAAATATTTTAAAAACAAAAACCAAAGTCTAAAAAACGTCTTTTATTCCCTCTGAGGAGAGTTGATAAAAATAAATTAACAGAAAGGGAGACTCAGAGAAGTTAAATGTAGCTCAGCTTCTGAGAAGATGGAGAGAAACAGGGTCTGTCATCTCTTTTTCCAAACCCAATTCCAGGGATGCCACAAAAGCAAGAAGATAATTGTTGGGTCTTACACCAAATAGAGACAACTTCGAAGATTCATATAGAGACGCAAGCTGTTTAGGTACTGTTCTGAGGAGAAATTAACAACCAAGATGGCCATGGATGGAGGAGCTGCTGGAAAGAATGCTTTTACTGGGAGGTGTTTTTCCTCCCCTGGGAAGATCCCTACTTGCCCCATTGCAAATGAGAGGCAGAAACTAGCACTGCCAGTTGGTGCTGGCCTATGACAAAGGGACAGCAGGTGGAGATACAGCCTAGCTGAGTAGAAAATTACGCACGGACATGTAGCAGACGCTGAAAATAACATTTTCTGTAGATCTTCTTCATCCACATCTGAGAAAAATACTGTATGCTATCAATTATATGATGAATCTAAAATTGTCAAATCCATAAAAGTCGAGTGGAGTGGTTTCTAGAGGCTGGGGAGAAAGGGAAATGGAGGTGCTGGACCAAGAGCACAAAATTTTGTCTATACAAGATGAACAATCCTAGACATAAACCTTACAAAATAGAGCCTGTAGATAACCACGTTGCACTGAATATTTTAAAAATTGGTGAGAGGGTGGATCTTCAGTGTTCTTATTACACACACAAACACAAATAATAAGAAGCCAGGAGGAAACTTTTGGAGATGATAGGTGGGTTTATGGCAGTGGTGGTTTCACAGGTATATTTTTATCTACAAACTCATCAAGTTGCATACATTAAGTATTATACCTTTTTACTGTCAGTTACAACTCAATAAAGTGTGTTTTGGTATAATTATAAAACGTGTTTATTCTTTTACCTAGCACTCTGCTCTGTCAGGGAGATTATAGGTAATAATGTAAGTACTTTGGGTTTGTATGGTGCTGTATAGAGTTTCTGCATTAAATATCAATGATCAGAAAGGACATAATTTTGAGACTTGCAATTTTCAATGGATCATTTTAGTTTTCAACTTGAGGTTATCCCCTAGTCATAGTACTTTTATTCTGAGGCAGAAAGAAACATGAAGGAACCAGATGTCTAAGGCAAAAACTGTTATTTTGTTTGGAAAAGTAATATTCACTAATTAATAGCACTTTAATTTTTCAGCACCAGGGAGGAAATGTTTCTCAAGCTAGAAGCAAATCTCTCCTATGAAGATGTGCTAAGTAAAAAGTTCAAGTATGTTGTTTTTATAAGTGTCATTGTCCTTAAAAGTGAAATCCAAAGATTTTTTCTTTTGAAATTTCAATTTTAGAAAACACTTTTTCTTCCTGTAAAAGGTTCAGGTACTTGAAAACAAAATGCTCTTCAAGGAATAGTTAGGCTTTAAAAAATTTTAACTTGAAAAAAAATTAATTTGAATTTAATGAGAAATCATTTGACTATGATGTGGAATGCACATGATATAAAAAGGAAAAAAGAAAAAAAATAAATAAGTATTTCATGGTCTGTTATATTCTGATGTGATTGTAAATAAATAACACATTTTATGCACGTAAGTATGAATAGAATGAATAAGCATTGGAACACAGATGTCCAAAGATCAAGAGATGAAAGACTCTTTTCTACAGGTTTTGTTAAATATGTGATCTTTTTATCTCAGATTATGGTAAAAATATTTATCGATTGATGGCTATTTTACTGTCCTTCTAAGTACTTGGGATACATTAGAGGACAAAACAGATAAAAGTTGTTTATTTTATGAAGTGGATGCTCTAGGTTATTTAACTATATTAAAGCTCTAAAAACCAATGAAAGTATTTTCTTAATTGACTTTGTTAAAAAATAAGCAACTCCATGATCTTCTAAAGTATTTATTTTTGAGTTGAAAATAACTATCAAAACAAATAACATCTAAAATTTTAACCTGTTTGGGCAAAGGACATGACATAGAGATAATATACTTAAAAGACCAGATTGAAAGGCTTTTTCACTTTAAGGAGATTTACATTGTTTCAGAAAACAGTAATTTATCTTTTCATCTTTGGACATCCATGTTCTAATATTTATTCATTCTAGTAAAGTTTATGTAAATAAAATATGTCATTTATTTCAAAACACATTAAAAATAACATGTTGGGCACAGTGGTGTATGCCTGTAATCCCAGCATCTTGGGAGGCTCAGGCAGAAGGATCATGAATTCAAAGCCAGCCTCAGCAATTCATCAAGACCTGGTCTCTAATAAAATACAAAAATGGGCTGGGGATGGGTCTCAGTTGTTAAGTGCCCCTGGGTTCAATTCCTGATACCAAAAACTAACTAACTAACTAACTAACTAACTAACTAAATAACCCCAGACATTATGAAATAACTGTCTTTTTCTTTTTCTTTTGATATGATATCTATGATTCAAAATGCATTATTTATAGTATTGTTGGAAAATAATTAAACATAATTAGATGAAAGTCAGAATTCTTCATCATTTAGTGATGACATTTCTAGATTCAAATTATTCTTCTTGCTTTCTCTTAAATGTTTTTCTTGTTTGGAAACTATTGAAAAAGGAAATTGCCCCAACTTCATAATTGAACATGAAACCAAAAAGCAAATTTGCTTTATAAACCTGTGTGCAATATATCAAAACTGGCAAAATTTTTCTTTAAGTATCAGTTTTCAAAAATGAAACTAATATTTTAGCAATTGAGAATATTTAAACTTCAAAAATTTGGAGGCCATTTAATTCTGTAAATAAAAATATAAAAAGTTACATTTTAATATGTTTTAAGTAATTTTATTTCTATGATAATTAAAATCATAGTAGGAAACTGGGTAATAATGAAATGTTGCTTATTGTGTGTGGCATACATGAAGCTCATGGAAAAAAATAAGGAATCCTATCTACTGAAATAATATGGTCTAAAGATAGAAGAGATATGTTACAGTTTGGATGTGAGGTGTCCCCCACAAGCTCCTGTGAGGGATGTAGGAATATTTGGAGGTGAAATGATCATATCATCATATCTGTAATTTAATCAATTCATCTTTGTTTGAATGGATTAACTTGGTGGTAACTGTAGGAGGTGGGGCAGGGCAACAGGAAGTAGATTACCTGGGCATGACCTGAAAGGATTCACCTTCTCTGCAGCTTCCTTCTCTCTCTATCTTCATTTTGTCCACTAGAAGCTGAGCAGTGATCCTCCCTGCCATACCCTTCTACCATGATGTTCTGCATTGCCTCAGGTCTGAGCAATAGAGTTGGTTGACCATGAACTGAACCTCTGAAACTATAAGTCCAACATAATCTTTTCCCTGTTGTTTTTGTCAGGTATATTGTTTATAGGGAGGAAAAGCTGACTGCCACTAGGTGTTTTTTTTTTTTTCTTTTCTCTAAAATCTCCACCTAAAGTGATGGAGATTGACTCAGAATGTCAAAAACACTAGCCTTATGTGAGCTCCATTTTCACAGAGTATGCAGAGTATTTTAGTTTTACCTGGCTGTTCAAATAAGATGATTGGGCATCAAATATTTCTGTCTCAAATCAGGTGCTATGAGGTTATCTATATGGAAGTAAAAGTCACTGGGTTTGGGACTCTTGATACAACTCACTTCTACTCATCTTTAATATTTAGTTGTATTTCCTCTTTCCTCTTCCCCCTCCACCTTGTCTTTCTCATGTTTAGCTATAGTGATAATCTATTATTAATAAAGTACAATGTTAATTTAAAGTAAATTAAAAACTAATCATTTGTTTTCAATATTTTTCTATGTCTAACAATTTTAATTAGGTACCTTTTTTTTCAGGAAAAGAATAAAACAGAGATGATGTGCTTGAATTTTCTAGAAAAAAGGGTAGAAGAGGAGATTCAGATTTTTTTTTTTTTTTTTTTGGCTAGGCTTTGTTGTTTTTTGATTTGATGTGAGTTTATTTCATCCTGACTCTTCAACATGATGTCAGATTATTTCAAAGACTATCAGCTCAGAAGAAAGAAAATATTCTTTTAATATTGTGTTTCTATGGGAGAATTTTTTCCTCACAACTTTTCTGATTTAAACTTAATCAAAGGAATATTCTATCCTTGGTGGTAGTAATTAATTAGTAAGTAAATGTTATCATTAAAGCTGCTATTTTAGCAGACTTTCTCTATTCCTCATGTTTTATATAAATTATAGGAAAAGTTTTCTTTTTTTAAAAGGACATTCCAAAAATATCTATTTCTATAACTAGGTTATGAATATATTGATTCTTCCAAATACATTTTAAAGTTGTTTTCTTAGTTACTAAACCAGAGTAATGTTTTCTGTAATAGTTCTTTAAGAAAATCTATTTATGATACCCCTATTTTCTACTTATAATATTTTGCTTGAGGATTTAGGTCCTGTGAGTTTAAAGATGAAAATTATAACTAAGATCATTAACATTGCTAATTTGAAAAGGACACATCCATCAAACCCTTATCCATGTTCCATAATTCAGACTGTGCCTTCAGATGAAAAATTCTAGTATGAAAACTGTAGATGTGGAAAATATATAAAATATGTACCATATACATCAGTTTAATATATCTTAATTTAGACAGAGGGCTGCTTATTTACTTCAAAATTAGCATCTTGGGCACAAGAACTGAAATTTTCTACTTTCTTAGGAGAAAAATGATGAGACTATTGAGTAACCGACATTCTAGAGGGTTATTTAACATTTTTAGCTGAACTATTTTCTTTAAGCATTTCTAAATATAAAAACATTGTTCATCCATTTATGCCCTTGGCATTATTTTTGTTCAAAGTTCAGTACTTGATAACTGCAAGTCATACAGTACTGAGTGATATAAATTTCGATTTTGAATTTCATAGGTATCTAATAATTTAAATTTTCTCTTCAGAATTATCTTCATCCTTTTACCCAGTAAATACTAGTTAGTAAGGTTTGTGACAAATATCTTAGATTATCACTATTAGCAATGAACTGAGTTATTCATTTGTGATATTGTTATTCATTGAGACAAATTAGATGATCATTATATCTCTTCTGAGTCATGTGGAATACCTTACAAGAAGAGATACTTCAAGAACTATTTTAATAAAGAACAAAAAAACTATGTATATTACAGTCCCAGGATATACCCTAGAAACAGATGTAGGGGCACTAAAAATGTATAATTAAACAAGTTTGACTCTGAATGCATTTAGTAAGCAATGACAGAAGACAGAAGGCAATCTAGGAATGGGGAGAACATAGGGTAGATCTCTCTTTGCAATGTTACTGGAAGACTCCTTCATTTCTAATGTGGGGATTTTCTGTGTTTCCTTCACAGGAAAATGTTTTGTCTTTAAAATGTCAATGTTTTCACCAAGTAATGAAGAATCCTGTGATGTGAACTAACTGGAATGGACTTGCTAACAATACTAATCACTGATGTAGACAGAGAATTGGGAAAAGTTGTTGAGAAAGATGAGGATCCTGAGGCAGAAAAATGCTTGTGGGTCCCAAGTCAAAGCTGTGTGCTAGTTTTCTATGGCTGCTGTGATAAATTTCATAAACTTGGTGATTTTACCAACACAAATTTATCATATTATTGTTCTGGATGGACTAAAATCAAGATATTATTTGGGAGTTGAATTGGTGTGAAAGAAGGTCCCGGCCACCTGGTAGTGTGTGACTTGATCTTGAAGCAATAGTTTTTCTTGGGGAAAGTTGTAACCAGGTGTTTGTCTGTCAGATAAGGCCTTCTGTGGCTTTCAGTCACCCTTCATTGTCTATTCCCCGCTTACCCATTCATGGCTGACTAGCTACCTAACATATCTAACTAGCATTTATTCTGGGATCTGAAAATTCAGCATTGATGTTTTCACAGGGTAAGTCCAGGTAACCTGTGACTTAAAAACATCTGTCACTTTATTCTTAAGCATTTCCTTTGCTTCGGCCTCCATAATGCTTGAAAGCAGTTGACACAGCAGCTCTAGTTCTTTGATGTGAGCTTCAGGTGGAGGGAAAAGCCCTAGTTTCCATTTTAGAGCTGGATCTCTGAGAATGATTCAGGTTTCAAGTGAATATCACAACTCATAAAAAAATCACTGGCTGGAAAATAGGATCTGGAAATAGCAACAGCAGTAAAAGTAGATATGCTCTGGAGAGTATACGTCACTAAATTATTCAACATCTTAATTACATTTCCCTTCTCTGTCCAAGAGCTTACTAGGAAATATCTTGTGACTGTCTTTATTGCTTCCTAATGATCAAAACAGTCAAAATAGATATTTTTTTCTGTGCTATATTTTCTGGTATGTGTGTTGGAAGTGGTAGGAAGAGATGAGTTTAATTTCAACTGGAATGCAAAATGTCCAGAGGTGCTAGATTCTAATGTACAAATATTTTGTGATAAAATGCAGAACCAAGAGAACTCAAAGGGTTTATTGTGATAACCTTTAAAACTCCTGGAACAGCAGTCTATAGTCCCCATTCCTTGAATGGCTTAAGCAAGGGAATCACATGTCAATTGTTGTTTCTTTATTTTTCACTTCTTCATCTTTCCTCATCATCATTACGTTAAGGGTATGGACAGTTCAAAGTGCAAGCTCTTTGTCTCATTGACTTTGCTGCTAATGAGCTTCTTTTCCATACCTCTCCTGCCTTCTTTCTGATAGAATATGTTTCTTCCATCTGTGGCTATTTCATCTTTGATTCAATAATTAGCAACATCACACTCTGATCTTAAACTTCTCCCATTTCAACTGCTTGACAGCATTAGCATCTTAATTCCACAGCCACCTTCCTTTTTTCTTGTCTTCAAATATCTCGGTGTTAGTTAGAATCTATTATTCATATTTCACTGTATTCTTGATACTCCGAATTACCTGGTCCCTTTTGCTGTTTGGTCACATCCATCCAAGAAACCCCCAACTATGAGTAAGTCTTGTTCTCTCAGTGAACATACTTGGTAAGCCAAGTGGTTTTGAGAAAATTCTCACAACATGGCTAAGTGATTATCAAGTTAAAATGGGTCTGAACATTCAATATTTCTGCCAAATATATACAAATAGCACAAGCTTGAAATTTCTGAAATCCGGAACTTTTATCCCAATTAGGCTTCCAATACTTTTATCTTGATATCTCAAAGGCTCTTTCAAGTCAACATCTCTGAAATCATGATTACCACAGGCATCCTAAATTGCTAGTCTTCCTATGTTACAAGGATCAACATCCAAGACAGAAACTTAGGAATTACCTGTGGCCTTGCCCTCTCCTATCCTTCAATGTAGAGTTCAGCACTGTGAATTGATTTTTGCCTGCTAATATTTCTCAAGTCAATTTTCTCTCCATCTCTATTGCCATTGCCCTAGTGCTTCTAGTGTTTCCAGTGCTCCTAGGAGCTTTTTTTTTTTTTTTTTCCAAATTCCACATATTGTGACAAAACTAGCCTTGGAATTAAAGGCACAAAATGAAGAATGTGAATCTGATACTGCATCAAGGGCAAATCCCAATGCCCCATTTGAGAAATAAATGGAAACTTGCCTCTGAAACCTCCCTGCTCTTCCCCTTTTATTGCTACTCCTGCAAATTTTTCTTGAGTTGTACATATTCTTTTCATAATGAGCTCTGAGGGGCCCATATGAAGAATGTGAACCTTGTGCTATAATCAGGCAGGGCAATTCCAAATGGCCTTTCTGACAATTATGTTTGAACCAGTTTCTGGAACCACCCCACCATGACTGTTTCACTTCTACTCCTTGAAGCTGTTCTCAAACTGCACACACATGATCATCATGAGCCCTGGCCTTAATGAGCCCATGAGAAAAACATGAACTTGCTGCAGTAATGGTGAACAATTCCCTAGGTCTCACTGCCTGTAGTGAACACCTGCCTGCTATGGTGGCCCCCAACCACACTCCCATGCCCAATATTGTCACTTAGTCCCTTCTTAACACTGTAACCACAATGCTTAAGGAAATGTGAGGTCCGACAAGTCATCTATTGCTTTGACACCTACAAATGTGCCACTATACATAGGAAGACATTACTTGAGAGCCTACAAACAAGACCTTAAAGACTGATCCTACCTCTCTGTGTAGCTTCCTTCTTCCCGCTGCTCTTCGTACTCTAGACTCACTGAACTTTGAATGAAGCTGTACTTTTCTTTGGCCTGAATGCCTCCTCCCAATTTCATCTTCCTTCTACTTAACTTCTAACTTTCTTCTGCATATTTCAACTTACTTATCACTTTCTTAGGAAAATCTTTCTGGCATATGAAAATAGGTGAATGTCTACTGTAGAAGTTTAATAGCATCACCAGCTTTTGATATAACACTTATGAAACTTTCAATTTTATAACCTTGTATGCTTCTTAATTTCTTACTTAATATGCAATAAACTCATTAGTGAAAAGTAATATAATGAAGTGGAATAAAATTCTTCTAATAGTCGTATTTGAGCTTATTATTGCCATTTTTTATCTCATTCTGAAATATGTGAGTACCAGCCTGAATTTCAAAAGTGTGGTAAAGAGATTCCTTTGGCCATTGCCATGTGACCAAACAGCAAAACTGCCTGTGGCTTATCCAACAAAGATTTTGTTTACATTCTTTAAACTTTAGCCATCACTGTTTTTAACTTGTACACTTTATTTCAAGAAAAAAAAAAGACAAAGAAATGCTTCTTTTCTATTTTACTTCACATTGATTAGCCAATTATTCTTATAACTGGGCCTTTTCCAATCAATTCTAATGTTACTATGACTAGACTGAATTTTTACTGTGTGCTCTCATGAATGCTGCCCATCTGCTTGCCTTGGATACTACCAATTACAGAGCTTTAATGCTTTTGCTGATTATTTGCTACATTTCTGTTTGGATAGATTCCCTGAAGTTTGGACACTGAATGTTCAGGTTAGAATTATAACAATTATATCATTCTTTAATTGGTCACATCTCATCTGTTGCTTTCACCATGAGGAATTTTCTGGTTTTTAATTTATTTCAAGATTTATTTTGTTCCTATATGTTCAAAATTAAAATATTTAATTCTTACTTTTTTATGTACTGAGTACTGTGATTTGACTTGACCTAATTCCATAGGTCAGTTAGTACATTCAACCTTTATTCTATGAGTCTTGTCCTCTAGATATCCAAATATAGATGGTGCTAAATATAAGTCTTCAGTTGTTGCTATTCCTGCTTAGCATTTGCATTATGTACATTTTTTTTGTAATGCCTCAAAGTTTGCAAGTTTTTACACTTAAAATATTTTCCTTGATTCTCCCAGATTACCTTTATTGAGTGATAACATTATTTTACTCTATTGTATGGATAAGAAAATTAAGCTCAAACAAGTTACCAAATGCAACCAAAATCATATAATTATTACTAACAAAGCAGAAACAAATTTTGTCATTTGAAGTCTAATCATCTTTCAACAACAATCTTTGTTTTCTGGTAACTCTGCAATTATGCATATAATATTACTCTTTAAGAGAATACTTCAAAACATCTAAATCTGTATTTTTCTACATGGAAATTATTTTGATAATCTTATGACCAGCATGCAATGGGCCATTTAAAAAATGAAAATGAATAAAGATGTTAGTCCTATACAGTATAAAACCATGAAGGAAAACTGACCTGCCTATGCATGGTTAAACAGATCCCTAAAATGTTACATATCAAATAATGGACTACAGTCTCCTAGGAATTACAGGGAGACTCAGACAATTGCAGACCAGCTATGCGTTATTTGAAACTATTAAGGTAATAGTCTTTAGGTTTTCACACAATTTCTTACAACAACCTTTATTTGCAGAGAATTTTAAAGCATGAGTATATAAAGAAGAGATCCATAAGCTCAGAAAAATTAGTTTATATGTAAAACCAAGAAGTTATTAAGTACATCAGAGGATTTGGATAGTCCTATGTAAAAATAATGCATAATATAGCACTACAAATAATATTATACTAATAACTATTGTAAATCACTGAGTTGATTTAGTAAATGAGTTTATGGTTTAGGAATTTTTTTGCTTGTTTTTGTTTTAATGTCATTGTGTTTATGTTTAAGGATGAAAGAATTAAGTGCAATTTTTATTATATATATTAAAATTTATATTTACATAACTATTCTATATGCATACAACTGTCCTATGTACTAGAAGTCACATATTGAACTTTGTCATCCTGCATTGCTTATTTTTCCATTTATTTTAGAAGATTTCACTGGAAGAAGGCCCAGAAACAGAATTTGAAACCCAATTTCTGCTTTCAAAAAAAAATAAACATTGTGGTTTTAAAAAGATGCTGACGTAAAATAGCTAAATAAATGTTCCCATGTATGATTGCACTCCCAAATGAGTGGTATAGGCATGAGGAATGTTATAGAAATTTAAGAAATGGAGCAATAGTAAAGACTAGACTAATCTAGTAGTAAAATTTCAATTACTTTTTTTGTGTTTGAGGGAAGCACAGGCCTCAGAGTGAAATTAGAGAAGTTCATCCTTAATGGAAAGGCTATATTTGGTTAAAACTATAATGTAGCAAAGAAATTCAAAAAACATTAGGAGATGTACAGATTTTGGAAGAAAAACGAAGAAAAGTTGTTGAGACAAGCATAGAAATTAGATGATACTAACATTATTTCCACAGCTTGCATGGGGACATTTGTTCTTGAATATAATCTTAAAGTCAAACTGTAAAACAAATAAGGCGTATATACTGAAATATTCGTTAGACTGAGGGAGGGAGCACCCAAATTACAATGAATTTTGGAGACAAGTACACCTAGCATGTTTGACTAAAGCAGAGTAATGTAAGAAGAAAAGAGAGGCTGAAAATGTGATAAAGAGTGTATTAAAGGATCTTCCAATTCAAAATTTAAGTAAAGGTATGCTGTCAGATGACACTATATGTGAGCCACAGTGACCTCAGTCTACAACCCTTTCCAGATGGTGTACACTCTGAAATTAGGGGATCATGTTTTATGTATCTCAGTATCCTCTATCTTGGTACAACGCATAAAGCCTGTTGGTATGGGCTGAATAAACCAATGAACTAACTGTCCCCTCCTCTGAATGTGACAGTGAAGCGCTTCATTGCTTACAAAACACTCTTCTACTCATACACACAGGTCACTCCTAGATAACAAAATAGGCACTGTTACATTGGTTTATTTTCATTTTTATAACCCCATGATATAACCAAAGTTGGGATAATTCTTTCTACTTCATAAAAGCAAACAACAACAACAACAACAACAACAAATGGTTCAGAGTTACTGAGGTGGCCAAGGTTATTTAATGAGATGAAAATCTCATCTTTGGCAGGATGGAATTTTTTTGTACTTTTAAGAGTCCTTGCCTACTTTTCCTGGTAATAAGCAAATTGTGAATATTAGTAAGAACTTACCTGTGTGTTAAGTGCTTTATTGAACTACATAATAAACATCCAGAAATGACTGGATGCTTTATTGGAATATTTTCTACTGGGTCCTGAAACAGAGCCCTATGGAGAAAGTGGACTTGTTTTTGGTTTGACTCTTCATCACATTGTTGTGCCTCATCTGGCTTTGAGATCTGTGTACATTTTAATTCAACAGAGTCTGTTTTGCAGATAGGAAAATTTAGAGTTAGAGAAGATCACTGACTTGCCCAAAGCCCACAAGCCAGTAAGGGACAAGGCTTGTTTTCAAACTGAAATCCTCTGATTCTACAGCTACAGAATAGTCGATTGTCCTAAAAACACTCAGATCTAAGAGGATAGACAGTAAGTCTCAGGGAATTGGAAGTCTGCCAAGATTGTAGGTGAGATTGTTTTAAGGTAAAGCAACCTCCTTTTGTGTCCCATTTATTTCAAGAGCATTTTAGGGACTTAAGCACTATCCATTTGCAGAAATTGTCCTTCAAATTTATTTCTCCTTCAAATTTATGATCTATGTCCTCCAAGAATTCAAATCAATACGATGACCAAGTGATTCATCTCCCACTGTCTTGGTCACTTATAACTGTCACTTTGAGAAACACTTACCTCATTCTTTCTTCCTGTTGGATACTGGGCATGCTGTGGTACAAATACTGCTAAAAATTACTTAAAATATCTCTTAATGGAACAGGACAAATCTATGGAGTCAATCTTTTGAATTTTCTGAAAGTTTCTTTCACTTTACCTAAAAAATAACAAGTTATATCAAGGAAGCAAAGCAAGCAGAGCTCTAGAAGCTACAGAATTTTTTTCTGAGAGTAGTTCCTTGGGTGTTTTCTTCTACAGGTTTTGTGAGAGTATTTTAAAGTAACCCCATTTTTAGAATTTTCAAGTTTTTAGGTGATCTTTGTTACAAAAACTAGGAAAGCAAGAATGGTCAGAACAGAGCCAAATTAAATGAAGAAGTGGAAAAACTGCTTATTGTTTAGAATTGATTAGTGAATATTAAATAAATGTTAAATAAAATTATAATAATAAAAACATTCATATGGAAACAAAATAAGGGAAATTTTTCTAATGAAGATATATTATGTATTTTATTATAAATAAAGATATTTGAAAGCATAGTTTGAAAAGTTGATAAAGGGTTCAAATAAATGACATTTATTGTACTTGGTTTATTTTATTTTGTATGAATTTAGCATGCAATAATCCTTTTGACAATTACTCTGAAAACATTGCTCTTTAAGTAATAGTTTTTCTTATAGGTTATAAAAAGTATTTATAAGTACTGTCAAGGAAAATTTTG
Source organism: Callospermophilus lateralis (assembly GCF_048772815.1). Lineage (NCBI taxonomy): Eukaryota > Metazoa > Chordata > Mammalia > Rodentia > Sciuridae > Callospermophilus > Callospermophilus lateralis. The sequence continues at coordinate 125,486,237 of NC_135308.1, read as the reverse complement.
TTTTCTAAGTTAAAAGCAGTTTTAAAAACTAAATAGGAAATGTACAAGGATCCCAGTATTCAACTTTGTCATCTACTAGGGATTATGTAATTTCTTATGGCCAAAATATCTAACTTTTTATTGATCAAATTCATTTTCATACTTATAGCTACTGTAAGAGGATATCTGCTATCTCTAATGCACCATCCATAGTTTTAATCTTTTCTTTAGGTTCACTTAGTTTGTAGCATCAGGAAGTCTGTTTTTAAAGATCAATAAGAAGAAACCAAGACCCCGAGAACTGCAGATGAATTAGCAGCACCACTTGAAATGTGCCGTCAGAAACCTTAAACTGTCTTCTTCCTCGTAAACAGGAAAATGCTTTGAAACCAATTGAGGAGCTGTGGCCTTATGCACATTGATTGCAGCTGGGGAAGATGCCAGATTGAACATCTGCCCCAATATAAAATGAAAAGGGCAGTTGGTAAATGAAATGATACCCATAAATCTCAATGATAATATGACGAAAGGGAATGTCTCTGAGGAACTCCAAGAAAAGGCAAAATGGACTCACACTGTAATTAGAAGGCATTAAGTCATAAAACTAACTATCTAGGATATTTTACTGAATCCCTTTACCTTCAGGGAGTAGATGCCTTATGCTAGAATTTTCAGTAGTAGGGAAATAAAGTTGGAGTAACTGGATTAAAAAATAAAAAGAAACAGTGGAAAGATCACTGGGTTTGCTGTCAGTACCCTTGGACTTGAGTCCTGGTTCAGTCAGCTACCAAGAGCCTTGTGGTCTAGGGGTGCCATGCTGGTTTTCTTCTCTTCTTTTTTCTTCTCATCAGACTTTACTGCTGATATCTCAGGACAGGAGGCCTATTTCAGTAAAGGGACAGAAAGTCGTCATGGTGTGATAGTCAGCTTTTCTTCACTGGGACCAAAATATTCCACAAGAACGACTCAGAGGAGGAAAAGTTTATTTTGGATCATGGTTTCCAATGATCAGTCCATGGTCCACTGACTCCATTGCTCTGGGCCTGGGGTGAAGTAGAAAATCATGGTGAAAGGGCACAGCAGAGGAAAGCTGCTCAGCTCACGGCAGCCAGAAAGCAGAGGAAAAGTGAAATGCCAAGGACAAAATATAAACCCCAAAGATACACCCCCAGTGACCTACTTCCTCTAGCCACGCCTTATTTACCTACAGTTATCGCCTAGTACAGTAGTTTTTTTAAAGGATCAATCCATCAAATATATTTATCCACTGATTAGTTTGCAGGTATCATTATCTAATCATTTCATTTCTGACTATTTCTGCATTTTCGCATACAGGGGAGCTTTTGGTAACATCTTGTATCCAAACCATAGCATGACTGTAATAAGCAGGTATGAAATGGCTAAAATGTAAAGAACTTGATGTTCTTGGATGGTAACTATTTATTAAAATGAAGAAACTTATTGAACACCTATTAGATAACAGGAAATATGATGAAATACTTGAACCTTGCAAAATAAAAAGCAAGTATTCTCAAGTACCTCAACACCCAATAAAGGGAAGCAACAACAGGTAGATACCTAAGATTTTACAAATATCTGAGAATTGTGCTTCATGTAACAAAGCAGAGAGGTAGGTTAGAGAAATATGACCCAAGGCTGCTTGATCATTCAACAAAAGATAACCTGAGGTGATTCTAAAAGGCCATGCAGGAATTGATCAGATAGACAAAATGAAATGGTTATTCCAGAAAAGGGGAACAATGTCTACAAAAAAAGCCACTAGAAAATTTCTCCCATCTTATAAAAGGCAAAGAGTTCAATATGGCTGCAGTGGACCATTTGCTATCATGTTTAAAAGATGGGTAGAGGCTAATCATATAGATGCAATGTATTTTCATTGGGAATTATGATTTTATTCTACAAAGCAGGTAATGAAGTGGCTTTGAAGTTGCTACTGTCTCATTCATGAAGACGTGGGCTCTTTATTTCATCTTAGTCTATGTTATACTGGTAAATATTCAACAGCTATTTTCTGAGGTTGGGAGGGGAAACTGATTGACACTATTTGTACATTTCCATGGTGTAAATTTATTCCCACTGTGCCTGAATTCGAGCTACCTGCATAATACCATTAACAATGAAAATGGGAAAAAAATGCACACACTATTTGTTTTGAGCCAATGAATGCTGGTCCAGTGTACCTCTGGTTCCATTTGCTTTGGGGAGTTATTTGTGTCCCTGAAGAATCATAACATGATAAATGTTTAATCATTTAGGAGTTTTAATTATCATGGTAGTTTGGAGTAGTACTAGGAGGCAAGCCATGTAGTCCATAACTAGTCAGACATCAGACTGTGAAACTGAATTTTATAATCAAGGACATTTTTGAGCTAGAAATTAAGTTCTGAGCAACAGTGTTTCCAATTCATTTCTTGAAGTGTCTTCAAGAATTTTCGTCATTAGAGGTGAGAATTTGCTAAGCAATCATTTCAAATCTATTCCTTCACTGCTTCTTGCATGCAAGTTAGAAAGATGAATGACCTAAACTCTACTCACACTATATTATAAAAACCAAGATCTTATCTTTTTCAACCAAAGTATTTATTCATGTTGGCTAAATCAAAGTAATATTGTTTAATTTACTTTTCCTATCTTGGGAATAACAAGCATTCACTCAAGTAAATGTGCCTTAATGCAATAAGCATGAATTTATTAAGTGCTTTATAATATAAAGATATTATGTGATCCAGGTCAGGCTCCATAACATAAAGATATTTTTAAAATACAGATTCACTCTAAGGAAGCATACAGTATGGGGTGGCAGGGGTGGAGGGAGATACAGAGAGAGTTCACACCACACACACACACACACACACACACACACACACACACACAGTGATTGTATATAAGAGCGGGAACATCAACCTTATATCTTAACTTCCATTTCTATGGTCATTTAACTGTCATTTCTGAGTGCTTCAAAGATGAGGACCAAGATCATCCTAGTAGTTTAGAGGTGTAACTTTACCCATTTTACCATGCAAAATTCTATCAACTCAAGTTTAATCTATTGTCTTAAATATCCTTTATCCAATAAACAAACTATGTTTACTGCAAGCCTCTTCACTATTCTGATCTTTTTGATATTTTAAAGCCTAAAATCTTTTCTTTTAAGATACTAAAATTTGGGGCTGGGGCTGGGGCTGTAGCTCAGTGGCAGAGCGCTTGCCTAGCATGTGTAAGGCACTGGGTTTGAGCCTTAGCACCACATAAAAATAAACAAATAAAAAAGGCATTCTGTCTATAACTACAAAAAGTTTTTAAAAAGATACTAAAAATTGGAGTGGGACTTACAAATCCTAGGAAATTTCCTCTTCCTTCCCTCTCCTTTCTCTCTGAAATGAGGTAAGGATCTTTTTAATGCCCAGTGATGTCAGATACAAGGGACATTATCTTCTGAATCTAACTCTTGGGCACCCACACCATCATATGGGACAAAGATTTTTAATTTGACATTGACTCGGGAAATCAGGATGTGTTGCTGCTTTACCATGTTTCAATGGGTGGGAGTGATCTGTATCCCATAGTTCAAAGGACGAAGCAAGGAAATGATCTATTACCTGAAGGCCAAGCTATATTTTCTTTACACAAAGACTCAAATTACCTGGGGATCTTCATTATTCTTAGGATTTTTGGTGACAGGTTGTGTTCCCGTAACTTCAGATAGAGACACTTTGGTTTTTTACTGTCACCTGCCTAGATCTAAGGAACCTTAGGTTGTAACCTGCTGGGATTGTTTTCTTTGATTGTTCTTTTCCATTAACTCCCCAAAAGCTATGTTCTTTATACGGCTCCCTTATTCACGGGGAGAAGCAGACATGCAATTAGACACATAGGTCAGCCCCAACATTTTCATTATAAAAAAGGAAACCCAGAAAGCCAACTGTTGTTGATCCTGGTAATTTTATATAATATTACCTGGAATACTGATTTAAAAAGAAAAAAAAACATGCAAACAAAGGGTTTTTATATATGTCTGAATAATATTTTTAATATTTATTCATTTAATCCTGACATCATACCTACTATACCATTTGCAGCATTTTATGGGTAATTAATTTTTTTTTTCAAAATACTGAACACTTTCTAAGCTCTAGATCTGAGCACCAAAAAACTCATTCCATTTATCCTGGGCTTTCCTTCATTGTTTTTTTGCATGTATGAGCTACAGCTAGTCAGATATGAATCAGTATGAATTTGGGACCTTCCATCTGAAATTTTGAATGGCTTCCTCATGCTGAGAGTGGAGGCTGAGGGGCCTTTGATCCCCCACACTGCTATGGTTTGGATGTGAGGTATCCCCAGAAGGTCTTTAGTAAGTAGGAGGTGAAAAGATTAGATCATAAGAGTTGTCATATAATCAGTGGATTAATCAACTTAATGAATAAATAACTTGAAAGAACTGACTGGGTCAGCAGGCAAGACATAGGAATTGGGTCACTGGGGCATGCCCTGGAAGAGTACATCTTACCTGTGGCTCCTTCCCCTTGCTCTCTCTGCCTCATGGCAGAGAAGTACTCCTCCACCAAGCCCTCTGCCATGACATTCTGCATCATCTTTGGTCCACAGCAATGGAGTCAGCCAACTATGGGCTGGACTGAAACCATAAGTCAAATTTAACTCTTCCTCCTCTGAGGAACTTTGGTCGCAGGAACACAAAGTTGACTAAACCACAGACACCAAAGAAGCTGGGAAAGTGGAGATGCCTCCTGTCTGTGTCCTAACACAGGATAACTAATTCTGCGTATGTGTATTTCCTGCTTTTTGTCCCATTTTGCCTTTCTCAGGCCAACTAAATCTACATATGCATGTCATCTGGTATTTATTTCTATGAATTGAAACTTCCTCTGTGGAACCAGTGGGAATTCTCATAGCTGTTTTTCCAGTTTTATCAAACTGCATAAAACTCAGTATTCATTTTCCCATTTCTGGCTAATTTCTTATGTAGTCGTCCAGCCCAATCCAGCCAAAATCTGGGCAGGGTTCCTGGACTAGCCAATAGGTAACATGTATGAGACAATGAGTAAAAAGTTGACTTTGTGTTCTATCTTACCCCAGCCAACCCTTTAACATACATGGACATGATTTTCTTTGCCTTCTCATTAACTTGTCCTCGATAATGAAAGGTTTTGTCTTTCTAATCTTCATTTTTTTCCCCTTTTTGCTAAGGCCAGATACTCCTTTATAAAACATTTTAATACTCTTTTTATAAAAGGCTTTTAATCTTATCATCATCATCAGTGCTCATCAACCAAATATGTTCAAGGAGTGACAGCCTTGGAAACTCATGAAGTCTGGAGCATATATGGCAGGACTGAAGAGAGGGGCTAATAACATCTCTTTTAATGTAAGTACCCCACAAGGTCCTAATGGCAAGAAATTATGATACCACAGTGGGCTAGTCCTGTCCTTCCACTGTCTTCTACAACACAGAGCCTTTGATGGATGGAACAGTTTGCTATTTGAATTGCTCTGTTCATCCAGGTTTTTAAGTTTTGTAATATGAATTCTCAAGATGGCTACGCCATAAGTGAAAACAAAAAATCAAATGTTATGGAGATAGTTAGACTAGAGTCTGAATTACTGTTTTCATGGGACTTATAAAACTTTACTGTGTGGTGCCACAGTGAAACACTAAAAGGAATGCTTTAACCCATATGCTAAGCTTTCCAGTTCCCCCTGGACAACATGTTGTTCAATAAAATGATGTAAAAAAAGAAAAAGTAGTCTGCTAGGTGACTTGTGAGCAATTTACTGATGCTTCTGTACTTCTGCCTTGGAAAATGTTCTTGTATTGAAAAGGAGTAAACATGAATCCTCCCGTTGCAAAGAATATGATCAGAAATGTTTCATTGGCTCATTCATATATTTTACAATAATTATTTACCAAGTGCTGTCTATGGACATAGTGGCAAACCAAATAAAGTCACTAATCTCATGGAACTAAAACATTAGTTAATACTTGTTACAGGATACAAGCTGTATCAATGAGTATCATAATTAGTAATTAGTTATTGAACTCTATATCTGTATCTCTTACCTATTTTCCTGCATGAGGTATATTTCTACAAATATTTATTGAGCATTCTGTGGTGCTTAGAAGTAGTTTTCTCAATTATTTTGGAAGGTTTCTGGCTTATTTATTTTAGCTAATAAACTTCTTTGTTTTTGAATTGATTTGCATCTGACAATATTAATTAACCAGGTTGCTATAAAATAAGCATTTTTAGCAGGGAAACTGTTCATTTGATTACTGCCATTATTCAGTCCCTATAATTTTGCCTTTGCTATTAGCTGCTTAAAGTTAAACTTCCACAGATTATTACCACAATAATTGCTTCCCATTATTGCAGATTGTCATTATTTTAAATTTTAATTATTGTTATTATGATCCATTTAGGAATGTATGTTGAGAAGAAAGCCTTAATAAATATGTTTATAAAAATGGCTCAATATCCTAAACTTATATATTTAACATTAATACATTTTCACGAGGTGCATATATTTTAAGATATCAATTGGTGTGCTTCAACACTTAACACATATGTTCACAAGGCACTGGGGATGGTTGTGTTGCATAAAGGCGACCATGATGGAAGTTAGTAACACCTGCCTGCTTTGGAATAGGTTGATAACTTATCTAACTATTTCATTAAGTCATGATAGGGACTCATCAGAATAACATACATAGGTATAAACTCCAATATTTTAATGTTGTTTTGTCACAATATTTAGGGATATTCATAATTAGATTTATTCTGTCTGTGTGTGTGTGTGGGGGGGGCTTATCATAAACCATATATTGCCTATCAAGGTAGAGGTCATAACCCAGTTTATCCCCCAAATCCCTGTCATGTCATTGAACAATACTTTCCAATATTGCTTGAGACTTCATGACAGTGTTCCTAATACTTTTGAGGGTGACTGGGGTATTTCATTAATTCACTGATTAGTGATAATACAAATAAGGCTGTTTCATCATCAATACAGGGTCTCGGTAAATTGCTGAGGCTGGCCTCAAATTTGTGATCCTCCTCATTCAGCCTCCTGAGTAGCATTGGAATTAGAAGTGTGCACCACTATATCCATAAAATATGTGTCTTGAGAGAGATGATAACATAGTAAATGTCATACAGTCTTTGCTTATGTTTAACCAATGAATGTAAGATAGTGCATAAGTAATACAATGTGTTTTGGGAGTTTCTTGCAATGTATCATGGAGTTTCAAAGCAAAAGAAAATTTTTATTTTCAAAAAAAAAAGTAAGAAAAGTTCTATGGAAGAAATTGCTTTATAAGGTTTTTATTGATGCATTATAATTGTACATAATATTGATGTTCATTTGGACATAACCATACATGCAACGGAATATAATTTGCTCCTTTTCATTTTCCAGCATGGTCTTTCTTTTGAGAAAAAATTCAAATAATGAATAGGTTTGGACTAAACAAAAAATAGTTGAAAAGTGTTGAATTCATGAAAATTTCATTCTAGGTAGTGACCACATCAAGAAGACCTGAGAAAGTATAATCATTAAAAGCAACGCAGAAGGCAGCTGGCTGTCTTGGACCTTCTATAACATGTTGGAAAACTGTGGGGAATAACTTTAGGAAGTTATTTTGCACTTATACTGGGAAGAGTCTTGAATTTCAGTTTTAAAACTTTGCAATTCATACCTTATTTTTTCCTTTTCTACCAATTCAAACATCTCTAACAGAATCCATGAAGTCAGATTTTGTTTCTGATGCTGAAGGCTTAACTATTGTAAACAATCTATTTCCATTCTTATGTTTAAAGATGAACTTTTGTAGTGGATACATAAAATAGACAAGGTTTTATCTTTAAATAAATTTCAAATGGAAAGAAAAGTCTTTTAAGCGTGCCTACATATTTTTCACGTTTGACACCTAATCCTTTCCTATAAGTCTGATTTTTTATGTGAAATTATTTTCCTTGAGGAAAAGACTTCCTTTAAAGTATCTTCAAGTACAAGTCAGCTAGTGATGAATTCTTTGTTTTCCTTTTTACTTAGTTTTACTTTCATTTCTTAAGAATGTTTTTGCTATATATTAAATTCCAATTTGATATATTGTTTGCTTTCAGCATTTTAAAAAATTCCGTTTTCTGTTGCTTTACATTGATTTTGAAAAGAAGTGAATAAACTTCTCACCCTTGTTCCTCTAAGTGTAAAATGTTTAGCATAAATGTTTCCAAATAAAGACATATTGGCTGTCCTCAAGACTGTTCATTAGAAAACTGGTGTACCAATTGGAATTGTTCTTCTGACAAAGTACATCATCAATGTGATAAACTTGTTTCCTAAGTATACTATTTATTTGAAAGCTATTCTGAAAGTAAGAATGGAAGAATGAAAAATACTAGTTTATAGTACTAAGAAAGTAGAAACCAGTTATATAATTTTATATCTGCCTGTAAAATACTAAATGCTATACTTTAAATGCCAGATTATTTAGCTTAAAATATGCTTTTTCACTAAGGAATTTTGGAATTGGATGATTATAAAACCTTCATTTGCTCATAGAAGCTATCCTACAACAAGTAGTGAGAAAAAGAGAAATTCTTCTTTCTTGGTAGCTGGAGGGTATTCCTGTACTGACAAATATTTCTTAGAAAAAAAATATGGAAATTTTCAAAGTCACTTAGAATATATAGTAAGTCTATAATACAAAGGTGAAAAAAATTTTAGGAATTCTTAAAAATAGCTCATAAAATTTCACTTGGAATTCATTTCTCTCTCTTTTTTTACAGTGTACACAAGTAAACTGTAAGTGACTTTTAAAATGAAGCTACATAGTTTCCATAAACTTTTATCAAAGGATGGTAGTTTAATCTACTGCTCAAACACATAGGTTCTTATGTCATACTGTTTAAAACAAAACCCAAACTCCTTCAATGAAGATTTTTTTCTAGCTTGAAAATTATATTTATACTAGGATCTTTATTGTCACCATAATCAAACATCTGAGAAGAATCTCTTGTTTGGTCTAAACATTTAACATAGAACAATTATTCTAAATTAGTGAGCATAGAGAAATAGATTGTTCTTCCAAGTAATAATAGTCCTTTCTTTCCTGCCCTTTTTACAAAACAGAATCTAAACAATGCAGAACATTATCATTTGGAATCTAAAGATTACTAATTCAACATTCAATAAAAGACAGAGTGACCATATTATCATATCTCTTTGGGCTAAGATTTTTTGTTAAAAACTGTGCCAGGACTCTAAAATATGGGCTGTGAAACTTTAAAGAAAATCATTACATAATATGACATGGTTTTCCATTAATAGTGACAGTTTCAGGTTTCTTTGAAAGGAAAATAAAACATATTATAAAGTATCTAAGATTATCATGGGAAGCTTGACACTTTTTTTTTTTGAAATTGCCTTTTGCCTTTCTATGTTAGGTAACTGTATCATTTTTATTTTTGCAAGAATATTTGGAAGGTGGGCCTGAGTTGAGTGCCATTGCTGTAGGCTTCAGTACAGCTATAATTTATAAGGTACTTGCCAAGCTTCGAGTCTGTGGCCTGGATCTGTCATAAAAGAAGTGCATGAAAAAACTTGAGTACTTCTGACACGTCCGGCATATATTTCAAGCAAACAACCTTACTCGGTTTGCTCTGAATAGGAACCAAACCATCCGTAAGTAACATAAGGGAACATTTTCCTTGTAAGGGGTAGAAATGGGCAGAAGTACCTGCACCCTAATCCAGATATATTTAACATTTTTCTTAGAATTCCTATTATACAAAGAAGCCTTAAAATCTTTCATGAATACACATTTCATTAACCTCTTGAATCTTACCCAGTCTGGAATTCAGCATAGAATTCTGCACAATGTATCAAACATCATTTTAGTGTTGGGTTCTTGAAATATTAAAAATGAGCACAGGGGTGATTAACTTCTTAGGCATTTAAATGTAATTAGTTGTGGTTAATCTCTAAGCATCTTAAACATATACATATATTCTGCCTTTTTCTTCTAGGCAGTAAGCCTCATGCAGAAAGGGATCATTTCAAATTTGTTTTGTAGTCCTAGCATCCGTCAGTGTCTAGTATATGCTTCAGTTGTTTTAAATAAATAAATAGTAATTTATAAAAGGCTGGGTCTTCTTGGTACTTAGGACTGTGGTTATTTTCTTGGTACTAAGGACTGTGGCTATTTTCACCATAGGTAAAAGTCCTGGAATCACCATTATTGTTTTGTGTTTCATCTGAAGGTGATGCAACTCCTGCACAGAACCCTGATCAAAGATGGTTCTGTCCTGTACTCAAAAACTCATTTCTTTGCATCCCTTACCTTCTCTACTCTCATCTATCCCAGACCCTCAAAAAGTACCAGTCATGTCTGTTCCCAGGAAACTCATTTCCTTTACCCAGTCTCATCACTAAATAAACCACCCTTCTGGCATTGAGTAAAATGTATTTATCCCCAGAATATACAAGTTATTGGAATGATAGTTATGGGTCTATGGAATTGAAGCTGCTTACCACACCAACATTCTCTCAGTATAGAACTGGTGGGCAAGGTGGCAATCTCCCGGCCCACATACCACCTTTCCAAGGGAGCACTCATCCACCTCCAGCATCACTGCATTATGCCTGCAGCATGCTCTACCTGCTTTTACTTTTTCTCCTCTTCTAGGCCTGATATCATCTTATCTTTTAATGGCTTATATGTTCCGTCCAAGCTCTTTGATAACCTAGGGAACTTCAAGTGAGTGCACTATGGGCATGCTATAAATATATAACCTGTCACCACATTCAGAATAATCTGGTATCTTTAGTATTATGTATTCATTGGGTCCACTGGATCAGCTCTTTCATCAAGGTTTCTTCTCGCTCCATAATCTCACAATTTATCAGCTCTTTTCTGATCACTTCCTACTCATCATCTGGAGTTTCCTATTATATTTCAAGTAAAAATCCATCTTCTTACTTTGGCCTCCAACATCCTTCCTAGTCTGGTCCCTTCCTAACTTTCTGATTTCATGTCCCTTCACTCACATATGTTTTCCATATTCTAACCTCATTGATTGCTTTCCTAACCTTCCAGGATGGTAAATTCATTCTTATTTCACAAACTTATAAAGTTATATTTGGATTTGGATAGAAGATGTTCCAGTCAGATGTTAACATAATAGCTTTCTTTCTATCACTGATGTCTTAACTAACACTACCTTATCAGATTCCTCTAAGGAAAACAGCCTTTTTCCTCAACACTTCATTGTTCCTGATTATTGTATGCCATATTACTCTTATTTTGTAGTAAAATTAAAACCTCCAATGTGTATCATATGTTAACTCCCAGTGTTTGATATCTTTCTTCTTAGGGTAAAGAACTTTTCTGTCTTATTCATTGCTACATACTCCATTCCTTTGAAGACCTTCAGTGATGATCTGTCAATGGTTAGATAGACTCTTGCATACTACAAATTAAGTTCCTACAAGATAGTCTCCTTGTGTCTCTCATGAATTTCTGATGTCTGTATCTAGCACACGTGGATAATATCAAATATTGGTTGAAAGAATAAAACTTCAAATGAAGGACTGAAAATAGCAAATTAGCATATGAATTTTAAACTTTTAAAATGCAGGTTAAAGCAACTTTGAATTACTATTAATGTATATCAAAACAGTAAAACTGAAATAAAAATACCACATTCTTTCATTCTTTCTTATTCATAGTTTAAAAGAGAAAACTCAAAATATTATTTCTATTGATTCAATTTCTAGGAATTTTCCTAACCAAAGACTTGTTCCCAAATGATCATCATACCATTATCTGATGTGATAAATGATCAGGAACAACCTTTGTGTCAATAGCAGGTAAATGATTAATATATGTCTAAAAGAGTATCTTTACATGACAAACGTATATAACCAAGATGTTTTCTCTTGTCCAGAAGCGAGGGACAGATTCTTCTTTATCTTGTTCAATATGTTCAATTCAGTGAGATTTTATTTTTAGTTCCAATAAAAATGTACCTCATCACACTGAGAAAGCTTTTACTAAGCGCCTGGTACCCTGTGGTTCTATGTTAGGAATCACAGAAAGAGATCTTACAGATTCTCATAAGAAAAAAATAAATCCTGGGATAAGGGAATTTTTGATATCATGAATCATTTAAATTACAACAACCAAATTATCCTCAAAAACCAAAATGCACCTATCGTGAAAATTTGAGCAACAGCATATTAAACATACGTCATTATAGAATAAAGATGAGTATGTACTGTGAAGACCGAAGAGAGCAGAACTAAATTAAGATCCATTGTCCTCACAGAAAATAACCAGCAATTCCACTGATTGCTGGTCCACAGTTTCATACGCAGCTGTGTTTTTCTTCCTCCACATTGTCTTAATTGTGAGAGTCAAGTTTCTAAAGAGGTTTCTGCAGACCTAGTCAAGCATTTACTTCTAAATAGGAAGTCTTTGCTTCTGAAGAAGGTACTCCTGTGGTCTTTGTGTCTGGGTAGTGGAAAGGAAAGCCTGTCCTCCTGAGTAAAACCTCAGGAGTTTTATAGATGACACATTTAAAACTAGGGATCTAAGAGGCCATTTGATTTGGGTACAGGTATTTTCAATTGCTCACTTACAACAAGGTTAACTCACTAAAGTTTGTGGGGCAAATCCAACCATTTTACCATTTGCTTTGTAAATAAAGTTTCAATGTAATACTGCTATGTCCTTTCTGCATGTGTCTTCTACAACTGGCTATGGCCGAATGGTAACAAAGACCATCTGACCCACAGAGTCTAAGGTGTTTCCCATCCAGCTCTGTAAGAAAAACTTTGCAAATCTCTAGACCAGAACATTCTTCTTATATATGTTTCAATTTAACAAAAGTATTGTTTAAGATCTTTAAAAAAAGTATTGTTTCAGAATCTAAAATAATCCATGGGGCATTATTGTTACTTTTACATTAGACAATACGGCAAAACACTTATGTTTTATTAGAAAAAAATTTCTTTCATGAGCAGAAAAAGAACGATTTAAATTTTATCTCCTAATAGCAGTTTCTTCATTTATGTAAATATGATAAGATTTTGTTTAGTAGGATAATCCATGTACAGGAATATTCTCAATGCATTCTTTATTGACCTGAAGTTCTGGAACTATAGCTTATAGCCATGACCCACTTGAAAACTGGTTTTAACTATTTAATATGGATATTACATAAACCTCAAACTCAATAGGCTATGTTTATTAACATAAATATAAATGTTTGGCATCCCAAGTTTTTCCATAAGGATACATGTAAAACATACTCATTTATTTAACTTGTGGGTCATTAAATTACTGCATTCACTGAAATGTTTTTCATTGTGTTTGGACACTTTAAATCAGTTTATAGATCTTTTTCTTAGACCAATTGTCTCAGAAAAATGAACAAACTAGGCAACGATTTTGAAAAAAAAAATGACTAAAAGCTAGCGGGAAAAATTTAGCTAGGGCCTAATACAAAACTCAACCATTTGCCTCGAAAAAAGAGGTAGGTTCAACTCCATTCAGATGATTGACATTCCTTGGTACCTACATCTGTCACATCACCCTGTCAAAAACACATACACACGGAACCAATGTTTAGCAAAGCAAATGTTTCACAAGTTTCTGAGGCAGTTTGTAATAATAAAAATCAATGTTTTGTACAGTCCAGAGCCTTAGTATGGTTCTTCTTAAGAAACCTCAGGCTGATCCATGATAAAGGCATGCTAACTTGTAGGATGCAGGATGTAAGAAGAATTGTAGGACTCAGATTCAACTTCTTTCCCATTATTGAAATTGCTCACCTGCCTCTCTGATAAGAAACCAAATACTCTAGTCTCTCACTTCCAGTAACAGAAAACTATGCTCCATATCAGAAAAAGCCTTTACAATTACTGTTATGTGGTAATTGATTAATAAGGTTTGCTTATATTACACAGATTTCTAACTGAGAAATTCTTGTTAAACCATCATTATTAAGTTCTTAGGCTAATATTTAACAACATTTTTTATTAAGTTCTTAGGTTAATGTATCATGGTTAATATTAATCCTTTGTATATAATCACCTCAAATTTTTATAAAAATATCATCTATTATTATTCCTATTTTATTGACAAGAAAAACAAGTTATTGTACATAATAAAGTTATTTACTTCTTTCATTTTTCCCATATAGTCTTTCTATCAAGATGATGTATAAATATGTCTCTTTTTTTCCAATCCAAATAATCATCCTTTAAGGGTCAGAGTTAAAACCTCTGAAGTTTTGCAAAATCTTGCTATAATATATTAATTTTTCTATTCTAAAACTCTAAGGGGCCTATAGTTTGTACCAAACAGTTTAGCACTGAGCAACAGATCTCCTGCATTTTCTAATTGCTTTATATAAGTTAGTCTAGTTTCTATAGCAAGATAAAAATTTACTTAGTTATACCTTATTTAAATCATTCCATTATTGTCTCAAATCATTTGGAAATTTGATGGATTTTATGAACATATTTTAAATGGTTTTTACCCATCAATTTGTGTGCGGCCCACAATTAAATCTCTTTAGAGTAAATATTTTTGTCTTGGGTAGTAACCGGGAATTGAACACAGGGGCGCTCAACCACTGAGCCACGTCCCCAGTCTTTTTTGTATTTTATTTGGAGACAGGGTCTCACTGAGTTGCTTAGCACCTCTCTTTTGCTGAGGCTGACTTTGAACTCGCCATCCTCCTGCCTCAACCTTCCCTGCCACAGGGATTACAGGCATGCACCACAGTGCCTGGCTAGGGTCACTATTTTAATGCATTTTTTGTTTTTAACTTTTTGTTTACAATTAGATACGTGGTCTCCAGCTTTTCAAAAATCAATTTTAGTGCCATTGTGTTTTTCTTTTTGAATATAATTGTTGATTTTTGTTTCATGTGGCCAAATGAACCCAAGGGTATGTGATGTAAATGAGATGCTTTTCTTGTACTATTAAGTGATACTGGCATTTAATAATCACAGTAGAGAATTTGTGAGTTTTTGCAGTCACAGAAAATATTTTACGTCTTTCTCTGAGTTATAATGTGTGACTGATATACAAAAGTGTATAACAATCTGTTCTTTTCAGTATTGTCATGTTAATGAGTTCTTCTTTGTGGTAGTTTTGACAACATTTGGATAGTTTAAAGGTGAGTGATCTTTAGGATGGGATAACTGTTAAAGGCACACTTTTCACTTAGGAAAACTACCTACGACAGACTAGGCTGAAGTATATCTCTTTGGACTCTATAGAAAAGCTACTAGATACAGTTGACCTGGTTTCTGAAAACTCAGATAGAAATAGAAAACACTTCCATGACATCCTTTCAATATGTGCCATTCTATTTGTATTTCAAATTCATAGTCACATTTATGTAATTGGCACACAGTCATTTCAAGGCTGTTGGTATTTTTTTCTAAATTGACCATCTTGTTACTGGTAGGCTGGCTACATTTTAGTTAAATAAAAGGTACTATAATTTATTTCAGGTATTTATAAGGAAGGAACTATGTTTAGATTCCATATAACGTCCAATACTTAATGTATTGTGATTTTTTTTTAAACAATCAGAGGGACCATGTTTCCAAAAACAGAAGGGATTCCCACAGTATTCTCAACATGTTAGCAACTGACCTCTGTTGAAATACGTCTAGATTTAACATCCTGTTTTTACTGCAAGGAAGAAATTTATCACATACTTAAAATTTTAAAATAGAAATTACATAGTTACATTATCAATAGGAACAAATATTCCAATTAATATATAATAAAAATGCAAAGTCCTTATATTATTATTAGTTCATTGTCCTTACTTATTCTGATTTGCTTGTACATAAACTGTAAAGTACTTATTATGTACTAAATACTATGATAAGGCTCACAGAATTTAAAACAAAAATTGATTTAACAGGATGCCCATTTGTTAGTAATAAAATGGCATAAAAATGTTTTTCATACAAACATGACTTTATAACCAAACATGACTATGATATAAGAAGACTGCAATAAAAGGGAAAAGAACTATGCATAAGACAACACAGAGTACCAGACCCAAATAATTATTGCTATTGGCGTGTTTTCACAGGTTGCTTTTCTCTTGCCTCTATTAAATAGCAATAAACTTACTTGGTCCTCAATGTCCCCAGATAAACACATCTATCACTATTCAAAAATGGAACATGAAAAGTTCTATTTCTGTTTTGATGCTGGCATTGACAAAATAGAATTTTACTTTCTCTTTCCTCCTCCCCTAATATACTCACCACCCCCCAAACTAAACACAGTAACCATAGTTATCTCTAAGTTGGAAAAGAAAAATTTGACTACATACCATCTACTATGTTCCAGGTACAATGTGAGACAATTAACCTGTCTTATTTAATTGTCAAAACATCCCTGAAAGCAACATTTTTAATAAAAGGCCAAAAATGATCAAAGAAATAAATAACTCTTTTTTTTTCCCTCACAATAAATTTGATGTGGAACTACTATTCTCCCAGTTAGTTTATCATATAAACACTGTGGATAGCACACAATTGGTCTTTAATTTAAAAAATAAATAAAAATGTTTATTAAAGGGGGGATATATGCTAACAGTGAAACACACACAATGGAAGGAAGGATTTGCAGGAGATAAGTAAGCTATGTTTTCCTTCTCACTGACCAGTAGAGGACCTCTGCACTTACTACCTAATAATCTTCTAGGTTTTGCCTTTTGCCCTTGAAATGCTCTCTTTTGGAAATGCTGGACAGCACCTCCCAAGTCTGACTACTCTGAGCCCTCCAAGATGTGAGGAAATCCAAAATAACCGTGTGAGAAGGATATATAAAAAGGGAAGCATTGCCAGTTAACTGCCAGTTGTTCTGCCGTTCAAGTCTAGAGACCACCCACCAATGTGAAGTCATCCTGGAATTCTAGACTGAGCAGATGCCACAGGGAGAAGAATTGAAGTCTAAGACATATGACTTTCAGCAGTATCCTGATTTTGAGCTACCCCCAACTGAAAGACAGACATCATGGCTCAGAAACAAACCAATTGACTGTATCCTGCTCAGATTCTTGACCCACAGAATTGTGAGCCTAAGAAAATAAATGTTATTTTATGTCACTTAAGTTTTTGGATGTTTTGGTACATAGTAATAAATAACCAGAACAAAGTGTTCTAAGGAATGAACTAGGACAAAATTTATTGTGTCTCTCTACCTCCACCTTGTTTATGGTGAGAAAGTAACCTAGGCATATTGCCAGTGTAAAACAGGAAAAGTGGAGCAGGAATCTAACCTATTCTCCTCCTCCTCTACTTAGGAAAGGAAAAGAAGGGCTCAGCGTGGAGGCAGTAAAAAGTGGAGGCACTTTTTTTTTTTTGAATTTTGTGGCTGGCCATTATCCAAATTTGTTTGACTTCTGTGAGATTATGAGTATTAACTTCTCAATGAGAATTTTTATAGGAAAACAGATCAATCAGTCCAGAAGAACCTCTCTGGAACAGGGAGCCATTACTGAGCCTTAAACACTTCCTTCTCTGGTATCGTCTTTACACTTATGGAACTCAGAGAAATAACGGGAGCTCTTGGTGTCCTTTGTCATGCTTCTGGGTCAAAGTGACAGTTGCGAGAGCCAAGAAGAGCATGAGGATGAAAAATCTCTGCATGAATTTGGAAGATATGTGATTTGGAGTCAGACAGACTTGAAATCCAAGCCTAGAAGTGTGACTTTGGATAAATTTCTGCTGTCAGTCTTCTTATTTCCAGAGAAAGGAAAAATCTAAGTCATGGAGTTTCACTAAGATCAAGAATGTGGTTTATGGAAAGGATGCAGCTCATTACACACTAGGGGCTCAGCTGCTTCTCCTTATCCTTTCAGACTAAATCTATGAGAATCCAGAGTGGGCCTGGTTCTGTCTACTTGAGAAACTCATTGAAGTCTTTAAAATGTCTAGGGGAAAGATTCTCTGAGTCACTCACCGTGATAATTGATAATGTTATGTAGATAGGCCAGACTGACTGTGGAGCCCTTCACCTAGTGGATGCATAGAAGTTCTGATTAGTGAGCAAGAACCAGTGTAGATACAAGGCTGTCCACATCCATTTAATATTTTCTTGCAGCAGGTTACTAGCAAAAGATGTATTTCTCTTCCCTTTTATAAATAAAATTGAATACTTATCGTTTCATTTAATCTAGTTTATATGATTTTATTTTACATCTGTCTTATGTTAAGCTTTTTTTTTTCTTTCCTTGAAAAATATACTTACTAAGGCAATTGGAATGATTGAAGGACTCTTAAAACATATTTTTTGCATATTATAAAGGAGATTTGGGTTGAGGTTATAGCTCAGTGTTACAGTGCTTGCCTTGCATGTGTGAGGTGCTGGATTTGATCTTCAACACGGCAAACAATAGTAAGGGAGATTGATAACTTCTGTTAGACCAATTTTACTACAAGAGACAGACACATTACTTTGAATAAAGGGAAATTACAATGATCAGTAAGAAAAGCAGGAAAATTAGGAAATGTGAGGGAGATACTTGAAGAATCATATAAAGGCTGACACTACATCTAAGCTAAAACCTCAGAACAAAGACTTACTTTATTAATGCTTTTGATTGGGCATTTAATTTTTCCAATATTGCTTCTCTTCCCCTGGTTTTGCCATCTCTTTGCTACTATTGCCTGCCTCACTTTCAACTTGGCATCTCCATAGTGATTCTTCTCCCAGGGGTTGTTTCTTTATAACTTTGCATTATTTATGTTTTCGGTTCTCTTTGTATTTTTCTAGGCATCCTATGAACTTCAGCTGAAAGTGCCAAGTGTTTTACATTTGATTCAAATAGGGTATGAATTCTCATTTTTCCACATGTACAGATTGCAGGATCACATTGGTTATGCAGCCACGTATATACATACAGCAATACTAGTGTCAATTGTATTCTTCTGGCCTCCCTATTCCCCCTCCCCTCCTCTCCCCTCCCATCACCTCTCTCTACCCAATCTACTGTGACACTTTTCTCTCTCTCTCTCTTTTTTTCCCTTTCCCCTCACATTACTTTTACTTTTTAAAGAATGTTAATATAATTGGTTTATCATATTTCTGTTGTGATACTTACAGCTTGGATCTGGAACATCTCCCAAAACTCATTTGTTGAAGATTTGGTCCCCAGTACAACAATGTTCAAAGATGGAGCATTGGGAAGTGAATGATTGGTTCAGAAAGAATCTGACCTCATAGGTTAATTAGTAATTTTGGGAGAGGATGGAAACTGTAAGAAGTAGAACTTAGTTGAAGCAGTGGATCCCTGAGATGTTCCTTTGGGGACTGTATTTTGTCCCTGGCCAATTCCATCCCCAGCCACCCATGCTTCTTGGCTGCCATGAGCTGAAAAAACTTTCCTCCATCATACCTTCTGCCATGATATACTGCTTCACCTCAGGCCCAGAACAATGGAGTCAGCTGACAATAAACTGAAATATCTGAAACTGTGAGTCAAAATAAAATTTTCCTCTTTTGAGTTGTTTTGCTTGGGCATTTTGTCATAGCAATGAAAAGCCAACAAACACAGTCGAAATAAACTGTAGCTTGGAGAAGTGATGTGGGACAGTTTCTCTTAAGTGGAACTGCAGTTATAACAGGCATCATACTTGTTATTTTTGAAAAGTTTAAGCCTTTTAGGAATATTCTATTTATTAAGCAGATTATAATTAACTTTGTATTTGTTATGATCTTTCTAGTTGCCATATACACAAAGAAAGGTTTTCTTACCCTGTTATTCTAAGTCTAGATTTTTCCTGCATGTATCAGCATATATCTGATGGCCTTATGTCTGCCCAGGTGTTTCCTCCTTTGGATTATAAAATAATTGAAGACAGAGATCATATTACAGTTGTCATTAAATCCCCAAAATATATGCTTGTCAGATGAAAAGCAGTGTATACACTTTTAAAATTTTAAATAAGCAAAGAAAATCAAACATTTTGCCCATGTTCATGAAGTAACAATTTAGGAAATGTGATCAATCTACTGTTTGAATTGTTTATTTATTTATTTATTTTTGGGAGGTGTACCACAGATTGACTCAGGGGCACTCAACCACTGAGCCACATCCCCAGTCCTATTTTGTATTTTATTTGGAGACAGGGTCCCACTGAGTTGTTTAGCATCTCGATTTTGCTGAGGCTGGCTTTGAACTCATGATTCTCCTGTCTCGGCCTCTCTAGGTGCTGGGATTACAGGCATGTGCCACCGCACCCACCTCATTTATGTTTTAAAACTCAGTGCTTCAGCTACAAAGGAAAAGAAACCATACTAAACCTTATTGGTAGGATACATGTCCTTTATGATCTGTACTGAGTGGTTCTAATTTATATGGATGATTCTGAAATTATTATTTAAATGTAATTTACATTATTCAACCCTCGCCTGTATACTATACTTTTCTATGCTTAGAAAAATTATCCTATTATTTTAAAATGTGAAGTTTTTTATTAATAGCTGGTTTTGTCATTTCTTCTAATCAAATATTTGACAGAAAAAGTTTCTTCAACTTGGCATGTTTTTCCCAGTTCAAAAATGTTCCAGTGACATTTTAGGTTAATTTTATTTTTACCAGTGAAAAATCGTCTTTCTCACTGAGTAAGTTCTATTGCTGTGGAAGATTAACAGAGAGTGTCAAGAATAAGAAAACATGTCAGACATTTTGTACTCCTTCTGTCAATGGTTCATTCATTTATTCAGTCATTCACGAGGTTAGTTCATTCTTTTAGAAGCAGTAAGTAGACTCCTCATTTACATTTTTCGTATATTTAAATGAACTAATTACTGAAAGAACAGTCAAAGAATATAAAACTCAGTCTGATGTAACAGCCAATGTGCAAGCAAAACCTGACGGCTCTTCTTTCTTTTAAACTGTCCAGGTCTCTTGATCTGAATGCCAAAGCTGCAGTGGAACTATTTGTGAAAAACAGTCAGAAGAGTCCTCTGCTGCCATAGGCAGATATTTGTTCTGCTACTGTGCTCGGGTATTGTCAATTTTGAGAACTCTCTGCTGTGGCTGAAATCTTCAACCTGATTACAATGTTTATGAACGGGAACTCAGCTGTTGTGCTCTGGATTTGCAAAGTACAGAAATAAATAAGGCCTGTCAGAAAACATAAATAACATTTTTATTTCTATATAAATTCTTAAGAATAATATATTTCCCTGTTTGGAGCTGTTGAAAAATAATATCTCATTGACATTACACTAAATGTTCTTGTCATACTGATAATCATGTCATAAATACAGAAAGCCTGTTTTCCCCAAGGTTGGGGATTGAATTCTAATTCCTCCACAGACCTTGGCAGCACTGAGCTGGGCTTAAATAGGTAGGGAGAAGCAGACAGAACAGAGAAGCACCAGACTTAGGCCACCATTTTTCAATATACCATTTTCTTGTCACACTCTTTCTTCTATCTCCACCTCATAATAGTATAATTAATTATCTCAACACATTCTTTAAAAACGTTGAAAAGAAACCTATTTCTAGAATGTTCTCAGAAAAGGAAATTGATTTCTTCTCTCCAGGTTCGTCAGGCTTCTTTCACTAAATTCCCAGGTTTTGTTATAAAGGGCACTTATAAAATCACTTTTCTATAATCCTTTTTTTAAAGTGTGAAGAAGACATGCTAAGGATGGATGCATTTTTCTCTTCATAACCAATTATAACCCTAATCTTTGCTCTGAGACTATCCCACCTTGAGACATACTTCCAAAGAATACAGACTTCCCAGAAAAATCATACTTGGAAAAATTAAGTTTTCTAAAAACAATGATAGATGTAAAATAAAACTGAGTGGTAATATCATTATTTATGTGCTTATTATGTGCTATCAGATACTGTTCTAAGTGTTTAATAAGAAACAAATGATTTTTCAGTAGATGGAGTAACATGCCTAGTTAATCCAATGATCCACTTGACTCCAGTTCAAAACTGTCCATACTACCCAAAGCAATCTTCAAATTCTAACTTCAAATTCTAATGAAAGTTGTTTTGACAAATGGAAAGAAACATTCTAAAATTCCATAGGATACATAAAAGACCCTGCATAGTCAAAACAATCTTGAGAAAAAAGAACAAAACTGGAGACATCATACTACCTAATTTCAAAATGTAATAATGTAATGTGTAATAAACCAGCACACTACTGGCCCAGAAACAGATATACAGACTAATGGAGCAGAATAGAGAGCCCAGATATAAGCCACATGCTTACAACATACTTTAGTCAGCTGATTTTGAACAAAGGTGCCAAGAACACAAAATGGGGCAAGCATGATCTCTTCAATAAATGACGTTCAACAAACTGAATCTCCACATACAAGAAAATGAACCTAGATGCTTTTCTTATTGGATATTAAAAAACTTATATAGTAGACATTAAACTTATATAAAAAACTACCAGAAGAAAACATAAGGGACTATCTCCAAGACATTGGTCTTGACAAATATTCTTGGGATATCATTTCAAAAGTACAGAGAACAGAAACAATAATAGACACACAGTATTACATCAAACCCAAAAGTTCTACACAACAAAGGAAACAACAACAGAGTAATGAGATTATACATGAAATAGGAGAAAATTTTGCAAACCATACAACTGACAATAGGTTAATATCCAAAACATACAGGAAACTCGAACAACTCAATAGCAATTTAACAAATAACACAGATAAAAATGGGCAATAATAGACATTTCTAAAAAGAAGACAATCAAATGACCAATAATTTCATTTAAAAATACTCCACATCATTAAACATTAGGGAAACACAAATGAAGATCACAATGAGATATCACCTCCCATTTGGTAGACTGGCTGTTATCAAAAAGATGAAAGAGAAAAAGTCTTTGGCAAGGATACAGAGAAAAGGAAACTATTAAAATGGTTATACTGTTGGTGTGGATATAAATTAGTAAATCCTGAATTATGGAAAATAACATGGAAGTTTACCCCCAAATTAAAAATTGAACTACCATATGAACCAGCAATTCCATTCCTAGGTGTGTATCTAATGGAAATAAAATTAGTACATCAATGAGAAAACTATCCTTCCATGTTCATTACAGTATTATTCATTATAGCCAAGATATAGAATCAAGCTTACTGTCCATTAATGGATGGATGGGTAAAGAAAATGTAGCATATGTAAACACAATGGAATACTGTTCAGCCTTATAACAGGAAGGAACATTGCTACTTGAGATAACTAGATACATCTGTAGGATATCATGCTAAGTAAAATGATCTAGGAACAGGCTTATGAGCCAAGGCTTTTCCATACACAGAGTAATCAGCTGACATATTTCATGGCACCAAAATACTACATGATCTCACATATATATGGAATCTGATAAGTCAAATCCCAGAAATAGAAAGAAGATTGTGTTTATTAGGTGCTGCAGGCAAGGAGAGATACTCGTAATAGTACACAAAACTTTTCAGTTAGGGTGATTAGATCCTAGAGATTTATTGCACAGCATAGTGACAATAGTTAATGGTAATATACCAATTGAAAATTGCTGAGAGGAGATTTCAAATAATCTAAACACAAAAAAATATTTGTTCGCTTTATTTAATCATTCCATGTACTGCAAATAAATAAATAAATAATAAAAATTAAAAAAAACTCTCTTGTTGTTATTTCTTTCTCTTTATATATTCCTATATATGTTTCTTCTTGTATATATAAATTAAATATTATTCTTTCATCATATATATCCCCACATATATGTGTCTTCCTGTATATATCCTTATATATGTACACAACATGCATATACAGATACATATACATACTGTGTGTGTTTGTGTGAGTGTGTGTGTGTGTGTGTGTGTGTGTGTGTGTGTGTGTATGTGTTTGTTGCAGCATTATTCATAAGAATCAAGATATGGAGTCAAGCTTACTGTCTGTTTATGGATGGATGGGTAAAGAAAATGTGGTGTGTATACATAAGAGAATACTGTTCAGCCTCAAGATTCTACATATATAGGGATATATATCTACATATGTATTTATACATATTAAATGAGATTGCCTTTAACTTTCTCCACGTTTGAAATATAGGAGGATTTTTAGCTCTGGGTACATGAGGACACACCATTTTCCTTTGGTCTTGGGCTCCACAATGGTATGGCAGGGCACTATGCCTCAGGCTACACAGCTGGTAACTGGTAGAAGCAGGATTTAAACCTAGGTGGTCTGTCACCATAGCATTCATTTCAACCCTAGAGTGTCTCTATTGATAATAAATGTGCACTGTTTCACACAAGTGCAGATTTTATTTCAGTATCTTTCATTTTTTATTTTGTCATTTTGAGAATAGGTTTTGCCAAGCTGCTAAGGCTCCTTCCTTAGCCTCTGAGTTGCTGGGATTCGAGGTGCACACCAGTGCACTATCAGTCTTTCAGTTAAGGAACCAAGAAATCGGCTGGTGTTTACAGAGTTGCTGATTGTCCAGAGCATCTTTGTGGATGCTTGCATGGGTCTCCTTTGTTGAAATGCAACAGATTGTGTGCTCTTTCTTTTCTCTTTGGACTAGTATAGTCCCCATTCAACATTGCTAATTAAGAATTTGTTTACAGAAGAAAAATATATGATTTTTAAATATAAAAAGTGTAGCTATCATCTGATCATCTGGGAATTTTTAATTTTTCACTCATGAAATCAATAATATTCAATCTCAAGTCATATACTAATTGCTAATATATCTATAGCAAATTTTGAAAGAAATACAGATTTATCTGCAATATATGAAATATACTGGCTATGATTATTTAAAGATATTTCTTAAATAAGTATTGAATGAAGATTCATTTTAGTAATTCATGAATATCACAATACATAGCTTATTTACATTGATGTGACTGTTTTCAATTGCAGAGTAGTTGGAAAGCTTATTCCTTCTAAAGTTATTATACATTTTGGAGTTATATTCTTGAAAGTGTCCTTTTCATTAGTTTAATTAATGGAGGTTTACAGTATTAAATTTTTAGTGCTTCATAGATAGGTTCCACAGTTTGCATAATTTAAAAATTAACTATCACTTCAGTTTAACATGTTAATTCAGATGAAGATTTCTTTTCTAATTTTCAATGTGTTTTTCAACAAGTCCTCCCAAGAACTTTAAATCTGTACAAAATTGGATGCATATTTATATATGTGAAATATTTAATTTTTAATTTTCCTATTGATTAATCATCTTACAGTATATGAACTTTCAGATTTTATTTTGGAGTTTTGACATTTTTCCCCCCTCTGGGTATATTAGTTTAAGAACAGTTTCATTTTATGTGATGACAGTGTGAGATTAGACTTCTCTAACACCTTGGCACATCCCTTCACTGATTTTGGAAAATAATAGGTTTGGAGAAATGAGATTTAGTGATCACTATTGTGAGTAGAGTACTGTTTATATGTAGGTGGGCTGGGCTTTTATTTAGAGTCCTTATGACCTGCAAAAGCCTCAGGGTAGTTTATCTCCATTTAAATTAGTTGACAACATTGGCATGTGGTCAATAGTAACTTTATATACTAATAAAAATATCACTTCCTCTATTTCTGGGTGGTCAGACATTTTCTCTTATATCTTTAATCAGCTTATTTGTTGGTTCATTTAATTATTTGTGAGGGGAAAAAAAACAATGCTTGAGATGGACAAGCCTTATTTATACAAGTGGCTCAGAGGCCACTGTTTTCATGCTGTCCTCTGCAAGTGAGTTTTCCTGATAGAATCCAATTCCTGTAGTTGTGCTTGTGCTACATGGTGGAGCATATGCAGAACTGACACAATTTCTTTAAAATCTCCAGTCTTTCCCCTTTCTACATTTACATGCATTGCTTCACTCTCCAGCAAAATACGAGGCTATTTTCAGACTTTTCAATCTTCTTTGTTGCTTCTCATCTTCTCCCCTTACTCCAAGCAAAATGACAATTTTCCCAAGCAGGCTTATGAGCCAAGGCTTTTCCAAACACAGTGTAATCAGCTGACATATTTGATATGCAGGCTTTTCTTTTTCTGTCTCCGCAACATTTCTTCACTGGTCTGTGAATATAATTTAATAGCAAGAGATTTGTACACAACACCACGTTATTTTTTTTCCCTCTTGGTTTACTTTTGAATGTTATTTGGTTACTTCATTTTTTCAAATTCTCCTGTGTACATCTCCCTTAAATGGGTAGTGTTATTTTTCTGAACGTGGTCCATGATTCTTTCACACCTCTGTGATTTTATTTGCATCATTTCCTTCTTCTAATCTCAATATTCTTCTGGCATGCCTTCTACAGTGTTTATATTAATCATTTTCAGAAGCATTCTTCACTACTAGGCTCAGATGACTCCATGACATTGCGCATTAGACTTATTCATTCTTTCCCTGGACTCTCTGACACTTTCGTGGCTTACTCTACCTCCCACAGTGCAGAACTACTCTGTGTTTATATGGTCTGTCTATAGGATACTGCCTAAGGAAAGATACCATGCCATATTTGTTTCTCCTGTAGCACGTAACAGATTTTGTATTTCATGATACAGCTTGTCTGTATTAGAAGTAAAACTGAAGACCATGTAAACTGTTAACTTAATGTCCAAGAAGCTAAAATTTCAGGAGTCAAAGCATTAGTAAAAACCGTTCCTGCCTCAACCTGGGACTGGCTGCCTCTGTGTAGCACACAGCTGATAAGAGCACTGAGAATCGAAAAGGGACATTTCCTTTCACCAGCAATGTTTAAATAGTGCTGGGAGGTGGATGTTTTCTATTTTATGGAATATACAGGACATAATGTTACCCAAATTTAACAAGTTCTTTCATTTAAAATATTCCCAAGGACTAAAGAACAGAATATATACTTTACTAGTTCTTATTTTTAAATAAATTTAGTTTATAATTAAAAACTTTTTATTTTATAACTAAGCCATTTTTTTGCAAGTAGGTTATTAATATTATATACTCACCTTGAAAGTTGGATAGTGAGAGAAAAGCCCTGACTTGCCTACTTATTCCACTGAGTGGGAAAAGTCACCAAATTTGCTTAGAAGATTGTTGAAAGGGGTATTCAAAGAGGATTTGCTGGTTATAATAGATCAAGCTTGAGAGTTGAATTACAAAACGTAATTGCACTGCTTCAGAAGAATCTATTGAAAGTATGCAAAACTTTATGAATAATGATTAATACATAAAATTCAATACTTCCAGTGGAAAAGCCAATGAAAAAGCTGCATAGGAATAATCTAAGAGATAACTTGAATAAGTTATAAATAATAAAAATTTTGAGCACATGTTGATGAAAAGCTAAGCACATGAAATCTGTAAGTTGAATTCACCCATATAGGAAAGGCATCTATCTTCTCTAATATTTTACTTTTACATATATACATAACATCTCTGCATCTTTTGATTTTCCAAGTCAAATGGATTGTCATAAGTTAATTTATGCAGGTAAATTCCAGGCAATGTTCTAGGCACAGGAACTTAAATGATTCTTGCATATGTGATTCATTGAGAATATTATGAGGAAATAATTCCAAAATAAAGGGGGATCAATATACAACACTGCAGGAAAATGAATATGAGCTACATCTGAGAAAATACCCAAAGTTCTTAATTTTCAAGGAAATATTAATATGACACTCAAAGAACTTATTATAAACAATAAAATATTCATGGGCAAATAAAATTAGCTTCTCATTAAGCATTTTTATTTGTACTTTTCCTCATTCCCTTAAGTCTTGAAGTCTCTTTATGCTCAAATACCCAAGTAATAGCTCATTAACTGTAACCATGTTTGTTCCTTTTCATTGCAATTCTATTTTAAGCATGACAGAGAACCAAATGGCACATTACCAAAGGGTAAGAATTAGTTCAGGTGAAGGATTTTAGGACAGTGTGAAAAGCTACTTTGCATCATGAAGATTTTGCTAAATATTTGGAGATAGAGATGGTTGAGGGAACAATTAACCATTTTCTCCTGAATAAACCTGACATTGATCACATTATATTGTATTAGCAATGTGACTATAAAAAGAAAGAACTGTTTACTAGACAGAAAGAATGTTTACTTTGGTTATTGAATTATGTTTGTATAAACATGAGGACACATGGCAACCCAGGTATCAATCTTTGTTAATTGATGTACATCTAATAAAATACTGCTAAAAAGTGCCCCTAGTCAACTTGGCCTACAAACTATATCAGCATTTCTTAGAGATTTCAGCATCTTCAAATGCTTCAATTTGGCACAGCTTCTCTCTGCATAAGGGATTTAGATTTTGTCCCAGACAAGTGGAGAACCTAAATTAGAGTTAATGCTGCCAGAGGCTGTATATGTATTCTGTAGAAGGTGAACAGTGGGAGAGGGGAAGAGCTCTGCAATGTAATGAGCACTGAATACACAGCAATATATTATCATGCAAAAGAAAATAAGATTTTTTTTTCTTAACTGGATGCAGAAATCTGGCTGTGTGAAATCTGTACTTATTAATGGCAGAAAACTCATATTCGGTTCCTTTCTGTTCTGTGGTTCCTGTGGATGCAAATTCTTGTTGATGCTGAATAAATAGTGAAAGAAAAGTAGAAAATCAGAAACCTGAATTTTTTTTTTTTTTGCTATTGAGCTAGAATACTAAAGCTGAAATAGACACTAGAGTGAGACTTTATGAATACAACCAATGAAATCAACATGAATTTAAAACATTTTGGTCACTGAATGTTCTCAGAACCAGATTCTCTAAGTATTTTTCCTAAACATTTACAAATGAATTCATTCTTGCGTGGTTACTTGAAATTGAACATATAAACATTAAACAAATGGCACATTTATTGCAGTCTCTGCTTTTAATATCTCCCCCGCCTCCAATAAAATGGTGGTGGAAAAACAAGACAGCTATCTTTCAAGATAACAATTTTTAAAAATTCTTTTAACATAGTAATTTAAGAAAAGTATAAGAAAAAACAAAATTTTCAGATTTTTCTTCCTTGCTTACATGATATATAAAAATGTCTAAGTTGATCTGACTCCTTTTGCTTTAAAAGAATAAAGCTCTTGAAGATTCACATATTCAAAATAGAAAAACAAATAAATAGTAAATAAGTACATTTAGAACTATTACTTAAGATTTAAAACAACAACAGCAAAGGAATACATTTACAGGGAATGTATTATGCTTCACTAAGGATTTGATCACCTACAATTTTGTATTTTAACATAAGTTTTAACTTTTTTATTTTTTCTAATATAAAAACCAGCCAGCTATAAATTTAAAATTTTAATCTAAGAAAATTAAATATAGCTTATAAGTCATAAAATAACAAAAAATATCAAAACAATAGTATTTCTATATCAGTTGAACTTTCAAAATATCTTTGCATTTATAATCTCATTTCATATACCCAGTGCCCCTAGTCTGAACATTTTTCCGTGTGTAAATGAGAATCCTAAGGATAATAAAGGTTGAATACCCTGTTATATAATCAATAACAGATAGAGACAGAAATTGATTTAAAATTCCTTGTTTGATGGTACAGCATTGCTTTGACATTAGCTATTTAAATATTCAGAAACCAGTAGTTTTCATAATCTGATTAGTTGCCTGAGTTTCTTATAAAATGTGTATGAACTGTAGAATATTTAAAAACACAGAAGGAAAATAAAGTTGGTAAATATCTGCCATTATATCACATCCCCAGTAACAACATGTGAGCCTTTTGGTGAAATTTTACTTACTCTGTCATTTCAGACTCTGTTATTACACTTGGATAGGTACTTAAAAAGAGTGTAAAAAAAATCACATACTGCTTTATAATCTGCTCATTTTTCCTATAAATAATACATCATGACATTCTTTTCATATTATTAAATATCTACAGAATCTTTTATAGAATATTTTCCCTATTATTTTTCTGGTCATTGTGTTTAATAACATCATCCTTACCCTGAGGGGAGAAATATTTACTCTATTATGAAAAATATCTCCATTGCATAAATCAAAATTATATCTACAGAAGACCTTGTATTTCCATTTCTTTTTGAGTGGTCTGAGCAGCCTCAAAAGTGAACTTACTGTTTAGCTGTTTCTCTCAGCAGGTGAAAAGGTAAACATAATGGAAAATTTCAGAAGGCACAGTTAGTAAAATTTAATGAGGCTCATTTCTCAATGAGATATGATAAATGGCAGATATATTGCCTCAACACCAGCAATTTTTCTAACTTTGCACAAATATTGCCAGGCAGTTATATGCACAGAGATTATTTAAGGAAAATAAAATTTTCTTAGTTATAGGATGAGGAACGTATTTGTATTTGTGTATTTGATATAAATGTTAGTATGTAAATGATGATGCTATGTAAATAATCATGCAATCATTTATTTAAATGATGTTTATATAAATAATGTTTAAATTTTGCAATAGATTCAAATTACAGAGGGAGATCTCTAAAAAGAAGATAAACTGATTTGAAATGTGATAAAATAGCTAAGACTGATTAGTCACATTTCATGCTCATTAACACCTTAAACTGTTAGTATTAATATTTCCATAAATATTTAATGTGACTTTTTCATAGCAGGAACAATACTTTTTAAAGATACTTTATTATTATACTTTAAGGATGATCTAGTCCTGGTATTGTGGGGCAGAGACTTTATTTTTTAATATGTAAGATTATCAGAGATAAAATAGAGAGTGTCTGGGACAAATAAGAGAGTTGCTCACTACCCACACAATGAAGACAAGTCCTGTAGGAAAATTAAAAATCAAAATGAGTAAAGATAGGCTGATGGTCAATCCAGGAAATGATTTCCTAGAGAATATCATAAGGGTCTTAGATAACTGGCCCAGGAGTGGCATTCAATTTGTATCTTAAAGGCACAGCTTCACGTTCAATGTTTGTAATTAATAACCTTAAGGGAATCCTAAAAGATACTTTTGGTTCATTTAATTTAAAGCTGAAACCTACACATTCATACTTTTAATAAAATTGTGTTTTCCAGGGATTTGTAGGAAACGAATTAGAACAGAATAAATAAATCTGTCTCCATTGATAAACAACATGAATAGCCACTTAGAAAATCCTAAAGAATCTATAAAACAGAACAAAACAAAAGTTAGAATTAATAAATATTAAGTTCAGAAAATTGCAGGATATAAGGCCAATACACAAAAAATAAAGTGCATATCTATTTACTAACAGTTAACATTTGGAATTCAAAATGCAAATTAAGAATAGCAATAACACTTAGAATAACACCAAAAATGAAATACTAAGATAAATGCTGAATATGTATGGTGAAAAAGATAAAAAACACTGGACAAGGAAATTAAAGACAACTCAAAGGGAAGAAATTCTATGTTAATGGGTTGGGAAAATCAATTTTATTAGTATGTCACTTCTATTATTGATCTATAGATTCAATCTAATCTAATCAAAATCCTTGAAGTATATTTTATAGATAAGCTGAATTTAAAGTTCAGAAGTGTTACAAATGGAAAAGAAGATGCATAAAATTGATAAGAATACTTTTATTTTAGTATTTAGTTGAATATAGTATTCAAACTCATAACAAGTAAAATAAATTTGACAAATAGCTTAATAAAGTTGATAGTATTATAACTAATACCTAACTCAATAAATTGATCATCATCAGTAGCATAAAATTTTCTCTATCATAAATCATTCCCATATATTTCTCCTTCTCCTCCTCCTCCTTCTTTTTCTTCTTCTTCATGCTGGGAATTGAACCCAGGGCCTTGTGCATGGAAGGCAAGCACGTTTTACCAACTGAGCTATATCCCCAGCACCTCATATATTTCTTATTGTACTTCAAAGACCTATTTTTGTTGTATTGTTATTTCTTTTTACCTATTTACCTATTCAATACCAGAAAATAATAACCACATGAAATTAATATTTAATCTTTCTATCTGGTGTATTCTTCCCCCTTTGATGTACTGTAAGCATCCATGTGTTACCTTGGTTTTGAGATGCTTGCTGCTACCTGACTGGACTGTGTGGGACAACTGGGTTCACCAGTCAGGTCATCACCTGCAGAGTTCTCTGGCTTCTCCCACTGCTTTCAATTCTAACACAAGTACCACACATAGCAGGACATGGGGTAAGACATTCCTATCAACTAGCAAGGGCACAGAACTAACTCCCCATGACATCAAACTTGATCATTAAGAGATAATACACAGGAAAAAGTTGGGAGATAAAGTCTTTCTCCATACTTCTTTTGTCTGGACTTCTGAGGCTTTATGTTACTCTAACCGCCTGCTCAGACTCATCTGGGGTGGCCAAGACTATCTGATTTCTTGTGAAACAGTGACTATCTTGATAATTTGTTAAAATACATTTGCTTCCGTTTGCTTCAAATCCCATTTTTCTATTTTCTT
Source organism: Callospermophilus lateralis (assembly GCF_048772815.1). Classification (NCBI taxonomy): domain Eukaryota; kingdom Metazoa; phylum Chordata; class Mammalia; order Rodentia; family Sciuridae; genus Callospermophilus; species Callospermophilus lateralis. The sequence continues at coordinate 125,453,755 of NC_135308.1, read as the reverse complement.
TCTTGATAGTCAAATTCAACCATTAAGTATGAATATTTAAAGTGTTTTCTTCAGAACCTGTTTTCTAAGATCACTATTTAACGGCTAGTTTTCCCCTTTGCATTTATCATCTTTAAAATTTCTAGTACACATGTACATACATACACATACCCTTTAGGTAGTTTCAACACATATTCTGTTGTCATAAAGCAATTTGGGAAAATTTTGACATCACTTAAATATCTCTAATTTATTGACATACCATAACTTTTTTACTTATTGATATCTTCTTTAATGTCAACAGTTTACACATTTTAATATAAATTTTACATAATTTTTTGACAAATTTATTTCTTTCTATTTTTTTGTGGGTATCAGAGATTGAACTCAGGTTCTCTCGACCACTGAGCCACATCTCAGCCCTCTTTTGTATTTTATTTAGAGACAGGTCTCAATGAATTGCTTAGCACTTTGCTTTTGCTGAGGCTGGCGTTGAACTCACAATCCTCTGCCTCCTGAACCACTGGGATTACAGGCGTGTGCCACTGCACCCAGCCAACAAATTCATTTCTAAAGACATCATATGGATCAAATAGATATCGATATATGATATGATAAAGATGTGCAATTTTAAATGATATTATGGTTTAGATACGAGATGTCTCCCAAAAGCTCATGTGTGAGATGATGAAAGAAAGTTTAGAAGTGAAATGATTGGGTTATGAAAGCCCAAATCTAATCAATATATTAATCCCCTGAGATGTATTAACTGAGTGGTAACTAAAGGCAGGTAGGTGTGGCTGGAGGAGGTGGGTCCCTGGGGTGTGCCTTTGGGGTTTATATTTGGCAGTTGTTAGGCAAGTTTCTCACTCTCTGCTTTCTGATGCCATGTCTTCAGTTGCTTTCCTTTACCATACTATTCACCATGATTTTCTGCCCTCACTTTGAGTCCCAGGGGATGGAGCCAACCATCTGTAGTGAGAACTCCGAAACTATGAGCCGCCCAATGCACTCTTCCTTCTCTAATTGTTCTTGTGGGGTCTTTTGGTCACAGCAGCAAAAAAGCTGTCTAAAAGAATTGGTGATTTTCCTTTTATGGAGCCTGCCAATTTTTAGATCTTGATTTTAAATCTTATAATATCCTTGCTAAACATGATAATATGTGCATATACATACACATTATGAAAAGCATTTCTTCCTTGAATGCTTGAAAGAACTTATTGGTTAGGAGGTGGATTTGTTAAGTTTATTTTCTTGTTTGATTACACATACAAATTAAATAGTTCTATAATTTTTAAGGGTTTTTATTTCTACTTGTGTCAGTTTGGGTGATACTTTTATGTTTATATATTTTTGCTCATCTATTTTATTTACATTTTTAATTTTTTAAAAAATACTTTTTTAGTTGTAGATGAACACAATACCTTTATTTTGTTTATTTAGTTTAACACAATACCTTTATTTTGTTTATTTATTTATTTTTATTTGTTCTAATTAGTTATATATGATAGAAGAATGCATTTTGATTCATTGAACACAAATAGAGCATAACTTTTCATTTCTCTGTTCACGATGTAGAGTTGCACCACATGTGCCGACATACATGTAATGATGTTCATCTCATTCTACCATCTTTCCTACCCCAATGCCCCTCTTCTACCCTCTCTCCCCCACTTTTTGCCCAAAGTTCCTCCATTCTCTCCATGTCCCTCTTCCCATATTATGGGTCAGTATCCACTTATCAAAGAGAACATTTAGCCTTTGTTTTGGGGGATTGGCTTACTTCGTTTAGCATGATAGTCTCCAACTCCATCCATTTACCTGCAAACACCATAATTTTATTCTCTTTTAATGCTGAGTAATATTCCATTGTGTATATGTACCACATTTTCTTTATCTATTTATCTACTGAAGGGCACCTAGATTGGTATACCACAGTTTAGCTATTGTGAATTGTGCTGCTATAAACATTGATGTGGCTGCATCCCTGTAGTATGCTGTTTTTAAGTCCCTTGGGTATAGACCAAGGAGTTGGGTCAAATAGTGGTTTCATTCCAAGTTTTCTAAGGAATCTCCATACTGGTTTTCATATTGATTGCACCAGTTTGCAGTCCAACCAGCAATGTATAGGTATACCTTTTTCCCCTTATGCTCACCAACACTTATTGTTGCCTGTATGTTTATTTAGTTTTTAAAAGAGGTGTTGGGGATCAAACCCAGTGCCTAATGTGTTCTAGGCAAGCACTCTACCACTGAACCACAACCCCAGCCCAATATTTTCTAATCTTTGACATAAAATTGTTCACAATATACTTAGATGGGTTCAATTAATGCCTTCAACACTTCTAATAGTACTTTCCTTTACTCTTCTGACTAGTTATTGAAAATTCTCCCTCAATTTCACTCCTTATCATGATAGAAGTATCTCCTTTTATTGAGCATCTAAAAATTGATTTTAAAATCCATATTATTTACCTTCTATTTCATGAATACTTATAATCTCAATGATATTCTCCTTTCAATAGTCTCCAGGCTTCATTTCCTACTTTCCTAAATTCTGCATCAATATCTAAATTCATTAATCTTCATACTTATTTTGTTTTCCAATATAAATTTTAGGTATTTTTAATGAAACCTTCAATTTTATTATATATCATTTTGTTAGCATTTATTTCAATTGAAATCACTTCTTTTCAAAGTTATGTTCTTCATTTTTGCTTTTTCAGATTGATTACACACTTTTATCATCACATCCTCATTCTCCACAAAATAATTTAGAAGTTATATAATGTTTCTCTTATTTTAAAGAATACTGAAATATTTGCAGCATGAATAAATCTTCCTTTGTCTCCTGTCCATTCTGATCACATTAATTCACATGCATATTCTTAATCATGCCTCATTAGTTACTAAAGAAATTTCAATCATTTGCTTTAAACTTTTAATCTTTTTCTGATTTTTAAGCCCTATTTATCCTGACTAACTTTAGTGCTCCATCTACTCTAAAGTCCTCAGGCCATAATTCTAGTCCCTCTGTTTTTAACTCTTCATCCCTTTTGGTATATTCTTCTTTAATATCTACATGTAGTTTTCCAATGGTCCTTAGTCCCTAGTTCACATAATGTCAGCTCCTCATAGATTTTCATGGCCTCTCCAATCAAAGTTGTTTTCATTCCTGTTAAGTTCCAAACCCTACAATTACCACTCAGTTTCAACTTCAAATCACTTTTCTTTGATTGCATACTATTTCTGTTTTTCTAAAGAGTATGCACAAATTTAAATGACAATATTTTTCTCATCTTTCAGATTTATAACTTGCTTGACCAACTACCTGGTGTGTAATTGGGAAAGTAGAAAAGTAGGACAGAATGAATGAATTAATGAACGAGTTGACATAGGCTGATGCCCTATTGTCTGTCTTTGGCTCATTGGAAATTGGCATTCATTCAGTGAGACACTCAAAATTGTTTCCACAAGAAAGTGGCATGCGTTGTATAGTAGATAGTCAGTGATTGATCCTGTTAGATTGAAATAGCACCTGTTTCTCTTTTAATGTATTTTCAGTGCATATCAAGCATGTTTGATAATGCAGGCTTTAATTGTTCTAAATTGGTTTGAGTCCACTGAAATAATAAATGAGGCAATTTTGTCTTGAAAGACAATGGACTTTAATGAGAATATTTCTGTATCTGGCAATTTGCAGTCATAACTTATTTATAGCAGGGTTTATGATTCATCATTACAATTTCTTTCAAATTTTGTAAGAAAAATCATCTTTATGAGTACAAGTGTCTTATTCTGGCAGCTGTTCTTCACTAGCTGATATTTTCTGCAAGCCCTAAACTTAGCATTAGCAGTTTTCAGCTTAATTTTTCTTTGTTTACATTTGGAATATTTCCACCACATAAAAACAGTCTTATCATAAGAATACAAGGAAGAAACATATACATTTGTAAAGGGCTTGTTAGAAAACTCTAGTGTTCTTTGATTCCAGGTAAGTATGTGGGTAGTGAGAATCATCCTTTCCCCATGGTAAGGGCCCATAAAAGGAAACTGCAACAAATTGTTATTTTTTTTTTTTCAAAAGGTTCATTGTGCCCAAAGGGTTTCTTTAGACATATTTGCTTTGTGAAGATTTAGCTACTTCCCAAAGGTTATAAAGAATGGCATTTTTTTTTTTTTTATTGTATTTTCAAGGAACGGTAATCTCTAGTTGCTGGGGAAATATGGGTTGACATTATTGCAACCCTTCAGTAGTCGTTTTAACCAATTTCAATCTCTGTTTACTACTTTTTTTTCCTGTGTTCATCTTTGTCAGATTAATCATGCATCTGTAAGGCAATTTAAGCGCTGAGAAATACCTAATAATTGACTCCCTAAAACTTTATGGGTGTAGACAACATTACCTGGTGAACAATAAAAGGCCCTGAGATAAGAGGCCTTTTATAAGAGAATAAGCCAGGAAGCCTGGCCTGGGGATAAATACCTGTACTCCCAGTGATTTGGGAGACAGAGAGTTGCAAGTTCAAGGGCAGCCTCAGAAAATTTATAAGACCTCAGCAACTTAGTGAGGCCCTATCTCAAAATAAAAAATAAAAAGGCTTGAGGATATAGCTCCATGATAAAGCAGTCCTGGTTTCAATCCTCAGTACAAAAACAAAACAAAACAAAACAAAAAAAAACCATGGGTAAGAGGGTGGCTGCTTGACTTTAATTTGCTCCTACTTCTTTTAAAACTATTTGGCTAAATTAAATTAAATTAATATTCAACTCATATTAATTCCAACATCAGTTTTTTAACATCAATTATTTTCACACACATTAATTTGTCTCATTTTTATGGAAATTAATTCCTATAAATGCAAAACAGGAAAGCCAGGACTTTTCTCAGATGAGTCAAGTAGTGAGAGATCCCCCATCACACAGTACAATAGAGAAGACACAGAACTGATAAGAGCCTTCCCAAAGCAAAAATGTAGAGACAGAGATTTCAACAGAAGATTAAAACAAACACTTTCATGTGCAAACATCAGATGTGAAGCAACCATTGTTCAGAGTGAGAGTATTTCTGTGTAGCCATAAAAGATACCTTTTCATTTAAGTTAATGTCCTTCATGGAAGGACACCAAAATTAGGAGGGAAAACTATACTTTTGGTGAGGAGCAAAATGTCCTGTTTCAGGTACACTACTTACTAGTTTTGGCAAATTAATATGTCCCTCTAAATCTCAGTTTTTCCTTTTTACAAATAAGGTTAATTAAAGAGAATGATTATTCATTTTAATTATTCATTTTTCTATTAGAAAATATTAGAAGTCATTTGCATTGAGGAATATCTGAATCTGAGGAATATCTGAATAATCTGAGGTCTCCTTTCTCAATATGGCTTGTCTTGAACTGTTAGATTTTAGGACCTTTACAACATTATATTATGGTTCTTTCATAAATCATTCTCAGCAGCTTCTTGTCTATGTCTTTGGCTTTAATCATTCATTGCTATGTTAGTAAACTTTTTGTTGCTGTGACAAAATACCTGAGGAAACAACTGAAAGTCAGAAGATATATTTTGGTACACGGTTTCAGAGGTTTCACCATGTTTGACTGGCTCTATTGTTTTAGGCCTGAGACAAGGCAGAACATCATGTCAAAACAGAATGCAGGGTCAAGCTGCTTACCTCATGGAAGCTGAAAAGCAGAGAAAAGGGGATTACATGCAAAATGTGGTACCCAAGGACATACAATCCATACACTGCAACTAGTTTCCATCTCTTAAGTTTCTACCATCTCATAATAGTCAGTTATGAATTTTTCAATGGATTAGTGCATTCATGAGGTCAGAGCCCCCATAATCCAATCACTTTTTCCCACCTCTGAATGTGACTGCCTTGGGACCAAGCCTTCAACATATGAATGTTTGGGGGACATTTATCCAAATCATAACTATTGCTTCCTGAAAACCTGATTCTATAATTTATCTTTAACTTCTTGGTTCTATTTTCAAATTTCCAACTATACATTGGATTCTAAATTTCAATATTGCATTGGTCTTCATGTCTTTTTTTTTTTTTTTTTTTTGGTGCCTGCCATGCTGATTTGTTACTATAGCTCTGTAGTATAATTAAAGGTCTGGTATTGTGATGCCTCTGACTTAACTTGGTAAAGATTGCCTTGGTTATTCCTGGCCTCTTATATTTACAAATGAATTTTATGACTGCTTTTCTTTTTATTTCTATGAAGAATGCCACTGGATCTGTACAGGACTTTTGGTAGTATGGTCAATTTGACAATATAAATTCTGCCTATCTAAGAACATGGAAGATTTTTTTATCTTCTAAGATCTTCCTCAATTTCTTTCTTTATTGTTCTGCAGTTTTCATTGTAGGGGTATTCCACCTCTTTTGTTATATTAATTCCCAAGTATTTAATTTTTTTGAGACTATGGGATAGTTTTCCTGAATTCTCTTTCAGTTGATTCATCATTGCTGTATAGGAATACAATTGATTTATTGGTATTAATTTTATATTCTGCCCCTTTGCTGAATTTACTGATGAGTTCCAGAAGTTTTCTCAAGGAAATTTTTGGTCTTTTAAATATTGGGTCATGTTTTTTGGCAAATAGGGATAGTTTAAACTCTTCCTAAACATATCCCTTTAATTTCTTAGTTTCAACTATGTTGAGTAGAATTGGTGAAATATAGGGCATTCCTTTTTGGTTACAGTTGTTAGAATTATTGTTTTTAATTTTTCTCCATTTAGAATGATGTAGGCCTTAGGTTTAGCATATATAGCTTTTACAATGTTGATGTATGTTCCTATTATCCTTAGTTTTTCTAGTATTTTGTACTTGAATGAATGATGAATTTTGTCAATACTTTTTCTGTATATATTGGGATAATCATGTGATTGTTGTCTTTTGATGTAGTTATTTATTGATTTCTATATTTTTGAACCAACTTTGCATTCCCTAGGATAAAACCCACTTGATCATGGTGCATTATTTTTTAAATATGTTTTTGTATGTGGTTTACCAGTATTTGATTAAGAAATTTTGCATTTATGTTCATCAGGGATATTGGTCTGGAATTTTCCCACATATAGTTATCTCATACTAGACAGAGTTGCCATAAACATACATTGGAGAAAAGATAGCCTCTTTAACAAATGGCGCTGGAAAAAATGGAAATCCATACATAGTATAATGAAATATAACTCCTATATTTCACCCTGCACAAAACTCAACTCAAAATGGATCAAGAACCTAGGCATTAGACCAGAGATCCAGAACCTACTAGAAGAAAATGTAGGGCCAACTTCCAGTATGTCAACTTAGGAACCAAGTTCCTCAACAAGACTCATAAAGTGCAATAAGTAAAATCAAGAATCAATAAATGGCATGGTATCAAGCTGAAAAGCTTCTTCAAAGCAAAGAATCAAGGATATGAAAAAAGAGTCTACAGAGTCGGATAAATTCTTTGCCACCTGCACTTTAGATAGAACATTTATTTCCAGAATGTATAAAAAAAAATCTGAAAACACTTAGCACCAAAAACCCCCCCAAAAAACAAAACAAAACAAAACAAACAAAAAAAAAAAACCAAATACCCCAATGAATAAATGGACAAAAGAACTAAACAGGCTCTTCACAGAATAAGAAATATGAATGGTCAACAAATACATGAAAAAATGTTCAAAGCCCCGAATAATTAGAGAAATGTAGATTAAAACTATACTGTAAGTCCATTTCACTCCATTCAGAATGGCAATTACCAAGAATAAAAGTAACAATAAACGTTGGTGAGAATTTTGGGGAAAAAGTACCCTCATCCATTGCTGGTTGGACTGCAAATTGGTGCAACCACTCTGGAAAGCAGTATGGAGATTCCTCAGAAAACTTGGAATTGAACCACCGTTTGACCCAGTTATCCCACTCCCCAGTATATACCCAGAGGACTTAAAATAAGCATACTAAATTGATGCAGCCATGTCAATGTTTATAGTAGCTCAATTTACAATAGCTATGCTATGAAACCAACCTAGGTGCCCTTCAGCAGATGAATGGATAAAAAAATGTGGTATATATACACAATGGAATATTAGAGAAAAATGAAATTGTGACATTTCCAGGTAAATGGATCTTGAGACTATCATGCTATATGAAGTAAGCCAATCCTCAAAAACTGCATTTCTGATATGTGGATGCTAACACACAACAAACGGGGGGTGGTGATGAAAGAATAGAATTTCAATGGATTAGACAAAGGGGGAAGAATGGAAAGGAAGGGGCATGTGAATTAGAAGGACAGTAGACTGAATCAGACATAACTTTCTTATGTTCATACATGAATATTCAACCAGTGTAACTCTACATCATGTACAACCACAAGATTGGGATATACATGGAGTACTCCATGTACTCCATGTATATATGTCAAAATACACTCTACTGTCATGTATATCTAAATAAAAACAAATAAAATAATAAATAGAGAAGACACAGATTCAAGAAATGTTGAGAAGACATAAATAAATAAATAGACATATACATATACATATGGGTATATATATATATATATATATATATATATATATATATATATATATATGAATTTATATGTGGTGATGGGGCTTTCACTTTCTGAATGGCTTCTCAGTGGGATATACATTTTTTTAACTTTCTTTTCACCCAGATCAAAAGGACCCCTGGATCTCTATATTTTTTTCCACATTGATATATATTTCTATAATCAGAAATGGCAAATTTCAAATATAATCAGCTATTGACGAAGCCTCAGATTCAATTTGGAATTCAGATTTTTTCCTTATTAGTACATTCATCATTATGTTGTTCATAATTGAAAACTAGTGAGTGGGAGTTATTGTGAGGGGTTGAAAAAGTAAAAGACATTTCTTTCATGGAAATAATGTTCTAGTTGGTCAGGTATAACTGTGACTGATGGTTAAGAACAAGTGAATATTCATTAATATAAATTTGTAGGCAATCATTGATAAAGTGGGGCCTGAATGGTCTTACAAGAAAAGCAAGCATTAACAGTTGTGAATAGGAAGTATGCTAGAAGATGGAGCAAAGTTTCAGAAGGTACCACATCATGACCCTGAGAAGCAAAGTAAAAAGTACCATGGAATGCGCTAAGGAAAAGAGAACCTGCCTCTTGATGGATTTCTTTTTCAAGAGCAGTTCATGTAAGTCTGTATTTCTTTGAGATAGTCTCTTTTATATCTCCATTTTCTTAGAACATTTGGCAATGGATTACTGCTACAAATTAAATATTCATCTTAAATATTATTAAAAATGTGGAAAATAGTCATTGTCACAACACTATTTCTAGAGTAGAAGCTAAAATATTATAAATATGATTTAAGAAATAAGTAACATCAAGGTGTATGCGAAGGGCAGTAAGTTTGCTTTTTGAAATGGCCAATTTAATTCAGCATGAAATTGGCTATATCAAAATAAATGTATATTTGGATATCCAGTTTTCCCAACAAACTGTCAAAGAGACAAATCCTTGCTGTATATTCTTGGCACACAGTGGAAGATTGGTTGATTATATATTTTATTTTTATTTCTGGGTTGTCTATTCTGTTCTATTGGTCTGTATGCACATTTTTATACCAACACAGTATTGTTTTCATTAGTATAGTTAGCAAACATTTGAAACCAGGAAGTGTGGTATCTCAGCTTTGTTTTTCCTTGAGATTGTTTTGGGTATTTAATAATAATAAGTTTTTAAGAGAGAGAGAATTTTGACATTTATTTTTTAGTTTTCGGCAGACACAACATCTTTGTTTGTATGTGGTGCTGAGGATCGAACCCGGGCCACACGCATGCCAGGCGAGCGTGCTATCGCTTGAGCCACATACCCAGCCCCTGTTTTGGGTATTTAAACCTGTGATTTCATATTGATTTTAGAAAACTTTTTCTTTTTTGTAAAAATACTAATAGATTTTGACAGAGAATTTACTAAATTTATAGATAGCATGAAATATTATGGACATTTTTACAACATTAATTATTCCAGTCTAATAACACTACTTGTCTTTCTTTTAATTTGTTTCATTATACTTTTTTTAATCAATGTTTTATGTTTAGTATGTACATTTTAATTTCCTTGAAAATACATTTAATCCTCAGTATAGCCATTGAGCATGATGATAGCTGTGAGCTTTTCATATTTGGCTAATAATATGTTGGGATAAGGTAATTTTCTTTTCCACTTAAGTTTATTGAGAGTTTTTAAATCTTGAAGGTATTGAATTTTGTCATACCTTTATGATTCTTAAGAATCATGATTCTTATCCTTTATTCTGTAAATGTGATACATCACATTAAATGAATTGTATATGTTTCACTATTTTTGTATCCTAGGGATAAATCCCACTTAATTTTAGGATGTGATGCTTTCTTTAAGAAATGTTGAGAAAACTGTATGTATACATGTTAATTAATAAAATGGTACCCTTACTTTGTATCATGCACAAAAATCAATTCAAAATGGATTAACAACTTATATTTAAGACCTGGAACTGTAAAAGTCCTTTAAGAAAACATATGGGCAAAGCCTCATGACATTGGTCTTGATAATGATTTTTTGGATATAAAACCAAAACTATAAACACTATAAGCCTATAAGAAAAATAGAAAAGTAGAATGATATACCAGACAAAATAAAATTTGAACCTCGAAAGAAAGAAAGAAACAATCAGCAGAGTTTAGAGACAATTTTTAAAACCATGCATTTAGTAAAGGGCTAATAATCAAAATATCAAAAAATATTCAAAGAACTCAGTAGCAAAAGCAAAACAAAAACACAAACACCACCAAAAAAAAAAAAACTGGTTACAAAAAAGCAAAGGACTTTAATAGGCATTCTTTTCAAAGGAGCATGCAAATGGTCAATAAGTAAATGGAAATGAAAACCATGATGGGATATTATCTCGCATCTGCTAGCATGGCTATAAAAACATAAAAATTCAAGGATGTGGGGCAATTGGAATTATTTTACATTATTGGTGAAAATGTAAGGTGATGCAGCCATTGTGAAAAACAATGTGGAGTTACCTGAAAAAAATAAAAATAAAATTACTATATGGTCTAGCAATCTCACTTTTGGGAATACATCCAAAGAATGGAAATCAGGATGTGGAAGAGATATCTGCAGTTCCATGTTCACTGAAGTATTATTTTCAATACCCAAGACATGTTAAAAACATAAAAGTCAATTGATGAATGTGAATGAATACAGGAAATATGATGTTCATACATATAGTAGAATATTACTCAGCTTTTAAAAAAAAGGAAAGAAATCTTGCCATTTGCAAAAGCATTAATATATTTTAAGGTTATAATGCTAAGTTAATAAGCCCAAATAGCAGTATAATGATTGTGTCTTAGGAGAGGGAGAAATGGGACTTGCTGTTTAATGGATATAACATTTCAGTTATGTCATATGAATATCTCCTAAAATTTTATTGTACAACACTGTGCCTATAGTTAACAAGAATGTATTGTGTGCTTAAAAGTTTAAAAGGATAAATCTCATGTTGAATTCTTATCACCAAAATTAAAAATATCAAAGTAAAATAAATAATTAAACTAAAATCTGTATCAAACTATTCTGATTTTCACTAGTGCTCATGATCATCACACAACAGCTGTTAAGGGCAAACCGATGCAAGTGAAATGGAGAACAATATTTGAGAAACAGAAATACATTATAGTTCTCTCACTGGAAGCAGCTCTACATTGATTCATGAACCTCTACAATGAACTTTCTTCCTAGTGCTTTGCTTTTGAATTCTCTGATTTGCAGATAACCAGCAGTCTTTTGTATTTTTTTTAAACTTATTTTTTAATATTTATTTTTTAGGTGTAGATGGACACAAAAATAATGCCTTTATTTTTATGTGGTGCTGAGCATCCAACCTGGGTCCTGCCTGTGCAAGGTGAGCGCTCTACCGCTGAGCCACAATCCCAGTCCCTTTCGTACTTTTTTTGAGAAACAAAATGTTACAGAGAAAATATAAAAACAGTGTTCTATGACCAACCTTCAGCTATCTGAAGAATCCTGGGCTTATCCTTTTTCACTTATGAAAAATGTATCATGGCTGATATTATTATAAACATCTCTTTTAGTATATGCTGTCATAAGAACGAGATAATAAGGTGCTTAGTAAATTCAGATATAATCTTTCTTCTACATTTTATGGCATAAAATGAGATTCATTTTCCAAAACTTATTCCCAATATCACCTGTTCAACTCTTCTACAGCAGCCCTACATTTTTCATCTGGGTTCCTCTAGTGCTTTTTTTCATGTTGCAGTGTGTTTTATTAGTTTTATGTGTACATATGTTTTTTTACAACACTGAATTTTGTGTCTTACACATATTTAATAATTTACTACATATTTACTACACCTTTAACTTTATTTGTTTACATGAAATTATTTGATCTTTGGGTAAAGACCTTCCTCTACTCAACTTCAACTATGTTTCAAATGCATATATTTAATCTTAATAAAAAAATATTTTTATCCATTTTATTTTTAGTGGGGTTGTGTTTATTCACTTCTAAATCTTTGAACATAATTATCTAAATATTCTGTATGGCTATTGAATTGAATCTGTGCTTGATAATCGACTTCACTTTACATGCCATTTATTAATGACAATTTTAGAGAAAAAATATCTTGTTTTACCAGCTTTCAGTAGCTCTAGTACACTTTGCTTGTAAACATGAGGAATGCCAATAAAAAGAGGATTAGAGTTTAGGGGTATAAACTTTCTTATCTAGAAACAGTGATTACTGTTTCTAGAATCTTTGAAACAAATTCCTCCATCATTTGCATTGAGATGATAGTATTGCACCATAGTTGAGGCTATGAAGAGAATAGTAGAAAAGGGCAATATTCTTTTTATGAAAAATGACATGGTGGTTTCTGTGGGGAAAAATGAACTTTTATAGGTATCACATCTAGAACATTTTGAAGGGGCTTTAAAACTGCCTATAGTAACATTCTATAAAGTACATATAAAAATGATTGAAAAGAAAGGTTTAAGAAAAATCCATAAAATTTTAGTTTTACTATAAATATCTTTAGAATCAGTCGCCCAGTGTATTTACATTGAGTTGAATGGATTCCTCAATCTTGTTTTAGCACAACAATCATGATAAACATTGGTAGAGGTTAATGGAGATAATTGCCCACTTCAGCTACTGCTGCTGACAGATAAAAATCCCTAGTAAAGAAACGATTGCAGCCAAGAGCATAATCACTCTGCCCCAGGGACCTTTAAAGTATTAATCAAATTGTTTTTGTTAGTCATTTTAAACAATTACCTTCACTGTTCGAATAGAAATGATCATGATCTATTAAAGAAACAATTTATTTTCCATCTTTACACATATGCATGCCAGGCTCTCTCTTTCACTTATTTTACAAATATTATCTCCTTTATTTCATAGGAAACTCCAAGCTATCTTATTCCACTCAGTCTGATCAAAATACCACAGACTGGTAACTTATACATGGCAGAAATACCTTTCTCGCAGTTCTGGAGGCTGGGAAGTTCACTATCAAGATGCTGACAGATGGGCTGGGGCTGTAGCTCAGTGGCAGAGCATGTGTGAGGAACCGGGTTTGATCCTCAGCACCACATAAAAAAAATAAATAAAGACACGCTCTCCATTTGCAACTATAAAAAAATTAAAACCATCTATACTATAAAAAAATTAAAAAGATGCTAACAGACATGGTTCCTGGAGAGAATCTGATTTTTGTAGACAACAACTTTTTGCTGTGTCTTCACATGAAGGAAGGGGCAGAACAGCTCTCTAGGGCCGCTTTAAAATGTCAGAAATCATGCATGAGGATTTCACCCTGAGGATTTAACCAACATCCAAGCACCCCTCCTCCTAATAACATAACTTTGAAGGTTAAGATTTAAACATGTAATCCATGGGGGACTATAGTGCATGTGATGAGGGTTCTGATTTTCTCCACTTTGTAAATGAGGATACTGAGAACCTAGCGTGGTCAACTAATTTGTCTGAATTATTGTGGTTAAGTGGAGGACCCTACTTATAGATTCAGGTAATCTGCCTCGATCTGTGTTCCCAAATGATACCTGCCCTAACTCCAAGTTGAATGTATTCTTTGTTAACTTGTGTAGTTTTAATATTGTTGTTTTGTCCTTAATTATGGAAATCTTCATGACAGAACTTTTGGTAGTTGAAAAGGCCATACAGTTGATCTGCCCAATGTTAGGGCAGATACATTCACACACAAACACAAAAAAATTCAAGTTGATTAATGATACACTTTTTGGAATAGTAGCTAATTGTTTTTACTGTAGTAAAATGTGCATAAAAATGAATATTAAGTATTTTTAAGTTCAGAGTTCAGTGGCATTAACTACATTCACATTGGGTTCCCATCACTAACATCCATCTGCAGAACATTTTCACTATTCCAAACTGAAACTTTGTATCCATTAAACAATAATTTCTTCCATCCCCAATCCCTGGCAGCCCCCAGTCCACTTCCTGTCTCTATGAATTTGACTACTCTCTGTATCTCACATAAATGGAAGTTTGCAGAATATGTCCTTTTGTGTCTGGCCTGTTTCATTTCACATAATGAGATGAAATATGTCTTCAGTGTTCATCTATGTGTCATAATTTTCTTCCTTTAATAAACAGTATTTTCTTGTGTGGATACACCGTATTTTGTTTATCTACTCATCCTTTCTATTATTGATGGGCATTTGGGTTATTTGCATCTTTTAACTATTGTGAATAATGCTTCTAGGAAAGTTGATTCTAGTTGTTGCTTTTAATTTTTTAAATATATAACCATAATTGAAATTGCTGAATCATGTGTAATTGTATGTTTAATCCTCTTAAGGAATTGATCTACTGCATTCCACAGTCATTTTCTTCCTTCCTTCCTCCTTGTTCCCACTTTCCTTTCCTTTTGCAGAGTAGTGTGAAGTATCTTCTATACAGTGTCATATTTATAAGCCTAAGGGAGTATTGACCACTGATACTCATAGAAATTTGTCTTCTTTTAAGCATAGAAGGTTCAGGATTCTGTTAAGATAAAGAACATCATCTGTTCTTCCCTGAGTACCCTCCCTTGCTTTAGTCCCCCAAACCCTATAGCTATTAAGTCATATAGAGATAGGGAAATAATTGATGCCATGTAATTTTAGAACCATGGGAAAGTTGGAGCTAGAAGGTATAAACAATTAAATCTTTCCAGAGCAAGCAGATATGCAGAAATGAGATAATTGCATTTATGAAGGAAATCTAATTACTTAAGAATTAATAGATTCCTCTCTCCACTGGAATGAATCAGATACAATCTGGATTTGTATTTTAGATTCTGACATTAGATAAATATATGGTATTCAGCTTAAATTTAATAATTAGCAGTTACTGATTTATAGAAGATTTGAGAAGATATATACACACATATACCCAAGTGAGCATTCAGATGTGATAGACATAAATGAGCAAAGCATGTGCCATATGAGCCAAATGGAAAGAAGGTAGAAGAGGAAGAGGATGAGTTCATAATATCAAGTGCTCCTCAACAGTAAATAAAAAAGGTTTGCTATAGCATTTTGGATTCCCAATATTTTTATTTTGTTAAACTGTTTCTGCAACATTAACTGGCTTCATAAATAGTGCAAATGTAAACTTTCCCATAGATAAAGAAACTGTGCAACATCATTGTATTTTGAGTGTTTTGCTTATTGAAATAAGCAAGGTTGTAGGACGGCTGCTGATGGTTCTCCATCTTCGCATATCACTTCAAAATTTGTGTGTAGTAATTTGTGATTATAGCTAATTTCCCCAGGAGCCTGGGTTTAGCTGTTGTCAGTTATGAGCAAGAGATTCTGAGGAGTATCCCTCTAGGAATTCCTCCTAAGCATCTTGAGCGCTCAGCAGGAGCCAAGGGCAAGTGAGCTGAACAATGATGCTTAATATCACTTTGCTGTAGTGTGCTTTGTACTTGTTCTAGAGTAAACATATTATGCTGCAGTCTCTTTTAAGGGCCCAGATGGGCAATATAATGAGTGCATACCAATATGCACTATGTCATGTCATGTCCAGTGACTTTGCAAAGATGTTTTCCTCTACTTAATATGTTGCCTTGTCGCCATCTCTTATGTGTCAAAAGATAGTCAATTTCCTCCACTGGGTAGCTTTTCCTGATTTCACAGACTGAGTAAAGAGTCTGTACTCCCACAGAGCTTGTGCTACCGCATCAGACCCATTGGTTTCCAAAATAGGTTATGAAGCTTCAAAGCAAATACTATAATTCATCATTTTATTTCAGCCTACTACCTGACACACATTATGCACTTTAGTAACTATTGTTTAATTAAACTAACCTTCTAGAATTATGAAAGAAAATATCATTGCAGCAGGCAGCCTCTGAAATGGTTCCAAGAGAGTCCCACCTTCTTGTATTCATTCCATTGTGTGGGCTGATCAAGTCACTTGCCTGTAAAAAACAGAATAAGGCAAAATAAATGGGATGCCCCTTATGATACTATCTTTGAAAGGACCATTGCTACGACCCATGCAACATCAATAGAGTATCTTGAGTGGAGGAGACAGGAGATGGAGAGAAACAACAACAACAACAACAAAAAAAAACAGAGACATTTTTAAGCAAGCTGGGACCAGGTGGGACACTGCCCTCTGATTGAGGAACAGTAACCTAGAACTAGCTCTGAAAGTTTATTATATAGGGTCTTACAATTAGGAAGTTAAACTATAGGGGCATTATAAATTGTTCAAGGCTTATGATTTATCAAGAGGCTTCTTTGTGCACTAAAATGTAACAGAGCTAGAAACATTTTTTGCTGCATCCTACTGTTGCAGAACTAGGCATTTTCTGTTACATCTAGGAAACCCATTGTCCTGGGAATTCTGATAATTGTTAGCCTCACAGCCTCAGAGAGTCAAGGCAAATAACATACTTGCCTTTGGCAAAAAAATGTTTTCCAGGCTTGACTTTTGCTGACCCTGCAGGATCAGCTGGTGATCTGGGGCTTATCCACTCTCCACAGATGTTGCATTCTGCACAGAATCTCCCTCACCCTCTTGCTTGAACATTCTGCTGAAGTAAGCTCTCATGAGAGCTACCCTATGGAAAAAGGTCACATGGCAAGGTGCAATGGGTAACTTCTAGTCTCCTTAGTAAGAAACTGAGGTTCTTAGTCTTCTGTCTGATGAGTACAGGAATCCTGGTAATAATTATGTAAATGATCTTGGGATAACATTTACCCCATTCAAGCATTAAGGTGACTGTAGTACATGTTGACAACTTGATTGCAGCTTTGTAAAGATCCATGGTCAGAGGACCTACACATAATAAATCCTGCTGTTTTCGTCACAAGGTTTTTGAGTATTTGTGATATCTATCTATCTATCTATCTATCTATCTATCTATATATAGTCATTATGCCAGTAGACTGCAAAATTGTTTATTTGATAAGACAGGAGATATCAATAGTCTTGATGTGTTATATGAAAATCTTGGAAATTTTCCAGAAACAAGGAGGCTTTGTAATAGGCATTCAGATAAAATAATAAGCTAAGCTAAAGAGGGTGAATTGTCCTTGTGAAAACAATGGTATTTCAATGTCTTAGTCTGTTGATGCTACTGTAACAGAGAACCATAGATTGGGTAGCTTAAATAATAAACATTTATTTTTCACAGTTCTGGAGGATGGTGTTTAAAAAATCAAGACCTAACAGATTTGGTGTTGAGTAAGGGCCAGTGTTTTAGTCTGCTCTTTTTATCCCCCCCTGTGGTGACTGAAAGATCCGACAAGAACAATGTTAAGGAGGAAAAGTTTATTTGGGGGTGCAGAGTTTCAGAGGTCTCAGTCCATAGATGGCCAACTTCATTCCTTGGGGTGTCAGATGAGACTGATCATGGTGGATGAGTGTAGAAGAGGGACTCAGCTCATGTGGTGATCAGGAAGCAGAGGAGAGACTCCACTCACCAGATACAAAATATATACTCCAAAAGCAGGTTTCCAAAGCCCACCTCCCAATGAGATTACTAATCTCATTCATGAGAGTTCTGTTCCTATAACCTAATAAACTCTCAAAGTCCCTTTTCCTAATACCACCACCTGGGGTTATAATTTTAACATATAAAATTTGGCAGGGACACAAACATTCCATCTGTAGCACCCAGCATTTGAACTTTATGATCTTTAAGACTAATATAAGATGGTGTTCTTTTAGAGTAAACATCACTAATTTCTTACCAGTAATAATAGAACTACAAAATCCTTAGGTAGAAATATGTGCAAACCTGTACCCTAGATTCTTAATGGAGTGTCTTGACTATGATTATCTATTTTGGATGTTTTCCCCATGACAATATTATCATTAAGCTGATTTTGGATAGTATACCATAAGCATAAAATAAGGCAAAATGAAATGAAGATGAAATCTTAAGGGGATTTAGAATTCAGATTCTAAATTCCCTTTTCTCCTAATATAACCACAAATATGATCCAAAGACAACTTTATACTTAGTAATATTGCTTAATAATCCTTAAATAATAATTTAGTAAATTTAACATGTCAGAATTTGTTTAAAAAGGAAATCAATGTATCTTCAAGTCACTCTAAATAGTAATATAATCATTTTATTAAAAAATGTAAAAATAAAGTGTATATTTTTTTTCAAAATTTAAAGAGAATAATCATGGATTTCATAAAATATTCTTTGCATTATCAGTATTTTACAAATGTGCTTACCAAAGATTGAGCTAAAAATAAAATAGGATATACCACAATCACTGAAAGAAGCTTGAATCAAATAAATATTTTAAAACAATGAAATATGAGTCAATAACATCCAAATTATCCTGAATGAATATGTGTGGCCAAAGAAATTTGAATGGAATCCCAGATATTTTATTATTTGCACACAAATACTTGAAAAGTAAAAACATAATTTACTTGGACATCTTCCCACAGTAAACAAAAAAAATTGTGTTGAAGGCTATAAACAATTCTAATATGTAACATATATAACAGAAACATTTTATACTACATGCAATTTTTAAAAAGTATCCTGACTTATCTAAACATTGAAATCTTGGACCAAGTTCAGTAAATAATCTCGCAATATATTTTCATCTTACAAAAAAAAAAAAAAAACACACTATGATTCAAAACACACATCATAGCCAGGTGTGGTGGCACGTGCCTATAATCCCTGCTACTCCAGAGGCTGATACAGCAGGATTACAAGTTTGAGGCCATCCTCAGCAATTCAAAATAAAAATAAAAATGTCTGGAGATGTAGCTCAGGAGTAGAGTTCCCCTGTGTTAGATACTCAATACTGCAACAGAACAAAAGAAAACAAAATCAAAAAATGAACAAACACAAACAATCCAAAGGAAGATGAATGGAGGAAGAAGAATGGGTAGGGAGGAGGGAAGGGAAAACAGAACAGTGGGCAGGGGTGTGGGAATTGAAATCAAATTCCATGCATGTATGATTTTGACAAAATGAGCCCAACTACTATGTATAATTATAGTGCTCTAATTAAAAATAAAAACATTCAATAAACATTGAGTCAAAGGAGATGACATTTAAAAAAATGAACAAACAAATAAAAAACCCCAGAGTCATAAAATTTGGAAATGGAAGTATTCAAAAAATATCATCTGATCTCAGCTTTTCAATAACTTGCTATTCATTTGAACTATCTTCTTAAAATATGCATGCATATATAAATATATATGTGTGTGTGAATATATGATATGTATTATATAGATATATAAACACATACACACACACACACACATATATATATATATATGTATATATACACACATATACAAATTCTATGTACATGCTTGTAAATTATTTCCAATTTCAGACACTCTCCCTACTGCAGCAATGTTGGGACATGTACATGTGTACATATTTGTTCCTGCACAATACCTGGCACAAACTTACAAACATGCATATTGTATTTGTGAATAAGGTTACTCAGTTTTATTTCTGTGTACTTAAAATGAAGATGGAAAGAAGATAACCAAATTATTTCTGTATCTTGGAATTTAGAATCATTGATACCCTTGAGCTTATTGTCTTCCAGAAGAGCAGAAATTCCATTAAAAACAATGCCAAAGTGTTTTTGTAACAGCAGGTGAAGGAAGGAAATGATGCATGTTTTGTTGGATTAAGAGATTCCAGACACCATTAAAATCTCTTATCATAAGTCTTCACAATATTGGTCAAATTTGAAGTGTTTTATTACATTAATGTGTTAAGTGAGGCAGAAAGAATATGAGTAATTCTCCTAAGAATACATGACAAATGTTATATATGGAGAAATACAAAAAATCTCTGTATGATTTCTAAACTTAGGTTCTTTCCACTGTATTGTGATGTTGGTCCTTCATTGATCACCTCTTTTCCTTCTAAGAAAAAGAAGGTAATATGTGCTTAGTTTGAAATCTAACTATAAATTATTAAAACATAATTCTGTGGAGCTAACATTAATATCTGAGATTCTGTTATTGTTTATTCTGTAAATGAACAAGTTAAAAGACTGAAAGATTGCAGAGATGGACACAAAATTATTGATGGTTATCATGTAGCTGGAGTTCAACTTTGAGATTCAGCTGGTGAGTAGGTAGTTTGTATCATCTTTTCTTGGTATAATGTAGAGAGATAAGAGGAACAAGCTCAAACTAGAACCAGATAGATTCCTTAAAAATAGGGAACTCACAGCTGGGCATGAGATAGGATGATAACTAACACATCTTATGGGAAATATCCTAGAAACACAAGTATTCAATGGTCTACATTGTATTTGCAGAAGCAAGACATATACTCCGAAATTGTGATATAAGATTGACACTGGCAAGAATACCATTGTATACAGTTTACTATTTATACAAACAATATCTATTTCACAAGTATCCTTTGAGGTGTGTCTTATTATTTCCATTTTCCAGATGAGGAAACTAAAGCCTAGAAAGTTCTCATAAATTACAAAATTATCTATGCAAAACCGAATTAAATGACATGAATTGTATGAAAGAGTATACAAGATTTTAGGGCAGCAAGGAGGTGTTTGGCTTGGAAAGAAAAAAGACCTCAATTTTATTTCTTTTCTTTGGATTTCTCAGCAACAAGAATGTGCATGGGTCATATAGGGAGCAATGGAGAGCCTGTATCCAATAAGAGAACAATGTGCCTGGTATGGTAATAAGCCGGATGCTAATTTCAATCATTTAGTTTTGAAGGAAGGAGATGGAAATTGAAGAGGAAAAGAATTGTCAAATAATATGGTTTCCTCATCAAATTTATCTCATTATTATTATCTACAATATTTCATATTAAATTTTGCTCATATTTTTTCCAAAACCTTTTATGTATTTTTTTTCCATTTCCCTTACCCCTATCAGTGGATTCTTCATCACTTAATCTTTTCTATAAAATTATGAATTTTTAGCTTCATTCTCCTTCAAATTCCTCACACTGTTTTGGGAACTCTAATTCAAACTTTAAATATTCTTATTGCTGAGAAGTTGATAAAAGAAATGTAATAAGAAGGGAAAAGAAAAGGGGGAGTAAATGCTCGTCTTTTGTTTCTTTTTTAAAAGTTTCAACTGAATTTCTTTCTTCAGATGGTCTCTTAGGAGGTATAGTTGGCAATGGATTCATTCTAAAATTAACTAAGCAAAGCCAAGATCATTAATTATGTGTTACTTCCATTCATTCTTCCTTTATAAGGCTGCACATGGGGTCATGTTACCACGGTAGCCTAAAATGCGGAAAGGCATTCATTAGCAAAACTCTCACAAAACTCTTTGACCTGAGTGACCAGAAACTGTACAACAGTAGGAAAGCTACAAAATAAACTAAATCCTAAATTAAGATAAATTTCACAAATTGGGGTACACAGATTGCAGAATCACATCAGTTACACATCCACTGATTTACATATTGCCATACTAGTGTCTGTTGTATTCTGATGCCTTTCTTATCTTCTACTATCCCCCCTCCCCTCCCCTCCCCTCCCCTCTTCTCTCTCTACCCCATCTACTGTAATTCATTTCTCCCCCTTGGTTTTTTTTTCCCCTTTCCCCTCACTTCCTCTTGCATGTAATTTTGTATAACCATGAGGGTCTCCTTCCATTTTCATGCAATTTCCCTTCTCTCTCCCTTTCCCTCCCACCTCTCGTCCCTGTTTAATGTTAATCTTCTTCTCATGCTCTTCCTCCATACTCTGTTCTTAGTTACTCTTCTTATATCAAAGAAGACATTTGGCATTTGTTTTTTAGGGATTGACTAGCTTCACTTAGCATAATCTGCTCTAATGCCATTCATTTCCCTGCAAATTCTATGATTTTGTCATTTTTTAATGCAGAGTAATACTCCATTGTGTATAAATGCCACATTTTTTTTTTATCCATTCGTCTATTAAAGGGCATCTAGGTTGGTTCCACAGTCTTGCTATTGTGAATTGTGCTGCTATGAACATCGATGTAGCAGTGTCCCTGTAGTATGCTCTTTTTAGGTCTTTAGGGAATAGACCGAGAAGGGGAATAGCTGGGACGAATGGTGGTTCCATTCCCAGCTTTCCAAGAAATCTCCATACTGCTTTCCAAATTGGCCGCACCAATTTGCAGTCCCACCAGCAATGTACAAGTGTATCCTTTTCCCCACATCCTCGCCAGCACTTGTTGTTGTTTGACTTCCTAATGCCTGCCAATCTTACTGGAGTGAGATGGTATCTTAGGGTGGTTTTGATTTGCATTTCTCTGACTGCTAGAGATGGTGAGCATTTTTTCATGTACTTGTTGATTGATTGTATGTCCTCCTCTGAGAAGTGTCTGTTCAGGTCCTTGGCCCATTTGTTGATTGGGTTATTTTTTTTTATTATTGTTTAATTTTTTGAGTTCTTTGTATACTCTGGATATTAGGGCTCTATCTGAAGTGTGAGGAGTAAAGATTTGTTCCCAGGATGTAGGCTCCTTATTTACCTCTCTTATTGTTTCTTTTGCTGAGAAAAAACTTTTTAGTTTGAGTAAGTCCCATTTGTTGATTCTACTTATTAACTCTTGTGCTATGGGTGTCCTATTGAGGAATTTGGAGCCCGACCCCACAGTATGAAGATCAGATCGTAGCCAACTTTTTCTTCTATCAGACGCCATGTCTCTGATTTGATATCAAGCTCCTTGATCCATTTTTAGTTAACTTTTGTGCATGGCGAGAGAAAGGGATTCAGTTTCATTTTGTTGCATATGGATTTCCAGTTTTCCCAGCACCATTTGTTGAAGATGCTATCCTTCCTCCATTGCATGCTTTTAGCCCCTTTATCAAATATAAGATAGTTGTAATTTTGTGGATTGGTCTCTGTGTCCTCTATTCTGTACCATTGGTCCACTCGCCTGTTTTGGTACCAGTACCATGCTGTTTTTGTTACTATTGCTCTGTAGTATAGTTTGAAGTCTGGTATTGCTATACCGCCTGATTCACACTTCCTGCTTAGAGTTGTTTTTGCTATTCTGAGTCTTTTATTTTTCCACATGAATTTCATGATTGCTTTATTCATTTCTACAAGAAATGCCATTGGGATTTTGATTGGCATTGCATTAAGCCTATAGAGAACTTTTGGTAATATCACCATTTTGATGATGTTAGTTCTACCTATCCATGAACAGAGTATATTTTTCCATCGTCTAAGATCTTCTATTTCTCTCTTTAGGGTTCTGTAGTTTTCATTGTATAAGTTTTTCACCTCTTTTAAGTTAGGTTTATTCTCAAGTATCTTATTTTTTTTTTTGAGGATATTGTGAATGGAGTGGTTGTCCTCATTTCCATTTCAGAGGATTTGTCGCTGATGTACAGGAATGCCTTTGATTTATGCGAGTTGATTTTATATCATACCGCTTTGCTGAATTCATTTATTAGCTCTAATAGTTTCTTTGTAGACCGTTTTGGGTCTGCTAGGTATAGAATCATGTGTGCTGCAAATAGTGATAATTTAAGTTCTTCTTTTCCTATTTTTATGCCTTTAATTTCTTTCGTCTGTCTAATTGCTCTGGCCAGTGTTTCAAGAACTATGTTGAACAGAAGTGGTGAGAGAGGGCATCCCTGTCTTGTTCCAGATTTTCGAGGGAATGCCTTCAATTTTTCTCCGTTCAGAATGATGCTAGCCTGAGGCTTAGCATAGATAGCTTTTACAATATTGAGGTTTATTCCTGTTATCCCTAGTTTTTCTAGAGTTTTGAACATAAAGGGATGCTGTACTTTGTTGAATGCTTTTTCTGCATCTATCGAGATAATCATATGATTCTTATCTTTAAGTCTATTGATGTGGTGAATAACATTTATTGATTTCCATATATTGAACCAGTCTTGCAGCCCAGGGATGAATCCTACTTGATCATGGTGCACAATTTTTTTGTACCCGAATCGCCAGAATTTTATTGAGGATTTTTGCATCTAGGTTCATTAGAGATATTGGTCTGTAGTTTTCTTTCTTTGAAGCGTCTTTGTCTAGTTTAGGAATCAGGGTGATGTTGGCCTCGTAGAATGAATTTGGAAGTTCTCCCTCTTTTTCTATTTCCTGGAATAGCTTGAAAAATATTGGTATTAGTTCTTCTTTAAAGGTTTTGTAAAACTCTGCTGTATACCCATCCGGTCCTGGGCTTTTCTTAGTTGGTAGTCTTTTGATGGCTTCTTCTATTTCCTCAATTGATATTGGTCTGTTTAGGTTGTCTATATCCTCCTGACTCAATCGGGGCAGATCATATGACTTAAGAAATTTATCGATGCCTTCACTATCTTCTATTTCATTGGAGTATAAGGATTCAAAATAATTTCTAATTATGTTCTGTATTTCTGAAGTGTCTGTTGTGATATTGCCTTTTTCATCCCGTATGCTAGTAATTTGAGTTCTCTCTCTTCTTCTCTTCCTTAGCATGGCTAAGGGTTTGTCGATCTTATTTATTTTTTCAAAGAACCAACTTTTAGTTTTGTCAATTTTTTCAATTGTTTCTTTTGTTTTGATTTCATTAATTTCAGCTCTGATTTTAATTATTTCTTGCCTTCTACTTCTTTTGCTGTTGTTTTGCTCTTCTTTTTCTAGGATTTTGAGATGAAGAGTGAGATCATTTATTTGTTGGTTTTTTCTTTTTTTAAGGAAATGAACTCCAAGCAATGAATTTTCCTCTTAGAACTGCTTTCATTGTGTCCCATAGATTCCTATATGTTGTGTCTGTGTTTTCATTTATCTCTAAGAATTTTTAAATTTCCTCCTTGATTTCTTCTATAACCCATTGATTATTCAGTAACCTATTGTTCATTCTCCAAATGATGCATAATTTTTCCTTCCTTCTTTTATCGTTGATTTCCAGTTTCATTCCATTATGATCAGATAAGATGTATGGTATTATCTCTACTCCTTTATAATGTCTAAGAGTTGCCCTGTGACATAATATACGATCTATTTTTGAGAAAGATCCATGTGCTGCTAAGAAAAAAGTGTAACTGCTCGATGTTGGGTGGTATATTCTATATATGTCAATGAAGTCTAGGTTATTGATTGTATTATTGAGTTCTATTGTTTCTTTATTCAACTTTTGTTTGGATGATCTGTCCAGTGGTGAGAGAGGTGTGTTGAAGTCTCCCATAATTATTGTATGGTGCTCTATTAGACTCTTGAACTTGAGAAGAGTTTGTTTGATGAATATAGCTGCACCATTGTTTGGGGCATATATATTTATGATTTTTATGTCTTGTTGGTGTATGGTTCCCTTGAGCAGTATGTAGTGTCCCTCTTCATCCCTTTTGATTAACTTTGGCTTGAAATCTATTTTATTTGATATGAGTATGGACACTCCTGCTTCTTTCCGAAGTCCATATGAGTGATATGATTTTTCCCAACCTTTCACCTTCAGTCTATGTATGTCTTTTCCTATCAAATGCGTCTCCTGTAGGCAGCATATTGTTGGATCTTTTTTTTTTTTTTGATCCATTCTACTAGCCTGTGTCTCTTAATTGATAAGTTTAAGCCATTAACATTTAGGGTTATTATTGAGATATGGATTGTTCTTCCAGCCATGTTTGTTTATTTATGTTACTTAACATGGTTTGTTTTTCCTCTTTGATTATTTTTTCCCTTTACTGTACTACCTCCCACTGTTGATTTTCATTGTTATTTTCCATTTCCTCTTCCTGTAATGTTTTGCCGAGGATGTTTTGAAGAGATGCTTTTCTAGCTGCAAATTCTTTTAACTTTTGTTTATTGTGGAAGGTTTTAATTTCATCTTCCATCCTGAAGCTTAATTTTGCTGGATACACAATTCTTGGTTGAAACCCATTTTCTTTCAGCATTTGAAATATGTTATTCCAGGATCTTCTAGCTTTCAGAGTCTGTCTTGAAAGATCAGCTGTTATTCTGATTGGTTTACCCCTAAATGTAATCAGATTCCTTTCTCTTGTAGCTTTTAAAATTCTCTCCTTATTCTGTATGTTGGGCATCTTCATTATAATGTGTCTAGGTGTGGATCTCTTATGATTTTGCACATTTGGCATCCTGTAGGATTCTAGGATTTGGGATTCTGTCTCATTCTTCAAGTCTGGGAAGTTTTCTCGTATTATTTCGTTGAACAGATTGCTCATTCCTTTGGTTTGGACCTCTATACCTTCCTGTATCCCAATGACTCTTAAGTTTGATCTCTTTATGTTATCCCATATTTCTTGGATGTTCTGCTCATGGTTTCTTATCAGTCTCACTGAGATGTCTATGTTCTTTTCAAGTTGATATACTTTGTCTTCATTGTCTGATGTTCTATTTTCTAAGTGTTCTACTCTGCTGGTAGTATTCTCATTTGAATTTTATGTTGGTTTATTGCTTCCTGCATTTCTAGGATTTCTGTTTGTTTTTTATAACCTCTATCTCCCTGTATAGTTGATCTTTTGCTTCTTGTATTTGTTTATGTAATTCATTGTCGAAGTGATCTTTCATTGTCTGATTTTGCTGTCTAATGTCTTCCTTGAGACTCCAGATCATCTGAAGCATGTATATCCTGAATTCTTTATCTGACATTCCATCTGTTGCAGATATTACCTCTTCTAAAGTTGAGTTGACCTGCATTGCTTGTGGTCCTTTCTTTCCTTGTCTTTTCATACTGCTCGCGTTTCTTTCTGCTTGGTGAAACTGTTGTGTTATTGAATTTTTCCCCCTATATATTTATATTGCTCTTGTATAGTTACAAAGTCTCCCTTGCAGGTGCAGGTGGTGGCTGTGCTCCTCCTCCAATTGGGGTGATCTGTCTATCACACTGGCAGGCCGCTGGGCCCTTTCTCCGGGTCGCGTGGTCTGCCTACCTTTTGGGCAACACCTGGCCCCTCCTCCAATAGGGGTGATCTGTCTACCACGCTGGCAGGCCACTGGGCCTGTTCTCCAGGTTGCAGGTCTGCCTACCTTTTAGGCGCAGGCATCGGCTGTGCCCCTCCTCCAATTGGGGTGATCTTTCAACTAGGCTGGCGGCCCGCTGGGCCCCTTCTCCAGGACACGCGGTCTGCCTACCTTGCGGGCGGCAGCTGGGCCCTTCCTCCAATTGGGGTGATGTGTCTACCACACTGGTGGGCTGCTAGGCCTGTTCTCCTGGTCGGTGACAGGTCTGCCAACCTTGCAGGCGTGGGCGGCGGCTCTGTCCCTCCTCCAATTGGGGTGATGTGTCTACCACGCTGGCGGGCCGCTGGGCCTCTGAATTTATTTTCTATTCTCATCCTTGTGACATATTTAAATAAATAAATAAATAAATAAATAAAAGCTTTTTATGATGACTTTTTTCTTCATAAAGTTTGGCTTATAAAACATTCGTTTTGCCAAGCATGGTTGCATGCGCCTATAATCCTAGCTACTAAGAAGACTGAGGTGGGAAGATTGTAAGTTTGAGGCCAGGATCAGCAATTTAGCAAGACTCCATTCCAAAATAAAAGACGGAAAGGACTGGAGATGTAACTCATACTCATTTCTAACGAGATATTGTTAGTTCTTAATAATAAAATATAATTTGTTTTTGTTTCTTGAAATAACATGTTTTAAAACATTTACTTTAAATGAAATCTTTTAAAAGGTTCAGGTTTTGAACCTTATATAGATGATGATTATTTTGAATAAATATTATAGTGTAAAATGTAAACCTTTTAAGAAATGCAAAAATCTTTTACAGCTCAATTTAAATATATTTGATCTGATTGCTCCTCCTTTCTCCAGAAATGGGAGTGTGTCTAATTTTGAGGTATGTTCTATACAAATAAAACAATAAGATGGTATTTGATTCTATAGATATAGCCATATCAGTAGAATATATAATGATAAATTTAAATTGTTTCATCTCATGAAACACTTTACCTTGTGTCTGATTATCTATTGTGAGGGGGAGAAATGCCTCCTGGGATTACCTAAAAACATTAGCTATCACTTAAACTCTGTAGGTTGACTGGAGTGTATATAACAGTTTTCATTTTGGGAGGCAGATGGGGACTGGGCTGAGATCCTTCATGACATTTCCTCACTCATGTCTGATACTTAGACTGGAAAGATATAAATAGGTAGAGATTCTCAGGCCAATCTTGTTTTTTTTTTCTCTCTCTCTCTCTCCTATCTCTTATCATCTCCCCTATCCTTGCAACCAGACTTCTTATGTGGAGTCTTGAGGGAATTCACAGTGAATATTCCAAGATAAATTATTGGAAGCTGCATGGTATTTTCTACCCACCCTAGAACATAGCACTGTATCACTACCACATTCTACTTCTTGAAGCAGTCACAAAGTTCAGCCCAAGTTCAAGGAGACACTGATTCTTCCTCTTAATGGAAGGAGAATTAAAGAATTTGAAAACCTCCACACCACATATACAAACTGTTATCTAATTTTCATTCTTCTGCTTGTACTGAAAATATCTGTTCTTATTTAATAACGACTAAATTTTTAAGTTAATAAAATCCCATCACTCACTATATTTCTTCAATTATGACTGCCAAAAAAAAATGAATGAAAGTGCTTTTCATTCTCTAGGCTATTATTTCCATAAACAATAGGAAGAAAATTTTAAATTAAATATGATCTTTAGGTAGCTGATGTAAGCAGTAAGTAGGATCATTAATTTCCAGTTTGTTCAAGAAATATTTGTTCAGTACATAATATATTCTCACTAATCATGTGGGTCTACTGTCAAAAAAGGAAGATAAAAATGTACCTAAAACAATAGTGCTAGGAAAGCAACTTAAAACTAATGAATACCCATCTAAGGCTAAAATTTTAAGATTAGTTATTATTATCAAACTAAAAAATAAAGAAACTTTCAATTTGGTTAATTGACTTTTTTTTAACATAATAAGAAGGATATACTGAGCCAAAAAAATTGAAATACATATAAAACTTCCTCGAGAGTAAAGGTAAAATATAAAATATGAAACATATATAAAAAACCAGAAATTCATTTCTAGAAAATTAT
This sequence comes from Callospermophilus lateralis, assembly GCF_048772815.1. Classification (NCBI taxonomy): domain Eukaryota; kingdom Metazoa; phylum Chordata; class Mammalia; order Rodentia; family Sciuridae; genus Callospermophilus; species Callospermophilus lateralis. Next base: position 125,424,214 of record NC_135308.1, on the reverse strand, counting down.
CAAAGACATGTGCTAAGATATATACTTAAATGAGGCAATAAATATCAGCATCATTAGTAAAGTAGAAGCTCATTCAAGAGAAATGCTTGCCTAATCCAGACTGATTTCAAATAAGATATCAGAGTTGATTTTAGCAATCTAGAATGGATATAATGTGGATAGGTTGAGATAAAAGAAACAAAAATCATAGCAGAAAATCCAAGACAATGTCTATTGTGCTCTTAACTGACTCTTATTGTTATTCTGTTTTACATCTATTTCCTCTTTCAGGATTGCTAGTGCATTTTATATTAAGTGCCAAATCCTTGAGCATGTAAGTACTTTCTCATTATTTTTTTTTTTTTTTTTTTTTTTTGCCTTTCCAGTAGCTGGTAAGCTCCCTAAAGATAGAAGTAAAGTCTTCTTTGACATCTTCCATTACACACTTCTGGGTGTAAAACATATATTAAACTGGTTTAATATATGTTTTTTATTTAAGAATAAATAAATGAGTTTATTTATTGAACGAGCATCAAGGATTGGTTGAACAAGTAACAAGGGAAGTACAGTGAATGAATTCTTCAACTCTGCATATAGACAGGGCATCTACAAAAATATTTTATTTCATTGACTATAAAATTTGTTATATCTTTGCTTTGAATATATAATAAAATAAGTAAAATTATAGTTCATGAAAAAGTAATTATGTACTTACTTGATCATAAAGTAAAAATAATATTCCTTTGGTATTTTCCAGTCTTTAGCATTGGAATTATACAGACATCACTTTGATACTCTAAAACAATGTATTTATAAAACACTTCAAAATGAAAATTATTAAAATAATATTATTTGTCTCAATAATATCCTGTTTCCTAATTACATATAATATTGATAAAATTCTATTATTGATGCATCATTTATAAGTATATGAAAAGCTATATGATTTTCACACCATTAAAATTTTTAGAAATATTTATATATTAACATGTGAGAAATATATCAAAATCTACTTTTTAAGTTTATAAATTTTTCATAATTATTTATGAACAAAATAATCATGGTTATAATAACCACTTCACTAAAAATGGATGAGATATTTATCTATGTTGTGTATTTTCTTTCATATATTTAAAGTAGTTACAGTTTACTTTTATAGTAAGCCTATGATTCACAAGAAGATGTTTTCTGCAAGAAGCAAAAAACAACAAAACAAACAACCCCCCCCCCCCAACTTGCTTTGTAACAGAAAGTATGGAAAGTGTTTGCATTTTATTGAGGACAATTAGGGGAGAGCATATGCATGGCATCAAAAAAGTAGAGTGAAGGTTATGATTATTTACACATTTACTGTACCATTCACTACCTATTCACATATTTTGCTTACTTAATAATTTGCATCTCACATCACGTTAGGAAACAGAGTGCCTGTGTAAATTCAACTCTGATCTCAGAAAGAACTTTTTCATATCACTTTGCGTTAGAAAAATGAGAAGATCTGTCATGAGCCATCCGTGGACTGTGTGTGTGAGCTATGTGCCTTGGAGCTATATGACGGCACGGGTCTGGCATTGCATGCTGATTGGGCTGCAGGATGCAAGTGCACCTCTCTTTTTGCTCTGCCCATGATTCCACACAGCATCTGAGATGGATGTGACTTGCCAAGATGTCAATAAATCTGCTGACCAGAAGACATCATGAAGCAAGACTCCACCTTTGAAACTTTATCCCCTGCCTTATTTGGTGAAGAATATTACACTGTGCTTCAACAAAATTTCCTTAGCAAATAAAAGTAGAAGTACTGTATAATCCAGTTAAAAAACAACAACAAAATTTCCTTAGCAAATAAAAGTAGAAGTACTGTACAATACAGCAACATCTACTGAAGCACAGAGAAAATAAGGAAAAATGACTATTTGAATTTTCTTTGTGTGTCCCCCCCCCATAAAAATAAAAAGATTTTGAGTGCATGCTCTCTTTCTAGCATCTTCCAGTGTGGAAGCTGACAAATGGCAGAGCCTTCCTACCCTCAACATGAAAACTACTTCTGTGTTTTGTGATTTCTTGCCATTTTCTTAGCTTAATGTTGCAGCAAGCTCTTTTGAACCCAGCTCATCCCATTAGCACATGTCATTGGAGAGAACACTGAATTGAATATTGGTAGTAAAATGAAATTCTATATCTGAATAGGAAAGAAACATATGACACACATTGGCAACCTAAATCTTTTTTTTTGTAATGAAATATGAAATCAACAGGTATGAGATATAAGATAAATTATAAGCTTGTATAGAGAAACATATCCTGTCACAACATCACACCATTGCTCAAAAATTAAATATGTCCAATTGTTTGTCACAAAGACATAAAGTAGAATAATCTCAAACATTAAATTCCATCTAATGTGAAATTTTTCTCCAACTTAAAGAAACAATAAAGTTTTCATTTTTTGCACATGAACCAGAGAACTTTTTTCCCTAATGAACTCAATCACTGAACTACAGAAGCACAGAGAATATAAGGAAAATTCACTATTTGAATCATATAGAAATAAACAACTCCCAAAGCTATATTGAAATATTAAATGTACCTCAATCCTTTCCCTTCAAAATTTCACTCAATTTGAAAAGAAGAAAAAAGTATTGGGCCCATTTTCTAATTATTTGTGAGAGATGAGTCAGAAAGACAAGAATGGAATACAGTTTCATCAGAACACAAGGTTGAGTGCCTAAATAAGGAAATACATGGTGGCAAACGTGGATATCCTTGTCTTCTTTCAGATTTTAGAGGAAAAACATTCAATTTTTGACATTCACTGAATCTAGATATCCAAAACACTCCCTGTCAAAATACTAATACACGACCTGTGAAACTCCATATCATGTGCAGCCACAAGATATGTCAAAATATGCTTTACTGTCATGTATATCTAAACAGAAAAAATGAAAAAAAAAATAATGGGATTCTTCATTGATATGGAAGATTCTCTAATATTCAAAGAAATACAAATTAAACCCCAAATGAAATACAACTCAGACCTGTTAGATTAACTATCATCAAAAAGATGAGAGATACAAGTACTTGTGAGGATCTGGAGTAAAGGGAACTCTTGTCGTCCTGGATACCCATGTATTGTTACCCTAGAACAGGGAGCAGAGACTTTGAGGCATGATATACATGAGCTTACATACTGAGACATTAAAGGATTTCAAATACTCTTAAGAGAGTATTCTTTTGAAAGAAAAATGGTGCATGAACCTAAAACACATTATTAAAACACAGTTACCTTCCTGTGCTCTGAATACCAGGACTTCCTACTCCTATTTTAACTGTAATATTGTACCTGGGAATAATACTATTTTTTTCTTTTTCCCTTCTCCTCCTTCCCACCAGCACATGGTAGCCATCATTCCACTCTCTACTTCTACCAGTAGAACCACTTTATATTCCACTTATAGGTGAGATCATATATTTATTCTGTGCCTGACTTATTTTAATTAAACAGATATTTTCAAGTTTTAGTCAGGGTGTTGCACATGGCAGGATTTCCTTCTGTTTTATGTCTGGATAGTATTCCTTTGTGTATAGATGCCATTTTTTAAAATACATTTCCCTTTGATAGGCATTGTGGGTGTTTCCATATAGTAGGTATTGTGAGGACATCTCTTCAATATATTGATCTCATTCTTTGTGTATATATTCAGTAGTGAGGTTGCTGGATTATACTGTACTTCTATTTTTATTTTCCTATTTAAACTTATTCCTGAATCCTTACTGAAATAGACATAAAATTAAGACCCCCTGGACATAATTTAAATCTTTGCTGCTCGAAGTGTGACAAACAGACCAGTAGCACTGCCATTAATTGTGAGCATGTTAGATAATAAAGGCCACACCCCAGACCTGCAGAGTAGAATGCTAGGTTTTAACAAGATCTCCAGTGATTACAGTGCACATCAATTTTTGAGACAATCTAATTTGCATAGTCTTTTGATCTGTCTTCCACAGATCACTCCAATGAAGCTAATGTACATTTTTCAAAGTAAAATTTTACTCATCATGCACCCCTTCTTTGTGCAAGTATTCCAAGAGCACTCTGTTGACACTTTGGTAACTCTTGTGTGCTCCTCCCTTATTTCATCATAACATAACCCCTTGTCCTTTTCCCATTATAACTTAAAGCCTAATTGCCTAATAATTCTTCTGGATTAAATACAATGATATGTATAAGATCAATTGATGTATCTAACTCTTCTTATTTTTCCCTGTGACCTCCTCAATGCCTATCATTGTGACAATATATGGCAGATGATCAATAAATGTTTGTTGAACAAATGATGCATGACAAGAACTTAAAGCTTAAAGTATTTTAATAATTTATCCTTTCACACAGCTCATAATTAGAAGATATTAAACTCTGCCCATACTCTCAACATCTAATTTTCTACCCTCTGGTCTCAGGATTGATGTTTTCCATCTTGTAATAATTATTCCTTTAGTTTTTCTTGATTCTAAGCCTTTCAAATTCATCTAGAATATATTATGCCAATATTATTGTCTTTCATGTCTCTAATCTTTCCAAAGCCAGTATCTCCTTCTTTTTCATTTTACATCATACATGTTTCCTTCAATTTAAAAACAAACGGTATGTACAAAAATAATGTTTTCAATATATCAAGTTTTCTCAAAGATGTTCAGTGAAATATTTATGGCCAAATGATGTTAAAATTTGGTCTAGAAAGCACAAAAGTTAATCTTCACTCTCATAGATATTATAACACATTGTATAATATGTGCCCCTTATGCAGATTATTGTAACATTGTAAGAATCAGCGTAGATAGTACTGGAAAATAGTTGTGAGATTTGCCTGGACCACAATATGTTTGTTTGAAAAAATGAATTAATGTTTACTACAAGAATAATTTTTAAAAGTCATGTTTAGTGATATAATTTATAATAGTTATTATTAGCATTATAATTATATATATATTGATATTCAAACATGTATTCAATAGTCAAACAAAATGATACATAAGAACAAGTATATGGCATTTGTAGGGAGGAATAAGAAAATCACAGAAATATGCAATAAAAGATACAGTTTTTGAAAAATCCCTTAATATTATAATGGAGTGGTTTTCTCCTATATTATTACTTGAAAAATACTACTTATGCATTTAGTGATTTTCAAGAATTTATAGCACTGATAATAGAAACAGTAGATTCTCTAGCTTTCTGAGTGGAGGGGAAAAAAAGTATGAACAAAAGCCAAATAGAAAAAGCAGGTTTGATGCATACTCTTGCAAAAATCTCTTAAGTATATTCACAACACACACTTTCTCAAGCCATGAAATCATTCATATATTATCTCATTCATTCAGTTAATTTGTATCTGACACTGTATGTCTGCAAATATGGGAGACATTGATGAGACAGAGATTAAGATAAAAAGGGAAAGCACCATTTTAAAAGATTATGTAAATACAGCATTGAATATTCTACCAGTGTTGAGGAACAAAGCCGAAAATACAGAAGATACTCTTTGATCTTATCTGAGGCTGCTGGAGAAACTTTCCAAAAGAGAAAACTGTAAGGTGTTTTTTGAGGATGGAGAAGGAAGAATGTGTGTAAAATTGAGATTAGCCCAAGATCATTACTGTTTCGGTTATGAAAATATCAAGAGAAGCTGTGGCAGGAGGACCAAGAAGCAGGAGACCTTAAGACTTTATATATGACAGGGTAATAGTGTGTTTTAAAATGGAAGGAATTAGAAGTCAAGAAATATTTAAATAAATATCATTTGTGCTTTTGGAAATAATTCTGCCAGGAAGAAAAGGGTGAATTAAAGACCTGGGGAAATGTTTAGAGAATTTCTTGTTTCATGTGGGGTTGGAACCAGTGCAAAATTAACCCTTATAGAGGGAGGGAGAAACTGAGTCATCCACTAGAAAATTGGACTGTTTTTGCTATGGTAAAAGGATCAGCTCATTCAAACAGTTGTCAGGAGGATGGCCTGATGACAGCACAGCTTCCCAAAGGCACAGGGCTTTCTCCAGTCGAAGTCTCTAACTTCACTGGGAGTAGATGAAGGAGTTCACATGCAATCACTGATCAATTCAAGGTTACAAAGACCCAGTTTTCTTGCCTCTGTTCAAAACTACTCTGAAGGACTGTCCTTGCTTTGGAGCTCCTCATGGAATTGTGTGAAGCCTATTCCAACTACAAGGTTTTTCAACTTCTGTCTTCACCATAAACTGTTTCCCTCCCTTCCAAGTACTGACCTGAAGAGTGTCCCCAGTAAACTACATAGATGGAAGTGTCTGTTTCCTGCAGAATTAAACCTAAGACACTATGTCAGATGGTATAAATACAAGAAAAGAGATGGCGATTTTAAATATATAGCTACAATATATATTATGTATACAGCATTTAGGAACATTATTAAAATCAACGTGGCTACTGACAAATAAGATGTCATGTTTTTCCCTTTCCAGTAGAACATTTGGCTTGTGTTTTTTCTATATCTTTTTATTATTATTATTTAGTTGTAGATGGACACAATTTCATTATTTATTTATTTATATTTATGTGGTGCTGAAGACGGAAGCCAGTGTCTCACTCATGCGAGGCAAGCTCTCTAACACTGAGCTACAAACCCAGCTCCCTTCTTTATCTTTTTTTACACATTTGGTTTTGTTTAGCAAGTATTTATTAAATTATTATTTTTTTGTATGTTCATGTTTGTCCAAGGGACTGTACTTGCCACTTGGAATATAAATATTGAAGAGAATATATCCTTCTCCCCGCAGAGATTTTGATCAATGTTAAATGGCTAAGGAGTAAACAAGTGAATGAAGCCAGACAGTATAATCCTAAATTAGAGGGAGCTTCATGTTATTAAAAAATTATGGAAATAGAGTTGGGATTGTGGCTCAGTGGTACAGCACTTGCCTAGCATGTGTGAGGCACTAGGTTCGATCCTCAGCACAATATAAAAATAAATAAAATAAAGATATTGGGTCTATCTACAACCAAAAGAAAAAATAATAAAAGAAAAAACATTTTTTAAGTGATGAAAGTCATTGAAGGATTTGAGGTCCTGTATGAAAGTCACATTTGTAAATGTATGAAGTGAAGGAGACTGGATGTGTGGAACCCAAGTACAGCACAGTTTAAATATGGTAGGTGATATGGTAGAGCTGGAGCAAGGTGATGAGTGTAGGTATTGAGATGAGAGGGTGCATTTCAATTATAATATGAAGAAAGTAATTCACAGAACTTTGGATGAATTTTTATGGAAGTGATGGATATAACTGGGTCAACCATGACTCTTGATATTCTGTTTTTTCCTTTAGTTGTCTCCTGTTATTACTGAATACAATAAAGATAAAAGTAGAGAATTCAATTTGGTGAAGAATAAGGGACAAAATTGATCAAAATTTAGACCAATTATTCTTACTGGACTATATAAGACAGCCAAAGGGGAGAATAGGTAGTGAAATAAAAGGCAGGTGAGACAGTAAGGCAGAGAGGGTAAAAAGAGGACTTGAAAATATGATTGCCAAGGACCTAGGGGAGAAGAATATAGGGGAGGGAAGATGAGTCTAAAGAATAGAAAGGATAAGACAGATTCAAGAAAGCATAGTAACAAGTGGAAATCTCCAGTCAGAGAAGAAGATGAAAAAATAGCATTTAACAACCAGAGCATTTTGCCAGGATTAATGAGTACAATCAAGTGGAAGGGTGAGGCAACAGTGAGAACTCAATCAGTGTGCACTGACAAGAAGGGAGAGTGTATGGGGCAGATGACAAGTTTAGACTATTGTGTTGGTCATCCTAGAAACCAAAGAGAGGAGAAATAACAGAGAAGTTCCAACATAAAACTTTTTATAAAATATTATTTTAAAGACAGAAATACTTGAGCATATGTATTCATAAACAGGAGAAAAACTACCAGTGGAGAAAAAGACTATCAATTTAAAACAAGAAAATTATGGCTAAAGAAAATTTCTAAGATCAATAAAGTGGTAGTATACATAGTATTCAGAGTAGAGGTACCAAACTTCATAAATAAAGGGCTTACTTCTTCTGATACTTAAAGTACAGAATGGTCACTACACAAAAGTTTGCAGGTTACAAAGGAGGAAGCAGCTGGTAACAGACCCTGTATTTTATAACATTCATTTTTCATGTAAAATAGAAAAGAAGTTTTATGCTAAAGAAGAGGTTAGAGAGTTAGTAAAAATGTGGAAGATTTTTGAATCTCAACTCTGAGTGATGTTAAAGACCATGGCTATAAATAGATGAATTGCTAAGTGTTAATTAAAAGTCAGTTGTGTTTATGAACCATGATTTTGTAGAGTTTACCAAAATGAAAGTTAAATGCTTTTTCCCAGTAATTTCATTTTTAAAAATGAGATATCGAGGCAATGAAAAGGATTATTTTAAATCTGAAATGAATCATTTTGTCTTTTCACAGACTCCTGAAACATTGCTTTGGCAGAGGTAAAATCCAATATGACTGTGTGTGTGTGTGTGTGTGTGTGTGTGTGTGTGTACATGCATATGCACATGTGTGTGTAAAACCAGAAATTCCAAAAAGGTAAATAGAAGTCATGACCATGGGAGTGAGAAAAAATAATCATTGAAAGGAAATTTTTCAATCTGGTTGTAACTAATCATTCTCAAACATGACATCAAAACTTCTGAACTTGAAGTGTTAGGTACATAAAGTGAGCACAATTTGAATGTAATCTGTATATTTTAAGATCTTATCCAAAAAGAACAGACAAGGCATTATGCTGTAGGAAGGAAGGAATCTGATATTTTTGTAAAAAAAACTTAATGAGACTTTTTCTTAATTTTATAAAAATTCCCTTTCCCTCAAATCCCTGGGTAATCATTTTCTCGAATGCTCCTACATGAATGTTTCCATTTCCATAATAAAGTTCTGTCAAGGATTCAATTTAGTTGTTTCTGTTTCTTTAATATTGTGAAGTGGGGAAATCTCTTATTGCTGGAAAAATGAAGCATTTGTTTTCTCCAGGGGATAAAGTGGCCCTATAAAAGTGTGTAAGTGGGATAGGCTCAAGTTGATTCCACCCATAGAAACCAGGAGACAGCTGAATGGAGAACAGTGACTGAAAGCTGTTTATCTGCAGTGTAAATGAGCCATTTCCTCTAGTAGGTTTATGAGGCAGCCATCCTCCAGCAATTGCTGAGCTTTTCCACTGGAGATAGAACATCGGTCGCTCAGGAGAAACTCCAATTACTCCAGGGTGTGCATATGAATTTGTGTGTGAAGAGGAGGGACCTCAGAAATTGGGTCAGACTTCTTGTTTTCATAGATGAATTGTCAAATCCTCATCTTTTTGAGTGAACTAGGCATTAATTTTATAGAAAATATCTCTGAACAGCCAATTGATCATAATTATACTCTTTTTTTTTTTCTAATTTGTGCTTCAACAGCTACTCCTATGCAAAATTGCCATTGAGTTTTCAAATGCAGGAAAGAAGCCATAGGACTAGGCTTACATAACAACAAAAAAAAACTTATAAATGGTGCATAAAAAATCAGCAAGGCTTCCTGCGTACATGTAGGTTAAGACCACAAAAAAGGTCTAACTATACTTGAGGAGCTAAACTGTGGTTGCTGTGGAAACGGAGCTTAACTTTAAGGTCTTACACTGCGGTGCATTGAAAATTTTAAGCCGACTGTGCAGTAATGTCAGCTTTTTCTGTGAATATACAGCATCGTTACAGGAAATGGCATGAATGAGAGATAATTAGTTCTTAAGATTGACAACAACATTACACACACACACACACACACACATACACCACTTTTTACAAAACATAATTGCATGTTTTTAAAAATACATTCCACATTTTTCCTCTAGTCTGTTTTTAAATATCATTTTCAATAGCATGTCCTCACTCTCCACAGTATATAATTGCCACTTGTAATATTTTGAAAGGAAATTTTAAAGAAGTTTGGTTTTTGTTTTTCTTCAGCCATAGTCTTTATAGATGCTCTCTAATATCTTTCTCTGCAAGTCCCCTGAGTTTCTGAAACATCCTTACCAGGTCAGTGATGTCTTCCTCTGATCCCACTAATGCTAGCTTCTCTGCTCACTGCCCTGTGGCCTGGGTCCTGCCTTCTGCCTTCTTTGCATATGATGTGGGCTCACTTTCATGGTGACTTTGAAGGTGGCTGGTGCTCTCTGGTCAGTCATCCTATTAACACAAGGACAGCCTAGGAACTATTATAGATGAAAATGGTCTTACCTCTGAGTTTGGTGAAAGACTCCATTCATGTAGTGATCAATTAAAAAAGCAAATGTGTATTTTTCATTCCTTTGAGTAATCTACATATTCAGTACTTTAGTGGTTTGACTTACTGTTTCAATTCAATACTTCATCCTCCTCCTTGTCAGTATCTGAAACTTTGCACAAGTCTCACAAGGACACAAACCAAAGATAATTTAAACAGAAATTCACACTGAATTATTTGAAATTATGTCTTACTGTGGACAATGGTTGTTCTTCCCATGTGTAGTCACTGTTTCATTTTTTTTCCCCTTAATTTTCTGTGCATGGTGTATTAATCTAACTCAAACTTTCTGAAAGAATTGTAAAACTCTTCTCTGGCTGAATTCATACATAAATTTTGTTGTTTACTTCTTAGTTCTCTGTCTTGTCCAACCTTCCTGAGACAGTTGTGTAGAAATTACCATTGGGCCTCTCCTTTGTCAACATCTTGTGGATTCTCTTTATTTTTTTCTTGTTAGAACCTCTGTCTTCTCATACCCAGGTTTTCTTTATCTTGACTTACTCATCCATTTATCTAGAATATACCCTCTCAGGGTTTCCTGAAAAATAGAGCACAAAGAATAAGTGTTAAGAGACTTAAGAGTGTGAAAGCATCTTTGTTTCACTTTTGTACTTGACTTGATGTGGGTCAAGTATAAACAAAAAGATTTTCTATAATTCTGAGAGCTTCTCCTAGTCCTTTGTTTCCTGTATAGAATTACTTTGCCTGTATTCCATTGGCTTTTTGGAACTGAAAACTCAATGTGCCTTTTTTTTGGTTGTAGAGGCACCCATGCCACACAGGCTTCTGACTTAGAACTATGCACTCCGGGCCATGGCGATGGAATCGGAAATTGGTGTGCAACTACAGAAGCTCAGTTCAGAGCTGTAGTTGGGATTCAGTAAATTGACCCCAGGAGAGTAATTTCTCTTCCTCTAGGACTAGGAATTGTAAGGACTACGTAAACCTAGAACTGCCTGCAGTGTTCTCCCTTGGCACAGGGAGATAAAGTCAGTGGGAATAAAGTCGGTGCCAATACAGGGAGGCAAGAAAACCTGGGATTAGGGTGGCTAAATAAAGTGGAAAAAAGGAAACAATGTTTTCAACTCTAGAACCAACCATCCTAAAGCAGATAATTTGCATTTTATAAAGTTGTCTTGAGTTACATTTGTGTTACTTACATATAAATGGATCTTTAATAAAAAAACAAAAAAACAACTTTCTGTCAAAATTGAAACTAAATCCCTCTGTGATCACATTTGTGGATGACAGAGTCAGGTTTCCAATCTGTGTCTCTTCTTCCAATGTGCTATGTTTTCTTGGGTTTAGCAAGCCAAAGAGCAATGCAGACTTCGATGAACTTACGTGCTGGAAGACACATAGCCTTTTATAATTTATGTTCTCACAAAACAAAAAAATTAAAGTTTAATAAAACACAAAAAGAAAAACCCTATAACTAGTACTTACTATTTATCAGTCCTTGATTCTGCAAGTTTTTTCTCCGGTTAGTTGTTAGGTTAAAATACAAAATAGTGTAGTGTGTGTGTGTGTGTGTGTGTGTGTGTGTGTGTGTGTATAAAAGACTATCATAGACGGGATAATTGATAAAGAACAAAGATGCATTTCTTACTGTTCTGAAGACTGGGAAATCCAAGATACAGAAGGTAAATCTGATGAAGGCCTTCTTCCTGCATCATCCAATGGCAGAAGAATGGGAAAATGAGAGGGCCAAACTCCTTTTATAACAAGCCTACTCTTGTGATAATGAACCCACTCCCATGCTAATGATATAAATCCATTCTTGAGACAAATTCCTTGTGACCTGATCACCGCTTCTGGCTCCACTTCTCAACACTGTAGCACTGGGAATTAGGTTTCCAAAACATGAGTCTTGGAATGAGACTCATTCAAGCCACTGCAGTATACATAAAGATATTATGTATATAATGACCTTAAAACTTGTCCTAATATATATTCATCTTGCTAGTATTGATGGGAATATTATCCAGGGAGCATGTGACAAGCTTCAGGCTCCTAGGTTCCTGCTGATGTCCACATTACCTTCTCTGTGCAGGTCCTGTGGCAAAATTTTCCCATGCTTCCATTTTTAGCCTACACTGAGAAAAGTAACCTGAATGTTAACTTATTTCTATAAATGTATCACAAATATAAATGTAAGGCATACAGCTGATCTAGACATTCTTTCGTAAATTAAAAGCCCAGTAATTATTTTTTATGGGGTTATTTTGATTTTTGGTAAAATACTTATTTTGTGGAATCAGTACAGATTTTGATAAAACTATTTCTTTAATAAAAAGTAGTGGAAAACTTAACCTATTGAATAGCAATGTTTACTACTTGCTTCCATATTCATTTTTATAGTCCTTGTAAGACCTTTTGTACTTAATGATCTTGTCAGATGTGATAAAACAAGAACAGGGAGAGAAGAAATCTAAAACTTAACATAGTATAATTTGGAGTCCATGCTGTCATGGAATATATATTTTTTTCTTTGATGGATATTTCTACAGAGTCATCAAGATTTCAGTCAAAAGCTATAGCTACATCAAGGCCCATATCAAAATACCTTCCTTTGAATTATTAAATCCATGACCATATTTTTCAATTTCCCAATTGGAGATATCTAATTAAATATTGTAATGGTTTTTCTTATAAAATATTTATAAATTCTAAGATGGAAAGTTCTTTAAGGATCTTTTGTTTTATGGCTTAATATAGTGAAGACTTATAGTATCTTAAGAATTGGCCTAAATTTTAGACAGTGCTAATTGAGATGTAGATTTCTTCTTCTTCTTCTTCTTTTTTTTTTTTTTTAAATGGTGCTGGGGATTGAACCCAGAGCCTTGTGCATGTGAGGCAAGCACTCTACCAACTGAGCTATATCCCCAGGGGGACAATTTTTGCCTTCAAACTATAATGGAAGAATCTATAACTAGATTCAAAATTTGTATAAGCTTTCTCTACAGTCTGTTCCTCTGTTACCACAATAATTTTCTTTGTAATTTTGTGATAAAGGAATTGTTGAGATTCTCTCTTTGTGGTTGGGTTATTTGTGGTTGCCTTAAACTCCCAGTATCAATACTCTGCATTGATAAAGCATAAGTATTATATGTGAGGCTGACAATAATTAAGTCTTGGGAGGGTTGTCTTGTATTTCCCTGGTCTGAGAAATCCTGTTTGTCATGGAACACCAGATCTTGAAGGGCTGGATGACCAAGAACACCTTCATTGTTGGTGTCTGTACCATAATTTATAAACTGGGGTCTATTTTACATTCTTTTTGGCTGAGATGGCCTTCACTCCATTAGAAGCAACTGTCTTTGAACTCAGCTAAGTGCTTTGTCAATGGCATCATCACCGTAAATATCCCCTGCTCAGCCTCTGTCAGCACCACCGCCATGAGGTAGCCACCGCTCCCCGTTATGATTTGACTTCAGAGTATTGAAACTTTTAACTCCTCATCACGAAATTATGAGAGCCTCTGGGTTAAAGGAACTTCACTTTTGAAATGAAAATCTCAGTCTCTCTAAAGAATTTCACATTTCTCTTTGTTCAAAATAGTTTTGGGAATGAGAAAACACCACTGTGGTTTGTTCTTTCAATCTTTATTCTTCTGGGGTATGAAGTAATGGTAAAAAGAGGAATTCTATTGCTAAACTGCCTGGATTCTTTCTCTAGCTCTGCTGCTTATTATTTGTGTGACCTTGGGAACATTATTTAATCCATGACTCTTTTTCCTTATCTTTAAAATGAGAACAGTGATACTACCATTTTAATGAGAATTAAAGGGTTTGAGATAGTGTGTGGTCTGTGCTGTTTTTAGGATTGTAGGAACATTTCTCTTTTAAAATATTGAGTCTCATCACCCCCCTTTGGGTAACATTGCTGCTTTAGAAATATGAATTTTAGCTTTGAGATATTAGGGTCATTGTTGTGATCAAGACACTTTGGGAGTGATGTTAATCAACTTAATAAGTCGATCAAATGGTTTATAAACTCACATGGCTGGGCATGACTATATTCAGGGTACAGAGGTTCAAGGGATCTTGCCTCACCCTGCCCCCACCTCATTTTGGGTCTCTCAATTTTGCTACCTTTCATGTTGACACTGCAAAAAGCTGTGCTCTGCCTAAACCCTCCAAGATGACACTGTGTTTTCAGTTTGAGATCTGAATAAAAGGGGAAAGACCCTGCTCTTTCTCCCAGCATGCCCGAAGAGCAGTCCACTTCGCCTCTTGTGGTTACTATGCCTTCTCCCCAGAGGTCCCCAAGAGGTGACAAGTACTCTAGCTCACAAGATCCAGTCAGAGCCCACTTCTAGAGTGGGGAGGATGTGTCCCTTCAATCTACAGTCTTGACAGGGTTCTGTGGAAAGGTAGGAGAGTATATTCTGTTTGTTTTTTTTAAGGGCCTCAAGAAAGATAAGAATTTACATTTGAGTGCTATCGCCACTGTACCTTCTCATGCTTCCTTGTCACTTTCCATTTCTTCTCTAGCACAGCCTGGAAGCCACCCAAAAGACCTAGACAAATGTCAAAGTCTATCCAATGGGTTCATTGGGTTGACCTTGAAGCTACTGCTGCCACTCCTGCTTTCCTCACTTGAAATAACCAGAATCCTGCTGGCAGCTCCTCCGGAGTCTGCATCTCATCACTTGCAGCAAGGGTCTGGATTCAGGTGTTAACATTTCTGCTGTAGCACCGACTATGTCCCCTGGTCAATTAGCTTCTATTTCAGGTCCAGAAATGGGAATAGTTATAGGATTGTGACAAAAGATTGTGAAACTAGGGTACAGCCCAGTGGTGATCACTTGCCCAGGATATGTGAGGCCCTGGATTCCATTACCAGCAACACACACACCACACACCACACACCACACACACACACACACACACACACACACACACACACCATAAGCATTGTTGGAATTAAATTTTAAAAAATCTAAGTAAAATATTAAGTAATAACTAATTTTGATTAAAAAATCACTATATCTTGGGATAAATAGAGTCCAAGATAAATAATTGTATTACACAAGATTCCTGACAACAAAGAAAGTATTGAGAGGGGATAAAATTTGGAGGTTATTGGTGAAGCACTCAACTGTGTCCATGAGAGCAAGAATAACTACTTCCTTTCAATTTTCATTTTAGGACATAGAATGATCATTGCCTTTGTTTTCCTTCTTTTTATTTTTTATTTTTTTTGTGATCCTTGGAATATTCTAATATTTGATGTATTCAGAACATGTAATTCTTGTTTGATTCCAGAGACTGTCAATGAATAAATAATATGTTCGTACTTCAGGCTTCATCTGATTTTATTCACTGTTGCTATTTTTGCTCACTTGCTGTACTTTTTTGTGTCCTACTTCCTCCTCAACCTTCTTACAGATAAAATCTTAGATGATTTCCTTTAATCTTAAAAAGCTTTTCATAATGATAAAAAATATAACTCGGTAGCTCAGAAACCAGGTGCACTTTTTAGTTCTCAATAGTGACATAAAATGCTTTCCCCAAATGCTTTCATTAGTTGAGATACCTTCAGCAGCTATATTCTAGGTTTAGCAAACCTGTGGAGAGGTCATTAATTTCATTCAAATGCCATACATCTGTGAATTTGCAATTTATGTTAAAAAAGCTATGAAGCCAATAGCACTTTACCCTCCCCACCTTAACTTTTTCTTGGCCTAGAAGTTGTCTTAGCCTGTTTCATGTTGCTTTAGTAAAATACCCAAGGCCGGGTACTTTATAAAGAAAACAGGTTATTTGACACACAGTTTTGGGAACTCAAGAGCATGGCGTCAGCATGTGAATGGCTCTAGGGAGGGAGATCTGTCTATATCACAACATGACAAATGGCATAAAAGTGGGAGTGTGTGGTAGAGTGATAGGTCTCATAATGAGATATGAAGCCAGAGAGAATCAAGGGTCAAGATCACTCTTTTGTTATAACTCTCTCTCTGTCATGGAAACAAAGTGTTGAAGTACATGAGAACCACATTAATCCTTTCCTGAGGCATTGCCCCCAGTCACATGCCACTTTCCACTAGGTCTCACCTTTCAACATCACTGCACTGAGGACCAAGCTTTCAGCTCATGAATCTCTGAGGGACACTCAAACCATGTGCAAACCACAGAAGAGATGTTTTATCAAAACCCTTTATAAATATTATTGTTGTTGTTGTTGTTGTTGTTATGCCTCCTATCTGTATCAATACCTTCCTTCTTCCTTAATTTTTCATTGTCATGAGATGAAAAAAAATTAAAACTCTCATTTATGTGCCTCAGAATCAAATATTATAAACCTCTTTATCAATAACTTCTTCATTTTTATTATTTTTTTTCAAGTTGAAATTGTTTTTTTAAAGTAAGAATAATGGATATTGACAACAGCTGGTCATTTATAATTGGTCTTTGCAATAGTTAGAGACAAGATCAATTAATTCCCCTTGAGACGCAACCATAGGTGAACTTAACAGGCCAATCTGTCCATTTCAGAATTGCCCTCCACACCACATGCCTTTGAGGTTGACCTTAAAAGCAAATGGTAGCTCACTAAGAAAATGTGAGTCCATTGTCAATGTAATTAATGCTTTTTTTTTTCAATGAGAAATACTAGCCTTGGAAATATGAGCTCCAAGAATTTATAACATACATATTTTTGTATCCTGTATTTTGCAAGATGAAGAAGGCTAAGAGAGCTAAATCCTGAGCTACAGGCAACCCAAATCCCACACCATAATGGTTTAGATAACCTTCAACTTATGGAGATGTGATTTCTGTGGATGACAGTTTTCCCTATTATTTAAGATAAAAATATTTGCACAATATCCTCATCTTAAGTGTTGTGATATGACATTTTGGATTCGACATTTTGATGAGGCTGAGTAAATGATCCTGGATATCTATGCATTCTTAGTTTCACATTCCCTCAACAGTTTTCAATTTCATATATAATAGCTTTACATTAGGTCAAACACTTGACAAGTTTTTTTTTAGCCACTACCAAAACATCACAAGGTATCCACTTGATAACTTTAAAGTGGAAGGTTCCAGAGAAGTCTCTAATATATTTTCAAGCAAATTATCATGATCTCACAAACATTAGGGAAGATAAATGGGGAGAGAGAAAATTGGTTTGCTCATGGATTTTGATAGTGACTGAATTAGATTATCACATATTAACATTCATAATTCAATATTCTAGTTGTAGTAGTTCTCAAAATGTGGGCTCTGGATTAAGAGCATTAGCACCATCTGGAAATTTTTTTAGAGACAGACAAATTCAAGCTTCTTATTTATAAACCAATTTAGTAAAAAGTCATGATGATGAAATCTAATGTAATAATAATAATAATAATCTCTCATCATGCACTTAAACGTTTAAGGATTCCTATTCTAGTGGACCAGGTAGTGTCCTTAAGAATTTCCTAGGCATACTAAAAATTGAAGCTTCTAGCAACCTCCCTAACTGCAATTATATATTTCAAACTATGTAGTATGGGTCCTGATAATTGCATGAAAGGAACAAGCCCAGTGCTTTTTAAAATTTGTTCTTATTAGCTATACATGATAGTAGAATGTATTTTGACATATTATACATACACAGAATATAACTTCTCATTATTTTGGTTGTACATGATGTAGAATTACATTGGTTGTGTAATCTATATATGTACATAGGATAGTAATGTCCAATCCATTCTACTATCGTTCCTCTTCCCATTCCCCCTCCCTTCCTCATTCCTCTTTGTCTAATCTAAAGTATTTCTGTTCTTTCCTAATCCTACTCCTTTGTTATGTGTTAACATCAGTCTAACAGAGATACATTTTTTTGTGTGTGATTGTCTTATTTCACTTAGCATGATAGTCTTCAGAACCATTTACCAGCAAATGCCATAATTTTATTTTAATTTATGGCTGAGTAATATTCCATTGTGTATATATACCATATTTTTCTTTATTTTCTTTATTCTTTATCCATTTCTAATTTTCTTCATCCATTTCTAATTTTCTTTATTCTTTATCCATTCATCTTTTGAAGGGCACCTAAGTTGGTTCCAGTTTAGCTATTGTGAATTGAGGAGCTGCTATAAACATTGATGTGGCTGTGTCACTGTTGTGTGATGATTTTAAGTCCTTTGAGTAAAAATTGAGGAGTTTGATAACTGGGTCAAATGTGGTCCCTCCATGAATGCAGTAAAGCCCAGTGATCTTGATGTGGTTGATCTTTGTAATTACTTGTGTTCAACAGAATCGCTTACAGTTACAGTTATTCACTCTATATGCAAAAGGAAAACATATTGCTTAGATTTTAATATCTACATTAAGTTTGAACAAATCAATTTATTGTCTCTGAAAGTATTTTTTAAATTATCAAATGCAGTCTTTACATTGTGACTCTAAAAGTGCACCCTCAATATCCTTTATGATTTTTCTTATGATATATTTGCACTTCAAAGATAATTTTGCTGTATTTAATCAATTTTACATTTATATTGTACTATACTAACTGATTTTACTTTCCTTATCTTCATTAAACAACCTTCTGTCTTTAATGTTTGATGGAATATTTATAGCTGAAGACAAATATCTTTGATAATTCTGCTTTAGGTAGCTTCCAAAATTAGAGGATTGTTTCTGTAACCATATTAATATTCTCCTTCCATAGACTGACACTGAAAGACCATGAAGGGTTTGTTAGTTTATTACACAGGACTACTGCACTGATGGTATCACAAGTGTTTCTTTAGTGCAGTAGCTGACAGCAGAAATACCAGTTTTAATGAAGCTTTGCACAGGCTCTTATCTCCTGCTGGGACTGACTCTGTTCTAAATAGCTTGGCCATTGACTCATCATTAGACTCATATCAAGAATCAGCCTGCACTCCTCTGGCTTACTCAGAGACCTGCCCTGCTTTATGGCTTGTATTTTTATATTCATATAGAGTGGACAAAGTTCATTTAACAGTCTTATTTTTCCATTATTTTATATGATCAAATGAAAGTTGGTTATTTGTAATTTCTGGGTGGCTGAATTTTGGAGATATACTCTTGCTGTGTGAGCAACTCCTCTAGCATAAATGGTGTTGTTCTATATGCTTACCTCAGCTTGCTTTCTGTGTGTGTGTGTGTGTGTGTGTGTGTGTGTGTGTGTTGATTGTGTTTACAACATGAAAGAAGGAGAGAGGATAATGTGAGTCTTTCAGAATTTTCCAGTGGGGAAAGAAATACCAATATCCTATCACTGCAGTTTCTCACCTGCCATGTGCTTTATATAGATATGACACCCTTCCCTGTAGAACATTACGGATTTGGCATTGCCACAAAGCAAAAGGAAATAAGAAATAAGCAAGATTGAGGTAATACTATATATATGGGTATATGAGTCACATATTAGGGTAATGCTGTTAACTGCCATAACATAGCTCCTCCAAATCAAACTGCTTGAAGTGCATTAATAAATCTTTTTACTCATGTCATAGTCTCTTGTGATAACCTGGGTCTCTGGAAGCCTCATTTTGAAGGGGTGACTTAAGGATCTGAGTTCCTGCTACAGTGTGGCTCAAAACCTTGAAGTAATTTCCTTATGACTACAGAAACAGAGGTGAGGGGTGGGAGAGAGAGGGAGGGAGAGAGAGGGGGAGACAAGTGAAAATGAGGGGGAGGGAGAGGAGAGGAAATGAGGGAGGCATATAAAAATGTGGAATTTTAAGGTTCACCTTTTGTAAGTAAAAGTGCATTATTTATTTTTGCTTTTTATTGGGCAAACCTACTTAGAAAGTCAACCTCACTGCAGAGAGGGATGGCATATGTTTAAATGTGTTCAATAAAACATGCAGCTGAATTGTGAGTAGTCGGTGAGTCCTCCATTACCAATCTCTCTTCATTCTTCTTTGTATACAGAACCCATTCAGCCTTGCCCAAAGCTGTTGACTCCAAATATCCATCAGTCATCACATGCAGCTCAACATCTAGAATTTTTAACTGATGTTCATTCTTTTCAACTGAATTCAGCTATGACATTTTCTGATCTGAAGAACCTACTGCCAAAAATAAATATTATATGTACAGCCTGTTCCCACCACCACAGATTATTTAAAGATGAGACAAGTTATCTGTTTACAGAAAATTACAGGCCTTCAAGGGTTTTTACATCCTGGTCAAAAATCCATCCCATGAATCCCTTCACAAGACTCATTGATTTGATACTATATGTTCTCTCTTTTTCTTTTCCCAGGGAAGAACTCCACACATGTACACATTGTGCAATGCTTAAATCATCCAAACATCCAAATCCTCAAACACCCATCATCTTTCCATGGCCCCAAGATTCAAAATTCTCTCCTCCAGCCCTTTGAAACGCTTAACACTGCACAATTATCTATAGTCACCGCTGTGCAGTAGCACACCCAAATTTCTAGCTCCTGTCTAGCTGTGACTTAGTACTCACTGATCAACTTTTCCCATTCTGTCTTCCCTAGTACTCTCTGCAGCCTCTGTTAACTACAATTTTACTCTTGATTTCTATGAGTTCAACGATTTTGGATTTCATGAATGAGTGAAATCAAGTGGTACTTTTCTTTCTCTGCCTGGATTCTTTTACTCAACATAATGATCTTTAACCTCCATCCCTGATGTTACTCATAACAGGGTTTCTTCCTTTTGATGAATGAATAGTATTTCATTGTGTACATGTGCCATATTTTTCTTTATCCTTTCCTCCATTGATAGACACTTAAGTTGTTTTCCATTTCTTGGCTATTGTGAATAATTATACAATAAAACATTGGAGTGCAGATGCATCTTCAACATACTGATTTCACTTCCTTTGGATATATATCATTTTGTGGAATTACTGGATTATGTAATAATTTTGTAATTCTTTTTTTACCTGTTTGAGAGACCTCCATGCTGTTTTTCGCAATAGCTGTTTTTATTTGCATTCCTACTAACAGTGTGCACATTCCCTTTTCCATATTCTTGCCAGCACTTGTTTTTTTTTTTTTTTTTTTTTTGTCTTTTTGATAATAGGCCTCTTACTGGAGTGGTGTGATACTTCATGTGGTTTTCATTTGCATTGTCCAGATGATTAGTGATGTTGAGTATTTTTTTTAAAAAATACCTGTTGGCCATTCATATGCTTTCCTTTAAGAAATGTCTCTGTAAATTTATTACCCCTTTTTTCAATCATATTTTTTTGTTCATATTTTCTAATGGGTTAAGTTTCTTATATATTCTCAATATTAATCCATTTTCAGATGTATAGTTTCTCCCATTCTATGGGTTGTCTCTTCATTCTGGTTGATTGTTTCTTTGGCTGCACACCAATTTTTTAATCTGAGTAATTTGATTTGTCTGTTTTTGATTTTATTTACTAGGATTCTGATTTCACCCCTGCCCATTTCAATTACATGATTTTCATAACTGGTAAGAGATAGTGGAGTCATTTTATTCCTCTACTAGCTTTACTGTGAATATTCAGTTTTCCTGGATATTCACCATTTTTTGAAGAGAACAAAATGCCGTTCACTCTGTATTCAAAAAATCAGGTGGCTAAAGATGCACCGGTTTACTTCTAGACTTTCTTTCTGGTTTACGTTTTTTTTTTTTTTTTTTTTTATGCCATTGTCATTCTTTTTTGAATTCCACAACTTTTTGTCACATATTTTGAAATCAGGTATATAAAAATCTCATGCTTTGTTCTTTTTTGCACAGGATGGCTTTGCTCTTTGCTCTTTTTTTTTGTTGTTGTTGTTGTTATTTTTGTAGATCCATACAAATTTTTGGACCACTTTTTTTTTCTACTTTGATGAAGAGTTTCATTGGTATTTTGATAGGAATGGCATTGAATCTGTAGATCATTTTGTGCAGAATGGACATTTTATTAATATTGATTCTCTCAATCCATGAAAATGGTATGTCTTTCATTTTTTGTTTGTTTATGTATCCTTTCAACTTTTTCTCATTAATGTTTAATATATTTCACCATTGAGATCTTTCCCCTCTTTGGTTAAATTTATTCCTAGGAATTCTATTTGTAATTATTGCAAATGCAACTTTTTTCCTGATTTCTATTTTAGATAATTTACTATTGATATGTAACGAAAATATTGAGTTCTGTATGTGGATTTATATGTTGTAACTTTGCTAAATTAATTTATTAGTTTTAGTAGTTTTTTTGATGAAGTCACTGGGTTTTATATATGTGACATTTTTTTTTAATAAATCAAAGTATTTATTTCCCAAGACCTGCTCACAATACAAAATAGTATTTTATATATAATAAAGTTCAAATCAAACATATTCCAATAAAATATGATTAAAATACAAAAGTATTAAGGTTTCTTCTTTTCAGAAAAAAGCCAAAACATCAAGTCTTTTTCTTATTTATATTAACCATTACTACATCTTTTTAAAATTTAGGTATGCAAAAATACTACGCCATTTTCACTGATTTGCATTTTATTAATTGATTATATTTTCATTGTCCTAGTTTCATTCTCATAAACTAAATTCAATAACCCCTTGGGAACAGCATCAATATCAAGAAATGTGACATGTTTTTACATAAAAAATTTATAGACTTCCAATTCATCTCTTTGAGTGAGTTTTATATGTCAGACATCATGACCAGCATTCTCCCTGAGTATTCCTCAGGATTTGCCATTTATTCTCTCAATGGTCTCCATGCCTTTCTAGATTTATTTATAACCATATCCTGGAGTAGAATATGATAAAAAAATTAGCATATTTGGAAAAATATCACTAAAAATAAAGAAGAATGTTTTTAAGTTAGATTGATCAGAGCATCTATGTTCACTTGATTTAATATTTTTTGTTAAAACAAGCAAACAAACATCAAATTTTAACCCAGTATTTTATCCAAAAAGTCTGAAAGAAATTCTGAGTAACATTTTTGTGACAAGTGATAATTACATTAGTCCCCTCTGTTATTTACTCTCTCCTGGACATATTACTCAGTCCTTCTACATCTCATCTCTAAAATAAAGATAAAAATATTATTTTCCTAATGTAACTTTGAAGACTAAATAACATGACACAGACAAATTTTAGTGATAGTAACTAAATCTTCAGAATGTTATTTCTATCGTTGCTTTTATCATAATTTTCATCCATAGTTGCAGTGTTACATGAATGTGTTGTCTTTAATGTAGGTAACATAAAACAAATGTTTATTTATGTGAACATAAAATAAGATATAACCTTTAAGAAAGCTGTTTAGTGACTTCTTTGTAGATAATCTATAGTAATTTGAGAAGATTCAACTTTTTTAAAAATATTTTTTTAGTCATACATGGACACAATGTCTTTATTCTATTATTATTTTTTTAATGGTGTTGGTGAGGATCAAACTCAGTGCCTCACATGTGTGAGGTAAGTGTTCTGCCACTGAGCCACAACCCCAGCCCGAGGAGATTAACTTTTATATTCAACATTGCTTTCTTTCACCTGATTAGTTCATGGATGTCCACAGATTAAATGAATCCTTATTTAGTCAGTTAACAGCATTTGTAGTAGCAGATGGCATGGTTGTATATATATTCTTTCTTTAGGCTTTAGTGATATATTGAGCAATCAAATGCTGTGTAATGGTTGCCTCAAGAAATATACAGCAATTTATTCCAAAAGTACAGGGAAGACATGTAGTATATGGGCACAATGGCATAAACAGACATATGCAGATTGCAATGACAGCAATACAACCAGCATAAGTACTAGCAGCGGATTTTAAGCACCAATATGCCTTTGGGCTCCAACATGAGCTATCCATATTGCCATTCTTGACTTGTTTTAAGAAGACATTAACTAACTTTTATTTTAACTCTTTGTTTTAGATATGGTAGTCTGAATCAAGATACTGAATAATGCATTATGATCAACTTAGTTCTTCAAATCTTATTCAAGGTGTTGTCTGATGAATCATACACTTTCAGTAAGAAATATATCTTCTAATTTGCATATTTATATATATTGCTGACAAAATAAGAATGTTTTTCCTCTTCAATTAGTACTTTTTGTTTTGTTTTTAGTAGATCAAGATACGATATCCTTGTTCTCTTGAACATAAATGAAAACAACTCTGTGCATGGAAGGTATGTCTTGAATTACCAATCTGAAGAGGGTTGGAAATCACATTTTCACATTCATTTAAGCATTTCTGTTCTTACTTAATATTTAACTATTACAATATTCCATACCCTGAAGAGAAAAGTTGAATGAAATCAATGTTGTTTTAGTTAATTAAATAGGCTATGTTTTGTCAATTAAATATTTTCACCTGGAAGTTTGTGAAAACATGAGTTTATAAACTCAGAACAGAGTTGATCAGGCTTTTCATGTTTTCCTGGGTTTATAATTAGACTGAAGGAACTTCTAATATAATGACTTTATCACTATCATTTTATCAGCATGAAAAATACTGTCTATTTTGTATTAACAAATTTCTCTCTTTCACTTTTCTCTCAGAAACTACATTCACATTATGACAAAACAGTTTGGTAAAAGAAGCCACTCTTTTGACCACTCTACTTTTTTTTTCCCCTCTCCTTAATGCTTTTCGTGTTTTCTCAGGCTTCACAACACAGACCTTGCTCTTCAGAGGATAACCACTCTCTTCCTTCATCTTTGAAAATCAATGGACATTTTCCTCTTTTCCACTTTTCAAGCTCTCAAAAACATCTAACACAAAACAAGCCCTTTTTTCTGAAGTACTTACATTTCTTGGTTGTTCAGAAGACACACTCTTTGTCTTGCTTTCTACCTACTTTTTCTCTCTACTTTTGCCTTTGTTAACAAACAAACAAAAACAAATAAACAAAACACTTCTCTGCTACTTATCTTCCAAAGATGGTGCCACCTCAGTGTTTTACTTACCTCATTTCTCTATCCCTCATTATGGTTAAAAATGTTAGAATCAGACTGTCTTAGTCTGAATCCTCTGCCTTTATGCATGCTGCATAGGTTCTTAGTGCTTCAGTTTTCTGAATTGCAAAATGAAATAGAAATACTGTTTTAAGATGAAGCTCTTATGATTAGATGAGCTAATTTAAATTACATATAAAATAGTGTATTATTTGAATGATGTGCTCAGTGTTATGATCGACTTTCAAGGAATCTAGAATTGTTCAATTAAGTTACAAATTTATTATTATGGATGATGGCTCATGCAAAATTTGGAATTTTGTTTCTATAATTATATCCCTGAGTTTTCTGTTGAGATCCCATGTTGGTAACTACCTGACAGCTTAATACCTCCAGTTTATTGTCTAATAGCAACATGAAATTCAGTATAAGTCAACCAAAATTGTTTACTTTTTATCTATCTATAACTTATTTTTCCTTCAGTCTTCAGTTTATTTTTTTAATATTTAATTTTTAGTTGTAGTTGGACATAATACCTTTTCATTCATTTATTTTTATGTGGTGCTGATGATCAAACCCAGGACCTCGCACGTGCTAGGTGAGCACTCTACTGCTGAGCCACAACCCCAGCCCTCAGTCTTCTGTATCTTTAAATGACATGATTTTCTACCCATTAGCTCTAGACAAAAATTTAGGAATTGTCCTTTAGTCCTTATCATCCAACCATGTGTTCATTTTTAATTAATTAACTCATTAAAGAAATGTCTATTGATCAGTAAGTCTCTACCTGTTACTCTTATAGAGATACAACAGTAAACACCACAGTGAAATTCATTGCTAGGCTAAACCTTACAATTAAGTGGGATTATATAAATAATACACAAATGGTTGAACTATTTAATAGCAAAGATCTCTGTGAGTAGCATGGGAATCAAGTTCTGTAAATGGAAAGAGTGGATCCAGGAGTCTGTGGAGTGAGAAGAGTCCTCTTAAAGAGCTGAAAAACAATCTTGAACTTGAATTATTATTATGGTTTAGATATGAGATGCCCCTCCTCAAGTTCATGTGTAAGAAAATGCAAGAAAGTGTATATACATGAAGTGGTTGAGTTATGAGAGCTTTAACTTAATCAGTGTATTAGTTCACTAATATGGATTAACTCAGGTGTAACTGTAGATAGGTGAGGAGTGGCTGAATGATGGTCACTGGGGGTGTAACTTTGGGGTTTGTATTTTGTCCTTGGTGAACAGACCTTTCCTGCTACTTATAGCCATGTCCTGAGCTGCTTTCTTCCTCCATGCCCATCTGCCATTCGGTTCTGCCTCATTTTGGTCTTATAGCGAATTTGCTGTCTATGGACTGAGATCTCTGAAACTGTGAGCCCCCACATAAACGTTTCTTCCTCTACATTGTTCGAGTTAGGTCTTTTGGTCAGAGTGATTAAAAATTAACTAAAACAGTTATACAAGAGGAAAGGTGAGAAAGAAAAATATGTTTAGATGCAAATTGAATTGTTTGAGGAAAATAAAATAATTAATTTAGTTTCATTAGTAGAAAATTATGATAGTTGAGATGAGGCAAAACAAGTAAGCAGGGGCAATATTGTCTGGGATACAAAAATCAGCTTAAGACCAGAATCCTTGAAGTGTTCTACAGATGATACTATAGACCAAATTATCTTTAAAAAAACTCAACTTCCCCCAGATGCAATCAAAATCCCATATTTACATTGCTTAAAACACTCTAATAACATTCACAATAAATTGAATCAATGAGTGTTTTTCATGTAGAAAACATGATAAATATCAAATATATGAATGATTAAACAAGAAAATAAATTTTACAAAATTTTAAGGCTTTATGAAATAAAAAAACAATATTTCAAAATGAAACTTATTTAAAATTCTATATTTTGCTAAAGTTAGTACATTTTGAATAAATTTTGTATGGTTTAAAATTATGCACTGTATATGATATGTCTTCTTTATAAAAACACTGAATTATTTCTGTTCTCAATGAACTCAAAATCTAATAAGGCATGCCATAGTTCAACAGTAGCATTGGACTATAACTCTCAAGACAAAGCCAAACATGGGATGTTAGGATGGGAGTTGACATGTGAGATGATGCAAGAAGGCTCAGAGAAAAAATGATTGGGTTAGGAGAGCCTTAACTCAGTCAATTAATCACCTAATGGGATTCATTGAGAGGTAATTGCAGACAGGTAGGGCACAGCTGGAGGAGGTGAAGCATTGGGGGCATGGCTTTGGGGTATATATTGGTATCTGCAAGTGGAGATCTCTCTATCTGCTGCCTGATCATCATGTTATCATAGGAAATCAGGGAGCTGAACATCCAAACCTCAGTTCTCCTGTTCTGATGAAAAAAAATTTAAACTCAGACACAAAAGCCATGCAAGAGTACTTTATTATAAGTGAAAGTAAAGAAAAAGTGAGGTAAAAGTAAAGTAAAAGTAAAGTAAAAGCAAAGTGAGGCTTAAGCAGAGAGCACTTTCAAGAAAAGAGTGGTTTATTTCTGAGAAGAGAACAACAAAGGAGAAAATGCTATCTTCAAACTTATTACTGTTTGATGTTTACCAAGAGAACTGGGGCTACGTTCTGTACTCTTTGCCAATCAGGTTTTCAACTCCTCCTTTATGTCAAGTAGTAAGTTTTTTTACCTTAGTCCCTCCTCTCTGGAGCTGTCATGGTGGCCATTCTATTTAGGGAGGTTCATCTACAAGTCAATCCCATGTTAATGTGGGCACTGGGGTCAATAGCTGATCAGAAGTTACCTTAGTGTGCCTGTGCTACTAAAGGAATCTTCCTTCCCAGACAAATGGAAATACCTATAGCGGTAATTCTTAGCTTCACATCAATATCAATGAACCCTAATAAGAATTATTCCCATTAATACTTTTCTTTAAATGTATTTTTTTTTCCCATTAGATCCTTTGCTTCTGTTTATTTTCTACAAATTGACTCGCTTTTGCTTTCTCATCTACTTTGGAAATAGTTTAAAGAAGATCCCAAAGTAATTTAAAAAACACACAAACAAATATTTGTGACATGGCCATTCATTTCACTGTTTATTGTTAGCCACTACCTAACAATGTGAGCTGCTTCTCTCCTCTGCCCTCTTCCACCATGATGTTCGGCCTCACCATGAGCTCCAGTGAAGGGATCTGGCTGTCCATAGACTGAGACCTCTGAAACTGTGAAGCCTCAAATAAATTTTTTTTTCCTCTACAGTTGTTCTGGTCAGGTCATTTGGTTACAGCAGTGAAAAAGCTGACTAGAATAAAAATTGATACCAAGAGTGGAGCCATTGCTGTGACAAACCTGACCATGGATTTCAAAAGCTATTGGGATGTTTTGAAATTTGTTGGAGGAATTTTGAGATTGCAAAGTGGTAATGTTTTAGATTTTTTAAAGTGTAGCTCAGTGACTAATTCTTGTGGCAACTCAGAAGACAATGAATAACAGGATCAAGAGGAAAAGGAGAACATTATTGGAATTTGGAGTAGAGGCCATTCATGTTGTGTTCTGGTTGAGAAGTTGTCTGCATTTTGACCATGTCCTTGAGATTTTCTAAGAAGCTGATTTTAAAGGCAATGGACTTGTGAATCTGGAAGAAGTGTCTAGGCAGCATAGCATTCAGGCACTGGCATGGATATTATGTGCAGCTTTTAGCCAAATTTATTGTGATAATCAGTAGCCGAAAGCAGAGCAGAAGAATTTGAAAAACTTGGACTTGAATGGTTAGTGTAAAACTGGGGATAGAGAAGTTTCATCTGTTAAAGACATTAGCCCCACTAAAGGAATGCCCCAAACTTTGTCCAGAGACAATAAGAAAGATGGCTAAAGAGCATCTCAGTAGCTGGTAAGGCCACACCTACCTCAGACTTAAGGAAGTAAAAGTAAAAATTCTCTTGAGAATAGACAAGTGGGCTACCCTTCTTGTACAGTGGGGCCTAGGAAGTTTTCACAATGTGCTCACTCAGAGACTGCTGCAGTAAAGGTCCCTGGAGGCTTGCTACTGCTTGAGGTGGCAGTAGACCTTGGGGGTCAACCACATGATACTGGTTCTGCAGGAATGCAGGATGCTAAAGTTAAGGGTCATGGAGGCTTCCACCAAGATTTCAAAGGAAGGCCTGGGAGGCCAGGCAAAGTGCACCAGGGTCTGAGTCCCTGAAGGCAGCTCCTGAGAGTGCAAAGTGTCAAGAAGTGAGGAGGAAAGCTATCTCACACAAGACAGAGGTTATGTTGAAGAATGGAAATAATTTTAAGCCATCAAGGTGAGTGAGAAGGATATTGAAAATCTACTGTTTTCAGAGGATTCTAGTCCTATTGGCATCTGAAAACAGTGCATCATGAAATTTGTTTAGGTCTTGCTCTAATATAATCTATTTATTATAGAACTGCTATATATTAGTCAGCTTGGGAAGCCATAACAAGACAGGGTGGCTTGAATAACAGAGATTTGTTTTCCCATAGTTCCAGATGTGGAGGCCCAAGATCAATGAACCAGCAGATTTGGTTTCTGGTAAGGTCTCTTTCCTTTGCTTTTGAATGACCACTTCTTCCAGTGTCTCACATGGTCTTTGTGCACATTCAGAGAGAGAAGAGAGAGAGAGAGAGAGAGAGAGAGAGAGAGAGAGAGAGAGAGAGAGAGAGAGAGAGAGAGAGAGAGAGAGAGAGAGAGAAAGAGAGCGAGAGCACACAATCTTTAGTGTTCAACTTCTTCTAATAAGAACAGTCCTTTTGGGTTTGGGACACACTGTTAGGATTCATTTATCCTCAGTTACCTTCATAAAGATCATATCACCAAAGGTAGTCATCTTGGGGATTAAGACTTCAAAATATGAATGCAGTGGGGGCAGCTCAGTCTATGATGTGCTCTACACACTTAAAATTGGCTGCTATGTTAATTATCTATCAAGTTACCCCTAAACCGAGCAATTTCAGATAACAAAAATTTCATTGTTTTCAAGTTTCTCTCAAAGGAATTGGACAGAATGTTAGCTGGGTGATTCTGGCTCATGAATTTTTACTCTAGGAGACATTAGCAGGTGTTACAGTTCTAGGAAAGCTAGGCTGGGGCTGGTTGAGGTCCATGAAATCAATCACTCATTCTTGTGATTGTCAGCAGAAAGTCTCAGTTCTGTGCTGGCTCTTGGCCTGAGGCTTCCATTCTTCACTACATGCACCTTTTATGGGACTGACATGGAAGCTTTCTTCCATCAGTGTTGGTGATCCAGAAAGAAGGAGAAGGGGAAAATGACAATTCATCATGCTATTCATCAGAAGCAAATTCCTAAGAATACTCATTCTGAAGAAAGGCAGAACTAGGCAATACCTTTTGTAGAGAAAATATCAAAGACCATTTAAGAATATAACTTAAAGGCACTACATCATCCTAAAATAATTCCTAGCTTTATAAATTTTTATACTGTTAAGTAATTCTAATTCACAGCAATGCTTTATGGATGAGGAAAGGAAGTATTGCTGAATGAAACTGACGAAATTGTTCTGTGTGCATATGTGAATATATCACAATGAATTCTATTTGTATGTACAATGATAATGTAATTATTTTAAAACCAATAAATAAATAGAAGGAAGACCAGTGGAGAAGGGGATCAGGTGAATGAGAGGAAGGGAGAGAAAGAGGAAGTATTGGGATTGAAATGGAGAAAATTATGTTATATGAATTTATGAATATGTTAGAAAAAACACTACTACTGTTGTATATAACTGTAATACAACAATAAAACATGTAAAAACATAATTAAAAAAGATTTCCAGTTACTATGTATTTCTTGAACTGCCTGTTTCCTGTCTCAGGTCATTCTCAGTTTACAATCTGTCTATCTTTGTGCCTAAAATAGAATTGAGTTAAATATAATTGTGAGCTATTCCTGAACAGCATATCAAGAATCTATTCCAGATAATATGAAAACATTTGACTTATTCTACAAACCATATGGAAAAAAAATGTCAATAATGGTGGTCATCAGTGTTAAGATAGCCAGGACTATAAAAACATCATAAGCAATTCATTTTGAACTTCTTGTCCATTGGAAATACTTGTTCATTGGTTGGCTAAGGTTGGTTTGTCTTTGGTTCAGTAATCCATTAATTCGTTTCTATTCTCACTGCTTTGCAGATTTAGAATATTAATAGAATAATTAAATTTATTTTGTAATCTATTAAACCACTTCTAAATGTTTTGGGCATTTCTCTCTGTAGTATAATAGTGAGAAGACATCTTTTAAGCAAAATATTCCTAAGGAAAAATATTCCAAAAAAATGTCATAGGCATTTATCAATTTCTTATAATTATATTAAACAATTATAAAAATATAATTATATTAAGACATTGATCAATGTCTTATAATTATATTAAACAATATAATTTTGATAACCTTAAATTAAGACAGTGGTCATATAATTAGTAAGTCATAGGGAAGTGCAGGTTTTTTGTGTGTGAACTAATAATGGTAGAAATGAAAATAATTTATTCTGAAAGAAAATGCTAAAGGAAGTGAGGCTTTAAGAAATGGGTGAGTTGGACTATTTACTCTAAAATTCAGGAAGTAGTCTCTTGAAGACTCACCAGTTAATAGTAGGAATGATAGAAAAGTGAGACATAGCATTTTATCAGTATGAGCTTCCAGCGTCTGATTTTTTTTTATTTGTTCATAACAGTTTGCCTTGTAGCAAAATAAAATGCCTAGTAGTTGATTGTGGTTTAATGCCATTAAATAAGTATTCTTTTTTTTTTTAAACAGAATATATTTCCTGAGGTACTATTGCCTAAAAAGAAATTAGCCTTCCTTTAAAATAGCTACATGTCACTACCAAAATTGATTTACATTTTTTGTTCCTTGTCCCACAGTGTATAATTTCTTGAGGTAGTGAACAAGTGCTGTGACTTTAGCCTTGCATAGTAAGAGAAGGCATATTGCTGTCTTATCATTTTGGAATAGTCAATAGACATTTTTTTTTTTTTTTTTTTTTTTGTAATTTTGACCTGCTAAGCAGTTTCAAGGACTAAGAATAAAGCAAAAACAAAAGATGTGTTTGAGATGCTATCACTGAAAATGTTTCTTCAGATGTCAACAGATATTCAGAGGCCAAGAAGACCTTAACCTTGCAATATTGAAACCAGGATATGTAATTACTTTTAAAATGGTAGTAGTGGTTGGCACTGAACTTTCACAAAGTATAGCATTATAATTTATGGCCTTGCTTCAGAATTGTAAGAAAATGGTACTCTTGTAACTAAATTGAATTGAAAAGCATCCAGGAAGTGAAGACTAGAAATCTAAGTTTTAGAGACATGGACAGAACACTTAACCCTTCCTGATATGTTTTATTTATTTATTTTTCCTTTACTACAAAGCAAGAAGTTAGTGCTTTGCCTAACCTTATTGCCTTCTAAGGCATCATGATTGTGGGAAGCCATTCTCGCACGTGATTGGGCAGCTCCTTGATTGGGTGTGAGGCGTTCTGGCCAAGCTGTGTCAGAGCTAATCCTCACCCTCTTCAGGTTCGAGAGCCTGTCTGTGTGGGGGTGTGACTGACCATTGACCCTGAGGCCAATCACTGACCCTGACCTTGGAATGCTGCCCCCCTCGACCTTCATTGGATGGAATTTTCCCCTGAATTTCTTGTTCCCCAGTAAAAGCCCACTCCCTGGCTTGCTCTCTCTCTCTCTCTCCTGTTAGTCCTGAGTAAACCTCGCTGCTCCACCAGGTGGCTTGAGGCAGGAGCCAGAGGGAGAGCCATCTCAGACCTGGTCATAGAAAAAGGTAATTGAGTCTGTGTGTTTATTTTATTTTATTTTATTTTTAAAGAGAGAGTGGGGGAGAGAGAGAGAGAGAGAGAGAGAGAGAGAGAGAGAGAGAGAGAGAGAGAATTTTTTTTTTAATATTTATTTTTTAGTTCTCGGCGGACACAACATCTTTCTTTGTATGTGGTGCTGAGGATCGAACCTGGGCTGCACGCATGCCAGGCGAGCGTGCTACCGCTTGAGCCACATCCCCAGCCCTCTGTGTGTTTATTTTGATCTCACTAGTTAACTTCTATGCTAGGAATCTCTTTAATGAAACCAGCGTGCTGGTCGCATGGTGAAATGATGTTGAACAGTTCTATGATTATTATTTTGTAGTAAAAATTACAAAGTATCATTAGCATGCTTGCAATGATCTTATCAATGAAAGAAATGAGCTATAGAAGATAGAGGTTTATTTACTACATGACCAAGTCATTTTAGTAATTATAAGAATTGAAGATATCCAGAACATAATTTTTTGAAATACATATTTTAGTGATAGATGGACACAATACCTTTTTTATTTTATTTATTTATTAATTTATATGTGGTGCTGAGGATAGAACCCAGTGCCTCACATGTGCTAGGTGAGCCCTCTACCACTGAGTCACAACCCAAGCCCCCAAAACATAATTTATACTAATATTTAAAATCTATGATAAGATTAAGGATGATATCTAAATTGAGAACAGCTTTATAGAGAGTGTGATGATCAAAGAAGAAATTATTGGGTATCTTTTGTGAATTTCAGAAATAATAAAACTTTTTATAATATGTAATAATAACATACCAGATGGGACTGAAGTCATGGCTTATAGTCAGTATTACCACATAATGATTTGCTGGTGAATGATGACAGGTAATACTTTTCTAAACACATTATCATGAAAGTGATAATAGTACAAGGAGGAAACTAAAATATGTTTAGAACATGCTAAGAATGCTACCAAGATATTTAATTGTATCATCTCAAATTAATTCATAAAATGATCTAAGCTAAGACTGAAAGTCATTAGCTTGGGTAAATGTTTACTATAGAGTAAAGGTGAGGAATATAATACAATATATTGTGTATATTCCACATTACTCTATTTTTTTCTAGTTAGAGTTTGGACTTATGGATCTAGTTATAAAGTTGAAAGGAGATTTAAAGTGAAATCTGGATTTCAAAAGTGTGTGATATTTTACTTGTTCATTGGGTAACATTAAGAAAGTTACTTAAAGTTTTTTTTTCTTTCTTTCTTTATTTTTATGTGGCGCTGAGGATTGAACACAGTACCTCACATGTGTGAGGCAAGCGTTCTACCATTGAGCCACAACCCCAGCCCAACTTAAAGTTTTGAAGCCTTAATTTTATTAGATTTAAAATGAGAATTGCATGAAGCATCTCTCAAGATTGTTTGAAGGATAAAATTAGACATTAAACAATATCTCACATGATATCCCTCACAGAGTAGGTGCTTCATCTGAAGAATCATATACTTATGTTCTCTTTTTAATGTTCTTATTTAAGTTTGCTATTATTAGCACTATATGATTCTGGTGAACATATATTTTAGATTTTCCTTGCTCAAATTAACTTCAATGGAATAAAAATATTCCAGGACACACTGTTCATAGTCATAAAGGAATTTTACATTTGCATACTTATGACAATATTAAAAGTTTGTGAATATATACATATATATAGTATAGCTGTTCATTATATGTGGTTCTATAATCTTAAAATACCCATAATTTGGAAGAAATTAGATATTATAGGCTGAAGTAATAGTTTAGAAGCAGTACTGATAATTTGGCTAAGTTAATGTCAAATATTTTTCATTAAAATTGAAAAAGCCAATTACATTAGAGGAATATATTTTACTAGTGGCACCCTGCAACAACCCCCACTACTTTTTTAGTCTAGAACTTATGTTCACTTTTCAATGACTGATGTAGTGGATTAGTATGATGGACTAAGGTGAAGTCTAGAAATTCTACCAACAGAAATTTATTCCTATCTATGTAAGTTTTTGCTAGAGAGATCAGAACCAAAAAGTGAAATGTCAAAGGTTTAATAATCTGATGCTTCATTCTGAAATTTCTCTAGTAATGGCAGACCCAGTACATTTCAGGCAAAAAAGCTCTTTATAAGTAATAAAATGCTAAAATGATTTTTATTAACTGCAAACACAAAATATCATGATATGTGAAGCACATTAAGTACAATCCTGGAAGTTCATCATAGGGTTTTCTTTGGTGGCAAGGTGTTCCAATTTCTGAAGGATGTTGAAGTTCTTTCAAAGACTTGTAATAGAGTCCTTTGCCAGTTTATTTCATTGGCTCTACTTGTCAAGATGCCTGTCTGGCTCCATGGCTTGTACTCTGCTGGCAGAGCTATCTGGCTGGATGTCCATATCATCTGGAGCCTAGGTGCTTGTGTGCTGAATCAGAGAAGTGTTCATAGTAGCTAATATAACATTTTAATTTTAATATTATGAAACAAATCATGGGAAAGCTATTTGATGGGTTTTTTAATTGTAATGTGTTATATATGAAAACAGAATGCATTACAATTCATATTACACATATAGAGCACAATTGTTCATATCTCTGGTTGCTCACAATGTAAAGTCACATCCTTCGAGTCTTCATACATGTACTTAGGGTAATGATGATTATTGCATTCCACCATCTTTCCTACTTCTACCCCCTCCTTTCTTCTCCCTCCCCTTTTCCCCTTTGCTCTTTCTAGAGTTCATTTAATCCTCCCATCGCCACCCCGCCCCCCAAGCAGGATATCATGAATCAGCATCCTTAAATCAGAGAAATCATTCAGCAGTTTTTTGGGGGGACTAGCTAATTTTACTTAGCATTACATTCTCCAGCTCCACCCATTTAACTGCAAATGCCATGATTTTATTCTCTTTTATTGCTGAGTAATATTTCATTGTGTATATGTGCCACATTTTCTTTATCCATTCATCTACTGAATGGCATCTAGGTTGGTTCCACAGTTTAGCTATTGTGAATTGTACTGCTGTAAACATTGATATGGCTGTGTCCCTGTAGTATGCTGTTTTTAAGTCCTTTGGGTATAGACCAAAGAATGGGATAACTGGGTCAAATGATGGTCCTGTTTCCTGTTTTCCAAGGACTCTCCATACTGCTTTCCATATTGGCTGCACCAATTTGTAGTCCCACCAGCAATATATGAGTGTGCCTTCTCCCCCACATCCTTGCCAACACTTATTGTTGTTTGTATTCTTAATAGCTGCCACTATGACTGAAGTGAAATGAAATCTTAAGAGTAGTTTTGATTTGCATTTCTTCAATTGCTAGAGATGTTGAACATTTTTTCATATATTGTTGACCGATTGTATATCCTCTTCTGAGAAGTGTCTGTTCAGATCATTGGCCCATTTATTGATTGGGTTATTTGTTTTTTTTTTTTTGGTGTTAAGATTTGTGAGGTCTTTATATATTATAGAGATTAGTGCTGTATCCAACATGTGTGTGGTAAGAATTTGTTCCCAATTAGTAGGCTCTCTATTCACCTCACTGATTGTTTCTTTTGCTGAGAAAAAAGCTTTTTAGTTTGAATCTATCCCATTTATTGATTCTTGATGTTAATTCTTGTGCTTTAGGAGTCTTATTAAGGAAGTTGGGGCTGAATCCAATATGATGAAGATTTGGGCCTACTTTTTCTTCTAATAGGCTCAGTGTCTCTGGTTTAATTCCTAGGTCCTTGATCCACTTTGAGTCTTCATACATGTACTTAGGTTTTTATGCATGGTGAGAGATAGAGGTTTAATTTTTGTAAATCACTGACAAATCCACTAAAAGGGAAGCAAGGAATACCATCCTATTTACAATAGCATAAAAAAAATACTTGGGAATCAATAAAAGAGGCAAAAAGACCTCTACAATGAAAACTACACAACATTAAAGAAAAAAATTAAAGAAGACCTTAGAAGTTGGAAAGATCTACCTTGTTACCTTGTTCTTGGCTAAGCAGAATTAATATTGTCAAAATGATCATACTACCAAAAGCACTATACAGATTTAATGCAATTCCAATCCAAATACCAATGACATTCCTCATAGAAATAGAATAAGAAGTCATGAAATTCATCTGGAATTATTAGAGACCAGAATAGCTAAAGTAATTATTAGCAAGAACAGTGAAACAGGTGGCATCATTCATTATACCAGACCTTCACTATACTACAGAGCCATAGTAATAAAAACAGCATAGTATTGGCACCAAAATAGACTGTAGACCAATGGTACAGAATAGAGGTACAGAGACTACCCCACAAAATTACAGTTATCTTATATTAGACAAAGGCACCAAAAACATTCATTGGAGAAAAGATAGCCTCTTCAACAAATGGTGCTGGGAAAATTGGAAATCCATATGCAATAAAATAAAACTAAACTCCTATTGGATGGTTTTAATCTTGACATTTACTTACATTCATGTGATGATATTTATACATAAGTAAACTAACCATGGCAGTTGATATGTTGGCTTAAGTTGCAGGTGGAAATTAAAAATATATTTCTGTGGTTTGGCTTGAAGCTCCCTTTCAAAATGTTATCAGTGACAATATTCCAACTGGTCCTGGTCATTCTCAATTTGGGTCTGCTGTTACAGTACAATTATTAAAAACTCTCCCTTTTACCTCCCCAGTGTCCTATTTTGAATGATTCACTCTATAATCTCCTTAATAAAAATAATAAGCATCCAAGATTTTTCTAGAAATTCTACTCTTTCCAGTCTTTCATCATTAAATCAAAGTTGGATAAATAAGTTTTTCAAGTGTGTCTAAGAAATATTCTGATGATCTTAGAACAATCTTACTCAATAAGTTAGTAGATCTATGTATAAGCCAGTCCAGAAAGAAACTGACTGACATTTGAATACATGTGATACTTGGGTGTTGAGGCAAGTGAAGGAAGAGATGGAAGTAACAATTTTAGGAGCTCCTTTTACCAATAAGGAGACTTATTATATTAAAAAATTCTATTGAGATACATAATAAGGAGAGTAAAATAGGAAGTTTAAGAGGCCAGGAGAATATGGGCCTCAACAAAGAGGCCGAATAGGTGACAAATCAAGAGAATAATTGGTTATATGCAATATTTTGAGAGTTGTTTTGATGCAAAAAAAGTTGGTATTTATAATTCTTGTCAGCAACAGAATCAGAAATTCTTTTTCAGAAGGGATTTTTAAAATCTGTTCTTTTTAGTTATAGATGACAGAATCTATTTTGATATATTTATACAAACTTATAATATACCTTGTTTTAATTAAGGATATTTAATGAGATACTTCCTTGCCAAAGGTATCTTCAGCTTCCCATGTAGAAGTAGTATGTGTTGTATAGATGTATAAGCAATATTGAAGCAACCAACATGTTTTCCTTTCCTAACCTGAGGCTCACCAAACAACTTTCTTTGCTTCCTTATGAAGAGAAATGCAGCATTTATACTTCTCAGTACAAACTGGTAAATTAGCATTCTGGTAAATGTATATGAAAGGTTACATAAATCAGTTTCTTCTTAGTATAACAATATCCCTAAATTCACTTCACAAGGTGACATGAACACTTGGGGAACATGTCACTTCATGAGTTTATCACCTCAAAAAACATTCACTTGCTTACCCACTCACATAAAGTCAATTGTCAAATACAGTGAGTAAGTTTCCAAATATACATACTAAAATACTGAAATTTGAAAAGTACAACGTAAGTATTGAAACCTAGAATGTAAATCAGGAGTAATGTAGGGAAGGAATAGAATATAAGTTTTCCAAATTTATGTTCATTGCTGAGCTTATGAATCTATATATTTTAAAGTTGTGGTTTAAATTACAGGGAAAATATGTGCTTACATCTTTTCAGAAGAGATATAAAAGTATGTAAGCATACTGGTAATGATTTCATTTAAAAAAATATAGTGACTCTCTCTTGGTATTTATAAGACAGTCAGAGCCATTAACTTGAGATGACATTATTTCCAGTTGACATTAACCATCTTAGGTCTATTTTAGATAACATTTAAATCCTAGACTTGGTTTAACAGTTGGGTACATCTTTCCATCAATCAATGCTTTTTCCATCTTTGAGCAGTCTTAAATAAAACCTGATATTTGGGTTTTTTTTTTTCTGGGAAAGGTAATATATTCATCAGCACAATTTCAAAAGGAATTTAAAATTGAATTAAAACCAAGGCTTTCTCTTTAGCCCTCACAGAATCTAGTTTTTGTCTTGAGAAGCACCCACTGTTAGCATTTTCTTACATTTTCTGTCTTCCATGCATTGTTTAAGATTAAACTACACACCTACACTTTTATTGTTTCATGTCAAAATGGCTACGCATGATATACCACTCCTATATAGATTATAATTCTTTTCTTTATCAGTTTAAGTAAAACTGCCACACTTTTTTCATATTCCAATGAATGTATGAACATAATTGATATAAGCCGGTTCAGTTCCTAAACATATAAATTACTTTCATGGCTTCCCTGAATTTCCTTGCAATCTGTTATTTTGTTTGGAATAACAAAAGAAGCTAAATAACTGGTAGTAGTCTACCTAGGTAAAGGGATATGAAAATTTAGAAATTTTATAAATATTGTCATGTTGCAGTAGATGGTATTTCTGTTTGTATTTTCCCTGAGTGCATGTAGGCATATAGAAAAGTGCCACTTTCCTTCATCTTTGCCCACAATATGTGAAACCAAATCTTCAGTTCTTTGTCCATATGGTAGGTTGAAACAGAATCTATTTGAAATTTAAATTTACATTTTCCTTAAATTAATTTTGACACCTTACTGTGTTTAATATACAGTTTCTATGAAATGTTTACTTCTTTTGCCCTAGAGGAAGAGCACATTTGTGGCATCAATATCCCCTTTGTCATTTATTAAGAAACCATTTTCCAAAATTTCCTGTGGGCAGATGGCTAAATTCTTACTAAAGGAACATGAACAAAAATATGTGTATAGCCTCTCAGTTGTGCTTTTGAAATATATATACCTTTTCACCTCCTAATCTCTTTAATAATGGCTGAAATTTGTGCAAAATAATGGAGGGAGATAGTTTAGCCATCCAGGACAATGACAGAAGTCATGTTTTAAAGAAGTCAGGTGACAATGTGACTTCTGATTTTTTTAGGTACACGCCATTTTATGAAAAAAAAAAAGCCCAAACCGTTATCTTATTTTAGCTATTATCATTTTGGAATTTAACATAGAATATTATTCTATATCTCTCTCTATATAAACAAATTATATGGAATATTTTTAATTATTATTAATTGTAGATGCGGTTACATATTAAAAACAAAACAAAACAAAAAAAACCAAAATAGTCTGAGTCATTCATGATAAATTTTCATCTCCATTTTCTATTTGTTCTTTGACTTCATGTTTGTTTGTTTAACTAAACAAATTTGTTTTTGCTTTCATGTTTTCAATTTGGTCATATAAATTTTTATGTAATCTAGATTTGAGTCATCGTTATAAAGAGTTTGCCCCTATGTAATGTTTACTAATTGGTTTAGTTGTTTTTTATTTATTATTATTATTTTTTTAGTTGTCAATGAATCTTTTTTTTTTTTTCAATTTATTTAAATGCGGTGCTGAGGATCGAACCCAGGTCCTCACACATGCCAGGCAATTGCTCTACCACTGAGCCACAACTCCAGCCCTGGTTTATTTGCCTTTTAAACGTACATTTTCACAAAGTCATCATGGCATTTACCCAAAGATCAATCCCAGGTTGCTTAGAGATGTAAACGCGGTAGGTATTACACAACAGCATTAGAAGAAAACATAAAAACATAACTTTTGACAGTGATATGTGAATTTTTAAGTAAGAAATGCTAACCTAAAGAATGAAACAATAAATTTAAAAAGGTAAGTTGGACCCTGTTATGTTTTTTTTTTATTGGTTATTCAAAACATTACAAAGATTTGGATATGGAACGTGCCTGAAAACCTTATCTGTTTAGGATCTGGTCCTCAAGGCAGGAGTGTTAACTGATGGACTTTGGAAACTGATTGGATCATGATGAGCATAATCTCATCAGTGGATTGATCTTTTTGATGGATTAATAATTTGAGTGGACCACTGGGAGGAGGTGGGAACTGTAGTCAGGGGGACTTATTTGGAGGAAGTAGATCACTTGTAGACTATATGTCCTTCAGGCCTCTTCCTCTTATCTCGCTCTGATTCTTAGCTGCTATAAGCTCAGCTCCTTTTCTCTGCTATACCCTCCGCTATGATGGTCTGCCTCATTTCAGGTCCAGAGCAATAGAGCTAGGTGACCCTAGATTGAAACTTCTGAATTTGTGAACCGAATAAATCTTCTCTCCTCTAAGTTGTTTATACCAGGTATTTTGGCCATGACCACCAAAAGCTGGCTAACACATCTACTAAGATTAAAATTTTCTGTTCATCAGAAAAAGT
The DNA here is from genome assembly GCF_048772815.1 of Callospermophilus lateralis. NCBI lineage: Eukaryota > Metazoa > Chordata > Mammalia > Rodentia > Sciuridae > Callospermophilus > Callospermophilus lateralis. The sequence continues at coordinate 125,382,706 of NC_135308.1, read as the reverse complement.
GAGCACAAAACACATTTGCATCATTCTGAAATAGCACTTTATCCTGAATGTCTCAAGAACTCCTAAAAGTTAACAAGAAAAGACAACAGAAAACGGACAGTATACATTAAAAATCACTTGACAAGAGAATTTGAGCAAATGTGCAATAAGTATATGAGAAAATAATTGCTGTCATTGTTTATCAAAGAAATACAGATTAAAGCTACAATAAGACATCACTATATATCCACCAAAATAGCTAATGTTTTAAAATATTGACAATAGAAAAGTACCAATGAGTATAAGAAGCAACTGAAATACTCATGCTCTGCTTGTGGGAATGTAAATTGGAAAACTATTTGGCAGAATCTAGATGTGCATGTGAATAGCCTATTATCCAATACGACTAGTTCCAATAATTGAGTATCTGTATTACAGAATTGGTACAGAAAGGATGGGTATCCAAAAATGGACATGAATAACCTTTATCAATATTAAAACAGATTAACAGTGGGTTCTCCCAATGAAATACCTTAGAGAAACTAGGATAAAATGTTTCACATTCAACAACTGCATTAAATAATATGGGTGAATCTTACCAACATGTTAAGCCATTCACGCCTAACAGTAGTGCTGTTGCTCCTCGGAAAGAGAAAACTGGGTTTTGGAAGGGAAACATATTTTTCTTATGTGCATATGAAATTTTGTACACAAAAGGTACAAAATTTCAGTTGAGCAAATTCTGGGGCGCTAATGTACAGCATGGTGATTGTTGTTACCAATACTGTATGGTACTGCTGGGACGATCGATCTGAAATATCATCAAACACCAAAAACAACAACAACAAAAGAAATAGAAACCATATGGGGTGATGCATATATTATGAGTTTGACTATCATGATCATTTCTTAATGGCTATATATACCAAAATATCAACATATACATTTAAAATATACATAATTTCTATTCATTGATTATTTGTATTCATTAATAATATATCAAGCTGAACCCAAGCACAGATGTACATACATTGTAAAAATCAATAGAATATCAGTGGCATTAACATTTAAGGGGGATCAATTAGCAAATTAAAAACCTAAAATTATTGTAGGTACAAAAACAAACAAAAATTTTAGAAACACAGTGTTAAGAACAAATGAATAAGAAAGCGAATAAGATACAAGTGCATACTGATGGAATAATCCTATTTATAAAAAGTTTAAAAGCAGGTATATGGTCTTAAAAGTTAGTACATATTACCCATGGTCAGAGGGAGAAATCTTTTGATAGGAAGAAATATGAGAAACTTCTACAGGGTGCTTGAGTTCATTTTCTTGAGTTGGGTGTTAATTATAGGCTGCGACTGAGTTTATGAAATTTTGTACATCTATTTACCTATGATCCATTCTCAGTTCAGTGATTTCTGTGTATATGACAATAATGAAGCATATGAATCATACAATTCAGTCTTGTGTTTGTATATGTAGGTAGGTGTTAATGTCTGCTTTTCTTCCATCATTTATTGTTGATATTTAAAAAGTATTCATTTTATAATAAGTTTACAAAACATGCTTAAACCTATTTCTTAAGAGTACTTTGATTTCTATTAGAAACTCCAAAGAATTAATTATTGTCATGTCCTTTCTTCCCTTAATATCCTATCTAACTATGGTAGATTATATTATTTTACTTGGTATCAGTCTTTATATCTTTACATACACTTTTCCCTCTAGTACTAGATATATCATCTTTTTGTATTTTATTTATTTAAAGTGTTATTGATAGCCTTAAGCTTTAAAAAATGAGGAAATAAGTTACTTACTGCCTTTTTTTTGCCATATTGGGAATTGAACCCAGGAGTGCTCTACCACTGAGTTGCATGCCCAGCACTATTTGTTTTCTATTTTGAGACAAGGTCTCCATGAATTGTTGGTCAAGTCTGGCCTTCAATTTGTGATGCTCCTGTTAAGCCTCCAGAATAGCTGGGATTACAGGTGTGCGCCATCACACCCAGCTCTTTACTGCCCTTTTTGTTTTCACTTTTCATTTCAATTGTTTTTGTAGTCACAGCCACTGTACATTTTCTACACTGTACTTTCTCTTTGATATTTGTGTCAGTCTCAGTTCTGCAAGGCAGCCTTGAACATCACTATCTTGCCATTTCCTAGAACCAGAGTTGGAGAACTAAAGCTGGATTTCAGCCATCAGTATACATCAGAGATACACTAGTTTGAAATTTGTTTTTTTTTACTGATTAGCATCTGTTTTGATTAGTCAGAAGCTGTCTGGCTGTTCAATGTTCTGAGCTGATATTCTTGTCAAATATTTTTTTAAAAATAATCCCAGTTAGTGACCTCATCTAGTTTTTATTACTTAGGGTAACTGATAATTGTATTTTATGGTTTGGAATTATAGATTTCACAGTCGTCAGAAGTGGTTCTTATGTTCCTTTTTCTAATTATTCTTATTTTAGCAATTTATGAGAGAAGAAAAAAAAATATCAAAGCTATATATCCCATTACATTTCAACTGAAATTCTGTGATCTTATTAAACTTATTTTTAGATAAGACAAAATACAAGTGCTTTTACTTCTGTGCTACTGTCTATAAAATTATGGAAACAATAATTACACTGATATGATCTTTATACAATGTATATCTGTGTGAAGCCATAATAATATACCTCATAAATTGGTACAATTATTGTATGTCAGTTTGAAATATAAACAACTAAACTCAAGGTTAGTAATATATTGACCCTATTTCCATACAACCAGAGATACTTAATATTTAATGTAATTCTATGAAACATTGCAACAACTCAATAAAATGTCCTTTTGAAACATCTGCTGAGAAACAAAATTTTTAAACCTCCAACAAGGTAAATGTTTTGCCCCTTATGACTCTACCTCATACCATCTTGATAAAACTCAGCCAAGTTAGCTTCCCTTCTGAGTTAATGTCACACTTATTTGTCTTCACCACTTATTCATAATTTTATCATTTGGGCCAAAAATCTATTTATTTCCACAAATCTTTGTTGTTATATATATTTTTTTGCTTTTAAAATGTTCAGGGGAAAAAGTTGCACTCCCATTAAAGACTTGAGAGTTGGTTAAGGAACTTGCCTTAAGTAAGCAAATTACAAAAAAAAAGTTTTTATATATATATTTCTTGTGATGGTAGTGTAATTTGATGAGCAACTGCTTCCTTTCTGTTAGTTTTAAGGTGGAAGAGGAAAGAAGAGTTTACTATCTTCTACTGCACCCGAATAGGTTCCAGAGCCATCTTGCCATTGAATTTGCTCACTATAAGTAGAGAAATGGGATTGGGGGCAAGGTGTCCTAATCCCAGGCATAAAAGAACTATAGAAGAAAGACATCCCCAAGAAAAAAATGGTAGGAATGAGGTATCCTGTGATCCAGGCCCAATGTATGAATTCTCAGTGACTGTATAGACTGTATGGATGCAGGGTAATTTCCTAATTGTTGTCAGGATATAACTATACTCTTTGGCCAATTTGTACCTAGTGAAAATGTTAAGATTTTGATGAGTTGAGGACTGAATTTTTGTCATATATTAGCAAATAAATGAATTAACTCATATGCCAACATTTAATGCTTATTTCTTGTTTTCAAAATTCAAGTCATAATTCATTTCTGACTCTTTTATAGATCTCATCCTAAAATTCTGTATATTTACTGCAAATATTAACCAATTACTTTACACTGCTTATTGTTGTAGCAGTTGAAATTTTGGCAAAGTTTTATCCAAGTTGGGAGTATTTTGAAATTAAATCCTTATCCTGACTCCACTAAATAAAGTTTATTGTTCATATGGTCATCATAATTTTCTTAACTAATATAAATATTAGAAATTATGAGTGACATTTTAATTTATCAATTGTGGGAACATCATTTTACACACTTTAAAAATATAAAATCCATCAAGTTAAAAGAAGTGGAAGTAAAATTGTAAATAAAAATAAATTGAAAATTTGTCTGCAGTCATGTTTTATGGCTATAATATTTGCGTTTTACAGCATCTAAACTTATGATGTAGAAATATTTCTTATTTCTACTTTCAGTTGAAACATAGTTCCAAAGATTTGGCTCTTTAAATTTAAACAGCAACCAACATTTTGGTGTCAGTTTAGTAAATATTGAGTAATGTCTTTTAGAAATTATTATTTTTAGACAGTGCATAATTAAAAAAAACACTGTTCAAAGTTATCAAAACTATGGATAAAAATAAATGTCACTCAAGTCCTTCAGAGAGTTTCACATGTAAATATTTTCAATTAGAAAACTCAGAATATTAATCAAAAGGTTTATGAATAGCATAATTGATTGTCTGCTTTGTCAAAACCCACTTTATTTTCTCTATAAAATTTTGAACTCGGTTGATTCTGCTTTACAGAATGAAGGTATGTTAGGTAATCCAAGCACTGCATTTACTCTGTTGTACTGATTCAGTCCTCAGAATCTTCTAGTAACACAAGCACCATTCCATAGAGCAGGTATCTCTGCCAACTCCTTGAATGTTCTGCACATATGTTTTTCTCCTCACACCAATTTCTTTCTTCCTTCAAAAACACGCTGACCTCATGAAGGTACTTCTTACCCTACTTATTATCTCTACCTGTTCAGTATCCAACTATTAATTCCATCACTATTGTAAGAATATATTATCCAACATTATAAAATATTTGAAACTTAAAACATAGTATAGAGAACTCTACAATACATATCCCAATTCAAAGCCACCCCAATTTAACAAATGCTAATATTTCGCAAATTTTTATGAACATTTTATATTTTAAACAGTTAATCCATGAGGTCTTTAAGGAATTAATTTATTAATAAAAAATACAGAAAATACATTTAATTTCAAACTTCCTTGCTTTCATATTGGAATTAATTCCCCAACATATCAGTGCACACGCATATATGCATACACATACACACACACAAACACACACACTGGACCTTTTATCCTTTGACTATTTTTTCACATGCATAAATAGTTCCATTTTTGTTTTTATGTTATGTGAATACCATAATGCTCTAAATATCATTTTCTTTCTGTAGTTTTGACTGGGTAAAGAAAAATTTATACAATTGATCCCAGGAGTGCTAGAAATGAGTGTGTAAGTACCATAGAGACATTATGGATCTGACTGGATATGTATGCACATGAATGGATTTTTATTTCCTATTTTAGATGTTTACATAAGCCTTATTTCCATGATACACGATGGTCTACAACCCATAAATTTTGTTCTCTACCCATAATTATTTAGATTGGAGGAAATTCTCATTAACTGTATATTCTATAGCAAATTATATTTATTTATAAACTACAAAAACTTAAACTTTGATTTTGCATATTGTCAGTTAATGTAGGTATGGAACTAGTATAGGAATAAAGTTTTAAAATTTTTACATAACTGGAAATACTAGAGTTGCAACTATATATTTAAGTTGAGTGGAAAGGTTGGAAGCTGAGAAAAGGTCCTTAGTTTTAAGCATAAATTTAGGATTGAAGCTGTAATAGTGTGGTGGTACTCTTGTTTGCATACATTTTGGATGTGCTAATAGTTAGACTTTTGCTCAGGGTTTGTGCAAAAGTTTTGATATGAGTAGTCTCTCCTTGAATCTTTTAATATAGCAGTTACAACTTTATTCCACTGATTATTTGAAAGGTTTTGCAAGCAAATCCAGTCTGGGATTTTTTTCTCACTCTATTTAAGTCTCTGTAACAGTGATAATTCAATGGAAAAGACCAAAAAGTGACCTAAAATTTGAAATTTCATACAAAACTTTATAGTCCATGACCAATTTTCCAGTTTGCAAATACAAGTTAAGAGGGTCCAACTTTATGCTACTTACTAATAACTTAATATTCTGTAACATTGAAATAATATGTTATATGCTAAAGAAAAAGTATTAACTGAAAATTGATCTCTTCCTAATTTAATTCATTCAATAAATTTGGATTATTTTTATCCATGGCCACATGCACTGTGTAGAATTGTGACATCATCATAAATATGCATGTACACCCCATCACAAATATATATGTACATATATATAAAATAACATTATATATGTATATATATGATATTATCTATAACATTATTGTTAAAAAGATTCTCTGACATTTTTCAAATGATACAATGATAGTAATGTTAAGAGGGGAGGCTTAGAATTGGTATTAGGTTAACATTCAGATGTTCCATATTGAGATATTTCAAAGTTTATTTATAATGAAGTCTAAACACTAGACATAATTAATTTGATTGAGAACAAAAGACGTTTAGACATTGCTTTTAGAACCACCTATTTTAATGGAAACCCGTGTAGAGGTTGGGTAATAGGCTTCAGTGTTTTTTGTTTTGTTTTACATGCAAGTGATTCTAAACTTTTTAAAGAGAGGCCACATTTTCAAATAGTCTTGATCAAATTTTGCTTCATATTAATATCAGTTAAGTTTTAATTCCCAAAGAGGACTGTAAACACTGAAAAAAAGGGCCAAAACATATGTTTGGGAGTTGTATAAATACTGAATTAATTAAGAAACTGAAAATAATCAATTAGATTAATTCGAGAAATCTAAACCAAATCTTACAAATATTTTCTTGATGATTTGGAAGATCTACTTCTTTATTTAAAAATCTATATCACAAGGGATGGAATAAGTCATAAAAAGCCGATTTAAAAGTGGTTGGGGAGCTGGAGGTTTTGCTGAGTGGTGGTACACTTGCCTACCATTTACGAGGTCCTGGGTTCGATGCCCAGCAATACAAAGAAAGAAAAAGTGTTTAAAGTGTTAAGAGTATATTCATGCTTACACACACACACACACACACACACAGACACACACACGTGCAAGCAACCATATTTTTATGTTTTTACTTTAGGTAGAAAAATAATTAGAAAAAAGATTTTGGCTACCCAAGAAATCAGATTTTTTTTTTTCATGTGAAAAAGCACATAAATTCAGCATATGAATTCTAGATATATAACTATACATATATGCTTCTGATGTTTTGGAGATAGCGTGGAGAGCAGTGGTTTAAATTATGGCCTATGGGATTCTCTCATGGTGTGCTTGTGCTGGGAGGCCTGTGCGGATTTGCAGGTTGAGATGGCCCTGTTGTTTGGTGACGCCTGCCTGAGAAAACTCTGTACAAAGGCCTGATTTATCAGTCAAGATCTTCAGTTCAGACACCAAGTCCCAGAGATACAGGATTCTGAGCAAAACATCATGACCCTGATGTCTCATCAGCCCTGTGTCCTTCAGATTGCCTGTTTTGCTGAAACTTTCCCACAAATAATCTATTGTATTTGTTCATTATATGAAACTTATAAAATAAATGTGCTGAGCTATGCCTGAAGTCAGTCAAGCCTCATCAGGGCTCTGCTGAACCACCTGGTTCCACCTTTTATTCTCTATGTTAGTCTGGTTATCTTCTCTTCATCCCCTCATTGCCCCTCGACCAGTTTCTGAATTAACTGCCCAGGCATGAATCTTGACAGGATAAGATCCAGTGACCTAGGTTAAATATGTTGATTTTTCTCCCTTTATGATGATTTTTTTTATGGTAAACAGACTTATTCACTATAACAAGCAGAAGTAGTATAAAACGTATTTTTTATGTTTATTAAAATAGTTTATTATTAACAGTCTTCAAGACCACACATCACTGAAACAAAATATGGGAATATAGAGAGTATGTGAAATATAGAAATTATAATAATTATTATAGTCACAACAAAATAATGGAATTAAAAATTAAAGCAATAGTTTAAATTGTGTTTCCATATCTCTAGGCACTTCTAAGGATTTTATTTTCATATTCAGTATTTCAAATAGAAATCCATTTTGTTATGTACAATTGAAAATTAAATCTATCTATCTATATCTATATCTATCTATCATCTATCTATATATCTACCTACCTACCTACCTACCTATCAAAACTTTTACCTATTATGGAATCACTATGTGAAGTTTTCTCAACTGTGATCCTCAGATTTCCAGAAATCCTTAATAAGTAAAGTAGCATTCATCATAAAGTAGCATTCATCATTGTCTCAAACTTCATTAATTCGTGTGATTTTTGCCTATACAAGTGTTTACTGTCATTCTTCTCTTATACATATCATATCCTTGAAAGGAAAAATAATGCTTACTATTTGGTATAGCTACATTAGGAGAAATGTAAGTAACTTATGAAATGAGAAAAAGATGTTTTCTAAGATGTTCAGATTAGCCACTTTTTCCTTATGGGGTGAATAGCACTTTGCTTTCATGTTTGTTTTAACAGCCTCATTCCATTCCACCTTCTATTATATACTCTTTTCTATTGTTATAAGTTCCTTGGGGGCATAGTTGGTATGTGATGTATTTCTGTGTTTATATGCCACTAAGCACAGTGCTTTGCACACAAAGGCATGCAATAATAGTTTTTATTAAAGAATTAAAATAGCTTTAACACAAGTATCTGTGATTGAATAGGATGAATTTGGGGCAAGGGAGTGAGTTTGTATATGATCTAGTATTATTCAACATTCATTCATCCAAATGCTGAGTGACCACTGTGTCTCAGGCATGTCCCTGATATTAGAGGTCCACCCATGAACAAAATATCAAAATTATTCTTGTATAATTTACAGTGTTCTGAAATAATACACTATTAAATAGATTCCTTTGTTTAGAAAATAATGTTTATGTAATGGTCTCTAAGAAAACATTTCAGAGTATATGCTTATAACCAACAAACTGACTATCAAACTGCTTGACACCTAATCAGGTGTCAAGCAGTTTGATAGAAATTCCAACATTTATTAATTTAAGGACTCTTTCATTTTGAACATCTTAAATGTCAGCATTAGTCATTATTGATAAGTTCATTCTGGATAATTACTCATTGATGACTAACTGGTGAAGTGAAAAAAATCCATGAAGGTACTTTTATAAATTAAAAAAAAAAAATTATTTCTGTAGTTACTTTGTTTTTAAAACTCAAGATTCAATTTTTTATACTTAAAAATTGAAAATGCTTCTTGCTGGTCTTTTGAGTAAAGCTTACATCATTTCTCAGATTTTGGCATAGAATAAAAGTGAAAGTCTAGGGCCCCTCTGGACAGTTTCAAGACACAAAGACAATTTACAATATTTGATCCTATAATGAGTCTTAAAGCAGTTCCCAAGTAATTTTAGAAGATTAATACCATTCAGAATGTATCCTCTTAACATAGTCAATAAACTCAGAAATCAATAGCAAACAGAAACAATCAATTCCCATCATCCCATGGCAGGTGTATTGTATGAAGCTGCAGGGCATGTTTAATTAGTGAATGCTGGAACATTACTCCCCAGGAAAAGCACAGAGTAGCCTCCTGCCAGACTCTGGTCATAATATTTCCTCAAGCCATCAGCACATAACCATGTTTTATGTGTGCTTCTGTTTAAAGGAAACTTATTTAATTCATATCATGATTCATGAATGCTGAACACATGGCCAGTGGCACTATAACTCGAGTCTGAATGCAGCTTATTTCACGGACGTGTTTTCTCTGTACGATGCATCACACCCTTTTTGTACTTAACAACACTAGACAGTATGTCAGCACTATGCTCTGGGGCCATCTTATCCCATGAAATCATCAACGAAATGCACAATAATGCCAAAAATGTGACACTTATTTACAATATGAGAGCTGAAACAAGGAGGCAGAATGTCTGTTCATTTGACCTGAGCTGGGGATGGGCACGACTCAAAGTTTTCACCACTCTCTGTGTATCCACAGGGACTATAAAAAAGTACTCCAAGTACTTTGGATCTTAGTGAATTTGTAAATTTGGAATTCATGAATAGAAAAGATCAATTGTAACTTAAAAAGACATTCTAAATTTATAGGTTGGAGAGTATTTCAAAATGGGAAAGAAAAGTATGATTTGAAATGAAAGATAATGACCTTATGATAAAGAAAATATAGACTAAGACAGTGAGTATATGCTTGTACCCATACATTACAAAAAACAAATGAAGAGCTAAGTGCCAATCTCAAGATATTTTTGAAAACCCCCCAAAACCAGAAAAATTTAGGAAACCTAGAAAAATTAGGAAAAAAATATAGTTAGCTATCTGTACCCATGGTTCCACATCTATGGATTCAATCAACCATGTGTAAAAACATTGGGAAAAAACAGCATCTGTACTGAAACTGAACAAAGTTGATCATATTCCTTAAACAATATAGTATGACAATTGCATAACATTTGCAATTTATTAGGTATTGTAAGTATTCTAGAGATGATTTAAAGAATATGGAAGAATGTGCATATAAAAATATGCCATCTTATTTAAGGGACTTGAGCATCCCTGGATTTTGATACCTTAATTCATCCTTGTACCAGACCCCTCACAGATGCCATGGAATGGTATAGGTATACAAGCAAGAATTAGTAGAATAGAAATCTAATATAGAGCTGAGCGTGGTGGCACACGCCTGTAATCTAGTGACTTGAGAGGCTGAGGCGGAAGAATTGCAAGTTCAAAGTCAGCTTCAGCAATTTAGTGAGGCCCTAAGCAACTTAGTAAGACCCTGTCTCAAAACGAAAAAATTAAAAATAAAAGGACTGGGGATGTGGCTAAGTGGTGAGTACACCTGGGTGAGAGAGAGAGAGAGAGAGAGAGAGAGAGAGAGAGAGAGAGAGAGAACTAATATAGAATAAAAAGGCTTAATGAAGCTACCATTTGATTCTTTTTTTTTTTAAAAAAAGAAATCCTTTATAATACTAATCAAGAGACAGAGATAATATAGCATTTATTTAATATAACAAAACAAGAAACAGAGAATAGTATATAATAAATGTGTTCTTTATAACCAATAGTATAAATGAGAGTTATTATCATAGACCCTGAGAATATTTTATAGAAAACCTAAATATATGAACTTTATAAAATTAATATAAATAGGCAAATTCCCAGGAAACTACCAGTTACTAAAACTGATTTAAGATAAAAGAAAAATAATTAATAATTCTATAACTAGTAAGATCACTGAATTAATAATTCAAAGCCTATAGGCACAGATGTCTTCACAAGATAATTTTGCCAAAGATGTACAGAGGAAATAATTCTACAGTATCCAAATTCTTCCAAAGAATACACATTGTGACATCAACTTATGAGGCTGAATAATGCTATATCAAATGATACAAGGATATTATGAGAAAAATAATAGTTTAATCTCATTCATGAGCACAGCTACAAAGTGTTAAATATAGTGTTAAAAATTCAAAACCAGCAACTTAACCAGTGGGTAATACATTGTGATAAAACTGGTTTAGCTCTGGAAATATATAGGTTTATTCAATATTAGAAAACTACTTATGCTATTTATCACATTAAAATAATAAAGGATCAAAATTATGCATTTATTTCATATACATGGAAGAGCACTTGATATAATTCATATCAATAAAAGATAAATATTCTTAGCAAATAAATAATAAATGGGAATTTCTTCAATTTGGTAGATGTGTTTTCCAAAATAAATAGAAAATATCACAAGAAATTTTGAAATTGTGGAACCATTCTCCTAATATTGAGGACAAACAAAGACTCCTATAAGAGGTGCATCTTTTCTTATTGTACTGGAGGGCCTAAACACCTCAGGAAGGCATAAAAAGAAAATGAAATATTTGAAGGTTGAAAGGAAGACAGAAACAAAATAATACCATTGCATGAAAATACTTTGTATATCAGACTATTTCTAACAATATATATCCAAAGTTCTCAGAAAAATGTAACATTTTCCAAGACAAATAATTATACATATGGAGACAGAAGCCATGATTATGGATTAAAATTAATTAAAAGACATTAATTTTTCCATTTTTTTCTGTATGTGCAAGGCAATTGCAATCAAACTACTGATGGGCTATTTTGTTTTGGATCCTGATATGCTCATTCAAAAATTCATGTGGAAGAGTTGATGATCAGGGCAGCAGCAGCAGTGAGCTGCTGACACTTCTCTCCCCAGCCCTGCACTGTGTGAACACAGTCATAATCCAAAATCCAGCTCAGGGAACCACCTAGTTCCCTCTGTTCACAGTGGCAGGCACTGATTACCTTGGTGGTTAAAAGAATGGAGTCCTCAGAGGAAGAAAAGCCTTCTGCCCCAGGTCCTCTGGGAAAGGCATTTGCTGATCCACAGAAATATACATGCTGTACTTCAACTTGCCCATCTTCCTCTGCCTGGGTTCAGGGCTGACTTATATGCAGGAACTATCAGCTCTTAAGCAGCATTCTTGGAATTGCTGTCATATTCTTGAAGAAACAATTCTACCGGACCCTTCAACCATTTTCAAGTCAGGGAATATGAGAGGAAGTTTCATTGTTGCCCTTTCTTCCCAAGAGATCGCCCTTCAACTTAGGATTCATGCCTACCTTCTGGCCTTTGAGGACTGTGAAAACTTTAATTAAGATGAAGGCAACCATCCAGGCTGAAGCCATCCAACAGGAAGCTCCCATCTCCTCCATGGTAGCCCTGATAGTAGTGCTGATAATTAGTTTCTTATTGGCAGTGATTTCCTTTGTGACATACTGCTTCCACAAGTAGAAACCAAGAGGCTGTAAACTGCAGAGAGCTCCAGAAAACATATCAGAAAATCAAAAGAAAAATGCATTTCGTAGCCCTTGTTATTTGCTAAGAATGTAGTAAACTGACTATTGAAGGCCATCATCTGAAATAAAGTGACATGACAAGGAAAAAGAAGTAGTGGGACTACATTAAATAAGAAGAGATTATACATGAAATAACAAAATGTTAAACAACATCATGTAAAACCATAGGCAGTGAACTAACTCCCTGCAAAATGATGGGAAGTATGATGAGCAGAGAAAAATGACAATTGTAATCTGAAATCCACCAGACAACGAACTCTGAAAGCCAGAGTTCATGTTGTAGTTGAGCTGTTAATCAAGCTGCTCATTGTTTACAAGTTGCCTACAGTTTTCAGAAATAGATTATAGGCAGCTTGATAGTGAATTTTTTTTTATATTTTTGGTGGGGCTTTGTTGTTGCTGTTTTGATTTTTCGTGTTTCTGTTTCATTTTTTTGGTGTAGAGTGAAAGCCAAGCCATCATGTATTTTATATCTACATTTTATTTGCCACCCACCTCTGATTTGGTGATGTGGATGACTAAGTAGTTCTGTACTGCTCTTTTACTCATCAAGGACAGCCAGATGAATACAGATAGGAGTTTCATTTAGTGTCAGGCTTATAAAATAGCAGTTCATTTCCTGGCTAAAAATGTTTGCCATGAAGATAAGGAAAAGAAAAAGAAACACTTTGTAATCATATCACATACAATTAAGATTTTATGATGTTTTTGTCAGCTTTTTCACTGCTGTGACCAAAAGATCTGAAAAGAACAGTTAGAGGAGGAAAATTTTATTTGGGGGCTCCTGGTTTCAGAGATCTCAGTTCAAACACCTGGCTCCATTCCTTAGGGTCTGAGGTAAAGCATAACATCAAGGCAGAAGAGTGTGGCAGAGGAAAGCAACTTAGGATATGGTAATCAGGAAGAAAAGAAGGACCAAAATTTATAATTGTTTTTTTTTCCCCAGGGACCCACCTCTTCCAGCCACATTCTACTGGACTTTAGTTACTATTCAGGTAATCCCTATCAGGGGATTAATTCACTGATTAGGTTGAAACCCTCATAACCAAATCATTTCACTTCTGAACTTTCTTGCATTGTCTTACACATGAGCTTTTGGGAAACACCTCACTTCTAAACCATAACAAGTACCAATTATTTGCCAATATATATATTTGAAATGTAGGCAATGTGTTTTACAAAAAAAGAGGGGGAAAAATAAAATCAAGTACTAGGTAACTAACACCCCAATCCCCTGAAGTTTTGCTTAATTCATGGATTTCATGAAATTAATATTAATGCCATGTATGTTTGTAGAAAAATTCTTTTCTAGTGATAGTGCTATATGTACACTTGTTTTGGTAAAACAAAGTGACTACTTAAATATGAATGACAGTATTTTAAAATATCTACTCTTTAAGTAAACTGATAATTAAAATGTCAAATTCTTGGATGTTTTAAAACTAAAATAAAATTTATGTAGAAATATACAAGACCATGAATAATAGGCAAAATATTTTTGAGAAAAAAGAAAGGCCTTAATACTTATTCTATAAGAAAGCTGAACTTCTATAAGATAGATAATTAGACTAATATAAAGAAAAAGATTCCAGAAATGTATTTATATGTGGACATTTGATTTAAAACAAAGCTGGTATTGAGGGATCATTTACACATACTCACACATACACATGTACAAAAATACTGTTTTTGCATTATTTTTGGATAATTATCTCAAATTACAAAATAACTCTTAAACAAAATAGGTACTAACTATATAAGAAATATTTTAATAATACTAACAATAAGAATTTCTATTCATCAAAAACAATTATACTAATAGGACTATAGGCACTAAACTAGAATATACTTGCAAAATATAAGACAAGGGTTATATGTCTATAAAGTAGATTTGGTAAGAGAAAGCTAGTGGACAAGTTACTACAAAGTTTGAATCCATACTTTCCTCCAAAAAATATTCACATGTCCAATAAAGAGTAGTTGGGTAAATGTAAATTAAAATCACCATGAGATACTAGAACATCCATTTACCACACATGTATTGATTTCCAATTCATTGATTGCTAACTTTTTTTTCCCCCTACCTTGGCAAAAGTGAGCACCAATAGTTCTTAGTCACTGTTGGTGTGACTGAAAGTTTTGCTATTTTTAACTTATATTTAACACATATGTGATCTATAATGAAAGAGAATTTTAACTACATCAAGAGACAAGTCCAAGAATGTATGTAGCAGCATTATTATTGATAACCCTAAAATAGAAAAACAAAACAAAACAAAATGACCTGTGATAGGAGAACGGATACATAAATTGAGGCATATTCCTACAAGATAATTTTACACATGAATGCAGATGAACAAAATGGACAGATCTCACAGGTATAATAACTAAAAGAAGTCACATATAAAATATTACATTAAAGGCATCCATCCTTTCTATATCCTGAACAAACGATATCCTATGACTAGCATGCATTATGGCTTTTATAGTTAAAATACCCCTATATGTTCTCCACCTTTGATTACCAAAAGCCCACGTCGAAGCCCCTATTGCTGGTTCTATAGTTTTAGCTGCCATCCTACTAAAACTTGGTGGATATGGAATAATTCGAATTTCAACTCTGCTACATCCTATCACAGGTAATATAGCATATCCCTTTGTTATATTATCATTATGAGACATAATCATAACAAGCTCAATCTGCTTACAACAAACAGACCTAAAATCTCTCATTGCTTACTCATCAGTAAGTCATATAGCACTAGTAATTGTAGCAATCATGATTCAAACCCCCTGAAGCTTTATAGGAGCTACAGCACTAATAATTGCCCACGGACTAACATCTTCTATACTATTCTGTTTAGCAAACACCAATTACGAACGAATTTATAGTCGAACTATAACACTAGCTCGAGGCTTACAATCTATTCTTCCCCTTATAGCAACATGATGAGTTCTAGCTACTCTGACCAATCTAGCCCTTCCCCCTTCCATTAACTTAATTGGTGAACTATTTATTATTATAGCATCATTCACCTGATCAAATATTACAATCATCTTAACTGGCCTAAATATGTTAATTACAGCCCTTTACTCATTATATATACTGATTATAACACAACGAGGAAAATTTACGTATCATACATTAAATGTTAACCCCTCCTTCACACAAGAAAATACACTTATATTTCTTCATCTTTTTCCACTTGCTATTCTATCTACTAACCCTACCATTATTCTGGGCCATCTCTACTGTAAATATAGTTTAAGCAAAACTTTAGATTGTGAATCTAACAATAGAGAATTGTAATCTCTTATTTACCAAGAAAGCATTGAAGAACTGCTAATTCATGCCCCCGTGATTACACCCAGGGCTTTCTAAACTTTTATAGGATAGTAGCAATCCGTTGGTCTTAGGAACCAAAAAATTGATGCAACTCCAAATAAAAGTAATTAATATATTCTCTTCACTCATCCTTACATCACTTATAACTCTTTCATTTCCTATTTTCCTTACCATAACTGACCACTACAAACACAATAACTACCCAAACTACGTAAAAATCTCTATTATTTGTGCATTATCACTCTGCATTATACCAACACTAATATTTATTAACTCAAATTATGAACTCGTTATCTCAAACTGACACTGAATCACTATTCAAACATTCACCCTCTCCATAAGCTTTAAGCTAGATTACTTTTCCATACTATTTATACCTGTAGCATTATTCATTACATGATCAATTATAGAATTCTCAATATGGTATATACACTCTGATCCCTTTATAAACTGCTTCTTCAAATATCTCCTCTTATTCCTTATCACTATAATAATCCTGGTTACATCCAACAACCTATTTCAACTGTTTATTGGCTGAGAAGGAGTAGGTATTATATCTTTTTTACTAATCGGTTGATGATATGGTTGTACAGATGCTAATACGGCAGCTCTACAAGCCATCCTATATAACCGAATTGGAGATATCGGATTTGTTCTAGCTATAGCATGATTTTTACTCAACTCAAACTCATGAGAACTTCAACAACTCTTCATAATAGATGTATCTCTACTTCCCCTACTAGGACTACTCTTAGCCACTACAGGAAAATCTGCCCAATTCGGCCTTCACCCTTGACTACCTTCTGCCATAGAAGGTCCAACCCCTGTATCAGCTTTACTCCACTCCAGCACAACAGTAGTAGCAGGAGTTTTCCTTCTTATCCACTTCTACCCACTAATAGAACATAACAAGACTATCCAAACACTTACTCTCTGTTTAGGAGCTATTACTTCTCGATTCACCGCTATCTGTGCCCTAACCCAAAATGATATTAAAAAGATTATCGCATTCTCTACCTCAAGCCAATTAGGATTAATAATAGTAACTACTGGAATTAATCAGCCCCACTTAGCATTTTTTCATATCTGTACACATGCATTCTTTAAAGCTATACTATTTATATGCTCAGGATCAATTATTCACAACCTAAATGACGAACAAGACATTCGAAAAATAGAAGGACTATTTAAAGCTCTTCCATTTACCTCATCTTCATTTATTATTGGTAGTCTAGCACTAACAGGAACTCCTTTTTTAACCGGATTCTACTCTAAAGACCTAATCATCGAATCTGCAAACACGTCGTATACCAACGCCTGAGCCCTTACTGTCACTCTTCTTGCCACTTCCCTAACTGCTGTCTACAGCACACGAATTATCTTCTATACTCTAATAGGACAACCTCGATTCTCTGCACTAACTTCTATTAATGAAAATTGTCCTCAACTACTTAATTTAATTAAGCGCCTTCTCATTGGCAGTATCATTGCAGGATTTATCCTTTCATTTAATATCCCACCCATAAACGTTCCAGTTCTAACCATACCCATTTATCTAAAACTTACAGCACTATTAATAACCATTTTAGGATTTGTAATTGCCATGGAACTAAACTCAATAACCCTTTATCTTAAAACCAAAATGTACTCAAACACATCAAAATTTTCAACCTTACTAGGCTATTTTCCTACTATTGTTCATCGATTTAACCCCCACCTCAGTCTTATCATAAGCCAAAAACTTTCATCAACTCTATTAGACCTAGTCTGATTAGAAAAAACTATCCCCAAATTTACTACTAATTTTCACTCAACAGCCTCTACTATAACCTCTAACCAAAAAGGCCTCATCAAACTATATTTTCTATCATATAGTCTCAACACTCCTAGCAATCATAACCGTATTCTATTTCTACGTGTAATTTCAATTACAATAAAAATACTAACAAACAGTGACCAACCAGCCACAACCATTAATCAACTTCCATAACTATATATAGCTGCCACCCCTATTGAATCTTCACTAATTAACCCCAATTCATCCCCCTCAAACATTATTCAGTTCTCTGAACCCTTAAACTCAACTACAATTTCTATTTCATCATATAAGACTATAAATATAACAATCATGAACTCCACCAAAAACCCTAATAATAAAACCCCTCAAATAACTACATTTGATCCTCATGTTTCTGGATATTCCTCTGTTGCTATAGCTGTAGTATAATCAAACACCACCAATATTCCTCCTAAATAAATTGAAAACACTATTAAACCTAAAAAAGACCCTTCAAAATATAATACAACCCCACACCCAATTCCCCCACTAACAATTAATCCTAAACCCCCATAAATAGGAGAAGGCTTTGAAGAAAACCCTACGAAGCCTAAAACAAAAAGTATACTTAATAAATATGTAATATATGTCATTATTTTTACATGGAATTTACCCATGACTAATGACATGAAAAATCATCGTTATTATTCAACTATAAAAACGCTAATGACAAACATCCGCAAAACCCACCCTTTAATTAAAATTATTAACCACTCTCTTATTGATTTACCCGCACCTTCTAATATTTCCACATGATGAAACTTTGGGTCCCTACTAGGCCTCTGTTTAGCTATTCAAATCCTTACTGGATTATTTCTAGCAATACACTACACATCCGATACCATAACAGCCTTTTCATCAGTTACTCACATCTGCCGAGATGTAAATTACGGTTGGCTTATCCACTACATACATGCTAACATAGGTAATAATATTACCTATGATTATAATAGATTGATTTTTCGATTGGTGAATATTAATTATGCAGAATGATGGGTATCATTGTGCATATTTTTTGCATACATCAAAGCAATATTTGATTAACATTGCCCACCCAAACCTCTTCCATCCTGTCCTCCTCTCTCCCCCAACCTGGTCTCCTTTCTAATTTCATGGAGTCCCATCTTTTTGTTTATTTGTTTACTTTTTTCCTTGCAGCTCCCGCATATGAAAGAAAACACAGTACTTTTCAGCAAGTGACAAAATTTTATTCTGTTTTATAAATAATAAAAACTCCATTTTATTATAAATAATAAAACTCCATTTACATTTATTTTTATTATATATTTACAAATTGTGTTTTTTTATTCATTCATATGTTCATGGGCACCTAGGCTAATTCCATATGTTGGCTATTGTGAATTATGTTGCAATAAACATGTATATGTGTATGTGCATATCTCTAAAATATGCTGACTTCAATTATTCTGGATAAATACCACAGGGTGATACAGTTGGATCATATGGTAGATAAAATTTTAGCTTTTTGAGGAACCTCCTTATTGATTTCTACAGAGGTTGTGCTAGTTTTCATACCTACCCACAGTGTATGAGAGTTCCTTTCCTGTCACATCCCAACTGGCGTTTACTATTATCTATATTCTTAATGCTTGTCATTTTAACTGGAGTGAAATAGACTTTTAGTATATTTTTGTTTCAAATTTCCCTGATAACTAAAGATGCTGAATGTTTTTTTTCATATAATTGCTTGCCATTTGTATTTCTTTTGAAAAATGTGTTTAGTTCATTTGCCATGATAAACAAATTCAAAAAAGTAAACTCAATAGCTTTTCTACATCCCAATAATGAATCCCCTAAAGAATAAATCAGGAAAACAATGTCATTCATAGTATCAAAAAAATAACTAGGAAGCCCCGGCATGGTGGTGCATGACTGTAATTCCAGTGGCTTGGGAGGCTGAGTCAGGGGAATGATGACTTCAAAGCTAGCCTCAGCAATGGCAAGGCACTAAGCAACTCAGTGAGACCCTGTATTTAAATAAAATACAAAATAGGGTTGGAGATGTGGCTCAGTGGTGGAGTACTCCTGAGTTTAATCTTTGATACCAAAAAAGAAAGAAAGAAAGAAAGAAAGAAAGACAGAAAGAAAGAAAGAAAGAAAGAAAGAAAGAAAGAAAGAAAGAAAGAAAGAAAACCTAGAAAAAACCTACCAAAGGAGGTGAAAGAGCTCTATAAAAAAATTGTAGGAGTCTGAAGAAAGAAATTGAAGAAGAGACTGGAGGATGAAAAAGCCTTCCATGTTCATGGATAGACAGAATTAATTTTGTTAAAATGGGCATATTACCAAAAGCTATCTATAGATTCAATGCAATCCCTATCAAAATACCAATGATATTCTTCACAAAATTGGAAAAACATTCCTAATGAATTTGGAAGGACAAAAGACCCAGAATAGCAAAAAAAATCTTGGACAAAAGAAGCAATGCTGGAGACATCACAATACCCAATTTCAAATTATACTACAGAGCCATGGCAACTAAAACTACAGAGTACTAGCATAAAAACAGACAAGTAAACTGATGGAATAGAATAAATGCATAGAGACGCAACCACCCAGCTTCATAATCTTATTCTTGACTAATGTGCTGAAACCATAACGTTGGAGAAGACAACCTCATTAAGAAGTGATCCTAAGGAAACTGGATATGAATATGAAGAACAATGAAACTAGATCCATATCTCTCACCCTGTATTAAAATGAACTAAAAAATAAATCAAAGACCTATATTTTGCCAGTGTTAGAAGAAAAAATAAGAGAAACAATTCAAAATATAGGTACAGGTAAACACTTCCTAAATAAGACCACTATAGTTAAAGAAATAAGGAAAAAAATTAATAAAGGAATTGCATAAAATTAAAAAGCTTCTGGACATCAAAGGAAACAATTTATAGAGAGAGAAAACAAGGGACAGAATAGGAGAAAATCTTTTCCAGTTACTCCTAATGAAAGACTAATTACCGAATATATATATTTAAAAAAAACTGAAAAAAACTCTATATAAAAAGACCCAATCCACAAATCAGGATGATATTAATTTATATAAATATCACAAATGGGCAAAACTAAACCACAGTGTAAAGACACAAAAAAATTAAGACAGCAGTTATATAGAAGAGAATAATGGGGCTTTTACTTTGGGGGCACCGTTCTTCCTTATCTGGTTACACAGTTCACATTATAATTATGCATTAATCTATAAGTTTGTGTTCAATGCACCTTTAATTATAAGTGCTGTGTTTCACTACAGAAAAAGTAGCTTTTGCTACATTGTTTATCAATACAAGAAAAAAATTAACATCATCTCAAGGGAAGATTTTTCATTTTAGTGTACTAAAGGTTTTTGTATACTGATGACCTCTGACTGGAGCATAAGAAATGGTTATTTATAAGGAAAAAATATTTCCATTAGTATAACAGGCATTCTTTGCATTCTTTAATTTAAATGTGTATTGTACATGTATATACAGATAGAAGGAAAGCATAGTTAATTGACATATGGTCTTACAAGCAGGAGAATAAAAAGATTACCAGATAAATGCTCCCAGCTTTGTTGGTTACTTCTTGGACAGCAACTGCTGCTGTCTTGTGTGCCTTCCCAAGAACCATGTGAGCAGCTAATCTTTTGCTCTCAGAAGCCTCCAAGAGAGTTGGAAGAGAATCTAATTATACTAAATCCAAGCATATAATGCACTTCTGGCTGATAGTGTTCTTTCTACTTTTCCCATCCCAAATTATACTGAGCAATGTTGGAAAATGCTATCTTCAAATAAATAGTCTTGTACTATCTACTTCAGATAAAAAGATAGTAATACATTTCCATTTTGTTTTGATCTCTAAATGAAATAACATCTTACCAATAAAGTTTGACTTTAATATACTCTTTTCTTTAATATATAATTCTCCTTTAATTTTATCCATAGAGAAAATCATTTACAAGAATTTAATATGTGTGCTAGTACTTTATTATTTTGAATATGTATTTACCAATAAATATGAGATAGCAGTACATTTTCTGCTTTTATTTGTGCAATTGATATAATACTGATCATATCTTTAAGAAATGTTTAGTTTTTATGTCACATTAAGGTTTTGAGATCTGGGTCTGTTCAAACATAAAATCCACCTTACTTTTATTATCTATAATTTGTCAAGATAAATTAATGTTCAAAATAAGTTCTTTAAACAATACTAAGGGATTGAGTCCTAAATTTTCCCTAACTCTGTTTCTTATTGTTTTCCTTCTGCAATAATGTCAATTACTTTTTTAAAAAAAATTTTAGGTACTAGGGATTGAACTCAGGGGTACTTAATCACTGAGTCACATCTCCAGTACTTTTTTAATATTTTATTTAGAGACAGGGTCTCACTAAGTTGCTTAGAGCCTTGCTAAGTTGCTGAAGTTGACTGTGAACCCTTTGACTTTGTTCCTCCTGTCAGCTTCCCAAGACACTGGTATTACAGGCGCGCACCACTCCATCCAGCTTCAGTTGCTATCAATAACATTAATCACTTTGCTAAAGTCATTGGTTGTATTATAATATATTATAATGTTTCAGGCCTGCTAATTTTTGCTATTCTTATTCTGTTTCTCTTGCTCATTTATCCTGTCACTTTCACCTGTGAGTAAACAGTCAATTATCATTAATTCTCTAATCTCTTTCACACAGAATAGAGCTGTTATTACAGGGAATAGTGGAAATGGAGTCATCTGACCATATCTTATTGAAGGGGTGTAAGAGGATGCGTATATGTTATTCCAGACCAAAGAATTAAGTAGAGCAGGGTATTTGTTTGTTTTGCTTTTTTACCTTATACACCCTCATGTTTCAGAAGGAAGCAGAAAATTCAAGAGAAAGGAGAATGTGAATAGAAGAAGGCTTGGTCCTTACCTTATTTTGAGAAGTTGTGCACTGATATGAAGTACCCACATTCAACTGTTATTTGAGTGAGAAAATTTTATTTATTGAGGTATAGAGTTGTGGGAATTCATTTATAATAATATTTAACATTACTTTAACTACTATACTTTTTCATATAAAACACTCCAGGGGAATAAGGACCTGATTTTATCTAGATGATTGCTTTGAGTTTCTTAACATACCCTATATAATCCCCAATATCATCTATCTAAAACTATGAACACTACCTATTTGACAATTTTTGATAGATTTCATTAGGCAAATTTAAGTATTCCTTCTATATTCTTCTCAAAGCATTACTCGTTGAAAATTCTCCTCCTTCCTCTAGTTGTAAACTTTGCATTGCACATTTTAATAGATATTAATTAGTATCAAAAGAGTACATTTAGCTTAATTATAAAGAGTATTTTAAAGATAAATTAAAATATACACATTTGTCAGCCACTGGAGATTCATATGCATCCTTCAGAGATAAGGGAACACTGCTCCATTAATTTATTAAAAGTGTCAAACATTTTTTCTAAAGGAAATTGAGTCAAAAACATGTATTATTTTTCCATCTTCTATTCTTATGTTGAGATTTAGTTTAGAAATATTTCTAACTATTATAGTTTATTATAAATGCTAGTTTATGGTCTAGGGCTGGGACTCAGCAGTAGAGAACTTGCCTTGCATATGTGAGGCACTGAGTTCGATCCTCAGCATCACAAAAAAATAAATAAAATAAAGGTATTGTGTCCAACTACAACTAAATACACACACACACACACTCACACACACACACACACACACATATATATATATATATATATAATGCTTTTTATTATAAATTGCTAGAAATAATAAATGGATCACTTAAATCAATTGAAAAATCTCCAGGATTGGGAATTTTTGTCATAAAATATAATTTATTTAGATTTACTCTGTAACAAGTTCTCAGACCAATTTATTCAGTAGACAATTTGTTTTGTAGTTATTTTAGCTACTCAGGGTCTACTGATGCTTATTCTAGTAGCAGCACTCTGAAAAAAAGTTCTTTCTTCTTGTATGCATCCTTGGAAAGGGTATCATTAACATTTATTATCTGTTCCTAAACAAGGTACTGGCATGTAACTCCAGTTAGCTCTGTAGACTCTTATCAGGACTTTAAATTGTAAGCTGGGTAATTTATAATTGGGGAGAAGCACTGGAGCTGATTGATCAAGCAGCAAGAGGAGAATCGATGTGTTCCTGCTTCTCCATTATCTGTGTTTGTAGAAGTTCTCGCTTTGTCCCAGCTAAAGTCTAGCTTTTCCTTCAGTGAGTTCTATTTTTGTCATATTAGGGTAGGGCTCCGTAAAATGCAACTAAAACACCTTGAAAAGATCTATTACAATGTTTGGATTATTCAAAGACTTTCTGGTGATTTCTTTAATTCCATTTGAATAACATGACTACCATTTGTCAAACTCTTTTAAAATATGAAACAATCAAGCAAATGTAGCAGCTGATCTCACAGCTGTGTATATGGGAAATAAAATAAAAAGAATGCACACTTTTTCTAGATGTTTACTATCTTATTTAATTTTCCTAATAGCTCTGTAAAGTAGATAGAAAAATATATGGAACATATTATTCCCATCTTCAAGGGAGGAAACTAGATTTGAAAAGGAAAAGGGGACAACAATAGAATGTCATAGAATGTCATTTAAATAAAATAAATTTTGCATAAGAACAGTATATTGCAAAATCACATTTGGAGAGGTTCTTGTTGTTGTTGTTTTTGCCCCCTGGGATTTAACTCAGGTGTGCTTAACCACCGAGCCACATAGCCAGTCCTTTTCTTCCTTTTTTTTTTTCTTTTTAAATTTTGATACAGGGTCTTGCTAAATTGCTTAGAACCTGCTAAGTTACTAAGGCTGGCTTTGAACTTGAGCTTTCTGCCTCAGTTTCCCAAGGTGCTGGGATTACAGGTGTGTGTCCACATACCTGACAAAGTCCTTCATTTTAATGTAATTATCTTATGTATGTGAAGCTAAATTTATAAAATTGATCTTTTAGTTCAATGTCATTTGATCTCTTCCATCATCTCAATATATATTATTTATACCAGTCTAGCACTTGTATAAGTCACGGAAGAACTTTCAATTCAAATAATGTATAGGAACATATGGTATTATTCTAAATAAAAAATGAGATTTATGATGTTCTTCTCACCTTCTGAGGGTTGATAAGTTTCTGCTCTAAGGGATGAAGCATGGGAGAGAAGAACTATTTATTTTCTAAAGTCTGTGATACCTATTCAACCATCAAGAAATTAACAAATTTGTGCTCAAGTTTGATGCATATTCATCTAGCACCTATCTGTCTTTAAAACCATTGTACAATATTATTAAAATTTATAAATATATAATGCATTATAAATATACTCTATGCATACAAATAATATGTATGTATGTATGTATACAGGTATTACATATATACTTTTATATACATATGCATACACTTAATATTTATGTCTTGGAAACAGTTCTGGTCTTCTCAGCTTTCTTCTCACCTCCTTCTGGGTCTCCTGGTTTTCAGTTTGGTGTGAAGTACTCTGAGCATGACTTCCTGAAACACTGAAGAAGAATTAATCAGTGATCAAGATGCTGGGTAAATCAAATGCTTCCAAGAAGTTTCAACATCTAAAAATAAATTCAAAAAGAGAAATCAATAAATGAGGAACTGGAGTTGTCAGAGAAACAGCCAAGAAACACAGGAAAAAGAAATAAAAATCATCCAAAGCCTTTGTCTTCTGAAGAACAAACAAAACATATTAATCTAAAACAGATAAAAATAGCATCTAACAAGAGAAAAATCTGGCAAACATTTTCAAAGAGTACCAGAAAGCATTTGCAAATTATGATAGAATCAGTAATAATAGCAATTTTGAGTAACAATATTGAAGAAAAAGAACAAATTGAATGTCATCTCAACTACCTGAATATAAGATTGCTACAATTGTGTGAAACCATGAAAAATCCCTCAACCAAAAGCTGAAATATTTTATTAATGTGCCAAAATCTACTGAAAATGGAGAAAGTACAAGACAGAACTATTGAAGAAAGTCTGGCATTATTGTAGGAAGAAATAGATAAAATTGTAGAGACCACAGAATCAATGACTGGAGATATTCAGAGACTAAAAAATAGAATTCAAATTGTGACACATGAGGTAGAAAGAAGAGGAGGTAAAACAGATGTTTCAAATAGCTTATAGTGAGGTACTTTCTTTTCCAGGACTTTCTCAGAACAGTCTCAAAGCACCCGCACTTTAGAAAGAAATTTTGATACTAATTTCATACCACACTGCTCTTCTAAAGGACCTGGGTATTCTTCACAATTCATTCCATAAGAACAATTTGTCAGTGTTCATCAAAGAAATTTATTAAAAACTAGATGCTTCTTAGAGTTTACTTTTTAGATTGTTTCATATTAATTAAACATTTATGAATTTGTAAAACTCTTAACCTATGATGATATTATTGAGGCTAAAGCCTAATATGCACTTTAAAATTAGCATCTAATGTAATCCTGGAAAATATGTTTATAGCAGTTGCTAAATCTAGAGAACCAATATTTATGTTGTTGTATCTAGCAGGTATTTGCCTAAAACCATAAAATAAGAATAGCCAGGATCTAATCATGTATAATGGCTGAATGAAGGATATTTATTGGTTAGCACATAACTGTGATGTGGTGTCTTTGTATATGTAATGTTTTTCTGTCAAGTGCCTAATGAATAAAAATATATGTGTTTGCTATCACTCATTCTTTAGCTGATAGTTTGCATTTTTCTGTCTAGGTTCCTAGAACTTGAGAAATTCTCAAATACCTTTATTCTTACCTAACTCACAGTTTCTTTTTGGAGTAATTAAGATTTTCCAGGTACCTTTAATGTTAAAAGTTGAGTCAAGATTTTATTTCTTTGGCTGGTTAGTGAGTAGATGCTGAATATTCATTTTTTTTAATTTAAAAAATTATTAAAAAGAATCCTAAGCCATTTAGTTCTTCAAACAATAACCAACCAAAAAACAAAACAAAACAAAACAAAACTGTTTTAGGAAAACCAAAAACATAAGAACTAGATGCTAAAGGCAGAAGGTATTGAATCCAAAGAAGACAGAAGACAAATTCAGGATTACATAAAATGCAGTTTATTAAAGACTTATGCAGTATATCTTCTGTGGCACCAAGACAGAAGAATCCCTTCACCCTACAGAAAGAAGAAGGGATATATTTGCTTAGATAGATAAAAGTATCCTACAGCCAACAAAAATGCACCTGAGTTTTTTCAAATACTGTTAACATGACAAATGTCAGTTAAGAGTCCAGGTGTCATTGTCTGGCACTAATACTCAGCGGCAATCTTAATGGACTTGTCTATTGTTACAGAGTTTGGAAGGCACAGCAGGGTCACCTGGCAGAGAGCTGGTACTTATAGCCAAGGTGACTATAGTTGTGTAAAGTTGGATCCCTACAAAGCCCCTTTTTAATCAACCTGTCCTTGTTGTGTAATGAGCTTATATATTCAAATAAGTTATTTGTATAAATATATCAAAAATCTTTTCTAAGCCCCTATAATATATTGTCTTGGTTATTTTAAGTATTTGTAAAATAAAATAAATGTTGTTTAAGAAAAATAATGGATCTGGTTTTTATCATAAAAATGTTTGGAAAATAGTAATTCACAACTTATATAAGTTAAAATATTTCCCCTTTTACAAATTGGCTGCATTTCTTTGTGCAAAAAGAAAATAAGAAAAATAAATAAATAACTGGTCTATCATCATTTCTAAAAGTGACTTCAAACCTGAAGACTATTCTTCAAGTATTCCTCAATTTCCTTTTCCAAACTAAATTGTTCTTTTTACTTTTACATTTTTTCCCCTTTTCAGGCCTTGATTTTGGACCTTTAATCATGTAATTTTCTCAACTCTTGCCCAAATCACTACACATATTAAATTGCCATCAATTTATTCATTTGGGTGTCCATTGGGTAAACATAAATTTGCAAAGTTTTTTTTCCATTTTCTTATGATCTCAGCCAAATATAGAAATTCCAAAATAAATATAAACAGCCTACCATATACTATATTCAAGGCTAAAAGATGAAGCCTGCAAAGTGTCAACCTTATCAGGTAAAACCTGACCCACTGCAGATTTTTAGGTTAATGGGATCTGGGGATTTATACAGTTTCATTGATCATTCAAAAAGTATTACCTTTCTTTTTGATTGTTCATGATGATTGCATCTATGACTTTGAAGTTTACCTGACTTATAAAATATTTTAGGCAGCTATCTTTTTCACCATCATAAAAAAAAGGAAAAACAAAATCAAATCTACACTGATCAGTTTGGATCTACATAAATCTGTTTTTACTATCAAGCTAAAAAGAAAGACAGAAAATCCCATTTTGTTTTGACTGATGGCTATTATATTTTTAACACTCAAGCATTTTTCCTTAAGCATCATTCAAAACAGTCAAGATTGTGTCAGTAGACTTTTATTTACCATTGTTTGAAGCAGGGAATTCAAAGGCTCACATTGAACTTCCAAGATAGTGTGTCTTCTGCTGCTATTTCCCTTTTCCACTTCAGGGTGAGACTGTTAACTAACGCTACTAAACCACTAGCTTATAAAATTATAATCACATACCCTGTGGACCCTGGTACAATGTGTGCTCTCCGCCAATGAGGTAACATGTCTAGGTCACATATTGGTTTGCTACTCAGTCTCTCATCACATATATTTACCTTCCAAATTGGGCTATCATGCAGATTAAAGGAAAATATTGTATATAAGATTCTTGGTACATTGCTTGGCATATAGTAAATACTGACAAAATGAATTATACTATTAAATACAATAATATTTAATCATACTTATTAAATACAATAATATTTAATAAATGCTGTTATGAAAATAGAGACAGCAAGATTATAAATAATAAACTTTAATAACTCAATGGCTTAAAATAATGGACTATTATTTATTACATATACAAAAATGTAAACTTATCTGAATTAAGCTAAATTATATATTTTTACTTTAAAAGTAAAATGCAGAAATACCAAAAGAACACGGATTCCTTCTAACACAGACATAATAAAGCCTTATTTAGCTATTAAATATGAAATTTCCTGGTGTACCTTTAAAAGGAACTATTTTCAGAAAAAAAAAGATCATTAAAATTAAAAAAAAAAAACTGTTTAAAGTCCAAATTTGAAACATAATAATTAACTTGTGTACTTTGCAGTTGACCAATCACTTTCAGCTTAATGAGGCCCTTAATACAATAAAATATTAAACTACTTTTTCAAAGTTTAAGGAAACACAAATAATGAGTATAAAATATAACATAATTTTCTTCAGATGGTAGAAAAGTCCTGCATGCTTTCTCTAATTGCAATCCCCTCCTTTTTCAACAAAATTAATTTACAAATTGTTTCTAAATTGCTCTTATTCCATAAAGATGCCAGCACAAAGGATGAAGATAATTAAATTCTGAAATACCTTTCTCTTACTAAAGTAATTTCCTATTTAAGAGAGATAATTATAGAAAAATTTTCAACTGTAAACTTAAAATTTGGGTAGGTACTTTTTCTAGTTCCCTCAAAACCTAGCTTTTTTTTTTTAAAGCTATTACATATTTTATAAATAATTTTTAAAAATCATGCTCTATACAATTAAAATACTTATAATTCATAGAAATATGTTAGATAAAAATTATGACATTCAAAATGTGCAAAAGACAACAGTGCATGTTCAGAATTTGGAAATAAGTTCAAATTCTAACAATATATAATATAATGTGGTGTTTTGGTGAATATTAAGTGAGAAAATATTTATGTAAATGCCCAATGCAGGATTAGGCCAGCCCATAGTAGACATTCAGCAAGTATAAATATCCTATTCTGTATTTTAATTTCTTTCATTTTCTCTCATTTTCCCCTATTCCATTCCCTTTTCTAGATTTCAGCAACCCACAGTGTTATATAGATATCAAGAAATCATAATTTTGAATATATATCCAGTTCTTTTAAAATTGAACATTGAGAATAAATTAAACCAAAAGTCTATAGTAGGTCAATATATGCAGCCACTTCATTCAGTTCAGACATTTTAACACATTGTCATATTTTGTGATTGTACAATTTAAAATAATTATCTCAGTAAGAACAAGTGGACAAACAAATTATGTAGGGAGAAGAAAAACTTTCAATATAAGTATTGATGTTGTTTGATTACTGGAACATTGATGGAGATGGATAGCTTCAGACAAAAATAGTTTAAGAATTTCTAGCTATTTTATAAATATTTTTCAAAGAGTAGTCACAATTTTGTTGCCACCTTGAATTAATTAAAAAAGTTAACAAACATAACTCAATTTTTAAAATGTAAAAATGTGATTATTAAAAATGCAATGTGTTTACAATCTTATGTATTGTTTCCTTATTTTGCACCCTAAATAGTGAATGCCTAATTAACAGTGAATGTTTTGACTGAGCCTGAAAATTTTATTAGTGTAATAAAATTTAAATTCCTAAATTAAGAGCAGATTTTTTAAAAAAAATCTTTAGTATTCATTTTCAAACACAAAGTTACCAATTCCTTGTTGTAATAAAGCTTGCTGAACCAGTTTGAATATTAGAAACATTATGTTTAAATTTTGATTTATTAGGCCAGGTAAAGCAGTGCACATCTGTAATCTTAGCTACTCAGAAGGCTGAGGCAGGAGAATCACAGGTTCAAGGTCAACTTGGGCAATATAGCAAGATCCTGTCTCAAAAATAAAAATAAAAAGAACTAGGGATATAGCTCAGTGGCAAAGCATTAAAGCATCCCTAGGTCAAATCATTAGTACCAAACGAAGAAAAGAAAGGACAAAAAAAAAAAAAAAGAAAGAAAGAAAGAATTTTGAATTCTTATATCAATTTGACAGACAGTCTGTCCTTTTAGAAGTAAGGTAATGTGTATGAGCAATTCCTTCTTTCTACACACAGCTCTCTGCCCTCTTAACTATTTAGTTCCTCTATATTTTCTGTGCTTATTTTGAAAGTATCTGTTCGTTGTAATTTCAAAAAATCACATAGATAATTTATTTTGAGCACTATACACACAATTTCTACATTCTAGTCCTTCCCTTCACTCATTATTTATTTGTGCTCATTGTTTGTCTACCATATGCTTGACTATGAGCTAATTGCTAGAGAGTCCAATATGATGTTGATTTTATAAAGTCTTATTCTATATCTTATAGAGTCTTATAAAGTCTTATTCTATTGGAGAAATAACATATACTCTTCAGCATAAGAAGTGATAAAGGAAAATGTGAAATTATAGCAATGAAAGCAGTCTAGTGATGGCACAGGTTACAAGTGAGAAGGCAGCTAAGACCTCAACTCACCTATCTGTCAACACTTAATAGGCATTGTAGCATGTGTTGCTTAGTAGATGATGTCACAAAAGCTGGATCATTAGATGGAGAGAAATAAATTTAAATCCCTACCTAACTGGACATAAAATCTTGAATTTCAGATTAATGACATAAATGTGAAAAAAAAAGATCCGCAAGTTCGTCATGTTAATATGTAAAAGAACTTTGTATGGAAATAGGGGAAAACAGACAAAATTTTTCAATAGTCTGCAAGTATTCAAGTGAAAGGAAGAGTAGCACTTCTCTCACTTTAAATCAAAAGCTAGAAATGGTTAAGCTTAGTGAAGAAAGTAGGTTCAAAACTGAGACTGGCCTATTATACAAACAGCTGGCCATACTATGAATGTAAAGGAAAAGGTACTAAAGGAAGTCAAAAGCAATACTTTAATGAACAAACAATAAGAAAGTAAAAGAGCATTTTTGATAATATAAAGAAAATTTTAGTGGTCTGCAGAGAAACTCAAACTAGCCACAGTATTCTCTTAAGCCAAAGACTAACCTAGAGATGAAGGCCCTTTCCTCAATTCTATCAAGACTGAGAGAGATATGGAAGCTTCAGAGAAAAATTTTGAAGCTAGTAGAGGGTTGGTGCAGAAGGTTTAAGGGAGGAAATCTTCTTCATAATATAAAAGCTCAAAGAGAAGCAGAAAATATTAATATAGAAGCTACAATAAATTATCCAGAAGAACCAGCTAAGGGCATTGATATTCAATGTCAATTAAATAGCTTTACATTCCTTACATTACAAGAAGATACCAATGAAAGAACGAACAAGGCTCATTGTCTGAGCCTATTTATTGAGGAACAGATCTGCATATTTATAGAGCTGGGGGTGGTTTGACAGTTATGACAGTTTAATGGTTGAAGGGTTTGACAGTTGGCATGGGGTGCTTTCTGATTGGTGGGTAAGGATCATGTGAGCCAGCAGGGCTAGTCTGATTGGTGGGTAAGGATCATGTGAGCCAGCAGGGGTAGTCTGATTGGTGGGTAAGGATCATGTGAGCCAGCAGGGCTCACCATTGGACGGCTCTTCTTGGGGGATGGGGAAGTTAGTCTTTGGAGGGGGGGGGTACTCCCAACAATACCACTAGAACTTTCGTAGCTGAAGAGGAAAAGTCAATGCCTGGCTTCAAATCTTCAAGATCTTCAAGGATAGTCTAGCTCTCTCATTGGGGAATAATGCAGCTGAAGAGAAGCCAATAGTGACTTAAGATTCTGAAAAATCACAGAATCTACTTAAGAATCTAATCCACTGTGTTCTACAAAAGAAACAAAACATGGATAAAGATATTATTTTTTACAACCTGGTTAGGAAATATTTTAAGTCAGTTGTTGAGACCTATTGTTAAAAAAAAGAAACAAACAAACAAATCCAGAGATTTGTTTCAAATTATTAATGCACATTGATAAAGCACCTGGTTATCCAAGACCTCTGATGGAGATGTTCAAAGAGATCAAATGTCCTTCCATTTCACAGCTCATGCATCAAGTAGTGTTATCAACTTTGAAGTCTAATTACATGCATTTTATAAGGCTACAGCTTAAATTCACCATATTTGTCAATTCCCTTCAAGGCACAGGGAGTAATAGTATTGCCATGTTTAGATCTGGATTCCATATTAGATTTGGCCCAGAACATGAATTATTTATGTGGCATCTTAGCAGCTTTTCAATGCTTAATAAGTTTTTATTTTTCATGATCTTTGTTATTTTCATTGTTTTTGTCTGGATTGATGATTGTGATTCTTAGCCCAATTTATTGTTGAAGACATATAATTATCTTTGTTCCATAAAGGAAACTATCACATTCTTTAGAAATTTCTCTTAAGACATATCTTCTATTTTCTCCTTTTTGCTGTTCTTTTCCTCACTCTATTTTTAACTTTTTTTATTCTCAATGTGACACAAACATTGGATACAAAATTCAGTAATTATTTAACTGATGTAAGATGTGAAAACTTGTTTTCTTGCTCTTGTCTAGTCAATAATGCATTATACTTGTAATATAAATTATTATCTAAAACATTATATCTTTTTTCCGTGGTATCAGAATGTGCCAGTGTTGCAATAGACAACCCCCAAATCTCTGTGCCTCAAAATTAAAATATTTTCTTCTCATAAAGAGGTCAATTCAATCCAATGTTGGCAGACAGATTCTGTGGGAAGTTTAAGCAATCTGTGACCCTCTGATTTTGTAGATTCTCAAGTCTTCCCACTGACTTCTTTATATCTGTCTTTGAGAGAACTATAGTTTGCCACAGGATATTTGGGGGGTCAGATGTGTATGACATTTCCATTAACAATCCATTGCCCATTGGCACAGCCTCATGCAGATATAAGGTGGATGGGAAATGTAGAACCATTCATTCTTCCTTCCACAGCCAGTCTAAACAGTTATTAACATAGTCCTGTATTAACTGAAGATAACTGAAACTTGAGGAAGGGTCTTAATATTTGGCTAAGTCTTCTATTAGTAAGATAAACTGAGGCAGATAAAAATATTTCAAACACCTATTGAGCTATAAAATTGTCATTTTCAAGGTTCCATCTTTGATAATATAGTCATGGGTTTTAATCTCTTTAAAGTGAATGTCTTTATGTAACTAGTCATGTAATATTGTGATTTGAAAAAGTTAGCCAAGTATTGGGGAAACTATCTACATTTCTCTTTCTTTCTGAAGTTTTTGAGTTTGGAACTACATAAATAAACCAAACTTAGCCTGATATTTTTTGTTAGTGATTCTCAAAGGATTAATTAGAGTTTCACTTCCCTTTTGAACTAACTGACCATTAACTTTTCATCTTTCTTCATATTTTTAAGATGTCTTACATTAAAGGTAACAGTCACTTTGATTTTAAGTACTCATTTCTGATTTTGAATTAGTAAGACCTGTTTTTTATTTATTATTTAAGTTACCTCTTTATACTCATACACTTATTAGTATTGTATATATTCAATAGTATCTGCACAACCATTAATTTGTCATAGTGATAAAATAAGTTTTAGATATTCTAATATTTTATTCCACAAAGTTTTTTAGTTTTCTACAAAGAATAATAACTATGGTCTCCATTCTTACTATTACTGATTTTACCTATATTCCTACACACTGTATGCTGACTATTTAGAATGAATAGAAAAAGATTGCAGTTCTTGTTGGAATACTTATTTTCATTTTATATGTGGTAATCTTAATTTGGTTGAATTATATGATCTTCAAATTACTATATTAGGGCTACATCTTTTTTAACTTGTTTTCTAAAAATGCTGATATATCTAGCATTTTATACTCAAAATCAGTCTTATTTTTACCGCCTTTATATTGCGGGACCTTAAACATTTATATTTATATAATAATATTATATATTTTGTAATATCTTTATTACATTTTGTAATATCTTTCCATTTTCAAAGTAACAGATTATTAAAGGTTGCATTTTATAGGTATAATTATTGTTATCTATTCTCTCAAATGATATTAGCTGTCTTTTCAAAACTTTATCATTTTAATTAATTTTTTTGGGGGAGTTCTGGGACCAAAACTTTGTTCTTTTTTTTTTTCCCCAAGGAGAATTGAACTAAGGGGCATTAGCACATTGAGTCACATTCCCTTCTCAAATTTCTATTTTTATTTAGAGATAGGGTCTCACTGAGTTGCTTAGCGCCTCACTTTTTCTGAGGCTGGCTTTGAATTTGCCATCTCCCTTCAGTGTCCCAAACTGCTGGGATTATAGGCATCTGCTACTGCACCTGGCCCTACACTTTGTTCTTTGACTCAAAATTCTATTCAGAGTGGTGATTCAAGCACTTAAGCCATTTACTCATTTGAACTGGCCATTCATTCTCCACCTTCTTAGAGACTGGGTATATCTTTATATTTGCAGTTATTTCATTTTGTCGTGTATTACAATTAAGGTTTGCAGGTGTATACATTTTTACTGTCTTTGTGTCTCTTTCCGAGGTCTATTCTATTACAAGTACACGGGAAGAGTTGGAGTGGTCTTAGAGTGAAAATCCTCAGTGGAACCAGAGTGAAGCTTAGGAAAAAATGACTCTCTCTTCTTCAGTCTTTCATACCAACTAGTGTATTCTATACTTTCTGAAATTACCCTGAGAACATATTCTTGTTAAATAAATACAAATATAAAAATAATGAAAATGACCTAGAATGTGTGGTTTTATTTTTAGGAGACTAATGATAAAATCATCAAGTAAAATATCTTGACAGTGTCTATTATCAAATATTTTAGTTGGCATAGTTTTACTTGTGGCACATGTGAAGGTATGTATGTCATACAAAATGTTTAAGGCATAATGAGAGAATAAAGAAAAAAATAATTAAATTGTATTCAAGGAATTAGGTGTCAATTGAATTAAAATATACCTGGCATTTAAAAGAGATGCTTTACTTTCATTAGCAATGTTTTTTTCTGACAATGTTTTGATGTAAACTCAATGGAAGAAGGACATTGACTTATTAATACCTATAAATAAAATGCATAGATGGCAGCAAAGAGGAAATAAAAATCTATTTTCTCATAACATGATTATCTAAATAGAAAATTCTAAGGAATGTAAAAAAATGAGCTACTTGAAACAAGCAGTTGGCAACATCATAGTATATAGTCTTTAGAAAATTATTTGTGATTTTTTGTATTAAATCTAATTCATTTTAATGGATACAAAAATATAGAGTTTTATAAATTAACAGGGTAATGTGATGTGTCATAGTGGCAAAAAACAAATGGAAATTCAAATCTTCAAATGCATCATTTATAATAGCAATAAACAACATATCTCAGTACATAGAACAATTACTAAAAAATTTACACAGAATTTACAACAGACATAAAAGCCAACGTAAGTGGAAAGACATATCATATTCACGAATTAGAAGACATTGTTAATTCTGCCCAAGTAATATGTAGAATGCAATCCCAATAAAAATTCCAGCAGGCTCTCTTTTCTTTCTTATTTATTTACTTATTTTCTTCTTCCCTTCCTTTTCTTTCCCAGTATTGGGGATTGAACTCAGAGCCTCACACCTTGCCTGTGTTAAGCAAGTGCTTTACCTCCAAACTACATCCCCTGGCTGGTAAAGGCTGTTTATTAAATTAATATGGAAATAAGAACTTCTTATAATACCTTCCTCTCCCATCCCACCACCTCCAATTTTTAGGGATCTCTCAAAACAAAAGCACATATGAAGATCTGACTCCACCTGTTTTTAAGTCCCCATATAACATCGCTGTAACCAATAAAATGTAGGTTTGGTATATAGTTATGCAGATAAATGGAGGAGAGGAAAGGATACAGAATAGACCTGATTTTTATATATATATATATATATATATATATATATATATATATATATATATATATATAAATGATTTTGGCTAAGCTGTAAGACTCAATAAGTTACATATTATTTAACCATTTTTTATGGTTTGGAAGTTCTCTAGGTTCTCCAAATGCTCCTATGTTGAAGTCTTGGTCCTGAGCTAGTGGCACAAGTATTGGGAGGTGACATAAATTTTAGGAGGTGAACCCTACGTGAAAGATAGGTCATTGGTGGTATGTCCTTGAATAGAATCTTGGAGACCCAGCCCTTCCTCTATCTTTCTCTGTTTAATGCTTCCCAGCTGCCATGAGCTGAGCAGCTTCTCTCCACCAGGCATTCCCTGCTGTGATGCTCTGCCTTCCCACTGGCCTCCAAATGAGGAGGCCAAGTGACGGTGAACTGAAACTTCTAAAACCTCGAGCCCAAATAAGTCTTTCCTCCTATTATATTGTTTATATCAGGCATTTTGGTACTGCAAGGGAAAGCTGACGAACTCAGGCTTCTGTTTATATGGCATTTTGGAAAAGGTAAAACTAGGAACTTGAAACTGATCAGGGGTTGGAAGTTGTAGAAGGAACTGATTTTAAAGAGTTAGACATATTAACATTTTGGTAGG
This sequence comes from Callospermophilus lateralis, assembly GCF_048772815.1. Lineage (NCBI taxonomy): Eukaryota > Metazoa > Chordata > Mammalia > Rodentia > Sciuridae > Callospermophilus > Callospermophilus lateralis. Next base: position 125,345,480 of record NC_135308.1, on the reverse strand, counting down.
AAGAAATTATTCCATTTATTAATTATTTTATAGCTAGATTAAATTATGAATTTAAAAAAAACTGTGAATGATGACTGAATATTTAATACTATTAATAAATACCTTTGATTTTGTGGCGAGGCTATGATGTGCAATTGTGCTTATATTTATAGATGTATGTACTTATCTTTTAAATAGATACATTGAAATAACTACAGATAGACTGGGATGAAGCTCAGTGGTAGGGCCCCTGCTTAGCATTAGTGAGACCCTGATTCAACACTTCAATCCCCAGTACCCCAAAAGGAGTGGGGATAATAACAGATGAAATGTAGGGTCTCAGATATGGGATATGTTTCTGCTTAATTTTTTGTTATTACAGGTGAAGGAATTGGATGGATAGTAGAAGAAACCTATACTTGAAACTAGATGATAAAGCTGAGAGTTACTTGCACTATTCTAAGTACTATTATATTTTATTGAAAAATTTATAACCTAAATATATTGGCATAGTCTACTGTTGAAGGTTATTGAACATTCTTTTTAAATTTGAAAAAATAAGTTATATTTCACTTTCAGGTATCAACAAATTTTATAAAAACACTGCTTGAAGATTTTTTGATGTGGCAAAAAGGAAGTTACAAAATTTTTATGAAGGCATGAAAAGATTTTCATTATTAATGTCGTGGATTTGTGTGATCTTGCACTGAAAGTTAGTAACTTTTTATGCACTGTACTGAGATTTACCAATCAAATAAAAACAATAATTCAAGAAGATAAAATACAGTAACACAGAGCAAAGCAACAAATGAGTCATATTTTCAGTGGAACAAATTGATATTTCACACTAGATGCCTTAAAGGATGTGTTAAAGATCCCCAATGAGCTAGGTAGCAGAAGCACAGTATACCCCACAGATGGTTCCAAGTCAAGGGCTATCATTAAGAAGAAAAGACTAGACTTTTAAATTAAAAAAAGATATATAAAAGAGAAAAGAAAAGATGAGTGATTTTCTGCAGAGCTCAACAATTATTTCTACTTCATTACATACAAATTCATTAATGTGGAAGTCATATCAATGTTAGTCTCAGTTTGTGGTTAATCTGGTATTTTTGATTCTGTGAACTGTACTTGTCATCTACAAAAAAAAAAAGAAGAAGAAAAGAAAAAGAAAAACTAAGTATGGACAAGATTTACCATTAGTTTTTTTTTTTTTTAATTAGGAATCTTAGCAATCAGTATAGATGAATTCTATTATCCATTTAAGAGACTATAACGTGTTTTTTTAAGAGAAAAACATTTTAAATATTCATTTTAATTAGTAGAAAAACATTGTAATTCATTATTTGAAATTATGTTCAATCAGATCTATCAATCAAAATTGAATACCATTTTCATGTAGCAATATAGTGGATTAATGTTCCCTCACATCTCATTAATAACCATTTGGCATAAACTGTGAGGATATCTAAATCTCTAGGACATTAGCAATTAAAATTTTGAGTGTATTTTATTTCTTGGAAAAACTGTCTTGAAAGTCAACTCAATATTTACTATTTATAAAAGGATTGATGTTTAAATGATGGAACTATTATAGAAAAATTTATTACCCACTCATTAATGAATACCATATACAGACTTTCTTATAGATTACTAATACTTTCTTTGTTAAAAAAAAAAAAAACCTGCCTGGCAGTAACTTAATAAGTTCTAACATTTCCATAAATCTACCTTTAAAAATATGTACATAGTTAAATCAAACTGCTGGTATGTTGTTGCAAGTCCATTGGGTTTCCAAAACCAAATATCATAAACTGGGTGATGATAAACAAGAAAAATTTATTCCTTACAGTTCTGGAGATAAGTCCAAGATCTAAGTGCCAGAAGATGTAATGTCTGGTGAGTACCTTCTGCTTCTTAGTTGGTGCTTTGTGTTGTGTCCTTACATGGTCTCTCCTATAAGTTTACTAATCTTATTCATGGGGTCAGAGCCTTTATGATCTAATCACCACCCAAAGTCCCCACTTATTAATTACTATTGAAATGGAAATTAGATTTCAAAGTTTTGGAAGGATGCAAAATTCAAATAGTAGCATATGGATTTAACTAGATGGTCCTAGGTTAAACAAATAAAAATAATCCAAATGGGGCTGGGTTGTAGCTCAGTGGTAGACCATTTGCCTGGCATGGGTGAGGACCTGGGTTCGATCTTTAGCACCAAATAAAAATAAATAAATAAAAGATAAAAATAATAATAATAATACAAATGATTTTCAAGGTTCAGGCTGCCTCCAGCAAGGCAAGCAACCAACCAATTATAAAAATTGACCAACATTGTATCAAATTAACAGTAATAGTAGATAATGGATATTATGTGCATGTTAAGCACCACAATTTTAAGCATCTAACAAATATTAGCTCAAATTATTCTCAAAATACTCATGTGGGAAAGGTAGTATTATTACCTCCTCCTTCACAGGAGGAATATAAATTTCTAAAGGATAATTAACTTGCCCAAGTAATACCAATAGCAATATGCTAAAACTGGGAATTTAATCCACAAAGTTTTGTTCCAGAAACTAAATGTAACCAGCTAATTTTTACTGAGATTTTTCAGGTAGTATTTGGAAAGTGGTTCTATAAATGTATTTAACATACAATGTAGACTCAAAAATTTTAACCCAAAAAATTTTTTGGAAAATAATTTAAAATTATGACAATCAGAGACACCCACCAGAGCCCAGCCTCCGGCACAGGACCACCCTTTCTGACTAGCAGACTACCACAGGAGCCCAGGCCCAGCTCAGAAACACCCACATCAGCCAACACAGGAAGCAGGTTCACAATAGACCTGGGTCCATCCCTTTACCCACAGGATAGACACCCACCAGAGCCCAGTCTCCAGCACAGGATCTGACCAGCAGACTACCACAGGAACCCAGCCCCAGGCGAGATCCGCCTACACCAACTTGTACGGGACCCAGGTCCAGGGTAGGTCTGAGTTCATCCCCCCAGCTGGGAGCCTAAGCCTAACCCACTCCCATCTTGGGACACTGAGGTTATCACCATAGCCTTCCTCATGCAGTAGCCCCTAAGTTTTTGACAGTAAACAGGGCCTAGAAGCAGCTGCATCTCAGAGCAGGCATTTCAAAGACAAAGTGAGGCCCACACTTTCAGCCCCATCTCTGTAAGACATTGCTCACATCTTGGGGCACCTTAACTATTATCTTGAGTTACCTTGGCTATTGCTACCATCACCTTTACATGCAGTAGCATACATTGAGGGACACCAGCAGGTGTCTGAAAGCCCAATATCAAGGAGAGGTACAGACAATCTGCACAGGTACTACAAGAATATAGGGAAGAAACCATCATATCTCAGATCCATGATGCAAGACACATAGACCACATGAAGAAACAAGAGAGGAAAGTGCCTCAAACAAACCAGGATACTATAAAACAGAACCCATGGACAGCAAAATTGATGAAATGTCAGAGAAGGAGTTCAGAAGGTTCATAATTAAAATTATTTGTGAACTAAAGAATGACCTAAATGAGCAAATACAGGCAAAAATTGCTAACTTCAACAAAGAGAAAATACAGTTAGCAAAAGATTACATCAAGAGAGAGATAGAGACTCTGTTTAAAAAAAAAAAGTCAGAAAACCTTGACATGAAGGATACAATAAACCAAATAAAAAACTCAATAGAAAGCATAACCAGCAGACTATATCACTTGAAAGAAAGAACGCCAGATAATGAAGACAAAGTATACAATCTGGAAAATAAAGTTGACCACACAGAGAAGAAAGTTAGAAACTATGAACAGAACAACCAAGAATTATGGAACAGCATCAAAAGACCAAATATAAGAGTTATTGGGAAACAGAAAGGCACAGAGTTTCAAACCAAAGGAATGCATAATCTTTTCAATGAGTTAATATCAGAAAATTTCCCAAGCATGAAGAACAAATTGGAAAACCAAATACAAGAGGCTTACCAGACACCAAATGTACAAAATTACAACAGATCTACACCAAGGCACATTATAATGAAAATGCCTAGCATACAGAATAAGGATAGAATCTTAAAAGCCACAAGAGAGAAGAATCAGATCACATATGGGGGAGACGATTTTGAATCTCAGCAGATTTTTCAACCCAGACCCTCAAAGCCAGAAGATAGTGGAATACACACAAAGCTCTGAAAGAAAAGGATGCCAATCAAGAATCTTATATCCAGCAAAACTAAGCTTTAGATTTGATGATGAAATAAAAACCTTCCAAGATAAGCAAAAGTTAAAAGAATTTACAATTAGAAAGCCTGTACTACAACATACTCAGCAAAATATTTCAAGAAGAGGAAATAAAAAAATAATGAAAATCAGCAGAGGGACAGATTACACTGAAGAAAAATCTAATCAGAGGAGAAACCAACTCACATTAAATACCAAAAATAAATAAAAATGGCTAGGAATATAAATCATGTCTCAGTAATAATCCTGAATGTTAATGGTCTAAACTCACCAGTCAAAAGACATAAACTAGCAGATTGGATTAAAAAAATAAAGATTCAACAATATGCTGCCTCTGAGAGATTCATCTTATTAAAAAAAAGACATCCAAAGAGTGAAGGTGAAGGGTTGGGAAAAATCATACCACTCACATGGACTGTGGAAGCAAGCAAGGATTTCCATTCTCATATCAAATAGACTTCAAGCTAAAGTTAATCAAAAGGGACAAAGAAGTACACTATACTGCTCAAGGGAACCATACACCAACAAGACTTAACAATTATAAATATATATGCCACAAACAATGGAGTGTCTATGTTCATCAAACAAACTCTTCTCAAGTTCAACAGTCAAATAGACCACAACACAATAATTTTGGGTGACTTTAACACTCCTCTTTCACCACTGAATAGATCTTCCAAAAGCTGAACAAAGAAACTATAGAACTCAATAATACAATCAATAACTTAGACTTAAATGACATATATAGAAAATTTCAACCTGCATCAAGTGGATACATTTTCTTCTCAGCAGCATATGGATCCTTCTTTAAAATAGACCATACATTATGCCACAAAGAAACTCTTAGCAAATATAAAAAGTTATAGATACTACTCTGCATTCTATCAGATCATAATGAAATGAAATTATAAATCAATGATAAAATAAGAAATAAAATATACTCCAACACTTGGAGACTAAATAATATGCTACTGAACGAACAATGGATTGCAGAAGTCATCAAGGAGGAGAATAAAAATTTTTAGAGGTGAATGGGAACACAGATACAACATATCAAAATCCTTGGGACACTATGAAAGCAGTTCTAAGAGGAAAGTTCATTGCATGGAGTTCATTCCTTAAAAGAAGAAAAAGTCAACAAATAAATGATTGAACATTACATCTCAAAGCACTAGAAAAAGAAGAACAAATCAACACCAAAAGCAGTGGAAGACAGGAAATAATTAAAATCAGAGCTGAAATCAAGAAAATTGAAACAAAAGAAACAATTAAAAAAATTGACAAAACAAAAAGTTGGTTCTTTTAAAAAATAAATAAAATTGACAGACCCTTAGCCATGCAAGCGAACAGAAGGAGAGAGAAAACTCAAATTACTAACATACATGATGAAAAAGGAAATATCACAACAGACACTACAGAAATACAGAAGATAATTACAAATTATTTTGAAAACTTGTACTCCAGTAAAATAGAAAATATTGAGGGCATTGACAAATTTAGAGAGTCATATAATTTGTCCATTTGAATCAGGATGATATACACAATTTAAACAGATCAATTTTAAATGACAAAATAGAAGGTGCCATCAAAATTCTACCAACCCAAGAAAAGCCCAGGACTGGATGAATACACAGCCAAATTCTATAAGACCTTTACGGAAAAACTAATATCAATACTCTTCAATTTATTTCAGAAAATATAAAAAAAGCAGCACTTCCAAACATATTCTATGAAGCCAATATCACTCTGAATCCAAACTAGGCAAAGACACATCAAATCAAGAAAACTTCAGACCAATATCTCTAATGAACATAGATGCAAAAATTCTCAATAGAATACTGGCAAATCAAATACAAAAACATCAAAAAGATCGTGAACCACGATCAAGTGGGATTCATTCCAGGGATGCAAGGTTGGTTCAGCATACAGGAATCAATAAATGTAATTCATCACATCAATAGACCTAAAGATAAGAATCATATGGTCATCTCAATAGATGCAGAAAAAGTATTTGACAAAATACAGCACCCCTTTATGTTCAAAACACTAGAAAAAATAGGGATAACAGGAAAATATCTCAACATCATAACGGCTATCTATGCTAAGCCCCAGGCCAACATCATTCTAAATAGAGAAAAATTGAAAGCATTTCCTCTAAAAACTGGAAGAAGACAGAGATGCCCTCTTTCATCACTTCTATTTAACACAGATCTTAAAATGCTGGCCAGAGCAATTACACAAATGAAAGAAATTAAAGTGATACACATAGGAAAAGAAGAACACAAATTGGCACTATATGCTGATGATATGCTTCTATACCTAGAAGACCCTAAAAGTTCCAGCAGAAAATATCTAGAACTAGTAAATGAATTCAGTAAAGTATCAGGATATAAAATCAACACCCATAAATCAAAGGCATTTCTGTAAATCAGTGACAAACCCACTGAAAGGGAAACCAGGAAAACTATTTCATTTACAATAGCCTCAAAAAAAAAAAAAACAAAAAAAAAAAAACCACCTTGGAAATCAACTTAACGAAAGAGTTGAAAGATCTATATAATGAAAATTACAGAACCCTAAAGAAAGAAGTCAAAGAAAACCTTAGAAGATGGAAAGATCTACCTTGCTCTTGGGTAAGCAGAATTAATATTATCAAAATAACCATACTACCAAAAGCACTATACAGATTTAATGCAATTCCAATCAAAATCCCAATGACATTCCTCATAGAAATAGAAAAATCAGTCATGGAATTCATCTGGGAAAAATAAGAGACCCAGAATAACTAAAGCAATCCTTAGCAGTAAGAGTGAAGCACATGGCATCACTATACCAGACCTTAAACAATATACAATGACTAGTAACAAAAACAGCATGGTATTGGCACCAAAACAGACTGGTAAACTAATGGTACAGAACAGAGGACACAGAGACTAACCCACAAAATTACAATTATCTTATATTAAACAAAGGTGCCAAAAACATGCATTGGAGAAAAGATAGCCTCTTCAACAAATGTTGCTAGGAAAACTGGAAATCCATATGCAACAAAATAAATTAAAAATTAAACCCCTATCTCTCACCATGCACAAAATTGACAAAGAACCTAGGAATAAAATCAGAGACCCTGGGCTGGGGATGTGGCTCAAGCGATAGCCCGTTCGCCTGGCATGCGTGCGGTCCGGGTTCGATCCTTAGCACCACATACAAACAAAGATGTTGTGTCAGCCGAAAACTAAACAATAAATATTAAAAATTCTCTCTCTCTCTCTTTCTCTCTCTCTCTCTCTCTCTCTCTCTCTCTCTCTCTCTCTCTCTCTCTCTCTCTCTCTCTCTCTCTCTCTCTCTCTCTCTCTCTCCTTTAAAAAAAAAATCAGAGACCCTGTGTCTAATGCAAGAAAAAGTAGGCCCTAATCTCCATCATGTGGGATTAGGCCCCAACTTCCTTAATTAGACTCGTGTGGCTTAAGAATTAAACTCAAGAATCAATAAATGGGAAGGACTGAAACTAAAGTTTCTTCTCAGCAAAAGAAACAATCTGTGAGATGAATAGATAGCCTACATCTTGGGAGCAAATCTTTACCCCTCACACATCAGATAGACCACTAATCTCTAGGATATATAAAAAACTCATAAAGCTAAGCACCAAAAAATAAACAAACAACCCAATCAAAAAATGGGCCAAGGATCTGAACAGACACTTCTCAGAAGATAATATACAATCAACCCACAACTAAATGAAAAAATGTTCATCATCGCTAGGAATTAGATAAATGCAAATAAAAACTACTCTAAGGTTTCATTTCACTGCAGTCAGAATGGCAGCTATTATGAATGCAAACAATAATTGTTGGCGAGTATGTGGGGGAAAAGGCACACTTATACACTGCTGGTGGAACTGCAAATTGGTGGTCAGTATGGAAAGCAGTATGGAGATTCCTTGGAAAATTGGGAATGGAACCACCATTTGACCCAGCTATCCCTCTCCTCAGTCTATACCCAAATTACTTAAAAACAGCATACTACAGGGACACAGCCACATCAATGTTTATAGCAGCACAATTCACAATAGCTAAACTGTGGAACCAAACTAGATGCCCTTCAATAGATGAATGGATAAAAAAATGTGGCATATATACACAATGGAATTTTGCTCAGCAATAAAAGAGAATAAAATCATGGCATTTGTAAGTAAATGGATGGAGTTGAAGATGATAATGCTAAATGAAGTTAACCAATCCCCAAAACCAAGTTTTCTCTGTTATAAGGAGGCCGATTCATAGTGGTATAAGGAGGGGGACCATAAGAGGAATAGACAAACTCTTGATAGGGCAGAGAGGTGAGAAGGGAAAGGAGGGGGTTAGAAATGATGGTGGAATGTGATGGACATTATTAACCAAAGTACATGTATGAATACACTAATTGGTGTGAATATACTTTGTGTACAACCAGAGATAGGAAAAATTGTGTTTTATATGTGTAATAAGAATTGTAATGCATTCCAATGTCATATATAAATAAAAAATAATTAGAATAAAAAATTATGACACTCAGACTAGGATATAGTTCAGTGGTAGAGTGCTTACTTAGCATGTGTGAAGGGTTCAATCCTAACACCAAAAAAAAAAAACCAAAAGAAAATATGATGCTCAGTTCAAGTACAGATATAATAGTAATGAAATGAGAGAGAATATAGAATGTCCATCTTACAGCAAAGATGGACTTTACAAGGTTCCACACCTGTCACTTTTGTTGCTGCCTTATAGAGATGCCAAAACTTGAAAGGTGAGAATAAATATTCAAAAATGGGAATAGATACTCAATGACAAAGATTGAGGCTGCTTTCAACATACCTAAAATTTTTGAGTGCTGGGTTGTCACTATTAAGAGTCCACAGAGCCAAGGAAAAAGAAAATAGATTTTTTCCCAGTAGTCACACACATTCAAATTTGTGGGCCAATTGATAGGTAAAGAAATTAGAATCATTTGTATAATGTTTCTTTTGTTTTCAAAATATATGTAAGGATATAGAGAAGCAATTCACTGGGGTCTGAATGCTCTTACTCGTGAGAGCAAAAGTTTAAGATTATTGGTCGCAATACTTTAAGACTGAGTACTTCCTTCCTTAGTGAGTGAAAGAGGTGCCCCAAATGTTTTTCATTGGTTTATTTCTTGTGTGTATTTTTGACGTACATTGTATGGCCTATGGGAGATCCCTTTTGTCTGAGAGGAAGTTCTATAGTGATTACAATGATGTAGCAAGGAGTTAGCAAACTGTGTAGATGAGCATTGATATCTAGGCAAAAGACTTTATGCACCCCTAAGAAAACTTCAACAAAAGAATATCCTAAAATTGGCATAAAATGCATTTAATGTAATTTTATTATTTTAAGATTTTTCTCTAATTTTTTGAATAACTCTTCAGATGATAAAAAAAACTTCAACTATTTGCACAAGGATCTGTATTAAAGTACTTTTGTGGGGCAAAATATCAAGGAAAATTAACAAATAAGTAAGCAAAACTTTCTGATATTGCACAGCTATTCCATGATTGAACCAGAAATTACCTGCTTTTTTGTTGCTGTTGTTTCAAAGCCCTCCATCTACCCACAACACCATGCGTTTTTGGTATCTTCTGTATGAACAGATAGATGAAACTATCAAGAAGTCTTTATCTGTATGTGGATGGACACAGCTTTATTTGGAATATGAATGTTATACATCCTTAACACATTCAATTTTTTTTCTATAATTTTTCATGCAAACATATCACTGTCTGCAGTTACTATTGTTTCTGAAGTTTAACTAACTAACAAGTCCAGAATAATAGGCAGTTTAGTAAATACACATACTTCTCTTATAGTTTCTCTAATATCTGTGAGTCTGTACTACCATTATTAATGTAAATATAAAAATAAGGCATTTGTAATGTTTCTCTTGAAACTATCATCTGATTTTGTGCAGTATAATTAGTATTTAGACATTATAAATGGCATAATCATCCAAAAGAATAATAATATTTGTTAAAAAAAGTTATTTTTATTTTTTACAATTTAAGCATAAGTGTCAGTAAAAAATTGTAGAAGAAAATAAAAGTGATTAAAACATTTTTTGAAAAATTAAAAGTAAGTCCAAGCTTATTAAATACAAATTATATATATCCATATATATGCATATTATATATAATCTATGGAGCATATCACAAAAGTTATGTAGTATTAATTTTTTGAATTAGTGCTAAGTATAATGTGCTGTGCTTGTCACATATCTTTAAATTAAGCAGAACTGATATTATAAAGTAGAATAAAATGAAAAATGCTATAAAGCTTTATTTATAATTATGTGATTTAAAAAATATAATAAAGCATATATTATATAAACACACAGATATATGGAATAAAATGCTTTACATATAATATGTTAGTACTTTCCACTAGATCTGATTGTGAAGGAGGAGTACGGAGCACTTGAATAATCCAGAACCCTGCCCATGGTTCTATGTTGGGTAAAATAAGAAAAAGCCCAAAATATAGTGATTGTTATATAAAATTATTACTTGAGGTCACAAATTAAATTACAGCTACTATATGATTGTTAGAGTCTGTGGTAAACTTTGGCACTCTGAATATCATAACTATTCACTAAAGGCTTCTATTCAGTCTGATGCTTGCTGCTTGTCAACTCCCCTGTAACTTTTCTATTTTACTGCTATTATTGTGTTCCAGACACTTGGGTCATCTGTCTATAATCATTTCTGCCATAGAAAAATTTACTTTTAGCTATTTCTCACTACAGAAATTTTTCCCAGGTAGTTTCAAGACTGTTTGCTTCTCTAAGTTCTGAACTCACATATTAAATTCTTGGAGACTCTTTCTCTGGCCAAGAAAACAAACTTAGCAGTACCCTGACTTATGCATTAGCTAATCACACTGATTAAATTGTTTCATAGAACTGAAAATTTTTCTGATAATTTGATAAACATATTTGTGTCTCCTTCTCCATGTTCTTATTAGAATATAAACATTGAAAACTAGGACCACACATGTCCCATTCACTCATTCATCAACAACATCTGCAGCAGTCTAACAAATGACACATTTGAAAATACCATATTTGTCATGTTCATAATTTTTATCATTTAGTTTTTTGACCTTTATGCAGTGATTTTTTAATGATTTTTAAAAACCAGGAATAATATCCCACTAATGAAGGCCAAAAAGATACAGCAAACTATTCATAACAACATATCAACGGTTTTCCTCAAAAAATTTATATTAATTTAACCAAAATAACTCAAGTTGTGAAATAGCCTGTGAAAATATTAGTAGTAATTTGACATCCTTGGTTATATTCTAAAAGCTTTAAAAGAAAATGGTACTCCAATTCAAAATTATCAACTGGGAAAAATACTACAATTTGTAAAACAGAAAGTTTCATATAGTTGCCATTTAAAAGGAGGTATAAATCTAAATGAAAAGAACAGTCATTCCCCTACTACATATGCTTTACTCATTCCAGCATCAAATATGCAATGAAAACAATAAAATCACATCTTAAATCAAATGATATTAGGTTAAATATACTACTAAAGCTTTAAAATAATACTGAATAAAAATATCATAATTTTATCTCATGCCACAAAGAAGATGAATAGTGTGCCTGTTGTAGCTCTTATTCTGCCTCTAACTCTATTCTTTGTCTTTGCCTCTGTTTCTTTTGCGTGTGTGTGTTTTTGGTGTGTGTGTGTGTGCATGCGTGTGTTTAGGGATATTATAAATATTCTTAGATGTTTATATACATTCATACATATATATGGATATATAGTGATATAAAATTTATATTCATTATCTCTCTATATATGTATTACATTCATAATCTCTTCTTACAGTTGTATATAGAATTAAATGTCCTATAAAACATCTAGTTTCAGTGAGCTACGGTGGTTGCTGCTGTGATGGATGGCTTTGTTTTGTTAGTGGAGTACCTGGAACTTGGCAAGATTAGTGATGAGTACTGCAATTTCAAATAGCTCACTTTTGTTGTTTTCTTACATTTCTATAAAAGGTAAACAATTATGTTAAAAGCACAAAATAATTCCAATTTATATTAAAATGAAATGATGTATTGGGAATACTCTTTTAAGTATGGAATGATTCTAAGCCATACAAAAAAAGAAATACAAATGGCCCCAAAACATTCAAAATAATACTCACTCAAAGTTAAAGAAGTGCCAATTAAAACAACAAATTTCAATCCTATCTATAAAATTTCTGACAAGTATGAAAAATGGTTTTTGAAATGTGTGTAAAAGAGCAAATACTTAGCATTGCTTCTAGTGTGAATCAGTACAACATATGGAGAGCATTTGGCAATATCTTTCAAAGTTTAAAATATTATTTTTAACTAGACATTTTATTTCTAAAAATATGTCTCAATGATATACCCACATGAGAATGTGAACACATACATAAACATTGCTCATATTCATAAAATATTTTTTAAAACTTACACACTCATTAATAGTTTTTGTGTGTGTGTGTGTGTGTGTGTGTGTGTGGTCAATTTCCATGTATTGACATGAAATAATATCCTACTGCTTGTGTGTAATATTTTTAACAGAGGAAAAGCAATAAAGAGAAATACGGATTAAAGGATTATATTTGTGCTAAAAATAAAGAAACACTCCTTATGTCTTTCTCTCTATATTTCTTTTTCCTATTGTATTGTGAATATGGTGACTGAAGTGGAACAGATTTGAAACTATGACATTGAGAACAACACCTTAAGGATGGGAGAATGAGAAAGTAGAGAGAGCCTCTAGTCCTGATGGTATTATACATTGCACTGTTAGTCCTGGATTCTATTTTTTCTGAGTTCCCTGTAAAGTGAGAAAATATAGTTCTACTAGCTAAGTACATTACATGCAGGCAAATCTAAAGTTAAGTCACACAGTGCTGTTACCTAAGTTTCATGCTACAAATGACGAAGCTGATTTGCTGGGAGCCATTAGCCAAGTAGGTATGACAATTTCCTTGCCAGCGTACCCCCATGTTGCTTAGTGGAAGGTGACCTTTCTCAAGGACCAGGGCGGATCCGTGTTTAGGGTGTTCCCGGTTTAGGATAATCCAAGTTTAGGGCCTTCTCGGTTTAGGAAGATTATTCCTACTGGGAATAGGTCGTATCCTGCTGCCTGAGTTCCTCTTGAGTTCTTAGGGATTCAGACAGTATTTTTGGGAGACAGAAGCCCAGTGGAGGTGAGGATTTGGGCAGAGAATTGGATTTCCCCAGAACGTGTTTGTAGACGGCTGGTGTGAGATTGGGAATAAAGAATTGCTGTTTGAATCTACAAAGCTGTGAGTGGCTCGTGATTTGTGCCCAGCCAGACTGCGGCACTGATTCACTTGTGTTTGTCATTTCAATAGATTTTGATCAAAAAGTAAGTAAAAGTGTCTCCACTGCAAATGAAAAGTCAAATTTCCAGCCATGATTTTATTGTCAGAAAATAGGGAGAGAGTATATAAACTCTGCTTCTGTGTTAATGCAGGAATGTTTGAGTTGAAAATGATTGAAAGCAAGAGCTGTAACCTAATCAGTACATTCTATTTTGAATGGACTAAAAGCATGAAAACTATACACATGTGGGATATGGCTAGAGGGGGTAGGTCACCATGGACTTCCCTGAGAGAACTAAACTTCCCTATGGTCCCTTCCCCCATTCCTTCTCTCTCCACTTTCTGATGCCCATGAATGGAGTAGCCTACATCTACCATGCCCCTGAGACATGATGTTCTGCCTCATCTTGGGCCCATAGCAAAAGACTCAGCTGACCATGAATTAAATCTCTGAAACAATGTGCCAAAATAAATACTTCCTTCTCTAAGTTATCCTTACCAGGGTATTTTCATCACAGTGATGAAAGCTGACTAATGCAATATACTATATAAAATGATGGTAGGAGAAGTATTTTGTTCATTGGAGCCAAGACATACTATTTAAATGCCTTTTGACTTATTTTCCTAATTGGTTTTGAAAGATCATTGATTTTGGGTTGCTAAGGTTTTCTTTTTTGGTTATTTCAACTTGTTGTGGCCAACATGCTGAGAGACAAATAGCTCTTAAATTGTCATGCTGCTTTGTATTAATGCTACTTATGTATAGATTCTGCATTATACAGTGGTAATTATTCTAAAATGGTAAAAGCCTGAAAATATGTAGTGATTTAAATCAATTTTATTGAGAGATTATTGTAAAAACAATAATGAAAGTCTAACCCAAGCAAGTTTGGAATAGTGCTTAAAAAATTGGAGTCCACTGTTCTAAAATTCATCCCAACTGTTAAAAAAATAACAGTTAAACAGAAAATTATAATATAATGTGCCTTGTTCATTAGAATATATTGTTTTAATTATATTTTGCACTGAATTTCAATTTCTTTAAATTCCTCATCTTCCTTAATCTTAGCTGGAAACAGATCCCTTTTCTTCTTGCAAACTAGAATTATTTTTTTAGTTTAAAATTTCAGACATAGGGCTAGGGATGTGGCTCAAGCGGTAGCACGCTTGCCTGGCATGCGTGCGGCCCGGGTTCGATCCTCAGCACCACGTACAAAGATGTTGTGTCCGCCGAAAACTAAAAAATAAATATTAAAATTCTCTCTCTCTCTCTCTCTCTCTCTCTCTCTCTCTCTCTCTCTCTTTAAAAAAAAACAAGTCTTTTAAAATTTCAGACATAAGAAATCCCCTCATGTAAACATTCCTGTGCAAAAAAGATTCTTTCAACTTATTCTTCTATTAGTGCATTGTAGGTATACATAATATTAAGATTCATTTTGATGTAATTATATAAATATAGAATTTGTTCCCATTCAATCCCCTGCACTTCTTTTTTCCTCCCTCTTCCCTCGCCACCTGTCTCTTTCTTCTACTCTTTATTTATTTATAGTTGTTTTTAAATCAGTGCATTATACATATACATAAAGATGAAACTCACTGTGGTACATTCATATATGTACATAGAATAATTTCATCAGTTTCATTCAAAGTTTCTCCCCTTTCCTGTCCCTCCTCCTTCTTGCTCAGTCCCTATCTTCTACTCCACTGGTCTCTATATATTTTCATAAAATTTCTATCCCCTAACTTTCCACTCCCCCATTTTGGTCTAGCTTCTGCATGTGAGAGAAAACATTTCACCCCTGACTTTCTGGGTCTGCCTTATTTCACTTAGTATGATGTTCTGCTTTCAAATTTTTTCCATTTGCCTCTTCCCTTGAAAATTTAAATACTTCATAAAACTTGTAATGAAAACTGAAGATAATATAGTGAAGAGGGTACTCTTGAAAAAAATACCAATAAGAATGATGGCTCTGGGGTCAGAGCACCTACATTTGATGCTTATCCTGACACTTAGTATTTCATTTCTGATCTTGAGGCTGACAGATGTTTATTTTTAAGTGAGTCACTTAACTATCCTAGATACAGTATTCATTTTGTTTTCTTTTTAGATATTAAAAAAACAGCATATAATCTTTGAACTATTGTAAATGCATGTCTCTTTAAGGTTCATTTTGATGTAATTATATAAATGTAGATTATAATTTGTTCCAATTCAATACCCAGCACATTAAATACATAAAATCACTATCTATCCAATTCATATTAGAAATGATATTTTTATTCATTCTACCTTTTAGATTGCAACAAACTCCTTGAGCTCACAACATACAACTTTCCCAACATCAGCATCAATAGATCTTACCATTCTTTGGGAAAACTGAGTTATTAACATTTTTTTCATAAGTTATTCTACATTTTTCACATCTTGAAACTTTTATACTAGTTTCAACTCTTTCTTGAGGCATAATTTAAACTTCTGGGGTGGATTATTGACCTCAAAATCAACTGGATTTGAGTACATGGAGTTTTCTGTATCATGAACAACAATTTAAGTTTCATAGCTAGTAAAAAATAAGCTTTCAAATGCTAGCCCTTTTGAGATGGAGGATGGATGTTCTGTGGTTCTTGCTCCACTTTCTTTTCTTCTTGCCTAGAGCAAATACTTTTTAGCACTAAGTTCAAACTCCAGCAGGCATCTTGAGTTATGAGGGAGGGAAAATTTAGAAGCCTGGTAGTTAGTTTGGAATGCCAGAAAAAAACAATATTATTATAAGGTTCTTCATGATTTCTGTAAGAGGAAAAATGATTACTTATCTTGTGCAAGCAAATATTTTTTGAGTTTTCTCTTACATACTGCTAAAGTATTCTTACCTAAGGTGCTAAACAAATTGACAATCAAAATTTAATCCTGCATTCTTGCCCATGACACATGCAGGCAAGATATGCTGTGTTCCCCTATGTGTAGTGAGCTGGCTGTGAAATGTATGAAAAACCACGTGACACAGAAATAATTTTGGAATCAAAGGCAGGATGGCTCTGCAACCTTAGGGTCCTGCTCCCACACTGGAAGGAGAGAGAGTAAGTCCGCATTATTCATTTTATATGGGAGATACAAAAGGCTTTTCCATAGAATATTCTCCACCAAATAAGGCAGGGAGTGGTCTGTCCAAGCCCAATGAGTAATGCCCAACAGCCTCTATGGCTGAGAAAAGGCTGAGGTCATGCACTTTGCATAATAAGCTACAAAATGACTTTCAATCCCAGACCAAAATCTCATTGGCTACAAGGCTGAATAGAGGCTATGAAAATAGCTCAGAAGTGGCCCCACACACTGAATGTTAGAGCTCTATGCTGAGAAAACATCCATTAATTCAACTACAGAATATCAATAATTTCCAGGTCAAATTTCACTACACTTTCAAGAAAATAGTTAGATTGATGAATGTCATATTAATAGATAATTCGCTAGGTAGTAATAGTAAGTAGTAATGAAAGTAATAGTAACAGTAGCACTAACAATTATCATCAATAGAGAATTTAATTATTATTTTCAGGGTCCTTTTCTATAGATTTTACATATCCTATCCAATTTAATCTTCACCTTAGCATTTGAAGTAATTACTCATGAAAAAAGTTACAAACAAGTTCAGATAGACTAGGCAATATAACCAATGATTGACAGTTACTAAATCGCCAAGTCAGAATTTGAAACTAACTAATTGAGGTTTCATGATTATACCACCTGCCAAGTGTCAAAGATATTCTCCTCAATACTTAAAAAGCAACTATGTTAATTATTATACTGCTTCACTTTGACTATTTCCTTAGTGGTCTTAATACAGTTGAAATACAATCCCAGGAGAAATGTACTAAAAGGACTAGAAGTATAGGAAATGTTTGACTATAGACAGGATAGTGGCATTCAAGATTTCAAAAGTGGATTTAAGTTTAGACAACTTCAAGTTCTAGTGTCCATCAGTAGACTGGATGTTGTTATGTGACAAAACAGAAGAGTAAGAGAAGAAAATAAAAATTTATGTTATTTGTTCAGGTTCAACTTCTTGTGTTAAATTTTATATGAACATCCAAATCTTGGTAGTACTTTTTACTTAATAATACAGTTGATTTTGAGACCCACACTCTAGCTCAGGCTTCAGCCCAGGACCACACTTGCTGACCAGCAAAACCCACACCAGAGCTCAGGCTCTGGCCTAGGACCACCCTCAGTGATCTTCCCCAGAGTTCAGGCACAGGGCAGGCCAAGTCTGCCCTGCAGACCAGAAGACCCATGCCAGAGCTAAGACTCTGGCCCAAGACCACTCCTGGGTACCAGAACAAGAGCCCATGGGAGTCCATGGTTAACCCACCTTCATCTTGGAACAGTGCAGCCATTGCCATAGCCCTTCCCATACAGCAGCCTCCACCTTGTGACAACAGACAGGGACTAGAAGCAGCTGCATCTCAGTAAAAAACAGCCTCAAACCACTGTAAGGCCCGTGCTTATCTGAAAAAGATTGCATCCATCTTGAGACATCCCTTCCTGCTCTCTCGAGTTTCCCCTGCTATTGTCACCACCACCTATAGTTGCAGTATCATCCATCGTGAGTCACTGGCAGGGTCTAGAAGTCCAACACCAAGGTTAGGCACAGATAATCTGCATGGATACTATAAAATTATAAGGTAGAAACTGTAATACCTCAGATCTGCACTGTAAGAAAGGAAGACACATAGACAATGTGAAAAAAAAAACAAGGGAAAAAATTGCCCCAAGCAAGCCAGGATAGTACAATAACAGAATCCATGTACAGTGCAGTGGATAAAATGTCAGAGAAGGAGTTTAGAAAGTTCAAAGTTAAAATGACCTGGGAATTAAAGAATGACCTAAAAATGAGCAAATATAGGCAAAAATTGATCACTCCAACAAAGAGATAAGAGAGCAAATATAGACAGCCATTGATCCCACCAACAAAGAGATAAGGGAGCAAACATAGGTAGCAAAAGATTGCTTCAATAAAGAGTTAGAGATTCTGAAAAAAAAAACAAGCAAAAACATAAATCCTTGAAATGAAAGAAACAATAAACCAAACAAAAAATTCAATAGAAAGCATTACCAACAGACTAGATCATTTGGAAGACAAACTATATAATTTGAAAATAAAATTGACCACAAAGTGAAGATGTTTAGAAACCATGGACAGAACATCCAAGAATTATGGGACAGCATCAAAAGACCAAATATAAGAGTTATTGGGATAGAGGAAGGCATAGAGTTTCAAACCAAAGGAATGCACAATCTCTAAAACAGAAAATTTCCCAACATGAAGAACGAATTGGAAAATCAAATACAAGAGGCTTACAGGACATCAAATGTACAAAATTACAACAGATCTACACCAAGGCACATTATAATGAAAATGAAAATACCTAGCATACAGAATAAGGATAGAATCTTAAAGGCTGCAAGAGAGAGGAATCAGATCACATATTGGGGGAGATCAATTCATATCTCAGCACATTTTTCAACCCAGACCCTCAAAGCCAGGAGATCCTGAAACAACATATACCATGCTCTGAAAGAAAATGGATGCCAACCAGAAATCTTATATCTAGAAAAACCAAGCTTTAGATTTGATGATGAAATAAAAACCTTTCATGATAAGCAAAAGTTAAAAGAATTTGCAGTGAGAAAACCTGTACTGGAAAGCATACTCAGCAAAATATTCCAGGAGAAGAAAATGAAAACCAACAATGAAAATCAGCAAAGGAAGGAACAATACTAAAGGAAAGGCCAATCAAAGGAGAAAGTAAGTTAAGTTAAAAACTAAAAATAACCCCAAATATCCAGGAATACAAATGATTTTTTAATAATAACCCTGAATGTGAATGGCCTAAACTCATCAGTTAAAAGAAACAGACTGACAGATTGGATTATAAAAAGAACCCAACTATATTGCCTTTAAGAGACTCCTCTCACAGGAAAAGACTTCCAGAGACTGAAGATGAAAGGGTGGGAAAAACATACCACTCACATGGACCTCGTAAAAAAAGAAGGGGTTTCAATCCTCCTATCAGATAAAGTGGAATTCAAACCAAAGCTAAAAAAGAAATAAAGAAGGACATTTCATACTACTTAAGATATTCATACATCAATAAGACATAACAATCATAAGTATCTATGCTCCAAACAATGAGGCATCTATGTATGTCAAACAAACCCTTCTCAAATACAAATAGACCACATCACAGTAATATTGGGTGACATTACTATACCTCTCTTACCACTGAATAGGTCTTCCAAAGAAAAACTAAACAAAGAAACTATAGAACTCAATAATATAATCAATAATGTGGATTTAACAGACATATATAGAATATTCCATCCATCAATGAGCAAATACACTTTCTTCTCAGCAGCAAATGTTTCCTTCTCCAAATAGATCATATGTTATGCCACAAAACAAGTCTTAGCAAATACAAAAATGGAGATACTACCCTGCATTCTATTAGACCATAATGTAATGAAATTAGAAATCAATAATAAAATTAAAAAAAGAAGCTACTCCAACACCTTGAGACTAAACAATACACTATTTAATGATGCATGGCTAACAGAAGACATCAGGGAAGAGGTAAAAAAAATTCTCAGAGGTAAATGAGAACTTCAATACAACTTATCAAAATATATGGGACATGATGGCAGCAGTGCTAAGAGGAAAGTTCATTGCATGGAATTCATTCATTAAAAGAAGAAAAAGTCAACAAATAAATGAAATGACATTACAGCTCAAAACCCTAGGACAAAAAGAACAAACCAACACCAAAAGCAGTAGAAGACAGGAAATAATTAAAATCAGGGCAGAGATCAATGAAATTGAAACTAAAGAAACAATTCAAAAAATGACAAAACAAAAAGTTGGTTCTTTGAAAAAATAAATAAAATTGTCAAACTCTTAGCCACTGTAATAAAAAGAAGGAGGGAGAAAACTCAAATTACTAAAGTTTGTGAGGAAAAAGGAAATATCATGACAGACACTATTGAAATACAGAAGACAATTAGAAAGTATTTTGAATATTTATACTATAGAAAACCTCGAGGATAACAACAAATCTCTAGAGGCATATGATCAACCCAAACTGATTCAAGAGGACATACACAATTTAAATAGATAATTTCAATCAAGGAAATAGAAGACATCATCAAAAGTTTACAAACCAAGAAAAGCCTGTGATTAGATGGATTCAAAACTGAGTTCTACAAAACCTACAAAGAAGAATTAATACCAATAATCCTCAAATTATTCCATGAAATATAAAGGAAGGAACCCTTCCAAACTCACTCTACAAAGCTAGTATCATCCTGATACCAAAACCAGGCAAAGAAAAAAAAGATAATTTCACGCCAATATCCCTAATGAACATTGATGCAAAAATTCTCAATAAAATTCTGGCAAATCACATACAAAAACATATTAAAAATAGTACAGCATGATCAAGTGGAGTTCATTTCAGGGATGCAAGGTTGGTTCAACATACAGAAATCAATAAATATAATTCATCACATCAATAGACTTAAAGAGAAGAACCATACAATTATATCAATTGATGCAGAGAAAGCATTTGATATAGCACCCTTTCATGTTCAAAATAGCAGAAAAACTAGGGATAGTAGGAAGATACCTCAACATTGTAAAGCTATCTATGCTAAACCAAAGGCCAACATCATTCTAAATGAAAAAAAAAAATGGAAGAATTCCCTCTAAAAACTAAAACAAGACAGGGATGACCTCTTTCACCTCTTCTATTCAACATAATACTTGAAACTCTAGCCAGAACAGTTAGACAAATGAAAGAAATTAAAGGGCTATGGATAGGAAAAGCAGAACTCAAACTATCATTATTTGCTGATGACATGATTCTATACTTAGAGGATCCAAAAAACTCCACCAGAAAACCCCTACAATTAATTAATAAATTCAGGAAAGTAGCAGGATATAAAATCAATACCCATCAAATCAAATGAATTTCTATACAAAAGTAATGAATCCTCTGAAAGAGAAATTAGGAAAGCTACCCCATTCACAATAGCCTCAAAAAAAAATTAAGTACTTGGGAATCAACTTAACAAAAGATGGGAAAGACTTCTACAATGAAAACTACAGAACATTAAAGAAAAAAATTGAAGAAGAACTTAGAAGATGGAAAGGTCTCACATGCTCTTAAATAGGCAAAATTAATATTGTCAAAATACTCATACTACCCAAAGCACTATACAAATTCAATGCAATTCTAATTAAAATCCCAACATCATTTCTTATGGAAATAGAAAAAGCAACCATGAAATTCATTTAGAAAAAAATAAGAGACTCAGAATAGTTAAAGGAATCCTTAGCAAAAAGAGAGAAGCAGGAGGCATCACAATACCAGACCTTAAACTATACTACAAAGCTATAGTAACAAAAATGTCATGGTATTGGCACCAAAATGCACATGTAAACTAAGGGTACAGAATTGAAGACAGAATAGAGACAAACCCACATAAATACAGTTATCTCATACTAGACAAAGGTGCCAAAAACATACATTGGAGAAAAGATAGCCTCTTCAACAAATGGTGCTGAGAAAACTGGAAATCCATATGCAGCAAAATGAAAATAAATCCCTATCTTTCACCATGCACAAAACTCAACTCAAAGTAGATCAAGGACTTAGGAATTATTCTAGAGACCCTGTAACTAATAGAGAAAAAGTAGGTCTAAATCATCATCATGTCAGATTGGGCCCCAACTTCCTTAACAATACTCCTAAACTACAAGAAATAAAATAAAAAAGTTATGACAGTACCTAGAGAAGTATAAATACAAGAAATAAAATCAAGAATTAATAAATGGGATGGAATCAAACTAAGAAGCATCTTCTAACTTATTTTTTAAAATATAGGAAAGATAGTTCATTAATATAAGGTGAAGAGACAGCCTAAATTATGGGAGCAAATATTTGCCATACACACGCCAGAGGACTAATATCCAGGATATATAAAAAATTCAAAAAACTTAACACCAAAGAAACAAATAACCCAATCAATAAACGGGCTAAGGAGCTGAACACTTTTCAGAAGAAGATATATATTTGATCAACAAATATATTAAAAAATATTCAACATCTCTAGTAATTAGAGAAATGCAAATTAAAAATCAAAACTACACTAAGATTTCTCTCACACTGGTCAGAATGGCAGTTATCAAGAACACAGACAACAATAAATGTTGCTGAGGGTGTTGCGGGAGACAGGGAAAAAGCACACTCATACATTGCTGGTGGGAGTACAAATTGGTGCAATCAATCTGGACAGCAGTATGGAGATTCTTTAGAAAACTTGGAATGGAACCACTATTTGACCCAGCTATCCCACTCCTTGGTCTATATCCAAAGGACTTAAAAACAGCATACTACAGGGACATAGCCACTTCAATGTTTATTGCAGCACAATTCACAGTAGCTAAACTGTGGAAATAACCTAGATGCCCTTCAATCGATGAATGGATAAAGAAACTGTGGTGTATATACAGAATAGAATATTACTCAGCGTTAAAAGAGAATAAAATTATGGCATTTACAGATAAATGGATGGAGTTGGAGAATATCATGCTAAGCAAAGTAAGACAATACCCCCAAACCAAAGGCTGAATGTTCTCTCTGATAAGTGGATGCTAATACATAATGGGGGGTGGGGAGACATGGGAAAAATGGAGAAACTTTGTGAAAAGGGGAGGGAGGGTAGAGAGGGTTCATGGGGGCAGAAAAGTGGTGGCATGAGACAGACATCATTACCCTAGGTAAATGTATGCCTGCACATATGGTGTGATGCTACATTGTGTATAGCCATAGAAATGTAAATTGTGATGTAAATGTGTACAATGAATCAAAATGCATTATGCTGTCATATATACCTAATTAAAATAAAAAAATTAATTAAAAAATAAATAATAAAGTTGATTTTAAATGCCTTTAAGGAAAGAGGCAATGTCATTTTCTTTGTATCCCCAGGTTTAAATATCCAGTGTCTTAAGTGTAGTTAGGCAATGTGTATGATAAAAGTCTGTTTCATTCCTCTCCCTATAAAAAATTAAACATTATTTTTGCTTCTATAAAATTTATCTATCAAGCTTGTTCTCTCTCTCAAATTATTTTCAATCATGCATCAAAATCTGTTAGCAGTAAAGACATTAAACTTCTATTACCTTGAGACAGAAATTGTCACTAAATGATATTTTTGAACTTATGTGAAAAATACCGGAATATTTGTATGTATTACTTAGTGTATGAATCATCAGTTCAGAACAATTGTTCAATCTATTAATGGTATTCAATAAAAAAATAAATTAAACTGAAAAGACATTTATCCACAAAGAAGACAAGAGTGTGATAAGTTTATTTCAAATAAATGCTTTTCAGGCAAACAGTGACTAGTACATCATAGCTCTAATTCATGCAGTGAACACCAGAAATGTCTAGGAAAAGCTAATTCCCCTTTATAATGGATGCAATTTCCTCTGTAGTCATTGACTGAAAATGTGCCTGTGAAAGACCAACATGACTGGAATTGTTCCTGTTTTCAGTTTGACACAGACAGAAATTTTTTTCTTATTTTATTCTGATAAAAACTTATGATGTGACTATGCATTGCTGGCATTAATTCAACCAATATCTTTTGTCATCATTTATGAACTAGAGAATGAATTGTAATGCTGAACGTAGTCCTGATTTGTAAATGAAGGGATTAGGTTTGTGTACCTCTGTCTATTCCTAGACAAATTTAGATAATATGAATAGAAGTATAGATCTTAAGTTATGACAGTACCTAGAGAAGTATAAATACAGAAATATCAGACTGTTATGAAAAGAGTAAAAATATATGTGTAATATATTTGAAATACATACATAATTGAATTTAAGACAAAGAAGTAAAATAAAAATGCAAACATTAATGAAAAGATATTTCTTGATTATCTTAATAATGGTGGCAATATTTTACTAACATAGACATGATTTAATTATTTATAATTATCACTTTTTTCAATTATTTATTATAGAAGGATCACTTGCTTAAAGACAATTTTTCCTAATTTTTAGATTCATTTATAAAATATTTATTTGATGATTATGATTAATAATTTTGCCTTATATTATTAAATTTTGATCAAGTTTTGCTTTTGTTTTGGGTCTTAGATCAGTCACTTCTGATTTCTGCCTTTTCTGATTTTAAACTTCCAAATCTTTGCCTCTTTCAATAGTTACTACACTTTTGATTCAATACCCTCTACATTTATGAGATCTTTATGTTAGTTAATCCCTCCTGTTTGCTTGCTTATTTCTCCTCTACACTTACTCTTTTATCTTTGCCTATGTATATATTAATATAACTTACTTTTAAAAATATAGGAAAGATAGTTCATTAATATAAGAATTAAAGACATATTATATTACATATAATTACCAGCACAGAAAAAATAAAATATCAGTATCCTCAATTTACTTTTATGTTATAGATAATCTAGTGGACTTCAGTTCTTAGAAACAACACATGTGTTGCATACATTCATAGAATGTATGCATACATGTAATGTCACAGAGATTCAACACTTGATTACATCAGGAACAGTACCTAGTGTGCTTACTTAACTTGCTTGATCCAGCCACCAAGAGTCATTGTCATTACTTACCACTGTATTCTAAAAATAGAACTCTATGTTAGTGTATGAGATTTCTACCTCTTAGGTCTGCTTTTTCATTCATATTCTTCTGACCTCTCACTTTATCATGTTATGAATCCCCTTTCACTGATTTTAAATTTTATTCATTCTTACATTCCAAAGTGATGTATACTTCCCTTACTTTTTCTCCTGCTCTAGTTTTCTGGAATATTTTACACAATGAATTTTATATTACTTGATACTTTTCTCACTTAGATGTTATGACACTAGAATATCTTAATCCTGTGTTAGAATGTTACTCTCTTCCTCACAGTATGTGTGCTTTCCTGCAGTTTTGGTCTCTAAGCTTCTCCACCTTATCATTCCCTACTTAATATTTTCAAATTATTCATTTCTGATTTCAACTGTGTTTTTTAAAAAGAAGCTATCTAACTGAGAATCAGAAAGCATAAAAACTAATCTTGCTTTTACAGAAACTACTTTGGAGTTTTCATTCTGTGTATTTGTGCCTCATTTTCCTTTTCTATTAAAATGTTTTCCTGTTTAATTTATTGTAGATAATATTAATGAGCAACAGAAAAAATATATTATGAAATCAGAATAAATAGTGCATAATGAGAAAGGTGTGGTGGCATGGGCCTGTAATCCCAGCATCTTGGGATGATGAGGCAGGAGGATTGCAAGTTCAAACCCAGCCTCAGCAACTTAGCAAAGAACTAATCAATTTAGTGAGATCCTGTCTCTAAATATTTAAAAAGCTGGGGATATGACTTGGTGGTTAAGCACCCTAGGTTCAATATCTGGTACCAAAAAAAGTGCATAATAAATTATTTTCTTAGGGATTCACCAAGTGCACTAGTGAATAAAGAATTTGAGAAGTTCTGTAACTTAAAGAAAAAAAGGAAGAAAAATAGAAGATAGTGCTTAAATTTGTTACCTTTGTTCAAAAGTCATATTAGCATATAACACTGAACTACTAAATCTCTCAAAATTATTCACTTTTCCTCTTGTCCAGACCAATAAAAGTTTAGTTCAAATAATTATAATTCTGAAGTCATATTTTATTTTTTTCATCAAAAGGAGCAATCCTGTACCAACCACATTAATAGTGACCAATCAAACAAAAATGAAATTATGTATAACTATAATGTATTTCCAAAATGATTCTGTGCTACCTTCAGATACCCCATTCTGCAATCCTTGTTTTCTATTCCTCTGCTATTTTTCAGATCATACACCAAGAATTTTGAAGAACAAATAATACACCAATAACAAAGTAAAATCTCTATTCTTACACAGCTTACATTCCAATAAGAGAGTGTTCATTCTATTCAAAGTATTAATTATTTTCATTAGATTTATGTTACATGTAACCCTCAAATTTGATCAGCATTACAATAAATTTTTACCCAGATCATCCAGGTCAGAGATTTTCTTTGCACATTTCTAAGTTTTCTTTGCTACATTTCCTTAAAGTATTCCTAGTTGGAGTACATGATTAATGATTCAGAATGAATTTTTAATTCATTTTTACAAGGTTGAGATTTAGTGTTTGTTGTCATCTTTTGAAGAAGATTTTAAAATAATCTTATTGAACCATAGCACGGCTATGCTACAAAAGTAGCAATAATTTAACTCTTTAGAATGGCACAGTGAAGAGTGGATTCTGGGATCATGACCTATTTGTGATTGATAAAGCAAAATCTGTCAATGATGAGTCTTTTCAGACTTTAGAAATAGGCAGTTGCCCCAGTACTTTAATGGATCCTAGTCTAAAGAGATACCAGATCTGCTGGTTGTTGATAAAGATTTGCTGAAACTTAGCATAAAGAAGTGAGGAAGGGCTGGGGTCATGACTCAGTGGTAGAGTGCTTGCCTTGCATGTGTGGGGCACAGGGTTTGATCCTCAGCATAACATAAATGAGTAAAAGTAATAAAAGAAAGGAATTGTGTCCATCTACAACTAAAAACATTTAAAAAAGAAAGAAGTGGGGGAGAAACAAACTTTTATGGAATTAACATATTCTTAAAGCAAGTATAGCATTGAAAAAAATCCATAAATAAATGTGAATGTGGTGTGTGTATGTATTTGTGTATCTGTCTGCTGTTTGCCTGACTGTCTTATGGTTAGAATATTTAACGTTCCCTAAAGCTTTTATGTTGGAAGCATGGTCCCAAATATAACAATGTTAGAAGGAAAAAGACTGACTTATAAAAGCTATGAACACATCAGTGACTTAATTCATTTGACGGATTAATAATATGCACAGACTACTGATTGGTAACATAGCAGGTGAAGAATGGATGGAGGGGAGGTAGTGAGTTACTGGGGGTGTTCTCTTGGGAATTTTATCTTATGCCTGTATTTCCACACACTCTCTCTCTCTCTCTGCTTCTTGACTGCCATGAGTTGAGCAGTTTTCCTCCACCTGGTCCTTCTGCCACATGATCTGCTTCACACCAGGCCCACAGCAAAGGAGTCAGCTGACCGTGTACTGAGATTTCTGAAACTTCAAAATTGTAAACTCAAATCAAACTTCATACTCTGAATTGTTCTCATCATGTACTTTGGTCACAGTGACAAAAAACTGGCTAACACCATGAGTGTGTGTGTGTGTGTGTGTGTGTGTGTGTGTGTTTAAAAAATATATAAGTCAAAATACTGAATTCAATTTTGGTCATAATATCTCTAGTTATAGAGGAAAATAAGATATTTAAGGGGTATTATTTAACTAACAGATTTTTGTTTTAGTGTTTCAATTTTCTCCATATCTGATGCCATTTATGACGGCCTGGTTAGAAAGATCAGGTTGGAACAAAATGAAAACCAGGCCTTCTAGCACACTGTGGAATAATCTTGATAAAGCACAGTGCTGGCTGAGAGTCTGTAAAGTTTTGCTATTCCAAATAAAGGTAAAATAATACATGGAGGAATTTTTGTTCCATAACCCTGACAGGCTGTTTCTGAAAACTACCAAAACATAAGACCTGACTAAGGAGGGAGGTGTATTACTTCCTTTCTACTCTTGCAGCCGCAGTTTGAAGCTCAGCATTCTTCATTCCTATTTGCTGTGCAAACTTGCTGCTCTGAGTTCATTTTCATTCCTTA
This sequence comes from Callospermophilus lateralis, assembly GCF_048772815.1. Classification (NCBI taxonomy): domain Eukaryota; kingdom Metazoa; phylum Chordata; class Mammalia; order Rodentia; family Sciuridae; genus Callospermophilus; species Callospermophilus lateralis. The sequence goes on along the minus strand of NC_135308.1, from coordinate 125,317,035 downwards.
CATTTCTTAGTCCCTTAGAGTTTAATCAAGTTAAACTGACTTTGATTTTTTTTAACACCAATCTCTTTAAATATGAGAGGCATACTTTAGTTTATGCAAGACAATTTATAATGTCTTCATAATTTGAATTTGGTATAAGGTATCATATTTTTATAGGTTATATGAAATCTTCATTAATTTTTAGCAATCATGGTCTTTCTACGCAGATAATTTAACAATTTGTATTCTAAAAGATACCAGTACCAAAGACTAGGTAGATAAAAATGCTTTCTTCATATAGGAAAGAAAAATTGCAGATTTTTAAGTACGATTTTTTTCTAATTATAAGTAGAATAATTTGTGTAGAAGAACATTTAAAATAGAGAAATTTGTGAGAAAAGTGATAGTAATATATAAAATTATCTCAATGTTTTTGACATTTTCAATATTTGAAAACAACATCTTTGTTACTGAAATAAACATAGCAATATAAATCAGGTAATATTAGCTAATTAAAGTCTGCAAAATTAAATTATCATGAATAATATGCAAATTAAGTATATTAAACATAATTAGTAATTGATGATGTAAAATAACTTAAGATAAATGTATTTATATATAAATTAAAATTCATCACAAAGAAGTATGGTAACTCTCACTCATCTCTATGGAATAGAATGAAATCGTGAAGTATACAAAATAAGTCTTAAAATATTCATATTCCTTTACACATATTTCTACAATTTCAAGGATTTTTGCTGAAAGAACATTTAGAGGTCCATAATTGTTCACTTTATCTGTCCTAATAGTAGCTGAACTTTGGACTCAAAATATGAATCATGTACTGTATTTGTGAATTATTCTATGAAACCCAGTATCCATATGCTGGAATTTATTAACATATAAATATTGCTAATATAGCTCTAATTGAAAAGCAGGCTGTATAATAGTATAAACTATTGAATGATAATTTACTGGAATGATAATGAATATGAGCCATACCTACCTAAATCATATGTGACTTTTTTCTAGAAACAGCTCAACTAAATGTCTAGCCATTAGCCTCCTCAACTTAAAGTATCAAGATAGCAGTGTTGAATAACTAGCCTCTTCAAACTTTTAGTTGGGTGTCACTCCCCAGCTGACATTTAACTATTATATAATTCCCAATGACAATTTCCCCTCTGAACCCAGTCAATCCATAGCATTGTGAGAGGGAATACATTTTCATCTAAGCTACTTTGTTTTGGATATGAAATTTAAAATTTTATATTGGTCATCAGAAAAGACCCACAGATAAGTTTTCTATAAAGACTTCAAGAAAGTGATGCAGTTAGCCATGAACTTATGTGGGTGATGGGTATGAAACTATTCCAGGCAGAGCACAAAGAAAATTCAAAGGAGCTGAGATGGGACCTTGCTCTGATTTGTACTCAAAGAACATCAAAGAAACTATTTGGACTAGATCATTGTTTTTTAAAAGGGGGAAAAAAAAGTAGATGAAAAGAAAGTGAAAAAGAAGGCCTAATGATGAAGGGCTTGGTGAATATGCAGGATTTAATTCTTCCTCTTAGAACACAGGAAACAATTAGAAATAATATAATATGAATAATTTTGTAGCATGACATAATAGATCATAATAACCCAGATCATTTTGACCAGTTGTTCAATTATTTTGAACAGGGTACAGGAAAAGAAACAGAGAGACAACCCAGGATACTATTACAATAATCCAGATGAAATATAATGGTCACTTTTATCAGAGTGGCAGCTATGAGGTGGAGTAAGAAATATGTGAATTCTAATAAATTTTAAATGCAGAGCTGACGTAACTTGTGGTTGGCCTGGATATTTGGTTTAGAAATGAAATAACTGTGGTGTTATAAAACTTTTAACCAAATCAGTGCATTTATCTAATAGAGATTAACTCGATGGTAATTGGAGGCAGGTGAGGTGTGGTTGGAAGAGGTGGGTCACTGGGGGCATATCTTTGGGGTATATATTTTGTATATGGTGAATGGAGAGAGTCTCTCTCTTTCTCTCTCTCTCTCTCTCTCTCTCTCTCTTCTCTCTCTCTCTCTCTCTCTCTCTCTCTCTCTCTCTTTCTCTCCTGCTTTCTGATGCAATGTGTCTTGAGATGCTTTCCTCCATCATACCCTCTTCCATGATGTTCTGTCTCACCTTGGATACTGAAGAATTGAGTCATCCATTTTTGGACTAAGACCTCAGAAACCATGAGCCTCCAAATAAACTTTTCCTCCTCTAGAATGTTCTTGTCAGGTCTTTTGGTCACAGCAGTGGAAAAGCTGACTGAAACAGATGCACATTGATCAACACAACACGTAATATGCTTTAATCTCTGGGCCCTCCTCTCAAGAGTCCATCTGCATTGTTTTTCTATGATTTGGTTTTTATTAGTCTTTAGCTTTGACTTTTCTCTGGTTCCTTTGTACATTTATCTGCTAAATTTTCACTAATTCTTTACATCTAATACCAGATAGTTCTTTCATTTTATTTTATTTTTTGGTAATGATCCTTTTCCTAGTTCTAGTAGAAAATAATTTTATCCATTATAACACAAAAACATTGAGCACATATAATTGTCATGAAACACAGAATATTCTATTACCATAATTTTTAAAAGCTTATATTTGAATACATCCTTTTATTTTCAGGTGGACAGGCACCACATATTGTTTTTCCCTATAATCACAACAGATACTTGAAATAGACTAGAGACCTGGGAAGAGTTTCAAAATAATCAAATTCAAGGAGCAAAGAGTATTGATAGAACTGTGTATCTTCCATTGCTAATTCCTCATCCATTACTAATCACCGTAACAAGAATTCAGTGGTACTATATAAAATGATGGATTACATTTTAAAGAACCATCTTCTTTGCATGGTTTATCTGTGTACAAAGTGTCAGCAGGTGCATAATTTCTCAGGATTGAACATCAACACTCATGTTCACACAGGTTTATCAGAGCAGTTGGGTCTGGTCTCCAGTGATAAGTTGCCACCCATTTGCTCTATTGTAAAGATGGTTGTTCAATATATTCCAAGTCAATTAATTAATAAAAATTGGTAAAATGAAAAGGAAGGGGAACTTCTATGTTTTCAGTAGAAATCCAATTATGTATGTGTTTGGTTTTAGGACTAAAATTCAACAAAGATGATGAAAAAAGTAAATGAATGAAAGAAAGAGAAGATAATGGCAAGTAAGAATGTGCTAAAGAAACAGACATTGTATTCAAGATTTTCAAGTGCAAAAATCTGAAAATTGTATGTAATTTTCAAATTCCTTAGTATCATTGGGTCATTGGAGGCTATTATTAAACTGAAGTATATTGAAAGAATAAGATAATTTTTTTTCCATAGGAGAAAAGGTATTTTTGGAACATGGCTGACTTAAGTGCCCTTGGACACTTAGAGCAGCTTGGAAATTAATAGAGCAGTAGGAGTTGTAACAGTGGGAGTAAATTAGAGTTTACAGTGAATTGGATGTAGGAAAGAAAGAATAGGTATGAGTAACTGAAAATCATGAGGGTACTTCCCAGATCACAGGAGAGGACTTGGCAGTATGCCTTTTCATAAGCAGCATCCATTTCAGTTTATACTTTACTTAGACCATGTATGTTTGGTCTTCTGAATTTACCTTTTTTTCTCACATTATACATTTAACATGATGTATCATGAATATTATATATGAAAATAGTATTTTATGTTGAAACTAGTATAGTTTTCATTGAAAACCTTTGGTGAATGAAGTAATTTATATTTTGACTTTTCTTGGTCTATATTTTAAATTTTTAACTAAAGGATTTTGAGGTTGAAGCTTAGAAATATTAGTAAAGCATATATTGAAGTAGTTCCATAGAGTGGGGTGGAATGTATTACACAATTTTCATCCTAAGTAGAATGATATGTTCTATTGAAAATCTCAGGAGTTATAAGGATTCAATAAGTGAGTATGTACAAATGCTTTAACAATGTCTGACACCTAATCTTTCCATAAATAGCATAGGTACCTTTTCTTACTGTTAATATCATTTGCCTGGTGTGAGTCAAAAGACTTCTGGGAGATAAGTTATCCTAATTTGTCTTTCTGTATACACACCTGGTCACCTCCATATCTTTCACACAGGACAGGCTTTCAGGGAGATGAGATTTATTATTGCTCACATTATTATTTCAATGCTGAGTTTGCTATGATGGAGTTATAACGGTTATGCCATTATCTCTGCAGGCACTTATTTATCATTTAATTGCAATAAAGTCACCCATAACTCTACTATTCATTTTTAATTAAATAAAATTTAAATAAAATCTGAATCAATTTTTTAATACTAACTATTCTTGAACATTTGATGGGTGTAACTACTGCCTATTTTATAAATCTATGCTGATCCTCTGTCCTTATATATATTTTCTGTACTTATACACAGCCACACAAAGACACATAAGGACTTTTAAAAATAATTAGAATGTTACATAATTTGATCCACAGTCTTTTAAGTTTAAAAAAAATAATATGACAGGAAATTAGACAGTTAGTACACTGTTTTATTAACTCTATAGCTTTCTATTGCAAGCATGTGCCCACAGATATTCAACTCATGTTTACATCATACTGTTGTGCAATCATACCATAACAGGCATTATTGTGTGTATATATATGTATACATATATATGTATTTTACTTATATCTACTATTGCACTTCTAAAATTATACAGTATTTTATACTTTAATAGCATTTAACAAATAGCTATTCACATGTGCCAATGTGTAAAGTTTATGCAATAAAGTAGATGAGCTAAGCACATGAGTAAATAGTTAAGCAAAGTGGCTTCAGAGTTCTTTAGGAGTTTGGATGCAGGGAAAGGATTGGAGTCTAGTGAGATGGGACAGAGAAGGCTGAGATTAGGATCTGCCTCTTATGATGTGGGACAATCTAGAGAATGACTATGATCTCTAAGGCAAAAAATGGCAAGGAGCGCATCTTGGCAAGAGTTAGGCTCTCCAAAATTCATGAGCTGTCTGAAGCAGCCATCATATGGGCATGTCAATGCCCAGCCTGCCTCACCTTTAAAAGGCCAAAGGAAAGCTAACTATTCCTCTTTATTTATCACTCTCACCAGCTATGAGAGGACAACCATCAACCCTACTGACTGGTTGCAGCTCTCACCTCAGGTTTGTCAAGTAGTACATGACAAAATAAATTCACATTTATTGTTTAATTCAGTGGAATCATTTTTTTCTGTCCCTAAAACCTGAATTATTTATTATAATTAAAGATCCTTTGTTAGCGACTCTAGGGGAGACTACGAGATGTAAAGGTACTTGGTGTTTAGGCAAACACTCTAACACTGAGCAACATCCCCAGCTCTGAATTAGACCTTCCAGCAATCACGTCAGTTCACTCCATCAGAATGTCAAATGCCTCTTGAGGACTTGCACAAAAATTCCTGATTCTAAAGGGAATTGTCTCCATTTTCCTCACCATCCTGCACTGCTAACTTTGGACAACAATCTCTTTTTATCAATCCACAAATATCCTACACCGGACTTCATCTTTCCCTCTCCAAAATTCCCAGCTAAATTCCTTCTCACTTGAGAACCTGGGTCAGAATATATAGCAAGTGCCTAGTAACCTTTTTTTGGAACATGAAACATAAAAACCATTTCAGATCCCTGAGATCAAAAATCCAAAACTTCCTAGAAGAGAGGAGGGCAAAATTAGCTTTTTATGCTATTCCAGTCTCCTGTGGTGATGAGTTGGAGACGGCAATCAACAGCTTGGTGAATTATCCTGTGACAAATGTAAATTACCTAAAGCAGGGTTAGGAGGAAAGTACCACCTCCTGTCATTTTCAGCCCTGATTCCTTCCCACACTGACTAACTGCCATGTGCCCTAAACATGAGTAATAATCAGCTCATCTTCAGACGTCCCCAATTGAAGAGAGAAACAGACACTGTTTCTCAGGGCTATCACATGTCCCTGAACTGTCCTTTTGGTCTTTAATAAAATGCAAACATTCCCCTTGTGACCACAGAAAAATAACAGGATCATTTTTAGCCTTGACCTCCAGGGATGTTGGAATTTTTAGAAAATTATCCTCAAAAACTGCAATCCCTTCTTTTCTTATGGGTTTTATTATTGGTAGAAAGGTGTTCCTCATCCTGATTTCTGGAACCTATGAATATGTTATCTTACTTTGCAAAAGAGACTTTGTATATGATCAATTTAAGAATCTTGAGAAGGGATGATTACCCCGCAGTACACAGGTGGACTCAATATGTTCAGAAGGGTCCTTATATTAGGGATGCAGGAGAATAGGACCAAGTTGAAGAAGTGATAAGAGAAATAAGGGTCAAAATAACCCAAGGATTCAACTTTGGTTACCGTTTGTAAAGATGCAGGGAAAGGAAAATGAGTCAATAAATTCATGCAGCATCCAGAAGCTGAAAAAGGTAAGAAGACTGATTAAATAAGCTGGGGATGTGGCTCAGTGGTTAAGTGCCCCTGTGTTCAATCTCCAGTACCATAACAAAACAAAACAAAACAAAAAACCATAAAAAACAAAAAACAAAGACTTTAAAAGGTTTGCATTATTTCAGCCACTACATTTACAGTAATTTCTTATCGCAGTAATAAATAGAGCCAAAGAAGCAATAGATAGAGCTCCCATTCTAACCTGTAGATTCTAGGGAAGTTTCAGTGTTAAACCCATCAGAGAGGCTGCATCTAAGTGAGCATGTCCTTTACACACCAGAGAGTAACTAGTGGTCCAGGAAATTAAGCTCTTGGATACTTTTGCTATCTATACCCACAAACTACTGGTCTATTGGTGTTTTTTTGTTTTGTCGTGACAATAGTGAAGAATATAGGACATCCCCCACCCCCAAGGAGCCTTGTCCTCCCATATTCAATACCAGAGGCAACTTCAGGTGTACAACTCTATTCAAAGGTTATCAATATCCCTGATTCTGTATAACACTTTGGGCTCTGATTGATATCACAAGGAATTAAAAAACGTACTCATCATATACGTCTTCATTTCTCCCACCACTAAGCAGTTAATGAAATTTTTATATTCACGATCCTCCTATTTTTCTTTATGTGCATGATTTGGGATGAAGCACAGTAGTCACAATGCCAGAGATGAGGGCATTTGTTCCTGAACATCTCCTCTTCCTCAATTTTAATAGGTTTCAAGTTAGTCTCTTTGAGTATGGAAATTCCTTTCAGTTATCACCTTATCTCTTTTGTTTCTCTGGAGATATGCAGTGACTTTGAATCTGAGGATGGACATATTACCAAAAGGCAGTCACTTAGCACTTTAAAGCCACTACCTATTTCTTGGTGTAAAATTTTCAAGCATCAGATACACAGAAAATATCAGCACCTGGAGTGACATCTTTTTTTCTCAAGTTGAGGCTCTTTTATCTACTACTGGTAGAGTAAGTGCCTCTGAACTTGGGTTTAGAAGAGTCAAATAAAAATTGGTAGCATGACTAAGTATGTTGTTAAGAGTAGAACCAGATTTCTATTAGCCTGCTTTACAAGAGTTAAACATTGCTTTTCCAGGCCCATGGTCTGGGAGATAGGGCAGAGTGAAAGCTATGGTGTGGAACCAGGATGACATCTCTGGATCAGCAGGCAAACTCTTCACACAAAGGTGAAAAATTTTATATAGCATTATCAAGCATAGATAGGAGGAGGCAGGGTTGATAAATTCAGGACCTGTGTAGCTACACAAGTCACATATACAGGAGTCCACCTTGTTCTAAATTCTTTTTTTTTTGGACTTATTGTTTTCCAGTCATGTGACTTAGGGCAGCTCAATCATCTTCTTTGTGCTTCTGGTCCTTCATCTATTTCAACAGGATTATGTCAAACATCTTCCTCATTAGAATACAGAGAGGTATGTAAAATGAGATGAGGTATGTAAGATTCATAGAAGGGTTTCTGGTATGGTATGATGACAAAGACGTTAATAGTGACAATTACTTATCGGGGCTTACCTGTTAGCATCAAATACAATTCTAAGATCTTAACCCGTGATAGTGAGTTAAGAGGAATGCTATATGAATGGAAGAAAGAACATATAGACATAATGAGCCTGAGCATTTTAACTAAATGCCATTAACACTCAAAGGCACTGTTCCTGAATAAAGAGCCTCAGCCTTTGGAATTCACTTTCATTTATTAATTACATTAATATTTGTTGAACTCTCACAGGTCAGACCCTGCTCAAGGTCTCCTTGTATCCTATACTTCTGTTCTAGTAGACCATATTTGAATAAAAATAAGAAAAAAAAATCAATAAATTTGCAAAATTATGTAACCGGTGTTGCAATTGAAGTTACCTAGCAAACAAATCCCAGTGATTCTTCCTCTAGCATCTCAAGGTCAATCCATATTTCAAAAGTACACTTATGGGTAACATTATTAACACAACAGGAGAACTTGGAATGTTTTTGAAATGGTACCCTCCAATAGAATCTAGGTACTAGCTAATAATGTAAATTTCTTCAATTATGACGAGAAACTAATGAGAAATGTTTAAGTCATGGTACTATAGTTTTTTCTTCAGGGAATGAAACTAATAGAAACCCATGCAAATGTCAAAGCTACAGAATAATGCTGAGCAGAGGCATTGTTATTGGTTGTATGCCTTATTCTCCTGCTTAAACACACACACACACACACACACACACACACACACACATATTATTCTCTGTGAAATTTATCTAGGTATTTCAAAACTTTAAATTACAGCTTCTAGAATATTCTAATTAAGATGTATAAAAATAAAAGCATTAGGCAAGCAAATAGCCAAGGGCAATGCTGAAATTCAGCCCTGCACAAGGGTGCAAGGCCTGACCCATTCATATCTCAAATGCAAAGTTAGCCCTAAATATGCTTCACTGAACATTTGCCATTGTGTAATAGTACTGCCAGCATTGAGCTACACATTGCAGGAAGAACTTTAATATTGCCTAAACATTCAGGTTCAATGAAATATTGTTTAAGACTAAAATAAGTATATTGTTAGAATAAGTTGTCTCCCACCTACAGAAATTTGCACTCTTGTTATAATTACTTCAGTACTAACAACTCCTCCCCTTAACACTCAAAGTGTGTGGGCCCTGAGGAGGCAGTGCACAAACTTGGTATTTTTAAAAGGAATCTAATAATAACAACATAATATTTTTCTTCTTCCAGATACCCAATTTTCATTGTTTACTTTTATTTTTCCTTCTTTTACTGAATTTCCTCCTCTAAATGTTCAGGTTGTCTGCATTGCTTCTTCTGAACTAAATATATAGGTATGAACTTATCCTTATGCTTTACCATTTATTTGAATTCCTGAGAGCAAATTGTGAAAAATATAAGACTATAGATTGATTTTAAAGATTTTAATCTTTTTGTAAACTTCAACCAAAATTTTATGAGTTTAAAAGAGGTAAATATTGGGGCTGCGGTTATAGTTCAGCAATAGAGCACTTTCTTTGTACATGTGAGGCACTGGGTATGCGAGGCGCTGGGTTAGATCCTCAGTACCACGTAAAAATAAATGCCGCAGACCGGCTGGCTGGGCAAAATAACCGGGGGATGACGAACTACTTGTGTAGATTGATGCAGCAGGAATGAGAGCCGTTTATTGTAGAATAAGAGCGGTATTTATACATTTTACACAGCCTATCTGATTAGCATAAAATAGATACAGCAGTCAACCAATAAGGAATCTCCACACTTAATGGCTCGCTTTTGTTACTTCACAAACCACTCCCTCTGGCATTTGGCCAGGCGCCATCCAGACTTGTTTACAGACTTTAACATTTCTCTGGCAAAATAACAGGTGCCAATCTGACTTGTTTACAGACCTTAACAAATAAATAAATATATTTTTTTAAAAAGAGGAAATAGTGGCAATTACTTACTTGGTGCTTACTTGTTTAGCATCAAATATAGTTCTAAGAGCTTAAAAATTCAAAGTCATTTGGTAATTAATTTAGGTGTAGTATTTGATCCATTTGAAATAATTATGTAAAGTCCTTTAATAATGTATTGGCAAAAACTGAAATTAATCTTGATGGCTTTTAAAAGTTTGAAAATTCCAGTAATGTCTGTCAGGACTTCTTAGGTAAAATGAGAGACCATGTGAAGACATAAAGAATCTCCCATAGCTATTGTGAATTGTGCCGCTATAAACATTGATGTGCCTGTGTCCTTGTAGTATGCTGTTTTTTAAGTCCTTTGTGTATAGAACTAGGAGTGAGATAGCTGGATCAAATGGTTGTTCCATTTCCAGCTTTACAAGGAACCTCCATACTGCTTTCCATATTGGCTGCATCAATTTGCAGTCCCACCAGCAATGTATTAGTGTGCTTTTCCCCCCACATCCTCGCCAACACTTACTGTTGTTTGTGTTCTTAATAGCTGCCATTCTTTATGGAGTGAGATGAAATCTTAGGGTAGTTTTGATTTACATTTCTCTGATTGCTAGAGATGGTGAACTTTTTTTCATATATTTGTTGATTGATAATCATCTTCTGAGAGGTGTCTGCTCAGTTCCTTGGCGCATTTATTGATTGGATTATTTGTTTATTTTGGTGTTTAGCTTTTTGAGTTCTTTATATACCCTAGAGATTAGTGCTCTATCTGATGTGCTAGTGGTACAAAGATGTAGGCTCTCTATTCACCTCACTGATTGTTTCTTTTGCCAAGAAGATGAATGGATAATGAAAATGTGATATAGATACATGATGGGATATTACTCAGCAATAAAAGAGAATAAAATCATGACGTTTGCACGTAAATGGATGGAGGTAGAGAATATAATGCTAAATGAAGTTAGCCAATCCCAAAAAAATAAATGCTGAATATTTTCTCTGATATAAGGAGACTGATTCATAGTGGGATGGGGAGGGAAGGCATGGGAAGATGAGAGGAACTCTAGATAGGGCAAAGGAGTGGGAGGGAAAGGGCGGGGGCATGGGGATAAAAAAGATGGTGGAATGAGATGGATATCATGTATGAAGTACATGTATGAAGACATTAATGCTGCGAATATACTTTATATATAACCACAGATATGAAGAATTTTGCTCTATATGTGTAATATGAATTGTAATGCATTCTGCTGTCATATATAACAAATTAGAATGAAAAATAAATTTTAAAAAATCTTCAAGGAAGAAATATCAAAATGTTTTTAAGGGATTTTAACTAATGGAATTCATTTCTATCATTCTGTCTGGTTTTAAAAATATAATATTTGGATTCTATATGGACAGCAGAAAAAATTAAACTATTGCAAAATTCATCAATGTCTTATTTTTGGTAAAGCATGATTATTGACACTAAGCAAACATTTTAGTGACAATTTATAAAAATACAGTTTCAGAATGGTTGTAAATAATAACTTTCATAATATGCTGGCAGCTTCTCATGGTACTGACCAGTAGTCTAAATTCACAGGGTGGGAAGATATACCCGGCTCAAGGTTTAACACTAACAGGAGTTAAGCAGGTAATAAATATGATAAGAGGATTTACCTAACACAGCACTTCCACACTTTCCTAAGCTCTTATTTTCACTATGCTATGAGGCAAATTTAGAAAACTATATGCAGACTAACTGTATACAGTTAAATTGTATTCTGTACAGGACTAAGCCAAAGGAATGTGTTAGGGTTGAAAACCAGTGGGAGTCTCTCTCAAGTTCATTTAAGCCAAACTCTATTAACCCTGGGGACAGCTATGCCTTTTAAGAATTTATTTTCTGGAGTGGGCACCTTATTCTAATTCAGTAGAGGAGTCTTATATAATAGCAGCAGCTCTGAATATGTGGGCTGGTAAAATATTTTGCAGCATTTTTTTTAAATCAAAGTTACTCTTTGAATGCTTAGATTCATGAGTTGATTTTTAGTGTTAGCATCCAAATTATCTTGCAATGTACAAGATCTAAGTGTTTTTCCTCCACTCATTGATATCTCTGATGTGTTTTGACATTGATATAGCAGTTATGTTTCTTTCTTGGATCATCTCGCACATGGAACTTACTAATCTATATATTTATAAAATAAAAATGCACTCTAGACACATACTACAGAAATGGCTAAACAACGAGCACCATTAAAATTTTTTATAAGGATTTCGGATGCATTTTCAATAATGTGCACTAAATTATTCAGGAGCCAAGAGGAGGAATAACGTTTCTGGCTTGGAGTGGGCATCTTGGAACAGTCAGTGGTATCACTGACAGTTCAGCAGCTCAGCACAGTGATGCTCCATTCATTGTGATCCTTGCTGGGGGTATAACGATGAGTAATTAAAACGAAAGTGAATAGGAAAATGCTAACGTTGGTACTGTAAAATAAAACTATTTATTTTAAAAAACCAAACATATCATTGTGAGGATGTAAAAATATTTTAATTTAACTTCAATGTTAAGATAAGACATAATTTTATAACAATGTAATATATGTAAGCCTAGTTGCTTAATTTTTCTGTGTTAAATCATTTTAGTAACTTCAGTTTACTGGTTACATGATATTGATAGAATAACATGTGTATGCCTTTAAGATGGGATTTGCTTAATGCATTTTTACCTGTAGGTATTTGCAGAATTACCAAGCACAGAACATTCTGACTCTACCACATACCTTATTTAGTGAGTGGCACTTTGCCTCTCTAGTCCAGTATTTTATTATTTAACTTTTCCCAAAGGCAAAACATAACATTACTAGAGTAATAGGTCAAGGAAATCTAATAAGACTAGAAAGACAGCCTCCAATGAGTGAAATTAAAGTATGTTAAGTGTAAAATATTTAGCCATAACATGTGTTAAAATTTTTAAAGTAAATATTTGTTAATTGTGACAAAGATGCGCTATTTCTTTACTTCTGGATATTTAATAACAGTGCAATTTTTTGTTTGTTTTAGAACAATTTACATCTATCAGTATTATTAGTCACAAAACATGAAAAGAACTTACTTCTTTATTAGAATTTATTAATTTTATTGGTGCCATTCTCCTTTGTGAAATGAGGGGGTATTAATAAATGTGTTTTTCATCTTTTTCAACTTCATCATCCTAATATGTTTTTGGTCATCCAATTCCAATTCCTTTGAGATTACCAGTTGGCAAGAGCTTGTTAAAAATAAAATATCTATCTTATTTTAAGTGGGCAAATGAACAATTACCTGGATAGGAAATATACTTTTGAAACATTTTCTATAAATTTAAACATCATTTTCTAAAAGCAAAGTGTATGTACCAAACTAAAATAATGTCACACGTTATCATAACTTCTAAATTGAAATTCTTTTGTTTTATCTCTAAAGTCGTCAACTCAACCACAATCACTTGTCAATGTTTTAAAATTTGTATAATCCCATTAAAAATTCTACAAATAACTGAATCACTGCTTCTAGTTCTTTCAAAATAGGGGAAAAACTGAAAAGCAAGTCAACACTTTAATAAGTCTATTATAAAATATACTGAATCATCACCAAAAAATTCCTTCTTCTTATATAAAGTACCGTAGCACATGTCCCAGTAGGGAGCTTGTGCCGCTGTCTGAAGGAGACAATGAGACAGTGGCAGCATACCAAGAGCTGCAGTAACACTGAGAAGAAGTGGGGCATGTCACAGGTTACCATAATACATACTCCAACCAGGATCTCTTCATTGCTTCTTTGCCATTGGCCAGAGAGTCGACCCTGAGAGTTCTTTGGTCTCTGTGTATCTACCTTAAAATGAAGCCACAATCCTAAGTGTATCTAAGATGATTTAGGGAATTAAATGCTAGAATGTTAGGGTAAGTGCCTATGATCCTTTCATTCACATTTCCAAATTCCCTTGGGTGAATATTTCTGGCTTCTAGATAAGTTCAGGAGTGACTAGTATCATCAAGAACCTGCAAACACATGGTTGCTAATGGAGTGTACCATTCTGTCTTACCGTGGGAACTGCCCTCTGCCTCCTGACAAGTATGATATGCTGTCCCCAATCATATATCCATATCATAGGCATTGAGCTTCCTCCCTTCTCACACACCTAGAAAAAGCCCTATCTGTGCTAAGGTAGGGAAGTTTTTATTCAATGAGAAAATAACATCTTAAAAAAATGCATTTTGGCCTTAAGTCAATGCTATATTCACTCATCCAAGTTTACAATAATAAAACAGATACTGTTCAAAAATTTCCACTAGGAAATTCTGTCTATTCTCAATTAGTTCTGAATCTGGAAAGATACATGGGTGAGTTATGTCTCCTTCCCAAACTCTTTAAATGACGAGTCATCAAATGAAATTTATTAGAAAAAACATCTACATGTATGTATATATGTCATAATGTCTTCATATTATAAAAGGAAAAGGTATCATTTATTTTCATCTTTTAAAAACAACCTTAATGGTACAGGCTAAAATGAATCCTCTAAATTTTCTGTTCCATCTCCTTTGTCTTCACACAAGTCATTAACAAATATTAAGGACTAATTATGTATTTGTATTACATTATTTCAAAAAAATACCTCTTAAACAAAAGATACTTTGATTCTTGGAGCTATGTAATATATTCTTTGTATTCAAAAAGTGTGGTATCACTGAGTGAGACTACAAATGCTAAGAACAATAGGCATCCTGGAAGGAGGGGATCCTTAGAAATCTTTTTGTCCTGTGAAAAAAATGGCATTAAAGATCATCTACACACCAAGGCAAGAGGATTCTGTAACCAAGTCAGATGAAATATTCCTGAAATTCTTAAAAGGGGTAATTTTAAACATAGTAAAATACTTTTGTTAATATTAAGGAACAGCATAATCTACCTGCAAGAAACTTCAAATATGTTTTTATGGTGTCTTCTCTGTTACAGTAAATATGAGGTTTAGAAATGACTGCAAAAGATATACATCGAGTTAGTTTGTGCACCAAATAGAAAAAAAAAATAACAAAGGAATAATGGTGTCCTGCAAGTTTTGTATGTTTCTATGCAAAGACGAGAGAGATTTTTGGCACAAAAAAAAAATGATACCTGAGAATAGTACAAAGATAGACTCTGGGTTTTAATAGATTAATAAAAATGAAATGAAGGAAAGCCAAGAAAAGAACATTTATGCTGTTGGGAATCTTGTACTATGAGCTGAGTAAGTCTCAAATTGCAAAGATCAGAAAACATACAGATCAATCCACATTCATCCATAATAAAGAAAAAAAATGTATACTCCAAAGAAATGGAGGAGGGAGAGGACATTGACCAAAAGCATGTCCCCTGGGGCATAGGAGAAGATTTTATGAAAGATTATTCCCTCAAAATTTAATAAAATTCAGATTTTATGAAATGACATACAAGATGAGATGATAAGAGATTAGATTTAGATGAGTTGAAAAGTCCCTGATAGACATTCAACATATAAAAAGAGGTGAATGAGATAAGAAAAGAGATGACTAGAGTTAAGATTGCAATGAATAATAAAAAGTGCATTAGAACCAGTGCATCTTCTTTGCATAGGATCTCAGGTCTTAGTATTTTTCTTTTTTTTTAATGTCCCTTCCTTCCTACACTGAAAAAGTAGTTGCTATGGCAAAGTCGAGAATGTTAACAGGCTTCACCTACATCACTTACATGAGCTTGCAGTGGTCTGGGTTTGGGAAAATAATCTGGCTATATTCTGTTGATTATGATGAGTAAATCAGACCATCATTTCTTCCCAAATCCCCCAAAGATCTTAAGTTTTGTTTTGTATGTTTGGGCATAAGGAAAGCAATAGGAACAGCACAGATCTCAGGTCTCACAGCTTGATTTTGCCGTGTGTGTGTGTGTGTGTGTGTGTGTGTGTGTGTACATATATACACATATACTTTTTCTTTTAGTACCAGAGATTGAACACAGGGGTGCTTAACAACTGAGCCATATCCCAAGCTCTTTTTATTTATTTATTATTTTGAGACAGAGTCTCACTAAATTGCCTAGGGCCTCCTCAGGTTGCTGGCTTTGATCTACCAATCCTCCTGCCTCAGCCTCCCAAGCTTTGCCATGATAGTTGTATGCCACCATGCCAGGCTTTATTTTATATATATATATATATATATATATATATATATATAATTTTACATGGGATAAAGAAGTAACAAATTTCTCTATGTATATTTGTATGTATGCATACTATACACATACAAAGGTACATACTATACTATACACATACAAAGGTACATACGTACATATATCCACACATACACATATATGTGTGTGTATTCATATGCCTATGTTTTGGTCTTACCTTGAACAGAAATCAGGTAATCCTCAATTTCATAATCCAAGAAATATTCCAATTTCACTTCTCTCAATCAACAAAGAAAAAGAAGGATGGCTAGGGAAAGGCTATGCTGTGTATGGGAACTCTGGGAAACTCTCCAAATAAGGAGAGAAATTGGGCAAAGCCAAAGAAATATGGAGAGAGATGACAGCTATAGGAGGTAGAGAACAGCATCTAGAGAAACTTCCTATACAATAGGAAAAGAAGAAAGAACAAAATAAAGTTTAAAAATCAATTGTGCAGTGCAAAAAATGTTCTCGATTTGAAGGCAAATTCATAAGTAAAACTGCTTACAGTGTACTATGATAAAATATTAAAGGGTCCAAATCTAGACATTCATACATTTAGAATTTCTATGGAACTTTCAAAACTTCATGTCTTGGCAGGGAAAATGTATTAACCACAAAGGAAAATAAGGATGGCCTCTACAATAGTAAATTCCAGAGACCAAAAGATGCATATTTCACATAGAAAGCCCAGGTGGGGCTATAACCGTATTCTGGGCACAGACAGGCTTATTTGGGCTAACTCAGATATTCATATATTATATTTCATTTTAAGATTGCATAGTTCTGGTTTCTCTTAAATAATTGTAAGATTTGACAACACTGAGGCCACATTTCCTCAAGGGAACTATCAGCTAGTGTTGAGTCCATTCAAATCATGTTTCATTCTCTTTCAATTTTAGCCCCAGTACTGAGTCAAACCATTACTTGATATTTGCCCCAGGATTTTCATATTGCTCTTAAAGCAATATTTCTATGTGTTCATTGTTTGTCAAAAGTGAAAAAAAAATGCCTCTAAGCTTGTTTCATAGATTTACTTAACTTTTAACCTTTCTGAACATTTGAGGTCTTAAATCTCTTTGAGGATTCGAAGTCAAATTTTGATATCAAATTGCTCTACCTTCTAGAGATTTTTTTTTAATTCAATTGATAAAACTTGTCACTTGAATTAAACACCACAGATAATACGTCACAAAACTTTAGTATCCCTTCTTAGAGAAACAAACTAGTGAGAAAAGTTTACACTCACCAAAAACGAATCCAAGTAAACTTTTATTTCATCACATTGGATTAATTCCTGAAATCAATCTTAGAAAAGAAATAGTAGCTTGCATTAAAAAAAGTTAAAAAAGAAAATGAAAAATACAACAAAGTTGTATATAAATATAAAAAAAGAAACAAGTTGATAGTTTACAATTACATTAACGTGGGAAAAAATATGCCACTCATATTGATCAAATGTGATAAAAAACGTCAGTCAGTAAAATTCTCCAGTGAAAACATCAGAACCTGGAGATTTGTAATGTACTTGAAAATCAGGAGTGTTGATGCCTCCAGCTTTGTTATTTTTTTTTTTTCTCTGTGCATATGTTGTGTGCTTGTCTGTGTGTGTGGTTTTTTTTTTTTTTTTTTTCTCAAGATTGCTTTAGCTACTCAGTCTTTTGGGATTCCATAGAAACTTTAGGCCTTCTGAAGTTAAAAGGCCTGTGGACCTAAACAAAATTGTATCTTTGTTCAATGCTTATAGAATCTAATTAAGTCCTTCTCCAAATGGTTTCTGATTGAAAATGGTATCCAAGTCATTAGGTTGACCCCTCTGTGGGAGGAATATCCCTAATATGTATTGCATATCTATTATGTACTTACTATTTTAATGTACTCCGAAGAAGATAGAGTAATAATAAAAACAGTGAGTCTTTAGTTTGCACAAAGACATTTTGTTATGATGGACCAAAAATAAGCAAAAGCCAAAGAAATTGCCAGTGTACTTGAAACACTGAGAGAAAGGTGCAGTAGGAAGTAGTGAGGTGGAATAGGAGAGTAGACAGATCTTTCCTGTGGTATTTAAGTAGGGAAAGTGAAGCTGCTAAAAAAGTTTCATAAGTGTTTGAATTCTGTGTGATGGGATGTCCACGGAGTGTGGTTCCATGAGAAAAATAATAAGATAGTAAATTTATCATAGTTGATATAGTTTGGATGATAGAGAAAAACTGGAGCATGCTGGGAAGAACAGCATTGCATAAACTAGTTTAGGTGGTTCTAGATTTAAACATTTTTGTAAGGGGAGAAACACAGTGATCATTTTCATAAAATGTTTGCTACATGAGTCAGAGGGGACATTTTGGTGTCAGAAAATTCCAACTAGGTTTTCCCACATAATATTTTAACATAACCCGTCTTTCCTGCACTTGCTGCAATAAAGGATTTTAACATTAATGAATCTGACCTGTGGCTCTGCTATCTCTATTTCCTGTGCTTCTCTTTAGATATCCTTGAAAACTTATTTGCTTTTCAAGGTCTTGCCCCCCATTTTTCTAGAGAGAGACTAATCTGTTCTCATTCTGTATGATCAATGAACTTTCCTTGTATTTCTAATTATATCCATATTATAAGTTTTGCTTCAATTTTTCTTAAAAAATGGGTGAAGAGATTTTGTCTCATGGTTCCTATAAATCCAGCAGTGCCAAACAGAGTGCCTTGCACTTCTTATCAGTCCTCTCTTTCCTTTTGAATTTTCATTTTTTTTAAAGTCAGGCATTAGATAGAATATACAGTATATTGCTAAAGGTGAGATAAATTTTATTTAAGTTTCCATTAACACAGGACAGAATCTTCACTGGTCAGTCACAGGTTGGAGGTATCCCCGTACTTGTGGAGGTACCCCTTTTTCTTTTTCTTTTCTGTATCGGAAAAGAAAATAAAATTGAAAAGCTCCAAGCAATAAAGTGTTAGCTGTGGTTGCCATTATATCCTTGGGGGAATTTTTTAAGATAAGCTATTTCCCAATTAAATTGTTAACTCCTTAACTAATGAGCCATTTTGTCTTTGCAATGAAGCATTGTTTGTTATACAAACATACATGAAATATGTTTCCATTTTTTCTAAAACAAATCAGGTATTTATATATTAGAGGGGCGAAATAACATAATAAATAATATTCTTCCAATCTAGGTATGGTGGAAGTAAAAGTTTCTCCAAAACAGAAGTCAAGCTTGGACCTTCATAGTGATAAGGACTGGGATAAGACATATTTTTTGTGATTGACACATCTATTCCTTGAGTTACATGTGTTTTCTTGCCTCCACGGTAGGGTAATCACTCCTATCCCTTACAAAATTCAAAGGGGAATATAAGCTTTTTTGTGCACATTCAGGAAGAAAAGAGAAAGAGGCTCAGTTGAACATTCTCAGATTCTTCTCAGCTCATAAGACCCAATGACATTTCTTCTCCCCTCCACAGAAACAGAGGATATAGTAAAAAGTTGTTCTTTTATTGGTATTTACATCTTTATCTGTACCTATATATTTTCTAAACATTTCTAAGTATTTGCATCTATATTTACATTTATAGCTATTTTTATCTCTCTCTAAATCTAATACACATAAATATATGTGTGTATATGTGTGTTCAAACTTTCTATCTTCATCAATTAATCTAATTTCGTGGACTGAACTTAATAACTTGCCATCTTGTTTCAACTTTTGAGCCTGATGTCCTCCCCTGGGATGCACTCTTCGTAGAATGTTCTGTCATGATATTAATAATCATAGGAATCATTTGTTTCTCTAAAATTTGAGCACATTCATAATTTTTAAAAATTTGTTTGTTGATTATACATTTTCACTATCTGCATATATACTAACTGAAATAAAGTTCTATTCCCAGAAAAGTATCTCACTCTTGAAATGCATGCTTTCCAAACTACTTCCAGTATTCATTGATATATGTCTACAGGAACAAAATTAATAAAATGCTAACCAAACTATAAATAGCTCTGGAATAATTTATAAACTTGGGAGAAATTATGAAGGCAAAACCAACAAAATTATAAATCAGACAGCCAAATTTTAGTAATTAAAGTATCTCTTATTGGATTTTTTTCACTTACATTCTCTTGTTAAAAGGAACTTAAAATAACTTTTAAAAGAATCATCTCTCCAACTATGCCAATCCTTGGTATTTATCATAAAGAATTAGAGTCATCATACTATGATGATGCATGCATACCTCTAAATAACTGCACAATTCACAATAGCCAAACCATGGAACCAGCCTAGGTATCTGTCAGGGGATGAATAGATAAAGAAAATATGATATATATACATATATGTATATATATCAGCCATAAAGAAGAAAAAAAATTGTCATTTATTGTAATAATGAATCCCACCATTATGTGCCACTTTAATGCATGGATTAAAAAATATGGGAACAAAGAGTAATCTCTGTAATTTCAGAGATGATAGCTTTTGAGATTATGTCTAGAAACTGTAGAGACTATTTAAAATTTTCATATTATAAAAAGTACTCTTTGTGGGGAAATAAAAGTAGACATGAAAAACTATAAGTAAGAGAAGACACCAACTGTGAGCCTTGGTAATATAATGATCAAGCCAAATAAATAGAGTAATAATATTAAACATTTATAACGTTAACAGTTATCATATGAAGTCAAATTGAAGTTTACTTGATTCTACTCAATGGAAATTTTATCTGTTATGGAATTAAAACACCCATGGTTTTGGATTATTCTCACTGTGACCTTGTTCTAAAGCAATGAAAGCTCAAGAGTTTACTGCATAATATAGATGAAGTCGAAATTTATTCTCTTCTTGCTAAAATCTATTTTTTCATGCAAATTTCAAATTCTACACATATAATAGTCACACAGACTTATAAAATAATTCTTTCAAATGTAAATTTCATATAAAACATGCCATCTAAGAAATGTGCACTTATAAAGATTCCCTTTTATAATAACAAGGAAATGGAAAAAAAATGCTTTTTTTGCTTTAAAAAAAGAATTGTAATGGCATATTTGAAGGCCATGAGGAAAAGTAGGCATTTGAAAAAAAGTGGAAATAAAGAGTAAGTTTAGTTAGCTTTTGCATCACTGTTACCAAGATATCAAACAAGAACAACTTAGAGGAGGAAAAGTTTATTTGGGACTCATCGTTTTAGAGGTCTAAGTCCTAACAGATGGTTGATTCCATTGCTCTGGGCCCAAGATGAGGCAGCACTTTATGACCAAAGGGTGTGGCTGAGAAAACCTGCTCCCCTCACAGCAACAAGAGAAACAAGAGAGGAGACCACATCAGTGTTCATAGCAGCTCAATTTACAATAACTTAACTATGGAACCAACCTAGACTGATCTTCTAGAAGAATGGATAAAGAAAGTGTGGTACATATAAACAGTGGAATATCACTCTGCCTTAAAGAAGAATGAAATTATGGCATTTTCTGGTAAATGAATGGAACCAGGGAATATTATATGCTAGGGAATAGTATGCTATTCAAAGTGCTATTCAAATATGCCTTTTTTTTTTTTTTTTTTTTTTTTTTTAGACAACAGAGGAGAGCTATCTGGCTACTTTGAAAAGTATGCTATTCAATTATGCTAAGTGAAGTATGCCAATCCCCAAAAACCCAAGGCCCAGTGTTTTCTCTGATAAGTGAATGTGGATCCACAGTGTGGGGAGTATGGGAGAATGAAGGAATTTTGGATTGTGCAGAGGGGAGTAAGGGGAGGGGTGGTGTGGTGAGGATGGGAAGGACTCCAGAATGAGACAGACATTATTGCCCTATAAACATGTATGATTACACTACTGGTGTGACTCAGCACCATGTACAGCCAGAGGAATGAGAATTTATGCCCCATTTGTGTAAAAGGTGTCAAAATTCATTCCACTGTCATGTGTAACTAATTAGAACAAATAAAAAAATAAAAAAGAGATTAACAAAAAACATAGAGGGGTTGGAGGTGCAAATAGAATCTGCAGAAAAAGAACAACCCTTTCTGGACATGCCCTCAGTGACCTACCTCCTCTAGCTACGCTCTGCCTGCCTATAACTATCACCCAGTCAGTTCATTCGAATTAGGTTGTGCTGGTTAGGTTACAGTTCCCATAATTCTATCACGATTTCCCCATAATATTCCTGAATGAACAGGAGTTTTGTGGGACACATCATACCCAAACCAAAACAGAGTAATAATAAAAAAAAGTGTACAATGTTGCCCGAGCTGCTATACCTCAATATATAATGAGCTCAATCATTGGAACTCTAAATAGCAGAGGTGATATTATTGAAAAGAATTATTGAAAAAAATAATTGAAAAATATTTCATGCCTATTTCCAAGAACTACTGGAGAATTTAATTTTAATTTTCAAAGCATGGGGGAAATAATAAAATATTTTTTCACTTATCCCTTATATTAGCTTTCTGTCACTGTGGCAAAACACCTTATAAGGAAGAAAGATTTATTTTGGTCATGATCACTTGGTCCCATTGCTTTGGGCTGTGGCCGCATAATATTTCATGGAGGGAATATGTAGTAGAGGAAACCCGTATAAAGACAGAGAAGAAGTGTGGGCTCCAATATCCCCTTTAAGGACAGGTCCACAATGCTTAACTTCCTCCCACCTAGGTCTCATCTCTTAAAGTTTTCCCTGCCTTCCCAAAGTGCCACAAGTAGGTACCAAGCCATTAATTAATACATGGGCCTTTAGGAGATATTTCAAATTCAACTATAGCATTTCCTTACTGCATATTTCTGTTCCCTTATAGTTCCATTGTTTTGATACATCTTTCTGAGGTTTCGTATATTCTGGAAGCATCTCAATAGTTGTTGTGCAATGTGTTTATTTGCTAGTTGTATTTCTTGATATGTGTGTGTGTGTGTGTGTGTGTGTGTGTATGTGTGTGTATTTGCTCAATGGATACTTTGTTTTCAATATAGACTAATTTAACAGGCAGGATGGTGTGTTTTGAGCCAAAATTATATTATTTTTAGAAGAAAGAGGTAGGCATTACTGAATTTGGTCTTGCTTTTCTTTGTCAAATTTTTACTGCTTTGTAATTGCTTTGTATTGTATGCACTTGAACTGTGTGACGTGTGTGAAAATTGCTAAGTAGCATTGCAGATTTAACTAATTAATCCCTACCAGTGAATGAGCAATGCAATTTCATTAAGGTTTCCTTGTACACAATAGCAATTGACCTTTTGAAGGCTGTGTCCTTAATGCACTAACTGGTCTATGCTTCCAACATAAATTGAAAGCATCTCTCACATGTAACTAAAGAGGAAAACTGATAAATTTCTGTTAGACTTTACATTTCACTATCTTAATGTTAATAATGAATATTAACTGATGAATTTTCTGAAAATATAAACTGAATTTGACAAGGTGAAATTCTGAAAGTTCCTCATAACGTTATGGATCAGTTTACGATCTCTATTTGTTGTTGGTGGTGACATGTGACTAGAGAAGGAAGAATGAGGAAGAAAAAAGGAAATATGAGAGAGACACTGATAGCTTTTAAAGATTGAACAACTAATATTTTAATAAAGGAAGTGCTGCTAAGCTGAATGATATATAAAGTATTTCTGAAGCTATCGATTTATTCATTCTTGTATTAATTTAATAAAGCAATAAATATTCAGGACACAGTGTTCTGGATATTCCAGGTCTTGAAGGGTAGAAAGGTTCAATTCTTGTCTTTTCAGAGTTGGTTTGTAAGAGAGAGAGATTATACAAAAAATGTTTACTATCAAATATTGTTATTTTTTCTGGGAAATAAATGTAAATATTTAGTGGGAACAGAGAATTATAATTTTGCCTTGGGAGTAAAGGGAAGAAAAACATCTAATTAACAAATTTATTTGGTGTTAGTTAGCATTATGTTAGGGTAGACTAAAAATCTTGTAACAAGTCTCACCTCCTTCTATTTGAATGATGGTAGAGAAAGAAGTCATGTTCTTTCATATGTAAGCCTCCAGGTGGATTTACATACAGCCTACCAGTATCCTCCACAGGACTGCTCTGGTAGCCAGGACTGATGGTTTTTTGGATTTTTTAAAACATGTGACTTCCAAGATTACCCTGGGCATATTGTTCCCATCAGCTAGGGCAAGAACATAAATGAGTGCTTATGGAAGGGCTGTGGTTCCAGCATAGAAGCGACACAGATCTCTCAGGCTAAGCAAAGTTACAGAGAACTTTGCAACATTCTGTGCTTAACTGCAGTGGAGGCTGAATGATTTGCAGAAATGGGAAATAGATTTTGTGGGATACCTGGTGTGATTTACCCTTAGAAAATGTTTTAAACAAAGAAACAAAAGCACAAAGATCCTTGAGTTTGAGCATGGTTGGTATATTCTAGAAAGCACAAGTTTTTGCAATTTCATAGTCAGAAGTCATGCAAAATGCCTTTTAATTTTTTTCTTTATACAACAGAGGAGAACTATTTGGCTACTTTGAATAGTGATCAGATTTTATCATATTTTATGAGAGTCTGTAAAAACAAATAAATAATGCTTTAATCTTAGTGTAAGCATTTTTCTTTAGCTAAACAGTTAAGAGTTATGACTTTTCAGTTCTAACAGCAATCAGACACCTACTAGCCCAAAATGCCAGCTTAAATACCATCGGACTCATCCGATTTACATAATACATTAGCATTATTATTTTGAGGAAATTGGAAAGAAAGGTTACTTGAGATCTAAACTAATTATTTTTATAACAAAATCTTTCAAGTGAGAAAATAACACTGTATTTCTCAATGGAAAGTTATTTCAAAGCTTTGGTACACTTTCTACCCAAAGTATATATCAATACAGTAGATATACATATGCACAAATATATATACATATATATATAAATATATATAATTTGTAATAATATATTATATATAATATACATATTCCATAATATGTATATTATATATGAGAAATTCTTTATTCTCATCAAGATTTGTTTTGGAGAAACCTCAGGAAATTTGATAAAGAGAATGACTATTAAAGTATTGAAAAAAATAGCAGCAAATATACCATAAAAATGAAATTAACGTTATTTATATATATATAAATGTTTTATATATTTTATATATATATATATATATATATATATATGTATATATATATATATATATATAATCATTCAATTAACACTTTTACTGCTTACTATGTGTGCAGAATTATTCTACATACCTGAGCTAGGTACAAGATTAAAAACATTCTTGACCTTTGGTCACTGACAATTTATATTGGCAACTAAATAATGAAAAGTAAACTATGCATTATACTGAAGGAATTGTGTAAAATAGCACATAGAATAAGAAAGAGGGAAAGCAGAGGGAAGAGGAAAGCCATTTCAGATGGGCAGCTCAGGGACTACTTCACTGAAAGGTGCTGTTTTAGTGAAGAACAAAGAAGTTAATTCAGTTAACCATGCAGATCTTTGTAATAAGAGATTTTCAGACATTGGGAGTACGGGTGCAATAACACTAAAATCCAAGTGCACCTGGTGAGAATTGAAAGTAACTGCTTCCTAGCTACCAATTTGGTTGCTGAGACAAATAACAGGAAATAAGGCAAGAGATCGTACATGGACACCAGGCTGTGGGAAAGACATTGGCTTATATATCCAGTAAAATGGAGAAACATTGAAATACTTTAAAGAAAGGAATAGAATGACATATCTTTTTCTTTAGAAAGATCATTCTTGCTGTTGTGCTGAGAATAGACCAGAGGTGGGAGGTACAAAGGAAAAAGCCAGGATAGTAATATACAGGAAAAACGATGATTGGTGGTAGCACAGGGGTATTAAAAAATAGTTGGATTCTGAAACATTTTGAAAGAATAACTAAAAGAACTATGTGATGGGTTATCCCTAAGATTTCAGAGAAAGCAGGAAATCAAGATGCATCTGTACTTTGCAAGGACACAGTAATGTTTTCCTCCACTGAGTTAAAGAGGACTGTGGGAGGCAGGGTTACACAGCTGGAAGATGCTCCTGACTGTGCGAGATGTCTGTAAAGCACTGAAAGAAAGATACTCTGTGGACATCAGTGTGAGGTTCAACAAATAGATTTGAACAAAACACAAATTCAGGATAGTATCGGTTGAAAGAGTTTCAAATTTCTAATATTCAAAACTGAATGTAATGAATGCATGTGCAATGAACTTTTCAAATATATTTTACTCTGTATTTTATTGCTTTAAAACATAGTTCATAAATTATATATGCCACTACATACTTATGTAAATTTCCTTGATAAAATATACCTTTTTAGTTTTATGATCTTGCTATTGAGCAACAGAAGTAAAAATCTGTAACTTTGCATTAATCAAAAGAATACACTGTGAGCTCCCTCTGCTGTTACTAGATACTCAGTTATTTAGAAAAGCAGCAAATACTCATGAGACCTAAACTAAACAACGAATGGATAGTCAAAGAAAATAATTAGCAATACCAACTGAAGATGAATTTAGTTTAAACAGTATTAAATAGCTTAATAGTTTCTTCTGTTTAAAAAGGTTTGCAAAATACTGGGCTGAAAAATACTCATCTCTTCTTTTGGAATTTAGAAACAACTATATAGTTCTTTTTTTAAAAGAAATGCAAGTAGTTAAATATTCATCATATAAAACATCAAGAAATAATGCAGACCAAGAAAGAATGTCTTTACTTTTTTGAAGAAAAAATTATGAATGTGTTTCCTCTTCAATAGAAGACAAAATATTTTATGTTTCAAATTGAATTAATTAGTACTCAACGACTAAAAGGTGGTTGGTAGTTGCCTATTGGCAAGGTGACAGTGGTCTTAAACTGAATTACAATCATCAAGAAAATTATGTAGAGATTTCCTCTGTAGTTAACAAACATATGATACTTTGAAAAAGTTTATACAACATGTTGAGGAAAGTTCAGGAATTACAGTTTAAGGAATGAGAAACATGGATTCAAATATAAAAGATATTCTGCAGGATACTCTAATAGTGAAATGATGGTGACTAAGGTCATTTATGGTTACTCTATCACCTACCTGTCCATGTTCTTATTAAAATATTTCTTCAAATGCATCATATACCTCATTTCTCTTATAGAGTATTTATCCCACGTTTCTCAAGGCACAACTGAATGACCTCCTTGGTTATGTTAGATGACTTTCCATATGTGGAAAAACATATACAGATTCCAAAATAAAATTGGACTGGCATTCTATCCTGTCTCTTCTCCCTCATGCTTGTGGGTCTTTGGTAAACTATTTAACTTTGCTCAGCTTTTGTTTTTCCTTTAACATTGGAAATAATAGAAAGTATCAAGAGTTCTCAAGAATAACAAATGAAACGAAAAATATACAACACTTAGTATAGTTTGGGACACAAAGGAAATAGTCTGTATAGAGTAGCCACTAATATTCTATAGCTAAAATATTCACAAAATATTATACTTTATTATAACCACTAAATTTTTGTATCTCCATAACTAGACTTCAATTTCTTTAAGAGAAATGATTGCTGTTTTTTCTATGTTATTTTTAGAACTTAAATGAATACCTGGTATAATGGAAATAAATAACAAACATTGTTGATAACGAATTCATGGAGGATTAATTATAATCTCAAGTGCTTACTTATTTTATAGCATTATATTAAAATGCTTCATTGTTGCTTTATTAATTATATGATTGGTGGAATTTGTTTTGGTCTATACTCATACTTGGACACAACATAATTTGGCCAATGTTTACTTAAAATTGGAGAATTAATTGTAAAGCAAAAAGAAATTTAAAGTATTATGCCATTAGTTTCATAGGCTGTGAATTAGTATTTTTAATAGAGTTAATCAATTAGACATAATAATACTGAAGAAAGCCATTTGTTACTGGATATAATATTATATACTCTTTGTTACTTCTATCCTCAATGCCCTCAATTTATTAAATGTGGGAGCAGGCAGGAGGGACAGGTAATCATGTAAGATGATAGTTGTATGTAAGGCAACCATACAATTTCTGTCAGTTTTTCCTTCTTTCTTATTTTCCTCCAATCGATATAAGCTGTCAAATGAAATGGAACATTGTGTTTATGGGAATTTTCATTTATGCCTGTCTGATTTTTTTCCTTGGCATGTTTTTGCTATGTTCAAGGTATTTGTTGTCATTTTAAGGGACCCTTGAAAGAAACATTTAGGGTATCATTTTATTATACTGTATTTTCTTAAAATTTGACATCTAATGGATGAATGGATGTCAACTTTAAAAGTGAAATTTCAAATACGTCAACAACACCCAACTCTATCTGGTGAATTTTGATATTTTGAAATTAGTTTTCCAAAATAGGAAGAGTATTGATAGAGTTCATGAAGAGATATGAATTCCCCAGAAAAACTTGGTTTAAAAGAGCAATTGCATAATGCGAATGCTGTAGCGTTCTATATAAGCATGGAAAATAACATACTACTTCATGTTAATGATTTATTATTGTTTAATAAAATGAAGAAATAGGGTTTTATCATGTTAAACTTGACTAAAATTAACTATTGGTTTTCCAGCAGGAGAATTAGGCAGATCATAAAGTATAGCTACAAGCTTGAATATGGACTGGTAGCTAATGGAGGAAGATTTAGATTTTCTGCTTGTGGTTGTATTGCATGGTATCTGGAACATAGTCAACATGCAATACATTATTTGGAAATATTTTTCTAAATTGTTGCTGTTTAATATTACAGTGGTATCCTTGGAACATGAGGAAGAATACACTGCGGAAATGCAAGACTAGTCTGAAATACAGATTAGAAGAATCTTGCAAAAACCATGAAAAATAGGTTGAGTTCCTTATCTAATAACCCTGCACTAAGTTCAAAAGGAGATTTAAAAAAACATGAATGACATCAAGAATATACATGGGTTAGAAGCTGAGTGAGAGAAAGTTACAAGGGTTTCTGATATAGAAAATTATAGAGATAGTGTTCACTAAGAAATAGAAAATAAGAAAATTGAAAAAGAGTAATAATGGGGGAGAAAGGGATAAGTAGATTCATTGTGAATAATTGAAGATTTCCAAATGAAAATGCTTAGTTAGTAGTGTGACCTAAAAAATGACCAGAGAGGTCTATATTTCTAATCTCATTGAGAGAATAAGAAAATTTACTTATAAAACTAATGTCACCATTATAAAGTAAGTATGTTTAACTATATTAGTTTGTTATTTGGAGCATTAAAATAGGATAATTTATAATGAGATAATAATATATTAAACAATCAGTACAAGAACATTTGGAATCACACACAAAAAAAACAACATTTCTGCTGCTTCCATTTTAAGTCTCGATAGAGAAAATATAATTTCAGTTTTCATTTTTAGTTCAGTGATTTTTTTTACTTACCTACTTTCCTTTTGTCTTGAAGCAAATATTTCTCCTGTTTTTTAAAATTAATGATGTTTCTATTTTGCATATTCCCTCAGTTTCCAAAGAAAGACCAGGATCAGATAGACTTGAGTTCAATCTAGACTACATTCTATGGTAGGCAAAATTACTTAGTCTCAGTGATGATCTTGTTTCAGTGATGAAATTCAGTGACAAACAAGTTTAAATAGAAGTCAACTGAAAAACTGATAAAATTTTCTAAAGCTACGCTGTCAACATGGTGTTCATTAAAAAAAGTGTGTCTATTTGAATTTAAATTAAGTACAGTTTAAAATTCATTTCTTCAATTGAATTTACCACATTTCAAGTTCTCAATAGACCTGTGTGGTTTGTGCCTATCAAATTGGATAGCAAATATATAGAATATTTCCATATATAAAATCTCTGTTTTAAATAGAAACAATATAAATGTAGGATAGTATTTACTAGAATAAAGGCCATTCTCCTAATGTTAACATTTTCTTAGGATTTCCAATTTAAACAAAATTCTTTTTTAAAATATTTTATTAGTTATTATTGGACCTTTATTTATTTATTTGTTTATATGAAGTGCTTAAATTGAACTCAGTGTCTCAGTCATGTGAGACAAGCGCTCTACCACTGAGCTACACCCCAGCCCTAAACAAAATTCTTAATATACCAAAAATATTCATACTAAAAATCAAATTTTAGTTATAGACTTCATTAAATTTTAAAAAAAATCAATGACATTTAAAAAGACCATTAAATGAATGAAATGTAAGTTATAGGATAGGAGAAAAATACTTGTAATAATATTTGTGGCAAAAACTTATATGCAAAATAAACACTTGTACAAAACCAAGTTAAAAATTAAATTTATAAAAATGGACAAAAGCCTTGAACAAATGTTTCAGAAACATGCTACATATATGAAAAATAAGCACTTGAAAGGTGCTTATTATCATAAGGCATTAAGGAAATGCCAAACAAAGCACTGCTCACATAGTAGAATAGATACGGTGGTTTTTAAGATAAAACTAAAAATAACACACACACACACACACACACAGAGATATAGATAGATAGATAGATAGATAGATAGATAGATAGATAGATAAATTTTGGCAAGCATCTAAAGCAATTTACTGCTCTTTTACAAGCACTTAGAAAACTACCTTGGAAGTATCTACTAAAGTTCAATGCATGTAACTCTGTTGCATTCTTAGACATGAGAACTTTGCTCTTCAAAATTCAGATGTTTTGGCCCGAAAGCAGAAAATTAGCTACTCAAATATATATAAAACTGTAAGCTGTTCTAAATATCCTAAAGAATCTTGAAAAATTAATATTTTGACAATCATACTTCTTGATTTTAAAAACTCTAAGAATTTACTGCAATCAAAACACTAAACATAGCTGAACATAAAGAGCAAGAGAGATGGAAAGAGACAGAATAATGGAATTGAATTAAAAACCTAGAAATGAACTCAGACCTCTGGACAAGTCTTTTTTTTTTTTTTTTTTAAAGAGGGAGAGAGAGAGAATTTCAATATTTATTTTTTTTTTTTTAGTATTTGGCGGACACAACATCTTTGTCTGTATGTGGTGCTGAGGATCGAACCCGGGCCGCACGCATGCCAGGCGAGCGCGCTACCGCTTGAGCCACATCCCCAGCCCCTGGACAAGTCTTTTTGACAGGGAAAAGATGGTCTCTTCAAAAACAGCATTGGATTAACTGGATTTCCACGTGTGCAAAATAAAGCAGTGATAACAACTGAAATAGTAGTAGAGAGAGACAATTTTAGAAGAATCATACATTTCACAGACTTTTAGTTTTTTTATCAATAAAATACTAAGAATGTAATTAAAATTCCAAAATATTTAATAATTCAATGTCATAATAGCATAAGTGATATTAATAAATGAAATATTTGCTGTTCTATGGTCTTTATATTCTACCAAGTAGGAAAGCATATGCAGCACATAAGTTAAACTCAAGGGATTGTAAAATAAATGTCACAGCAAAGTTAATGCTAACATTAGGTTCATTTAAGGAAGATTTTTTTTTCACAATATAAAGGCTGATGAGAGAGAATACTGAAATTCAAAACAGAGAATCAAAATGAATAAATATGCAAAGATAGCAAAATATATGTTATGTTCTTGACTAATAAACAATCTAATTTATTTCATTATGAATATTTGGAAGAAGAATTGGACATGGGATAGAAAGGGGTTGTGGTTTCAAATGTTAAAGGACTGAGTTTGTATTTTATTTGTTCATAATGAGAAGATGTTTATACTGATAATTTTGATGTTATTTGAGCAGATTACTTCAATTTGGATCAAATTAATGTGGAAATATCATACGATAAGTTTGAAAAGACAAAGCTCATGGCACTCTCATTCCATTATTCTCAATGGTCATTCAAACAAGAAAGCGATCACTGGACCTGCTTAAGGTTTCTGGTGCTCTTGCAGACTGAGCAGCATCCTGCTAAGGGAATCATGCCCAGGAGTACCATTGATGAAAGGCAACCAAGGAAGCAGTGGCTTGGGGTGGAATGTGGAGCAGAGAGGTACAGACATTCTGTGGGACCCTTGCCAGGTTGAGAGCTCAAGGGAAACAACATTTTCCTCTCATGTATTCTCAGCATATACTAGAGGAAACCAGCCTTGAAAAAATATTGGGGTCACTGACACTCAGGAGGTGTTAAATAACTAATGCACATGTGTTAGGGATATTGTAAATAAATAAATACATGGATGGATGAATGAAGAAATGACAACTGAGCTCACTGATAAATATCCCATCATACTGAGTGAAGCCTTTCTCCATATTAAAATTCTGTTAATATTCATCCTTACCCAAGATACACTTTTTAATCATCAGAGGCTTTCAACAAGGAATAGTTGAATATCATATGCAGAATTTTAAAATAGTTTCTCACAGATTTCTGCCCTTTATTTGCTACAATGGTTTCTATTACAAAACATATTTTTTATATTCAAGTAGTACATGCTTATATTAAAACAGGTTTTATTTATTTACTAGTACTCTTTGAAAAATGTTTTTGAAATATTCTTATAGAGCTAATTTTTACAATAAATATGTGATTTATTGTGAATTGTGCTGCAATAAACATTTATGTGGCAGTATTCCTGTAGTATGCAGTTTTTAAGTTCTTTGGGTACAGAGCAAAAAGTGGGATAGCTGGGTCAAATGGTGGTTCAATTTCAAGTTTTACAAGTAATCTCCATACTGTTTTCCATATTGGCTGCACCATTTTGCAGTCCCACCAGCAATGTATGAGTGTGCCTTTTCCCCCACATTCTTGCCAACACTTATTGTTGTTTGTATTCTTAATAGCTGCCATTCTGACTGGAGTGAGATGAAGTCTTAGAGTAGTTTTGATTTGCATTTCTCTAATAACTGGAGATGTTGAACATTTTTTCATATATTTGTTGTTTGACTGTATATCACCTTCTGAGAAGAGTCTGTTTAGTTCCTTGGCTCACTTATGGGTTGGGTTTTTTGTTATTTTGGTGTTTAGCTTTTTGAGTTTTTTATATACCCTAGAGATTAATGCTCTATCTGATGTACAAATGGTAAAAATTTGCTCCTAAGCTATAGACTCTCTATTCACCTCACTGATTGTTTCTTTTTCTGAGAAAAAGTTTTTAATTCTTGATTTTAATCCTTGTACTATTAAGGAAGTTGGGGCTTAATTTGATATGATGGAGATTCAAGCCTACTTTTTCTACTATTAGACACAGAGTCTCTGGCTTAATTCCTATGTCCTTGATCCATTTTGAGTTAAGTTTACTGCAGCACAATTCACAATAGCTAAACTGTGGAACCAACCTAGATGTCCCTGAGTAGATGAATGGATAAAGAAAATGTGGTGGAATGGAATATTACTTAGCAACAAAAGAGAATAAAATCATGGCATTTGCAGGTAAATTGGAGAATACAATGCTAAGTGAAGTTAGCCAATTCCAAAAACCCAAATGTCAAATGTTTTCTCTGATATAAGGAGGCTGATTCATAGTGTGGTTGGGAGGGGGAGTATGGGAGGATTAGAAGAACTCTTAATGTGGCCAAGGGCAAGGGAAAAGGAGGTGGCAAGTGGTGTAAAAAAGAAGGTGGAATGACATGGACATCATTACCCTAAGTACATATATGAAGACACAAATGGTGTGAATATACTTTGTATACAACCAGAGATATGGAAAATTGTGCTCTTCATGTGTAATGTGAATTGTAATACATTCTGCTATCATATATAACAAATAACAACAAAATTTTTTAAAAAAAAAATAAATGTGATTTAATGCATACAATTTCATTCTATTTTCTATTCATTAAATTTATTTTTGTAATCCAATAGTTACTTACCATTTTAGTGGCAAAAGACCTAAGCAATATGATTTAATTCAGTGCAATTATTTCTTATATTTTTTAACATTTAAATTTCTTTTTACTTATAAACAATATTGATAAGTATAGTATTGATGATAAGACTTTTCCATTATGTAATTGATTATAATACATAAATCCCATTCATTATTGAGATTTTTTAAGTTTTGAAAATTGCTGTTTCCTGGTGTTGCAATAGGTAATACATTTTGTGTATTACTAACTTAGTGATACTTGTCAAACTGTTGGTTAATACTTTGGGTTTCATATTTCTGTTGTATCAATATATTGTATAAATCCTTGCTTGTAATTGTGTAAGCTTTAGATTTGTTCTCATGGAATTAAACCTAAATATTGTCCCCCTGTGGTTTTGAAAGTCATTTGACTGACCATGATGCCTTTCAAAATCTTTTAAGTGTATATAATATCTGTTCTTTCTTATTAAGAGATCAAAAATAACATTGTGTTTAAAAGGACTTGAAAGCATTTCACAAGAGTTACTTTATTGTATTAGAATAAAAAAGATTTTGTGTTGAACTTCAAAATAATTTATTTGCATTATTTAATTTTTACTTACACAAGAATGGTTTTAAACAATATTTTCATAACATTTGAAGTGTCATTTATATTCCATAAAACTTACTAACTCCAAATGATCCCTGTATTCATTGCAGAGACCCTCTCTGCTCTCACCATCCACTCCACACTGACAGTAATGCCTTACCATTATTTGCTCTGGATCTGCCTTTCCTGTTTACTATATTTAAATACTTATACAACACAATATGTGTTTTTTTTCATCTGACTTCTTTTACTTAGAATAAGCATAATGATTGAGTTCTACTTTGCAGCATTTACAAATATTCCATTCCTTTATATTGGACGATATTATTCTATTGTGTAGATAGCTCACATTTGTTTTTCTATTCACCAGTTAATGGACATTTGAATTATTTCCAATATTTTGCAAATTATGAATTATGAATTATGCTGCTGTAAATTTTCTTGTATATATAGGTGTACAAAATATATTTTCATTCTTTTTGAATAGATACCTACAAATGGAATTACAGGGTTATATGAAAAATTTACATTTAACTGCTTAAGAAATTGCCCCAAATCTCTCCAATTGTTTCACCACCAGTAGTGTTTGCAGTTCTAGTTACTTTACATCCTCACAAACTCTTATTTTGTGTCTTGCTTTATTATAGCCATCCTTCTGTGGTTAAAGTGGTGTTTCTTTGGGATTTTAGTTGAATTGTGTATGCTAACTTTCATTATAAGAAATTGTAAGGTCAAAGAATATTAACTATTTAAGGTAATGTAGCAAACTCAACTACCGTATTCAAAGTTTGTTTTTGTAGAATACAAACATAATTTCGTCAAAACTAACACATTACAAACATAGATTCCTACAAGATGTCAGCACAATTTCAAGGATACAAGCAAACAGTGCCATTAGGAATAATCTCCTAATATGAATTAGAATCCTTTGGTTTAAGCATCACAGTATGGCCGGTTAAATGCATTGTATATCTCAAAATAGCTAAGAGAGGGTTTTGAATATACTCACCAGAAAAAAAGATAGAAGTCTAATGTGATATAGTAATTACTTTGATTTGATCATTAATCAATGTATACATCCATCTAAATATCACATTGTACCTTATAAACAATACTATTTGATGCACATATTTAAATTAAACTTCTTAAAATAATGCCTGGAGACAGAAGACCAGATTTCAAATCCTGGCTTATGCACTTGCTAGCTACATGACCTCTGGAAATTAATTTCTCATTCTATTTCCTCATCTATGAAATGGGGTTAATAATAATATCTATCTTAGACATTTACATGCAAAGATTAAATGAATCAGAGTCAAACACACATAAATATAGTTACCTTACAATAGACAAAGTCACCAAAAATATACCATGGGGTAAAGATTGCCTCTTCAACAATGGTTCTGGGAACTGGAAATCCATATGTAATAGAATGAAAGTTAACCGTTATCTCTCATTCTGCACCAAAATCAATTCTAAGTGGATCAAAGACCTAAGAATTTGTCCCAAACCTTCCATATACTAGAAGAAAATTTAGGCTCAACACTTCAACATATTGGCTCAGAAACTGTCTTCCTTAGCAAGACTCCCAAAGCACAATAAATAAAATAAAAAATCAATAAATAAAATGGAATCAAACTAAAAAGCTTCTTCACAACAATGGAAATAATCAAGAGCATGAAAAGAAAGCCTACAGTATGGGAAAAAATCTTTGTCATCTGTACCTCAGATAGAGCATGAATTTCCAGGATATATAAAGAACTCAAAAAATTTAACATAAAAAAATAACCCAATCAATTAATAGGCAAAGGAACTGAACCAACACTTTCCAAAAAGAGAAATATAAATACAAAGAAAAATACAAATTTATTTATATATATATATATATATATATATATATATATATATAAAATCAATTAACATCTCTAGCAATTAGAGAAATACAAATTAAAACTACACTGAAATTTTCATCTGACTCCAGTCAGAATGGCGACTATCAAGAAAACAAGTAACAGTAAATGTTGATGAGGACGTGGGGAAAATGCATTGTTGGTGGGACTGCGAATTGATGAAACCACTCTGAAAAGCAATATAGAGATTCCTCAGAAAACAAGAAATGAAATCACCATTTGACCCAGTTACTCCACTCCTCGTTATATATTTAAAGGATTTAAAATCAGAATACTACAGTGATACAGCCAAATCAATGTTTATAGCAGCACAGTTCATTATAGTTAAGCTATAGAGCCAAACTAGGGGCTCTTTAATAGGTAAATGGATAAAGAAAATGTGGTATATGCACACAAGGAAATATTACTTAGCCATAAAGAAGAATGATTTGTGACATTTCCCAGTAAGTGGATGGAATTGGAGACTATTATGCTAAGTAAAATAAACCAATCCCCAAAAACCAAAGTTCAAATGTTTTCTTTGATATGTGGAAGCTAAACCACAATGTGAGGAAGGGGAAGAAGATAAGTTCCATAGATTAGACAAACAGGAATGAAAGGAAGGGAAGGTGGATCGCAATAGGAAAGACAGAATAAATCTAACATTATTTTCTTGTACACATATATGAAAATAAGTAAGTGAATCTCACCATCATGGACCCTCACAAGAATGGGGTCTTAATTAGAATAAAATAAATTCCACGCTTGTATAATTTTATCAAAATGGATTCACCTTTCATGTGTAACTAAAAAGAATCAACAATAAAAGTTTAAATGAGCTAATATGAATTTGTCATTTGTGTCTAGGTAAGAAAATAGAAATGATTCTAGGCATTAAAAATAAATTGGGAATTATACAAGGAATTGCAGAATTTTTGGAGGAGAAAGAGGGCATTATCCCATTAGTAAGTGCAGGAAGCTGATGTAACCCTAAAATAAAGGGTAGGAAAGGCCACATTGACCCATGATGTTTGAAGCACAGCTGCTGTCACTGCTACTGTTTGAACTGCCACTCCTGGCTCCAAGAAGCAAACAGGGAACTCGGAGAGAGACAACATCTGTACTCTTGAAAAAGTGGTTAAAATCACAGCAAATATTACTATAATCTGGGCTCACCCACCAATGCCAGAATCATCATTCCTCCCATCAATTATTCTAAGATTTTTAATTGGTGATTGAGAGATTTTGGATCTTCAATGTTTCCCAAAGACCTATATGTCGAAGATTCAGTTAGCACCCAGGGTGGCACTATTGGGTGGTGGCAAAACCTTTGAAAAGAAAGTCCCATTAGGAGATCTTTAGGGCACTGGGCACATGCCCTTGAAGGAGATAGTAGAAGCCTAGCCCTTTGTTTTTCCTCTTTGCTGTTTCCCAGTCCTGAGGTGAATTATTTTGTTCTATCTTGTGTTCCCATCATGATTTGTTGTCTTGCAACAGGCCCCAAAGCAACTGGGCTAACCATTCAGACTGGAACCTCAAAAACTGTGAGCCAAAATAAGCCTTTTCTCTTTTAAAGTTGATTATCGTGGGTATTTGCTATAGTAACAGAAAGCTGACTAACACAGTGCTATTAAAATGTTTGGATTGCAGTTCCAATTTGAATTTCAACCAATGTTAAATTATAGATACGTAGGCCTTCAGATACTTTATTTCTGTATCCAGTCTTTCTACCTTTAGATTTTGAAGCCAGATTTTTCAGAGTTGTGATATTTCTTGCTAGGCAACAGCTACCTCTGTAAATCAGGGTTCAGATATCAAATTTAAGAACTGTTTAGCTATAGACTTTTCCAGATTCTAGATTAAGGAAGTGCTTTGTGATAATTAGTCACATCTGGCAGTGCCACTTACATCACTTTACATGTTTAGAGTGATAAGTAGCTTGAAATACCAGCAAAAGAATCTTGCCTTCTGGTCACAGCTTAAATGAGTACATTTCTAAACAAGTAAAATATATTTTAGAGCTATGTTTGTAATGTCTGATTTCCCATAAAATAAATTCTTAGCATTACCCATCTGTTTTTGCAATCAAGAATGAGAAAAAATGTATATAGTGAGCAAGACAGAAATATCATCTAAATATACTCTGAAATTTGCAATATCAGGGTCACCTTCAACTACATTACATCAGAAATATTTTTTTAAGTTTTTCTAACTTTTCATTCAGAAATCAAACTGAATTTAACAATACTGGTATCTGTAGTAGTGTTATTTTCTCCTTTCCTTTATCTGTATACATACCTGGCACATCTTTAGTGATTCACAAATTCTTGTATTATGACCCAAAGATGAATATACATGCCAGTAGTGGTTAAACAATAATAAAAGCTGCAACTTAAATATCTCAATATTTTATTTCATGTTCAGTGAACAATTTGAAAGACTTTAGTTTTATGTTTTAGGAATTTTAAATTTAAAAATGTAAAAAAAAATATCATTATGCTCTAGTTAATCAAAGAGAGAATTATAGAATAAACTTTGTAAAATAATGGTCTGATGAATAGATTATATAGATTTTTTTTTACCTAAGGAAAATGGAAAACCCCATGAAGAAATCAAGGAGTTTCATGTTCCAGTGTGGGTTTTAACAAGATATTTTGGGTGCTATTGAGACTAAATGGAAGAAGTATAGTTCAGAAGACAGAGAGCAAAGTGAAGAGTTTGCTATAGTGCTCAAGATATGACATAAGAGTAGCCTGAGTTAAAGGTAAAAATGCAAAAATAGAACAAATGGAACTTAATGACTGGTTGTATGTGGCTAGGTAAAAATCAAAATGACTTGGTTCCTGGTGGCATCATGTCTTAGCATTTGACACGGAAGACAGTAAATATATTTCGTACAGCATAAGCTCTGGTTTGCACATGGTGAGATGGAGATTCCCAGATAATATCATTTGGAGTTGTCCTCTAGGTAGTTACGCATTTATAGATCTGAAACTCATGAGGAATATCTAGGTTAAATTTGTAATGGTGTTTTCCATGGACTGGTTTCTAGAATATTTACATTAGAGTCAATTCAATGCTGTGATAAACTGTACAATTTCCATTGTACCAAAGAAGAACTTCCTTTACTATACCAATTTTATAGTGATTACAATACATACCATTATGCTTTGAATCCCCCAAATCTATTGGTATATTTTTTGAGATTCATAAAATAGATGAAGACTTCAGATTTTTATATAGATGAATTCTTGCCATTTGTAGTTCAATTGATGTATATCAACAACTTGAAAATGAAAATGGGCTGTTACTTTGGATGCTGATTTGATCCAAGCATATCCAGGGCTTTGTTGTTTTCCCTTGTTGCCTTTTAAAATAAATAGCTAAGAATAAAGAATCCATTCCTTTTTCACAGAGCCAATTGGTAAAACTTTTTCCTTATCTCATTTTATAATATTTGTACTTAATTATGGACTTTTTGATTCTGTTTAACTCCTGGAATAAGAGACCATTATCTGCACATTTCTTTCCAACATAATTAACTAGGGAACTTAGTGATGTTTAGTTAATGCATATTTGTTTATTCTTTGATTAAAAGTAGAAAAAGGTTATTTTTAGGATTTAATCCAGTTAACATCTAACAATACTTAATAAGTGAATGAGTGATAGCATTTAACAGGACAGAAGAATATATCTCTTTCTGCAGGAAAATGTGATTATGTTTGTATTTAAAGAATCACACATAATTAAGGCATTTGATGATCAGAATATTTGAGTGGACTACTTTAGCATGGAGTAAAATGTGACAGTATATATTTAGATTCTTCTTTTGCAGTCTCATTTCTTAACCTCAGCATGTGTACCATGCTTTAGATCAGACTCACCTGCAGACAATTAAGAAAACAAAGATTTTTCAGTCATTTACCATACTGGTAAACCAAGTGGAGGAAAAGAAAAGACTCCTATGTAACATCTTCTTTTGTGGTTGGTTAGAAAAGATCTAAGAAATACATTAATGAGTCTTATTTATAGCTAGAATTTAGGAATAGAAATGCATTTATTAATGTTCCATTCCTGACAAGTTAAATACATTTTATTTCAACAGCTACTTTTGCAAGATTGTCTTCTTTTTCCTTGTTTTTAGCTAAATAGCCTGTCAAACTTAATCTTTGTCACAGTGAGATCCTAAACACTAAACAAGCTATTTAGCAGGCTTCCTCATGACCTCACAGAAACTCTATAACACCATCTGCCAGTGGTGAAGAATAGACTCCTTTATCAAAATAGTCAAGGAAGAAGAAAGGGAAGAGGCCGTGATATTTAGACTAAGTCCTCGGGAAAGTGCTGAAAGGCCTCATTTCTGCTGGCAGTCTCCTAGATCACACGATTGTGTGGATCACAGCCATTGTTCTTCCTCTCATGAGTGAAGGGTAAGGTGTGTAGATGACCGTCCTCACTGGCCACAAGTTTGTGCCTGACTGTTCTCTGGCAGATGGTATGGAACGGAACAGAAAGACCTGTAAGGAAATGAAGCTTATCTTTGAAGCCAGGCATTGCCCTTGTCTATTCTGTCAGAGGACAGTGTCTTTCTGCCTTGTCTCATTTGACTTTGCTCTCAGCCATAAATCAGACGCCCAGATTCCCTACTTGTGGATGCTACTCATTCCAGGGGTAGTTTTATTTGAAGTTTTCATCTGAAGAAAGTTATCTGTCAAGTATTTTATTACACTTCACTGAGACCTCTCTAAGCATGGGAATCATCAGAGGTTATTTTACCACTGTAGTCTCACAAAATGTCTATAAAAGTTTCAGACTAAATCTTTTTTTTTTTCCCAGACCAAATCTTTGAGGTCTCCTAAATTCTCTAATTCTTACCAATTTTACTCTAAGTTTCCATAAATATTAAGTCCTTGTTGAAAGCAGAGGAGACT
This sequence comes from Callospermophilus lateralis, assembly GCF_048772815.1. Lineage (NCBI taxonomy): Eukaryota > Metazoa > Chordata > Mammalia > Rodentia > Sciuridae > Callospermophilus > Callospermophilus lateralis. The sequence goes on along the minus strand of NC_135308.1, from coordinate 125,275,735 downwards.
TTGCAGCCTGAGATCTAATTCATTGTGATGTTTGGGAGGAGGAAATATTGCTGAGTCATGTTGTTTAATTATGGCAAGAGTTTAAACATACTTCGATGATTTTCCTTGTATTTTTCCACTAATGCTTATAGAGTTTGCTGTGACTTTTTTTTTTACTGAGAGAAAAAATAACCAGATTTTATGACTGCTCTGATAAACACCTATTTTGATGAATAATTTTATCTATTTTCATCATTCTGAAAAACAAAACAAAACTTAGCTCTGTTAAAATAATTGTCACAGCAGAGTTACATCTCTAGAATTACATTTATATCTAGAATGAAGTATCTCTTCTTAGTTATGAAACATAGAAACAAACGTATAGGCCTGAGGGCAAAGTAAAAGCAAACAGGCGATTTTTATGAAATAAAAACATAATCAGCATATATAAACAAAAGTTCAAGCCCCTTGAAATCAGGAAGATGACAGTGTCAGATCGTTTGCTTATCTATGCTCAGTGATTATCTTATGTCAGACTCATGGCAGGCTCTCAGTGAAAACTTACCAATGAATGAATACATTTAATCATCAGAAGCAGCAGTATATTCAGCGCTAGTGAAGAAGAAGCTCCTCATTATATATTCAGTTGTGAAAATTAATGTGTGATACTAGGAACTGAGGACTTGACATAATTGGTGCAAAGGAAAACTGTCATATTGTGTAGTGACTTGTTTGGCACTTGTGCTGACACAAAACATCAGGGCTGAAAATAAGAATCTTTAAATCTCTTATCCAGCTATGGCCAAGAAAGGGAATGCACTTATTCTTTCAGAAGAAGTACTCTAGATAGGGAAGGAAAAATCATCAGACCAAAATAACTTGAAGAGCATATCTTTTGAGAACATGAAGTACTCCAAAGTGTGAGACAGTTGTTGAGTTGAAGGCTTGAGACACCTTCTTCCTCATTTCATATCTCGTGACCATCCTGCGACTCCATCAGAGAAAGTGTAAGTAATTTTAAGCCTAAATCCTAGCTCTGTTTTTATTTTCTCAAAAAAATTGAATCTCACATTTACACCCTTAGGCTTCTTATTCATCCATTAGCCTAATCCTTCAGGTCTCAAAGGCCTACCTGACACCCAGTTGAAAGTGAACTCCCGCAATGTTTCATATAACATTACTTTAACAGCGTGCATCACTCTAAAATCATTTTGCTTATCTATTTTATTCCCCTGCCCTCTCCCCAGCTAACTTGAATGAATGTTCTATGATGGTAGAAACATGACCTGCTTTTTTTCCCCCTTGCTTCCTCTGGTACTTGGAACATACTAAATATAATAAGAACTCAATAAATATTTTATTCTACATGTTTTGATTCAGTGAATATCTTTAACTTGATGTCCTAAATTGACATTCTTACTAAAATCTCTATTCAAAACTCAGTTTGTAAGTTAAAAAAAAAAATAAAACTTCCATTAGTGACAAAACATTAGTATTTGTGTTTTCACATTGTTGATTTGAATGCAATAGTTGACGTAGGTAGAACATAGAAAACAAAATTACTGTAGGTGAATTTGTGTACTTAAATTTCTGTAATTACATATCCAAAAATCACACAGTGATCACCAATGATGTTGTCAAGCTCTGCCAAATAAGTTATCCTTATTCTTTGACATATGACCTCTTTATAAGGAAGTTCACTTGGACAATCAATTGTCTGAAAAATATTAAGGTTGATAAATAATATTAAGCAAACACTGTTGGATTTGTGAATAGTCAATAGTTTTCAGTGTTGTTATCTGTGGTTTTTGTGGTTACCAGTGGTAGTTAGGGTGGCCACAGGAAGGAGGAAGGAGAGAAAACAAATGAGCGTTGTGATGTGGAGTGCAAACAGTACTCTCCACCCCTATTAATAATCAAAAGCTCTACAGCCCAGGAAGAAATGCCTTTTCTTGGGAAATAATTTTAGTTAAACAGATATGTAATGGGTACTTGCTGTGTATCCAGTTCTGCAGAATGTAAGGTTGAAAAATTTGTAGTCCTTTCCCTAACTAACTCTTAATAAAAATAGTAAATTAGAGAGAAAATGAAGCCCTGGCACTGAGAGGAAGGAAGTGTTGATTTAGAGTACAGATTTATGTAATTATGACACTAGATTGTGCATTTTATTATTGAAGAGAGATTTTTCTTGCTACTACAAGTGCCTAGAGGACTATATAGTATAACAATTTTAAAAAAGTATGTGGCTTGCTTGAGGCTTCATTAAAAGGAAAGAATAATAAAAAGTTTCATAGTGGGTCAGAGTATGTGATATATATATATATATATATATATATATATATATATATATATATATATACATACATACATACATATACATACATATACATACATATATACACACACATTCAAATTGGTCTTCTCATTCTAAGCACAGTTTGCAGAGATATAGTGAAATGCATGCACAAAAGAAAGACAGGCTGGTGTACATCACCACTATTCTTCTACACAGCAAAGAAAACAATCAACTGAGTGAAGAGACAACCTACAAGATGACAAGGAATATTTGCACACTGTATATCAGATAAGGGAATTTACATCCAAAATATATAAGGAACCCAAACTGAATAGCAAGAAAGTAAATAATGTGCTTTAAAATTTGGCAAAGGATATAAACATACATTTTTTAAAAGAAGACATACAAATGGCTGATAAGTCTATGAAAAAAAGTTCAAAATCATTAATCATCAAGCAAATGAAAAATAAAACCACAATGAGATAGCACATCTACTAGAATGGTCATTATTTTAAAAATAAATAAATAAAGAGGATATGAAAAAAGTAGACAATTTGCACACCGTTAGTGGAAATGTAAACTAGTGCAACCAATCTGTAAAGCAAAATGATGGTTCTTCATAAAACTGATACAATATCGTAGTATAGCATATAGTCCAGCAATCCCACTACTGAAGAAACATCCAAAGGAAATAAAACCAATATGTTAAAGAGTTATCTGTACTCCCATATCCACTGCAGAACTACTCACAAACACTGCATATACATACATATACACTCCAAGATACTATGTATCCGTCAAAAAGAAGAAAATCTTGTTCTTTGTGACAACATGGGTGAACCTAGAGGGCATTATATTAAGGCAAAGAAACAAGGCATATAAATACAAATATCATATGATTTCACTTACATATGGATTCTAAAAAAGTTGAACTCATAGAAGTGGAGAGTAGAATGGAGGTTACTAGGGGAAGGGGGTAGGTGGTGATGTTGGGAAGACGTTGGTCAGAAAGTACAAAACTTTCAGTAGATAGGATAAAAAAGTTCAGGAGGTCTATTGTACAACATGGTGACTATAGGTAATAACAATATATTGTGTTCTTAAAAAATGTTGAGTAGATTTTTAGCCAGAAAAAAAAGAAGTTCATGTGAGATAATACATATAATTATCTTAATTTAACCAGTCTGCAATAAATACAAAATACAATAAATACAAAAAATATTATGTTAACCACAATAAATATATACTATTTTTGTTATTTATTTACTTATTGCAATGTTTGTATTTGAGCCCAAGGTCTCTTGCATGCTAGGCGACTGACTACTTTATTACTGAGCCACTCCCTCAGCTCTATTTTACATTATTAATCATTAAATTTTTATTAAAATTTAAAATATAATTCAGTAAGAAAGATTTTCATTAAAAGATAGAAACAGAAAAATTTAAAAAAAAACACAGGAGTAGGTGATCATTTGACCCCAAAGTGAGGTAAAGACTAAGATGGTAGAAAGAAGTCCTTTATTTACCAAGACAAGAATCAGTAATTGATTAAAGGAGGAAATCATTTAAAAAAGAATATATACTTACTCCATAAACAGTCTAATTTCACTTACCTACATGTGTATATTTTTAATCACTTTATAGGCTTAGAGTCCCAAAGCCTTCTCTGTGAGTTCAGGTCTATCTCTTCGTATTTCTTGCTATATATATGCAATTCAATATATGATTTATAGTTTTGTTTTTTTGAGTAATGCAATAACTTAAACCTCTTATAGTCTAAATTAGTAAAGAAATTTTCATTTTTAAAAAAAGTATTTTAATCCTATCCTGGATATTCATACATAGTTTAAGTGTAAGATTTTAATGTGTCTTTGCCAAGCGTTTGTAAAACATTGAAGTTAATTTTTGTTAAAAAAACACCTTTTTTGCTAAATGCTATTTCACTTTATCAATTTACATAATAATTATATTATGTGCTTGAAAACATGAAATATAAAGAAGCAGAGAAACAGCAAACTGTTGGAGCACAGTAGGCAGGAGGCTATTAAACATAATATTCCAAATGCCATCAGAGTTATCAGTATGTTTTAAGAAAAAATGAGAATTATTGGCTAATGTAGTGAGTTTTTAAATAGAAATTAATTAAAAGAGCTTTTAACTTCCTGATGGCTGTCCAATTACAGGGCCCTTGTGACCCCCTTCCTTTTATTATAGCCTTGGACTCAAAAAATTACCCAAACTCCTTAAAATACCTTTTCTTAGTTACTTATTAGAACTCAAGTAATATCTCTCAATTGTATTCTAAGAAAGACATTGATGAGCCCTGGCCTAGGTCTAGAGTTAAATTAGCATAGACATTGTGTTAGTCAGCTTTTCATCTCTGTGACCAAAATAGCTGACAAGAATAACTTAGAGGAAGAAGTTTATTTTGAGCTCAAGGTTTCAGAGATTCAGTCCATTGTCAGCTGACTCCATAGCTTTGAACCTGAAATGAGGCAGAATACCATGGGAGAAGGACATGGGGGAGGACAGCTATTCATCTCATGGTAGTCAGGAAGCAGAGAGAGAGGAAGAGGGGAGGAGCTAGGGGGACAAGATATGACCCCCACACAGTACACCTCCAGTGGCCCATTTCCTACAGCCATGGCCCCATTTTTAGCCCATCAAATGAATCGATCCACTAAGTTATAGCTTTTGTAATCTAATCATCTTGCTTCCTGCATTAATCCACGAGCTTCTAGGGGACAACTCATATCTAATCATAAAAGAAATACTCTAATATTTTTCTATTCAAAATACTTAATATTAACATAAATACTTTTATTTATATCTGAGTATTTATTCTATCATTTAAAAGGTGGTTTACATTTTATATAACACTCAGGATTGATAGAATATATTATCCAAAAGAATGGGATTTTTTTTTCTGAGTATGCATCAAAACAATTTCCAAGGCAAACTAAACAATTTTGACAGTCAACTTAATAAATGGTGTAAGAAAAAATTACGCTATTGGAATTGAACATGTTTTGTTTCCTCAAACAGGTTGTTAACCTCAGAGTTGGTACTTTGTGTTTACATAAATTGATTTACTGTATCCTTTCACAAAGAACTTCAATTTTCTTCTTTGCCGCTGGCCCTTGTTTTGCATCCTGGGGAGGTTCTTGTTCTGTGTCTGAACTCAGAAGATACATCTAGATGTACAGATTGCTTTTTGTTTCTCTTTCAAGAAATGTTTATTTTTAAATATTTTCATTCAAAATGATTAAAAGCAAGTGATCTACTCATGACACTGATGTCAATCACCTTTATTTTTATGACCCACTAAAGCATACCTGCATCCCTTATAATACCAAAGAACAGAATCTAACAATCATTATAATAGATTGAAGAATCTACTTCAGTGTTTTTGCTTCTTATCCAACTACCTAGAAAATAAATTTCCTTTCCTGCATACATTCTACTTTTATTGGAGTTAAGCAAATGATTGTGACTTTTTCAAGTCCTGTGTGCTTGTCTTACTGTTACTCCAGGAATGAGATCTTTTCATTTCTGAAATATACAAGAATCATATTAGAGATGATGTGCAGAAAAAAGAGATGCTTCACTAAATAATTAAGAGGAAATTTTGAATCAACATTTGTAAATGAATAACAAAATAGATACTTCAATTTTATTAAGCTTCTAGAGCCTATCTATCAGGCTATAGACAGCATTAACATCATACAATAGTCTCTGGATTTTCTAGTATTTTCCCACAATAATTTCTTGATAAAGAGAATTGGGTAAAAAATACATCCTTTAAAGACTATAAAAAATTCTAATATTACTAAATATTTTCAAAATGAAAATATACATGCTTTATGAATAAATGTAACTAACAACTTCTTTCTCATTATTATTTCATGAACTTGTGTGGATTTTTAAATGGTGTGGATTTTCACCAGCTGGTGGAAATTGTTATTTATGAAACCACCTCAAAACAGACTATCACTTTATATAGGATTTTCTTCCTATTAATAAATCAAAAAAGAGGTCTCTCAGTAGTCTTATCCAGTTTCTGCTCTTGAAAGTTATACAGAAAAATAAACCTATAATATTGCAGCTAGAAGAAGTTAAGATTTTTGGCCATATTCTCATGAACATTTTCTTTCCCAAGAACATCCCAAATGTTCTTTCAACCATTCATATCTGATGTGGTTTTCAGATTCATCACAGTTGTAAGACAACTCAATTCTAGTCTTTTTATTATCACTATTGAAATATAAAGTTCAGAATTTAATTAAACATCGGAATTGGAATATCTGAGCATAATGCAATAAATATTTCTGTCAGGACAGTACCTAAATGAAGTGTTATTGCTAATTGCTATTATGTCAGTACTAAAGCTGACTTCAACAATAAGGCCAATTCTTCCATAATTTTCTGTTATTAATTCTTAATGAAAGGTAAAAGCAGCAAAGATAATTCTTCATTGTTTGACATGTTCATAGTTTTACAGATAGTAGCAGTTTTCACATTTTATAATATTTCTTTCAAAATATCTCTGTTGTGACTTTGGTTTGTTTATTTTTTTATAGTTTGTCCCCCAAAGGTTCATATGTTGGTGGTGTTGCTGGTGGTGGGAATTTTGAGAGGTGGGCATAATGGAAGGTAATTCGATTATGGAGACTCAGTTGTTAAAAATGGATTACTGCTGTCTCGAGGGAATGAATCAGGTCTCAGTAGTTCTCAGGAGAATGTGTTGTTATAAAGCAAGTTCAGCTGTTTTGGCTGGCTCTCTTGTACAGTTTCCCCTCCAGAATGCAGGTGGGTCCTTCCTGTTTCTCCACCATGTTGTGCCTCAATCAGAGGCGTTCACCAGACTGAAAATGCCCGCAGTTTGGATCCTCTAGTCACCAGAATCGTGAGCCAAAGAATCCCCATTACTCAACACATTAACCAATCTTGGGCGATTCATTATGGCAATAGACAACAGACAAAAACAGAGTCTGGATAGTCTTAATGTTTTATAAACTATGATGAGTGATTTTAATCACTGGTTACTAGTTTAACTAAAGATTTATCAATTTTATTTATCCCTTCCAAAAATTTGAGCTTTGATTACTTTTGTTTTTTTTTTTTCCAGTGTGTATTTCACTTATTTCTGCTGTCATTCTTGTTATTTGTTTTCTTCTGTCAAATTTTAGTTTAGTTTATTCTTTTTCTATTTCCTGAAGGTGCAATATTAAGCTTTTTATTTGTGATATCTCATTTTTGATGTAGGTATTTATTGATATCCATTTTTTTAGAACAGTTTATTTTGTGTCCCATGAGTTTGGATATGTTGTGTTTCCATTTTCATTTGTATTTAAATATTTTTAGTTTCCTTTTTTCATTCTTTATTGATCCATTGATTTTTCAGAAACATATTTTTTAATTTCTGTTTATTTTTAAGTTTTCTGAAATTTCTTCTATTACTGCATTCTAATTTCATATGGTTTTGGTCAGAAAAGATACATGATCTAATTTTAATCTTCTTGGATTTGTTAAGACTTGTCTTACATGTAGCATAAGGTACAATCTGGCCCAGAGTACATTCTGGGTGTTGTTAAGAAGAATGTTTATTCTGTTCCTCTAGGGTGAAAGGTTCTATATATGTCTGTTAGGTTCATTTGTTTTAAAGTATTTTTAAAGCTCTTATTAATCTTTTTTTTCTGGATGATCTGTTCAATATTTAAAGTGGTATATTTAAGCATCCTGCTATTATTATATTGCAATCTATCCCTTTGGATCTAATAATATTTGTGTTATGTTTTTAGTTTCTCTAATGCTGGGAGAACATATATTTATAATTGTTATGTCTTCTTGATGAAAAAAAAATACCCTTTATCTTTACATAATGTCCTTCCTTGTCTCTTTGTTCAGTTTTTTTTTTTTACTTAATATCTATCTTGCATGATATAAGTATGCTATCCCTGCAAAGCTAGACATCTCAGGAAGAAACTAAGGCAATCCTTCAGGCTTCCTAAAAGTAAGACCTTGAGGCTTTACCTCAGCACCATCGAATTTTTCTCGATGTCTTTCACAAAGCAGAGGTTGGAGATTTAACCTTGCAGATGAACTTCTGACAGAGGTGTCTGGATATCTGAGGGGGTCTTTCAGCCTCCCTTGTTTGAGCAACACCTCCCGTGATTCCCACCTCATTTCCAGGTTTCATGGAAACAGCGATTGGAAGTTGCTGCACCATGGGAAAATCCTCATATTAAAGACTCTCAGAGACCTGATCTCAGAGCTAAACTTTCCAGAGATATGGTCTGCCTTCCTGGAACACCAAAGACAAATAAAGTTATGTTCATCTCTGTTTACTGAAGCTACACTATGAATTAGCTTCCTGGCTTAGGGAAAGTACTTAACCTGAGGCTCCTATGGCTTCTATTACATGAGTATTTAATAGCACTAAGCTAATATGGTTGTCCTGAAGTGTAGAATGTGCATGTAAATGGCTTTGAATAGTTTCAGAGTTAAGGATTTGGCCAAGTGGTATGCAGCAGTTGCCCATATGAGCTTGCTGAATTCTTTTGTCCTTTTCCCCTACCTGCCTGAGAGCTCAAGTTCTCTGCAAGTGTCACAACTGCAAAGGGGCCATGTCAACAGATGACAATTTGCTGTTTATTTATTTGATATGTGTTACAGAGACACTAAGAGTTTTCAGCAGCCCAGATCTGTTCGTTTCCAGTTTGAATGCTCTCATAATACAGGGAAATTTTAATGGCCTGTTATCTTTGTCCCTTTCTAGGAGGCAGGAGGAATTTGCAGGGCTAGTGCTGCCTTTGGTAAAGAGGCAATCAGGTAGTCCTCATCCATGTCAGTCTGGCTAGGGGGATGCTAGACTGTTGTTGGTGGCATAGTCTCCTTGCCCTTGTTATGTGTTCAAGCATGATTCTGAGTTGATTCTGCTCTCTTGACCCACCAAAGTCATGGCATAATGTCGTCGTCTCATCATTGTCCTCCTCCTCTTCTCCTCCTCCTTCTTCCTTCTTCCTTCTTCCTCTTCCTCTTCATTGTCTTCCCCTTCTCTTCCTCCTTCTTCTTTTTTGTTGTACCAGGGATTGAACTCAGGGGCACTCAACCACTGAGCCACATCCCCAGCCCTATTTTGTATTTTATTTAGAGACAGGGTCTCACTGAGTTGCTTAGCGCCTCACCATTGCTGAGGCTGGCTTTGAACTCTCGATCCGCCTGTCTCACCCTCCAGAGCCACTAGGATTGTAGGTTTGTGCTACCACACCCAGCTTGTTTTCTTCTTATTATCGATATTGTAGAATTTTTCTCAGTTAATGTTTAGCAGTATCATTATAGCCCAGCTGTTAGACACCCGTTTTCAAAACCCAGAGTCTTTTTCTCTTCTTCTTTCTTCTTTCTCTTCTTAATTTTAACTTTACACTTATTCCAGTGTCTTTCATTTTCCATCCAATACTTTTCATTGATTTCCTTGAGGCACTGACATAGTTGTAGTTAATATGTCTTCCATGTTAGTGGGTTGCTAGCACTTTTTGATATAACCAATAGAAAAACATGAATGAAGAGTTCTTGTTCTCATATGTTGTTTATGTGCTTGTCTAGTTTATTTTTCTCTAAGAAGTTTCTCGATTGTTCATCTTGAGTCATTGTCTCTTTCTCTTTCTCTGTAATGTGACTCCGCTGTTTTTTCATATAGTTAGAATTCTTGATCTAGGCATTCTCCTTTCATGCATAACAACATGTAATTTTATTGTATTTAATATGCTCATTTTCTGATACTGGGCCTAATCTAAATGATATACCCATGCAAAAATAGTCACATCCTGAGTTGTTGTTATGTCTTGATTAAAAATTACTGGTTTTTGTTTTTGTCAATATGAAAAACAAAAAGCATGAATATGCACAGATAGGATTTCATTTCAGCTTAATATAGACTACATTCTCAAGTATGCTTAATTATTCTTATAATTTAGGTAATTTAGATTTAAATGTGGTTTTGATTAAATGATTTCATCAGCAAATATTCTCCGTGGTAAATGAGAATTTAAACAAGCTCCATATCTTAGTCATCTTAAAGAGCATTAGAGTTGATAACTGAAATATCATATATGAATATTGATTGGGTAAATCTAATATAATAAAAAATTGTGTCATTTCATCTTGTTTTTTGGGAAGCAATCTTAAACACAACCAACTGATAAAATAAGTTCAATTATACAACTTCATTAGAATAAAATATAAGAAATAGTACCAGTGTCTAGTTTGCCAATTATAATTCATTTCTCCTCTGCATAATGTGAGACACTATAGCAACTACTGGGAAATGTTTTTGAACTTCATCAGCAACAAACACTACTGTAAATATGTCCCTTGCTCACATGGAGTTGTCACACTATAGCAAATCTAATACTCACATATATTTTCACCAAATATAAATTCTAAATCATTTTCTCAGAAAAAAATGCTTTAAACTGCAGGAAAGATTTTTCTACTGCTTAAACATTTAGATAATGTACTGTTTTGTACAACCAGATGATTAGTGTTGTAAATTTTAGAAGCTGTACATATTACTAAATTGAAGGACAGAACAGTTGGGCAGTTTCCTGGAACATTAATCTAAGAAGCAGTAATAAATGTATAAGGAAAAGGGTGAAAAATATTTTTCAAAACTTTATTCAAGGAAGATGCTTTAAACAATGAACGAGAGGACTGTGAGGGGAACAGAATTAAGGAATAAATTACAGATGGCTGCTATACTGTCTTCTAACAACATTACATCCAGTTAATTGCAGGCATTTTTTCTTCTTATTGGTAAATTGTAGCTGGGGCAGTGTAACTAGCAATTCTTCTCAGCCCTTTCTGCAAGTACTGAACTTGTTTACCAAACAAGTGTTAAAAATATTTAAAGAATGTTCTTTAAAAGAGTTACCATATTATTATTCTTTCAAGTAATTTTCTCACAATTTGCATTAATGTGTATGGAGAATAAAATAATTCAGAATTTCTCAGATAACAGAATAATTTACAGTGACATTAAATTTATAATATTGTCTTAAAATTATTTAGTGAAACTTGATAAAACACAGTAAGGTAGACTTTATTCAGGACAATCTTGATAGATACTGGAACCACTGCAATGGGATATTGCGATAGGGGAGAGAGCTCAACTCTGAATATAGCATGGCTGGGGACCAGTGAATGAAAAATTATCAGGTTCAGGAGTAATGTGGGATATGACTAGACCAATCTAACAGGGTTCTTAATGAAGACAAGCCAAGGTGATCTGACAAAGCCTAGGGGGGTGATGGAGATGATGGTCAAAGATGATCAGTTATCATGGCTGGAGGGTCCTTACTGAATTAACTTACCAGGATTCCTGCTACAACTGCACTTAATAAATAATCACACAGATAGGCATGGAGGAAGCTTCAATATGTGCAGCAAAGAACCTTTGGTAATATGCACCTGCTTATAGATTTGGGGATTAGATTCTTTTTAACTGTTCATAGCTATTACTTAAAGCTACACAAAACTTTATGTTTTAAAATTTTTCCATAGTTTTCCATAGTTTAATAGATCTTTTCTCCCATATCACATATTTTTGTCTATTTTTCACTTAAGGCCTTATTTTTTTTGAGCAAATTGGATTCACAGAAAACTTGAACAGAAAGGCAATTTCCATATACCCTTCTTCCGCCCCCATGCACCACATACACAGCCTCCCCGCTAACTTTCCACACAAACCAGTTTTATGCCAACCTAGCATGAATTTTTTCTTCACTTTTGAAATGATTATCACCAAAGTATTTCTAGAAATGCTTTTATATTTTTGTTTGGTGAGTAACTTACTTTGGATCAGATAAAAGTTCATTTATTGATTATTGCTTCACTTCTATTCTGACTGATCTATTTTACTTTCATATACACATGTCCCTACATACATTTATATATCACTGTATATATGTATATACATATATGTATGTGTGTGTATATCTGTCATCTAACTCCTAACTTCTCAATTAAAGTTAAGTTTTGAAATACGCTAATACTAATCTAGCTTTCTTTTGAATTCAATGTGTGTCCAAGTACATGTGCATACACTGTAACTGCATGGATTATTTCTGTGATACCTTTGCATCAGAAAAAAGCCCTCTACATTTGAAATGTCAGATGCATTACATTTTTAAATGGTTTGTATTCATCCATTATATGAATGTGGCATTATGTATTTTTCCATATGATTAATATTTTTGTTTTTCTTATCATATTTTTTCTCTAATGGATAATAATATTTTATGTATCCTTCTATAACTTTCCTTGTACACATATAGAATTTCCCCAAGACATATGCCTATGAATAAAATCATTGGCTTTTATAGTAGTATGTTTCCTAGATAATAAAAATTGTTTACAAAATGGTTATATAAATTTATAAATCATATTAGAATATTTGTTTTTACAGATTACTCTATTTCCTACATTAGGTGTCGGATTTTATATTTTGTAATATTCTTTTGTATGTTTAGTGTGTTCACTTGTAATTTTAAAGAGAATTTTGCTAATTGTTAATGGGATTAAATATGATTCTATATATTTATTGGCCCTTTCTTCTTTTGTGAGGATTATGTTTAAATCTTTTGTCACTTTTTCTATTGAGTTGTTTGTAGTTTTCTTTTACATGACAATCATTTCTTATATGGTTGTACTGTTCCCTTTTTGCTTCATCAGTGAGAAGTTTGTGAACTTCCATTTTCTTTGGTATTTTTCCTCAATCAGCATTCGGTTTCAATTATTGTTTATACTGGATTTCTGTTTACAATTTCATTGATTTCTGCTCATATTTTTATAGTGTTTTTTCCTTCTTTTTATTTTTGAGTTTGTTTTGCCTGAAATGGGGACTTACATTATTTATTGGGGAATGTTATTCTTTTTGATATAGTCACATTATATTATTAATTTCCCTACAAATATTCATTTTTCTGTATCCACAAACTTTGATATTTTGTATTTTTATTTATTTTTAGTTTGAAATACTTTCTAATTTCCCTCAAGACTTGTTTAATAGAGCATTTAGAAGTGGAGGTTTGCATTTTATCTGTTATAGATTTTTGGTTTGTATATTTGTTTAATTTTCTAATATGTAGACAATGCAATTTGTATGATTTCAAAAAAATTAATTTATATTTTTATTTTAGATTTTTGTTATTATGTTATTTTATGACCTATGATGTGGTCTATTTTATGAATGTTCCGGTGCTTTTGAAAAATATTGTGTTCTGTTGCCCTTGGGAAGAGTACTCTATAAATGTCAGTTAGAGTCAATAGTTGATGAAATCAGTCAGTTCTTGTCTGATATTAATATAGCAACTCTAGCTTTTCTATAACTGTTTGTTATGGAGTATCTTATTCTTTTTGCTCTTAAAGTACTAATGTCATTATATGTAATTTCATACAGAGAACACAAAGATTCATGCTTTAGTATATTAAAAATATATTTTAGCCATTGTGTTTATTAATACTTACTGTAGCTATTAAAATGTTTGCATATAGGTCTACTATATTCTAAATTATTCTACATTTGTTCTATGTTTTTGTTCCGTTGTTTTCCTTCCCTGTATTCTATTGAGTTATTTATACATGCTTTAGTATTCAATAAATTTGTTGGATTCTTGATAGATTCTTTTTGTGCAGCTTTTTTTTCTTTGCGGATTCTTTAGGGATTATGATATATCTACTTCTATTACTATTTTATGAGTGGCCACAACAAAATATCATAAACTGGGTAGCATAAGCATCACAAATTTATTTTCTCAGTTTTGGAGACTTAATTTCTTCATCAGTGTATCAGCAGGTTTGGTTTCTCCTGAGGCATCTTGGCTTGCAGAGGGCCACCTTCTTGCTGTGTCCTCACATGGTCCTTCCTCTGTGTGCACACATGTCTGTGTCCTAAGCTCTTCTTTTTATAAGAACGCCAGCCACATTGGATTTGGTTTCATTAATAAAACTTCATTTGACCTAAAGTACTTCCTTAAAGGTCCTATTTCTAAATATACTCATTCTGAGATATTGAGGGTGAGAGATTTGAGGGGACACAATTCTGCTCATAATACTCATGTTTTAAAATCTATTTGGAATGTTTTACTACTTCCAGTAGAATATAAGATACAATCAAACGGGTTCCTTGTTCAGCTCCTCTGTTTCAATTGTCTTATATCTATATACTTAAAAATTGCCATTAGAGGCTGTTAAATTTTACTTTTAACTTTCAAATGTATATTAGAAATAAATTAAGAACATAGGAGGGCTGGGGATGTACTGTACTTGCCCAGCATATGCAAGACCCTGGGTTTAATCCAATGTACATGCCTCTCCACACCCTGCTCCCTAGCCACACACAATAAAAAAAGAAAGAAGGAGAGAAGGAGGACTCTTGATAGCACAACCAATAGGCCTTTTATACTCTTTTATAATCTTTGGGACACTGTTCATTGTTTTCCCATTCCCCCTCCTCTCACATTTCTTTTTCTAAGATTGGGTCATATCTTTTGATTTACCTTCAAGTTCACTGTTCTTATTGAGCAAAACCTGTACTTCCATTTTTTATTTTAATTTTTTTTTCAGTTGCAAAATTTTCTTTTGTCTTCTATTTTTTTTTTATCTGAGAATATATTTCCATTCATTTTAAGGCTATTATCTTTTGATTGCTGGAGCACTTTTATAATATCTGCTTTATGTCTTTATCAGACAATTTCAACATCTGTGCATCTTAGTGCATCATCTGTTGGTTGGCTGCCTTTTTGAATGTAAATTTTTTATATGTTGATTAATTTTTATTGTTTCCAGAATACTTTAGATTTTATGTTGAGATTCTGGATTTTGACTAAATTCCATCAAGTATGTTGACTTTTATTTATGTATTTATTTATTTTAAAATTAACACACAAACAACCTGGTTGGGTTCTGACCTTAATTCCAACGTGCCTTCTATGGGCTATGATTGCAATGTCAATTCAGTTGAGAGAATTAGTAGTCCTAATAGGTTTTGTCCTCCATGAGGACTACTCAGTAACCAATCTTGGATTGATCTATATATTAATCAGGTCTATGCATGTGACTTTCACTTTCAGTGGTAAACCCAGGAATTTCCCCAAGTCTTTGTGATATTACTAATGTTTTCCACTTTTCTGCAGTTTCCTCTCTTTATTCTTTCAAATATAGAGCTGAGGATCTGTTTTCTTTATTGTGTTCTGATTTACCTGTGACTATGCCTATGTCTAAGAACAAAAGGCATGAGGATATTAAAATAAAAACATTGAACTCACCACAAGTTCAGTGGGACTTTGAAGAGCTCCTTCCAAATCCCCTGTTATTATTTTTCAGTCTTCACATAACTACTCTACCCATTTTTCCCAGGTTTTATTGCTGTGTTCATCAGTAATAAAATTTAAATTTGATTGGACTGGAATTTAATTGCATTAGGTTAAGAGACTTGGTCTGTATGTTACCATTTTGTTGTTGTTGTTGTTAAAAGCTATTGAGATTTGCTTTACAACTGGAATGTAACCAATTTGGCAGAAGATGCACAAGAGATTTTCAAAAAGTTGTCATCTCAAATATGAGTGTGCATTAATCTTTGTATTTTCTATAAGTCAAGATTTTATTTGTGTAATTTAATTATTCTGCGTGTTGTTTGATATAGTAAAATGTTGAGTTTTCTTATTTTCATGTGGACTTTTCACATTCTTCCTAAATTGTAGCACAAAGGGACAGAGGTGGAGACAGAAACATGGGCATAAGATTTTAATTTTTTCTTACTGATAAGTTGAGTAGTTTATAATTATATTGAATATTTCTATCCCTAAAACTACTTTCTGTGTTAATTCCTATTTTGTGTGATTTTTCCCCCAAAATTTATGGTTAGAAATTTCTTGGAATATTGCTTTCTGTACCTTTACAATTGCAATTTTGGAGCTTCTATCTTGGCAGATTCCTGGAGGCACTACAGAAAAAGGAGGTCAGGGATCCGGCAGTGATATTATTGGGGGAAAATGGTCCAAGATGTTTTTTCAATGTGAGGACCTGACTGAGATTGGACGGTATTTGTGATATCAAAGTTGGGGTGAGTGCACAGAACAATGTGAGGGTTTGAAGTGGGTATTTATGAGTAAAGAGACATTTACTAAGTCCAGTTCAGCAACTGATTTTTCTGAGAACAGTATCTTTTTGAGTACAAGTTGCATAATTTGTTTTGATGAATGATTTTCTTGAAGTTCCTGAGAAAAATATAAAGCTATCTGCAATTGCATCATATTGGGCAAAATTTTCTGCTTTTCTAGGATGTAGAATAGTAACGTCATGTAAGCTAAATATTTGCAGATGGTTTTAGTTTTCCTGTTTGCTGTTCTGAGTAATTTTTAAGGTCCTGGGTTTTTTTTTTCCTAAATTGAGAGCATATCCTTTTAGAATTATATTCATCACTGATATATTTCGATTTACATCCACCATAGTTTTGCTTTTTGTGGATTTTCTATTTGGCCTTTTTGTATAAATTATGTATTTTTCATGCTTTTCCTATCAACCATGTCTTTGGTTGTTGTTGATTGAATCAATACCTCTATTTCTCTAAGTCTTTAAATTTACCCTGAGCCTGGCATTTAACTTCCAAGGTCAGACCTTCTCCGTGTTTGCATCAGGTCTGCCTATGTTTTTCCACAGGTTTAATTAATTTCATTACTATTTAGAATTACTATGATGTGACTCCTGAGGATGGAAGAGATATCTAATATTGTCTATTAATATTTTTTTTATTTTTGAATTTAGTTGATTGTTTTTGATACTAAAATCTCATTTTGCTGGCTACTGAATGTTATGTGGTAGATCTGTAGTTAAATCTCTAAAGCTAACATATGTAACTCTGAAATAGCTCCATAGAATATTCAAAATGAATATTTCCTCATAAAAATGTATATTGAGGTATGTAGGTTTGATTCTCAGACTAAAAGCATCTGTATCCACAGATATCATGAAATTATTTTCATTTCTAAAGAAAGCAAATCTACTTGGATTGTTTTAAATTTGTGGCACTATTTGAGTGGGATATTATGCTTTATTATTTGAGGGATTTATGTTTCCATGCAATATCAGAAGTCCAGAAGTTGAATTTGGGTTTTGGTAATATTTATCATTGAGTGCACTGTTTTAGCACAGAAGAAGAAGGAGGAGAAGAAGAAGGGGAAGGCAAATAGGGAGAAGAAGAAGAGGAAGAGGAGGAGGAGGAGGAAGGAAAAAGAGGAAGAAGAAGGGGGAGAAGAAAGGAAGGGGAGGAGGAGGAGGAGGGGAGGAAGAGAGGTTAATACATTAACTGGTACAATTAATGATGCTAATTTAAGATTGACACTGTAAGATATTGCAATTTTTGTTGTTGTTGTTGTTTTCTTACGTAGAAACATACTACAGGGAGGTACAAGTGAAAATCTCAACATTTCTTCAAACTTTTTTTGCCCTATTATTCTAGTTTTTCACATTACCTACTCCTGTCACTTTACCCACTGCTTGTTCTCTATTTCTCAGTTCACGCATACACACATATATATGTATGTACACTAAAATATATATTTTTATTTTCTGCCCTTCCCTTATCTATGCATAAAAATGAACAGACTTTGGGAACATATACCCAGTATTGTATGGGGCTGCACAAAACTGAGTTGCCAAGGTCAGCCCAGGGGATTTGAGCATTCCAACAATAATATTCCTGCCACATGCATATGCCATATGTAGATATGAGTAGGTCCAGTAGGTTAATCATCCTCTGGTGATGGCTTCCACTGCATCTTCTACTGTCTCCTTTAGAAATTAAAGTTTTCTCCAGTTGACTCATATGAACTCTACCCTTATCCTCAGTCCTTGCGTATTCAGTCAAGGAGTTTGGGAGTTGCCTTGGGATTCTGATCACTTAGTTTCTAAATACTTTCAATTACACAGCAACTGAGCTGCTCTCACCTTTCCTGTATTGGTAGGACTCACTATATACTTAGTAGTTTGTTCTTTGTACCATTGATTATTTTTACAGGTAATGCCAAATATGTTTTGTCTTTTTGATTACTTTCATATGAACTTGAATGTGCAGATCCAATCTGTACCTTTAAAACCTATTTGAAATAAAATTTTACACTATTCATTGAATCACTGCATGCATACACCCACACATAAACATGCACACACACAAACACCATATATAAAAACAGCTGTATTGAAATACCATTGACACAACTCAGTGTATGTAAAGTGTGCAAAGACTTAATCTTTTGATGTATGTTTACATGATGAAATTAGCACCACAATTAAACTAGCACTCATTACCTTTACATAGTTACCATTGTGTATGTGTTAATTGCTTCATATATATTCCAGTAGAGAAGATGAAATGTAAAAGCATGAGCAGTTCAACAACATGGCTTGAAATTTATGGAAGTCTCTCCTTATCTATAATTATAAAGAGTTATTGATTGAAGGAGGTTTATGAAAGTTGATTCACATAGAGATAAGCAAAAATTCATAGAGCAGAGGGATAAAATAACATCTTCATCACAATTGCCACCTAATAATGAACCCCTATATCCTCATCCACAGTCTTTAAATATCTGTGGCTCACTGTGGGGAGCCATTCTCACATGTGACTGGGTGACTCCCGGTTGGGTCTGAGGCGCTCTGGCTGTGTCGGAGCTTTCCTGGCCCTCTCCTGATGAGAGAACCCGTCCATGTGGGGGTGTGACTGACCACTGACCCCGGGGGCCCAATCACTGACCCTGACCTTGGAGTGCGGCCCCCCTTCAACTTTCATTGGATGGAATTCTCCCCTGAATTTCTTGTTCTCCAATAAAAGGCTACTCCCTGGCATGCTCGCTCTCTCTCTCCTGCTATCCCTGAGTAATCCTTGCTGCCCTACTGGGCGGTTAGACATGGAAACCAGAGAGGGGAGCCGTCTCGGACCTGGTCATAGAAAAAGGTAACTGAGTCTGTGTGTTTATTTCGATCTCACTAGTTAACTTTTATGCCAAGAACCTCATTAATGAAACCATTGCGCTGGCCGCATGGTGGAATTGGCACCCACGAAAGGGGTATTCTATATTAGCTAGATTGAGTGGGAGTGCACTATAAAAATAAAGAAAGGAAGTGGTGACAATTTGGGTCACAAAAGTACCTGGAGATATTGAAGGAAAGAGACGTTAAATTAATTAAAATGGGAAATTCAACTTCTACGGATAAAGAAATGTATCTGACTATTTTAGACAGTATAATTAATCAGAAAGGAAAACAGATAAAGAAAGCTCAGTTATTACAATTCTTAAAGATTGTAGGTGAATATTGTTCTTGGTTTTGTGAACAAGAGTCTCCAAATTTACTTACTTGGGAGAAATTAGGAAGGAAGTTACAAAAAGTTTGTCTTTCTAATGAATTACCTGGAGACATAGATAATATTCAGAAAACTTGGACGGCTCTAGAAGTTTGTCTTTTTGAATATATGGGCCAGAGTTCCTGGCCCCCTGAAGACCTGCTAAAAGGCATTCAGAGAGCTATTAGATCTATTCAAATGGAAAATCCGCCTGAGGCTAAGTTAATTCCCTTTCCCTTAAGCTGTTTAAAAACAAAGGTGCTAGGGGCCAAACCAAAGGTTAAAAATGTGAACTTAAACTTGCAGGATCAGGCTAGCCCGCAGAGAGATTATAGAGAGCAACATCATAGAGGAGAAACCTCCGAAGTCTCAGAAAGTCCTCCGGAAGAGGTAGACGATCTTCCTGGAGAGGAAAATCTGGAAGTGATTCCTAGAGGGGCACAGAGTTCTTCTCCGCCGCGTGGCTTAGAAGCCCAATTTCAAAATGGCGACAGTGCAGAGTCTGACCATGACTCACAGTCAGAGGGAGAAGAATCAGACGTTGAAATTCAGGACTTACAGAGAAATTTTAACAGGCTGCGTTTAACACCGCCTGCCCAGGCTATTCGAATTTGGCCAGTACCTGCTAAAAGGACAAAATTTAACAGGTACGCTGGATTAACAATGACTTTTCTTACTCCGTTCCAGTGAGGTATTAAGAAGGCTCAAGAATCGGGGAAGATACTAGCGGTTTTCAACTTTTTCCAGTTTTTGAGCAAGTTAATGAGCAAGATCAGAAAGTTAGAGTTCATGCTGTAATCCCATTTAAAACCATTAAAGAACTAAAAAGTGCATGTGAGACGTATGGTCTGAATTCGTCTTTTGTACTGAGCCTGATAGAAAATATCTGCTCACAGCCCCTTCCTCCTAGCAATTGGATTTCTTTAGCCAGATCTTGTCTGAGACTGGGAGATTTCTTGCTCTGGCGAACTTATTGGACTGATTTTTGTACTGAACAGGCAGAACAAAATAGAAGACGAAATGTAGAAATGCCAGTAGAAATGTTTTTAGGAACAGGTGAATTTGCTGATTTAGAAAGACAGTTAAATTATGAATTTGTAGTATACAATCAAATAACTGATTGTGCGAAACGTGCCTGGAGGCAGATTGTCTCTAAAGACCAATCCAATTTAGTTCTTACCAAAATCAGGCAGGGTGCCAGTGAACCATCCTCAGATTTCCTAGCCCGATTGTACCAGGCTGCAAACAGGTCATTCGGAGAACCGGGGGCAAGTGAGTTTATTGTTAAACAATTGGCATTTGAAAACGCAAATAAGTATTGTCAAGACGTTCTTAGGCCGCACCGTAAAAAAGGGACAGTTTCTGAGTTTATCCGCTTATGTTCTGACATAGACTCTACCCATTCGCAGACAGTAGCCCTAGCTACGGCATTAAAAGAAACATTAAGACCACAAGATTTAGTACAAAAGCCCCGCAGGAAATGTTACCTTTGTGGGAAAAGTAATCATTTTTCGCGGGAGTGTCGCATGCGCAATTTTAAGTTCAGGGCTCCATCTAGTGGTGATAATAGATATTGCAGGACTCAATCCCACGTGGCGGATCAAGATGGCGCGGATGAGCCCGCCTTCTTGTCATCATTTCCGCCTGGCCAGAACACAAACTTCTGGTTGGCCCTCCCCTAGGCTGAGAATGAGGAAGTAGGTTATGGTCGCGCAATGTGACGTCATCGCGCCAACCATGGGGGCCGCCATCTTTAATTTTACTGGAGCGAAACAAACAGTTTCCATAAAAACCCTTAATGATTTTCAGAAGCTATTAGGAGATATTAATTGGCTGAGGCCATCCTTAAAACTAACTACTTCTGAGTTAAGTCCTTTATTTCAGATATTACAAGAAAATCCTTCTCCAACCTCTCCACGTCAACTAACCTTAGAGGCTAAAACAGCTTTAAGGAGAGTTGAACATGCAATTAAAAATGCACAGCTTACTAGAGTTGATCCTAAAGAAATAGTGTATTTATTAATATTTCCAACTGAGCATACCCCAACAGGAGCCATATGGCAAAGATTAGGAGTTATTGAGTGGATTTATTTAGCCCATTCCCCTCAAAAAACATTAATTCCTTTTCATGATTCTATAGCTCAATTAGTAATTAAGGGCAGAACTAGGATTTTACAATTAATTGGATCTGAACCTGATATCATAATCATTCCATTTTCTGTTCAACAGACTAATTGGCTTTTTCAAACTTCTAGCTCATGGCAGATAGCTTTTGCTGATTTTCCTGGCCAGATAGATAGCCATTATCCTCGTGATAAGATTATACAATTTGCTTCATTAACGTCACTTATTTTTCCAAAAATTGTACGTGCACGTCCTATAGATGAAGCTTTATCGGTGTTCACTGATGGATCTAGCTCAGGTAAAGCAGGTTTTTATAGTCGTGTTCACAAAGGGGTAATACAAACTTCTTATACTTCCGCCCAAAGAGCAGAGCTTCAAGCTCTGATTTGTGCCTTAAATTACTTTTCAAATGAGCCTATTAATATGTATTCTGACAGCTTATATGCAGTTGGAGTTACTAAAAATATTGAAACTTCAGTTATTGGGTATACTTCATCACAAGAGTTATTTGGATTATTTCATAATTTACAGAAGGCAGTGCTAATGTGAAAATATCCATGTTTCATAGGACACATATGAGCTCATACTAATCTTCCAGGACCTTTAGTTTCAGGTAATGACAAAATTGATAAATTAGTAGCTTTTTATCAACAAATGTCTTCGTATGACTGTGCACTAGCTTCCTATTCCTTGCATCATCAAAATGCTTCTAGCTTATGTAAAAAATTTAATATTACTAGAGAACAAGCTTATCAGATTGTAAGCCAATGCCCTAAGGGTGTTATTCACACTCCATCTCTGCCATCAGGGGTAAATCCCCGTGGATTAAAACCAAATCAAATATGGCAAATGGATATAACTCATATTCCTCAATTTGGTAAGCAATGTTATGTGCATGTCATAGTGGATACTTACTCTAGATTTATTTTTGCCACAGCACGTACTAAGGAAAATACTCAACACGTAATTTCTCATTGCCTAACAGCTTTTTCTGTTTTAGGGTGCCCTACGCAGATTAAAACAGATAATGCTCCAACTTATGTAAGCTCTTCTTTTCAATAATTTTGCCAAGAGTTTCAAATTAATCATAAAACAGGAATCCCTTATAACCCCCAAGGTCAAACTATTGTAGAACGAGCTCATTTATCTATTAAGCTTCAATTACAAAAATTAAAGGGGGGAAATAGGGTTATGACTCCCCAAAATAGCCTTAATCATGCTTTGTTTGTTTTAAATTTTTTAAACTGTGATGCAGAAGGTCACACTGCTGCTGAGAGGCAAATGTCTCCCTCAACAGGCCCTTTAGGCAGAGTTTTGTGGAAAGATTTACAGACCGGTCAGTGGAAAGACCCAGATCCAGTGATTATGTGGGGCAGAGGTCACGCTTATATTTTCCCAGAAGGTGCTTTTCGTCCTATTTGGGTGCCTGAACGTGCAATCAGACATGGAAGAGATAGAACCCAGATTCAAGCGACTGAGGATCGACCTGGAGGAGCCCCTATCCAAAAGAAGGAGATATCGGAAAAGGATGAAGAAAGACCAGATTGACCCAGCCGAAAGGCTGATTTCATGGGAAGATGTGAAGAAGCTAACAACCCAGGCTTCCCGAATACTTCGACTCCTAGGAAAGAACAGGACCCCAGTGATGATGGTAGCAACAGTAATTGCCCTGCTGGGCTGTCAGGTAAAGGGGGATCTAGTAGACACTTACTGGACATATTTCCCAGATTCACCCCTGGTACACCCAGCTGTGTGAACTGGAGAATCTATTCCAGTATTTACTAATGACTCATTCATGATGGGAGGATTTACAGATACTCATATTACTCCCAATCATGTGACTAGATTTAATTATTCTGGCTACAGTGCCCAATTACCTTTGTGTTGGTCCCACAATAAACATGTTGTCTATCTGAAAGTATCATTCGAAGAAAAGACAGCGATTGGTAGACCTAGACTGACAAATAATTCTATTTATGGGGACTTAAAACCTTATACTAGATCAGTAATTAAGATGGGACTTTCCCATAACAAGCCAGTCATTTCTGCAAAACCTCCACGGATACACCACTGTCCAAATAGTTCTACAATTGAGATTGGTACCTTTCCTAGATGGATGAATTGTGTAAATAATTTTCCTGTACAACATAAGGTGTCTAAAGATAGTGGGTATATTTTAGACTGGTCTCCAAAAATTGATAAGAGACAATTACGAAGAAATTCTGCTATGACACCTGCAGGATTTGTTAGTAATATTTTGACTTATAGTGAAGTTGGTGTTCAAAAGGATGTTTGGCATTTAATTGCTGCCTCAGAATTCTTACATTTTACAGACAAGCCTTTACCAAAATTTGTCGGCAAGAACTGTAAAGAGGGATCTTGCTATGGCTTACGAGCCTGTGTCCAATCTCCTTATGTTTTAATTATTGGAAATGTAAAAGTTAAATGGATAGACAGCAGATATATTGTTACTTGTAATAAATGTGACCTAACTAATTGTATTACTAGGTATAATGGAGGAAAA
This sequence comes from Callospermophilus lateralis, assembly GCF_048772815.1. Classification (NCBI taxonomy): domain Eukaryota; kingdom Metazoa; phylum Chordata; class Mammalia; order Rodentia; family Sciuridae; genus Callospermophilus; species Callospermophilus lateralis. Next base: position 125,251,414 of record NC_135308.1, on the reverse strand, counting down.
GGAGTGCTGATACTTCATCAGCCCTCTTTCGTTTTATTACCTGCAAATATTTCAGAGCCATGGTATGCTGATACTGGTTTACAAGTCTTACAGCAAATTCATGCCCAGCTAGCAAGACCTAAACGTGCTATTGGAGTTGTTATAATTGTTGGTGTTTTGGCGCTAGTCTCTTTTATTGCCTCAACTGTCTCTGCGTCTCTGACATTGTCTCAAAATATTCAGCATGCAAAATTTCTTAATAATTTAGCTCAAAATACTTCCAAGGCTCTGCGTATTCAATTAAATATTGATGAAAGGATTGAGACTAAGTTAAACGCCTTAGAGGCGACTGTTATAGACATAGGTAATGAACTTTCAGCCTTAAAATTTAAAGAAAGGCTTAAATGCCATGCTAATTATAAGTATGTGTGTGTTACAGCTGCCAAGTACAATGCTTCTCTCTGGGATTGGGAGAAGGTTAAAAACCATATGTTAGGTATTTGGCAAAATATTAATAATAGCTTGGATATTCTGGAACTTCATCACCATATCCAAGACATTCAAAATAATAGGAATGATTTTTCAGATCCTTCTTCCTTGGCTAACCAAATATTGAAGGAGTTGAACGGATTCAACCCTGGAAATATTCTAAACACTCAGCCTGGTACATTATTGGATTATTTTCTTTACTGTTAATTCTCTTTTGTGTTGTAATTATAGGATGGCGAGTCTTCAAAACAAGAATACAGAAACTCCAGAGAGTGAACCGCAGCTTCATTTTTAAGAAAAGAAAGGGGGGATATGTGGAGAGCCATTCTCACACGTGACTGGGTGACTCCCGGTTAGGGTCTGAGGCGCTCTGGCTGTGTCGGAGCTTTCCTGGCCCTCTCCTGATGAGAGAACCCATCCGTGTGGGGGTGTGACTGACCACTGACCCTGGGGGCCCAATCACTGACCCTGACCTTGGAGTGCGGCCCCCCTTCAACCTTCATTGGATGGAATTCTCCCCTGAATTTCTTGTTCCCCAATAAAAGGCTACTCCCTGGCGTGCTCACTCTCTCTCTCTTCTGCTAGCCCTGAGTAATCCTTGCTGCCCTACCGGGCGGTTAGACATAGAAACCAGAGAGGGGAGCCATCTCGGACCTGGTCATAGAAAAAGGTAACTGAGTCTGTGTGTTTATTTCGATCTCACTAGTTAACTTTTATGCCAAGAACCTCATTAATGAAACCAATGCGCTGGCTGCATGGTGGAAGCTCACCTCAGGTACCCAGACATGATCTAGGACCTCAGAGTTGTCTTTGTGACAAACGTCCCAAAGCATGAACTAAACACTATTGGGAATAAAGGTGCTCATAAACGTCTGAATATGTGTAAATGAGATCTGATTTTGAAAAATATATTTCAGAGATAAAGTTTCAACCTCTAATTTGTCCACTGGGATAAATACTTCATTAAGAGGCATGTTTAAGTATCTGGATGACACATAAGGAGAAAATGTCACAAATACTTTGAAATGTTTTACATGTATTTGGAATAACGGAAAAGAAATATTTTGATGTTTAACCAAAATCCCACCAGTTTTTGTCAAATTATTTGATGCTATATAGGTATAGACCAGGCAGATGGATTTATTCATGGTGTTTTAAAAAAACTGGTATGTATATTTTGTTTACCAAACAATAAAGCACAAAATAAATCTGTGATTTGTGGTGATTCTTTAGGGCAAGAAAGTATAACTGATACTCTATAAAATATGATACTCTGTGAAATATCATATTACTGCACAAATGAATACATATTTAACTTACCCACAAACTGGAAAATAAGTAGTTATTTAGGAAGTCTTATGTAAATGTAAAATTAAAGGGGTATGAGAGGTGGGTGGTGGCTTTCATTTGTATTACAGTCTGGCAAAATGTACTGAAACATGCTGGGATTTCATGTCTCTTGTCTATCTTGCCTAGTATTCTACTTTGTACCACCCCCCACAACTTCCTAGACCTCTCTCTCTCTCTTTTTTCTTTCTCCTGTCTTCTTATGGGCCTATTTTTTTTCTCCCCTGAAATTATATCAAAAATTCTGGTAGGCACTCTGAATCTAGACCTGTAAAGACCAAATCTGTTACCATTGTTACTGAGTGACACAGGAGGGGTTTGTCACTCAATCCAGCTTCAGTTTTCTAATTTCAAACATGCATTTCAATCTCAGCTATGTCATGAAAACAGAAGAGTCATGACACCTCCCTAAGAGCATTGAGAATTCACATGAAATGAATACTTATCTCCATGATTGGCACAAGGTTTTGATCAGAAAAGCAAAAGCTAATATTTGTAGTTGAATGAATTTAACATTTTATTCATCACAATCCATTAGAGGAAAACTCTGTCTTGAAATTCATTTTTCGATACATAATAGTCTGAATGAATGAGAATTAATGTTTTAAATACTTTTTTTGTGTGTGTGTGTGAATCTGACCTACAGTGATATGTGTTTCAGTAAAGCAAAAATGTTCTTTCCATGATTCCAATTTGATCAAGACGCTGTGATATTTCAAATTGATTTAAGGGTTCTCTTTTGAGACTAAAATTGAGACTTGAAAATTTACGAAGCCTTTTCAGTTTATGAATTCCTCAAAAAATTAAAAAATAAAATTTGTAAACTTTAACATGAGGACCAAGCTCCAATTACTTGCAAACCCACAACACAATGGAATTTTTAATTCCATTGTTATATTTCTGCCCATCCCTTCAGACCAAATCTATATATTTCAAATGTGATTTATCATTAAATTACCTGAAACCCTTTGAATAAATTCTGTTTTTGTGCAGTAAAGCCCCTCACTCCCCAGCAATGAAGATATTTTGGAAACTACTGGACCATAGGATCTCCAAGGCCTCCTCCAGTTCAGGATTTCTGGCAGTCTATTTTAAGGAATAAATGTTAATTTTAATGTCTCACATTTGTTTAAACTGAGTAAAATTTTATGGCAATTAAATAATCAAACTCCTTGCAATTTGAAAAAAAAATCTATGTGGTAGCAGGAATAGAAGCAAAATTCTCAATTTAGTTATGACTGATCACACATTCTGGTTCAGTAATCAAAGTAAAAACGTGGTGATTTTTTGTTTTGCCTTTTGATGTTGATCTATATGTCCTTGGAAATCTGATTACAACTATGGATAAACTTTCAGCTTTTTGAATACTTTTCACTTAACATGTAGAAAGTGAGGTATGTGTAAGACCAAGATGAAATTATCTAGTTTGTTTAATATTGTTTTCATTAAAATTTGACTTGACTTGCTTATCATATCCCAATCTGTCAAAATCATTTTAAGTGACTGGTAGAATTGATCTCATAAATATTTTAGCATACTTCGTTTTAGCTTTTTAGTAGTTTATATATCAAAATAAATTGCATTTCATTATATATAAATGTATGTGGCTGAAATTTAAATGAATATTGCCTCTCCATCTCCACTAGCTTTCACTCCTTTAGTTTAAAAAAAAAAAAAAAAGTAGGGGCTGGGGATGTGGCTCAAGCGGTAGCGTAGCGCGCTCGCCTGGCATGCGTTTGGCCAGGTTCGATCCTCAGCACCACATAAAAAGATGTTGTGTCCGCCAAAAACTAAAAAAGAAATATTAAAAAAATTTCTTCCTCTCTTTTTCTCTCTCTCTTAAAAAAAAAAAAAGCTACACATTCCATCCACTTTTGCAGCTAATAGAGATGTTTAATATTTTCACAAAGACTTCTAAATTGTTTGTTAATGCTTACTAAATAATATTTATGTCATAATCATCAACAATGCACAGAATTGAGTAGCTGAATTCAAAACAAGAGTAAAATTTATACTTTAAAACTTGAATTTAACTACTCCTGAATTCATGAGAGTAATCAAAAACCAATCTTTCCACTTTCCTTCTTGATATCTTCATAGAGCGGTTAAACAGCAGTATTTTCTCTTTTGCTAATGAAAGGACAGATGTTGCAATCATCATCATCAGAACTGAAATCCTATCCTCCATTGCTTAACCATTAGAGTAGGAATTCTGATTTCTATCCACATCAGTAAACAGTACATTATTTGTTCCTAGCACTGTTGTCCACTGAGATAAAACCATATTCCAATACATACCAATAACTTCACCAGATTCAAACAGTAGATGGTTCCATCAGCCCCTTCTCAACACAATAGCTTACTTATCTGTTGTTAATTGTTTCTTATCAAATACCAATTCACTTAACAAAAGTTTGATTTGATGTGTCCAATAATCTTAAATGATTGAATCAAGAATTATACCCCATAAGAAGCAGATTTGTTCATTGGAAGACTTGTCTTAAACCATTATTGCTCATAGAGAACCTAATAAGATTCAATCAGGGTGTTTTTTCCCCTTTCTGCACCAATAAACTAGGCTTGAATAATCAAACTTCTGGGTTTGAGGGATTTTCTTTCCTTTTTTTTGGGTTTCTGAATATTTATATGGAGAATTCTGCAGTTGATTTTTAATTTTTATTTTAAACCATAGTAATCTTTATTCTTCTGGATTATAACAGTTTATTTACTTTTTTATAGCAATAGGGATTGAGCCAGGAATGCTTTGCTACTGAGCTATACCCCCAGCCTTTTTGTATTTTATTTTGCAATAGGGTCTCATTAAGTTTCCGAAGTCCTCCAACTTACAATACTCCTGTCTCAATCTCCCCAGTAGCTCTAATTACAGGTATAAGCCACAGTACCTGGCATAATAATACTTTTAAATGGACTATTTATATGTCATTATCATATTAGAGAAAAGAATATTTCATATTTTTTTGTATTAGTTTAGACAATTTGAAGAACTATTTTAAGTCTACTCGGTTTGTGATTAATCTTTTTATATTATTAAGTAGTCATTATATAATTATAGATATGAATTATAGATGTTCGCACCTATTGGAGTAGTCAAAATATCCTTTAGCCTATTTCAATATCTCTAACAATTAGAGAAATGCAAACCAAATTACACTGAGAGTCATCTTACTCCAGTCAGAATGACAATTATTAAGAATACAAGTAACAACAAATGTTGGGGAGAATGTAGGGGAAAAGATTCACTTATACATTGTTGTGGGACTGTAAATTAGTGCAACCACTATGGAAAGCAGTATGGGATTCCTTAGAAAAGTTAGAGTCACCATTTGACACAGTTATCACACTCCTTGTTTATACCCAAAGGATTATTCTATAATTCATAATATGAAACATTTTTTTCATATATCTGCTGACTGTTCATATTTCTTTTTCTGTTAAGTGCCTGTTCAGTTCCTTAGCCCATTTATTGATAATGTTATTTCTTTTTTTTTTTGTGGGGGTCAATGTTTTGAGTTCTTTGTATATCCTGGAATTTAATGCTCTATCTGAAGTGCTGGTGGTAAAGATTTTTCTCAGTCAGTAGGCTTTCTGTTAACATTCTTAATTATTTCCTTTGTGTTGAAGATTTTTAGCTTGATGTCATCCTATTTATTGATTATTGATATTACTTCTTGTGCTTTAGGGATCTTATTCATAAAGTTAGTTCCTAAATCAACATAGTGGAGAGTGGACCCACTTTTTTTGTTCGTAGGAGCAGGTTTTCTATTCTAATGCCTAGATCCTTAAGTTGAATTTTATATAGGGTGAGATAAAAGTTAAAATTCATTCTACTACATAAGGATTTCCAGTTTTCCCAGCACCATTTGTTGAAGAGGCTGTCCATACTGCCAAAAGCTCTATAGAGATTTAATGCAATTCCAATAAAAATCTCAATGACATTCCTCATAGAAATAGAAAAAGCAGTTATGAAATTCATCTGGAAAAATAAGAGACCCAGAATAACTAAAGCAATGCTTAGCAAGAAGAGTGAAGCAGTTTGCATCACTATATAAGATATTAAATTATACTATGGAGCAATAGTTAAAAAAACATGGCATAGCATTGCCACCAAAATAGACTTATAGACCAAAGGTATAGAATAGAGGACACAGAAACAACCATATATAAATACAGTTATCTCATACTAGAGAAAGGCACTGAAAACATATATTGGAGAAAAGATAGCCTCTTCAACAAATGATGCTGGGAAAACTGGAAATCCATATGCAGAAAAATGAAATTAAGCCCCTATCTCTCATTATGCACAAAACTCAACTCAAAGTGAATCAAGGACCCAGGAATTAAAGCAGAGACCCTGCACCAAATAGAAGAAAAGTGGGCCCAAATCTCCATCACATTGGATTAGGCCATAGCTTCCTTAATAAGACTCCTATAGTGCATTAAAATCAAGTATCAATAAATGGGATGGATTCAAACTAAAAAGCTTCATCTCATCAAAAGAAACAATCAGTGAGGTGAATACAGAGCCTACAGCTTAAGGAGCAAGATTTACCACTCCAATTTGTTTATCAGAGCACTAATCTCTAGTTCTCTATATAAAGAACTCAAAAAGCTAGACACCAAAAGAACAAATAGCCCAATCAATAAACGGGCCAAGGACCTGAACAGACACTTATTAGAAGAAAAGAGAATATACAATCAAAAAATATATGAAAACATGTTCATCATCACTAGCAATTAGAGAAATGCAAATCAAAACTACTCTAAGATTTCACCTCACTCCAGTCAGAATGGCAGCTATTAAGAATACAAACAATAATGTGTTGGCAAGGATGTGGGGGAAAAGGTACATTCATACACTGCTGGTAGGACTGCAAATTGGTGCAGCCAATATGGAAATCAGTATTGAGACTCCTTGGAAAGTTGGAAATGAAGCCACCATTTGACCCAGCTATCTCACTCCTAAGTCTATACCCAAAGGACTTAAAAAACAGCATACTATAGGGACACAGCCACATCAATGTTTATAGCAGCATAATTCACAGTAGTTAAACTGTGGAACCTACCTAGATGTCCCTAAGTAGATGAATGGATGAATGGATAAAGAAAATGTGGTACAAATACATAGTGGAATATTATCCAGTAATAAAAGAGAATAAAATCATGGCATTTGCAGGAAAATGGGTGGAGTTGGAGAATATAATGCTAAGTGAAGTTAGCCAATCCCAAAAAACCAAATGCCGAATGTTTTCTCTGATATAAGGAGACTGATTCATAGTGGAGTTGGGAGGGGAGCGTGGGAGGAATAGACAAACTCTAGAGAGGGCAGAGTGGTGGGAGGGGAAGGAAAGGACGTGGGGGTAAACTGATGGTGGAATGAGATGTATATCATTACCCTAAGTACACATATGAAGACACAAATTGTGTGAATATACTTTGTGTACAACCAGAGATACGAAAAATTGTGCTCTATATGTATAACATGAATTGTACTGCATTCTGCTGTCATATATAACAAATTAGAATAAAAAATTAAAAAAGTTGAAGCTATAGGATGATCTCAATTTTATTAAAATTTGATTATAAACTTTGTAATTTGAAGTGAAAAATAGTTAATTTTTATTTTCTTTTTACATTTTGCATTTTATTATATATTTAATAAATGTAAAGTATGTAGAAAATTATAACTGTTTAAAAGAAATACTCTTAAAAATATGTGATCAAACCAAAAATAATATATTAATGAACAGATGAGAAAATTATTTCATGTATTAGATAGCAATATAATTAAAAACTTATAGTGCAAGATGCCTTGGGAATTTAATGTATGTAATGATTTCTCAATGTTATCGTTTCAATAAAAATTTGATACAAATCTTTGCAATCTATAATGGAAAATAACAAAGTGGTTGTGCAGACCATAATTTAGTCATAATGATAATGAAAAAATATTTGCAGGAGGAGTTTATTCAAAATTATTTATAATATATTACTTTGTCTTTACATATTAATGCACCAGTAAGTGATTATATTACAATAGTAAGAAGTCTGAATATTTAAGAATACCTGATTTTCATAATGAATATTTCACATAGAAAAATATGCTCTCATTGTTGTCTTTTCATGTGTATTAAAAGAAATATTTACAAGTCATATTCATTCGTTTAGTTAACACTGTTTACCATTATGTCCACTGTTCTAGATGCTTGAGATGCATCAATCACAGATCCCTGACACAAAGGTTGTGACAGTAGAGGAAAAATGAATTCTTCTGTTTTCCATATACCAGGCACAATTCTAAGTGTTTTCCAAATATAAACCCTTATAACAACATATAAGACAACCACTCATCATTCATATCTCAGGGACAAAGAAAATTCAGTTGCATAGGGAATTTGCATAGGGAATGCATAGGGAGTGTAACGGTCTAACTGTGTCTGAAGTCATGCAGCTAGGGAGGAGAAAGAGACAAGATTCAAGCTCAGTCATAGCGATTCAGAAGCTGTGCTCTTAAATACTGCAGAACTGCTTCATTTTCACAGCAAATAAATGCTGGATAGCTTTTAAAGTTATTTTCCACGTTAAATATCACTTGTAACTACAAATTATTTTAATGTTTATTTTCTAAATTGCTACTTTACTCTCGTCACTTAAAGGAAGTAAATACAGAGATATCTTTCATAGAAACTGAGAACTGGACATTATCATTGAAACAACTTATTGCTTTTAAGGGCAAACCATATTCATTTATTAAATGATCCAGAGAATTGAGAAATTGTATCTTACACCTTCTGTAGATTCAACTTATTTTGTTTTAAATAAAGTACACATCAAGGATGGCAGAGAATTGTCTTACCATTAGTAGTAAACATTAATGAATTTTATTAATATTATACAAGAGGAAATTCAATTGCATTACTTGTGAGTTTACTGGCATATATTTCCGATTTAAAAGACCAATCAACAATCGTTAAGTACATATTTGAAAATAATAAATATTTCTTCATTCATCATTTTTAATTTTACCACTGGCAAATTGAACTTTAATTGTGAAATTGAAATTTAATCAAGATGTTCAGGAGCTCATTCAGTTCAAAATTGAATACCAAGACAAATCAATGATTGTATTTATCCTCTCAGTAGTGATATTCAAAACATTTTTATAACCTACATAGCCATAACCACTACTCAGACAGAATCAACATTTCAATAACAGTGAAAGGCTGCAACATTTCAATAACAATGACAAGGGCAATCACAGGTGGGTGCGATACAGGTATATATCTGATAAATAGAACCTTTGTAAAAATGGTATATTTGACTTATCACACAGCTGGAGGTGGTGAGGACTTCTTGGATTTTTTGAACTGCAGTGAAGCAGTAGTACCAGAACAACTAGACGGAAACAAAAGTCAAGAGTTTTTACTCCATTTTCTATCAATATTCATGTATTACCTACATTTTTTCCCAGTTCTCTGGAATGTCAGATATCTATTGGATCCTTTAACACTTATCACAGAGTGAAACATAGAATTGTTCACCACAATTTATAGGATAATTGTATCACCTAACTGGGAGACATAGATTGGATTGTACTGAGCCTTTAGCATAATGATCAAACAGTAATATTCAAAAATTCAACCACAGTGTTTACTTTGTTTTGTCTTGGAAAGACCACCTTCTATTCTTTATCTGAAGCATGAAAAATAGACAAACAAGGAATTTGACCAAAGTTCTCCAAACTATGAAAACTTACCATGCTTATTCTTCTCTATTGTCATACCCTGCCTTCTCCCTAAGCAATAAAAAATAACTAATATTGGCATTTAAACCCATGCAATTTTCATTGATTAGTGTTATTCTTCTGCCCTTATTCCTTCACATTTTCCTTCATTAGCAGTCTCTCCCATGATTTGGATTCATTTTCTCTCTCTCTCTCTCTCTCTCTCTCTCTCTCTCTCTCTCTCTCTATATATATATATATATATATATATATATATAACACATTCTGTTAGATCTTGTATCCCCTCTATCATTCATCTTTGTGTTTTATAATGCTTCATTTTAGAATTTTTCTTGTAGTGATCTTCCCATTTGATTATTTGCTCTTCATCTCTTCTTCATCTGTATTTAATCTGCTTTATACCTAAAATTTTCTTCTCATTCACATTGTCTGCCCTCTTTGTGTACTTTGCCATTTTTTTTTTTTTGTATATCAGACATTGTATTTAGGAAATAATTTAAAGAAATACCTTAAAGACTAAAATTATGCTAATTTCCTTTACATAGGACCTACATTTCCCAGTATAGAATAACCCTATACTGGATGCTTTTTACAAATATTAGATAATCTAGTATCCAGTATTGCTGTGAATAACCTAGCCTAACATTTCTGGGAACAGAAAAGTCAATCAACCAACCAATCTGCATATTTTTTAAAAATTTTCCAGGATATATAGTATTTTTGTAATTTGAGCCTTTATCACCAATTCTTTTTGATTCATTTGGATTCCTTATATTTTATTGGAAGTTTGCCATATTCAATCCACTTTGTTAGGTCTGACTCACCCTGAAAGTGAGTAGGCCCACCATCAAAACTCTTACAATATAGCCACAGCAATAAGAACAGCGAAGAGCTAGGGGTAATATATTCATTATAAAATGAGATATAGTTATCAATATACAAATCATTGTTTGTTTTTTTAAAGAGAGGTTGCATTTCTAGATTTAGAAGAACTTTACAATTTTAGTAGATAGAGAATAAGAGAGAGAACATTCCAGAAGAAGGACCAGAATGAGTAAAGAAAATTGGCTGGTGGATTTAAATTGTAACTAACAGGAAGCTCATATTTTCTATTCACTCCTCCCGTGAACTCAGACTTCTTGTAGTGTCTTAACTGGATAAATACAACAGCTGCCACTTCAATTTCTCTTATTCCATATTTATCTCATCTACCACACATCTGTCAGAGTGACTTTAAAGATGCAGTTCTGATTAACTATCCTGCAAAAACACTTCATTTAAAAACAAATTAAATTAAATTTCTAATCACTGTGGACAAGGCTTAGTATAAATGGAGCCTTAATTTATTTTCCAAACTCATCTAACTTTCCTCGCATGTAATGCAGCAGGAAATCTCAAAACTCTTCTGTACTTGAATCAACATTGTTCACCTAACTTCTACCATGCTCTTATATATGAAAACTACTATTTTTCTTTTGGTAGTAGAGGCTCTTTACTGCTGAGCTATATCCCCAGTCACATTTTATTATTATTTTTTTATTTTGAGATAGGGCCTAGCTAAGTTTCTAAGGATCTCTCTATGTTGGTGAGGCTGGCCTCAAACTGGGATCCTCCTGCCTCAGCCTCTTGAGTCACTAGGATTACAGGTGTGCATCACTATGCCAATTTCTATTTTTTTTTTCCTTTTAGATTACTTCAGGAATACACACCTCAAAAAGTTAATTAGGTTATCTGTGAATGTATTTTTAAAACATCCCAGAGAACAGGGGTTCAAATTTCAACTTACATATTTGCTCACAATTCTGCAATCATGGTTGGTTTCAGCTGAATATGTTTATTCTCATCTATTGGATGTCACATGTGTAGGCTGCATTCAGCTGGCAGGATGAGGCTCCAATGGAGTGCAACACTGAATGGTGGCACCTACCTCTCTCTCACATCTTCTGGACTCTTCTGCTCCAGATAGTCTTCTCAGCAGCTTCACCAGATTTCTGACATGCTGTTTTAGAGCACAATGGTGGCAGCAGCAGAGTCCCTTAATGCTTAGGCATTGAACTGACACATCATCTCCTCTAGCAAATTATTTAGGTTAATGTGAGTCATAGATTAGCCCAAATTGCAGTGGAGGGCCTGCACACAGATGTACATGAGTCACAACTCACCGAAGGCCACCAATTTAATAGACCATCACAAAAGCTTTCCCCTTTGCCTTTCAAAACGGATTAGGTATGTCCGCTTGGCACTTTCCTGACGTCCTTTCTAAATGTGTTTTATTGTATTTGCTGCTTCCAGTTATAATTATCTGCACCACGAAATAAACTATGCATTCTTCTTTCCTCTCACTAGCAATCAATAGGTTTTTGCACTGTAGAAGAATAAATGTATTAGTGGATAGAAGTGAAGTAAACCTATGGCACATTTGGTAGGTAAGACAAGAGATTAGAATGAAACGACATGCTTTTCCTTTCTGAGTACATGATTAAATTTAAGTATAATGAAGGAGGGATGTAGACATAACATTAATTATATTATTTGAAACAAAAACAAAATGTTTTATTGTTATTCTCATTTTGTCCTATCAGATCAGCCCTGCATCCTTCTCTGAACTGTGCTGTAACCTGTGAGGGCTGCATTTCCTTACACGGGTCCTTTATAACCTCACTTCCCAGCTAGTTGAATCATTCAGGAGGCACTAGGAGACATCAGCTTCGGAGAGATGCAAGACACAGGTGGGATCCCTTACTTCCTCCCTTGCTGCTTCACGTTAGGGTTCTGGTAGGTACCATAGCTCTGCACATTTCAACTCCTGCTTGGTGCTCCTCCCCTACCTATTCAAGGCTCTTTTTCTCACCACCTCTGATAATATCTTTCCTCCTCCTGCACTTTCATGTTTTGGTGGAATCAGTATCCTGCTGCATTTTTATGTACCTAGAAACAAAAAACTGAGGACTTGGCATTCTATAAATAGAACATAGAATTATACTATAGTTAAGTGCACAGGACCACAAAAACCAAGTGAACATGGAAGACTTCTTATAATACCACCAGTACCTTCAATAAAATGTCTCTTAAATAGTCTTCAAGATCTTAAGCAAATGTGTCAATTATTTTTGGTGAAACTCTGACAAATGAAATTATTTAAATAAAACCCAACAGATGATGATTGGGCAATTTACCTGACATTGGGGGTAATATTTGGGTGTGGGTATAGAACATTATAGTTCCAAATACTTGGACTCATCTTTGTTTAACATTATAGTTTATATTGTAATGAGAAGCAATGAGAGGGAATGAAACATGTTGACGCAGTGCTTATGCGAATGTGAGAGAAAGCAAGTCATTTCTCTATTTATCAAAGGAGAAGGTTAAAAAATACTTACAAATCAGATACAAAAAAAAAAAAACCCACACAAGTAAATAGGTTAGACAGGGCGTTGACAGTGATGAAGGCACTGTTTAAAATAAAAAAAAAAAACCTGCATTTTTATGTACATAGAAATAAAAAAGTAAGGACTTGGCATTCTATAAATAGAACATAGAATTATACCATGGTTAAGTGCACAAGACCACAAAAAAACCAAGTGAACATGGAAGACTTCTCATCATACCACCAACAAGTTTTGTAAATTTTAAACAAGTTAGTTGATTTTTATGCTTCAGTTCCTTTACTGATAAAACAAAGATAAATATAGGAAACAAGGAACCTATTTCAGTGGATTGATGGTGTGAAGACTATCAAATAATAAAGTGTTCAGAACAGAACTTGCCCAGGGTAAGAACTATATTAAGGGTTGTTTTGCTACTTTTTATTTGCTGAAAATATGAAAAGTTCTGTATATTTTTCTTTAGCCATCAAAGATAAATAGTTATTTGAGTGGAATTACAACTTACCCTTGAATCGTGATTATTGCTAAATTTGATTTGCATGTTTATTTCAGGGAAATGAATCATATTCACCTTATTTTTGTTGTAGTAAATTATGATTGATAAATTATAATTTTGCAGAAAATTCAGTTTCCTTTATGAAAATTGTGAGGTCACACCAACTAAAAGCAATCTTCAACATATTGAGGCCTAAATAAAAATATAAATCATGTTTTTTAACAGGAAGAAATAAAGGTAAACATGACTTCATTTTTGCCAGTAAGTTTATCTTTGATGTAAATCATTTTGTTCCAACTATTATGATTCATGATTATCCCTGACTAACCTCATTTTTTTTATTTTTGCTCCAGCATAATTAATAATATGTCTCTTTCTATAGTCAGAAGTTTCCCAGTTTGGGAAAGTTTTCCAGTTTTGATTGCTCTGGATAGTGAATAATACCCATGTGAAGGCTCTTGAAGTGAACTTTTTCAGAATTTGTACATGAATATGATAGACACAATTGATCTCAAATAATGACTTATTTGGGACAAGTGTTGTCATCTGAAGATATCTAGAAATATATCTCCTTACAATCATTTCTCCTGGATAGCTCCATCACTGGGGATTCATTTCTAATGCCTACTGTAAAATGGAAAAGATTAGATTTGTAATATTTTTGTTAAAATGTATAATCAGAATTTAACCATGAGGAAACGTCAGACAAGCTCCACTTAAAGAAAATTCTTTACATTTACTAGTCAATAGTCTTTAAAATAACATTATCATGAAAGACTAAAGAAAGGCTGGAGGCTTATTCCAGATTAAAATGATTTAAAGTATATGGCAACTAAATGTAATCCGTGATACTGGATTGTTCTCAGAAGGAAAATGTTAATAGGCTTGGGTTGCTCAAACCCTGCACATTTCAAAGAACCCCCATCTTTAGGATTGGCCCTTGGTTGGTTCCTGAGCCCTTGGAATATTCTGATCCATCAAGGAGTTTTGTACATTAGACACCTTGAGACATATTGTATCATTCTCATCAGATAAATACATCCTTATGTGATTTATGATGAACATCTCTCTTTTGCTGGTATTAGGGTTAGGGACTGGAGCTCAGATAGAAGGGAAAAATGTGACTGATTCCAAACCTAGACACAATGCTTGGGTGAATTCCCTGGATGGCAATATTTCCATATAATGCCAATATCATTGCTGGAAGAATTAAGTGCATCCCCATGTGACTCCAATAGATGGAGACACCTAAAAGCCTGTGTTTGGATTCTACTGGAGTTTGTCTGATGTACCTTTCCCCTTGGCTGATTTTAAGCTGCATCCTCATATTACAATAAATTAGCATCATGAATATAACTGCATTTATACATCCTGTGAGTACGCTGAAATCATTGGGCTTAAGGATGGTCATGGGAACGTCTGACACAATTTGAAAAAAAATTGGTGTGAAGTACATTATTACAACAAATGTTGAAACTAGAACATGTAGTGAAAATTAAATAAAGTACATCAATGTTAAAATTCTTGAATTTGACAATTATGTTTTAGTTGCAGAAGGTATTATCTTTGTTCATGGCAAGTACACAAGGAAGTATTTGGGGGCCAAGGGACCTAATGACCACAACCTCCCATGAAATGGCTCAAAAACATGCAGATACAGAAATAGAGAAGAAAATAAAGCAAATGTGTCAAAATATCATAAATTGGTTAATTGGAATAAAATCTATACATGAATTATTTGTCTTATTCTTGCCAATTTTCTGTAAGTTTAAAATGGTATTGAATAGAAATCTCAGTATAGCATTGAGTGTATGTGACCTTCATTTATAATTCAGTGTGAAATTTCCTGAGTTAAATAGTCACCCCAAGAACTGCATTTAATAAGTAAATATAAGATAAATAAATAATTCAATAATTCAACAAAGTCAAATTATTGGGCAGCTGTGTTACTGCTTCAAGGTGAGAACAGTCACTAAAATGACCAATGAAAGAATGGAGAATAAAGATGTCACTTATCCAAATGGGTTCCTAGTCTCTCATATGTGGGCAAAGGCTAAATTTGGAGGCACTGGGATAGAAAGAAGACTCACAGACTAAGCTGGCAGAATACAATGGTGATAATTCAACTATCTAGTGATGCAAACATGCACATAGGTGTTTGGGGGACTAGGACAAGATTACAGAGAAGCAGTGAGTCATAGCGAAGGGGAGTCAGAACAGGTAATCCAGGGCTCCAAACAAGTTTTAAGCTTTTTATAAATCTGTCATAAATTAATATACTTAGCAGATATACAAAGGTGATGAAAGCCAAGGCAAGCCAAGATTTAAAAAAATGAGAAATAAAAAGGTGGGAGATCCCAGAAATTCCAGAAGTATTATAAAAAACAGTCACTAGCATACCTCAGACACCAAACAATAAGTTACAGGGAATGGAAGGTAAGTCAATTCAGTAAACTAAGTTTATTGAGATACAGAAACCCAGAAGGATTAACACAATAAGATGTAGAATAAACCTTTAACCTAGACCTTTTTAATGAGATGTTCCCAGCTGCCTAGAGGAGACAGAAGTTGCAGGTAGAAACTGAATGATGCCAGCTGGGAAATCTGGAGTGTTTGAAGAAGAGAATGCCAGCAAGTCATTGCAGTGATTTTCCTCCAAAATTTGCTAGTGATGCCAAATAAAAGATGTGTGAAGAAAAGTGCGAAAGAAACAAAGAATTGGGATTCATATAAATTGCATTCAGAATTTATCTCTACAACCTATGTGACTTCCTTCAGACCTCATAATAATACTATTTCAGGGGACTCATTGTAGAATTAAAATAAATTAAGTAAACATGTGAAGTTGTTGGTTCAGTGCTTGGCAGGAATATTGCTCTTAGTAAGTAATAGATTCACTCATGCATGAAGTAAAAGATTGCATTAAGTTCTCTCTGTTTTGCTACCACAAAAAAGGATGAAGAGATCCCCTACCAACTGACAGATGAGAGAGGTAGCAGGTTGATTTCCAGCTTTATTGGTTAAAATTAAAATCATTTGTGAGAAAGTTCTTTTTTTAATGATTTGAAAACTCTGACTAGTATTAGACCACGTGTGAAGTTCACTTTCCCACTGAGAGATGGATATACATATATAGTGACTTTAAAGCCTACCTCTGCCGCTCCACCAACACGCAGGCTTCATACTAGAGGTACTAAGCATAGAAGTTAACTAGTGAGATCAAAATAAACACACAAAACTCAATTTACCTTTTTCTTGACCAGGTCTGAGACGGCCCTCCCCGGCTCCTGCCTCCAGCCACCTGGTGGGGTAGCGAGGTTTACACAAGGGACTAGCAGGAGAGAGAGGCAGGGCACGCCAGAGAGTGGCCTTTTATTGAGGAACAAGAAATTCAGGGGAAAATTCCATCCAATGAAGGTCGAGGAGGACAGCATTCCAAGGTCAGGGTCAGTGATTGGTCTCAGGGTCAACGGAAAGTCACGCCCCCACATAGACGGGCTCTCGCACCTAAAAAGAGTGGGGATAGGTTCTGACACAGCTTGGTCAGAAAGCCTCACACCCAGTCAGGGAGGTGCCCAATCACATGTGAGAACGGCTTCCCACACCTACCAGGTGGACTGAGAATAAAAATTGGTTAATGACTCAACTATTATGCAGAGACTTAAATGTACACCGAGGCTTACACCGTGCAAATTTGAGTCCCATAAACTGCTGGGAAGAAACCAAGTTGGAGCTTCCAGCTGTGAGTGCCAAAGAAGGTCATTCATACTTACACTGGACCATGTTCGTCAAGTTAGGAATCTGACAGAAATGCAAATTATCTGTTAATTGACTATGTAAACTGCAGACTGAAGTGAGAGAGTAGATAAATAATCACAAAATTAATCTAATCAAAACTGCATTATCACAGGCAAGATGACAGATGCCTAAAGTCCTAGTGGCTCAGCAGACTGAGGCAGGAGGATCTCAAGTTCAAACCAGCCTCAGCAATTTAGTGAGGCCCTAAGCAGCTCAGCTAGACACTGTCTCTAAATAAAATTAAATTAAATTAAAATAAGAGAAGAAAGGGCTGAGGATGTGACTCAATGCTTAAATATCCCTGGCTTAATCCCATGTACCAAAAACAAAAAACTGCATTATTATGTAAACAAGGTTTTATCAAAAATTTATTTTTCTTAGTCTTCCTTAACTCTTCTTTCCATAATTACATATTTATAGTCATAAGAAAAATAATAATCCATTGTTATTGAAAAACAGTTCTGTGTTGATAAATTACATTTTTCCACAGTATATCTTATGTTTTTTGCAGCAACCAAAAAACAAGACAATGTGATGTGTTTATCTTATGGATAATGAACCTGAAATTAAGTCATGTGAACTGTTGAAGATCACACACCTGATAAGCAAATATCTACATCTTTTTTCTTTAAAAAATTCATGGTTCTACTTCATTATTCTATAGTGTGAATGCGTGTGTGTGTGTGTGTGTGTGTGTGTGTGTGTGTGTTTAATGCTAACAATGTTCCTTAGTCCTGAAATAAATAGAGCCATAAGCTCACATCAAGATTCTAAGAGTACCTGGCATTTGAAGAAAAAAAAAAAACTCATAAATAAAAGGTTTAGACAGGAGGTAAGGAAAAAATATTTTCATTTAAAAATTCTCTATTCAATAATAAAATGATTTTTTTTTTGCCTTGAACAATTTAGTATCAGTGTATAAAAAGTGAAACTTGTTAATCTGAGGAAGATTTTACAAAATTTAATCATATTAAGAGAACGTAACACAGAACTACTAGGTACGAATATGAAAGGCTGAAAGTAATTAATATTCTTGGTTGAATGCACTTATTAGGAAATAAACAAAGGCAAAGAACCTTCAACTCAGGAATTTATGAGAACAATAAAATATTCAAAACAAGTTAGAAGAAAGTAACTGGTGAAGATAAAATTAGAAATAATTAACTTGTCAAAACCATTTGTTATGGTTTGAATGTGAGGTGTCCCCCAAAAGCTTACTTGTAAGACAATGCAAGAGGGTTCAGAGGAGAAATAATTGGGTTGTTAGAGTCTTAACCCAATCAGTAATTAATCCCCTGATAGGGATTAACTGAGTGGTCACTTGAAGTGGTAGGGAGAGGCTGGAGGAGGTGGGAATTGGGGATGTGGCTTTGAGATATACACACATATATATATGTGTGTGTATATATATGTGTGTGTAATTAATTAATTAATTAGTTTTAGTTGTAGATGAACACAATGCCTTTATTTTATTTATTCATTTTATGTGGTGCTGAGGTCTGGCACACGTGAGGCAAGTTCTCTTCAACTGAGTCACAACCCCAGCCCCTGAGGTATATATTTTGTATCTGGTAAATGGAGTCTCTCTCTCTCTGCTTCCTGATCACCATGTGAGCTGCTTCCCTCTGTCACACTCTTTCACCAGGATGTTTTGCCTCACCTGGAGCCCTGAGAAATGGAGCCAGGCCTCTATGGACTAAGACCTCTGAAATCCTTAACCCTCAAATAAAACCTTCCCTCCTCTACAATTGTTCTGATCACATTCCTTTAGGCACAGCAGTGAAAAAGCTGACTTAAAACACCATCAAAGCAACAAATGTGATCAATTAAATCAATAGTTGGCCTAACAAGTCAGATCATAAAATAATAGACATACACAGGTGGTGAAAGCAAAATAAGCAGTAAGAATTGTCACCGGAGGGGTTTCTGGAGAGGGCACCTGGGCTCGGGACAAATGGAGTCCTTGGCACACATGACAGAAAACAGTATCAGCACCGGCCGGGCAGACACTGGAAAACAGATACACATTCAAGGGAGAATGCAGGCTATCTCAAGAGAGAGAAGTCTTTGGGGGCAAAGCAGGAAATACAAATTTAAGGGAGAATGTAGGCATCTTCAGAGGGATTGACAACCACCCCTTGGTCTGGGATGTTAATATTTATACTTGAGTTTTAATATTAAAGTCAGAATCTCCAACCCATCTGTTTTGAGATTTCAGCAAGTTCACAATATCACTGGGGTAAAGAATTTCTCCCTCTCCAGCTCCTCACCTCACCAGATATCTGTTCTCTGGGAAAGCTGAATAGGAAGAGTCTGTACTCAGGGAGAAAACCATGATAAAATCAAGGGGCTTAACAAAAATGTGTACTTAACCATGAAACTATGATTCTGGAGAAGGGAAAAACTAAGAATTTACTCTTCCCCCTTCACCTCCTCTCTCACCACAACTGTTAGTGGCAGAAGACCTGAAGATCCATTTCAAACAAAACTGAACCACATAATAATATATGTACTGTTGGAGACCCTTCATGAAATAGCTCATCCAAGTGACCCTGCAGAAAAGGTCACTAGCTGACCAGCTAGTCATATACACAGAGATTGCAAAAATGCTTTTCTCCTAAATGTAAGCCAGCACCCAAGTTACTCGACAGCTGAAGAACTTTCCTAACATTAACAAATGAGATACAAATTTTTCAAAAATGTAAAAAAGGAACTCAAAGAAATTGAAAAAGTAGAAAGTTCCGATGATGGACAGGGGGAATATTGACCTATGCTTATTTTTCTTATCGTATAAATAAATATTAAAATAAACACATATTAAGAGTATTATATTTATATTTAACCCTGAATAAAAGAGTAGAACTAACCTCCAAAAATATCCAAATACTTTTTGCATTTAAAGAGCATTTATAAATTTTAGTATTTGTTAATCTGGATGTTATTAATCCCACTTATGAAATATGTCATATTATGGAATATTAGTGGCTTTATATTCTACTTGCCTTAGATATTATTTTAGATTATTTATAGTTTATTAGTATTCTTACTCTCACACAATTATTTCTCACATTAGAAACTGATATTTGTCTAATTATGCTCTTATGAATTCCCATATCTATTTCAAGGGGCTTGGCCTTCTTATGTCTCAATGATAAATTTTTTTTTTTGTAAATTTTCTTTAGTTTCTTATTGTAAATCACTTCCAAGATTGACCTTTTCAAGTCTCCAAAATAGTGTTTCCCTCTGCCTTGAAGAAATTCTTCATAAGACTGTTTCACAGTTTGTTTTGTATTTGTTCTTAATCCCCAAGGAAAGAGAGTCAGCTAAACTCAGCATTTGCAGTCCTTCAAATTGTATGTGGGTTCTCTATTCAAGGTATTTTCCCCTCACAGGGGCTCCTTTCTCCTGTTTAAGATTTGCATCTGGACAGCATACTGATTCCTACCAGTCCCACGAAGACCATAATGATCCTCTCACTTGATTAACAGGATTCTAGGCCCCTGACCTCCCTTTTCTTGAAGCATTTACTTCAAAACCTTTAATTTTAAGTTTCTTACTTCTACTTTGAGATGTAAAAATTTTAAAGGCTTCTTGCCTGTTTTACAACCCAGGCAAGTCTTTCTTAAGGACCTGGGAGCAATCTCTTTGAAATGCAATCATCAAGGAAGAAAATGTGGAATCTGTTTCTCTGGGAGAGAGCAGGAGTCTAACACTGGGGATAGAGAACCCTGCTTCAAGATGCACAAGTACCTGCTGACATGAAAACAAAAATAGAAAGCTTACTTTTCCTTAGAATAAAACCAAGCTTATTTTGTTCCTTAGAATAAAATCAATCCCTCCCCACTTCATCTCTTGAAAGCTCACCAGACTTCTGTTTCTTAGAGTTGAACTCCAACTGAGTTTTAGCCTCTCTCTTCTGTTGTACTAATAATCTTGAATAAAATAGTTTAGTTTTTGCCTTGAGGTGCTATAGCTCAATCCTCCTAAACTTTATTTAGAAAAGTTGTGCTGACTTCAGATAAGATGGCAGCTGAATATGTCTACCTCTCTCACCAGAGCAACGTGCACTGGGCAACCCCTCATATGCACCATTAGCAGGCTTTTAGTTTTTGTCTTCTTTGTCTTTGTTTTCTCTGGACCTGGGTAACTCAGGATGGAATGCAGGAAGCACTCCTGCCTCCGTGTCATGTGGGAGGCACAGTCTCTGACCAGTTGTAGCCAGAGTGTCCCTGTAGTGACCCTCTTTATATTTAACCCTGAGTAAAAGAGTAGAAATAACCCCAAAGTTATTTCTCCAACAGTTTTAGCCTTGCAGTAGAGGGAGGAAGCTCTTCAAGTTTCCTTTCTTCCTTTTTTATTTTTCATCTGTGGGGACATAGGGCATCTCTGAGACAAAGAACTGCATCTGTTTAGGCTCTAGGATGCACTCAAACTTGGTATACACATTGTTTTTATTCTGTGCCCTTGTAAGCCTGAGGGTGTTTCCTTCCAAATTTTTAAGAAGTGAAAATAGTGTGCTCTTGAGAGGGGCAGCTGATTTACATTCAAATTTACATTAAAGCCAGCAGGAATATCTCAAAGAGGGAGGTGGCTGGAGAGTGGAGGTCCCTGGCAAGGGCGGATAATTTCAGTCCCTGTTGAGAACACAGAGTGGGATAACAAAGGCTTTAAGTAAAGACTGGAAGTGTAGATGAATAAAATGAGATGAATTCAATAGGCTTTGGGAGACGGATTTGGTGTGGTTCTGTGATTAAGTTTGGTGGATGAGGGAAAAGGCGGGAATAATTATGTCTAAAATTTCTACCTTGGGTTAGGAACAAAACAAGAGCCAGTATGTGGTATATTAGAAAGTTAATTTGTTTCTAATCTTGGAACTGCCGTAACAAATTGTATGACCTTATACAAGTCTATTAAAATCTCAAGCCTCTGTTGTTGTTTTTCTTATCCAGTGTATATTGATATTCTCTTTTCAGCAATAAAGAGCAAGTATTGCTGAGGTAAATTAATCACCTTCACAGTGAATAATCTCCTTCAAATCATGGCTGTAAGCATTTATTTAGCACCTATTGTGTGGCCTTTGAGGCTTGAGAATCAAGAGAGACAAATGAAAGATACTACATTTATCAAATCAGTGCAAGGTTAATATTTACTTTCCTGGTGCATTTGTATAACTATAAAGCTAGAATTACTGAAGCTCAAAATTTATGTTGTAAACACAGATGCTGTAGGGAAAATTAACAAAGAATTCATCTTTTACATGAAGTTTTCTTATAATACACATAAAAAGGCTCTTTAATTTTTTTTCCATTTATGAAGAGAGTACTTAAAAAATATATAAAAAAGTAACTGCAACAATTTTTCTAAGTTTCATAACTGGTAAAGAGAAGACGCAGGTTTAAATACAGATGTATTATATTCTAAAACACATGATCTTGATTGTCTGTACCTTATTAGGCATTAGCATTATATAACTTCATTGTAGTTAAAACAGTTGTAGTAACTATATTCAATTAATATTGTTGAGCATATAATATATTATTATTTCAAAATATTGTTCTGCCATTAAAGTTGTTGAAACCCATACTAGTCCTAAGAAAAACCAAAATCACCCTTTGAAATATATTTTGGAAGAATTAAGTTATGCTGCCATCTAGTGTTCATTTAGCAGCAGCTATTCTTTAGTGTCAAAAAGTAAGTTAAAATTCTTCATTATGTACAAGATGTATAGTAACAAAGCTACTATAGATATAGATTTGTATCACAAAATCCACAAAAATTGATGTTACAGAACATATAATGAAAGAAATATATTGGTATAATTCATTATTTTTAACAGTAGAGTAGGCATCAATTTACATTAACAATGAACAAAATCCTTTAGTAGAATATTCACATCATTTATGTATTCCAGGTCTTTTGTCTTACTATTTAAAGTAAGTATTCTTTATCATTAACATGTACTCTCTCAGTTTAGAAAGACTACTTTAGGCAAATTGTCAGCTGTCCATATATACTGGAGGTGAGAATAAGAGTTAAGGACAACTGAAAGAAACAGAAAGATTTTCTTGTGAGAGTCATGGGCAGAAGAGGAAGAAGAACAAAAAGGGTTTGTTATTAAGGTCAACTGGATGAAGAATCCAGGAGAATTTAACAGAATCTGGGGAAAACTGCAAGTGACAGGGCACTGAAACTTGGTGTGTGTGTGTGTGTGTGTGTGTGTGTGTGTGTGTAATACAGAATTTTACTTCCAAACAATCATATCTAAAAATGCTCCAGGCATATTGTATATTGATTCTGGTTTACATGTGACTCTTGTATGGTGGTAGAGATCCATAGCCTTAAAGGCTGGCATTTGATGAACTATACTAATAACACTAAAAACAGGGTGGAAGGATTTAGCCATGCCTTCAGTAACTTGTTTAGGGCATTGCAATTGCTGATAACATATAAGATGCTAGGTATTGTGTTGGGTACTGTTCTGCACTCAGCTTCTCTCCTTCAGAAGTTTATTATTGCCTGGCAGAGAAAGACATGTACATTTTAGGGAATAAGCCAAACTGAAGATAACTCTTTTTTCCAGAAACTTTCCATTGATTATGCCCCTACTCTGCTGGATCTCCCTGCTAACTTCTTAGCAACAGTTTGGGAAAATTCAAAACTCTCTGGAATATTGGAGTATTACAATAAGAATACAATTGTATTTATCAGGTTTAAAAATTTATACCATAAATAGACTATTTAAATTAAAACCTCACTTTTATTTAGTTCAAATCTGTTTTCCAAATTCAGTTTATGCTTTTCCTGAGGCACTGAAATGAAAGAGAAGGGGCGTTGTATTTGTTTTTTCTCCTACTACCCTAGCTTGACTTTTTCTCCCACCACCTTACCTTGCATCAACTTAATCAGAGGAGTGTTAGAAGGAATGATAGAAATGACAAACATTTTTCTGATTGGACTTGTGTTGTTTGTCATTCTCTCTGTTGTGGTAGGTACTTGAGGGTGACTTTCAACCACAGTAAACTCCAGACACTTCACATACCCCCATTCTATATCCTGCTGCATGCAAAAACCCCATGTTTAATTTTTGACTTCAAATATGTCATAACTATTGCATATTCAGCTGTAAGAGAGCAGAAACCACATATTTTGTTACTGCTGTATTTTGAACACTGACATAGAGCTGCGTGTTTGTGTGTTTGTGTGTGTGTAAACACTGAGAATCAGAGTTTCATGGAATTTCTTATTGAAAAGAGCCTTAAAGCAAAGGATATGTCAAATACATTATAATTAATGTATAAGCAAACAGAATATTTTGATTAGAAAACTTGTAAGTAAGCACATGTTTTAAGACATATCTGGTTTCATATATATACACACACACACATATATGTGTATATATGCATACATTTGTTTTTCCTGCACGAATCGGTCAAATCTGTTTTCCACCACTGTGTGGAGCTTCACTTACAAAACATATCCTGTGGAGTGGGAAACTATCCTACAAGGAAAATTCACAAGGTTCATTGCTACAGTTGCCAAGGAAATATAACCCAAATTAAATTCAGCTTAAAGTTCAGGAACTCCTATAGACAACGTACGTGTTACTGAGATCTCATTTTGTTCTGGAAGTTTGCATCAATTTATGGAAGGATTTAAAAACTAGACTCTTTCAGCTAACGCCACATACAAGAGTTGAAAGACAAAAGTGAAATAGGAGGCAAGCAGGGTTGGCCATCATTCTATTGAACTGGCCTGTCTGGGTACAGGACAGCAGCCACAAAGCACACAGGGCCATTGAGTGCAGGGATGAGGCTAATCCAAATTGAAATGCGATGTGAGTTTAAAATAGACTCTAAACTCTTCTCCAAAGAAATAGAAATGGCCAACAAATACATGAAAAAATCTGTTCAACATCCCTAGCGATCAGGGAACTGCAAATTCAAACTACCTTGAGATTTCATCTTACTCCAGGTAAAATGGCAATTAAGAATATAAATGCTGGTGAGTATGTGTGCAAAAGGGTACACTCATACTCTGCTGGTGGGACTACAAGTTAGGACAAATAGTTTGGAAAGCAGGATGGAGATTCCTCAAAAGACTAGGAATAGAACTACCCTATTGATAACCATTAATGAGTCCTGCCTCTTCACATGTTGAAGTATAATATTAGAGAAGCTCACCAAGCAAGCATTCAAAGCAGGGTTTATTTAAAAAGGAGTAACATAGACTTGTCCCAGGAGGGAGAAGGGGGCTATAGCTGGTACCCTGGTATCCCAAGAAGTGAGGCGTTCTGCCATTTTTTATGTCCTAGGCTTCTTTTGTTCTCCTGCTTGCTTCCCCTTATCTTTCTCCTTCCTGCATAGGTGACTAGGCCCAGGAAATGCTCCGTGGGATGACCAAAAGGTGGGAAACAGGTGGGCTGGAGGGATTGGAGAGGGGTGTGATTAACAACTCCTTAAAGGGAGTGACAATCCCTGGGACAGGTTACCTCAGCAAGAGGTTGGAGCAGGGGCAGGTTCTTGATAAAGGTGGAGGAAGGGCTCTGAAGGAATTAACATTTCATTTCCTACATTCTCTGGATCTGAACCTTGCTTATCTGCCTAATTCTGGCTTCAATATGACCCAGCTGTTCCACTCCTTGGTATTTATCCAAAAGAACTAAAATCAGCACACTATGGTGATACAGCCACATCATTGTTCATAGCAGGGCAATTCACAATAGCCAAGTCATGGATCCAGCCCAGGTGACTGTCCACAGATGAATAGATAAAGAAAATACAGTATAGGTACAAAATGGAGTTTTACTCAGCCATATAAGAGAATGTAATTAATGGCATTTTCTGGTAAATGGATGGAACAGCAGAACATCATGTTAAGTGAAATAAACCAGACTCAAAAAGTCAAGGGTGGAAAGGTTTCTCATATGCAGAATGTAACTACAGCAAAATAAGGGGGAAAACAGGGGATCTCATGAAAATAAAAGGAAGATCAGTGGAGTAGAAGAAAGAGATGGAGGGGAAGGGAGACAGGACCCATAAAAAGAGAAGTTGAAGAATGAAATTGACCCAATTATGTTGTGTACATAAACGAATATAGCATAGTGAATTTTAAATCATTATTAAAACTATAAATAAGTAGAAGAAAGGCCAGTATATTAGAGGAAGCAAAACAGGGGAAGGACAGAGGGAAAGGAAAGAACAAACCACTGTGGGCTGAAGTGGAGCAAATTATATTCCATGTATATGATTATGTCAAGATCAACCTCAACATACATACCACAATGATGTCTGAATGAAAACCTTAGAAATAGATTTTGGATTGTAAAAACATTTTTACAATCCAGTGATTATAATTTGAAATAGTATGATATATATATGTATATATATATATGTATATATATATATATATAATATTAAAACATTTTGTTAAGTTAGTTTTACCTGTTTCTTTTAACTCTTATTAAATAATATAGATTTGATTTTTATATTTACTTTGGTTCACATTATTATTGCATTAGTTGTAGAAACTTACAGAGTTACACTGTGTAATAATCAAGTCAGGGTAGCTATTATTTCCATCTCTTCAAACATTTAAAAAAATTTGATCAACAAAGAATAATTGTACATATTTATGGGGTAAAATGTGGAATTTCATTGCATGGATACAAAATGTACAGATCAAATCAAGGTAATTGAAATTATCATCTCTATATCATTATTTTGTGTTTGGAGACACAGCTCCTCTTTTCTAATTATTCATAAAATACAAGTTATTTTGTACTATTATCTATCCACTGTGCTATAGAAACTAGGAGCTATTACTTTTTTTTGCTATTTTAATTGTATAAATTTAAGAATTACAATGTATACATATATGCATGCATAATGATAAAATCAGGGTAGTTAATGTGTTCATCTCCTTAAATAATTCTAAAAAGTTTTTGATTAACAGGTAATAATTGTATGTGTTTATGGAATATAGGGTGGAATTTCAAAACATGTATATAGAATATGCTCATCAAATCATAAAGCAAATGTAGTTTGTTCATATTTTAAAATAGGAACATTAATAAAACTTGTTTTTACCTTTTCCCCTGTTCCATGCATCAATAAATTAATTGTGGCAATGATTAATTTAAATTTAAATTAATAATAATTAATCATTTAATAATAATTCACAATTTTTTTAAAATAAACTTGGCCCTACTCTTTCTTGGTTAGGAAGGGTCCTTGCTACCATTCTTGCATTTGGATGCCAGATTTTTTTCAAAATTTTTTTTATTTGTTCTTTTCAGATATACATGACAGTAGAATGTATTTTGATATTTTATACATATGTGAAGTATAACTTATCCTAATTAAGATCCCAATGTTGTGGCTGTATATAATGTGGAATTTCACTGGTGGTATATTCATATATGAACATAGGAAAAGTTATGTCTGACTCATTCTAATGTCTTTCCTAGTTCCATTCCCCACTTTACCTTCATTCCCCTTTGTGTAATCCAGTGATTTTTTTTATTCTTCCCTCCCCTCTGACCTTATTGTGTGTTAGTATCCATATATCAGAAAGAATACTTTGCCTTTGGGTTTTGGGCCTGGCTTATTTTATGTGCCATGTCTCCAGTTCCATTCATTTACTGGCAAATGCCATAATTTCATCTTCTTTACGGCTGAGTAATGTTCTATTGTGTATATATAATCACATTTTCTTTATCCATTCATCTGTTGAAGGGCAACTAAGTTGGATCCATGGTTTGGCATTGTCACTTAAGTTGCTATAAATATTCAGGTGCTACATCAGTGTAGCATGCTGATTTTAAGTCATTTGCGTATATTCCAAGGAGTGGGATAACTGGGTCAAAAGGTGATTTCACTCAAAGTTTTCTGAGGAATCTTCAGACTACTTTCCAGAGTGGTTGCACAAATTTGCAGTCCTTCCAGCAATGTATGAATGTATTTTTTCCCCACACCACCAACATTTATTGTTATTTGGATTTTTGATATGTGTCATTCTGACTGAAATGAGATGAAAATCTCAGTGTAGTTTTAATGTACATTTCTCTAATTGCTAGAAATGTTGAACATTTTTCATATATTTTGATCATTCATACTTCTTCTTCTGTTAAGAAGTGCCTGTCCAATTCCTTTGCTCATTTATTGATTGGTTAAATTTTCTGAGTTATTTATATAACCTGGGCTGAATGCTCTATCTGAGGTATAAGTGGTTAAAATCTCTCCCATTCTGTATACTCTCTATTCATGTTCTTGAGTGTTTTCTACGTTGAAGAACTTTTCAGTTTGATACAATCCAATTTGTTGATTCTTTTTTTATTGATTGTTTTAAAATAAATGACAGCAGAATGCATTACAGTTCTCATCACATGTATACAGCACAATTTTTCATATCTCTGGTTGTATATGAAGTTATATAGGCTAGGTCCTTGATCCACTTTAGTGCAGGGTGAAAGATAGGGTTTAAATTTAATTCTGCTAGATATGGATTTTCAGTTTTCCCAGCACCATTTATTGAAGAGGCTCTTTTTATCTCCAATGTGTGTTTATGGTGCCTTTTGCCGCAGTCTGGCTGGGCAAATAACTGGGAGGTGACAAGCAACTTGAAGGTTCAAGCGGGAACTGCTTTATTGCGGGGCAGCAGGGGTATATATATATACCTAACTAATTACACACAGCTTGACTCAATTAGCATCATCCAGATACAGCAATCACCCAATAAGGAATCTCCACCATCTTAATGGCTCTATGGCGTTGCCTCACAAACCACTCCTCCTGACAAGCTGCCAGGCACCATCTTGACTTGATTTGCATCCCCAACAGCCTTTGTCTAGAATGATAGAATTTATATATGCTTGTTGGTCTTTGTTATCTTCTATTTCATTCTGTTTGTCTACATTCCAGTTTATTTGCCAGTTTTGAGATTCCTCAATGCTGGTTTTGTTACTGAAGCTCTGTAATATAATTTAAGATCTGGTATTGTGATGCCTTCTGCTTCATTTTTTTTTTTTCCTAAGGATTGCTTTGGCTACCCTGGGCTCCTTATTTTTCCAAATAAATTTCCTGACTGCTTTTTCTATTTCTATGAAGAATATCATTGGAATTTTAATAGGACTTGCATTAAATCTGTATAGTGTTTTTGGTATTGTGGCCATTTGTCAATGTTAATTTTGCTTATCCAATAACATGGGGTGGGGGGATCTTTCCATCTTCTAAGAATTTTTCTATCTTCCAAAGAATTTCTTTTTTAGTGTGCTTTAGTTATTGTAGAAGTTGATCACCTCTTTTGTTAGATTGATTCCCAAGCATTTGACTTTACTTTTTTTGAGGCTATTGTGAATGGGATAGTTTTTCTTATTTCTCTTTCAGTTAATTCATCATTGTTGTATACGAACTCTACTGGTTTATGGGAGTTAATTTTGTATACTGTTACTTTACTGAATTCGTTTATGAGTCTAGACGTTTTCTGATGTAGTTTTTTGGGTCTTCTAAATATAGAGTCATATCATTTGGCAAATAGGGATAGTTTGGGCTCTTCTCTTTCTATTTGTATTCATTTAAGTTTTTTCTTTGGTCTGATTGCTTTGGCTAGGATTTCAGAATTATTTTGAATAAAAGTGGTGAAATAGGGCAACCTTGTCTTGTTGCAGTTATCAGATAGAATGCTTTCAATTTTTTTTTCCATTTAGTATGATATTGGCCTTGGGTTTAGCATATATAGCTTTCACAATGTTGAGGTATATTCCTACTATCCTAGTTTTCCTACTGTTTTGAGCATGAATAGATGCTAAATTTTGTCAAATATTTTTTTTCTGTATCTATTGAGATGATCATGTGATTCTTGTCTTTGAGTCTACTGATGTGATGAATTACATTTTTTTATTTCTGTATGTTGCACCAACCTTGCACCCCTGGAATGAATCCCACTTGATAATGGTGCATATATTTTTAATATCTTTTTGAATGGGGTTTGCTAGGATTTTGTTAAGCATTTTTGCATCTATGTTCATCAGGGAAAGAGTTATTACTTTTATCTGTTTTTTTATATGTGTTTTTTGTATACGATTCAACAAATAATTTTGTTATCTCTCAATTGCCCTTCCTCCTACCCATCTCAGTCTCTAGTAATCACTCTTGTTTATTCCAATCAACTTTATTTTTTAAACATTGACATATGTCAGAGAGCATCAGTATTTGTCTTTGTGTATCTGACTTATTTCACTTAATGTCCTCCAGTCTCATCCATTTTACTACACATAATAGAATGTCATGGGTTTTGTTGTTGAATAATATCACACTGTATTGTGTATGTGTGTGCATATGCACACATCTTACAGTTTCCTTACCAACTCATTAGTTTTTGACTTATTGATAAGAACCTTCTAACTGATGAGATGATATTTCATTGTTGTTTTCATATTTCATTGCATATCCCTGTCCACCAATGAAGTACAGAAATTTTTTCATAATTTTTTAACTATTTAAATTTCTTCTTTTGAGAAATATCTATCCATGTCCTTTTCCCATTCTTATTGGGATTATTTGCTTTTTGGTTATGAAGTATTTAAAGTTCCTTATATTTACTGGATATTAATCTTTTGTCAAATGAATAGCCTGAACTTTTTTTTTTTCTCATTCTGTAAGTTGTCTCCTCACTCTATTGATTGTTTCTTTGCTATGCAGAAGTTAGTTACTCCTATTTGTCCTCCTATTTGTCCTCCTGCACTTTGGGGACCTTTTCCAAAGGGGGGAAATCAATCATTTTCTATACTGACTTCTCAAAGTTTTTCCTATATTTTCTTATGTTGTTTTAAAATTTTCAGGTCTGATATTTCAATCTTTGATTGATTTTTTTTAATTTTTACATAATGTTTAAGATAGTATCATGTTTTAATCTTCTGCATGGGAATATCTAATTTTTCCATCACCATTGATTGAAGAGGCTATGTTTTCTCCAGTGCATATTTCTGGTGCCTTTGTTGAGAATAGGTTGGCTTTAAATGCATGGAATTATTCTTGAACACTCTGTTTTGTTCCAACTGACTGTGACTCTATTTTCATTTCAATATCATGTTGTTTTGATAACTATAGCTGTGTTGTACATTGTGAAGTCAGATTTTGTGATTCTTCCCACTTTACTTTGGTTTGTTTTGCTCAAGGTTTCTTTGGCTCTTTGTCGTTTCTTGTGCTTCCCCAGAGTTGTTTTGTCTCCAGAACTGTATAAGAATAATGGTATCAGTATTTTCTTAGAGATTGCATTGAATATATAGATTACTGTGGGTTGAATGATGTTTTTAAATTATTAATTATTTTACTCTATGAATTTTTGTTTTCTTTATTTTGCTTATTTAATTTAATTTTTATTTGTTCTTTTTAGTCATATATGACAGTAGAATGTTTTTTGATATATCATACATACACGGAGTATAACCGAATTGTATCCTCTTAATTTTTTTTTAAGAGACAGAGAGAGAGAGAGAGAGAGAGAGAGAGAGAGAGAGAGAGAATTTTTAATATTTATTTTTTTTTTTAGTTTTCAGCAGACACAACATCTTTGTTTGTATGTGGTTCTGAGGATCGAACCCGGGCTGCACGCATGCCAGGCGAGCGTGCTACCGCTTGAGTCACATCCCCAGCCCCTCTTAAATTTCTTTCATCAGAGTTTTGTCGTTTTTAATTGCAAAGTCATTTCACTTTTTACAATTTAATCTAGGAATTTTATATATTTATTTTTTTGTAGCTATTGTGAATGATATTTCTTTCATTATTAACTTCTTATCTATCTTCATTGATTTATAACAACCCTAGATTTTTTATGTTGATTTTGTATCCTGAAACTCTACTCAAATTGTTTACCAGTTCTAATAGTCTTCTCAGTATATTCTTCCAGATTTTTCTATTGGTAGAGTCGGATCAGTTGCAAACAGGGATAATTGGACTTCCACCTTCTTTCTATTTGAATGCCTTTTATTTCTTTTTTTTTAATGTGGTTTTTTTTTTAATTTGTTTTACTTAGTTACACATGACAGTACAGTGACCTTGACATATCATACATTTGAATCAGATGGGATATAATTTCTCATTTCTCTGAGTGTACAGGTTGCAGAATCAGATTGTCATGCAGTCACGTATATACACACAGTAATAATAATGTCTGTTTCATTCTATTATTCTTCCTATCCCCCTATCCCCTTCCCTCCCCTCCCATCACTTCTCTCTACTTAATCTAGGGTAACGCTATTCTTTTTTTTCCCTCACATCTTCATACATGTATTTTGTATAACAATGAGGGTCTCCTTCCACCATCCATGCAATTCCCTTTCTCCCTTCCTTTCTCTCCCACCCCTCTTCCCTATGTAGAGGTAAACTTTATCCCATACTCAAAATGGGGAAGAGGAAGAGCATGGGAAGATTGCCTTTTATTTTTTTATCTTGTCTAATTTCTCTGGTGAGGACTTCCAGTACTATGTTAACGAGAAATGAGAGAATGGACATCCTTGCCTTATTTTAAATCTTAGAAAAGTGCTTTCAACTTTTTCCATTTAGTATTTATCTTCTATGTGGATTAGCTATATTTGTTCTATACCTAATTTGTTCAGTCTTTGAACTTGACAAGATGTTGACTATTCTTCTGAATCTACTGAGATTAGCATAGGGTTTTGTTCATTTTTTTCTCAATGCAGTATATTGTACTTCTTATTAATGTTTACATGTGAAATAATCCATTCATCTCAGGGATAAATCCTGCTTGATTATGACGAGTAAACTTTTTGTACATTGTTGGATTCAATTTGCTTGCAACTTATTCAGAATTTTTGTGTTTGTGTTCATTAGAGATATTGGTTTATAGTTTTCTTTTGTTGTTGTTGTTGTGTCTTTGTTTGGCTTTGGTATCAGTGTAATGCTGGGTTCATAGAATGAGCTTTGAAGGAGTTTGTGAAGAATTGGTGTTAATTCTTTCTTAAAGTTTGTTAGAAGTCATCAGTGAAGCCATCTAGTCCTGGGCTTTCCTTTGTTGGGAGACTTACTATTAATGATTCACTCTCACTACAGATCATCAGTTTGAATAGATTCTTTGTGTCTTCCTGGTTTCATTTAGGTAGATTATGTGTGTCTACAAATTTATCAGTTTCTCCTAGGTTTCCATTTTGTTTGACTTGTTGTTCATAAAACATAAATCAAGGCAATCAGTTATAATGTCTCTCCCTCCCCCTTTTTTTTGTCTCTTATTTTTTGGGTCTTTTCTCTCAGTGTGGATATAGGTTTCTCAATTTTGTTTATCTTTTCAAATGCCAGCTCTTTGTCTCATTAATCTTTTGTATTGTTTTTGTCTCTATTTCATTTCATTTTCCTCTAATGTTTGTTATTTCTTTCTTCATACTAAATGGTCTGGATTCCTCTGGCTTTTCTAGATTCTTGCGATACATTATTAGATTGTTAATTTGAAACCTCCCTGTTTTTTTTTAATGTAGGCGCATATTGCTATAAATTTCCCTCTTTGTTCTCTTTTTTTGCTATATCCCTTAAGTTTTTGGTATGTTGTATTTTCATTTTCATTTGTTAAGTAAATGTTTAAATTTCCCTTTTTATTTCATCAATGGCTAATTGTCCATCTAGTACCATGTGGTCAAGTCTGGTGAATATGTATAATTCCTGAAGTGTCTTAAGTTGTTTATTTCTAGTTTTATTTCACTGTGATCAGAACAGATACTTTATATCATTCCATCTACTTTGAATTTGATAATTCTTTTGTGGTCTAATATAAGGTCCATTTTAGATATTGTCCCATGAGCTGATAAAAAGAGTGTGCATTCTGCAGCTACTGGACCAACAGTACTATAAAGATCTATTAGGTCTATTTTATTTATAGGGTTAGTATAACTATTCTTTATCTCATTGCTTTTTTTTGTCTGGATGATCTGTCCTTTAATAAAAGTGCAGCATGATCTGTCCTTTAATAAAAGTCTCCCATCATTATCCCATTAGATTCTACCTCTTCCTTTGGAGCAGCTGTTTATATTATATAATTGGGTGCTCTGTCTTTAGATGCATATGCATTTCCATATATATTTTTGTTGAATTGATCCTTTGATGATTATATTGTAATATTCTTTTTCCTTTTTACAGTTTTTATGTTTAATTTTTTATATAAGCATAGCTATACTTTCTTGCTATTGTCTTGTATTTATATGGACTATCATTTTTTCCCATTCTTTCCCATTGTTACATGTGTTTTTACTGCTGAAGATAGATCATTATCATTTGCATATTTGAGAGGTCTTTTATTTTTATATCCATTTAGCTTACCTATATCTTTCACTTGACAAATTTACATTGTTTACTCTCAAGAATTCTACTGATAACTGAGAAGTTACTCTTATTATTTTGTTCCATTTCTTCTTTTTGTTTTAAATATTCTTTATTTTATTCTTCCTCTCTTCTTTTTAATCTTTATGATTTGCTGTCCCCCCCCATAGGGTTTGATTTTTTTTTCCTATTTCACTTTCGTATGCTTACTCTTCCAGTGGAATTTAGACTTTTCATGTGTTTCTGTGATGGTGTTCATCTTTCTTTTGCTTTCAAATATAGAATTTTCTTTTGCTTCTGGATGCAAAGCCAGTTTGATGGTAATAAATTCCTTCAGATTTTTCTTGCCTTGAAAAGTCTTGATTCTTTTCTTTTTTGAAGGAGAGGTTTTCTAGTATATTATTCTTGGGTGACAGTTATTTTCTTTCTGAATTTAGATTATGTCATTCTGTTCCCTCCTTGACTGTAATGTCTCTGCTGAGAAACTTGCTGTTAGTTTAATGTGGGATCCCTTAAAAGTGACTTGACACTTTTCTCTTGAAGTTTTTATAATTTGTTATTTGTTCTTTTGAAAGTTTTACTCTGTGAGGATTTTTTTCTGGTTTGCCTATCTGGGTTCTTATGGGCCTCCTGTACCTGAATTTCCATAGCTTCCCCAAGAGTGGGAAGGTTTTCAGCTATTATTTAACTGAACAGCTTTTCTACAACTTTCTCCTTTCTTCACCTTTAGATACTATCAAAATATGAATATTTATTTGTTGAATGGTTCCACAGTGATCTTGGAATCTGTCTTCAGTTTTTCCTTTTTCTTTTTTAGTCTGATTAGGATATTTTAAAAGACTAATCTTTGAATTCATATATTCTTTCTTGTTGTTTATTTAGTCTCTTGAGACTTTCAGTTGTTTTTGTTTGTATGAGTGAGCTTTTGATTTCCTAGGTTTCCGTTTAAGTCTTTCTCAAGACGACCTTTATTTCGTTTCTGATTTTTATTCATATCATTAATATTTTTCTTATTTTCTTCAAGGATTTTATTAATTTTATTTTTGTTGGGGTTTTTCTAGAGTGTTGTTATTTTCTTCTGGAGGAATCATTTTATCTTATTTTGTCACATTTTTTGTGACTCTTTGTTGAGATATACACATCTTGTTGATCAATTATCTCTACCATTTTTATAAAAATAGCTTTCTTAGTAACTGACTCCTTCCTGAAGATGTGTCTTGAGATGTTGGTTTGGTGTGTGATGTTGGCTTTGGTTCTAGCTCTGCAACATAAAACAGTTTCCCTCTAGCTTCTTTGGGTGTAATCAGTGGCATTAGATGCAATGTATATACTGCAGCTAGGTCAGAGAGATCCACTGTCTCTTGCATGCAACGTGGGTATGCTGTAAAGATCCAGATTAGTGTGATATACCCAGCAGTAGGGATGATGACACTGTGGCAGGTCAACAATTGGAATGGTGGCACTAGAAGTGCAATGGATGTTTCCTTAGGCACCTCTGTAGTAAATGCTGCTTCTGGAAAGGTCCTTTGACAATGAGGATCCTGACAGTGATGGGAGCCCTTTAGTACATTCCCAAAAGTCTTGGTGTTAGTATAAACTAGTCTCTGGCCATAGAGGAGAGGAACCAGAACACTTGCTCTCTGGTGACATGAGAGCAAGTGTTGACTTATGTCATCCCATTGGTGACATGGGCTTATAAGAGCAATCTGCAGAAAGAGGTGCCTGTAGTGACCCACAATGCCTAGTCCACATGCCCACTCTCAATTCCAGTGGTAGTGTGGACCTAGACATGGCCAATCATGCCCTAGGTACCATAGGACAAGGGCCCCTTGTCTCTTATTTCTTGAAAGTGATATTCCCAACCCATCTGTGTCAAGACACTTGTCTCTTGTATTTCAGAGAACTGCATGGGTTTGGGTGCTGTGGCCTCTGCTGCTTCAGTTAGATAGGGTTCTTGAAGCTGTAGACCCCTGTAGAAATATGGTGAAATGACTATGGTTTCTTAGAATGGGTATATGCAGAACTTTCTGACCCCTCGGTGTCCAGAATTTGTCCAATGGTTAATTTAGACAGTGATTGTTTTCTTAAGATGGCACCAAGTTAAAGCAGCCTGTGTTCTAGAGGGTTGGTGGGGAAACAATGTGTGTGTCTTATTCAAAGCAAAGCTACTATGTGGACTATATTTTGGTTTCCTAACATATATTGTAAATCTGGATTGTAAATCTATGCCAACTGCAAAACTTTCTGGTAGCTCTGATTGCTGGCATTTGCACTGGTGAGGTTTGTGGAGACGCGCCCATAAATGTTTAGTCCTCCCCACAGCTTGGAAGTCTGAGTTAAAGTTGGTGTTGTGCTTTGGTCCTCTTTCTATGCCACTGTTCCAAGTCTCTGGATATTATAAGGTTCTAGTCTCTCCCTTGCTGAGTTCTAGCAAACTCCCATGGTCAGTCATCTCAGTACAGCTTTCCACATGTTATTCTGGCTCTTCTTTGTGGAGGATGAGGCAAATACTGGGCATACATATTCAGTGATCTTGGGAACTTAACATGAATTATATTTCTGATGCATAGTACTGGCCAAGAAAATAACCTCCAAGAATTATCTGTCTTTAAAGTGGGATTGTTTCTTTGTTCTCTTTCCCAGGGATTTCCTACTCTCCTCAATTAAGACCTACATCTTTGCCTCTTCCTTAAAGTCACTGTAAATAAATAATGTTGCTCCAACCAAGACTGTTTGCAGTAGCATGTTACAATGTGTACTTTGACTTCAATATCTGAAGATTGCTCCTTACCCAGACAATATCTGAAGATTGCCCCTTGCCCAGATAGACTATCAGAGAACCTTTCTTCCTCAGTGTTTTCAATTCCTGCTTTTGGAAAAGAGACCACAGGAGATTCAGAAAAATCTTTCTTTCCCTTGATATGGCAGCATTTCCCATCTCAGACATTGATGGAATTTATACCTACTTGAGACTAATGGCATGGAAGGTGTAGGGACTTGGGTGTTGGTTATATGAATTCTGATCACTTCATGTACACATTGAATACTATGTGGACTTTTAAATTATATTTCTTGGTAATGTTTTTTTCCTTGAAAATAACAGCAATTCAAAACTATCTATTTGTGGTTAAAAAGATAAATAAGTGAACTGGAAGGAAATCCAGATCCTATGAAAAAACAAAGCAATGTATAAGGCAGGCATACAGCTAAACCTCAAAAACAGAACTAGGACTTGGAAATCCATTAAAAGAGTTTCTTAATTTCTTATATTTAAAGAAATAAATATAAGAAATTTCTTTGTTAATTTTATTTCTGTCCAACATTTTGTTGACTCTCTAAAGAGAAAAATATATGACTGCTGATTCTTAGAAAAAATTAATAAATGAACAAAACATTTTTATATTTTCACTCAACAGCAGTAACTATTCTTCTAGCACTTCAAACCTTCATAGTTATTTATAGATTTCCTCACTCATTGTTTTTATGTGTAATTTGCCTAACAGTCTTTTTTGTTGTTCTTTGCTATTCCCTTGTCTTTCCATTATAACTGTTAACATCCTAATTCAAGGATACTTCCCTGACTTCTTACTTTTTCTTCCACCTCCACACTTTTTCTTCTTTCACTTTATTGGTTGAAATTGAAAATAATTAAAGATTCTTTAATGTCAAGAATTTGATAACTAACTTCACTTGAGACTTCTTTGCATTCATGGATAAAGTTAATATTAAGAGAATACAAAAACAATAACTGAAAGAAAGAAAAATATCGACTTTTGCAAAAGTAAAAAAACAAGGAATAATACTTTGCCTTTGAGTTACATGAGTTTCATTTAAAATGAAGTTATTCATCTTCAGAATTCAGTACCTTAATATAATCAGAAGAAAAATGTTGTATTTAAAATTAATTGATTTCAGAATAAAATTACCATGAGAACAATAAAGACAAAGTGTTATTGAATCTCAGGCAAGTGTTTTTGTTTTTGTTTTTGTTTTAATTTTTACAAACATGCATTCTCCTATGATTTTCATTCACTTTGGCCACAGATTTGGGGAAGTTGTTTGGTGACAGCTGTCTGTGTTTGAAAAGCTAATGAAAGAGAAAAAAAATAATTGCTTTTATAAAAGCTGGTAAACTGATATAGACACACAAGAGAAAGGCACCAATTATTTAATTCTCTGAAGGTTTAACAAGAAACACAGAAATAATTACAAGTTTTGTGAATAACGTTAATTCTGTTCATCTGTATCTCTATGCATGATTCATCCTCTGTGTTTTCCTTCAATAGGTAAACTGCTTTTTCAATGAAATTTCATTAAGTAATACTTGCTCTAGTTATCACAAAATATAAAGCTAATGATTACAACTGATGTGCTCACTGAATATAGTCAATAGAATCATAAGCTGAAAAGAGAAAATGAATATAATGCTTATATGTCTTTTATCTATTGATAGTATTAAGAGAATCCATTTGATGTACAAGATGGGCTCCTTTATGAGTTTGGTTTTAGGTTTACAGGGGTAAGGCTTGTCCCTTCACTTCCCAAAATGTGCATTGACTGGACAGATATTTACTTTGTAAGACAGACGTATTAAAGATTTCTAACTCAAGCCAGAAAACAGAATGATTTATGGTAAGATGATAAATGTGTTTTTGAGCTTGATTCTTGAAGAATACAGTTTGCTTAAGACAAGGGATCGTTTGTTGTTCAGGTATGTTTACTATTACATAAATTAATATAAAGTTGCTATACAGTTTCAATAGAGTGAAAGTTTGTGAAATAACAATCATTCTCATTTCTTGAGACAGGACACAGAAGAAAAAAGAACATTTTATTATGTTATTGTTATGATTATTTTTGTTGAGTGAATTAGGAAAACATGGTTTTGTTTTGCATTTCCACATTTGATTTTAAAATATTGTAAGACTCTTTAACATGAGATGTACTTTCATAAATGTTTAAGTGCACAATACAGTTTTGCTGACTACAGGCACAATATTGTACAGAGATATTTACAACTTATTCAGATAGAATATCAGAAATTTTACACCTGATGGACTTCAATTCTCTGTGTCCTTCTGTCTCTAACCCCTGGCAACCACCACGCTACCCAGTGTTTCTGTGAGTTTAACTTATGTCTCTTCTAAGTGGAATGATGCAGTATCTACTCTGTAACTGATTTTTACTTAGAATAATGTTCTCCACACTTTTCCATGTTGTTGTTATGACAAGATTCCCTCAATTTTGAAGACTGAATAATATTTCACTGTATGAATATACCACATTTTTCTTCATCCATTCATCTGCTGAGGTACATTTAGATTGTTTCCATACTTTGTCTCTTGCAAATAATCATGCAGTGAACATGGGAGAACAGATGCCTCTTCAAGATCCTATGTATTTTTTTGAGATTGACATCTTTTAAAACTGATGGCCACCAAGTCTTTTAATCTCTTAATTTGATGGGGGAAGGAAATATAGTCTTTCTGTAGAAAATAAAAATGTTAGCCATTATATTATATATTTTGGTAAAATTCATAGTATTTATCAAAAATACTTTTTAATATAGATGATTGAGTGAATATGTGCTTAGATCAAAAACATGTAGACCTGAGTATAACTTCAAGTAAATATCCTGCTAATATTTTACTTTGCAAAAGACACAGTATTTGCAGCCCACAGATTTTTCACACATAAAATTAAATGACCAGATAAGTTCTGTTGATCAAAAAATTCTATATTATTTTATAAATTCTATATTATTTTTCTTAGCTTATTATTATCTGTAAATCTGTAAATAAAGTCAAAGACTCATTAAGATAATATGGTTTCCTAGGATTTCAGGAGCTGGTGTGCTTAAAATGGATGCAAAACCCAAACTTAATTCATTTTCATTTGTTGATTTTTCTGCCCATAAACTGAAGATCATCTAACAGGTACCAAAATAACATCAATTCAGGGGAAGAGAGTTAGCAAATTTCTGTTGTAAGATAGTACCAGTTCCATTGTTCTTTCTCTTTGTTTTTTTCAGTTCCTCCTGAGAGGGAGCAGCTCAATAATTATAGCAGCTTAGTGTTCTCCAGATCTTACTTTCCTATAATTGTTCATCTGTGTGAAATCCCCAGCTGTTACTCCCTGGCGGCTCCTTTATTCCAGTCTGTGCTTAGGGATGAGACAAAAAGTGGAAGACATATCCAAAGCCTCCCTCCGTATCCCAGCAG
The DNA here is from genome assembly GCF_048772815.1 of Callospermophilus lateralis. Lineage (NCBI taxonomy): Eukaryota > Metazoa > Chordata > Mammalia > Rodentia > Sciuridae > Callospermophilus > Callospermophilus lateralis. Next base: position 125,210,615 of record NC_135308.1, on the reverse strand, counting down.
ATATCTCTAATGAATCATGTCACTCTTTCTTGCTGAGCCTGCATATGTTCAGCCAATCCTCAGAACATCACTCCAGGAAAGTCAATACCAATCAAGGTTGGCACCGTTTATTGCAGACACTTTATATTAACTCACTCAACACTCATTTCAATACATTTTTGGCATATTTTCTTGAATAATAGACACTGGCAACACACAAGCTGCATTTTCCAAACATCCTTTTAACTATCATGTAGGCATGGGGTTTAAGTTCTGCCAAACAGATGCACCTGCTTAAAACATGGATGCAGAGATAACAAACAGGAAGTAGCTATCCTGTGTGTGCCTTCTGGGCCAGCTGAGGTGAAATTGATAGCTCTTGGTTCCTATTATAGGAGAAATGGAAATGACATTTTTTCCCCTGTTGCAAAGACCCAACATGGTCTAGGAATTTCCCCTAGATATATAATTCCTGAGCTTAAAGGTCATCTCAACAAATCCATGTAATGTGACTTCCACTAACCAATTTCTTAATGTATAAACCAGGTTGTTTAGTTTTAATTCTCTGCAACTAAGATCCATGAGCTATGCAAATTTAATGTTCACTAGTTACCCATCAATTAGAAATGTGCTTGTGAGTAGTAGAAAATCTGATGAGTAGTGGCTTAAATATGAGTTTTATTTTTCACATGATGCTCAAGGATATCAACCAGAAACTATTTTATACATATGATGTTTTTTTAACTTCACTATTACAAATGACTTCTTAATCATGATTTTGTCCACTCATGGGCAGTAGGGGAGGGAGGAGTTGAAAGTTTTATTCTAACATTCCTTCATTTGAGAAGAGATTCATGTCCATGGATATGTTAACATCTCACTAGTTAGATTTGTGTTGCTTGTCCTCCCTGAGCCATGGACATTTGCATTTCATTATTCTGTTTTTATAAGGCAGATGTTGCCATTAGAGTCAAATATTTGGATTAAGACATATGACACCCAGGACATATGCTGGATTGAATGAATATTATCAGTAGTGGTAACTCAGAAATTCATTACCACTTATTACCTTGTAGTTACAGAGAAAATTATTAAATAAATATGTGTATTTTCATGCATACTAGAGAAGTATGGAAACTTTGAAAAAGGGAGGCTTGGATAGATTTACTGGCAAAACTGGACAACTCTAGGCTGAACAGTGGATATGCATGTGCTTGTGCAGTGGGCAGCACCTTTCTTGGCACAGAATTTGTTCTATCAATAGAAACTTAATAAGACTTTTTCAGTTAAAGAGGGGAGAGACAATGAAGTTATTAGGGAAGAAAGGGTATTAGAGACGAGCAAATTGTGCATGAAGACACATTTAGTCAAATCTATTTTAGAAGTTTGAGGAATGATATAGTTCTTTAAGCAGTAGATACTTAACTTTTAAATAGGCATATTAATCTTCAAAAATCTTAAAACTGTCATATTTTGATATTTAAAAAGAAACTTGTTAATAAAAGCGAACTTTAAGAAATATTTTCAAAAGCATAAAGTAAAAGAAACATAATTCCATAAGCCTGTTGTGAACTGATCAGAATCCCTAGCTACAGATTTTAGTATTGCAATATTACATCATAAACAGCATCAGGCTTTTGATAGTTATAATCACTCAGCATTGTGGCTCAGAATGTTTCAGTTATATATACTCCTTCATTCAAACACTAGAAGTAAATTATATTTACATGCAAAGGGACTTCTCTAGAAACAAGGATATAATAACACAAATATTTTTATTCTTCCTGATTGTAACAATACATAAGTCAATGACTCTTTCTTTAGGAGCATCTTTTGAATATACTGTGTGTTTTGTTTAGATTAATTGTAGGCTACATCCTGTTTCTTAAATGGTGTCTGTGGAGAAAAATTTGATAGAATATTGCTGGCCAGTAAGAAAGTTGAGTTAGCTTTATATATATATATATATATATATATATATATATATATATATATATATATATATATATATATATGACATTTAAAATATATATATATATATGACATTTAAAATATATATATATATATATGACATTTCTGAAGTAAATTTCTTACACAGATTGGTAAGATTGACATCTTTATGTTCTGTCTGAAGACATTCTACTTCCATAAAACTCTATTTAGACAAAAACACCAACCATCTACTCTAGTTAGGGAGAACCAAATTCCCACATCCTCAATATTTTGGTTTATGTCTTAACATAGAGGTGCTTGATCTTAATTTATTTTCTGTATTTCAGTTTCATAATTTTGTAGACTTATGGGATTGGAATACTTATTTAAAGATATAAATAAAATTATAAGCCCAGAAATTTTTGTATGAAAATCCTATGGAAACTGGTTTTGACTTCCATAAAATATTTAAATTTACTAAAGATATACTGATTCCAATCTTTTCTTCTAAGATTTACAATTTACCAGGACCAAATTGGATGCTTTGTAGTTCATGTTAATTCAAATAAATCAACTACTTGTCACTTAGCAATGCTAAAATAAATGATAAAAATTGGTATCTGCCTACTTAGTCATTGCTAGAACCAATAATTTATTTGAATTTGTGTTTTTTTTCAGTCACTTAGGCACAATTAATCATTCTCAGACCTGCTCAGTCTTAAAGAGGTTTGACAAATGTTGCACTTAGAAGCAGTTTTGTTTTCCAAATTACATTTTCTCTACATTTTTAAATCTTTGAGCACATTTGCATAAAATAGTATCAAATTAAAAAAACTTCCTAATTTCATTTTAATGGATCTGAAATCTCTTGAAATTGTTGCAATTCAACAAATGTAAAACTATTTGCATTAGCTATGAGTTGAGATAACACAGTCTACTTTCTTAAGACACCTCATAAAAACCATGCTTTATTCTATTATTCCAATAAAAATCGCTGTAACTATTGCCTCAAATGTCCTCAACTAACTTTTAGGTTAGTTTCTGTGAGTCACAAGCAGAATCATTTGATTTCATGAAAATTAAAGAGAAGATTTTATAGATTTAGGTTGTTACATGTATCTGAGCACCACAGTGCAAAATCGTTTTCAGATTAATTATAAGCATCACAAAGAGTTGTAACCTGAAATGTGCTAAAACACCTAACCAAGGTAATTCTTACACCTTTCATTTTTTATTTATTCTTTTTTGTTATTTTTTTCCTTAAGTTTTTATATGGCAGCCATTCACACATCAGATTGCTCTTTAAAATACATATGTTTAGACATGATAATTTGTTGCATTTAATTTCTTTATTCCTTTTCTGTTTCCTTATAATACATTTTCTGGCTATTACATACTTAACCATGTTTGAAACTTGTATGTTTTTCTCTCTCTCTTAAGATAAACCTTTAGGGCTGGGGTGCAGCTCAGTGGTACAGTGCTTGCCTATCATGCATATGGCCTTGGATTTGATCTCTGATAGCACAAAAGCAAAGAAAAATAAATAAATTTTATGTTTTGAAAGTAGACAATACTTTTTTTCCTTTTACTACCATTCTTATTAAAATATACTGATATTTTATTAACAATAACTGATTGCTTAACTTCAGGAGTTTCAGCAGGAAATAAGTGTTTATTTTAATTCTCTAGATTTTCTTTCCAGTTCCTTTCTGCATTTTCCCCTTTATCCAACATTGTTATCATCATTGGTTTAGTCTGTTAGGATCATCTGACGCCTGAATATCTCAAGATCTGTTCAGCTTTTTTATGATCCTCAATCTCCTCTCCTCCCTCCAATTTGTTTGAATAAAATTTTACTCCTATGAACCATAATCTACACAATTCTTTTCTAATTCCTACCATAACTATTGTAGAACAGTTTCCTTGGTTTGAAACTTACTATAATATAGCTCAATGCAACTTCATGAAGCAGCAAATTCAATGTTAAAAGATAAATAAATGGGTGAAAATATTCAAAATACCAGTTTTCTTGGGGTTTTTCCCATTGTTTCCCATCTGCTTCTCTTTGAGCACTTTCCTTGCTTAAGATTCAAGTCTGATCTGAATAGCATCAGTGACTCCTTACTTTTTTCTTCATCTGTATTATTTATATTTATTTTTTCAAGGTGAAGAACATGACCTCTATTTTGAGAATATTTTCTATTCCTGCCTTTTCTTCTATTCCCCTCACAGATAATGATTTCTCCATTTGTTTCTAGCCTCAGGAAGTGAACCTCTCTGCCTTTCTTCCCATCTCCAATCTGTTGGCTGAATCTTTATTGGGAAACCAGGAAGTCCTTTGATTCTAGAAAGGGAAAGAGATGTGCACCAAGCAGCCTGACCAAACCGGAAATATGTGAAACAAGAAAGAGAGTACATTAATATCCAGCTCAGTTATCCTGATAAGTATAAAAAGTTAATACAATATATTAATTCCTTCACTCTGTAGAAAGCTTGATTGGCACCAAGTCCTATGTTATCTTCCCAGGGTTGTCCTCAGAGACCATAAGGTATTTCTGCTTATACAATATTAAGCAGGAATGTGAGCTAATTGTGTTTTAGCTTAGCTATTTTTTTAACCTAAATTGCTAGCAACATATATAAAGATAAGGATTCGAGTGTAAGGATGAAAAATATAGTCAATCAAAATTGAAACCAAGTTCTGCTGACTCAAAACATTATACTCCGTCTACTTCCTAGTTATGATTACCCACACAGATGAAGTGTGATTGGATGGTTTCTTAGCCATTGCTTCATTTTGATGAACTTTGCAAAAAGTACAAATTGGAGATTGAATATTTTGTGTGGGCATTTAAAAAAATCCTCTCTCTTTCTCCTCTCTCTCTCTCTCTGTCTCTCTCTCTCACACACACACACACACACACACATACACACGTGCACACACACACACACTTTCCATATTTCAAAATTGAAATATGAAAAATGATTTTTTTGCAATCATTTTTGGGCAGACTTAGTTTCATAATAGACATACATATCATCCAGGCCTCTCAAGTGTGAAACAGGATTATCAACATTACCTGCTTGTTGTGTTGAATCAAATATATGAAAAAACCGTAGAGGAACAACTTGTACACAGATGTGCTTTAGAGGAAGTTAACTATTATTGTTATCATCATCATTATCAGTGGGTTTATATGTCCTTGTTCTAGGTAATGACACAATAGTATTTGAAGAAAATGATATCATACTCTTCTTTGACTTGATGATTAGGGAAGAACACATCAATGTAGACACAAAACACTGAGCATCAATGAAGAGGTGCCCTATAGGAACACCTGGGCCTGAAATGCAGTGTGCACAGGAAAAATAAGGTTTTTCCTTTATGCTACTGATATTTTCAGATTCTTTTTACAACATAATCTAGCATTTCTGAATAATAATAAATGACTCTATTGGCAATGCTATATAGAGTTCTAAGAACTGAACATGTTCCAGCCATTGGAACTTAGGAACTTCTATAATGCTCCAATTTCTTATCTATAAAAGAGTCAGACTACTATTTATTGGAAGGAATTAATGTGACAGAAAAGAAATATAAACCTGGTAAAATGCTTCACGTGGACTAGCACAATAGTTCTTACTATTTTAAATATTGTGTTTGTTATTGTTATATGACCTTAACATATTTGAGAGCCTTTTGATAACCAGTAAATGCAGTGGAGGATTTAGCTAAAACTTTTCTTGTAGAACTATCTCTCCTGTCCATAGATGGTGAAGTTGATGGAACTCTAAATTGGAAGACATTTTAGGGGGGACATTTTTACAATAAATTTCAGAATTAAAACAATCATACCTGCTAAATGGTGAAGGAAGAAAAAGAAGTGAATCTAAGTGGCTACAAACAGGGAATTGGTTAACTAAATAATGATAAATTAGAGAGAAGGGAAATTACATGGATATGGAAGGAGACCCTCAGGGGTATACAAAATTACATACAAGAGGAAGTGAGGGGAAAGGGGAAAAAATATAAGGGGGAGAAATGAATTACAGTAGAGGGGGTAGAGAGAGAAGAGGGGAGGGGAGGGGGGAGGGGGGATAGTAGAGGATAGGAAAGGCAACAGAATACAACAGACAATAGTATGGCAATATGTAAATCAATGGATGTGCAACTGATGTGATTCTGCAATCTGTATACGGGGTAAAAATGGGAGTTCATATCCCACTTGAATCAAAGTGTGAAATATGATATATCAAGAACTATGTAATGTTTTGAACAACCAACAATAAAAATTAATTAAAAAAAATTCATGTAAAGAAACACTCTCAGGCCCTTTTTAAACTGAGGTTATCTGTACATACTAATATGGAAAGATTTCCGAGATATATTGGTGAGTAAACAATGTTAGGTGTGTAATAGCTTGTATTATAGTACTATTCATATAAACAAACCATATATATGCACAGAATATCTTTGTATGATTCAGGATACACAAACAACTGATAACACCATTTTGGGGGAAAGTCTTTGTGTTTTAGAAAAAATCACTGAATAAGGGGTGTATTATTCATTATGCTTCTAAAATATATAGGTTTATTTTTTCCCCCATTTTTATCAGGTAAGTAAATACCTAGTATCGCAAAACAGATAAAGAGGAAAAATGATGCATTAGATCATCTAATACTGTTATACTATTAATAAAGGATTACTTAGGAGTAAATGAAATTAATTGAATGGTATTGGCATGAATTTTTTGATACATTTGAGGGAGACTCTTACATAAGAAAAAAATCATTTAGACTAATTGTTATGTTTAAAACTAAATAAAAATATTTTCCTAAAAATGTGTTAGCCTTGTACCTTCAATTTATTCTACTTTTTAAAATTCTATTTATAAGTTCATTGAGCTTCAATAATTATTTCTAAGAAGGTTTTAAATTGTTTACTGCTGTTTCAAACTTAACTATGAATCTTTGAATTTTAAATAGTGAAGTTCTAAATTTATTATATTAGATATTGTAAAGCACCTCAGTTCTCTAGATGAACAATAAAAAACTTCTTAAGTATCTTTAACTTTTTATAAGTCTAATAGATCAAATTTACATTACTAATTAAAATTTTAGTTAGGCTTCAGCTTAAAGTTTATAGTTTATGTTACTCAATTATCTCTTTTTCCCTAAGGTTGGTGCTGGGGATTGAAGCCAGGACCTTGTACAGGATAAGTACACACTCTGTCACTGAGGCACATTTCCAGGCTTCATTTACTGATTTTACAATTGTCTTTTAAAGAGTATCACTCTAATAATCAAACTGTCTTAAACAATGCAAATTCAAGAATACCAATGATTATGTAAAGAAGAATCTTGTGCAAATTAGGCATTTAAGTACCTTGCTAAGTTCATTACAACTACCTAATAGCAAAATTGGAGCAGGGTTTGTCTTATCCAATTTCTATAACCTCTATACTACACTTTATGCTAAATCATTTAGACTAATTGTTATGTTTAAAATTAAATAACAATATTTTGCTAAAAATGTGTTAAGCTTTACAGCTAACACAGGACACTGATAAAACAGCTGTTTCTATTTAGAATTGGATTTTTTATTAATTTATTTTTACTCATTTATTTTTATTGGTGCATATTAATTACGCAGTATGGTCAATTTCATTATGGTGAATTCATACATGAATATGTTACTTGATCGATTTTGTTGACTCAGGCATTTAAAAGTTTAAGGAGTAAGACTAGCTTCAAATGCAGCTGGATATAGAACTTTAAAGATATCTTCAGACTCCAGCTTTAGACTCAAGCTCTTGCATCTCTGCTACCTTTTTGTTGACTCCATTTTTAGCTTCAGAAACAAGTCTTCTCTTGACCTATCAGCCAATCAAATTATGATGTCTAATTTTTTTTCTGATATTCCCCAACAAAAGACTTCATCATATCCTATTGCCCTATTATTGACAAAATTGACAAAAATCTACATCTTTGAAATGTAACCAGGGAGATAAAATGCACTGATTCACATAGATAAATCAAGGTCACACTTTGGAATGAAGCCTTTTATTTTACTAAGTCAAGTGAATTGAGAGTACAAATAGCAGAGCAGAAGGAGGAGAAATAGGAAGAGGGAAAGAAAGTAAAGAAAAACTGTTAGGTTTGTGGAGTTGGAAATAGGGAGAAGAACTCTTCCTTAGGATTTAAATAGCCAGCAGCTAAGTGTATATGCTTACGTTGATGAATTCTTCCTCAAAAAATTATACTTTTTAAGGCTTAAAATAAACAACCATAAATCAACTAAATAGCACTGAAGTATAATAGTTAATTTTGAGAATTTTAGAAATTTGGATAAATAAAATAAGTACAAGACTACTCTTAGTCATATACAAATTCATTTAAAAATTAACTTATGTCCTCAATCCATTGTTGAATGAAATAAGGCTGATTTTATTCTTTTTTCTTTTTCTTTTTAAAAAATCTAGCAGAAATTGTAACCTGGAGCATCTTATAGTTGCAGGATGTAAGAAAGTATTTCAATTCTTCAGGGAAAAGGAGGGAAAAATCAAAACCAAAAACAAGAACAAAGCACCCTCAATGATGGAAAGGGGTGTGTCAAAGGGACTTAAGAGGCCAGGTCGAAAGGACTTCTAGTGGCCAAAGCTATAACAATTTGAATAGCATAATAAATACAGTATTAAGGATTAGAAACAAAAGCATAATATAAATGTCTGTGAATCCATTCTGATTAAATAAAATGATGGAGTAAATGTATAATTTTTTTGAGGAAGAATTATAATAATTGATGTAGATACTGTCTTCAAGGTAAGGCATAACTCACCACTCCTTAAAAGAGTAACTCTAAAGGAAAGTGAAAAACCCCTCTGGGCCAGGTGATTGAGGAGAATACCAACAGGAATGAGTACAGTTGGGAGTATGTCCCCTTGGTATGGTGGAGGAGAAGGGTGCCTAACCTCTCGATTTTCCTCCAAAGAACACATAATGTCAGACTAACCATGAGAAATAGTAGTTAATTAGCAATGGCTGATTATTTGTTCATTAATTTTGAAAAATATACCTCTTAGTAGATTGATAACAGGGAAAACTAAGTATGGAATAATAAAAATTCTCTATTAATCTTGAAATTTCTCTGTAAATTTGAAGCTGATATAAACCAAAGAAATGTATGTTTTTTTTTTTTCAAAAAGAAGGGAGGCAATTTTTAACAAAAAAATGCCAATTTAAAAACAGAAATTCTTCCAAGAGAGCATGCTTATAGTCCCAATCACATTAGTTGTTGAAGCTAACTCTAAATTTAGTCCTTATTTTAGTGTTAGTATTTAAGTGATATAATTTTATTTTTATGATAACCAAGGCTCAGGAAAGCAGTTACCCTTTACATCTTAAGCTGGCCTTGGCTTTCATGAAAAAATTTTAGAAACAAAAATGCTAAAAATACTTATCAGAACTGAAAAATAAGTAGAGAAGCTTAAGAACTAACTCATTTTTACAAAATTAGTACAAGTGATTTTCTCTAAGAGTAATCCCCAAGGCTTTCAACTAGGTTTCTTCCATTTTGCATTTCTATAAAGCACAACATTTTTTTTTTTTCCTGCCAGGTTTTAACTCACTCAGTTAAAATGTTCTTAGAAAAGTACTTAGAAATAAACCAGAGAATCTTTGAAAAAATAAAAACCTAATTGTTTTTTGTTGCTGTGACTAAAACCCCTGATCAGAACAATGTAGAGGAAGAGAAGTTTATTTCTGGCTCATGGTTTCAGAGGTTCAGTCTATGATTGGCCAACCCCATAGCTATGGACCCTGAGTGAGGCAGTAAATAGTGGAAGGGCATGGCAGAGTAAAACAGCTCAAGACATGGCAACCAGGAAGCCCAGAGAGACCTCCATTTACCAGAGACAAAATATAAACCCTGAAGTCAGCCCCGCCCCAAATTTGTCATCTTCAGTTCCACCCTATTTGCTTACAGTTACCACCGGATTGTATCAGTGGATTAATCCACTCATTGCTACCAACTTTCTTAATCTAATCATTTCACCTCTAAATGTTCTTGCACTGTCTAGGATATAAAAGTTGGGGGGACATTATTATGGAACATTTGTTACAATTAGTGAATCCTTAGTGACACACTGTTAGTAACTAAAGTTAATACTTTATTCTACGTTGCATTCAATCATTATTTTTTTTTTAAAGAATCTGTCCTCTCAGCTATGAAAATTTGTAAGACTCTTCTTGTTTTTATGATGGTTTTACAATTTTTAGACAGGTTTATTGAAGTTTAATTGCTTTATGAAAGCACTAACTTATTTATTGTATACAACTTGATGAGCTTGGACATATGCATACATACATGACATCACCACCACATGAATGCAGTAAACATATCCATAACCTACATAAGTTTTCTCAAGTCCTGTGTAGTTTGTGTGCTTAAGAACACTTAACATGAAATCTCCCTTTTTCTTTCTCTCTCTCTCTCTCTCTCTCTCTCTCTCTCTCTCTCTCTCTCTCTCTTTCTTCTTTCTTTTTTTTTTCTGGTACCAGGGATTGAACCCAGACACTTAACCACTGAGTCACATCCCCAACACTTTTTATTTTGAAACAAGGTATTTCTAAGTTACTTAAGGCCTTACTAAATAGCTGAGACTGGCTATGATACTTCTGTTTCAGTCTAGCAAGTCATTGAGATTACAGGTGTGTGCCACCATGTCCCAGGGGCACTCAACCACTGAGCCACATTCCCAGCCCTATTTTATTTAGAGATAGAGTTTCACTGAGCTGCTTAGTGCCTCATTGTTGTTGAGGCTGACTTCAAACTCTAGATCCTCCTGCCTCAGCTTCTGAGCTGCTGAGAATAGAGGGGTCTACCACAGCACTCAGCCCCCACTATTTCTTTAATTTTTGAAGGTAAGTCTAGTACAAAACCAGCACATCATCTTGCATAACTGAAACTTTACTACCAAGAACAATTCCCCATTTCTCTTCCCAACTAGCTTCCTGAAACCACCATTTTACTTCTACATCTAAGTTTTATTATTATATTTTATCATTTTGCTTTGTTCTACTTTTCCTTTGCTCTGAGAAGAGGTTAAAAAAATTGATTTCTGCTTCAAAGAGTTTTCCCAAAGTGTATTGGTTCCTTTTCATTATGTGGCATCATGGACAAACACTGTTCATCACAGTTTAGATTCAAAGTAATGTGTGCAATATGTGTTTTTCTGAAATCCAGTATATCTGTCTGAACATATGGGTGTGCCGTGTGTGTGTGTGTGTGTGTGTGTGTGTGTGTGTGTGTTTCTGATATGAAAGGAATTGGCAGTTTGGCTTCAAGAAAAAATGAAAAGAAATCAAAATCTAATTTGTCTTTGATTTGGGTCTAGGCTAATTACTAAGGAAACTTTCAACAATAATGGCTTCAAACACTTAAATACCCTGTGAAACTACAATTAATTAAGGGCTGCTGATTCTACGCACTATGCAATGAATAAGGAATGAGGGAGGAATTATCAATCTGGATGTCAAGTTGAGAGCAAATATTCAATAATTCCCTCACTTTTGCAAATGTCTACAAATAAAGAAAGGAGATAAGAATGATGAAAATAATGTTAACTTAAAAAGTGCATACAAAACTTGGAACTTTTTAAATTAAATTTCCTACCTATTTGAAACTGATAGTATGCTTGTAAAGAAAGTGACAGAAGACTGGTTTTATCATTGCTACTGAGAACTTTTGAATATAAAAGAATTGCTTCAAGATCCATGCTTACAGTTAGTTATTTGTCTTAAAACATGTTATTTTGACATTTGAACATCTGTGCTGTTCTTGAAAATTTAAAACAAAAGCGAGATCATACAGAAGGCCAGAAACTACATAATACATCAAAAAAACATTTGCTGGTAGCTATTTCATCCAGAACCTTCCTCCTATATGACACACGGATGCCCTCTCTGTGGTCAGAGCTCTATCAATAATGAGAACTGTTTGGTGCACTGAACTTTTAGAAATTCTACAAGTAAAAAAAGTATTCTTTCCATGTGCATTGAACCTTCATTTTTGGAAGTACTATACTTTCTATCTTGAACAGTTCCATAGGACATGTATTGAAGGCTTGGATCTCTGCCTGTGGCATAAAGAGCAGATGGTGGAACCTTCAGGACGTAGAGCCTAGTAAAAGGAAGTTAGGTCATTAGGGGTGTGTACTTGGAGGTTTCCCAACCCCTTCCCATCTTGCTCTTTATTCTTGTCTGCCATGAAGTGAATAGTCCTCCTTTGCCACACTCTTCCATAATGATGCACTGTACCCCAACAGGTACCAAGTGACCATGAACTAAAACCTCTGAAACTATGAACCAAAACAAACTTTTCCTCTTATAAACTTATTTTCTTAGGTATTTTCTCATAGTAAAGTAATGCTAACACTGGAAATCAAAACTTTGTATTTGTTCAGAATTTTTCTCCAACTTTCTGTGACATTCCTTCCACTCTTTCTATGTGTGTGGAGTGATTGGTTTATTTTACTTAACCCAATGTTCTTCTGGCTTATCTGTGCAGGATGCCCTCCCCCTTTTTAAGTCTGAATAACACGCCACATCTCTTTACCCATTATTTAGTAAAGTAGACTTAGATTGTTTCCTTATGTTGACTATTGTAAATAGCGTGGGAGTGAACACTGGAAAGCAAATCTCTTTACGGTCCTGATTTTAATTATTTTGTCTATATATCACAAGTATGGAATTGCTAATGAACCGTCCACAACCCAATTGTGTTAAGGAAATGGAATAGGTTGCTGAGAAACCAAAGGAAGTACCCAGAGAGTGTGTGCAAAAGATAACATTATTAAAAAATCTTTTTTTGGAGAAAACCAGTGGTGATAGACTGGCCAGATAGCACCTCTCTCCCTCATTGTGTTTTGCCAAGCAACACCTCCATCTCCTACAATGTTACCATAGGAAATGACATCTAGATCCCCCATGATGCCTTGTCCACGACTGTGTGGCTGGACAAGTTGCACTTGTCCTCTTTGCAGTGCCCTTAATTCTGTATCAGCTGTCACAGCAGGAGAGGTTTTGTAAGCTGAGCTACATACAAGTGACATCACTATTTCAGCTAGCTTTGTCCCACTCTGTCTTGGTATACATGCAAGAAAGCAGCTTTCTATAAATAACAACACTAACTTTTTCCAACCATCAGTATATATAAGATTCTGTGAAATAACATTTATCAGGATAGTACAGCTTAGACTCACTCTCATTGTTCCCTTAACTTCACTAGGTTTTTGAAAACAGAGAGGGCCACTTTCTGTTATGGAGTTTTACTGTTCTTCTCTTCTCCAAGGAGGACATGATGGGTAACATAATAGTTCTATTTTTAATTTTTCTGAGGAATCTCTGTACTACTTCCATGGTTATTAATTTTACAACAAACATTGACAAATTTTCCAATTTCTGCATATCTTTATGCACATGTGTTATTGTTTATATTTTAATAATAATTATCCTGGCAGGTAAAAGGTGATGTTTGATTGTTTTTATTTTGAATTCCCCTTATAATTAGTATATCAAGTGTCTTTCATATATATACCCGTTGGCCACTTTACATAGGACATGATTTTTTTTAAGTAGAAAACACTAAAGACTCCACAAAATGACTATCAGAACTGATAAATGAATTCAGTAAAATTATAGGATACAAAATCAATATACAATTATCAATTGTGTTTCTATATGCTAACCAACTATATGGAAGGGACATTAAGAAAATAATCCCATTTATAAGATAATTAAATAGTAAATAGAGATAAACTTAAAAAGGTGAAAGTTTTGTACTCCAACAGCTACAAAATATTAACAGAAGTAAAGAAAGACACAAATAAATGGAAAGACATCCTATATTTAAGGATTAGAAGAATAAATATTGCTAAAATGCCTTTTCTAACTAAGATGATTGTCACATTCAATGCCAGATCCATTAGAATTCAAATGACATTTAAACATAAATTTTAAAAATCCCGAAATTCATATGGAACCATAAAACCCCCAAGTGGCCAAAGAAATCTTGAGGAAGAAAAAAGAAGGCTGGAGAGATTACACTTCCTGATTTCAAAATATATTTCAAAGCTATAGTAAGTAGCTGTGGTATTGCATAAAGATAGTTATATAAATGAAGGGAACAGAACATAAATCCCAGAAAATAATTTTATGCATATATGGCCAGATGATTTTCAAAAACAGTGCCAAGAATACACAATGGGGAAAGGATAGACTAATAAATGATGTTGAGAAAACTGGATATCCACATGCAAAAGAATGAATTAATCCCTTATATTATACATGTATATCGATTCCAAATGGATTCAAAGCAGAAACTATAAAACTCCCAGAAGAAAAGATTGCATAGATCTTCATAACATTGATCTTGGCAATGATTTCTATTGACATCAAAAAGTACAGGTAGCAAAAGACAAATGTGTAACTATATTAAACTAAAAAGTTTCTACACAGCAAAGGAAGAAAAAAATTCACAGAGTGAAAAGGCAATCTACAAAACTGTAGAAAAGTTTTTGTAAATGATTCATCGGAGAAGAAGTTGTTATTCCAAATATATAAGGAAATCCTAGTTCAATTGCCAGAAAAGCACATAGTCAGATTTGAAAGAGATGGCAAAGAGTCTGAATAAACATTTCTCTAGGGAAGGTGTAAAAATGGTCAACAAATATATGCAAAGGAGCTTGACAATGTTAAGAATTTCTTGTTAGGTAATTTCTAGAATGTCTCTCAATTGGGGTTAGTCTTTTGTTTTCCTCATTATTAATCTGGAGTCATCTGTTCTTAGGAGGAAGATCACAGAGGAGAAGTGCCACATTTTATCACATCATATGTAGGGTACATATTATTAATATGAGTATTCTCTGTTGATGTTGTCCTTGATAACCTGAGGTAGTTTTTGTCAGGTTTGTCAATCAAGCAGTTCTTTACTCCTGTCTATGGTGAAACTTCAGGTGTAAGTCACAATGTGCTATTAACCCTCAAAGGGTGAAAAGTATATGCCACATCCTTGAGGGTGATTAGCAACTATTTTTTCATTGTTAATTCATTCAAACAAATCTGCTGAAAATCTACATTGTCTAGCATGGACTGCCATTGTGCCTAGCAGTAGGAAAAATGATGACCAAACCTGATAAATTCCTTATTTTGGAAATCAACGTTCCAATTTGGTTCTTAATTTTGCCTCTTCATAGAGCATAAGCTCTTCCCCTCTCAAAGACTATCTAACTTTTCTGGCTGTTTCACATTAGAAGAGAAACCTCTTTTCCATTTATCTTATTTCTGTAAGATTTCCCCATAATCAATCCTATGTAATCTCTACCCTTAACTCCTGAGAGCACGAAATGATTATCTTGGATGGTGAGGTCATTAATTTGTGACGTTTGGTGGAATGAGACTGATCTAGAAATGGTTCTAAAAGTTATGGATGTCAAAGTTATCATTTCTTTTCCACTCTGGATCAATATATACCAACTGAACAATGGCTACAGCATTTGATATTTGGAAAAATGGTACACTGGGATTCACTAGTTTTTCTGTTCTCTTTATTGTGACTTTGCTAAAAGAATCATTAGCACTTTAGGATTCTACCTTCTAATTCTTAGAGGATTATATTCTCCCAATTGTATAAACTCTCTAGAAGAGGTAGGGTTTGTAAAAGCAATTTGTTATTTGATTATTCTAGTCCTGTTTGGGCTCCATGCTATGTCTTAAATACTACTTTTATTAGAAATATAAGAGAATACAAGAGATGTTTTGATTCTTTTTCTACCTTCGTCTTAGTGCTTATTTGGCTAGATGAGAAAAGTAAGAAATTCTAACTAACCTCACTACTTTTGAAAGTCAAATAAAATCATTTATGCTATGTTGGCTTGAAAATAATAACTCAGCAATAAATGTAACTTATTAACATAATACAATCACATTTCTCAATCCGCTAATGTAGTCTATATCTATGTAAGGAATATTGAATTGTTACACCTTCTGGAACTATCCAAAATAATAATTAAATTCTCAATTTGTTTAAAGTTTGTAACAACCTTGTTTGTCCTTATAGACTGGACTCTTACATATTCCTAATTGCCAATTATTTTTCCTCTCTTTCTTCCCAGTGCATGTTCGATATAAAACTATGCTTTTAATTAACTTCTGCTCAGTAAATAGATATTCAGATGCACATTTTGTGCATCAGAATCACAATTAAAGCTGTAGGGTTAGTTTTTGCAACATTATTCTAATTAAAATACTTTTAGCCGTATTTGGCATGCATTAAAATGTCAAGTAATTGACAGCCCATAAGTGAAAAATTGATCCAATTATCAAGCCAGCTAGAACTTTTTTCCTTCTTTTTTCAACTGCTAAGATTTATTATGGCCATTAGAATTACAGATGTTTATATGTTTGCTTTTAGTAATTGAAATTCATTTAACTTTGCCATGCCCTAAGTGTTGTTCCTGCTCTTCAGTGGGATAGACAATTCCTCAATCTTTGAAGTGCGCATTTAGAAAGGCCTCCCAAATCTCTCTTCACATGGAGTGGATAATCATGCTTTCATTGGAGTTTAGAGAATAGATTTTTCTTTTGTTGTCTCCAGATGGTCCTCCTGGTAATGAGTCACAGAGTAACACAGCTTGTCCTAAGATATGGCTTCGATATAATGTTTTATTTTTTAAATTAATAATATAAATCTTTAATGAATTAATTTAAGTCATGGAAATAAAATAAAAGAAAATGTAACAAATGTTAACTTTTAATCGTAGCCCTTTAGTTTTCCTTTCTTGTGGTATAAAAACAAAATATTTAATCCTTTCAATAAAAGTCAGCTAAATAAAACCCCAAGCCATCAATTCCATGTATGCTTGAAATGTATTTAATATAGAACAATTACTAATAAAACAAAGAAGAAGAAAAATTAGGAGATTAATATTTACTTAATTATATATATTGAATTTTGGATCAGTATTGTAAGGGGAGAAATATATATGGTTTATAAAAAATCTTTTTCAATAGCTATTATTTAGAAAAAAAATGTCATTTGGGGATTTAGGTTATGAGTATTTAATTTATCTGGATCTGAATTTAATACTAGAATTGGGATAAATATCAAACTGATTTATTTGTTATCAATGTTATTAACATATTATTTCAATGATTACATTTTATATAATATTGATAAATGTATCTGAGACCTGAATGACTCTTCCTTTATGCAAGGTCTGAAAATAGTATCTCTAATGTCACGGTTTTATTTTACAAGGTCTTATCTTACTACCCAGGGTCTTGCATTTCTAGTCCTGACTCATCCCACCACATTTACAGCTCCACTTGTACATTTTTCTCAATGTTTTCTTATTTTTTTTTCTTTTGTTGGTGCTGGGGAAATAATCCAGGAACTTGTGCATGTGAGGCAAGAGCTCTATCAACTGAGCTTGAGACCCAGCCCCTTTTCTGTATTCTTTTCTTTGCACAGTTCCAAGAAGACCAGTCTCAAACCTTGCTTTTATTAAGAAAGTTCCTTTATGAATGTATCCCCAGAACAGAAACAGTAATTAGTTGTTGTAAGGTTCACAGAAATGATCACTGTGAGAGATGTATTTACACTGAATTCTCATTATTCATGGCAGTTATATTCTATAAAGTCACTGTGATCACTAAATTGGCAAGTATTGAATCATTGCTTGTTGGTGAAATAAAGATGAGATAATGTTTCGGGGAGCCTCAGCTCACATTTTCATTAACCTACCAATAGATAAACTTGTTTTATGTACATTTCTGTTTCAAATCAACTTATTAATATATATTGCAGATTAATCAGCATTGGATTTCTTTACAAAGGCTCATGACTGAAATCAATTTATCCAACACAGGTATATGCTTATAAGATATATCACTGCCTTCTTGCATTTAGAGACACTAGACAACACTACAGCACTAGACTTAGGGGATATTTCACAGAAAATCATCAAGGAAAAGTACAAAAAAAGAACAGCATGGAATTACATGGAGCACAAAAATAACTTTTGTGCAGTTCGAGTGCTATAAGATGGCAGAGTAATGCCTTTTTCAGCCACTGCTTAGATCATGCACATGATCAACCCCAAAGTTTCTTTGCACTAAGCATGCTCATGTCCCCAGAAAGCCTTGAGTATTGATTTTGAGTTGATGAATTTTAACAAGTGGTAAAATTCACAAAAATGGAATCTGGGAATAATGAAGATCAACCATGTGTGCCTTAGTTGCTTCAACTCTCTTGTCTTCAATTACATCCTTCCTGCAAACCAAGATGATTTTATACTTGTGAATGTGAGCACAAATTAAATCTCACATTAACACAAATGATCATAACTGTGAAATCAATATCAAATTATTTTGGTTATGGAATGTCTGGACTTAGCTGAAACATGTATTTAAAGACCTCTGAATAAAATGTATGTAGAAATTAATGCTCAAATATAAAGTAATAAGCCTAATTATATCAAGTGATCATTTTAGGGGAAAATACAATGGCAGTAATATATTTTTAGTGTAGGTACTATGATTCCACAATAGACCACAAGACAGAAACAATACCAGCGAATACGCAATACAAAGTCTCTGAAAATTATTTAAATTTGAGATGAGGTGGATGGAGATTAGAATTAGACAAATAAGATATAAAAGGGATCTATTTGAGAGAAATATTTTTAAAGAATCAATTTGAACATTTCTCTTAAGAGTATTTAGATATTGGTCCCATATAAAAATATTTTTAATTCTAGGTTGTTTATATGTGGCATAGAAGATTTAAAGGAAGTAAAAGAAAAGATCCTTCTGCAAATTCAGGAAAATAATATAAACTGAGATAACAAGAGAAAATAACTTGGTACCTATTACTAATGAAAAACCACAATAATACTTAAAATATATATGATTACTATTTAAAAATTTAGAAATTGAGGTTTGCCTAAAGGAAAATAAATCACACTTTTTTAAAGCATCTTGATGAATTTCTTGAATTTGTGCTTAAAACTATGTCCTTGGGGGGACTATAAATGGAACTAGCAGATGTTAGTAAAAATGACTATGACTTAATAAGCTTCTCTAACAAAGCTAACAAAGTTCCCAAGTCCACAATAATTGTGTATTTGTGTGAAAAAGACTCTGAATCGCATGTGAATCTTTCTCTCATCTTTCTCAGCTAAAATGATCCTTCATAGATTGCTAAACATTCATAAGCTTGCCAAATTAGAAAGGAAGTGCTTTTTGCTTTAATTTTCCCATGATTTGTGGGATTTTTCTTTTGTCCATCACGGAATGTGATAGACCATTTTCATGAACCTGCTTTTTCTAAAAAACCTTAATTATGCCACATTCAAACTTGGCAGAGAACACTGCCTTGTTTCCTGTTTAATTAATGCATATGTTCAACTTGTTCTCAAAGAGGTTTCACAATTTGTTTCCTTCAAGAAATTAATATACAAGTAAAATTTACTGACTATTGTAGAATACTCCAAACCTTGTGCATTCTGCTGAGATTAACCAAAGCTGATTTATTTTATAACAGGCATGAACATTAAGATGACCTTAATTCAATTGTTGTTCTGTCCATTGGGAGGAGCCATTGCCCTTAGGAAGAGACAAGAGAATGGTTATTGAAAAGTTCTCTTTTTAGTTTTTTGCATCTGGAATCAGCTGTTTATCTCTCGGAATCAAAATTCATTCTGGGAAACTTGGATATGTTAGCAATGTCTGTTGTTTCCAACCCTATTAATAATAATAATAATAAAGCTCCACAAAGCAGTTCCTTTCTGCAAGGGTGCCAATTCCTAACACAGTACACTGCAAAATAATGCACAAGTTTAATTATTTCAAATATAGGAGAGCTAAACTGAATGATCTGCAGCTGAATTTAATTATGTATTTTCAGAATAACAGAGTAAAAATGTACACTAGAACACCCCAGGACAAATTTTCCTGTACCTTCCAATTTTCAGATATCTTTTCACCTTTATGAATATATAGATTTATTCACCTTTATGAATATATATATATTTTCTTCTCCAGGTACACTTAAAAAGGCACTTAAATAATTGGTGGCAGTAATTATACTGAAAAACATGACAGATGTTAGAATCAGTCATATACTTATTGATTGTGCAAACTCTGAAAATATTAATTTTAGTTTCATTTATTGAAATAGCAGACAATCAGAAATTAAGCACTGATAGAATTATGAACATGACTTTTTGATCTTTTTCTGGAAAGCTACTTATTATAAAAAAACAAAATTCAAATGACTGGACAATGGCACATAAAACATGGGCAATAAGCAGAACCAATACAGAATAAAAATGTTCCAATAAATTCAATTTCAAAACAATAAAATCCTCAACATCAAGTTCTCCAACAAATTTAAAAATATAATAAAAAATGTATTAAGGGGATCATGTTCTAGTTGTCTGTCTGTCTAGTTGGCTATCTGGAACAGCAGCTAACAAAATATAGTCCATGGCCAGTGTACTTTCTTGTAGTCTTCTTCACTACATTAAATAAATCAGTTTTAAAACAAAACAAAACTTTATTCATATTTTAATTAACTAACAATTCACATTTTTCATGCTACTTCATGAGACTCTTTACATTTATTATCATCTTTGATTCATGAAGAAGCTTAGAAGTAGGCCTTATTGTTTTTACTTCATGACCTTGAGTATTCTAGGTACAGAAAACATAAACAATTTGAATGAAGACACATGGGATTTTCAAATCTAGATTTACATTACTTCAAAGTTTGTACTCTATCCATGTGAAAATATTCCTTTAATTAGTTAAATTCAACCTTTGGTTCCCAGAACTCGAATTATTGGAGTTCATGTTCAACACACTTGGGCACTGTTGACCACTCCCTCCAGAAATACTTTCTTCACTTGGCTTCTAGAAAAATATAGTTTTCTATTTTTTTATTCTCATTTTTCTGATTTCCATGAAGGTAAAACTTTTGTATGCTTACTCTCTGCTAGTTTCTCTGTGTATGGCACAGAGTGTAAAGAGAACATAAGTAGTAAAGAAAATAGGTGATGAAATGACAGTCATTTTTATTTTTAGGAAACAATCAAAATACACTTATACATTGTTGAACCTGGAAAAAAAAATATGTATATATATATTTACCCTGGAATGTTGTTTTATAGGAAAGTTTACTTAAGAAACCAAACTTATGTTTTAAACATTATACAATGAATATAAATATAGCAGACAAAGTTGTTGCAAAAGTATAGAAACATATATTTTTCTCTAAAAGAAAATATTCTTTTGCTCCTAAATACCTTCTGAAAACCTATTATTGTAGATTTTGTGGGTTTTAAAAGGGCCAGCATTGGCAAGGCCATGTTGGATCAAGAAGGCTGAGAAAGAAATCTGTGAGAGGTCCCATTTGAGTCACAAACTAATGAAAATTGACTGACATAGAAATAACTGGGAAGCATTCCAGGGTGCATCAAATATGCAAGTCCTGATAGGATTTCCTATTGAAACTCATTAGAGCAGGAGAAGGGAGGGAAATAAAGCCATCAACTGCCTGAGCAGCCTGTCATAGAGTTTTGGGATCCTGTCATGAAAACAACAATAAGCATCTACTAAAATTGGATAGACTGAGTGAGATGAAGGCATAGGACAAAGATTAAAATTCAAAATGTGTTGGGTTAAGTTAACTCTGAGATGTTAATGAACATTTATTTGAATGTATGTATGTGGGTAGTTAGATTGGGATAAATATATAAATATATGCACTGGGGCATCAACAACACAGGATAATGTTGAGAACCATGTAACTCAAGGAGTGCACCACACCAGCTGAGAGCATACAGGAAAAACCACACAGAAGGGCATGGTCTGCGATTGAACCCAGGAACAAGCAACCTTCAGAAGATGAACAGAAGTCTATGAAAGAGTAGTCCTTGAAAGATGAAATCCAGTAAAGTGTAGTATTCTAGAAACCAAGGTAACAAAATATTTGATGAGGGATTAAATGCAGAATAATAATAAATATTGCACTTTTAGTCACTCTTTCAGGATGTAAGGACCTTGGAAGTTGTTAATTTCACCTTTGCACCAATAGAAAATAGAAATAAAACTTGAAAGTCAAAAACTTGTCTTACATTTATTAGAGAATTGAGGTCACAAAGCAAATAGCTTTAAAAATTGTAATAACAAACAGATATAAATTTAAAGAAAAATCCGGGAGGAAATGATGCAGGGGACAGTACTGGGACTGGAAAATTTAACTTGTAATAGAATTTGCTGGAGGTTTAATGTGGACAAACTTGACCCATACAACTCCAGAAAATACTTGCACTGTGCATCAATTGGATTAGTGTCAGTTGAAAGAGGACTTTGACTAGTATAAATTTCTATACTGAAAACTCAAGAGCAACTACTGAAAGTGTAAAAATTGAGTATAATTGATATTCCAAAAGACAAAAGAAAATAGAGCATAAAAAGTACTATTATTAAAACAGAAAAGGCAGAAAAAAATGGAAGATTTTGAAGAAAATAAAAAAGAGTAAAGGCAATTAATAACAGTATCAGATGTGGTAGATATTTATCCAGCTATACCAATAAGCAATTTAAACATCAATAGTCTAAATACTCTGATTCAAGCAGACAGACTGACAGAGTAGATAAAATTCAAACAAAAACAAAGTCCAATTATTTGTTCATCTGTAGATTGAATTAGTTAAATTCAATCTTTGATTCTCAGACCCCACAATAATAGACCTATGAAAAACAGATTTAAGAAAGGAAAGGCACAGATAGATCTAGGAAAGGAGGGCGGAAAGTGTGGCTCAGAAGAAGAGCGCTTGCCTAGCATATGTGAGACACTGGGTTTAATACTCAGCACCACATAAAAATTAATAAGCATATATAAAGTTATTATGTTCATGTACGACTCAGTGTGTGTGTGTGTGTGTGTGTGTGTGTGTAGATATTTAAATTTAATAATAAGAAAGGAAAGTCATGGAAAATAACATACCATGCTGGAGCTAATCATACAAAATTTCCAGTAACTATATAATTTCAGATGAAGCAGACTTCAGAATAAGGAAAATTATCAGGTATGAAAAAAAGGGGGGGTTACATAATTATGCACCAGTCATTTTTTTTTAAAAAATAAAATAATCCTTATATTGTTTATACCAGACAATAGATTGTCAAAATGGACAGAACTGCATAGAAAAAGAGACAAATCCAAAATTATAACTGGGGACTTAATCCCTCAGTAATTGATAGATTCAGCTGGTAAAAATATAAACAAAATCAATAAAAGTAAACATTAAAACAATATAAAATGTTTTATATTTATCTCATTTTATTTCTTTTTGTACACTTGGTTTGATTTTCTTTAAAAAAAAAAAAAGAGTCTCTTCTCTTGGCTTCAGGGCCAATACTATTCCATGTTTCTTTTTATGATTTTTCTTTATTTCCTTAGAATTATTGCTTTTACTTTCTTCCCCTGACATGTTACTTTTCCTCAGAATTTTGCCTTTTCCTCATTGTGTACACTACAAAAATAACCAAGATTTCAAGTACTACCCAGTGCTAATGATTCCCAGACCAGTATTTATCTCAGGCTTCTTTCTGAGTTGCTTATTTAGTCATGTAAATATTGTTGAGAATATCAATTTACATGCTCCATAGACACTTACAACACAACACAACAAAAAAGAACTCATAATTTTGAGTCCAATTTCAGTGTATAAAGTGAAGATATAAGTAGCTCAACAAAATCAGGAACATTCAAGTTTAAATTTCTTACATTAGGAAAAAAACAATAAAAACAAACAAACAGATAAATATCTTCTCTTTCTGGCTACCAATACTAACTGGTTACCCAGGTAAGATGATTTTTCCATGACTTGTCTTCTATTTCCCTATCCCCAAATACATTTCCCTGAAGATCATCTTGATTTTTTTCCACAAAGATGTTTTCCTATTCTTCTTCCCTTGCATACATTGTTTAAACTCTGCCCAATTAATCTATTTGGGCTAATTATTCATAATGTCATCTTCTAGTTAAAATAAATGTTGAACAACTTTCCACTATGTAACTACTAACTGCTAATTTCACGGTGCCAAAATTTAAGGCTTTAACCTATAATTATGAATATCTGTGCTAATCTTTTCTTTGGTTAAAACATGTGTCAAATTTCATTTCATTATGGCCTGATAGAATGCAGGGTATTATCTCTGCTTTTTTGTTTTTACTATGAGTTGTTTTTGTGGCATAAAATATGGTCTATTTTAGAGATGGAGCCATTGCTTCTGAGAAGAAAGTATATTTGCTTGTTGATGGATGAAATATACTCTATATATGTCTATTAAGTCTAAATTATCAAAATCTCGGAACACTATAAAGGTAGTACTAATAGGAAAGTGTATTGAATTGAGTGCATTCATTAAAATAATTAAAAAGTCAACAAATAAATGACCTAACACTACATCTCAAAGCCCTAGAAAAAGAAGAACAAATCAACACCAAAAGCAGAAGACAGGAAACAAATAAAATCAGAGCTGAAATCAAGGAAATTAAAACAAAAGAGACAAATGAAAAAAACTGACAAAACAAAAAGTTTTTTTTTTAAATAAACAAAACAGATAACCCTTGGCCATGCTAACAAAGAGAAAATGAGAAAAAACTCAAATTACTAAAATACAAGATGAAGAAAGTCAAAATGGACACATCTGAAATATAGACGATAATTAGAAACTATTTTGAAAATGTACACTCTAATAAATAGAAAATATCAAAGACATCAACAAATTTCTGGAGACATATGACCTACCCAAACTAAATGAGGAGGTCATACATGATTTAAATAGATAAATTTCAAGTAATGAAATGGGAAACGCCATCAAAACCCTACCAACTAAGAAAAGCCCAGGACAAGAGAGATTCTCAGCTGAGTTCTACAAGACTTTCAAAGAAAAATTAGCATCAATACTATTCAAAAGTATTCCATGAAATAGAAAAGGAGGAAACTCCTCCAAACTCATTCTATGAGGCTAATATCACGCTGATACCAAAGCCAGGCAAAGACCCATCAAGGAAAGAAAACTTCAGACCAATGTCCCTGATGAAACCTAGATGCAAAAATTTTCAATAAAATTCTGGCAAATTGCACACAAAAACATATTTTAAAAGATAGTGCACCACAATCAAGTGGGATTAACCCCAGGGATGCAGGGTTGGCTCAACATATGGAAATCAATAAACATGATACATCATATTAATAGACTTAAAAACAAGAATCATGATCATCTCAATAGATGCAGAAGAAAAAGCATTTGACAAAATATAGCACCTTCATGTTCAAAGCACTAGAAAAACTAGGGATAGTAAGAACAGACCTCAACATTGTAAAAGCTATATATGCTAAACCCAAGACCACCACCATTCTAAATGGAGAAAGATTGAAAGCATTCCCACTAAAATCTGGAACAAGACAAGGATATCCTCTTTCACCATTCTATTCAACATCATCCTTGAAATTCCAGCCAGAGCAATTAGACAGAAGAAAGAAATTAAAGGGATAAAAATAGGTAAAGAAGAACTCAAACTATCACTATTTGCTGATGACATGATTCTATATCTAGAAGATCCAAAAAATTCCACCAAAAAACTTCCAGAACTAATCAATGAATTCAGCAAACTAGCAGGATATAAAATCAACATCCATAAATCAAACACATTCCCATACATCAGTGACGAATCCACTGAAAGAGAAATTAGGAAAACTACTCCATTCACAATAGCCTCAAAAAGAATAAAATACCTGGGAATCAATCTAACAAAAGAGGTGAAAGACCTCTACAATGAAAACTACAGAACACTACAGAAAGAAATTGAAGGAAAAAGATGGAATGCTCTCCCATGCTCTTGGATAGGCAGAATTAATATTGTCAAAATGGTCATACTACCAAAAGCATTATCCAGATTTAATGCAATTCCTATTAAAATTCCAATGGAATTCTTCATAGAATTAGAAAAATCATTCATAAAATTCATCTGGAAAAATAAGAGACCCAGAATAGCTAAACCAATCCTTAGCAAGAAAAGTGAAGCAGGAGTCATCATAATACTGGACCTTAAACTATACTACAGAGCTATAATAATAAAAACTAAAATAGACATGTAGACCAATGGTACAGAATAGAGAACACAGAGACAAAGCCACATAAATATTGTTATAGTCATACTAGACAAAGGTGCCAAAAACATCCACTGGAGAAAAGGTAATCTATTCAATAAATGGTGCTGGCAAAACTGGAAACCCATATATAGCAAAATGAAATTAAACCTCTATCTCTTCCCCTGCACAAAAATCAACTAAGGTGGATCAAAGACTTAGGCACTAGAAAGAGACCCTGCATCTAATAGAAGAAAAAATAGGCCCAAATATTTACCACGTTGTCCTAGGATCTGACTTTCTTAGTAAGACTCCTAAAGCTCAAGAAGTAAAATCAAGAGTTAATAAATGAGATGGATTCAAATTAAAAAACTTTTTCTCAGCAAGGGAACAATTGATAAAGTGAGGAAAGAGCCTATAGGTTGGGAGAATATCTTTGCCATATCCACCTCTGATAAAGCATTAATCTCTAGGATATATGAAGAACTCAAAAAACTTAACACCAAAAAAATAAATAACCCAATCAATAAATGATCTAAGGAACTGAACAGATATTTCACAGAAGAAGAAATATTATTGATCAACAAATACATGAAACAGTGTTCAACATCTCTAGCAATCAGAGAAATGCAAATCAAAACTACTCTAAAATTTCATCTTATTCCTCTCAGAATGGCAATCATCAAGAATACAGGTAATAATAAATGTTGGAGAGGATGTAGTGAAAAAGGCACACTCATATATTGCTGGTGGGACTGCAAATTGGTGCAAGCTCCATGGAAAGCAGTATGGAGATTCCTCAGAAAATTGATAATGGAACCACCATTTGACCCAGTTATCCCATTCCTTGGTTTATATCCAAAGGACTTAAAATCAGTATACTATTATCAGTATACACAGTCTCACATCAATGTTTATAGCAGCTCAATTCACTATAGCTAGACTATGGAACCAACCTAGGTGTCCCTCAATAGATGAGAGGATAAAGAAAATGTGATATATATATATATATATATATATATATTTCAATGGAATATTACTCAGCTTTAAAGAAGAGTAAAATTATGGAATTTGTGAGTAAATGGTTGGAGTTGGGGAATATCATGCTAAATGAAATAAGCCAATCCCACAAAACCAAAGGCCAAATGTTTTCTCTAATATACAGATGCTAATTCACCATAAGGCAGGGGGCACTATGGAAGAAGAGTGTTACCTTAGATTAGGTAGAAGGAAGTGATGGTAGGGGAAGGGAGGGGATGTGGGTATAGGAAATCTGGAAAATGAAACAGATAGTATTACTTTATGTGTATATGAGACTGCATGACCAATATGATTCTGCAACATGTACACTCAGAAAAATGATAAATTATATCTCATCTATGTATGATATATCAAAGTGCATAAATGCATTCTACTGTCATGTGTAACTAATTAAAACAAATAATAAAATTAAAACAAAAAAATGTGTCTAATAGGGATCCACTGGACATCTGTTTCAGTATATTACAAAACAATTCACTTACCTTTATTGTAAATCCCAAGTTTTATTTGGGTGTTGTCACCCCCAGAATACATCTACCTAGTAGATGTAGTTCGATCTTGGTTACACTGTTGGGAGAACAGCTTGATTTTCAGAGCCACAGTTCACTCTGGTAAGTTAGATGTCAGGAATCAGCATATTTTCCAAGTCAATTTAATGAAACTCTTACTCAGTGCTTTAATTTTTTATTCACTAGGAAAGACTTTTTCCATCAGGGTAGTTAAGCCAGTGGTTAAATTGGAATATTGGCAGTCATTAATCATCACCAGAAGAGAATCACCAGAGATGGGTGCATACAGAGCCATCATCAAACCTGGGATGGAATTTGGCTCAGTTTTATTTGAACTTCAAAAGAAAAGTTAAATCAGCTCATATTTGAATAATATCTATTGTTTCTCAAAGTTAGCTCAAACTAACTTTGACAGGACTTTCAAAACCACTTAAACATGCCTACATCCTACTCCTATTTGAAGATTTGATTCAAATTTCATCTCTTCTGTAAAATCTTCTGTGCATTCTTTAGCCTTATGCATTCTCCTTAGTACCCCACAGCCCTTTCACGTATATTCATCATATATCACTTTTCATCTGTTGTCATGCATTATGATTATAGTTCTTTCTGTCAGCTAAGGCAAAGCAAAAATAATACTTTTTGTGGTAGTCAGTGAATCAGCTGTAATTCAGTTTTTGCCAACTGTGAGGGGTGCCATCTTTAGTAAGATCTAAGATGCTTAATTTATTGAATTTCAGTTTTTATGATGATTAAATAAATTAACATATGATAAAATACATTTAGAATAGAAATGTTTCAAGTGAATATCTAACAAACTTTTATTCAATAATTGATAGTTATTTATGGGACATTATGTACAAAGTACTGAACTAAGAATGACATTGTAATTACCACACACCATGATTTATTCAATCAAACTTTAGAAAAGAGCATTTAATATTTCATCAAATAGAATAAAATGACAAGAGATAAAGGTCTACACCATTTTATGTATCTAAATAATTATTATATTGTCTTTAACACATTCAATGACATATTTTATACAATTTTAGAAGAAAAGAAGAAGTGAATTAATTTAGAGGCATTGTAATCTGATTATTAGTACAATATTAAAAGCAAATGTCGTATTTGCTATTATTCTGCTTATTAAAAAATTTCTGAAATGTTATAACCAGTAATAACTTAAAATAACAACAACAACAACAAAACACCTCTGTAGGCAATGGCTGTTCACAGTATCAAGATATTTATGGCAGATTGTCATATTATTCAGGTAAATGAAGTTTGGAGAAACTGAGTTTAGTAGTTGAAGGGATCAACAAATTTCAACAGTAATTTTTCTATTATATTTCATTGAATTTTATATCAATATAATATTTCCATAATCACTATAGTTTACACGTCTTCATTAAAGTCTTCATTTCTGTGTTGTTATAAATGCTCATAGAAATGACTGTCAGCAGCTCTGAGCCTGTCAAAGAAAATAATTGCCTCAGGGGTGACTTTCACTTCCTGAAATCTCTGCAAATAGAATGGGGAAACGCAGCACTGTCCTTACTGTCTTGGTCTATTCAATCTGTTGCAACAAATACATCACAAACTGGGTGGCTTATAAATAACAAATATTTATTTCTCATAATTTTAGTGGCTGTGAGTTCCAAGACCAAGATGCTACAGACTTGGTATCTGGTGAGCCCCTGCTTCCTCACAGACAGAGACCGCCATCTTCTCACTGAAACCTCCCATGATGCAGCTGGTTAAGGTCTCTCACAGGCCTCTTTTATAGGTGCACCAATCTCCTGAGAACACTGCCATCAGCGCCTAATCCTAAGAGGTCTCATCTCCTAGTATTATCACCTTGAGAGTCAGGATTTTAACAGTAATTAGGAGGAGGATTCGCAAATCCGTATCACTTATAAATACACAACAAGGCCTATTTGCAGAGTACTCCTGTAATGGCCACAATAAATTAGGAGGCCCCAACAAATGTATGCCTTTTATCTTTTAGATATCTGGTGTGTTAAGGCACATTCACTTTAGCAAAACAAATGTCACTTATTTTACTGACTTAATTTAAAAGAAGTTCCACAAAGTATTTTTTCATTATAATATATTAACTACATTTTGATAGAATAAATAACATTGTCTCTATTAAAATGTTGTGTCATAGAGGTATTATCATAAGTTCAATTTGACTTTATTTATATAGACTTACTTGTATCTTTATAAACACACACACACACACACACACACACACACACACATTCTCATTTCTTGGGAAACACAGTCAGGATTCTGTAAGTGAAACCTGAAGTCAACAAAATTACTCCAATAGTATTCACATGTTCTATGGTCTCAGCCCATAAGCATGAATGGGTAGATTTACCTGACAGCTTAAATTTGATAACATTTTTAGGCACTTTCAAAAGTGCTCTTGATAATACATTTGAAAAAGTTATGGTGTACTAAGAGCAAGAAGAGAGAGTGTACAGAATGGGAGATCCTTGCCACCTACTTTTCACACAGGGTATTAATATCTAGAACACATGGAGAATTCAAACAAGTAAACACCAAAAGCTAAATAATTCATTTAATAAGTACGTGAAAGAATTAAAACAAGACTTATCAGAAGAATAAAATACAAATGGCCAACAAATATATGAAAAAACATTCAACATCCCTAACCATCAATGGAAAATGCAAAACAACAATTACATTGAGATTTCATCTCATTTCAATCAGAGTGGCGATTGTCAAAAATGCAAATAATAATAAGTGTTGAAGAGGATGTGAGCAAAAAGGTACAATCATACATTGTTGTATAAGACTATTAAAATTAATAACCATTCTGGAAAACAGTATAGAGATTCCTCAAGAAACAAGGAATGTAACCCCTATATAATCCAGTAATCTCATTACTTAGTATTTATTCAGAAGAACTAAAATGAGCATATTATAGGAAATTAGCAATAGTCGCAGCAGTGCAATTTACAATAGCCAAGCTATGGAACCAACTCAGATGCCTGTTAAGAGATGAGTGGATAAAGAAAATGTAGTATATGTACACTATTGAGTTTTACTCAGCCATAAAGAAGAATAAAATATGGCAGTTTTTGGTAAATAGATGGAACTGGAGAACATACAACTAAGTGAAGTAAGTCAAACCCAGAAAGTAAAGGATCGAATGTCTTTTTTCATATGTGAAAGATAGACCAAAAAAAAAAAAAAGAGGGGGGGGGGAATAAAGCAGGGGGTTGGGGGAATCTCATCAAAATAGAAGAGAGACCAGCAAAGTAGAGGAGTGAGATTGAGGCTGAGGAAGGAGGGATGGTAAAAGAAAGAAAGAATGAAATGAATCTGACCAAACTTTCCTATGTACATATATGAATATATCACAGTGAATTTCACCTTTATGTATATCCATAGTGCACCAATTTAACAAAATGTATGATGAAAAATCAGTATAGTAGAGGAAAGGGAACAAGGATGAGAGGAGGGGGAGAAGGGGAAATACTCAAGACTGAATTGGAACAAATTATATTCCATGATTGTACAATTATATCAGCATTTACACAAATATTATGTATATATGTAATTCACTAATGAAAAAGTTATGGCATATTTAACATAATCTGCTTCAGAAGTCAATATCATATTACTGATTCAAAAAAAATTGGCTCATATCCCCTTTAACTGTACTATCAAAATACCCCAAAATATCTAGGTAGACTTTAAGTTACTATACTCTTTTTTTTTTGAGAGAGAGAGAATTTTTTAATATTTATTTTTTAGTTTTCGGCAGACACAACATCTTTGCTTGTATGTGGTGCTGAGGATCGAACCTAGGCTGCATGCATGCCAGGCGAGCGCGCTACCGCTTGAGCCACATCCCCAGCCCAAGTTACTATATTCTTAATGCCAAATACTATTAGCTAAATGAGAGAAAGTATTTGGAAATATCTTATTTAACTTTTAGGCACAGAATGTTTATAATGATAGTTTGGCCAACTATTTTCACCAAAATATATATAAGATATTAATTATGAAATATATATTCCTTAAATATAGATAGGAAATCATTTCAGAAATAGTTTACTGTGCATCATTTGATTCATAGAATTGAGATCAGTAAAAAATCACCTATTTGTGCAGGTATCACTTATTATCATTTATATAATATTAGTTAATTCACTGACTAATGAACATTACATGTATTTATCATATAGAAAAGACTGTTTTGAAACATGTATTTTTTTGTAATGATGAAGACAAGATAATTGATATTTGCATTTCTTCCTATATATTTTTTTGTGATGAAACACTTAAAATCATCCCTTGTAATAATTTTTAAGAACAGAGTACATTACGTATAGAATGTACACCTAAGAACAGAGTTATTAGGTATAGTTATCATGATGTCTTGAACTCATTATTCCTAAACCTAAATTTTGTGTCCTTCAATCAAAGATTTCTAAACTCCTGCATCCCTTCAGCCCCTGGTAAACCCCATTATTCTGTCTATTATAAATGAGTTCAATTTTAAAGTTTCCACATGTAAGTAAGATCAGGTTAAATTTGTCTTTAAGTGCCTACCTCATTTCACTTAATACAATGTTCTTCAGATTCAGTCATGTTGTAGCAAATGACATATCTTCAACTTTTTCATGGCTTAATAGTATGACATTTTATATAAGTACCATATTTTCTTTACCTATTTATCCATTGACATATTCTTAGATGAATACTCTATTTTGGCTAATAATGGTTGTAGTAACTTACATTTCCATCATCATTATTCAAGGGCTACCTTTCTTCCACATCTTTGTCCAATCTTATTATCTTTTGTCTCTTGATAATGAACTTTTGGAATGTGTGAGATCACATCTCATTGTAGTTTTAATCAGCATTTCCCCAGTGATTAGTTATTTGAAGCATCTTTTGTTATATCTGCTCGTCATTTCTGCATCTTCCCTTGAGAAATGTCCATTTTAGGTTTATGATCATTTTTTAAATTTGTCTATTTTCTTATTATTGAGTTATTTGTGATCCTTATATATTTGAGTATGAACCTCCTATCTGATGCATAGTTTTCAAACATTATTTCTGATTTTGTTAATTTTTCCTGACTGTGAAGAAGTTTTGTCATTTGATGTAATACCACTTGTCTATTCTTTTTTTCTCTGCTTTGGATTTACACATTCAAAAAAATTA
The DNA here is from genome assembly GCF_048772815.1 of Callospermophilus lateralis. Classification (NCBI taxonomy): domain Eukaryota; kingdom Metazoa; phylum Chordata; class Mammalia; order Rodentia; family Sciuridae; genus Callospermophilus; species Callospermophilus lateralis. Next base: position 125,177,713 of record NC_135308.1, on the reverse strand, counting down.
TTGCCCAAGACCAATGTCACTTTTCACCCTATTTTATTCTTGTAGTTTTACAGTTTCAGGTCTTAATGGAGGTTCTTAATGCATTTTAAATTTATTTTTTTATGCAGTTTGGGACTGGGTGTACTTTCACTCTTCTGGACGGGATATATAGGTGTCTCAATATCATTTGTTAAAGAGGCTGTTCTTTCCCCAGAGTATGTCCTTATTTACTACAAACATGTGAATTTATCCCTTGGTTTTATATTCTATACCATTGGCTTATGAATCTCCAATACCATGCTGTTTTGATTACTACAGTTGATAGTATATTTTGAAGTTAGATAAAATGATGCTGCCGGCTTTGTTCTTTTTACTGAAGCTTGTCTTGAATATTCAGGATATTTTCTAGTGTTTTGTGACTCCATACAAATTTAAGGATTGTTAATTTTATTTCTGTAGAAAATGATATTGAAATTTATATATAAACAATACTAAATCTGCAGATCACTTTGTGTTGTATGAGCATTTTAACAATACTAAAATGTCTTTCAATTTTTTGAGGGTTGTTTTTCATCTATTTGTGTGTCTTTAATTTATTTCACTGATGTTTTAAAATTTTTAGTGTACAAGTCTTTTATCCTGTTTGTTAAATTCCAAAGTATTGTTTTAGCTACTGTTAAGTGAGATTATTTTCTTTTCTCTTTTTCAGATAGCCTGTTGTTAATGTATAGAAAAATAACTAATTTGGTATGCCAATATATCCCATTGGTGTCTTCCTGTTCTGAGATAAGTAAAAGATCTGGCATATCAGCTCCCTTCATTCAAATGTCTCCTTATATCTAGGAAGGAACAATAACTGTCAGAACAATAATTGTCAGAAAGTGAGTAGTCACCTTATATGTGGTTAAAAACATACTGGAAAGTTAATTATAAGAAATTATAAGAAAAGTTGAATACATAGAGAGCAGACATGGTAAATCTTGGATTGTAATATTTCTGGGAAATGTAATGTTTGCAAGTCCCTATATATTTCTTGAGTCAAGAGTTCCTGAATACCAGAAAATGACAAGTGAACATAACCCTAGAACAAGGGTACATGTGTCCTAATGGTAATGCTGACAATAGAAAAATATCATGAAAGAAAGAAAGGAAGGAAGGAAGGAAGGAAGGAAGGAAGGAAGGAAGGAAGGAAGGAAGGAAGGAAGGAATCCTTGAGAAAACACTGTGGTGTTAGAGATAAGGGTGCAAAGGAAATAAAGGAAATAAATTAAAAGTGAAAGGAGAATATATGTCTAAAAATAATTTACTACAGAATCTAGAGGAAACTGTCAGGAACAGGATTTGCATCCTCTGCAGAACAGTTTTGTATCTATAAATGCTAGCAAAATAACTAGGAAAAATGAAACAGGATAGATTAAAAAGTTATCATGATAAGAAGAATCTGTTGGAATGACCTGAAACAGAAATTTGACATGATTATGACAGGTTACAAGAATACAACAAACACAAGGAAAACAATAAAGGGTAAAATTTACATTATGAAAATAAAATCACTGATCTAAAGGTCATGTTTGAGAGTTATTTTAAGATTGCCAAGGAATAGGACAAAGAGATAAACAAGATGAGAGATTATGTTAAATTGGAGTTTCATCCCACTTAGAGAAATATCAAAAAAAAGTCTATTTGGAAATATTTCAAATAAACACGCAAAAAAATTTATGCTAATATTCTTAGAGATTTTATAGAAATTTTTGAAGAGAATTACTCTGAATTCTCTTCTGTCTTTCATTTCTCTTTCCTTGAAGATCATTGTCAGATATTTGCTGGTGTTTTTTGAAGGCATTATGATTTCATGAATCTTTGTAATCTTTATGTCCTTATGTTGGTCTTGGCACATTTGCAGCCACCTTTCCTGGTTTTTATAGGTATTCTTTGGCAGAATACCCTTTCGCTACTTAGTTTGGCCTATGATTTCAAATGTTATCAGTGGAGTTAACTTCTGTGTTCTCTAGTTGGCTTGGCTTCTACCTTTGCTCCCAATTTGTGTGGGGTAGTTGCCTAGCTTCTGCTATCCAATAGTACCCCAGGCCAATGTCTGTGCTTAGACTAAGCTGCTAGATAAGCACTAGAGTTGCCTCTGATCTTGTTCATCACATGTCAGAGGTATCACTCACTGTAAGTCTAGCAGTTGGACTGGGTTGCAGAAGGGGCTCTGAAGTCAGTCAGTGGATGGGGACTTGTGTTAGTCACATTTTCATCATTGTGACAAATATAACTGACAAGAGCAACCAAGAGGAAGAAAAGTATGTTGTGGCTCATGGCCTCAGAGGTCTCAGTCCATGCCTGGCCAACTCCATTTCTCTGGGCTTGAGGTCAGGCAGAACATCTTGGCTGAAGGGCATGAAAAGTCATTCAGCTCATGGCAGCTGTGAAGCAGAGAGTTAAAGGAAGGATCCAAGACAAATATGTTCCAAGATCATGCTACCAGTGACCTACTTCTTCATCTATGCTTGACCTGCCTGCAATTACTACCCAGTATCCATGCAGCTATCAATAGATTAATTCAGCAAATAGATTAATCCACTGATGAGGTAAGAGCCTTAATCATTGCCCACAAGTTCTACCTGTGAACCTTCCTTTATTGGAGATCATGCTTTCAAAACATGAGCTTTTGGGGAGACATTCCAGATCCTAACCTTAATCACTGCTATGTTTTGTAGAAATACATGATTAAGATTTATCTATCCCAGTAGCTTGAGTGTAGTAGGATGGCCTTTTATGACCTAATTAGCCATTTTAAAAAATTATTTCAGGAATGTAAAAGGAAAATCCTATATACCTGAATCATGAAGAACAATAATAAATTATCCTTTCATAACTTGAAAAAATAATTTCAAGTAAAATTTACTAATAAAATGCATATTCACCATTTTCATTAAGATGATTTTTCATGAATTTTTGTCTTAGCAGGTTAAGACATAATTACCTTTTTTTTTTCGCTAGCTACCTGGGACAGAATCAATTTGTTTTCATCTTCTCTCTCTTTTCATCTTCTCTCTCTCTTTTAGTACATAACTGAATGATCATCACGTTGAACCCTAAGTTTCATGACTGCAATTAATTACATCCCAATTTACTTCCTGGTCTGTTATCCATTTGCCCTTGCCAACCTGGACCCATAATTTCCCACTAGAAGACAAATTGCATTCTCTACTTTATCAATTTAGTGCACTATAAAGAGAGAGAGAGAGAGAGAGAGAGAGAGAGAGAGAGAGAAACTTGTTTGTATTAGAATTTTCCAGAGAAACAAACCTAAAAGGAGATATAGTGTGTGTGTGTTCAAAAAATATATCTCATAAAGATTATATATTTATTATATAACATTATAAATAAAATAAGTGGATATTATAATCAATGCATCCCTTAGCCCAGTCAAAATGGATGCATAAAATTAACCACCAAATGTCCATTCTTTGTCAATGTGGCACATATCCAAATCTCTTTATACTATACTCAACCTCCAAATGAATACACTAGCAAAAATATTGCACATAACATGGTACCTATCTTACAAGGCCACTAGTCCCTTCCTCAGAAGAGTAGGCAAACTTCTGTTGTAATGTTTACTCTTATCTAAATATCTTAGATATGATCATACAACATTGATAATATTTAAATATAATTACATAATCAATATATTTTATGTTACTTGATAAGGGAATAAGATAAAATAAATAAGATATCTACATATGCATATTCACACACACATAAATACACATGAACTTACATAAATGCATTCATAACAAAATAAAGAGGAAGCACTTATCACAACTTTTGGCCTCCTCAATTCTGTACTTGGTCACATTGGTAATAGCTGGTATTCATAACAACCTCCACTACTAACTGTGTATTCATTTTGCCTTCAGAAAAATAAATGAAATAAAAGACATAAATTAATAAAGAAAAAAATGCCAAAGATTAATAAAATGAAAAGCTTTTTTTAAAAAAAAAAAGAAAACAAAACAAAACTGATGAACACTTTGCTTGACTAATGGAAGATCTCAAATAAATAAGTGACAGGTAAAATCAAAGATAACAGAGGAGCAATTAGAGCTGACACCTGACACACTGAAAGAAGTACAAAAGGATCAGTAGAGACTATTATGAACAAATATATGCTGAAAATATGAAATCTTAGAAGAAAAAAAGGAATTCAAATTGTCAGTGTTTGCAAATGACATGATCTTAAATGTAGGAAACCTCAAAGATTTCACAAAAAAAATCTGTTGAAATCAATAAATGAATTCAGCAAATTTTTAGTGTACAAAATTGGCATATAAGGAATCAGTCATGCTGCTATACACTAAATGCTAGTTACCTGAAATTTAGATGAAGAAAGCAATCAATCTACCAAAAAAATAGCCCAGAACAAACAAAAAAGCAAAATGTCACAAATGGATATTTCTCAAAAGAAATAGAAGTTTTCAAAGAGGTGAAAATACTCTATATTTGTAGGTATAAAACATTCTTGAAAGAAATTTAGGAGAAATTGGAAAAGAAGAATCTAAAAAAATAGAAATAAATATGTTTATGGATTTACAGGATCAATATTATTAAAATGTCCATACTACCAATGCTATTTACAATGCTATTTACAGATTCAATGCAATCCCTCTAATAGCACCAAGACATTCTTCATAGATCTAGAAAAAAAAAATCGTAAAATTCATGTGAAAGCACAGAAATGCTTCAGTCTTAAGCAAAGAGAATGAAGCAGGGGACATTATACTGCCAGATTCTAAATTTGCTACAGAGTACTAGTAATCAAGCAGAATGGTATTGACATGAAAACAGCCTCCTAGACAAATAAAAGAGAATAGAAAGCTTAAAAGTAAACCCATGCATCTATAGCTAACTGATATTTGACTCAGGTGCTAATAACATACATTGGTGAAAGGATAATCTTTTCAATAAGTGATGTCGGCAAAATTGGCTATTCACACACAGAAGTAGGAAATTACACCTTATCTCTCACTGTTAAAAAAAAAAAAACAAGTGAAAATAGGTTAAAGATCCAAATCTAAAACCTGTAACTATGAAAGTATTAGAAGAAAATGTAGGAGAAATTCCTCTGGACGTTGGAATAGGCAAGGATCTTTGGATAAGAACACCAAAACACAAGAAAAGGAAGAATCAACAGATTGAAGAGATAACCTTTAAAGTATTTATAACTGTGCAGCTGATAAGGGGTTAATATTTCAAATATATAAGTAACTTAAACAACCTAATAGCAAAACACATAATCTAATTTTAAAATGGGCAATAGTCTCAATTAGACATTTCTCAAAAGAAGACATACAAATTATCAACAGTAATATAAAAATTAGTTCAACATCACTAATTATCAGGGAAAGGTAAATCAAAATCTCAATGAAATATCACTTCACTTCAGTAAATATGACTATTATAAAAACAAAATGAAAACAAGTGTTGGTAAAGATTCAGAGAAAGGAGGCCTTGCATTTCCTGTTGCTGGGAATGTAAATTAGTACAGCCATTGTGGAAAATATAGAAGACCCTCAAAGAATAAAAATAGAATAACACATTAATTGCCGATCTTATGTCTGGATATATAACCAAAGGAAATAAGATAGCTACGTTCAAAAGACAAAAAAAAAAAATTGTGCTCTCACCTTTACCATTGCATTAAACAATTAAACACAATAACAAAGAAATGGGAACAGTCTAAATGACCATCAACTGATGAACAGATAAAGAAAATGAGGTATGGATACACAATGGAATACTATTTTTTCACACAAAGAATGGAATCTATCATTTAGGATACATGGGTGGAACTGAAAATCATTGGTAAGTGATACAAGCCAGTCATAGAAAGATGAACACAGCATGATTTCGTTCATAAGTGGAATAGAAAAAGTTGAACTCATAGAAGTTGGGAATAGAATGGTGAATACCAGAGGCTGTGAAGAAAAGGAAAGAGGGAAAGGTATGCAAAGGTAGATTAAAGGTACTAAGGTATGATAGGAATAGGAAGTTCCAGTGTGCTATTGAACAGTACAGTGACTCTAGGTAAAGTTAATGTTCTGTATATTTAAAAAAATCTAGAAGATAGAATTTTGAATGTTCTTTCTCAACAAAATGGTGTTTGAAGAGACAGATTATTTACTCTGACTCAAACATTGCACAATGCGCACATATATTAAAACATCAAATGATTACTCATAAATATCTATAATTTTTTATTTTATATGTTAATTTCTAAAATCTAAATTTAAAAATTTTATAAAAATAAAAAAATGTAAAATAAAAAATCAGAAAGCATATATTGTTTGATCTTGGATTATGAAATTATGGCTGTTAATTTTTCTTTATTTTATAACCATTTATGATAACACATATTTCTTTTTAATTGGAAGAAATTATTAGTTAATCTTAGTTATTAATATGCTTTAGATTATCTCTTGATTTTAAATTATTTCTTGAGTTTTTAGCATTGGACAAAGTGATCTAGACTCTTGGTGGCTATATAGTCTTGAGATAATTATTTACCTTTATGCTTCATTTTCATCATCTATACAATGGGGATAATAATGCCTAACATGCAATGTTGTGTACATTAAATGTGAGATAATATGTTTACTAATTCCTATGATCTGGGTCAAATTTATGGAACTATATCAAATGCTCAAAAGTGCTAGCTATCATGCTATCATTCTTTGTCAATTTTTTTCTCAGAAAATCATTAGCTTTAATATGCATCCAAATTAAAGGAAAAAAACTATGAAGAGGATTCCGAATCACAGAATTCTTATAATGTTTTGGTTAAATTACTATAATTTTATGAGTGGCCATCAACAGCAGCTTTATTCAATGTAGAGAAAAATATAATTTGTACCTAGTAGCTTTGAGAAACAAAAGAAGATTAAATTATGGGGAAAAGTCTGAAAATTTCTCTGTGTATTACTTACATATATATATATATATACATATATATACACACACTTTTTATTATTTCCATCAAAAATCTTTTGTCCTTCTTTGTGGATCAAAATAAATATATACTATGTGTTGATGTGTTATAGAACATCTTTTCACATAAATATAGGTTTCAAGTACATTGTGTCCACTGACCTATGACAAAGGGAGAAGAGAATGGGCTGAGAATCTAGAAAGTGGACAGAGACATTAACAGCAAGTTACAAGAATTTCATCAAGCACAGTGCTATTGAAAACATATTTTGTCAAGTCAAAGAAGCAAATATATTTCCTTCCTATTAGTAACTATTTAGCAAACCTGTCAATCACTTTTAATGTAATTTTATTATTTCTTCATTTTAAACTACACATAATAAATCAGCATTATAGTTTTGCAATTCAATATGAATGGTACATTTGTTTTAGAAATATATTCACTGGGAAACTCAAAAATATAACATATCACTGATCTTTTTGCTAAATGTGTGAGCCTTTTTACATTGGGAAGTGATTAAAATTGAAAGATACTCTTATAAGCAATTTCACAATGTCGTGAATTGGAGATTAACAAAGCAGTCTTCTTAGATTAAATCTAAAGCCTAGTGAGATAAAAAAGCACCTGAATCATCCATTTCTATTCTTCCATCCATAATATGAGGAAATAAATTCTGTGTCAACAAATAGTATATATCACAATTGTTTTCTTTATAATGTTCTGTAAAACACAAGACTTTTTTATAATCCTTCTGGAAGTGGATAGAATTTGACTAAGATATCTATCTTATTTTCAGGGAGTTTTTTTTTTTGCATAATGTATTGCATAATGCAGTTTAACAGATTTTCATAAAGTTTTTTTGTATATCATTAGAGTAACACAATTGCAGTTTTATTAATCTCTTTTGTAGTTTAAGAAAGAGCTTATGCTTAATAAGTTTCTTGCTCCATATTTTCAAATGGAATGCCATAAATTTAGGTCAGATATTTAGAAAAAAAATGAAATGTAACAGTGCTTTGAAAAGAAAACATAGTTGAGCTCAGGATCCAGAGTTAAGCACTTGAATCTAGGCTCCATTCCTCTCTGTAATCTTGACTGTGGGTGTTTGTTTGTTTGTTTGTTTGTTTTTTAGGTTTTGTGTATTTTCACTTATAAAAGAAAGTAAAATTACCGTTGAGTTGTTTCTTTATTCCTTTGAATCTACATTTAGTGTTTTAAGTCAATTACTCTGTAAATCTGAGGTGTGGTTAGCTATGGTTTCTCAATGAATTCATCCCATTCTCTCAGAAGATTTGATCAAGTGCAACAAATAACATCTATAGCTATAGCTCTATTGCATAATTTTGTTAATTCTTATTGTTTTGATGAGGGGCTTTTTCTTTTCATTGATAATAGTTTAATTTTTCCATTGGGAAATATGTAAAGATAATTGAGAAATTTTCAATTTATTTCCTTTATTATGGAACATGTGGCAGCTGAAATAAATAAATTGGAGAAAATCCATTAATATATGTGTTTTCCAGTTCCTGCATCTTTGGAAAAATCAAGAAATTAAGTTTAAATCTCCCTTAGGGGGCCGTGGTTTGTTTTTACTCTCTACTTTTAAAAATTATCCTCAAATGTATTACAAATGTAATATAATTACATACACACACACACACACACACACACATACACACACACACACATATATGCTGCAAAAACATTTTAACCTTCTTAACTCAATTTCACTTGGATATGAATCAACTTATGCAAAATTCTCACCCTGCCAAGTTGTGCACTTTGAGGAGAGGAGTAATAGGGAATAAATATGAAGATTTGGAGCTGGTCCCAAATCTGCTACTATTAACTATGGGCATTTTTATTCTTTTTCAGTAAAACTGGCACACAATGTTTGTAACCATGCCTTTACACATCTCCAATAATATAAAATATTATAATAATTATTATATTTTAAAATGTTATATGTAAGTTATAACATATATTTCAAATAAAATATATTTTTAACAAATTTAAAATATGATTTATGTTTTGTCTACATAAGCTACGTGTGAACAAATATTTAACTGATATGACACAGATATTCTGGCCTTCATATCTCTAGAAACAGAAGACAAAGGCAATTTTTGAGGTAGTCAGTGTTTCATGTCATATCATACCAAACTAATCTTTTGACCTATGATGAAAATCTACTCCATAAACAGTTCTATTTTACACTAATCTTCTATACCAAGACTTTTAAAGACACACATTTAGATTTTGCGTACTATGATGTTGTCTTAACATAACAAAGAAAATATGAAATATAAAATCATTATGTAAAATGTAAATATAAAATGTTAAAAGTAGAAAAAACATAAACATACTAAATCTAGAAAAACTTAAAATGAAGGAATGACGCAAGTAAGTTTGGAAAGAAACTCTTATTTTATGTCCAATTATAGAGCTATTTAGGATAGAGTCACTTCATGATAAGAAAGTAATGAGAAACAGCTTTTTTGTTTTTAACAGAGATCAGAATGACCTATGGAAAAAAGTTTGGAAAGAAATACTGAGCAAACTTTTTGTAAAGATAGGAATGCTGAGTTAAAGAAGTATTGAATATAGAGGTAATACATTACCCTAGTTAGTGCCCAAGAATGACACAGGTCCTGCAATGCCATGGTGAATTCATCTGGTAACATGTTTAAGAATTTGATAAAGAAGCAGAGTAGATCTTTATAGTAGGAGTGACTACAAAAATCTACTATAAGTAGGAATTAATGAAAGAGTGTTTTCCATTACTTTATGAATTTATATTCAATTGTAGGTATCTGTATTCAATTTTTTTTCATGGTTAAAAAAATCTATTTACTCATAATGGATGACTTGAAGAAGTTAGTTTCATCTTTAAGAGAAAAAGGGAAACAAAGCTCCGTCTGAATTCTTGGCTTTATTTAGTGGTTTTCTAACTCTTTGTCACCTAGTTCCTTTAATGGTGGTAGCACTGCTGAGAAATCCCAGGGATGTTTCCAGATGATGTTGTTTACTAATATAATATTGTCAACATTATAGTTTCAGTTTAGTAGTTTGGAAGGTAAGCCATATGACAAGATTAATTTCTAGTACTCCCAACTTCATTTCATGAACTGGTAAGAAGTTTTTCACTGATATTACTCATCGTTTTGGCAGAAAAGCGTATGTAATTTTTTTTTATTTTGTTGTTGCCTATGTTTTATATTAAACATATCTAATTTCCTATGCTTCGATCATTTTTTATTAAAAATTTTAAAGATATTTCCCCCATTTTTTTTTAATTCTACAGCTCTTGATGTACTCTAGTTAATCAAATAGAACTAGTAGAAGACAATAGCCACCTTAAGCCCTGTTTAACTTTGTTTTATGTCAGTGCAAAGTATGTAGCTCCAAAGATACTGAAAAATGCTAATGTCTGCATAATAGAAAAAAATGTTTGTTTTTTTATCAAGAATTTAAAGAACTAATGCTTAATTTTAGATCAAGTTGTAACATTTTGTTTTGCTGGTTATAAGTTATTATAAAGTAAAGCTTAAATTTCTACTAAATCCAAAATTGTTATGGATTTTAATGTTCATGAGGACAATATGTAATTAACTGTGAAAAAATCAAATAAATGGTACAGTATTTACATTACAATTATTCCTTAGATAATTTACATTTCCAACAAATCCAGGTAATTATTCATGGTGGCAGAAAGGATTATTTTAGAAATTTATTTTTTTATATTATGTCTTGATTTAATATGTACTGCTAGAAAAACTAATTAAAGGTATTTTGTTAGAGTCTGTAAACAAGTCAAGATGGTGCCTGGCATTTTGCAGAGGGAGTGGTTTGTGAAGTAACGCCAGTGAGCCATTAAGTGTGGAGATTCCTTATTGGTTGACTGCTGTATCTAGTTATGTTAATTAAGATAAGCTGTGTGTAATGTATATATACCCCTCCTGTCCTACAATAAACGGCTCCCACTCCTGCTGTATCAATGTACACAAGTTGTTCGTCACCTCCCCCCCCACCCACTCCACCCCCCGCACCCCCCGCTATTTTGCTGCAGCCGGACTGCGGCAGTATTTAATTTTTTTGAGAGGGAATAAAAGGGTTTACAAAGTATAATTAAAGATGCAGTTGTATTTTCATCTACATTGCTTCTAAAATCAAATATATTGAATATTATTATGTTGACATTTTTGTTACTTTATCTTAATGCTAAATATCTAGGATGTTCTTTTATGTGAAATTTTTAATTTGAGTCTCTCATTTTCATCTTACCATGATGTTAAAAAATAATCTAATTTGGACATGTCTGTCCTAATAATTAACTTTTCTTTTCATAATCTTAGTGTTATATAATAGTTTTTAAAAATACTTATAATCTGTATCACTTTCAACACTCTCTTACTCTATGTGCTTTGACATTTCTTGCTTTCACTATATTGGTGAGTGAGGGTTAGTTAGGATCATTGGTTCTTCCTCTTTTTTTTTTTTTTTGAGGGCTTTAGTGAATATGGTCAATGTCTACAACAATAGACATTCAATAAAGACATGTTCAACTCTGTGGTTGGTACAAATTTAAGGGCATTATGTACATTATTCTTTAGATTTATGTAAATCTTATTAGAAAGGTCATTAGTAATATTAACTTTAAAAAATGAGAAAATTGGGGCTGGGGATGTGGCTCATACAGTAGCGCGCTCACCTGGCATGCGTGCGGCCCCGGTTCGATCCTCAGCACCACATACAAACAAAGATGTTGTGTCTGCCGAGAACTAAAAAATAAATAATAAAATTCTCTCTCTCTCTCTCTCTCTCTCTCTCTCTCTTAAAAAAAAATAAGAAAATTGAGGTTATGTAACTCACACAAAGTCAGATTGGTAACATTGTCTTCAGTCCTTTTTCCATAACCACTAAACTTCTTCTAATAAACTAAATTATGTATGGGAGCCAAAGGAATAGACAAAGAAGATGGTAATCTTATTTATAAGATCCTAAATCTACATAGCTATACCTAGGGTGACAATACACTCAACACAGAAGCTTCAAACTTAATAAAGATTTTAGTGCTTCAATTTATCAGCATCTGGCAACTGTGGACTCAACTATAGGGTCTCTCCGGAATTACAAATTTCCAAGTAAACTAATGAAGACAGAAAATAAGAAACTTATTGAATGTATAAAGAAATAAGAAGAGCAATTTTGGTCTATCTGTGAACAAATATAGACATGATTGTATTTTCAGTCTTCCCAGGAAGGACAAGGACAAGTTTCATTTTATATTTATGAAGATGATTGGATTGATCTAACATGCATGTGATGATGTCAAAATAAAAAAAAAAAGAAAGCTAAAAATCCTCAACTTCTGTGACTGTCAGAAATGCAGTGATGGCTTGGTGAGTCTTCACATAAATGTAGTTCCCACATGAAAATTCTTAATATGTATACTTTTCAATGAGTGACAACGCAAGGTCATTGTTTTGTGTGTGGGTGTGTATGTGTGTGTGTATACATACGTGTATATATATATATATATTTTCACATGTCATGTATATAGAATATGGAGAGCAAATTATAAATTTTCAAATAAATTGCAGATAATTTTTTTATCTAGTGAGTTCAAGATGATAATTTATTTATCAATATTAATCAAAGAACTTAGCAATACTGATGATTATTTACCTTCTGTTTGATTCACATAAAGAAAGTCATATTATGCACATCTGCAAATTAAAATAAAATATAGATAAGAATACTTAGCCAAATGTCAATTTGGGTTACATTTATTATGAGAATAAGAAAAAAATTAGAGGAAAAATTTTCACAGTTTCCTTCTATGCTTTGGTTTGCTTTAATTTTTAAAAATAAAAGGTGTATTCTTTTAGAAATTTTTTTAAAAGTTGAGGTTAATTTTATATGAAAATTAGATTTTCATATAGATTTAAAATGCTGAATCCTAATTCTACCTCATCATCTCTTCCCCATTATACCCACCCACTTAATCAAAATCTAACAGGAATCTTTATTTATCAAGCTTTCATCTATTCTTTTCATGACTCTAAATTAGAAAATTAGTACTTTATAGGTCAGTTCTGGTACAGATCTAGGAGTAAAATAAATTGCATTACATAAAAGGGTGAATAATGTTGTCATTATTGGGGCAGAATGTAAGCTGTTGAATGGGGAAATTTTGTGGAAAGGTGAAAGAAATAGACACTAATATGTTACTAACTAAAAGCTGCATCTGAGTATCTTCCATTAATTAATTAAGAAATAAAAATTTAGAAAATTTTACCTTTTAAGCCCTGAGTACAGAGTACTTTTATTTTTTAAACTTGATCTTGTAGACTGGTAAAATGACTCTGAAATATTAAGTCAAAGGAGTAGCACTTTGAGTTATGCTGCAATGTAAACACTAGGATATATTTTCTTTTATCTCTCTTTATTTCCCTAGTAGTCAGATATGTTTTACATTGTCCATTCTACCTATAATATCTTTAAAGCTTTTTCTGTAAGTGATGATAAATTAATTTGCCTGTTAATTTGCCAGAATCTGATATTTTTGTTCTTTTCAATATATGGAGGAATTCATTACTTTCAATAAATCAGAACTCGGCTGATTTTCTCTGGACAGCTGGCATTTGTGTTTATAGCCTTAAAGGGAACATGCTAACATCTGCATTTGATGAATAACTCTATGTGTATTGTAGTTTCCTCAACAGAAATTGTTCTGAGGTTCAGCGAGCTAGTGATAAATAATTAATGAACACAGAAGCAATAGTCTCGGTTTATTGCCAGACTTGGAGGAAACGCACAGAACAAGCTGTAAACCAGGTCTTTCTTGTGCTTCTGTCTTTGACTCGTCATTTACTTGATTGCAGATTGTGCCACTCAGAAAACCTCCAGGCTTATCACATATCTTCATTTTATCTTGTCTTTAATTCATTGTGTCAAATGAGTGTCATGAATATTGAAAGCTTCTGCCCTTCAAATGCCACTGAGATATGACTTGTAGAAGCAACAGCTTGGCATGGAGGTGCTAGGTATGAATACATCTACCGTTTTATTATTCACTATAGGAAATTTTATGATTTTATTAAGATAAATTGAAAATTTAAAAATTACTGTGATTAATGTGAGCATTATTTGCGACTTCTACAAAAATCTTAGAACCAAAGCACGACTGTAACTAGAAACACAACATTCCCACAGATTTCTGTAAATTTGCTCTAAGTTCTTATATGAACATAGTAGTAAAAAATTAATATTGGCTCTTACAGAAACAGTGATGCAAGCATGATGAAGATAATTTATTATAAGATGAAATCTGCTAATTGAACCAATGTACTAATATATTTTATAAATATAACCAGCAAAAGTGGTTCTTCTATGACCTTTAATATAAGGCATTCTTAATTAGAAATAAATTTTCATATTAAGTATATTTTTATAATTTGTCTTATTGTGAAAGTTGAACTCAAGGAATCCCTGAGAATTACAGACATTGAGACCATAGAAAATATCTCCCTGAAAGATACAGCATGTCTTAATGCCAGGCAGAGTACATTGTAGATATTATCTCATGTAGCTCTCTATTACCAGCATAACACATATTTTTTTTCTATTTTATATATGAAAATAATAAGGCTAAGAGATTATACTGACTTTTCTCCAGTTCTCATATTTCATGAGTACCATAATCAGGATTCATAACTATAATTATCTTCCTTTTCATGTTTATTCCACTCTGCTCTCTTGTAGAATAACTGAAATGACCTTGTACAGTATCAATACCATATATTTGATGACACAAGACTGTTTGTAAGCATCAGATTACTTACTCTGAAGTATATTATCATTCTTTTGTCTATAGCATATGAGATAAAAATGTTTTGCATATAATACTGCTACTGTTATAGTTTAGAATATAACTTCTGATGATTTTCACAGTTAGATCAATAACTAATTCTCCCCTATGTGTCTTTTTAAAATTATTTATTTATATTAATTTACAAATAAAATTAAATATATTGTGTACAAAATGTTGTTTGAAGCACATCCACAGTTTGGAATGGATAAATTAAATTATCTCACATACTGACCATTTTTGTTCATGGCGAAATCACTTAAACTCTACTCTTTTAGCTATTTTCAACAAGTAATTGGTATTAACTATAGTCATCTTTTTGTTCTTATTTTTCCTATCAAACTGAAATTTTGCTGTCCTATTTTGTATATTCTTTCTGTCTATCCTCATCCTTCCATTTATCAATCTTCAAAGTATTTGTGTACTTTCCCATCCCTGTCATTATAATTGAATTTATAATGAGTGTAAGGACCATATCACATTCATTCTCACTCCTTCTTCAGTGATTAGCACAATGACATTAAAATTCATTCAATGGAAAAGAAGTTAGGACAGGATTATGTTGGAAGGTAGATTGGTGCCCAACACAGTTGCATAGCAGTGAAACAGCAAAGGAACCAAGGATTAAAAGGAATTTACTGGTTCAATGTTCACCTTAATGACACTGTGTATTTAAAAAATAAATGAATACACATAGAGAAAAGAGATAACTGGCAGAGAAGAAGTCATGATATTTTTCTAGATGAGATTCACCCTTTGAACAATGGTTTCTTCTAATATTCACTAATTCTCCATAACACAGAGATATTAAAGCAGTGATTTACTCCAATAACAAACCACACTTGTTTCCACTACTTCATTTGTTTTTATTTCCTTTATTCTTTCTTCTGAGTGAAAAGTATATGATCATATGAAAGGAAGAAAAGTCAAGGACAAGTACCCCAAATTCTATTTTTGCTTATTTTTATTAGATCTGAAATTTTTGGTGCCTCTTTAGTTTTCTAATAAGGTGATTATAATTTGTCTTATTGTGAAAGTTGAACTCAAGGAATCCCCAAGAATTACAGACATTGAGACAGTAGAAAATATCTCCCTGAAAGATACAGAATGTCTTAATGCCAGGCAGAGTACACTGTAAATATTATCTCATGTAACTCTCTATTATCAGCATACCACATATATGACACGTATACAAAATTTTTGTTTGATTTACTGAGAATCGATAATATGTCAAGGACAGCAAAACATATGCTACAGTTTTTAGTCACTTAATAATCATAAAATACAGTATGTATGATGCTTTATTTCTATATAGTATTTAATTAAGCTAATCCCTAAAACAATAGATAAATAATATGTGTAGACTAGTACAAGTAGCAGAACTGATATCCATACAAAAAGTCCATGTTTTTGTTTAAAGAGCAATTGATAAGTTGATTTCAGCTTTGCTTTTTTTAGTACTTATTATGCTTAAACAATTAAAAAGAACCTCAATTTTCCAAATCAAAATGAAGCTGTTTTTCTATGAAAAAATCTGCTGAAAGTTTTCTCTTAGTTATTTTAATTTGTGCATTGTGTGTATCTCTTGATTCTGTTGAGACTGTATAAATCTCACACACACAGAGAAGACAATGTCTCCTGACCTAATCTGATACTGTACTATCTTCTTCAGACTATCACAGAATTGAATATCTAAATTATAAACATCTCCATTGTTAAGAAGTTGTTTTTTCTCTTCATGTGCATTACTTAGTAAAAAGTATTTTTATTAAAAACACAGTTCTTTGTTATTGCAGTGAATTTTTTCCCATCTCTGAATGCTTGCTTTAATAAGTAACACAGAGAAAAACTTTATTTTATTGCACAGGAAGTCTTAAATATATGAAGATCAACGTTTCATAATTTTTATCTGTTCAAGAATTTGCTACTTCTTAACTTTCCATTTCATGTTTACTCAGTGGGCTCTCATTTAATATGAGCTTGAGTCATCACATCCTGATTAACTCTTCTCCATCTGTTTCTTTTTTTGCTGTGCCTGAACATGGCTTTAGGTTGTGTGCAGCAGAAAGAGAGGAGTTCAGTAACTTGCTGTGTTCTTTTTTTTGGGGGGGGGGGTGTACCAGGGATTCAAATGAGGGGTACTCAACCACTTAGCCACATCACCAGCCCTATTTTGTATTTTATTTAGAGACAGGGTCTCACTGAGTTTCTTAGCACCTCCTCGCTGTTGCTGAGGCTGGCTTTGAACTCGTGATCCTACTGTCTCAGCCTCCCGAGCTGCTGGGATGACAGGTGTGTGTCACTATGCCCCCGGCTACTTGGTGTGTTCCTGAACTATGTTTTTGTGATGAAGTCTATGAAGGCATTCTTGAAAATAGTCTATTCCTGACTCTTACCAACCTCACAAACAACAATAAAGCCAGCTTTTTTATCTGTTTTCCATGAAGTCAATCTATATTTCCTTATTTTGTATTTGTCAGTTCATTTTCAGACCTAATTTCAGAACTTTATATTTATCAATATTAAATTACTTCTTACATAATATGATTCAAACATAATATGATTGTTTTTATCCCATCCAACAGTGTTTTGGTTGCTTCACAAGCTAGTCTTCTAAATGACTTAGATTTTTTAACAGTCACTTTGGGATATATAAGTAGATGAATTTTACTACTTTAAGTACATTCATTACTGTGTAATGCTTTCATACAACATTGCATTAATTATAAGTTCTCACTTGATTTCTAATTAAAATATTTTTATCATATTTGATAAACCAGTATAATCATTGATGAAATCCAGGTTTTGATTGATATAGAACTTGTGGGCTCTTTTGGAATTCATATGCTGTTTTGACTTTAAGGCTTTTAATACAATGAGTCTCAATGACTTTAGGAGAGGCATCTATGTTTCACTTTCCATGAGAATTTGTATTTCTTGATTTACACTTATTCTTTCAAACATTCATGTTCCTGGTCTAACCCCTGAAAGTATTTGAAGTTGAGACCATCACATCATTCATCTGATCTACCAGCTTTTTAATCCACAAACCTCATGAGCCTGTAAGTTACTGGGTTTGTAAGTTATCTCTATTCTAACTGCATATGCACTGCTATTAGAAAATTAATGCTTGTATTTTTCCCTTGTTCAAAATCAAGCCTCCAAAACTTGAATCTGATTTTTCTACCTTTCTGAAAAGTGATTCCACCTTTCTATTCTAGTCCTCATGATTATAAAAATATCCCATATAAATGTTTTCAGTGCCTTGAAATTTAATAGCATCAAACAAGAAAACTTAAACTTCATTTAAAACAGCTAGGATAGGTCTTACAATCCTACACACAGATTCCCTCTGAGTAATATTTCCTCAGATTAAATATGGCTGCATGTTATCATTCCAGAGAGATGAAAAAGTTAGAAAATAAGAGTTGAAAATCAGTTCTGTAATTATTACTGTTAGTTCTTTTATTGAAGGTGGACTTAACTTTCCCATTAGCTTCACCATTTTAGCCAGGATTCTTCCTGAATGAATGCCTCTAACCCCCATTTTCTTACAGTATTTAGAAATCTTTCATTTACAAATATTTATCAGTCCCTTTGTAATACAAATTTTCCTCCCAGCCTCTTGTCAGTTTTATCTGATAGGAAAGTCTTTCTCAAGGTCCTAGGAGCCATTCCTTTGAAATCATCAATAAAGAGTTGACTTCTAAGGAAAAAAAAAAAAATGTTGACTTCTATCTGCCAATCTCTGTAGCTCTGTAGGGGGGAGTAGGAGCCTAACTCAGTGAGAGTTAATTAGCAAACACCTTATCACCATGATCAAGCTTCTTTTGAAAGTATTCCAATATTTTTTCATTTAAGCACTTCCCTTACTTTCATTTCAGGGAGTAAAATGCAATCTCCCTATCCCTTTTTGCAATCATTTTGAATAAAGTCTTCCTTTCCTATTTAAATATATGGTGTCATTTTTCTTTGACATCATTATCTAGGCTACTACTTCTACTTTTTTTTTTTTTAACTGTGCACTGTTTGCCAGATTGCAGATTTAGTTCTTTCTCATATTGCTTTCATAATAATGCCAAAGGGAAAGTTCTAGTGTGGCTCCTGTTTTTCAGGTCAGCAGACAGCTCACAGAAGTTTACTAACTTGCTGAAGATTTTGTGGCAAGAGACAAAGCTAAGATGACAACTGTCTCATTCACAGTCCGTTGTGGTAGGGCAGTGGGACAGTTCCTAGAGAAGCCAAAGAAAGTGGCCAGAGACAGTATGGGAGACTTGACTTCTTGGGAACAGCTTACCCAAGATCTGTGACTGTTCCAAGAGATCACTAACAACAGACTGACAGCACCTCTGTCCCTCATGGTGTTTTACTAAGAGTACATTCTCTCTTCTAAAGTGTTTAGTCCAGTGGAGGCTGGCTGGACAAGTGGAACATATCCTTTTCTGTCCCCACTTAAAGAGGAGTTTACATATTAGTCTGCAGAAGCAATGACATCATCACCATCAACTTGCTCAGTTTGCTTTACAACCAGAATCCCAAGGAGCAATTACCCTGGAGTACTTGCAAGAAAGTAACTTTTTACACATAACACTAACTTGTCCTAGTTCCCAGTATGCATAAAAGAAAGCGGTGTCCTTCAAGATATATGTATCTGGATGTTCTTGTCCAGGCTTGCTCTCATTGTTCCCTTAACTTGGCTAGGTTTTTATGGTAAAAGAAAGGGGACATTCAGGGACATGGTGTTTTACTGTACTCCTTATCTTTAGAAATGATACACCAACTGAGAAAGTCAACTCGAGAATTTATGCATATTAACATTAAACTCATCTACTTAGTTTAAAACAATATTATAGTGTAATAGATTATTCTTTAATTCAGCTTTTTTTTTCTAAATTAATATTTACCTCGCAGTTTATTTACTTGTCCTTATCTTCTTAATTGGTTTACATCATGAATGTCTCAGATCTCTCTGAGCTCGCTCAGTTACACCACTGTGACATTTCCTTTACAGTCCCAGTCAGTGTCTATCTTTATTCTCAACCCTGGTAGTCCATCTTTCTCAAGTTTCAGGTACATTTATTACATGCCCAGTATTTCTCCTTCTAGCTATCACAAATTTGAAAATGACATAGTCTCTTCTCCAAAGGTTAAGCAGAATGTGTTCATTTTCCAAATAAAGTAATGAGGCATAAAAGGTAAATTGCAGTTGCAATAGCAACAAGAACAGTGAGCTGATAGGGGAAGTTTTTAGTAGTTATATTGATGGTCCTGTCTGTCGAATTTATTCTTTGTTGAAAATGACAAAGGAGAATAGCCTTATAGCAATCCACTAGACCATCCCACATATCCATAGTGTGTAAGCTGATCATTACTTGCCTTGGGCATTAAAGGAACATTAGACTGGTGTTTTGGCTTCTTCTTCTTCTTTTTTTTACCTTGTTTAACTCTTTCACTTTTTTAGTAAGAATGATTCTCTCCAAAAATGTATCTTAATTTCAAATGATGCCAGTACATAAATTAATTAATGATTTGATTTATTTGCTGTTGACTTTGGATAGTTTGAATTTTGTTGACTTATTTGTTTCTTGAGAAAAAGGTTGATATGTTCCTTCATTCTTAAAAAACAAAAATAATCAATTAAAATAGGGCAACTTGTGTTTTATTTGTAGCTGTAGCTTTCGAGTAAATATTTATGTAACTTTATACAAGTATTGGTCAGTGAAACACACACACACACACACACACACACACACACACACAATTCACAGTATGCAGCCCAAGATCGACTTGGCATCCAATCACTAGCAGAGTAGCAAGCTGACTGTTAATATACAATACCCTATGTTTAATTTTTGATGCCTTCCAGAAAATATCAGTGAAAGTGAGAGTGAAAAGTAATTGAGAAAGTAGAAAAATCAAAAACTTAAATGACTTTTGTTAGAAAAACTTCAACACAACTGTAAGTTAAAAATCTAATTTCATAGGGAAGCACAAAGTCTCATTTGAAGACTGAAAATTTCCATTTTTTGAAAATGCAAGGTATGTTTTCTTCTGTGGAATTTATTAAGCTGATATGAATCAGTATCTTAGCATTCCACCTAGAAGTGGAAAGCAAAATTATCTTTCTGACCAAACTAGTGACACATAATTACTCATTCTCAAAAGAAATCATTAACATTATAGCATTTTCTAATGCACATTTGCCTGGACATGATATCTATCTTGAACAGTATAATTTAATGAAGAATATTCTGTCATCCTCTGGAATTTAACTGAATGTGCAAGTATCCAAGAGCCAAGTTCTAAGTAGAGGGTAAGTATGACTATTTTTAATAATGTCATGCAACGTATGAGATGTAGCAGGTCACTGAATTTAAAGGTGCAATGCTCCAGCCCAAATGTTCCTCATTTAAAAAATAAAATAGACTTGAAATGCCATTTGAATCTATTCCGACTGTCCATCCACTGACCTGGCTGATGGTATAGACAATTCCTTCTTAGAAAACCAACCAACAAACAGAAAAGCAAACCCCTCATTCCTCTAAATGGAAAATATTTAAACAGAAAGAGATATGGATATGAACAAATCAAATCCTACAGGAATGATGCTTAGATTTGTGTACTGACTGAGGATGTGAGATTTCTTTTCTATAATTAAGAAAGAAAAGTTCTTCACAGTGTGACCTATAGTCATAGTTTGCTCATTTTAGACATCATTGCATTATTCAAAACTGGAGACAAGATGTTTCAACAGGGTGCTTCAGACCACAGACCGTGATGGTATTCTTTCTTGAAATAGCATCATATTCTGAAAAATACTATATCTTAACATTAACATGAATTAAGTAGATAGTATGACAAATTCAATGTGATTGGTTATTCAAGGTTCAGAGAATGTGTAATAATATTTTATTGTGTTATTATTTATTTTCTGTGGACACAGGACACAACTTTTTCTTCGGGTCAATTTTAAAGCTTATGACAAGTCTATTTGTTCATAAACCAACAAGAGTAAGAAATCTAGTATTTTCATGAATGCCATAACTGTCATCAAAGTATAGGCATATAAAGTATGAATGGAGGTTTACAAAAAGTCTCTTAAAGATAAAAACCATAAAAAACTTGAATATAAGTAAAATGATTATAATACTCAATAAATGGATGAAATGAAGAAAGCAAAGAAATTATATACAAGAACCAATTTATAACTGTTCTGAGAAAAATTCAGTCTTTCTCCAAATTTTTGTGCCATTCATTTGTATTAGTAACTAATATTCAAAGTTTCATTAATAATTCTTTTGTTTTCTTTTTTTGCTAACTATTTGTTTTCTTGTTAACCTCTAAATTATTGTCCATGTTAATAGTAATATCTGGCCAGGTGGGTAGAACATGACACCTATACCTTTCTAAAGGGTCTAAGGAACTGTCCCTGTACTTTATTGGTAGAAATTCCATATATGATTCCTTTAAATTGTCGCTATCTTGGTGGAGTCTGAAAAGTGGAAATAAAGCTGCAGTCAGACACTCGTAAAACACTGATGTGGGACCTTTACAGAACTTTTATTTTAGAGTAACGATTTAGAAGCAGATTGTTGAAAGGGCACAAAATTAATAACTAATTAATAACTATTAATAATTAATAATTTATAAAATAACTCAAGTGAGTATGAACAAAGGCCTTGAAAGGGATATGTTTTTACTTTGATTCTACAGCAAAATTATGTAGGTAATATTTTAGTATTATTAACTGAGAAAATATCTGGACAGAGTTCTCAAATATAACTAAAAGTAAACTATGTCCCAGGAGAGCTCACTAGAAGAAATGTGATCTTTCACTTCATCATTCAATAAGATTTCCTCATTATTAACAGTGTGCCCACACGGTACTAAGCATGCTAGATGTACTTATTAATGAAATTTAACATACTTATGTGATACAGACTGATAGCAAGCCAATTTCAACTGGAATACTTGGAGCTCAGAAAGATTAAGAAACATGTCCAAGGAAAGGCTCGGACACAAACCAACTTAGTTAGACTCTAGGCTACACTCTTAACTGATTGCTAAGTTATAGGCCAGACATTCCAAAACTTAATTGTAATTCCTGTGTTTGAAGTAAATTTTTTCTTCCCTCACTGAAATACAAACATTTTAGGACATTAAACCATAAATAAGCATAAGAAAAATATTTCATAAAATAATTTCTCCCTGAAAAGTCACATAAACATCAAGGAGCAAATGTGATATATATGTACAATTGTATGTATGTATTGTAAAAAGGGTTAGGGTTTTAATAGAGATTGACAAAAAGGATACCCTAGAAAAGACAAAGTGAAGAATATAGGAGGAGAAGTAAGTGTTTACATTTCTGGAGAGCAGGCTGTATGCTCTTTTAGAGAGAAGACATAAAGCTCTTGGAGAGGTTTAGGTCCAAAGCATGAAACTCTCAAAAGCAAGTTTAAGACTCTGGGCCTGAGTTTCTTTAAGAATAAGATACAGGTACACTTTGATTAGTAGAGTTATGTAAACGTAGCTTAAATGTTCTGATTTGTGAATACCATTTAGTAGTACTTGATTGGATAAATCGGTATGTGCAGGAGAGATTTAAGTTGAGAGAACAGTGTGGTTCAATCCCAAACCCTTTACTGTGAAATAAAAAACATAATTAGGAATGCAGATATGATTATAGAAAAAAAAGTAAGAATTTTGGAACAGCAGAAATTTAGCTACATAGAACTTTCCATTTGTAAATGTTCAAATTCTTACAAAATATTTGAATCTTTGATTAGGGTAGAATAAATATGGGGGATGAGTTTTACTGACGAATTCACCAGAAAAAAGTTTTAGTAATTTTCAAATGGCTAATATTTCTAGTTTTTTTTTCAAATTACATGGGAAAAACTTTAAGAATTATGTCCCTTTAAATCTATACTGATTTAATTAACTTTTTAGTCTTCTTTATCACTGCTGTGAGTGAAAGATGTCACTAGAAAAATTTTAGAGAGGGAAAAGTTTATTTGGGAGCTCCTGGTTTCAGAGGTCTCAGGAAAGTGCACAGACAGCTGGCTCCAATCCTCTGGGCTGAAGATAAGGCAGAACATTGTGGCAGAAGAATGTGGTGGAGGAAAGCAGTTCAGAAGATAATGATCAGGAAGCCAAGAAAGAGCTCTGTTCCACATGGAGGAAATATGAAACCTAAAGGCACTTCCCCAGGCACCTACCTCCTCCAGCCACATTCTACCAACCTACATTTACCATGAAGTTAATCCCTAACAAGGGATTAATGCACTGATTAGGTTAAAACTTTTATAACCCAATAATTTCACCTCTAAACTTTCTTGCATTATCTCACACAGGAGCTTTGGGGAGACACTTCACATTCAAACCATAACACTCAACAAGAAATAATTTTGGAGAATATTAATATATTTCATTCAAAAACATGTTTCCACTTCTATGAGATAATTTCAGGTCATTAATAGTAATCTAATTCCCAACTAATGTCTAGATTTGGGGAAAGCCTCAAAAATATTCTGGAGCAAATGTACATTCTATTTCTAAGAATAAAATAAAATTCTAAATAGAGATTTGGTAAAACAAGTGCAGATTTATGACTTCATTTGTTCTCATTCTTGAAATAGTTCATTTCTTAAGGGACAGAGAGTACTGAGGGTTTTATAATTTTCCTCAGTTGCATTTAGTGTTGAGCAGTTGTGATACAACTTCAAGTCCTCTAAATAAGAATACTGCCAAATTTCCCAAGTGGTAGCCAGGAAAGTTATCAGATACATCATACCTTCCAAAATTGAAGTACACAAAATTGAGTTTCCAAAATATAGTCTCAGAGATCTTTCTAGAACACAGGGTTGAACGCAGACCATCTTGAAAAGATTTGTCTCAGGTTCCAGAATGCAAATTTACAATAAAGGACATAGGTTTTTGAGTCTGTTATTCAGTGTCACCTGGTTATGTCTCTCTCTTGCCCTCCCAAATTTCTTTGCTATCCATTTTCACAGCAGAATCTTTCTCACTGTCTACTGGTGTCTAGGGCTATTTGGAGTCAAGTAGAAATAGCTTCAGGGAGTTTAATTTTAATATTCCAGAGTCTAAATATAATACTTGCATCTTAATAAATATATGCTGAATGAATGAGTGAGATGATTGCCTGTTTGAAAATCAAGTAAAAATGAGAAAAGCAAGGTAGAGAAAGCCGGAAGTAATGAATTTTTCAACACATCTTGGTTTCACCAGGACTCACAGAAAAGCCAGAGACAATTTTATTAGTTAGTGAAGAATTTTATTGCTGAAACAATATTTCCTCCGTCCTACGGCACTGCTTCATTGAATTTTTCCACGGTGTCTGTTTTCCAGCTGTATTGCCTCTGGCTAGAGTTGGGCGATTGCCCTTTTGGTTGCTGCTTCAGCTGTCACTCATGACTGAGGACCCTACAATTCTTCAGGACCTCCAAACACCCAAACGCCATAAGGTTTATCCTCAAACATTTTCAGATTCCCAAGGTTTTAGTATACTATGGGTATAAGACAGTGCTAAGGAAGTACGTGGAGTCTGTTAACATAGGAGTATATTTCTCATTAGGCTTCTAGAAAAATTAAGACACCTGACTATGAGAAGTATGTGAATAAAAAAGACACAAAATCACACAAATTAGATGACTAATGCCAGGGAATAAATGTAAGATTCAATGGTATTTGAATTTAGAGACACAGGTATAAAACAATCCTATCTTTGACCTTTCATCTCACCCTACATGGTCCTAAAACAAAGTATAATATATAAGATTTTGGTCTCAAATCCTAGGACAGAGTCCTAATCTATGAAGATTGACCAAATAGAAGAACTTTTTATCTTTCATAGAAGCTTATAGTCCAGCAAACAGTGAGTTTTGTCCCCAGCCTGTAGGAAAGCTGTCTTCATGGTAGAACTTGGGCATTCCCAGGGTTGGAACAAGAGATCTCCTACTAATGATAAGTAATCACAAGGAGAAATCCATTCCTGGGATTTCTTTTCCAGTAAATTGCCTCTCTCTCTCTTAAAAAGAGAGAGAGAAGAGAGAGAGGGAGAGACAGAATTTTTAATATTTATTTTTCAGTTTTTGATGGACACAACATCTTTATTTTATTTTTATGTGGTGCTGAGGATCGAACCCGCGCATGTCAGGCGAGCGCATTACCACTTGAGTCACATCCTCAGCCCCAAATTGCCTCTCTTTGACCATTTTAGCCACAAAGAAAATTTGAAATGTGAGTCACAGTATGTATTTCCCCAAGATCATCTAGATATACTAAAAGCTCTGTCCACTTATTCCTCCTGGCTTTATGATGTGTACCATTAAGTATATTTCAACCCCAAAATAACATTATCTTGGCTATAAGACAATTACAGATAAAAAAGTAGGTTTAAAAAGTTTCATCTAAAATATAAAGAAATTGATTGATTTTGGAATCAAAAATTCATAGAGACCAAAACACAACCCATTATGGATTATCTATAGAACATGCGAAAGGGATAATGCACATTATGACAAATATGAAAGTATAAAGTATAAAAATCAATGGAAAATAATAATATTCAAGAATATTCCTTCTATGAGCCACTGAAATATGTGGAAATAATTTTAGTTTGCATGTTAAAGAAAATATATATAATATTCTCTTTTTGAAAAGAATAAAGACACTTAAATTAGATAATAAATTATATATATATATATATATATATATATATATGACTTATAACTAACTACAAAATTTACAATTTTACATATTTTGCATTTGAAATATTATTGTGAAAGACTCCAAGGCAAGAATGGTGTCTTCCTTCCAGTAATAAACTCCTGCAAGGGTAACACACATACACACGCACACACGTTTTTCCTTCCTGTGTACATTCCTTCTCATCTACTACATTTATCTCCACGTAACAACAAAAACATGTGAACACTAAAAGTCACATGTACTTTTCTTGAACCTGAATCTTTTGAAAGCAAAAACCAGTGAATTCCTATTGAAAGGATAACCAGTTTCTCCCTGTTTGAGAAATAATTTTCATGTGCCCTAATATAAGATAACTAACATTCTTACCTAGTTAATTCAGAGTTTCTTCTGATTCTTCTGAGAATGGGCAAAAGAACTAAACAGACAAATCTCAAAAGAAGAAATAAAAATTATATATATAAAATTTTTATTTCTTCTTTTTTATATATATATATAAATGGTTCAACATCCTTAGCAATCCTTAGGGAAATGCAGATCAATTTTATCTCACTATAGTTAGAATAAGGAGTATCAAGAGTACAAATAATAATAAGTATTGGGATAGATTTAGGCAAAAGGATACACTTATACATTGTTGGTGAAACTGTAAATTAGTACAGCCACTCTGACTCTGGAAAGCAATATAGAGATTCCTAAAAAAATAGAAATGTAACCTCCATATGACCCAGCTAGCCCACTACTTGGTATTTATCCAAAAGGACTGAAATCAGCATACTACAGAAACACAGGCACATCAATGTTTATAACAGTGCAGTTCACAAGAGTCAAGCTATGGAAGCAGCCCAGATGTCTGTCAACACAGGAATGGATAAGGAAAATGTGGTATATATTTATGTAGTGCAGTTTTACTCAACCATAAAGAAGAATAAAATTACAGTATTAGCTGGCCAGTGGATGGAGCTGGAGACTATTATGCTAAGTTAAATAAAGTCAAGGATCCAAGGTTTTCTTTCAGGTCTGGAAGCTAGAACAAAATAAAGGGAAAGGGGGGAAGAAGGTGGGGGAAATCCCTTAAAAATAGAAGGGAAATCAATGAAGTAGAGGAAGAGAATTGGAGGGAGAGGGAGGAGGGATGGCAAAAGGGAAGAATGGTAAGATGATTCTGACCAAATGATCTTATGTACATATATAAATACATCACCAGTGAATTTCACCTTCATGTGTATCTAGAATGTACTAATTAAAAAAAAAACTGTAAATCAAAAGAAGAAAGATAGACCAGTCAAGTAGAGGAAGAGGAATAGGGGAAGGAGGAAGGTGGGGAAAGGTGAAGTACTCTGACTGAATAGGAACAAATTATATTCCATTCTTTTATAATTATGTCAAAATTAATCCCAATATTATGTATAATTAAAATAAATTTGTCTAAAAAAACTTTTTTTAAACCATTGCTCATAGTCATTAACAGTCTTCTTGAGTTTAACTGTTTATGAAAAGAGAAAAGAGGATGGAAAAATGAGCAAACAATTTTGTTTTAAGAAAGTAGGTATTTTCAGACAAATTGAGTAGCTTAGTACAATAAACCCTCTCTAGGAAAAAAATGCACCTATACGATTCTCTTTACACATACACACCTATCAAAGTCAACAACCATGTGAATACTTCAGAAAACTCTGAAGAACCCTTTCTCTATGGGAAAAGCAAAGACACTCATGTTTTGAGAATGCTTTCCTTTAGTGCCTGGATCATCAGTGGATCAGTGTGTAGATAAACACTAGTTCTTGTCATAAGGATAACAACGATTTCTTTATCTGTCAAGGAAACATTTCAAAACATAGTTTGATTTTTAATTTCTATTTCCAAAATAGCAACACATAGAGAGCTGGAATGAGAACATAAAGCAATTTGAAAAACATGACATTACAAAATGAATGAAAACTCATGGCACTTTCAGTTTTTGTCTTAGATTATTTGATTTTCCACAGATGTCATCTGTTAGCAAAATACATTGCTACCCTGCAAATAATCGATGTGACACAATGTGTTTGAATTGTCAGACTTTTTTCTGTATGTTCACTGACTTTATAAAGCAACAAAATGTTATACTGAAGGGCCTATATCTTCTCAGTAGCTAGCATTCTCCAGAAACGTTTGTTAAATAAATAATGTTATGATTAATAATAACAATAAGTAGAAGGGAGAAATATTGTTAACCTTGAAAATACTGCTAAGTATATACTTTGACTTGTGGCAAACACCCTAAACTTCCAATTATTCATGTTAGTGGTGTGCAGATAATCAGAGTTACAATGAACCCAATATTAACAAATAAGACACAAATGGTATATCTATATCTATCTCTTCACCAATCAAATGTTTACCAACATTGATAAAAATAGCAATAATTTGAACAAGTGTTTAAGAAAACCAAATAGTTATTGCACATAGTGTTACTTTCTGGCTCACTTTCCTGTGGAACTGCTCATTACCCAAGTTGAGATTAAAAATAACAATGAAAAAAGAGGCATGGGGAAGAGTAGAAGTTTATAGTTAGAGAAGGGTGAGCTCTGGTGCTATGCAGCATGCTAGGGTATTATGCTTAACAATAATTTATTGTATATT
The DNA here is from genome assembly GCF_048772815.1 of Callospermophilus lateralis. Classification (NCBI taxonomy): domain Eukaryota; kingdom Metazoa; phylum Chordata; class Mammalia; order Rodentia; family Sciuridae; genus Callospermophilus; species Callospermophilus lateralis. The sequence continues at coordinate 125,148,512 of NC_135308.1, read as the reverse complement.
TCAAAATAGCCTTTGATGTTGATGTTCTCAGCACCAAGAACTGATACAAATTTGAGTTGCAGGATATGCTAATTATTCTGATTTGACTATTCCACAGTGCCACACATGTGTTGAAATAGCATGGTACATCATAAATATTCACAATTATTATGCATTCATTAAATTATTATTATGCATCCATTCAAGCATTATTATTATGTAACCATTTAAAAATAAAAATAACCTGGTTGGTTGAAATAAAAGAGACAGGTTACATTGGAATTTCCAAAAGCATCAATCAGTTCCAACATAAGAACAATAGTTACTTCATTTAATTCTGTATGCAGGAGCCTTTCTATCTTTGTTGAAATTTCTTCATCCAATTATTGATTTTTCAGTAGAAAAACTGGAGTGAAAGGACATATTCTTACATAACCCAAGAGTATTTATTTACTGGCTTATTTACTCCTTGCGGTGACTATTCAGGAATTTCTCACAATCCCTCATAACCTCACTCCTAATTTTTATCTATTTTTCTCAGCAGACACAATACTCTTGCTCTGTAGACCAAGGAATTCACCACTATGAGCTTTATGCTTTGGGGCCACTCTTTGACTCTTCTGTTAATCCTTTAGTTTCCTCATCTCTAAATTAAGGAGAAGTAATAATATACCTCACATATGTTTCTTGAGGTTTTTAACAAATTAGTACATCTAAAATGTGAGAAGCTATTCCTGAGGCACTGCAAGAGCCCTTATACTGTAGTGTCATTGCTAGTTCCTCATGTCTCTTCCCATGTCTCTTCTGGACCTCCTCAAACATTTCTCCAAATTTCATTCAAATTCTCTATTTTCCATCTTGAAGAAAGAAAAAAAGTCTTTTTTTTCCAATATCATATTCTTTTTTGGGGGGGTGGGTAACTGGGGAATGTACCCAGGGGCACTTAACCACTGAGCTTTTTGTATTTTATTTAAAGACAGGGTCTCACTGAGTTGCTTCGGATCTTGCTAAATTGCTGAGGCTGGTTTCGAACCTGCAATCCTCCTGCCTCAGCCTCCTGAGCCGCTGGGATTAGAGGTGTGCACCACCACACCCAGCTCATCTTTTCATTTTTAATGTGTATAAATCAGTTCAACTTTTTAGGATATTCAACTCATATAGTAGAACAAATGTGAAAAGATGAATATAGAATTGTTGAAAGCAGCAATTCAGCTTTAATGGTAGGTCTCTGAAAACACTGGGGATAATTAATTTCATGCTTCTTTATTTGACCCAGAAAATATAAACAAATTATGATATATTTCTAGAAGGATGTTATATAGTTTTCAATGTAAAAGTAGCTTGGGTGTCCTCGTATTTGGGCTCCACATAGTAAGCCAAGCAAAAATAACCACCACCACAAAGTGTGTCAGGTGGGGAGCCAGCGATGAGGCTGTGTGAAGTGTGAAGGTTTGATGCTCTGGAGTTATAGTCTCTCCAGCAAAGAAATTTAAGGAGGACTGATAAGCTTCCCCATTTCTAAAACTGTGGCCTATTTGCAGAGACCAGTAAAGTACAGGGATGTCAACATAAATATCTTTCATAAAATTAGGAATGTCCCTCTAAGAGAGACTTGTATCTTTCAGAGAGAAATATGATGCTGGAGAAAATAAAAGTTGTTCTCTTTGGGGTTTTGAGTTGAATCCTGACTTTCCCATTGAATAAACCTGAAAAAACCGGTCAACATTCATGAAGCAGTAATGCCAGGACTGTGCCAAGTAGAAGCTTCCGGGAGGACTGGAGAACTTCAAGTAACAGTGAACCAATGGTGAGTTTCCTATTTCCATATTGTTTTCTTTTATTCTTTCACTTTCAAACGTGGAATCAAAGAAAGCCTGAAAGCTGGAACTCTATCCCAGTTGCACACAGAGATGGTTCCTAGAGAAGTCCTCTCTGTCTAGACAGAGAAGCAGGGAACATAGACTCTATGAAAGAGAGAGAATTTTCTGGTTTTATTTATTATGTTTTCTGTTCCTTTGTGCCTTACCCCTTAGGCAATTGCAGCTGTGGATCTGTCTTTTCTATCTCTAATAGTTTATAAATTCCAAGAGGGCAGATTTTTTTCACTTCTGGTGCTCATGATCTGCAAGTATCTTTTACAAGTATTTATGCAAAGAAGGTAATATGTAGCATGGGGAAAAATGTAGAAGAGGCTTCATCTACAGGAACATGGAGTGATCAGAAAAACAAAGAATTTCAGGATACTCTAAGTGTGGGGATGATTTTTTGGAAGTGGCAAATAGAGTCAATGGAGCAAGCCATTCAAGGTCATATATTAAGTAGAAAACAAGAACAAAAAGACTACATTGGTTAGGAAAGGGAAGAAGTTCCAGTGGAGTTTGTATTAGGCATAATGATATATTTCATCTTTTCTTTAATTTTATATCGATGTTAATAATGTTGCTTTATAGAAACATTGATGCTCCATGATATTTAAACCTTCATTTTCTGTTATGTAAAGTTATCCTATAATGAAGCAAACCTTCCCTTCAACTCACATTTATTTATAAAATAATCACTCTTGCTGCTTTTTTTTTTCAGTGAACTGAATTTAATTTTCTAAGTTGAATAAATATTTTTTTAATTTTCAGCCATGGTCAACATTTCTAATATTCACTGTTCAGTGAGTACTGTATGAGGCAGGAATGCTCAATGAACAGAAGTTACAACCTCTCTATGGGAGAGAACTTTTCCTTCCATAATTTTCTCTCAGTGGCTTTCCTTATATATTTCTACCTTGCTTTTCCCCCTTCAACATCTGACATTTCAGGGTTGAGGCACTGCAATAAATTGTTTCATGTACTCTCTCCTGAATATCTTCCAAGCAGAATGCCCTCATTTTGCTATTTTGTACAATCTATGCAGCATCTCATGATTTTATTGGATACATCAATGGTGCACAGCACTTGATTGTATATGGGCAAATATGACCATACAATTTCTCCAGTTTATCTTCTGTGTAATGTATCCTTTAAGCAAGCTCATAAATAAACCCAGCCATTTCCCCCAGCTTGTCCTCCCTTCACAGACACATGCTGGGAGCTAAATGTGCAAATTTCTTTTTCACAAGATTACCCCACCCTGGGGACTAGATGGGCAATTACTTCCCCCTTTGAATTCATTTTGTGCTGTGCCTTCTGTGCTGGTTAATATTTATGAACTCTCCTCATTACCTAGTCTTTGAGTCCAGGAGTTAAATCCAAGCTCCTGAGGAATTCACACGAGCCCAAACAACCTGGCCTTTCCTCAGATCTCTGTGGTTCTCATTTCATGAGTCCTTGTATGGCCCTTATTATATTCATCGAACAAAATCTTGGCTAGTTGTTTTATATTGGAGACTCATCATTTTAATTAACTGAGTTTTCTGAAAAGCTAAAAACATGCATCCTAAGCAGAAAAAATTTAAAAATTAGTTTTGAATGGATATCATTAAATTGTATTACGCTCTTCTTATTCCTGATAAGATACTAAAATTGAAGACTCATTAGGAAATAGGGACATTTTTTACTAACACCATGAACAGGAAATCTCCAACTTAAAAAAAAATTCCCCTTCAATATGGCAAATTAGGACAAATTAACTATAAGAATAACTAAAATTAATGCTCCTGGGCTGTATGTAGGCCTATTGAATTGAACTTTTTAAAATCCTGTTGACTACATGGGTAGAGGCAAGGAAGAGGGAAGGGAGGTTTACTCCAGTACAAAATGGTGAATAGCGAGGTGACTATACAGATTTCAAAGCTGCTTTTTACATAGTTTCTGTTTTCTCCCTTGCTTTGAGGCTGACAGCTATCACTGCTCACAGTTACCAGTATATAGCCAGTAACAGCTATTCACTTGCTGTCTAATGTAGTCATATTGTAAAAAGTATAAATATTATAAAAATGAACACACGCTTTGCAGAATTGGAGCAAATATTCTGTAATTGTAGGCTGAAGGCTCTTTTGTAAGCATATGTAACCCATTTATATAAAGGACTGAACTATAGAAGTAGGTGTAATTTTTTCCTATTGCGTGAACCACACTCTCTTGAAGTCCCTTTCTTGCCCTTTGTATGGCATTTCAGGAATATACTATTATTTGGAGATCACTTTCAGTTCAGGCCTACCCATATGCTATAGGCCCAGCAGAAAGGAAAGAGTGGGATGGGCTACAGAATCTAGACTGTCACTTCCCTCTTTTCCAAATGTCCTTCTCTCATCTTCACCCTCAACAATTTTCTATGAATAGTACTCTTAGCTTTGGCAGGTATCCATATTTGACATATATGCTGGAACACATTAATGGTTTCTTTGGAGACCGTCAGCCTTACATCATTTCTTTTGGTGAGTGATCTTATTGGTGTTCTAAGAGTCTGCTAACATGAACCTCATGAGATACTTCCCTAGTTTTATACCTGAGGTTTCCCTTAATCCCAAGAGGTGGTCTTTTGGGGATCTTCAGGGTTTCTTTCTGGCCTATTGCAAAACTTATAAATTCTTGCCCCATGGAAAGGAGAAGTGTAGGTCTGCTAGCATCCCTGCCCTTCTACTCTCTTTCCTTACCTTTTATTTCAGGTTCACCAAGCAAGCTTTCAACCTGGGATTTGTTTCAAAGAAGTGCAGGTGCCTGTTCTTTCTTTCCTTCCAGCTCTTAAGGGACACATCCCCAATGTTTTCCCGAGAAATTTTTCATTCTTTCCCTTCAAGTTTGTACAGGTCAGCTGTAACTCTTCTACTACAGACAACTCACAGTTGAATGAATAATTCTTCTTAGGACCCTTCCTCACCTTTTCAAGGAGCAGATAAAGAAACGCCTTTCTGCTTCCTTGGGAGAGGGAGGAGGGGAAGTGCCCTAACAGCCTAGATTTCTAATGATTCTTTGCCTATTTTAATAGCAACTGGAAGCTGAAGATGGGCACTACCAGTGACCAGCATGGCCACCTCTAAGTAAACCCTCAGGCGTGTGTAAGTGACAGTCCTTAGAAATCAGATCTGTGCTTTTCATTCTTTGTTCTCAGCTTTGAGGCATCCATCACGCCTTCTCAACATAGGCAACAGGATCATTTCCATATATAAGCATACTACATGAACAGAGGAGCCATGCTTTCTAATAACCATTTTACCTGTCCGGGAGTTTTTTTTAATTTTGTTTTATTCCATATATTGGTACAGTTTAAATTTCCAACCTGCAATAATTATATATTCCTAGTTTTTGTACATGTAATGGTATAGGCTGCCGTGTCTGATTTTATAAAGTTTTAGACTTATGCCACATCTCCCTATGGTAATTACAAGTGACTCTAACTTAACATTATTATCTTTTAAACAAATAAATCCTTGCAATCCCCAGCACTATTTAAGGAAGCCACTCAATATGCATTTATTTACTAATCATATGCATTTTCTATGTAAAAAATTTACCACCTAACACAGACTTTTCAAGAACAATGCTTTGTGTTCTGTATGTTACAGAGAAAGAGATTGACATTTGGTGATATGTTGAAATGTTGCTTGCTCTTCACCAGATGTGAGATTTTAGCAAAAACTTCTGATTCCAGCCTCAGTTTTCATTTTAAAGGGCAATGTATATGCTACTTGTTTGTGAGCATTAAATGATGCAACAAATGTAAATCTACTGAAACATAATAGGAGATTTACATGTCAATATCCTTTACTCACCCTTCCATTATTCTTCTCTTATTTCTGATAAATTTTCTTTCAGTTTGTGATAGCTATTTCTTATTCTCAGAATAATTAATCTTTCAGTATCTGTACTGCAAAACCTTCAAAACAATTGTATTAGCCACTCTTCATTCATTTGTGTTATATTACGTTGAGAATCCTTAGAGAGTATAAAAAAAATCTGCATTTTCCAAGGGCTGCTTTGTTGCTTTTTCTAATTCCTTCTGAATCCTATGATGTAATTAATCTGAGCTTGGTGCTCTGTCAACTTCAATAATCCTGACGACCTTATTACACTCTCCAGCGGAGAGATAAGTATTAAGTGAGTACCTGAGGGAATTAGATTCTACTGTCATCATTACCAGTCAATGTTTTTAGAAACCATTTCACCCCTTTGTGTGCATAAGGAATTGTATATTAAACTGAGAATGAATAGATCTGGTGTGTTTGCCAACTCATTTTTATAACTAGGGGCAGAGTGGAGGAGGAAAGCTACTGAGGATTCTAATAAGGAAGAAGAAAATTAAACTGCATCTGTGTAGGTAAAACCGAGAGTCTATTTTCATTATTAAAGCTGTTTGTCATTGCAACAACCACTAGTTGTTGTCTTGGGGAGGTATTGTACGTGCTTGCGGTTTTAGAAAACAACATCTTTTCAATTTTGCTTTGCTGCTTTTGACTTGATTGCTAGGATGGTAGGGTGATTGGATACCTGAATAATAATAAATTTTGGCATGCAGATTTAAACAGTGAAGAAAAATAATAGTGGTGGCTTAAGCCCATGCTAAATTTATGCAAAAATGTGGTTAGCCAAATGATGAACAGATGCAGCTGAGTATTTTCATCATTTTTTGTTAAATATTCTGCAAATGATTCTGGCTGGTTATACAGGAAAATTGCATCAAAATGAAATGTGTACATGAGTAAAATATTAATGACTGAGCTCCATTCAATGGGCTACATACAGATAATACAGCTGTTTTTAGCCTCCAGCTGTGGAAAACATAACTTGCTTTTTCTGGGGGAAAAACATCAGGCTTTCCATTTTATTTTATTTTGATCTAACTTCCTAGTTATTCATTTTTATTTCATTATTTGTTGACACTTCTCCCTTTTAGAAAGATCTCCAATATATTCATAATCTTCTCTTAGTAACAGGAATCAAAGAGTCAATGTGTGTAACCTTTGTTTGGATTTAAGGGAACAAGCACCACTCATGAGTGCTGGACCCGTGGGAGAGGCTCTTACTGGGGTCTCATTGCAGAAGTACTCTTAATCATGGGGAATCCATGTGTGTTTGCCTTCCTAGTCACACAACAGGCCAGCAATGGACTGGGAAAACAAGCACAGACCTCATTATCAGCAAAATCTTGGGCAAACATGGAACATAGTGACTAAATGAAAATTCTCTATTTTAGAGAGGTGAATAAAGACACTCAGATAGTGGAGCAGGATGAAGGTAGATGGAAGACTAAAAATATACAAAGAAGGTGTTAAGTAAAATCCATGAAGCAGAAGTGGCTGCAAATGAATATAAAACAGAGGCAGAGCAAAATATAGAGTGTGAAGTGAATTTCTGACATACTATTAACATACACATATGTAGGCAAACACTGGCCAAAGATCATTTCATAAGCATCTCATTCAATTATTATAACAATTCTATGAGGATTCTATAATAGATCCTTCAAAATATTATAGATATGAAAACTGAAGTACAGGAGAGGAAGAAACATGTCCGTGATCATTCGACTGATTGCAACCACCTCTTTGGCTCCAGAGTTCACACCCTTAGGCCCAATATTAACATCAGTAAATACTGCAGTAGTGCAAGAAGAGTTGAAAAATAATGAAATCATAAAGATATCAGATTGGAGAGTAAGTAACAGCTACTTCAGCTGAAATCAATTCTACTTTGCATGCTCATTTAAGCCCTCAAACTGTATTCCAGGCCTTTAAGTTTAGGTTGTGAAACATTCTTTTCTCCCATGAGATCCTCCTGTGGTGCATAGGTGTTTGGCATCCTTATCCATTAGAGTATCAAAAATAATGTGGGGAGAGACTTGTAAAATGAAAATGAGATGTGAAAACATGACTGCTGAGTGGTACAGACAAAAACTTCCGTGAGTGAAATAGGAATGAGGATGGAAGGTTCTAGTCCTAGCAGAAAAGCCAGTTTAGCTCTTTTCTACCGGAGATTCTTTCTGTTATTCCAAATCCTCTAACACTTAGAACCTTGAGAGTGACTGATACTTAGAGAGGACTCAGTAATCACTGGTTGAATGAGTAAAGGAATGAAAACTGAAGAATATATGGACACTGGTGAAAGAAAGTCAGATGTCACCAAATGTCAATAGAAGAAACCTCAGTGAATTTTTGCATTGCAAATGAGAAAACATCTCTAAGTTACAGATTTGTTCTTGATTAGCTCTTTTTGTTTACATTTTGTTTTACCTATTAGCCTCATGCTATTTGGCTTCAGAGAAGTTGTGTTTTTCCAAACATACTGTTCATTAAAATGTCTTTTCAAGCTTTTCATGGATGGGGAATAATGCCAATGTTTGACAACTTCATTTCATCAGGCTGTTCTTCTGTGAGTTATTAAGATAATTTATTTCCAAATATATGCTGGATTGATAAGTAAGTCAAAACCAAATCACTGGAAAATTGGCTGCAGACACATTTTAGAAACTTTCTTTTTCCTGGTGACTAATTCTACAGACATGCTCATTGGTCAACTCAAGTCTTAATACACTATATCTCAATCTATCTTTAAATAAACTATTATTATATATAAGTGTGCTCTTTAAGAAATTAGAACTACAAATATGTTTTATGCTTATAAGTAAAATGCATGATGTTCTATTTCTTCTTTTGATGCTTCTTAGTCAATATGCTAGCCATTTGCATTTGCTTGCATTTCCCTGTCATACTTTGGTATCATTGGTCTATGGTATCATGAGTTCTGCTTTGGGGTATGCTGACAATATTAAAGCTGTTGACTATTTGCATAAAGTACACCAAAACATTTTTTCAGTTTTTATTCTATTTTATCTTTTAGATAATAATGAACACTGGTTATAATTCTGTGGGAACTTGGTAGTATCAATCTGATTTATAGGCATCAGGTTTTACTGAGAATATTCCCTCCCTTCAGATTTTGAGTTCTCAACCTCACACCAAATCTCTTTGCTTTAAAACCTCATGGGGTTAGTTTGCTAAGGTTAATAAAACAAAAGAACACAGGCTAGGTGGCTTAGAAAACAGAAGTTTATTTTCTCACATTTCTCAAGGTTAGAATTCCAAGGTCAAGTTGTCAAGGGCAGGTTTAATTTTCTCTGAGGCATCTTTCTTGATGGCCACCTTCTCTCTGTGTGTGTGCACATGCTCATCCTTCTATCATGTTTTCAGTTTTTTAATCTCCTCTTCTTTTAAGAGCACCAGTCATATTGGATCAGAACTCATTCATATGATCTCCTCTGTCCAAATACAGTGACATTCTGAGGTACTGGAGATTAGAGCTTCATATAAGTTTTGGAAGGACACAATTTAACCTATACCCATAGTATTTCCTTTTGACACACCCCTAAAAGAATCTTTGTCCAGACATAACCAGAGTACCTCAAATTCAAAAGAAGGGTCCTACTACAAACTATGGACTCAGGCAGTTTGCAGGGCAGATAAAGTGAGGATACCTACAATAAATACATAGTTTTGCTACTCCAGAGGATAAGCTTTAATGAAGCAATTACATACTGTATATTGGTGTATAATATATTAGTATTTACAAAAACCATAAAAAGTTACATTTAAAATTTATTGTACACATGAGAAAAACCAAAGTTATCTGTTTAAAATGGCAAGATTATAGGTATTAAATCTTGGTTCTCTATAATTTTCGAACCTAGCACTGTCACATTTGCATAGTACTTTTTCTAGGGTTTGGATTGGGTTTTGAACAAGCTGATGAGAATTATTAGATGAGACATACGTAAATGCTGTATTTGTAGGTAATAATTCAGGGCTTTTGCTAAACTTATGGAGGTGATTCATGCTGAGAAATGCAGTTTAAACAGGCTGAGAGTCAAGTGATTTTTAAACCTTAAATCCCATCAAGACAATAGCAACTTAGATTGTCTAGGCTTACCATAGATTTTAATATCAGGGTGCACATATTTCTTTAAGCTGCATTAATTTATAACCACTGAATTGTTTTTGATGCTGGGATTGAACCCAGAGCCACATGGATGCAAAGTAAATGTTCTATTACTGAACTATAACCTCAGCTCCATATTCAGTTTAAATATAATCTCTCTGATAAATTAAATTCTGTCTATAAATCACATGTGGCAAAGGGAGCCAGTGGGGCCAGGTGAAGTGGCACAAGCCTGTAATTCCAGCGGCTCGGGAGGCTGAGGCAGGAGGATTGTGAATGCAAAGCCAGCCTCAGCAAAAGCAAGGTGCTAAGCAACTCAGAGAAACCCTGTCTGTAAATAAAATACAAAATATAGCTGGGAATGTGGCTCAGTGGTTGAGTACTCCTGAGTTCAATACTCAGTACCAAAAAAAAAAAAAAAAGCTAGTGTGCTTTCCCAAAATTGCAAAATATATTTGTACTGGTTTGGCATACATAAATTCATATTGGGACCTATGGGAGAAATCTCAAGGGATAAGATATTTATCTGTAGTGTAATAGAACTATAAATAGAAGCTGCCAGACTACCTGTATAAAGAGACATAAAGTATTTATTAAGATGCTGTAAATAACTAAGCATTATTTTAGATAGAATCCTCAGATCAATAGTCATTGAGACACATGCATTTTTACAAATACTGTTTTAGTGACTCAAACTGGGAATTTAAAAATGATTTTTATTTGGCCTGACATATTCATAGCATCAAAAGTTTATTAAAAAATAGTTGCTAACTTCAATTATGCTGGATAGGTCAGATGTTTTAAATAAAACAATATGCTACACAATTCTCCTATTTTATATAATAACCCAGTATCTCGCAGAAATACAAAAATAATTCTGATAATTAAATAAAGTATATTAAGACCTGAAAGCAGAAAACGTATTTTCTGTTATTAAATATAAGGTGGTGGTATAAGAAATTATTTTAGGAAACTGAGTGATTCTTTAGTATAAAACATAATGTAGCAGGAAAACATATCACACATATTATGTCCACCATGTTGAATGAGATGCTCAAACCCTATGATAGTTACATACTCAGGTTGATGACTTACTTATTTCCCTTATTACTAAGTGATAGTGGAGTGGGATTTTGATAAAAGAAATCATTATATGTCTCAAGTCTTTAGAGAAAATTAGAAAAAAAACGGAGAAGAGAGAAGCTACATAAATCATGCAATTGTTTTATGTGCATACACACTTTATATATACATACATACATACATATGTATGTACATATGCAAAGTAAATGCTCTACCACTAAACTACATACACCCTCAGCTCCATATTCAATATAAATATAAACATTCTCTCTCTCTCTCTCTCTCTCTATATATATATATATATATATATAGAGAGAGAGAGAGAGAGAGAGATAGATAGATATATATATATATATAGTGTGTGTGTGTGTGTGTGTGTGTGTGTGTGTGTATGTGTGTGAACAAAAAGCTATGATGAATGAGGCAGCCAAATTGTTACATTTTGGAGAAAGCTTAGTATTATTTTAAATCAGACACCAAGAAGAGCAGAGATTTTGGCAATCCTGTGGTGACCATGAAATAGGACTTTAGAACACATGAAGTAAACAATTAAGAGAAAAGCTGTGATAAAGCTGATTCTTGAGTAATTGCTCCTTGAAATAGCTGCTCTATTGCATATGTCATAGCTTAAAAGAAGAAACAGATTGAGCCTTAGAAAATTCCTAGTTTTGAGAGAATTTGAGAGTATATTTTGTCTCAAAGAATACGAGACAATCATATCACAATATAACTGCAGTACATGGTTCAATTACCAAATAGACAAATAAATTACAAGAAACATTACTCCTCTAGATTGATAAGTTTATTCTTAAGTAGAATAAAAATTCAAAATCAGATAATATCACATTAAAAAGAGATTAATTCATGAATGTTCCACTAGATCTGTCTACTAAAAATACTACTAAAATTTCAGGTGTGTATACTCTCAATAACTATATGCATTGACTGGTCTGAAGCAAACGAGAATGAAATGCACCGCTATTTAATAAACATGCCATATTTGAGAACTTAATTCAGTATTACAATATCACTGTGAGGATGCAACGGGCTCTTAGAGGTGAGAAAACTTGAATTTGAGAAATGATTTGCCAATGATCACAATTCATCTTTGTGTTGGAAAGAGAAGGAACATGTGTGCCTCCTTATTCTTAATCTGGCTCTTTACCTCAATCCCAAAAGTCTACTTCAAAATAATCTAATAAATGCATTTGATCACTCTGTGAGATCACATTTGAGCTGTTTTTTAGATCAGTGACCCTTTGTATTAAATGATGATCAGAATCTCTTTTACTTATTCTCTAGCTGAACTATTCAGTAATTGGTTGACCTGTAGCAAAACCAGAGAATTAAAAACAAAGGACAAAATCATTGGGTGATAGTGGGTGGCATTTAAAATTATAGCTTCAGCTATTTATCAGATTGTTATTTTCTTAATAAACAGTTTTTGTTCTCAAATCTAAAAATGATGCTTCCAACGTGTGAACTCTTTGAAAAGTGGTTGTTCAAAAATTCAATTCAAACATTACATTCATCAGATGTATTAAATCATCTACTACCCTAAATATAGCTGAGGATTGGTCAATATTGTTTGGTCAGTGAAAAAAAATAATCAAGATTAAAATTTTTGTTCACTTTTCTTGATGACATGAAAAGATAAGCCAGAGTTCATAAAACCTTAGGGTGAATTAATTTTAGCAAACATATACTGTAAAATAATAAGATATATGAACAATGCAGACAAATGGAGAAATGTTTTAAAGTCAGAGGGGTTTTCTCTGTTCCAGTGGTTAAATTTAATTGTACCAATCTGAAATTCATTAAATTCTTTTATTGTGGCACTGTATGTTTTATTATAAACATTTTTTTTTCTGTATTAAGCTACCAAATCACAAGTTTTTCCTCCATGTAAAATTAAAATATAAATTTTGTGACTAAATCATCATGTAATTGTCCATCTTATAGACTAGAAGTTTGGCCTTTAAAAAGTTGTGATGATATCATTAATGCTGCCCACTCAAAAAATAAATTCATCAAACTTTAATTGCTAAAGGTCTTCTGGGAAATGGAAGTTCTGAGATGAATATTAATTCATATTATTTGTATTTTGAAACTGGACAGAGCATTTCACGTTTCATTGTTTAAAGTCACAGTGCAGTAGACAGAAAAGGACAAATAAACTGCTAAGCTTCTTAAGGACAAAAAAGTTCATAACTATGAGAGATTTAGAATTTTCTTTAAAGTATGAGATCACATATTTATTTACAAAAGTGGACTTAAAAATAATTCTTAATTTCTTTAGATTATAAACCTGTCATACACAAATACCTAGCAAGTAGATTTCATAACCAAATAACAATAAGAGAATTTTTTTCCCTCCTTACCAAGATCAGAATGAATCCATTGCTTTTCCTTGTAATTAGCATAACAGAATATTATTCAAATCAATGCACATTTACTTCTATAATTCATTTGATCAGTATTTATTGAGTGTCAAACATTGTGTTGAACAGTATATGAGACAATCATGATTAGTTCTCATGAAACCTAAATTCTAATAGAAAATCCTCCACTCTGTAAGGAACTATGTTAAGGTAAATGGTCCCTGCCTTCAAGAAATGTGCTTATTCTGCATATCTCTTGTAGTAAAGGAAGCACTTTGTCTGGGTAGAGTGCTTGAGACTAGGGTATTGGAAAGGATGGATGGGAATGATAATTCAAAAGTGCTCAAGGACCTGGATGACAAAGGTTTCTTAAGCCAGTGCCCCAAAAAGTGCGACTGACATTCTGTTATACACATCCCGTGTAATACCAGTAGGTTTTCACTTTTTCACTGTAAATGGGAATAAAAATTGCCAACCAAGATCCCTAAATATTAGATGATGATTTGCTTTAATGAAAGTAGTCATTGGGCTTCCTGTTTATGAGCAATGTTGGATATCCATAGGAATGAACTAAACAACTTGGAGAGCTCCATGATTAAATAGATAGGGCTTCTTGTCCATTTTTTTTTTATTTGAAACTTAGAATGAACTTAGAATAACCTTCTCCCAAGTTTTATCTCAGTGCTTATTTTCTCTGAAGACCAAACAAGAGAGTAAACAAGAAATGACAGTGAGTAAAACTATTCCCTCTACCTCATAATGGTGTAGTGTTCCAGGCATTAAGAAGTAAAAGAGTAAAGCAAAAGCTCATGCGCAAGTAGCTATGAGCAGATATCTAAGGTGGTCCCTAATATTTCCATCTTCTGGTATGCACATCTACAACTTACTTCTCTTAAATGTGTGTATGGGCAGGGGGTTACTATGATAGTAACTCTTGTGATTTAGTTACTCTTCTACTTTGAGTTCAGCAAAAGGAGATTACAATGGATGGATATGACCAATTCTATGAGTCCTTGAAAGAGGTAAAAGCATCAGAGAGGTAGTTTTGTGGCAAGGACCAAAGGGTAGCCTGTAAAAGCTGAGAGCTAAGAGCTAGTAAGCAAACAGGGCCCTCATGAATACAAACACAAGGGACTGAATTCTTCCAACAATCAACTTGAGAGTTCCAAATGACATAACATCTGTGGCTGACACCAGTTTCTGCCTGGTGAAGTCTAGAATAGAACACTCAGTTAATCTCTACCCTGACTCTTGACTCACAGAAGCCATGAGTTAAAATTTTGTTATTTAAAGTCCTCTAAATGTGAGATTATTTGCTGTGATGATAAAAAATAGATGATTTCATGGATGAATTGAATACATGTGTGCACATGTAAATAACTAAATATTGCTGTGCTTCAGTCCCCACATTTATACAGTGAAATAGTTTATACCTTACAAAAATATTACAGCTTAATTTTGATGATTAGGATAAAATTGATTCTCCTTGAGAATATACTCAAAATAATATTATACTTAACATTGCGTAAATAAATGACAAAATAATACAAATCATTACCTGAAATTCTATATATAAGTCATATTTCTGACAAAATGTCACACAAAGACATATGTAGTTTTTAAGAACTCTACACAATTTTTAAAAATCACACACACAGGAAATGGCCTAGCATTTTTTTTCCTTTAATTTCACATACTTCAATGACAGGTACTCTGAAAGTACTCAACACATTTAGCATTGAGAGGGATTCTAAATATTCAGAAGAATACTAAAATCCTTCAGTGACAAGAACTGTAAAACATGTAAAGAATTTATCAATATGGTATAGTGCTGTTTTTCTTGCTCTATGTATAAGTATTAAACCATAGATAGTGATGATTATCATTACTGAAAGAAAAATTAATTCTGTATGCTATTTCTTAAGAGTTTACTGATAACCAACTCAAGATATTTACTCTGATGTTTACCATGGGTACAATGAACTAACCGATCCCTAAATTGTAGAGCCTAAACTTTTAGTATCTATACCTGGATTATTTAGGTACATGAGTTGGTATTAATAAAATAGGTTCATTATTAATTATTCTTTTTCTTCATCCCACAGGAAATTGGGATGAAATGGATCCAGAGAGAAAGAAAGCTATTGGGGCTATAATGAACCAAGTGGCTATTAGAGGCATAAAGAGATAAGAGTCTATATAAGGTTGAAATCCTAGGTATATATCACCTGACTTTTATTTCCCCTCTTTTTGGAGCCAGAAACAGAGTGACAAAAAGGCTAGTTTCTGCCAGGAAAGATTCTCTTGTCCATTTACATGACATAACATTACCTTTGTCCTGCATTTTCAGTATTCCATAGTTTTAGACACAGGACTTTCCTGCCATTTCAGAGAACTCTATTGACTAGCACTGTTCTATTGTATTTTATGTCTATCAACACATGACTTTTAAGGCCTAAGACAGTATTCCCACCCAAAAAACCACAACTACCCACCTACTGGAAGCAGCAATTTACTCTGAATTCTTCCTGTCCACCTCTGTTCATTGATGAAAGCTCCTAACACTTGTAAGATGCTAGATGTTACCTTCCGTATAAATTATGTATGAGATGATATGTCAAGAGCTTTGTAATGTTTTGAACAACTAATAATAAAAAAAATAAAATAAATAAATTACGTATGATTATCACCTTAGTGTGCAAGATTTGTTCTCATATTGTAAACTTTCCAAAGTTCTGTGATGGAGACATAAAAATAGAAGCTGAGGTTTGAACTATTTGCTTTCACTTACAACTGCTCCAAATGTAACTCCTAGAGCATATTATAATTTTTTAATTTCTCATTGTTATAGTTTGTCCTTGGTCCATTCTTATTCCAAATGAAATAAAGCATAGAAATCACTGTTTCAAATAACTTTGTCTCTTCTATTTTTTCACATATTTTTAATTACTCCATCAGCTAATTCATTATACATTTTGACTGTCAATGCAAAAAATGTTTATATCTAACTGATAGTTATGTACTATTATCAAAATATTTTATATGAATATTTAATACTTCCCTTAAAAATTTGATCTTTCAAATTTTATTAAAATTTGACCTTCAATATCTGAAAAAACATCCCATTGTTATGTGAGTTTTTACTAAGGTAGAAATACATTTTACCATAGAAAAACAACACTTTCAAAAGACAAGAAGGCATTACCAATAACATACCTGTTAGCCAAGTCATTACAGGAAAAGAAGAATGTGTGGTCACTACTGACACTTTTGATCCTGTTAAGACAGGAGATCCAATCATTTATTTGCATATATCTGTAAGACAAAGTTAACTTAGCTCTTGCCAGTTATGTACCACCTATCTGCCTGTAATCTGAGTGGCTCAGGAGGCTCAGGCAAGAAGATCTTAAATTTAAAGCCAGTCTCAGCAACTTAGCGATGCCCTAAGAAACTTAGTGAGACCCTGTCTCAAAATAATATATAAAAAAGGGTTTGGGATGTGGTTCTGTGGTTAAACTCCCCTGGGCTCAATACCAGTTAAAAAAATGTTACTTAATTCTCTTTACCATCTATACTAATACACATATGATGTACTATACTATCTTTGGGTTCTCCAATATCTCCCTAGGTCTACCTTTATCTTTTCAGTTGGCAGAAATTGTAACTATTACAAATCAGTTAACATTGCTTTTATTGAAAAATTTTACATCATTAACCTGTAGATTATTTTCCCTGATAATAACTGATATCCTGTAATTAATAGTAGTTAGACTAATTTGAGTGTTACTCTTATATAGTCTCCATTAGTAGATATTATTTCAATAGAGATGATGTTGTAAATTTGTTTAATACAGTTACTGCCCCTGCATCCATTTTTAAAACTCAGTGTTATTCCATCATCTTGGAACTAGTTAAAACTTCCCCTCCTCCTGTGGTTATTCATGATATAGCCTGTTTATTCCTCATCTTATTGAATTAAAACCCAACATATCCCACAGTGTTTGAACACAGTAAAACCTAATGATCAACCTCAGGGTTATGTCAATAAATCCATTCCTTTTTGCATGTTTTCACTAAATTTAGCGAATCCTCCTTGAAAAGCCTAAGGGTTAACATACCTGTGGACTTTTGAAAAGGCAAAGTTTCACAGGTCCTGTCTCTCTCTCTTCTTTTTCTCTCTTTTCTTTCACTCTCTGCCCACTTCTGAATCCTGTCGAACACCTCCAGACTTCTTACTAGCTTGTGTTCAATGCTCCCAACAGCTCTGGGACCTGTGAGTAATATATATATATATATATATATATATATATATATATATATATATATATATTGGTCCATTCTTATTCCAAATGAAATAAAGCATAGAAATCACTGTTTGATTTATATATATATATATATATATATATATATATATATATATATCTCCATGTATTTTTTGTTTGAGAATTTTTTCCCCATTTTCTCATTGTCTTACCTGCTGCACACATGCAATTCTAAATTTCCCTTGTCAGGGTACTCTTAGAGAGTGACTATCTTGACTTTTGACTCTCTGAATATAATGACTTTAAGAGCAAATTGCAGCATTATCATTTTTGTCTATAAATATTTGAACTAATGGAAAAGTTACTATTATGATAAAATGGCATTTAATTTTTCTGTCTTATCAGTTTTATAGTTCACAATCTTGCTATGATCTAAGAAAAAAGTCACAAATATAAGAATGAAATTGAAAGTAATTGAACAGGGAAAATAATTGTTATTTATTCAAGCTCTACAACCCAAATTAATAAAGCTAAGTTCCACTGCTTAGTGTGTATTTTTCATGCTATAAAATCTATACTCTATGGAATAACTATGAGATTTATGGGAAAAGTAGATAATACAATGTGTTAGGCTTTTACAATTTAAAAAATAATTATTATAATTTAACCTGTCGTGTTGCATAACTTTTTTTGTTACAAACTCAGAAAATGAGAATCAAGTTACATAATGACAAGATCACTCAATGTTAATACAAAATGCCATACAATTTATTGAAATGTTAGTCACCTTTATACAATGCATTTTTATGAAATAAGAGTAAAGCAATAAATTCTTACTTTAGGCAAACTACATAATTCCTATAATTTAATAACAAAGGAGAACATAAAATGCAACTATTCATTTTTCACATGAAATAAATATAACTTCTATGGTAAATCCTAGGTATTTATCCCATCAATTAAAATTTTGTAATTCTCATTAGTTAAAATGTGAAAAACAATCTAACTATACTTCCTATAAAACTAGATTTATTATATTATGCTAACATGTATCAAATATTAAACCAGTAACTGCACATATGTATAATGTATGCTATATAAAATATCTCAAAGATTTGAAAATTGATATTATATCCATAGTCCTAAAAGAAATTTAAAAGTTTTAGTCATTAAAAGTGTTACATATATGTCAGGTATTTTATGGAATTGAAACTGACTTACAACCACGTTTTTAAAGAGTAATAAAACTGTCTTTATCATGTAAGCACCCAAATAATATATATCCTTTTTCACTTTTATTCTTCCACAGAGTATTTCTTTAATACTAATAGAGGGTATGAAAGTGTTTACATGAATTTAAATTTCATCTGTCCTAAGAGTAACAAATGGTAAGAATAAAGTGATATGTGTATACATAAATATTTGCAGAAATAAATTTGCAAAATGCTAAATAAATCACTATATATGGAACTAACTATAGAGCAATAAAATACTATAAATCCAACACCTCATGCCATCGTAACCATTTTTGTATTTCTTAACAACAAAATCCTCTTTTTATTAGACCTGCTTAAATGTCTACTATTTCACCCAAAAGTTATCACTACTTCTGAAAGTATGTTCAATAGTGGTAGAAATATTCATGTTCAAGTTTTCATAAATAGAGTGGTTTACCAATTGCAAAATAATGGAAATATTTTTTAATTTCCATGTTTAGCTGTTTTGCTTTTATAATATTCAAAATGATCTCAACATATAATTGAAAAGAAAATAATTCAGTCTTGTGCTAACAAAAATTATTTTTTTGTGTGTGGGTGAAAAAGAGGTCTATGAGGATGAAGACAAGTTCTCTGTTATGATGAAGCTTTCTTTATAAATTTATATTTCATAGAGTGCTTTTCTGTCCCATAACTGCTTCAGACTAAAACAATTTGCTGTGATGTAGAAATTTTTATGCTACTTTCTATCAAACAGAAGAAATCATATGAATGCTCAAAAGATACTCTGCTTTCTATCAATTACCTCACTTAATAAATAACTTACCATATTATCTACAAATTACATTGTACAATTAAAGTTTAGTTAGTGTAGCATCTATTATCTCATTTTTATAATTCAACTGAGAAATAGAAAAATTAAGATTTATCTTATATTCTTAAATTGATTGCTCTGGGAATCTAGAGTACAAAAGGGATTTCATAATTTATTTCTCAGTGTTTCTCATAATGTTTATCAAAATATATCTGTGTTGATCAGCCTTTCATCACTATGACCAAAATAACTGACAAAAACAACTTAAAGGAAGGAAAGTATATTTGGGGTCCATGGTTTCAGGGGTTTGGTCCATGTTTAGTGGGCTCCATTGCTCTGGGATTGAGCTGAGGCAAATCTCAGGATAGAAGAATATGGCACAGGAAAGCTGCATTGGGGACTATGCTTCCAAAATATGAGCTTTCTTAAGGGGGACAATTACAGATGCAAACCACAACAGTATCTTAATATGTTTACTAAAAAAATGTATATGATCAGACTTTATGATAGAAGGTAAATGTCATTTAGTTGTCTGGTTTAATGAGACCTATCTTTGCCATATAGGTGATAGAACAGATTTAATTCAAAAGTTAAACAAGTTCAACCTGCACATCTACTGTTATAACTATTGGCCATTTTCTTAATCTTCAGATCCCAATATTGGGTCCTTATGTACAGTGTGTTTGTTGGTCACTACTGTCCAGGAATAGAGGAGATGCATTCACATTTCCAATTAATTGAAAGATGAAACTGCTATCTGGCCATTTGCCTCACTAAGAATCAAATTATATGGAAGATATGGAAGGATAAAGAAAGTGATCAGAATTTAAAGTTGTGGGACATTGAAGATTGAGGAGTTTTGAATGATGATGAAAATCACCATATTGTTGGCTTATGAGTAATTGGCATGGCATCTGTGACTTATCACTAGAGTTGAGAAAGTGGAGGAACTTAGTTTCAGTCATAATAAGATTAGTAACTTGAAATTCCTACTCACCAAAACTAAAACACAAAAGGAATTCCAGGTAGGAATTAGGAAGGTGGAAAAGAATCCTAGAAGTTAACAGATATTACTTAGAAAGGGAAGAAAGTGACATTTTATAGTAGATTGAGTAAATAAAATTAATGATGAAGTTAGAAAAGATTAGATATGAAAGAATCAGACTGTGAGAAGTTTTAAATGTAAACTTGAAATATATGGATTTATCCTTTAGGAAATGGAGTAGGCTTCTGATTTGAACAATGGGTAACAGAATGATTAGAATGACTTGGAAAAAATAGATATTGATAATTTGTGTATGAGTTCTCATGCTGGCATGGGATAATACAGGAAGAGAAAAAGAAATAAATATGCATAGGGTATATTAGGAAAACTATTATGATTTACTAATTGGTTACACATTGTATGCAACATGATGGAAAGAGAAACAGAGAGCTAGAGATTTCGGAGTAATGCTCAAAGAACATATTTTTGAATAAGATATGTTTTGAGTTTTGCCTTTGAAGAAATTTTTGAAAAATGACAATCCACTTGGATATAATATTTTCAGTTTGCATTCTGTCAACTACAAATGAAAATTTAAAATTTTCTGTTAGTATGCTTAACAATGTGACTTAAATTGTCTATCACAAGGCACAGACAGATGGGTCTTTAGGCTTCAAACATATTAATGAAAGTGGAACATAGAAGATGTTAATTCATCAAAAGAAGTTCTATAGCACCAGCATAATCACATTACCATATATTACAAAGTACAAATGTTTAAAGGCACATCATTCAAGAGTTTGTAGCAACAATTGGCATGTATCAAAGTGATACAGAGGAATCATATATAAAATTTAATTATACAATAATTATCAGAGAATAATTAGGCAAATGGTAATAAATGATAAGTAGTGAAAACAGACTGGAGGAAGTAATTACAAGAATCTCAACAGAATGCAAATAATATATTTGACTGATGATTAGGTACCTAAAAATTAGACAAACTGTTATACAAATATTCTGGATAGTAGTCAAGTTACCATCAAATTGAAACAACTATAAATCAATTATTTTGTGTCAGATATTGGATTACTTCCAGAGTATGATATAGTTTCTAGTCTCAAAAATTTATAATTTAGTATTATATGTTGATATATCAAGATAAATTTTCAACACAATTTTACGAGGGTATAAAAATAGAGATACACATAAGGTGTTATGGAATGAGTAGGACCATTGAATCTGGACTTGTTTCTGGATATGCTGTCTAGAAAAGATTACTTGTGATTGACCTGTCTATCTTGCTTTATTAGGGTAAAATTCAGATAACATGCAATTAACCATTTTAAAGTGGCATTTTGGAGGTATTTGTATATCCACAATCTTGTAGATCCATTAGCTTTTTTCTAGTTTCAAGACTTCATTACCTCACAAAACTCTTTGTGCCCATTAAGCAGTCGCTTCCCATTTCCCTTCTTCCTCTTCATTGGTAGCCTCTAAACTGCTATCTTTATGTTTTTGCCTGTTCTGTGATAGCACATCAAAGTAATCATAAAATACATAGATTTTTAAAATCTGATTTCTTTCACTTACAATAATGTTCTAAAGCTTTGTCCAAGATGTCAGTATATCATTGTGTCTATGGTTGAATAATATTTCATTTTATTTATATAAAACTTTAAATCCACTCATCCATTTTGATGGACATTTTGGTTGTTATTCTTTTTCCTCTGGTATGAATAATGGTGCTTTGAACATTTATGTCTAATATTCTGTGTGTATCTATATGTTCATTTCTCTTGTAATATATCTAGACCAGGTCATATGGAAATTCCAAGTTTATCTTTTTGAAAAACCACCAAACTATTTTCCATAGTTCTTATATCATTTTACATTCCCATCTACAATGTACTATGGATCCTATTTATCCACATGCTAGCCAATATCTGTTATTTTCCAGTTTGTTATTAAAAATATCCTAATGAACACAAAGGGGTACTTCATTGTGATTTGGATTAACACTTCCAATAGTTACCATTAAGGTGAAATATCTTGTGCTTGCTAGCCTTTTATTACCTCCATTGGAGAAATGATTGCTCAAATTTTGTGCCGATATTTTAATTTGGTTGTTTGTTTTTTTGTCATTTAGTTATAATAGTTTATACACACACACACACACACACACACACACACACACACACACACATATTCTGGATAATAAACCCTTATCAGAATTAAGATTTTCAAATAATTTCTTAAATTCTCTAGGTTGTCTTTTCACATTCTTAATAATGTCTTTTGATGCACACATTTTAAATTTAAAGTTCAATTTATTTATTTTCTGATTTGTTACCTTAAGGTGTTAAATCTGGGACTCATCACTAATTTGAGTCATGAAGATTTACATGTATATTATCTTCTAAGAATTTTATGGTTTTAGCTTTTATATTTAGGTTGTTGAGATATTTTGAGTTAAATTTTTGTACGAAATGATCTAGGGGTCTAATATTATTATTTGTATATGGTTATCTTATTATCTTGCCACCATTTATTAAAAATACTATTTGTTACCTCATGATATACAGATTCAGTGCAATCCCTATAGAAATTCCATTTTTTTTTGCTGAAATGGTCAAGCTGATCCTCAAAGTCATATTAACTTTAAATGGACCCCAAATAACCAAAAAGAAAATATTGAAGTAGAAAAACAAAGTAGAAGAACTCTTGTTTAATGCTTTTGCATCTTACTTCAGTTACAATAATCAAAATATTGTTGAATTGGTATAAGGATTGACATTGACTAATGAAACAGAATTGGAAGTTTGGAAATGCATTCAAACTCCTTGAGTCAATTGAGTTTTAACAGAAAGTAAGATAGTGCATCTTTCACCAATAGGATGGTTTTAACAAAGTCATGAATTTCATAACACAAACACACACTTTTAGGAATATGTAATATACAGCTTATGACAGAAAAGCTATGGTTGAATGGAAAAAGAATGAAACCAACATTTAAATTAAAAAGAAGATAACAGCTGTTGTATATGGTGGTTCAATACCATCTTTTGTACCACCTTCTGCACTGGACTCACTTATCAGGGCACGTCTGGCATTTCTGGAGTGCCTCCCCTAAAATTTTTGAAGTTTTCTCTAAAACCAACACTCGTGGATACAGTATGAGTTCAAGATCTAGTATAGTGTATGTCCGAGCCAGCCTTTGGACTTGAACTAAATGTGTGAGTTCATGTATTAGATCTTGCCCCTTTGGGTGTCTGTTTCAATTACAGGGTTATTTCTTTACCACCAAACATTGGTAGAACAGCAACAGGTGTCCTTTACCCTGTGGCATCATCTGTGTTTCCCCTTGTTGGCGAGTGAACTAGCTACCCAAACCTCCTGTATATACTCCATATAACATGTCACTCAGTTCTCGACAGGTGGCTGAGCATATTGTCTCCAAGGACTTTTCACAATCTTTAAACTACCACAAAAACGGCCTGATGAATGTCTGCAGTTGTCTCCAATTAGTGTGGTGACCTCATGTTCCCTTGGCATGGTATTAATTAAGGGTTATATAGTACATGAGATACTTATTTAGTACATGAGATTGACATTCTTATGTGAATGAAAGTGGTATTTTTCTCTCTATTGAAGTACTGTCTATCCACACTATTCAAAAATGCCTATGTGTAATTGCAGAAAAATCAGTAGAGTTAAGGGTACAGAATGTGGGGAGAGGGGAGGAGAAGGAAGTTACTGGGGACTGAATTAGAGCAAGATGTATTCCATGCTTTTTTGTCAAAATGGATTTTACTGTCATGTACAACTAGAACCAATTTTAAAAAATGAATTTGTGCAGGCATACTTATGGGAAGCAAGTTCTGGTGAATACTGAAAGTGATCACATCTTTGGAAAGCAGTGACTATGGCCTGAAGAGGTTGAGAAGTCTCCAAATAATCCCTATATACATTATTTAAATTACCTTTTGATAAATTTAATATATCCAAAAATCAAATTACATAAATATTTTTTGAATATTGTTGATAAGACTTATATCAGTGATTGTTATGGATGAAACATATTAAAAAACCTTTGAAAAAGTCATTTGGATAGAATATCTGTAGAGGTACAGTGGATGACGTCACATTATGTATACTGTAATAAGCATTAAGTAAAGGGAATTTGGAAACATTAGAAACAAGAAATCTATATTATTTCAATGTGAACAACATTCCTAAGAAAAATGTCTTTGTGAGTAAAAATAGCATTACTACATTTTTCTTGCAGTGGGAGACATGACATTAGCTAGGAACATCACATTTGAAAATAAAGAAGAGGAAGCAGAGACTACGGATCAAATAGAATACAATTCTTATCCATAGACAACATATTTTCATGTGCATTGATTAGGCCATAAAGAAATATCCCATTTCTACCTATTATTCTGTATATTCATCAATAAATCACTATTTCTCACCTGTATTATTAAATTTGTGATTTATATATAAATTGAATGGTTAATATATACAGAAGAAAACCCATTGTTTAGGCTTCAAACATCCTAAGGATGTCCTATTGAAAGCTGTTAAAAAGAAAGAATATAGTTATTTTCTGTTTTCTATATAGGTATGTGGTTCTCAAAATTTAGAATATGTAAAATTCACTGGATCACATGTTGAAAACTCAAGATTCCTAAACTTCAATTTTGCATAAATGAAACCTATAGCTTGAGACATCTAGCATGCCCTTGGATATGTAAATGTAAAACTGAGATAAAATTTTACATAAGATTATAATTTTAGAAAGACATATTTCAAAAGAAAAAAGTGATGATAAGCTTAGGGGAAATCCCTAGAACAATTCACAAAATAGAAAGTCATAAACTGACATGGTAGAATCCATTATCTGTGCAATTTACCTTATATTTAGATGGAAAATTGCTCGTAGGAATAAGTTGTGCTTGGTGGTGATTTTTCAACTTTTTAGTTCATGGTATCATAGAGTGTTGCACATATAAGGCAACCAAGATATCATTTTATCCAAACTTTTCCATTTATCAATAAATGCTTGCTCCAGAGAGATGAAGTGATCTGATTGAGGTCACAAAGCTTGATGTAGAGCCAAGATTAATATTAATATTATTTCCTTTGTTACATGAAGTCTGGATCAATTGTTGAATTCAATACCAAGGAAAAAACATAAGCAATTTTCATTCATAAAGAAAATCTAGCTGTGAGGGAAATAAGTTCCAGGCCAACACTAATCTACCTTCAAACTATAAAAGTAGCCAGTTTGCAAGTAAGGACTTGAACTATATAATTGACAAAATAGCAAAAGAAAAAGCACATTACCTAACTTTACTTTGAAATGAGTACCTCAGGGCTTGATTTAAACTTATAGCTCATGTTGGGGTGTGTGTGTGTGTGTGTGTGTGTGTGTGTGTGTTTGTGTGTGTGTGTGTGTTTGAAAACAGAAAGAGCTGGAAAACTGAGACACATGCAGTGGAAGAAGAGTAAATTTAGGAAATAAAAGCACATTCAAAATGCAGAGGTCGCTTTGTATTTCAGAAAGCACTTCATCTTGCAAATGTAAGATTAACCTTGCTGGTATAAGGTGTTATTATATTAAGGAAAGATTATTTCTAAGAGCTCTGTAGAATAATATTCCTAATTGTGACTTATTTATTCACCTGACAAGATCCTAGGAAGGGGGTTATGTAAACAACAAATATTATCTACAATAGTATTTTGAATCCTTTTGTTTGAGTCAGCTTTTTCTGCTGGGACCAAAAGACCTGGCAAATAAAACTTTAGAGGAGAAAACATTTATTTGGTTCTCAGTTCATAGATAGTCAGCTCCATTGCTCTGGGACCAAGGTGAGGCAGAGCAGCATGTAGGAAGACTGTTGTCAAGGAAACTAGCTAGGGACATGGAACCAGGAAAAAACAGGATGGGAGTTGTGGGGGGACATGGGACAAAATGCATTCCCCAAAGACCTACTCCCAGTAACCTACCTCCTCCAGCTACACCCTGCCTGTCTACAATTATTGCC
This sequence comes from Callospermophilus lateralis, assembly GCF_048772815.1. Taxonomy (NCBI): domain Eukaryota; kingdom Metazoa; phylum Chordata; class Mammalia; order Rodentia; family Sciuridae; genus Callospermophilus; species Callospermophilus lateralis. The sequence continues at coordinate 125,121,878 of NC_135308.1, read as the reverse complement.
CAGTTAATTCCTATCAGCAGATTAATGCACTGATTAGGTTAAAGCTCTCATAAGCCGGTCGTTTCACCTCTAAACTTCCTTGCATTGTCTTACACAAGAGCTTTTGGTGGACACCTAATATCTAAGCCATTATAGCTTCTAATAAGAATAGAGAAGACATGATTTTATGTTAAAAACATTTTTTTCCATCCTCAAGAGGCACAAAATGACAATATCTTCAGAGATTTAAACTTCTCATTTGGTGGTTATTCATTTTTAACATACCAATTTCAATCCCTTGTCCTCTTCTCTATCTCCCTCTTATTACTCACTTCCAACTAACTCTCCATTTAAATGGCAAATTCATTCTAGGCAACTATTCTTTAGTTCTCAGTTTTAATATTATCTTCTGAGGAAAGGTTTGTTTAACCCTTGCTTGTCACCACACGCTTTCCTAACTAAGTTGAGACTTATTTAGTTCATATAACTGTGAAGTACATTATACCTTTGTTATTATAAATGGAAAGTTGAAGTTGATAAGAATAACCATATTCCAACTCACATGAGAAACACATTTTGATTATGCTTTCTCTCCTTATACTTGGTTCTTTCTAGTTCATGCAATTACTTCTGAGATTGTTTTTGTTTTTGTTTTTGTTGTTAATACAAATATTACATCCTCTCTGTGATTCTTGGTTAAAATATATTTATTTCATGGAGTTCATATTATTATTTTTTCCCTTTTGCTAGAAACTGATTTCCTTATTTTTTTTCCATTTTCTCTCTGTTACATAATCTTCCACAAAGAGCTAACCAGGGAACTCACAGATAACCTTTCAAGTTATCTATAAAAAGTCAATGTTTCATTTCTTCACTGCTAATTATATATATGTATTTACATATATATATACATATGTATATATACATATGTATATATAATTAGAATATATTTTTATAAATACATATTATTAGAAGAGATACAGTATTAATATCTCTGGAAATATTTTATAAAAAATACAGGCAGCCCTAGCTTTGCATAGTTGATGAGATTATGAAAATTATGCAAATTGAAATTGTGCTAAGCCATTTTAATAAATGGGAAGAATAATGATCACTTAATGACTTTTAAAAATGTTTGTTAAAATATTTAAAATTCTCATTATCACTGTTAGCTATATGGAGAAATAAAAAATAATAAAATAGTATTAAATTCATTGTAATTTTAAACATTAGAAACATTGACAGAAAACATGTGTTTTTTTTCATACAAAACTTATCAGGAATACTTTCCAGGGTGTTTGCCTTCTTCTCATATATAAATCATGATACAGAGCATCTTGTCTTTGCCTTAGTGCATTGTTGTAATCCTAAATCTAGATAAGCTCACAACTATACAAGTTTTTTATTGCTGTATAATAGCTTACCACAAACAGCTGATTCAAACAACCCTCATTCATTATCTCATAGTTCTCTACATCAGAAATCAGAGCATGCTCTGTTGAAACTTCTACTTACATTCTTATAGGACTGAAGCCAGTGCCAACAAAGGTGGGTTCTGATCTGTATATTTCTGCAAAGAATCTGCTTCCAAACCCATTCAGGTTGTTCACAGAATTCTATGCCCCATCCTATGATTGGGGGTCTGAGATTCCATTTCCTCGCTGTCTGCTGGAGATCACTTTCTTCTGGATGCACACACAGTCATTAAGGTGTGCTCTCTTCATCTTTAAAGCCAGCAGTGGTACACTGGATCCTTCCCATAATTCAAATCTCCCTGTTTTATTCTACTAACAAATGGCAAAATGCTTTTTTTTTTTTAAATATTCACATGATTAAGCCCACCAAATATCATACATGTTTTAAGGCCAAAGACTTGAGACACTACTTATATTTGTACAGTCCTTTCACAATGGAATAAAGATTTCTGTTTGAGTAAATAGCCGGGCCACAGGATTCCTGAAAGACTGTATTTAGAATTCTGCCTATCATATTTTAACATTTGCATTTTCAATAATTTAAAATGTTTGGCATGTTCTTTAATGCCAAGTTTATAGGTAGCTTCCGTTCGTTAGAAGCATCTTTATCTTTTCCCATTACAACATATTTCCTCATTTATGTTGGTTATTTCTCCTTTACTCAGTGTCTCTGCCTGCCAATTTTGGGTCTATAGAATGCTGGCAGTGTCCATTCCCAGGACTAGCCATCCTCTAATTGCATTCAATTACAGTGTCAGTGTTACCACTTCTTTTTTTTTTTCCCCTTTATCGAACTTTCACCTTTTGATTATCTATTTTAAAAATGGCATGTAGACAATCACTGAGAAACGAGGAGGCCAAACAATTATATACTCTGATGTCTATGTGAACTGTTTCATTCTAATTCATTCCTTTTCTTTTTTTTTTCCAGTTTGATTATCACCTGTAAATCAAATTTTTAACTTTTTTGGCATACTTTGTTTTGCATGTCTAGAAGTTCTATTTCTTTTGCTTTCAATAATGTATCTTATTCTTTAAAATTTCATCTTTTAATTTAAAAGCATCATTCATAGCTATTATATTCTGTATATAATAATCTTATGTACAAGAAAGAGGTTTTAATTCTATAGAATCAGCAAAAATAATAAACAATAGAATTAAAACTCCCTTTTTAAAATAGAATTCATAGGTTTTGAGTGTGACGGGCATAAATAAAACCTTAAAGGAATAAATGTTTCATTTAATGCAAATTTATATTTTGTGCAGATGCTCACTGAAAAAAATACTGTCAGGTAGTCAAGAAATATAATTTCATTTTCAATATATTATTTCTTAGTCATGTTTCTCTGTCAGGAAGAGGTAATTCTGTAAAAACAAGTATATGGGCACAAATTTCCAAAGGAAGTGATAATGATGTCATTATGATTAATTAATTTATCTCACATCAGGCTATGACAGTCTTTCTCACTTTCATCATCTGTTCTCTGAAGTTGGGAAGGTGCGTGTCTGACTATCTACTACTTACCTACCTACTTACCTATCAGTTTTCTGCCTGTGCATTCTTTCATGAAGATTGAAAATATTATTTCATTTGAAATATAATTTCAATTTTTAATGATCAGGGCCTATTTTCTGATTCCCATGTGGTATGTATATTTTTCCCAGTGCCATCTTTTTTTTTTTTCTTCACATGTATTTCTGATATGTGTATATTAAAAGAAAGAACTGAGTATTCTGTGCATTTCCCTTACTTACTTGGGAAGATAGCAATGCATTTAACAGTATCTTTGTTTCAGTTTATTCAGAATTCAGATATATACCAGGCTTTGTGTGCACCATACGTTTTGAAAAGTAGAAGTCTAGTCAAATATTTTTTACATACTTTTCATTGTGTATGTCTTCCATCCTAATAGACAGCATTGATTTGGCTATTATTAAGCTTCAAATAAAAAACAGCAAATTATAAAAATGTTATACTAAAGATTTCATTTGTGCAATTAATTTATTTTTACTTCTATTTAGTGAGTATGCATTTTTAATATTTTCATATTATACATAATGCTACATGATGTGGAAATATTCGTTATGCTTGCTTTCAACTGCCATAGGTATTTCAAACTTGCTTTCCAAAACCTTTTCCCAATTTGCAGTGTACCAGCAATGTGTTTTCATTGCTCCATATGGTTTTCAAAATTCATTATCATTTTTTATTGTAACCATATTGAATTGTGTAAACTGGTATGTCATTTGTTTTTATTTTGTATTTTTCTGAATTTAAAAGAACTTTTCACATCTTTCTGGGCCATCTAGATTTTTTCCTTCTAAGCATGAGCTGCTCTTCCATTTTGTGCATGTGTTGACTGTATATTTAAGTAAATCTTTATCACTTGGAAGAACTACAAAACTACTAGCATATAGGATTATTTGCTTATTTCTAGGACTTAATAAGCAAAGCTTTAATTTTATGATGGTCCAATGTTACAATGATTTGGGTGTTTGATACTTTCAATTCTTTCCTTACACATAAATATAAACATAAGTTTCAAAATTTTACCCTTTTCAAGTTATCTTTAATCCTCATGAGAATGAATTTTTGTATCTAGAGCGCACTTTCATTCATTGATGATGTTCCAGAATATTAGTTAATGATCCACTGATTATAATACCAATTTAATTATTTATCAGAATAACTTCAATGTGCGTGTTTCTATATCAAAGTCACATGTAAGACATGTTTTTCACAAAAGAAATTTTATATTCTTATATCTAGCTTTCACATAAAACTTAGTTTGTCAGGTTTCATGAAGATGTCAATTTGCATCTTAGTCAAGATTATTTTCAATTCATACATTGCATCAAGGATATTATATTTTTTATTAACATCCTACCCTTCTCTGTTGATTTGGGATATTTATAGCATTTATATCTTTTTCTTTTAGATCATTTCATAGGACAATTATACTTTATTGTATTAGTTCCCAAATATAACATTTTTAAGATGTCAAAATTCTGATTTTGGGTACTGAGCTTTATTCAGCAACTTTACTGCATTATCTTTTTTTAAAAAAAATTTTTTTAGTTTTAGGTGAACACAATCTTTGTTTCTATGTGGTGCTGAGAATCGAACCCAGTGCTTCAAGCATGATAGGTGAGTGCGCTACCACTTGAGCCACATCCATATCCCTACTGCATTATCTTAATATTTCCAATGGTATATCTATAGTGATTATATAAGTATTCATATAAATAAGGTCAATGAGAATTTTTTCATCCATGCCTGCTTTTAAAATGAATGCTTCCTGATAGTTCTTGATATCAAGAACTATGTAATGTTTTGAACAACCTACAATAAAAATTAATTTAAAAAAAAAATGAATGCTTCCTAGAAATTTTTAGTAAGCATAACTTCTGTAGATTTTTATACATATCCTTCAACCACGGTCTTTCACCTGTATATTGTTAGTCTTTAAATAATCAATAGTGGGCATTAAATTTCACTATTTTTCTCTATCTATTGACATTTCCATTTTTTTCTCTAATAGTTATATCATTTTTTAATCTTTCTCTCCCATGATTAACCTTATGATGTTTACTTTGGGCATGTTAAGTTTGCTAACCTCATTTTTATCGTCTAAATTTGTCCTATATGCTTTTTTAGATGGTGGTTTGCTGTTACCATAAAATTCTGTTGTTTTTTAACCCCTTTGATGGTGTAATGAGGGGATAGGTTCTCTTAAAATTTTAGATGCTCATTTATCTAAAAATATTACACATTCCTTAAGTCATTTTTGAGGAGTTATATCGTTTTCAAACTCACTTTGACGTTGTTCATGAATACAATAATTTTTTTATTCTCATGCAGTCTTCTTAGTTTTCATTCATTAAATTCATATTTATATGGTTTCAAGAAAAAGCCTAAGGCTCACAACACCAGTATTCTATTTTTGTTCCTATCACTATTGGGCAAGTCACTACTGCTGAACTTTTATTCCAAAAAGTAATTTAATATTTATTTTAGTCCACATACCTTAAATACAGCCCAAGTAATAGGAATGAAAATGAATAAATGATATAAATTTTAAAAATGAATAAACAAAATCAAAACTCTAAGGATTTAAGGGTTTATCCACAAGCCATTTTCGAATAAGCACACCATTTAGAGATTTTCCAAAATCAACACCAAGGGCATCTTTTGGAACATTAATAAGAATCCAAGGGTTTATACTCTCTACATGAGTTAATCTTCCAAAGTCTAATGTTATATCAAGGTGACCTGAGAACAGATATTTTGCTAACCATTACCATTTTGAACACTAGTGTGAAAAGATATTTAGTAAATGTGCTTTCACCAAATTCATGTTGTCATTTCATTTAAACACCTTTCTTAAAATTTATAGGAAACAATTTTAAAAAACAACTCAAGAAGATTCTAGCAGAAAGCAATGTTATTAACTATAAATACATGAAAAATATGTTCTTCCTGAATCCTTTATTACTTCAGCACACTTCTTTTATCTTTGTAACTATCAAGTAACCATTCATCAGGTTCTTCAACTGGTGTCACATGACTGTAGTTAAGATTGTTAAACCTAGGAAGTTGGACATGAGGAATTATAAGGTTATAACCTAGAAAATCGAATCTACAATCCTTTGCCTTAGCTGCATTTGAATGCTAATTGAGAGTAGATCCCTATAGTGAACTCAAAAATGATTAATACTGATGAAATTTTAAGAACTTATCTTGCTATGATTTATAGTTACACTATGTCCTCTTTCAGAGGTCAAAATTTTATTTTCTCAACTTAAATTATCACTACCCTTATCTTATGTTTAAACTGGGCAATGACATTTAAATTTCCCTTTTAGAAGGAAATAAGAGTAGATACCATTTACATATCTACAAGGTTCCCTGAGTAATACTACTGAGCCAGAGTTTCTTCTCTGGTTCCATTTCCATGACAATTTTATTCCTCTAAAAACTATTTCCAATTCGCAATTGTTTAATGAATTAGGACATTTAGAAGAAAAAAAAAAAAAAGGAGAGAAAAAGAAAAAAGTCATCTTGAAAGGTACTAAGAAGCATTATATACAATTGTTGGAAACATTAAACTCTTGATTGAGTTAAATGAAAAACCTTCTAATTACTTTAACAAAATGAAAAACTTAAAAGCATGTTTAAAAAATGGGATTTTAAAAAATGGGAAAAATGTTGTCTTTAGAATGGCAAGAACATCTGCTATGAACAAACCATTTGCCTTTCGAAAGCAAGAGATTAGCTGAAATGATGGTAAATATATATATTAAAGTATCTGAGTTCTGTTCTAATTGAACTATCACAGTGAACTTTTAGCAATAGGCCTGGATTGTATTTATTTTACCACAGTCTTGCCTTATATGGAAAAGGAAAAATGGAAAACTGTTATCCAGTTTGTTTCTTTCACTAGATGTTACAGAGAGCTAAGTTTGCAGGATTAGATTGATACTGAAGGATGAACCATGTTCCTCTATTCTGATACAACTCCATTCAGGGAAGAACTGTTTCAAAAGTTATTCAACATTTACTTTGCTATGTCAATATCTGAAAAACATACAATTTAAAAAAATAAACAGAGCCCAACTAGTCATTTTTTAAAATTTTGTTTATTATTACTGTTTAGCAATGGGGAGATGCAGATTATTTACACCAGCAGCCATAGGGGTAAAGGGAACACAGAGAATTAATCAGCTATCTGTATAGGATGGATTACTTATGCAAAAATAAGAATCTCCGAAAAAAAGGACAGTGGTGAGTTTGTCACTACCCTCCCCAATGATCCCAGCATGCGATAATGCCAGGCAGTGTGGCCCCTGGGCATGCGGTGGTGGGAACTAATGTATGGAAGAAAAAGCCACAAATCACAGAAATTTTAAAGAACCCCTTTCCCCCATACATACATACACACACGCACACACTCAGATACAGAACAGGATTGCAGGGTGATCAATACAATTAATTAAGAGGGAAGAATAGGAATTCTGCTGTTACAGGGAAGGAAGGTAGGGAAAGGGAGAGTTCCTAACCACTGTCAACTATATGGCAGGGGACATTATTTCCCTAAAAAGTAGTTTATCCCCTCAGGGCACCTGCTGGACTGAGCCCACTTTATACCTATCCAGGGCAGGGGGCTATTCCCCTTATGGTGGTAGTGGGGACAAGGAAAAAAACAGAAGGAAGTAAAGGTGAACAAATCATTACTCAAAACTACTTCCCACATCTTCCTCCTATAACCACAAAAGGCTAGAAAGGAAATAGTAAAGTCAGGATCTGAGTTCCCTACCTAAAGGAAGAGTGAGTGGATCACTGCCTTTCTCCCTTATATTCATCTTGTTTCCAAAACAGTTAGGAAATAGGCCAGAGTCTCACTTAGACCCTCCTTTCCCTCTGCATTTTCTTAGGAGATGTCGACAAAAAGTCAAGGGCAAAGATAACTCCAGATTCCTTTACTCCTGCCATCTAATTTTTTTGAAAATTCACCATTATTGAATAAAGATCAGTCTATAAATAGGTCCCAATCCCTATCAGGGCAATTCCAGGGGAAGAAGGCAAGAGTCTCAAGTTCCAATCATTGTGGTTTCCTTAACTCTATAAGGTCCAAGTTCTTCTGGGATAAAGGAGATACATACACAGGAAAGGTTAGAGAAAGAAAATCAGGACCAACTCCATCCCTGTGTCAGTCAGCCTTCATTGTTCTGCTGAGGTCCTAAGAGGCAGTATCCAAGTGGAGGTGGGAAGTTAATAACTCATGAAGACAAAGCAGTGGGCATACTAGCAAGGCAGTCCTATAGTGAAATGCTTAGGCATGGCATTGCCTTGTAAATACAAAAAATTATGTTCTCTTTTGATTCCGATCAAAATAGAGGGAGTTTTAAAGAAAGGGTCTCTTCTGTGTCTTCCACGAAAACAGGAGAAAGTAAAAGAAACAACATATAAACTTAAGAGATCAAGAAAAAGAAAAATGGGCAGACTTCAGAAGCAGGAGAATTAGAGAGATGAACTGAAATTGGTCAATGTAGAAGCTGGCATGGCAAGCAGCACCTGGAGTCATGAGCTGCACCAGATAGGCAGTGGAGCAGTGGACAGGAACATGGACCCAAGCCAGACAGATGAGGCTGGGCTCTGTTAGAGGGGCACAGAATGAGGTAAGAAAACATTTCAAATAAAGCAGCACCGTTCTGCTCACCTCAGGACTCCCACCCTCCTATACTTTATAAACCCTTGCCCCAGGAGTAAAATAGAAGGCAGTTTTGATATGCAGCTCTTACTTCCCATCCTCCCCTATCTAATTCCCTAAAGACAGGGGGTTCTGGAGGTCCTTTCCTATCTTTAAACAACAAAACAACAGCTTTTGCTATCAAGAAGGTCCAAAGGGGACAAAGTGGAAAGGACTGCTTCCTTGTGAGAGGCAGAGAAGGTGGTGACTGGATGTTCACCACAGCAGAGCTGACTGCCCAACTAAAGGAACAGGGGCATTCAACAAGATTTTGCACATGGTCAGATGAGAAATTACCCAGTCCTGCTCCTTAGCTCTTAGCAATAACCCATTCACATCTTTGAGGCAGCTGGAAATGGTCCTTTCTGGTCTCCGTTTTCAAACAGCCTCTTGCACAGCCGTGACGCTCTTCTACAGTTCAGTCCCAAACCTGGAGTAGGAGGCAAGTAGTTACCTGGCATATTAACCAAGTCAGAACCATGGGCTTGCTACGTAACCAGGAAGAGTAGGAAAGGACTACCTAACCAAACTTATGTCCACTGCACAATCCGTCCAGATAATAATCTTCCAGTTTTGAGATGGTGCATACTTGCAAAGGTACCTACTACCTCCCCACAGGCTCACAACTGAATCCTCAGCCTGACTGGACAACCAAGTTGTTCTTCCCCAAGCCTATGTCACTGGGTGCGGGGGGTAAAAGAAAGAGGGCTCTGCTCAGCTGCAGGATAAGCTTTGTCCCAAGTCCGCTGAAATGATTGCAAATGCCAGACCTTTGGAAAACAGGTGGTTTTGAATTTTCTCTTCTTGCAGTCAAGGCCACAGAGCTTCCCTACCAAATTCAACTGAGATTCTTTTTCTTGGTTGTCCATACTGATAATGTTAGTATCCAGTTCTCCTTTCATTCGCATCAGAAAAGCCCAAATCAAGGGGTCAGACACCAGATGAGCAGTCCCACTGACTATGGTCTGACCATCAATAATGTCTTAACTGTCCAGGAAGCCCTGGACATCAAACAGGCAAGACAGTCTTGAGGAACAAAAGGATTTTATATGCTGGGCCAACAACTGCTCACCTGTGACTGAGGGCAATACAGGGATCTTGTGTACATCCAGGTGTGTTTAGAGATCAACACACGTTGCATGGTGCCCAGACTTGCACCTTCTCCTTCTCAGGGTTTCAGAGCTGATCCCAGGTACACTTAAAAAAGGATCCAAATTTCTAAATTCTCCACTTTGGGGTTTTAAATGCTAGGATCTTCAAGGGGAACTGGGACTTTTGTATGAATTTTTTTTTTTTTCCCTACTTAACTTATTCCTCCAAGCCACAGGACCAGTCTATATTATTGTCCTGGTCACTCTCAGACTCTCTCATGTTGCAGCTACTGGAATTCCGGAGGTGAGCGCTGCAGCTGCTGATCAGGCCCATTCCCAGGTTCTCCAGGAAGGGAGCAAAGCGGGAGGCGGCATGCTCCTTTGTCTTCCACTGGCTGAATGCCAAAATCCTTCACGCTACCAGTCTCTGCGAACTCCAGGTAGAAGTAGCCACACTTGACTGCCCGGTGCACCTCAAAGCAGAATCCCAAACAAGAATCCTCTATCAGATCTACATATATCTCCTGAGCGATGGCCTCTAGCTTGTTAGTATCCAGGTTAGCCAACGAAATTTCCTCCATTTTAATTTGTAAACGACTGTGGAGAGGGCGCTCGTTTTACTCACGGCAGCAACACGTCGGGCTCCGCGGGCCGCGCCTAGGCCTGGGGCCTCTCAGGGCCGCGTACGCCGGCAGCGGAGTCGATGGAGACGATAGCAGCAGAAGCGGTGACGGCAGCGAAGACTGCTCCGGAACTCCAAGTCTTTCCGTTCGTTTTGGCTTCTCTAGGACTCCGGGCTCTGGGCAGCCCCTGGGCCTAGACTCGCGGCCAGACAGTCGCGGCGCCTCAGTCAGTCGCCCGGGCCTCTTCCGCTCTCGGATCGGGCCTAACCCCGCCTACTAGCTTCCGTCCCTCGCGCGCTTGCGCACTGACTCTGCGCAGACGCCGCGCTTCTGACGCGCAGCTGCCTGGGGAGCGTTTGAGTTTATGAAAATGAATGGGAAGAAATGATCAGTCTGTTTGCATCTCTACGTGTGAAAAGGTTGCAAGGATGATATTTTACGTTATATTATTTATACATTTAAACATTCGCTAATGGATTTAAAACTTATGTTTAATTGATTTCCTCCGAAAAATAATAATTACGTGCACTATTGTAGGATAATTCGAAATATCATCTTAGGAACAGTTCCCCACATACGTTTGAAAATTTGATTTATATGATTGACTTGTAATTATTTATAGTACTGCCGCAGTTGTCATTTAAATCCACTAGATGGGGCAAGGAAACAAATTACAGTATACTTTATCTTTTTTAAAATGAAAAATCTAGAAACTAGGCACTGAAGGCACAATTCATATATATTGATCAAATAAACCTAGCATATTTATCTCACTTATAAAACCATTAAGTCAGTATGAGATGATTATGCACATCTCTAGAAGAGTTCAAAAATAAAATTTATGTGTATATTTTAGTCTAAAAAACAGTATATCAGAATGGAACCTTTTCCTAAAGTTATATAACGTGAATAGTGACAATTAGAGCCAATCTACCTAGGTTCAATTCCTATAGCCAACAATTAATGGTTGTTTCCTCATTTGAATTTATTTTATGGTTAAATTATATTAGTAAACATATTGTGATAGTGCCATACATGTAAAAGGGTTCAGTAAATGTCAGCTGTTTTTTGATGCATTGGCTATGATTCTGAGTTTAAGAAAATCACTGCAGTATTCCTTGATTTTTTGTTTATCTTTGAATCTTTATCACAACCATGGTGAAACAGAAGTCTTATTTTTATCCTCATGATTTATCAAAATATGGCTGGAGCTAAAAAAAGAGAAATGAAAACAAATACCAATTCATAGCTTTCTGATTCAATACTTTGCAGAATAAAAGAGAGACGTGTGTGCATCTTTCCAAACAAGTACAAATAAGTGAAATATATAGGAACTCTTGGTTTTAAAATTCATTCTCCATATCTCACTCTTATGTTTTCATGAGAATTAAGTTAAATTTATCTGGCTGAGGAGTAGCCAGTAGTGCACCAAATCTAGCTTTTCTGTTTGCATGTTTTTCATTTAAAAGCCACCATTTGGCAGAAATAAAGCATTTTTGAAAGCTTAGAGTGAGATTCATGTACTACATTTTTTAAAATCTAGGGGCTATAGTTGTATAATTTATGTTTTCTATTGAAAAATTGGCATCATATCTTCATACAAGTTGGAATCTCCCTTTAGCCATATGCTAGGCAATATAACTTGGTGATTAAGTGCACAGTTTTCTGAGTTAGACTGCCTCCTACCAGTTACTATCTGTGTGAACTTGCCAACTCTACATAACTTATGTAAATCTATTTTTTCATTGTAAAATGTCAATAACAATTCAAACAGACTTGTGAATTTTAAACTTCACAATAAATATAAATCTTCACACAATGCCTGATGGACAGTAGTATATAATATTGTTTACAGTATGACATGTCTATAAGGTGAGAAAATACTTATACAAATACAATCGTTTCCACTCACTTCTTTGCCTTCAGCCCTTCTCCAAATTTAGCTTAAAGCAGTACTTTTTAAACCATGACTGTGAACCACTCAGATAATCTTTTGAAACATAGATCATAATTTTGTAGGCCTGGAGTGGGGCTGGATTTCTGAATTTCTAATAGACTTCCATGTGTGCTGGGGACCATAATTTAAGTCCTAAAGAATTAAAAGAGCTTGATAGTGGATAACGGTTCTTTGTAGAGATTGGCTTATGTAATATGTTTTTGACAAATTTACATGGGAAACTTTCTTCACTGATTTCGACAAAAAATATTAGGTTGTTTTCTGCCCTGTAAAATCCTTGTATTTATTGTGAGAGCTGGAACTCAAATCCTCAATTTAGGTAATCAAGAAAAATCACTTAAGATTTTCTTCATAATATTTACAAACAGAAATTAATCAAATAAACGGAATCTTGGCTTGATTTGAATTCCCCACCAATATTTTATTTCATTTGTTCTTTAAAAGGAACACTGTTGTGATAACAAAAAATTGTTAATCTTGTCTCCCCTTCTACCTTGTTATTATTAACTAGATTACCTTACTTTGTTTGAAATGTACTGAAACCATCTATGTTAAATAACATACCATCAAAAAAGGTTAAAAATAACTTTTTTTGTTATCTTTCAACCAATATTGTTATTAGTTTTATTTACAATTGGTTTCAAAATAAAATCTAAAAACTAGAAAATTTTCGTTATTCATTTTTCTCAATACAGTGCAAGTAAAGTGGATTATGTCTTCACATATTATCTTCAAAAAGTATTTTAAAATATTTAGTGTACATACTATGGAAAGTGAAAATAATATATTGAAAATTTCAATTGGCAGCCATTGTTCTCATTCAATGATTATAATTGATTCATTGAGAGAATCAACTATTTCAAAGAGGAAAACATTTTAAATTTTTTATTTAAAGAAAGCAAGTCCACAAAACACATATTTTAGGAGTCTCATTTATGTGTGTTTATATAAAATAGAATGATAACATCACAGTGCATTAGGGATAGATCCAAGAGTCAAATGGTTATCATTAATTTACCAGGCAACTTTGGACAGGAAGGTGTATTAAATTTTGTAAAACACAAATTCATATTTCCAAATGTTTCTTTCGAAACAAAATTCTTGTGAATTGAACTGTCAGAAATCTATTCCATCCAGTTAATTCTTATATATTTTCCATGAAGCTCAAATGTTGGTTCCTAAGTGGGATGTCTCTGGGTTTTCTTTTCACAAACTAATCTGCTATCCTCCCTAGTGATTTTTTTTTAGTTTTCAATTGACCTTTATTTTATTTATTTATATGCAGTGCTGAGAATCAAACCCAGGGCCTCACACATTGCCAAGTAGGTGTTCTACCACTGAGCTACAACCCCAGCCCCCCAAATGCATTTTGAAGCACCCCCATACTTTAGGTTTAAGAAGACTGTTCAGCTCCTAAATACAAGCTGCATTGTCATTAGCTTGCCTAACATGGAAGTATGTTGTTTGTGTGTAATAAGTTAAGAGTATTAGTTTATTTTTAGTTAAAAGTTTTAATTTATCTGGAGATTTTTGACTTCTATGAAGTCTACTTTCACTGAGACACTACTCATTAAAACTTTATTTTTCTTAACTTACCCAGGCATTGTAGGATAAGAATAGTAAATCAAAGAAGCAGTAAACATTTTGTTATATCACCTTATAGACAATAATTTCATCAGACTATTTTTTTGTTTATTTATTTATTTTTGGTACCGAGATTAAACCCAGGGGCACTTAACCATTGGGCCACATCCCAGCCCACTTTTGTATTTTATGAGTTGTTGAGTCAAGCTTGGAACTCCCAATCTTCCTGCCTCAACCTCTGAAGTTGGTGGGATTATTGGTGTGCGTCACCACATCCAGCACCAGGCTATGATTTATGACACAAAAAGGCTTATGAGTTTCAGGCATAGCTAGCTTGAAACTTACAAATCATCCCTGGTGAAATCTATTTTTCTGAATTTACATTAAGAAAAAAAAATACTGATTATCATGGTTTGCATTAGATTCAGAGGTGCCACAATTTGATATTAGAATAAGGTGTCATGCTAAAATTGCAGTCTAAAATAAATTTATGATTTGAATCTTCCCTACTAATTCTTAAAATCAAGAAAATTTTTAAAATTTTGTTATTTATGACAATTTGAGATTTTGATCTACTAAATGAAAGTCCTGTGACTGAGGACATGAAATACAGCTTATTCACACTTTACATAATGTGCTCTTTTAATTTTTACACTAGAGATTCAAAAGCAGCATTTTTCAGATTAACAAACCATCTACTCCACAAAATGATCACCTACTTAATTTAGGAATGCATTTTTTTGTTGTTTGTTTTAAGAATCAGATCTTCACCCAGAATTCCTTGCTGCCCAAAAGTGGTATCATTTTTACAAACTTTTTGCCAAGTTTATTTTTGGTAGTTTGGTGTAAAATTAAGTATCTTTCTTTCTTCTTCTTCTTCTTTTTTCATAGCTCTTTGCCTTCAAGTTTTAAGGAAGGATTCATGTAATTAATTGAAGATACTTTTTTCTAATTTGACTAATGGCCATTAAGATTGTTTCTGTTTGTCTTCTCAGATCAAGAGCTGTCTCATATTTTCTTAAGTCAAGCTGTTAAACTGGTGGGTGGGCTGCTTTTACTTCTTATGTTTCACAGATAGGCATCTGGTGAATGCCACCAAGTGAGAGATTAATTTTCTTACAAAAATCTTGGTGAATGTAAATTAAGAGTAAATTTAAGTGCTAACATGAGAGTATCTCAGAATCTCTCATTGATTAATCACTAATATATTTTATTAAAGTAATTCTGGTTTCTCTTTTGGGACGTAACCTCACATCATTTTAATTGTTCTTTTACTTCATTTGTGTTGAGCCTGACAGTTGCTTTCAGTTCTTAAAGGAAACATTTCTAGAATTTTTTTAAATTGGTGCATTATAATTAGTCATAATAAAGGGATTTAATGTGATGTATTCATACATGCAAATAATTTGATCAAGTTTTTTTTTCCCCCAGTACATCATTTTCCCTCCCCTCATGTCTCACTCTAATCCCTATACCCCACTGTACTGGTCTTCCTCTACTTCTACTGGTCTCCCTTTTATTTTCATAAGATTTTTTTTCTTCCTAGCATTCACAAAGGAGAGAAAAAATAGAATTTTTGAGTCTGGCTTGTGTCACTTAAAATGATGCTCTCCTATTCCATCCATTTTCTCTAAATGATACTATTTTTAATGGCTAAATAAAATTCCATCATGTATTTGTACTACATTTTAAAATCTATTTATCTGTTGATAGACAGCTAGGCTCGTTTTTAACTGGGATGTTATGAATTTTGCTATTATAAACGTTACCATGAAAATATTGCTATAATGTGGTGACTTTCTTTTGGATAAATTTTAGGAGTTGTAGAATCTTTGATTTTTCCCATTCTCAGAGATTATTTTTTTTGCCTTCTAGCCTTACATTTTTATATTTTCTTGAAAACACTCTTCTTAGCTATCTTGCTCTATCATTAGTTGATAATGATGAATCAATCATCAGTCTGTATTAATATTATCATATACTTTCCCACTGATTTCTTAGTAAGTTTTCCTTGCTAATAAAAAATTATTTTAGTCAATATGAGTATAAATCTCTTTTTTTGGGGGCGGGGTACCGGGGTTTAAAACCTGGGGGGCTTAACTACTGAGCCACATCCGGAGCCTTCAATATGAATAAATCTCTTATACAACCTTCAGGAGATTTTTTGTCCTGTGGTTCTTACTTAACTTGATGTGCCTAGACATTGACTATTATGGAAAATTTGCAATCATAACAAATATGTGTGCCATCATTGTTACTAAGCACAATGACATGTACTTAGGATATCTTTAGTATTTGACACACTATCATGGTCTGCAGTGATTTTTGAATTGTTTTATTTCTTCTCAGTGCTAGGGATTGAACATGGGGCTTAATGATGCTCTATCTCTGAGCTATGTTCCCAGTCCATGAAGTAAATTTTATATTTGAATTTCATCTGTTAGTGTCTCCAACTTTAATAAAATTGACGCTTCGTATTTTTATTTATAAGTAATTCAAGGAAAAAAGTGAAAATATCATTGTCTTAAAATATAATGAAGTGTCTATTTAATGGGTGCATGAGTATATCTAGGGATTTGTGTTTTCTTGGTTATACCATGTTGGGCAGAACAGTTGTATCACACAAGGTAGTTATATCATGTTAAGTGAAATGATGACATTATTACTGTGTTTTGGAAAATTAAATATGGTTTAAAGATATGCCTTTTAGGGCGAAGTCGACAAGGGTGGATTTGTGATCATTAAATTGTGTGTTAACTTGACCAGGATATAGGGTATCCAGATGTTTTGTCATGTGTGATTTTGTGTGTGTGTGATGTTTCTGTATGATATTA
The DNA here is from genome assembly GCF_048772815.1 of Callospermophilus lateralis. Lineage (NCBI taxonomy): Eukaryota > Metazoa > Chordata > Mammalia > Rodentia > Sciuridae > Callospermophilus > Callospermophilus lateralis. The sequence continues at coordinate 125,105,085 of NC_135308.1, read as the reverse complement.
ACATTTAAATGGTAGAGTGACTTAAATAGTTTGTGCTCCTGAATGTGGATATGCTTCATCCAATCTCTTGAAGGCCTCAATTATGCTTGCCTTTGAGCTGAGATATCAATCTTCTCCTGCTTTTAGACTTAGACTCAAACTTGAACTATACCATTGATTTTCTTGGGTCTGCGTTTCTCACCCTCCCATTTCAAGTGAGCCAAATGCCAGTTCTTTAGGTAGTATTTTAGTATACATTTCCAATAGATTATATCTGAGTATACATGTACAATATATGTGTATACTCAGACATTCAATTGATTCAGTTTCTCTGGAGACCTCTGATACAGATTTTGGCAGATAGTTTTATTGGAAAATTGCCACAGTCTGGCTGGGCACAAAATAACCAAGCCACCACAAAAGCCTTGTAGATTCAAACAGCAACTCTTTATTCCCGAACTCTCCCTGGCACTCTACACGCACGTTCTGGGAAAATACACTCCCTCCACCCGGCTCTGCTACCAAAATACCCTCAGAACCCCGCGGGAACTCAAGGAGCAGGCGCCTGAGGCAGCAGGATATGCCCTATTCCCAGCAGGATCCACCTTAAACCTGGAGCCACCCTAATCCAGCAGGATCCACCCTAAACCCAGAGCCGCCCTAATCCCTGAGCAGGGTCACCTTACAAACCAAAACTCTCAAACATTCATGTAATGTCACTGCAAATGACCTGGGTCCAAGGCAAGCCCATTTCCACAATGGAGAGTCCTTCCTCTAAGCAACATTGGGTAGGCTGACAAGGAATTGCCATGCATCATTCCTACTTGGCTATGGCTCTCAGCAGGAAATAGTCATATTTATTTATATATTGTCCAGAGCTGTAACTGTTTCAATTGCAGAGTTGAGTAGTTGCAACTGAGAACATGTGACCTATAAGAATAAAATTTTTGTTACATTGCTCTTTAAGAAAAAGTTTACTTATGCTATAGTTAATTTTTAAGGATAAAGTAATAGTGAATAAATTATTATCCCTGTTTCCTTATTCTGTTGCCCAGATATTACATTATCCTTGAGAAATGTATAAAAGTCTGGGGACACAATCTCTACAGTATCATTGAACACAATGAGAATCTGAAATTTTTCATTTTATTTCTTGGTGACAGAGAGAGGAAAATTGGCTGAGAAAATGCATTACAATTATTAATGAATCAGAAGATGAACTCGAAGTGACAGATAACAAAGGTAACAGGTAATAATATTCTTATGATGGTGCTGAAATGGATATGTAAATGAAATCTCAGACAATGAGACAATGCATCTTCAAAGGATGATATCTATATGAATTTTCTCAAATTAAACTATCTATAAGTGAGCAGTATTGTTATAGTTTAGGTATGAAGTATTTCCTGAAAAGCTTATGTGTGAAATAATGCAAGAAAGTTTAGAGATGTAATGATAGGGTTATAAAAATTTTGACCTAATCAGTGTGTTTAATTCCATTAGGGATTAACTTGAAGGTAAGTGAAGGCAGGTAGGGTGTGGCTGGAAGAGGTGGGTCCTTGGGGGCTTGCCTTTGGTTTGATATTTTGTCCTTTGGAACAGAGCTCACTCTCAGTCTCTGATTTCTGATTGTCATCTTCTGAGCTGCTTTTCCCCACCACACTCTTCTAACACTATGTTGTACCTCACTTTGAGCCTTTTGAGGAATGGAGCCTGCTGTCTATAGATTGAGACCTTTGAAACCGTGAGCCCAAATACATTTTTCTTCTTTAGTTGTTCTTGTCAGGTCTTTTTGTCATAGCACTGAAAATTATAGAATTATTATAGAATGCTCATTCTATAATATCTTCAGTTTGTCTTTTTTGCAACTCCACATCAGCGTTTCCTTTAATATCTGGGTAGAAAGGTATACATTTGTAATGTTGTGAAATCATCAGCAGAAGAATAATTCATAGATTATTCTAGTCCAGGCAAGTGATCATAAATTCATGAACTAACACAATACTGGAAATGGAAGAAAGGAAATAATTATGGTAAATAAAGTAAAAGTGATATAATTGAGCACAATAATAAAAATTACACAGAATGACAGAGAAATGAAATGAAATGATTTAGATAAAATAGCTTTATAAGAAATAGACTTCTATATAATTTTCATTTATCCACTTTCAAGAATGTATAATCAATGTCTTTAAATACACAATTTCTTTGTTATTCTATAAAGCATAACTATTGTCTGCTCTTACTTAAAAATTTTAGGGCTTTAGTTTGTAATACTAATTAAAACCTTTATATCTTTCTCTGGGGACCATTCTAATAATTCTACAGTATTTGGGGAACACATATGTCATTGTGATAGTTGTATTTCCATAGAATTCAACTTTCTTATACAGTGTAGTTTCTACTGATCTGCAGTTTCACTTTTAACATTTTCATTTATGCTTAGTCAACTATAGTCTGAAAATACTAAGTGAAAAATTCTGGAAACAAACCATTCATAAGTGTCAAACAACTGCTATTGTAGTATATTATTATAATAATTTGACTTCATTATTTAAACTTTTATTATGCTTAATTTATGGATTAAACTTTATCATAATTATCTGTCTGTGGGGACAAACATGGCAGACACAGAGTTTGGTAGCATTTGAATTTTCAGACATCTTCTCAGTGTCTGGGAACCTATACCCTATATTTAAGTGGGGATTACTATAATAAACATCTGGTCAGATTAAGTAAATGATGAAATTTTACTGGAAGATACAACATGCATAAACACAAAAGCCATTAGGTCTACTATAAAGGAATTCTTGAGATAGTAGATTTTGTAGTTTTTTTTTTTTTTGCTATTTTGCTAAAATATATGTTAACATGCAAAATTTAAAGAATCAAAATAGGACAATTCAAAATAGACTTTCATGACATGCATTTTTGAATTGAGTCTCAACTCGTTTTTATATGCACAGGTGACTATGAAGCAGCAGATTAATTTTTAAGTGATAAAGATTATTTCCACAGAGCGAGATAAGGTCTTTGGTGGCCAAAGTCCTATAAACCTTGACAAACGATTGCCCTACATGCACTCTAGGTCTTTCACTCATTTATTGTTGGAGGAATCCAGCCATGCCTGGCATGAGTTTAAAAACATTCAGAGATCTTGTTCTCATATTCACATTTTGGGGCCATTTATCCATTGACATTAGTTCTGCCACATCTGTTCATGCATTTAAATGAAAGTTAAAGACCTTCCTTTTTGATCAAGTTTTAGTGTTTTATAATTTATATGCACCACACTATTCTAGAAGAGTTTGTTCAGAGCAATTTTCTCTGTTTTATCTGTCATTGGTATTTTTATGCCTTTTATTTCTCAGCCTTTAAGATGTGATGTGAATAAAAACAGCTTTCTAAATAAAGATTGATTCTTTGGTAATAGTTACCCAATAAACCTAGTCTTTGTATGAGACTAAAAATATACCATAAATGTTGGTTTAAATGATAGAATAACAAGTGTCTTAATTTATTAAGACAATTTTCTCATCTACATGTAAAAGTTAAATTAGGATTTTTTTTTAGAAAAAGTATTCTGAAAAATGCTTTTTTCAAATAATTGAAAAAAATCTGTAGAATGTGGTCTTAATATGGGTATGGATATTGGAACAACAATTTTTCCCCCATGGAGTTTGATTTTGTCTTAGTGAAAGGACTGTCTCTTGTTGGGATTGACTATATGTTCCTAATAATGCCCTCAGTTTAAAAAGTGTCTTCCAGTTAAACTATTTTTTTGGTCTTTAACAACATCTCTAACACTTTCTCAGTTTATTTAGAGGAAGTGGAATGTTTGAGAAATAAAGTTATTATCCTTTCCTGTACAAATAGGTTTGCTGGATTTATATTTGCATTAGTTTATTTGAAAATGGGATGTACATCAAAGAAGCTTGATTTTTTTATTGATCCTTCCTGGAGGAATTATTTTATATCCATAAAGTAATCATGTAAAATATTTTTTAAAAATTACTGGCAAAACATGATGCTACTTAAAAGTATAAGGAAACATGATATTAAAATAAAGCAATATTAATATATTGGGAATTTATTGCACTAATCACCCTCAGAAAAAACACAATGGGTCCTAGAGATGGTATACTGAAATAACTACGGTTATTCAGTAAACATACATATACATGCTCACTTAATCTGAAATACTGTTCTGCAGTTTAACACACTTTTTCACTTTTAACATAAAATAATTCTAAACAGTGTTTTTATTTTTCCTTTACTGCTGTCTTGGATTCCTGATGTTGCATATCAGCAGGCCATTATTTCAAATTATATTGGTATGTGTATTTAATTCAGTTTTCCTGAGCCACTGCATTATGTTTATTTGCTTATACCAATGATGTAATGCATCTGTTGCTAAATGTGTGTTCTTCCATACAAATATCTTTACTGAATCTCAAAGATGGGTTGACTCTTAGTGCTCTCATTCTATAGTACCTTCTCATTTCCCTTTTTCACATCTATTTTCCCCTTAATATCTATGTAAGAAGATAACCATTTGAAAATTCATGATTGTCCACAAAAATCTAAAATAATTCTTCTTTTGTTAACTCATGGCAGAGTTGTTTTTTTCACTTTTAATTGTATAGATATACATATTTAATATTCATACTTATATATTTGTAGGGCACCATTTGATAAGCAATATAAGCATACAGTGATCAATTCTGGGTAATTAGTATTTATATGTCCTCAAATATTTATCATTTTTCCTTTTGGGAGAAAATGTACTTTTCTAGTCATTAAAAATATATAATGAACTATTGTAGATTATAGTTTTCCCGTTGTGCTATAAAACAATAGAATCAATTCCTTCTATCTAACTATGTTTTGGTAACTGTGGTCTAATTTCTCTCTCTCCCTTACCCCCCACCCCCAGTGACAACTACTCTATTCTTTACAAAGTAATGTTTTTTAGCCTCCACAGATGAGTAAGGACATGAAATATTTGTCATTTATTTGTGGAAACATAGATGACAATGAATTGAATAAAATAAGCCAGGCATGGAAGGACAAATTCATTTCAACAGTTTATAATTCCTTATTTAGTTGTTGAAATAATAATCTTGCTGACAAATTAGTTTCTTCCAGTTTAAAACAGTGATTTTTAAACATATTATTTTATTTTTTGATTAATATGAATTAATTGTTCATATTAATGGATTTGGTGTGATTATTTCAACACAAGCATACAGCAGACATTGATCAAATCAGGTTACTTATCATTTCTGTAAGATTTGGAGCTTTTAAGTCCTTCTCTTCCAGTTCGTTGTGAAATGTATAATATGCATAAAATGGTGATTTTTGATATGTGTCTGATTCTTTCATATTCATCCTTCTGTTTTCTCCAAAGGCTTTCTAATTCCAGACTGGGAATAAGGAAGTGACCCCAAGTGTGGATTGTGCTTTTTAGGCCATTATTCATTCTCCTTATTTTCAACCATGGTGTGTCTTATTCTGTGTGTACTATAGTATCTACAGTCACTATTCCAGCTACATATTCATTTTTATTTGCAGAAAACTTGTAAATATGAAAAAAAGAATTCCCATGTACCTCATACCCAGTTTCCTCTAATATTCACGTTTTACATTAGCATGGTACTCCTCCTCAGATTTCATTAATTTTCCCCTAAGAGCTTATCTAGAATTACCTTGCATTTAATTGTCCTTGAGGAATCCATAGTTTCCTCTGAACTATGATAGTTTTCCAAGCTTTTCTCTTTTGGATGAACTTGACTGTTGTGAAGGATGCTGATAAAGTATTTTGGAGAATGTGTCTTAATAAGGATTTAGGTGATGGAGTTATATATTTACATAAGAGTTATGAATTTGGGGAAAGAAGATCATAGAATAGCATGTGAAAGATGCCTGCTATCAACATGATTAGATAATATTGATCAGCTATATAAAAAGTTATCAGATTCTCCATTGTACGTTTTTCCCTCCAGACACAAAGTTTTCCATAGTTATGCTTTGTAACTAAGTCTCTTAACCCATATAATAATAGGGAGTTACCCTTCACTTGAGAAGGAAAATCTTTCTTTCCTTCCTTCCTTCCTTCCTTCCTTCCTTCCTTCCTTCCTTCCTTCCTTCCTTCCTTTCTTCGTTCCTTCCTTCCTTCCCATGAATATTTACTTTATGCTTTATATTCTGATACAGTACTATGTTATTTATTTTTATTTTTTTTGCTTCAATTGTTCCATCTTAGGCTGTTGGTGAACCTTTGACTTGACATGATCATTTTGTTTTTTAAGCACTTACTTACCGGTACTGTAAGATACTCCAGGCTTTCTGTATATAATCCCTGTCAAAGTTTTAGACTCAGTTTGGTGTTAAGGAATCTTAGCTCCTTTTATTGAAGAATAGTTTAAAAATCAAGTTCTAAGGTCTGGATGTTCACAATCCTTGAGATGTTATTGCTTTCAACCTGATTGTGAAAAGTGCTAGAACATATATATATATGTGTACTGTTACATGCATAAACAGATATCTGTATGCATTTCTTTGTCTCTCCTTCAGTACATCTATTAACCTAAGCACCAGTTTATACTAATTTTTCCAACATACTCCAGAACCAGTTGGCTCACTCTAACATTTGTCCCTGGTTTATCTGTAGTTTTCTGCTCCATTTATCAGAACCAAGCTCACACCATGCTCTGTCCATTTACTTGTTTATTAAATTTCAACATACATGTATAATGTTTTCAGAATTTTGAAACTGTGCCATTATAACCAACTTTATAATGTAGGAAAATACTTATTTACAGTATCTTTTGTTTATAGTCCCAAAGTCCTATCTTTGCCAAAATTATTTTGGTCAGCACCTCTTTTAGTCCATATATCACACATTTAAAAATCTTTAGCTGTTTTTAATCATGATCTATATTTCATTATGAGAGAGAGGTTGATGTGATGAAGTAAGCTTACTAACCAAATAAAATCCAGAGTTATCCCTTGTAGCCATCTTGAGGCTCTTCTGTTCAATTTTCTTCTTTCCAGGAACCTGCCCTGAAAAATCTCATCTACTTCTGCAATATAGAATTCTTATCTGTAGTTTTACAGTTCAGTCATGCTACTGATTTGCTTGAGATCAAATTCCCTAAGAAAAGTAGAGAAAGTATCCCTAACCAGAGCACTATTATATGGCTTCTAGTAAGGATTGTAGTCCTGCTTTGCCTATATTCCCATGCAAAAAAAAATCACGTCATATATCATTTTTAATTTCATACTTGTGGAAAGGTAAGTCAGATATCAGTCATCATTGATGTTTTGGAACTGAATTGTCACATAAAGAGATTTATTATTATTATTTTAATCTGAAAATTTTTGAATAGGTAAAAGTAAATTTGAATCACTATTAATTTATCTTTCTAAAATTTTTACAGCCACAAATATTTCTTGACATATTAATGATCCATTCTTGGAATATTACTGTGCTGCTGCAAAAGTTGTTTTTTTTAAAGTATGGTTTACAGTATAAGATTTATGATCTAATTTGTTGAAAATTTATTCTTGATATTCTAAGGCAACCTTTCAGAATCCCAAACAACTATTTTATTTTGCAAGTATCTAATTCTAGAGAGAAAATAGTCACCCCCTTATTGCATGCAAATGTGGAAAGGTATATTCAAGACTATTTTGGAACTTATATCCAAGAAATCTTTACTATTTACAAATATTTTGTGTATGTCCTTTCCTTGTGTGACAAGTGCCATCTCAAAGTCTAATTCAAATGTACAAAGGAATGCATAGCCAAGGGTATTATTTGGAAGAAAAATGCACAAGATAATAAGTAAAAATATAATACAATAAATCAATCATTTCCCTAGGCTCAGTGTTTCATAGGTAGGGACCATTATTCCTTGCTCTCATTTTGTACACATAAAATACCATCTGAGAGCCATGTTAATTCTTCTTGAATCCTGAAATACAATGCAAGATTGCACTTTTTGTATATTATTTACTTTATAAACAGGAAAAAAAAATGCTGCTAGGAAAGTAAACTTACCATCTATCATTCAAACTTTTATCTCTATTATCCTACTACTTAAGGGAAATGTAGCACAAGAAAAAAAAAAGAAACCTTATGATTCTTTAAATATAGAAACCACAAAAAATTTTAGAAAAGATGTTGGTGTTTTTGAAAGTGTTACTTAAAAAAATTAAAGTTTTACCCTATAGCAAAGACCATACTTGTTGCACACAAAGCAGAGCACCTTGGCAACTGTGATGAATCTCCTTGTCAATTTCAGTTTCTGTTGTGCAATTATTTCTGAAAACAGAATAGATTCTAGGAAGGCTTTTTTATGATAAATACTCTTAAAGAAAAATGATTTTTTGTTCATTTCCTGTTCAAAATATGACTTTCTAATGTCAAGTTAGTTGAAGAAATAAACCATTATGGCTAATAGTCCTTCCTATCTATCTATCTATCTTTCTATATCACATAATTTCTTTATCCATTTATCTGTTGAAGTGTCTAAGATTTGTTTCATAGCTTAGCTAAGGTTTATTGAGCTTCTATAAACATTGATATGGCTGTGTCACTATAGTATAATGATTTTACATCTTTTATATCTAATCTAATGAGTGGGATAGTTGAGTCAAATTGTGGCTCCATTCCTAGTTTTTTGAGGAATCTCCTTACTGCTTTCCAGACTAGTGGAACCAATTTGCAGTCTCACCAGCAATGTGTGAGTGTACCTTTTCACCTACACCCTCACCAACATTTATTACTACTTGTGTTCTTGATAATTGTCATTCTAACTGGAGTAAGATGAAATCTCAGTTTAGTTTTAATTTGAATTTTTTTATTGCTAGAGATGGAGTATTTCTAAGCCACAATAAAGAGCAACTTCATGACATTTGCAAGTAAATGGATGGACCTGGAGACAATTATGCTAATGCTAAGTGAAATAAGGCAGTCTCCAAAAAAACAAAGATTAAATGTTTTCACTTATATGTGGAAGCTGACTCATGATAAATGAGGAGAGAGGAAGAATAGATATTCAGTAGATTAGACAAAGGGGAATGAAGGTAAGAGAGAGGAAATAGGGAAAGGAAAGACAGTGGGTTGAATCCAAAATAATCTTTCTATGTACTTATATGAATACGCCATAGTGAATCCTACCATCATGTATATCCATAACAATGGGGTCCTAAATAGAATAAGGTATATCCCATGCTTGTACAATTATATCAAAATGAATTCTACTGTTATGTATAACTAGAAAGAACCAATAAATAAAAATTAACCATTATCATATCACACAATAAAAGGACATAAAATGCCTAAGGTTGACACATTGCATATCTCACTTAATTTACTATATATTCTGGTTTACAATGTGACATCAACTTTATTTATTTATTTATTTTGGATTGAACCCAGAGGCACTTACATAGAGACACATCCCAAACCATTTTTTGTTTCTTATTTTGAGACAGGGCCTCTCTACATTGTTGAAGCTGGCTTTGAACTTTTGATCTTCCTACTTCACCCTCTTGAGTCACTGGAATTACAGGTCTGTGCCTCCATTCCTGGCTATATTTTTTAAATAAAATTTTTTGATGTATTATAATTATAGAAAATAGTGGGATTTGTTATGACATAGACATATATGCCTATAACAAAATTTTATATTCTAATAATTATTTATGTTTTTATTAAAACATTGTGGCTATATATAATATGAGATTCATTTCAACATATTCATAATGAACATAAAAGTTTGCTCCATTTCAATCCCCAGTACTTCCTCTTTGCCTCCTTTCTTCCCTCCCTTAAACTCCTTCCTCTAATCTATTTCTCTTCTATTTATTTATTTATTTATTTATTTTTCTTTTTTTTATTGGTTGTTCAAAATATTACAAAGCTCTTGACATTATTTATTTTTTAATTGGTACATTAGTGTTATATATTGTGGTGAGCCGCTTCTGCAGATTATGGTCGCCATTGCAGGATGGCGCTGGCTCCACTGTGGTCTATAACAAACAACTCCTTGTTTGGGAGAGTTGGTGCATGGTTTTTCAGCACCCTGTGAGAAAGTTCCACGTGGCAGCTTTGCATTGGGGCTTGGGATGCTTTATTAAGGCTGGGAGGGGCATCCAACGAGGAATTAGAAGAAATATCAAGGGCCTGAATAAACTGCTGAAAGAAGATTCCTGAGTTGCGTCTTCCTTGCGGGCAAGGGGTCGCGACAATATATAAAATTGGAATATTCTGTGATATAGTGTGTATATGTGTATATATACATATGAATATGACTAATAGTCATTCCTCTCTATCTTTGTGTGTATGTGTGTGTATATATATATACACACACATATACACATACATATACATTGTGTACACACACACAGTATAACTTGGTCAACCTTATTCCCCAGTTTTATCCCTTTCCCTACCTTCCCTACACCTGATGTCCTGTCTCTGCTCTATTGATAGCCCATCTATTTTTTAACTCTCTCCCTTTATTATTACTTTTTTATTTCTAGCTTCCACATATGAGAGACCACATCTAACCTTTGACTTTCTGAGTCTGGTTTATTTCAATGAGTATACTCTGCAGTTCCTTCCATTTACCAGAAAATGACAATTTTTTTGTATTTCTTCATAGCTGAATAAAACTCCATGGCATAAATATACTATATTTTCTTCATCCATTCATCTACTGGTAGGTACTAATCTGGTTCCATGACTTGGCTATTTTAAATTGTGCTGCTATGAACATTGGTATGCACATATCACTATGTATGCTGTTTTTAGTTTTCTTGAATAAATACCAAGGAATGGAATACCTGGTTCATATAGTGATTCATTCCTAGTTTTTGAGAAATATCTATACTGCTTTTCAAAGTGATTGCTTGAATTTGAAGTACCATTAAACAATGTACAAATGTATCCCTCCCCCGACAATAGTGTCAGTATTTATAATTATTTTTATTCTTGATGACTGAAATCTCATTGTAATTTGACTCTCCCTGATTGCCAAGGATATTGAACATTTTTTCAAGTATTTATTGACCATTTGTATTTCTGTTTTTGAGAACTGTCTGTTTAGTTTTTTGCCCATTTATTGAATGGGCTTTTAGCATTTTTGGTGTTCAATTTTTAGATTTCTTTAAATATTCCAGTTATTAATCCCCTTTTGGGAGAGTAGCTGGCAAAGATTTTCTTCGTTTTGTAGACTCTCTCTTCACACATTGAATTATTTCCTTTGCTATGCAGAAGCTCCTTAGTCTAATGCTATTCCACTATTTATTCTTGACTTTATTTATTCAGTTTTAGGTGTCATATTAAGAAAATTGGTATCTGCACCAACATATTGGAATACTGTTCCCATGTTTTATTCTACAATTTTACTGTTTATGTTCTAATCCTATGTGTTTAATCACTTTGAGTTGATTTTTTGGAGGGTAATAAATAGGGATCTAGTTTCATTTCCGTACATATGGATATCAAGTTTTCTCAGCACCATTTGCTCTAAAGGCCATCTTTTCTCCAAAATATGCTTTCTGCATCTTGGTCAAGGAGCAGATGGCAGTATGTGTGTTCTTTTGTTTATCTGCCTTCTGAACTATTCCAATGGTCTTCATGTATTTTTATGTCGATACCATGTTGTTTTTATCACTGTAGCTCTTGGTATAATTTGAGATTAAGCATCATAATGCCTCCAAACATACTTTTGCTGTTCAGGTTTGCTTTGAATACTCTGGATCTTTTCTTTTCATTAAGACGTGAGAAACTTCTCATTAAAAAACTTCTCACTTCTTTTCATTAAGACGTGAGAAACTTCTTAATGAAAAGAAAAGATCCAGAGTATTCAAATATATATATATATATATATATATAGCATTATATATAGTATTCTATAATACATATATATATGTATTATAGACGCAAAAGGATGCCAGACTTTCAAATGAGACAATATCCCTAATATAATTCATATTACTAGGGTTTTTGAGAAGATAAAGATAAAAAAGTCTTAAGAATCTTACAATAAACCAGTTTTATTTTTGCTTCTGTTGCAAAGCTATTTTAAAGAGTAGTGTATAGTATTTTCACTATCGAGAACATTTTTATGAGGTACTACAAGTCATGGCAGTTCATTAAATTTTGAATAAAATAAAATTCATCATAATTTAATTATTACATATGACCTCATGTTGTGTTTTTCAATACTTTATATGCTAGTATTAAGGAATAGATAAGTAAGCACGTTTATTAAAATAAGACTGCTTACTTATGTAAAGGGAAAAGTTAAAATAATAAAAAGTTAAAAATAATATTCACAAATGGATTAGCAAGTTTAATTGTGAAGAAAGAAAAAGTACGAACATTTTATACAATGGTCATATTATAACCATTACATATTTATTAAAATCTACAATTTCTCTTGAGATAAAATGAACTTATACTATAATATATTTATTCATCCTCTTCATTAAGAAGTCAGGGCTATATAGTTCTGGGATATTATGGTAATTGGTTAACGTGAGGCTTTTTTTCTGTCTACTGTTCTACCTGCCATTATTTGTGTGTGGGTTTTATCTTTCTAGAAATGGAGTTGATGCTGTACTTCTAGAATTTGCATCTACTTTTCAAGCAGGAAGAAGAGCAAAAATTGATAGAGATTATGGCTAATGTACCATTCCATCCCATCACTTTGCTTTCCCAAAAGAATCTCCACTCAAGTACAAATGTTATGTTTGTATCTCACAGGGTTACCTCTCAATGCTGGAATTGCAGAAAGATAAGTATTGACTTTTTTCCAATTCTGTCGAGAAAGGCAAGAGAGAAAGGACTTGTGTCTAGGGTTGGAGTAACAAGTTCATAATACCCTCTATCATTTTTATGAGCTATCCACACTCTATCAGCTTCTTGAGCTTGAGTCACCAATTTCACATTTGATAGAATAGTTTCTGTTATGGAGAAAATAATTTTGATGGGAAGATATTATTTTTTGAAGAAGGTAAGTCTATTTGGGGAATGGGTAATTTATACCTAGATAACAAGGAAAGGGGACCAGTCTATTCTGTATGACAGAAAGTTTCTCACTTCTTTTTTTTTTTTAAATTTTAATATTTATTTTTTAGTTATCGGCAGACACAACATCCTTGTTTGTATGTGGTGCTGAGAATCGAACCCGGGCCGCACGCATGCCAGGCGAGCGCGCTACCGCTTGAGCCACATCCCCAGCCCAGTTTCTCACTTCTTAACAAAGAAGTTCAGGATACAAATTCTGAAAAATGTGACCTCTTGGTGTGAACTTGCAAAACTTGAATAAAGTTGCCAAATTTTCAAAAGACTCATTGCAGTTTAGGTTTTTGAAAATTTCAGAGTTGATACATTTTACATCCTTCCTGATAGATGTAGGAAGTAGGAATGTAGGAATGTACATGAATGTACATGGATGAAGGAAGTAGGAAAAGCCTGTGAGATATAGGGGTTATAGAAATGCCACTAGAGAAACAAGCTTGCTTCACTTAACTTCTCTTATTAGAAAGAAATTTGGACAGTCTCCAAAATATGGGGGGTTTCCTGTGAAGTTTACTTAAAACCTCAGGAAAAGAAAAACTACACTGAGATAAAAGCTTCACACATAGGACCTAAAAAGTAACTAGCAAGTCAGAATCTTGGCAGAAATTAATGCATGTGTCATTGTAATTATTTGCTTTTCTATTTTTTTGTGGGTGGGTGTGGAGCTTAGGGAATGAACCCTTATGCATGCTAAGTAACTGCCCCAACACTGAGCTACAACCCCAGGCCAAGTTTTCTTAATTTGTCAGTAAGATTATGAATTCCTACATGGGGTCTATTTACAGTGGCTACATAGTATCTAAGGTATGTTTTTGCCTTAATTATTTGATCAGTTACTTTGTTCATGGAAATTAGGTTTCTATTCTAACTTTTTATAAGAAACTGTACTATAGTGTGATATATGCTTTTTATTAATGTGTTTATTATCCTTATAATATAGTCATATAATGAGATCACAGAATAAAAAATTATGCAGTTTAAATATTGAGATAAATTGCCAAAATACCTACCAAGTAGATGGTACTAATTTTTCTTTCTATTAACAATTTTACTTACCACTATTAGAATATTAATAATGAACATATACTGTTATATATTGACTAATTGTCCTAATGTTAGAAGTTTTTGTTCTTATTTTATCCATTTTTATCATGTTTCTAAATTAGATTGGTAATTTTTGAAATACTTTATAATCATATTTTTAATCATTTCTTTGATATGCATATGTATGTTCCAAAGGTCTTATTATATTTTGTTTGCAATTTAGTTTCATTTATTATATATTTATTGTGCCAGTCAGAGTCTTTCATTTATAAATCATTAATATACCAGCATTTTCTGGTTCCATTTTAGAATATTCACTATTTATTGATGTGAACATATTCACCAACATTTTCTTCTGATATTTTGATCATTTTCATATTTTACAAATATGAAATTTGGCAATGAGTGGTAAACCAAAGATTTAGATTTTATTTTCTAAATAGTTAGCCTATTTATTTTGTTTGAGTTATTAAAAATTGATTATATTCATCAACATTTTAACATGTCTCAATTGTATATACGATATCCAAAATAACTTTTATTGATTTGTGATCTCTTTATTCAGTTCATTTAATATGCATCATGTGTGACTCAAGTAATTTTCACTATTACCAGATGAATGGACACCTCTGTATGAAAAACAATTAAAGTGTATTATACAGAGTATGTTTAATTATAAAACTGAAATCTATTATATTTCAAGAAGTTTATAACAGCTCAAACCAAGGACACTTATTCCATTATTGCATTGTAGCCCTGGTAATGTACTATTTGATATGAGGATTTTTTGTATTAGGAGCTTAGCAGCAAAGACCTCGTTGAAATGGTTTTCCTAAGTTGGTTTTTTTGAGGAAGGTGAGAGTTCAACCAACCATGTCTTTTGTGAAGCTGACCTGTATCCTTGAAAAAAGTCTGTGATATGAAGTTTCTTGCTTTCGTTCTAAAAAGCAGGACTCTGTTTTACTAAATTATACATCCCCTAGGACTGTCCTAGCATAGCTGGGAATGTTCTTTCTTACTCAGTATTGTGGTTTGAATGAATCTTAGATCTCCCTACTAGGAGGTAGTAGAACCCTTAGGAGGTGGGGCCTTGTGAAAGGAAGTTAGGAGTGTTCCCTTGAAAGGGATTTGGGACCCCACAGATCTCTGATAATGTGAAAGATGGGAATACTCAGATACTATTGGTGAGATATTTAATTATACTTCTGTTCTTCAAAGTATTTTACCAATTTAATTTAAAATATTAAATACAAATTTCCCATGAAGCTCAGTTATTGAGTCCTAGAGCTTTACTCAAAATAAATGAAAATATTCATTCATACAGATTTGAATGTGTATATTCATGGAAACAGTGTTCTGTGATAATAAAATTTTCAAATAATCTACATGTCTGTGAATTATGAAATGGGTAACTCAAAGTTGCATATCCGTACTGTATGCTATTTCCTTGTTATGTTGTTTTTCCTGCAGATTTTATAATATAAATTTTATTATTTCATATTTATTCATTTTTATAAGGGATATATATTTCTTTAGTCTCTATATAACATAAATAGAGCTCCTTAATTCCCTTCCTTATGTATATGTAGTTGGTTATTCTTAAATATTCATTTAAAGAGGCTTAATTGTTTACTTTTATTTTAATTTTGATGGCATCTCTTAAGTTGGCAGAGAGAACTTTTGCCTTTTTTATGCTACAACCTAAGAGTTTTTCTTCTCAATTCTTTCTGGTTTTCTTGAATTCCTGTTATAAGTACTTGCTTTGGGGCTTGTTCTCTTCCTTAGAAAGAAGAGTTTTTCTTTGTTAAGGGGTTTTCAAAATTAGCAGGTGATGGATTCTATGTTGAGAAGCTGGTTAAAAGTTTACCCTTTGGTTCATTGGGTCAGTTTATAATTCCCACCTTCTAATTATTCTTGGCTGAAGCTGATAATTTGCTTTTCTTCTAATTTTACCTTTCCTGTAAATAATACTGGATATAGGAGAAAAATGTTGTTTGGTGAAACCTAATTATTCACTCAGGACTAACCCTTTGCATTGGAGAGAGTAGAACTTCCTAGAAAATAGGAAACTTTGCTGCCTCTTATGAATCACTATTTCAAGCTATATCTGTTAGTGCGCTGGGCTTGAGAGGAAGAATATTTTATGTTGATTCCTAATATCCTTTTTTAATTTGATCAATAATATATTACTTTTGTCTGATATTCTTGCATTGTTTTGAGATTTTTTTTCCCTCTCTTGCTTCTTGTACTCTTTTTCTTTCTTTTTTTCCTAGAGTTTCTGCACTTACCTTGGTAGAATAACCTACTTATTTCCCTTAGGGAACTGTGTCACTTTACAAGAAAAGACTTGACTTCCAAATAGGGTTTCAAGAATGACAAAACCTCTAAAAAATAAACTCTCTGGGTACTGGTGTATTTCATCACATTAAAACATTGTTGACTGAAACTACAGAGCCAGGATCAAATGGACATTACAGCACAGCAAAACTGTTGGTTATCAATAGATCATCAGCTCTCTGTAGAAATTGAAATAAATGTTCTTTATACTTTTAACCTATTACTTTCTACTAAATATGTATTGTAAGAGCAAATATAAGGTCCTTTGAAGGAAGCAAGACATACCCAAATTAGTGAGGTATGATGAATTATAAGGAAAAATATCTGAATTGATAAGAAAGTGTGGGGAAAAAAGTAGAAGTAGTGTCTCAAAAATTACCTAAAATCCTTCCCTAGGATTAATATTTATTTTACATCAGTCAAAACTCTATATAATATAGAGATTGAGTCCACTAGCAACTATAAATGTAAGCCTGATTTAAAGTTTATAAAAGTAATGGGCAAGAAATGTGCTTTTTTGGTCAGTGTCACCTATTCTGCTCTGTTGATCATTAAACTGCACATGACAGCTATTATAGGTCAGTTTGGAAAGAAAGAAATTTTGTGAAATCAAGTCATGTTCTTTCCCTGGCCTACTACATCAAATATAGTAAATATTAGGAAATAACATTAAATTGAAGAAAAGTTTAATTTCTGTTTGCTCTCTCCTAGTTAGAAAACCCTTTGCTAGACAACCTGTGTCAGGAAGTTTCTTACACTCACATTCTCTGCCTAGCACTATAAGACCTTCCCTTGGGGCACTATTTAACTCATTAATTTAACTGATTTCATTCATCAATTTAATACAATGATTTATTTTTGTCGCTATCATTGTAAACTAGACTTTTAGGTCCTGAGATAACTGAGGTGCGTTCCTCTTTTATCTGAAGTTGTTCATCTTTCTTGCTGTCTGATTGCAATGTTTATTGAATAAAGAAAAGAGAGAAGAATTTCATTTTCTATTCTTGAAAACACATAAAAAAGTACTCAAATTATAGCTGGATAAAAAGGAAAGAAAATATTGTTCAACAGGTATTTGTCATTACACCAGATTTTCCTCATGTTCCTTTCTTCTCCCCTTCTGTTATGACCTAGGAGAGGCTGTCAGTGAAGATTCCCTGTCCTGGCACAAAAAGCAGGGAGACACAAGAGCAGAGAAAGACAAGGGAAGTGCACATGAAGAAGTCAAATTAGTTCTCACCACCTGCAAGCCTGAGGCTGTTTTCTTGAACATATTTCTTTAAATGCAGCTTTGATTATGTGAACTAGGTCCATGTCCTTCCAATAAATTTCTTTCTGGCTAAGTTAGGCGGAGTATATTTCTATTGCTTACAACAAAATTATCTCAATTTATCTACATGGAGATGTAGTTAGTCTTAATAAAAGACAAAGAAAAGTAACTTCATTTATCAATAGCTTGACTACAAAGCCAGAGAAGATAAAAGAAGGGGGGAAAGTTAGCATAAAGAATGTGAATAATATTTGAGTTCCAACGGAGGCAAATATTCATAGCATTGCTTAATTTTTCCTAGCAGTATAATCCCAAATATTAAATTATGCTCACATTCAATTGTAAATATTAAGATATAGTTTCTTCTGAGGCTCAATTATTTTTAATTAAATTCATAACAATATCACCTCCCTTGTAGGATTTTTGTCAGAGTAAGAGATCATGTGGAACATATAAATTTGTGAATTTTTAAAATATTCCTTACCATATACTAGGGGGAGGTGACATTTCTGGCCCTACTCTATATTGTCATGGCCTTTTCTCTCATTTAGCTCCAAAGCTTCTCCTTTCAAGGGGCATTACTACTTGGTAGATCAGAGCACTTATATTTACTCTGTTGAGAGAGATAGCTGCATTAAAACATGATGGAATCTGAGGCTTTATACCTCCCTCTATCATCAGAGGTTGGATGACTGACTGGGAGAGTACAGGGACTTTGTCATATTAGAAAAGAGATAAAAGAAGAAAGAAGATTGCTTAATTCTGATAGTCTCAGCCAGTGGTTCTCAAATGTTAGAGAATCACCTGGAGGATTTATTGGATTGCAGATGGTTGGGCTTCCAGCCTAGTAT
Source organism: Callospermophilus lateralis (assembly GCF_048772815.1). Lineage (NCBI taxonomy): Eukaryota > Metazoa > Chordata > Mammalia > Rodentia > Sciuridae > Callospermophilus > Callospermophilus lateralis. Next base: position 125,086,502 of record NC_135308.1, on the reverse strand, counting down.
TTCAGATTTAGTATGTCTGGGTGGGGGTTAAGAATTTGCAATTCTAAGAAGTTACTAGGTAATGGTGCTCCAGCTGTCTAGTCTAGGGATGCTTTGAAATCCCTGGACCCTTGAAAATCACTGATACATTTATCTAAAATTTCCAGTGGTACTTGTCAACATATACAGACATTGACATTTTATATATATATATATATATATATACACACACACACACACACACACACACACACAAACACATATATATGTAAAAGAATATATATATTCATTCCCTATGGAGTCATAGAGAAGACATACAAAATGATAAGCTAAAATATTGTAATACATATATAATATTATATAATTGTATAATGTAACAGTGTAATATTTTACTCTAAGATATTATGATTGGAAGAAATGCCATAATTTTAGAAACCATGAAGGGGGGAAATTGCCAATTCAGCTTACTTATTCTGTGGTTTTTAGATTTAGTCTTATAAATGGTTGTGGATTTATTTATACTCGTATTTTTTATCATACATCATTCTCATTCAAACATAAAAAGCAAAATACAAATGAAGTAATCAAGCATGTTTTTAAAAACTTTTCATGCTTAGAATTTGATCTTCAATGTATTTTATGTTCATCTAAATTTCATAATCCGCTTGAATCAAATGTATGAAATATGATATGTCAAGAACTTTGTAATGTTTTGAACAACTAATAAAAAATAAATAAATAAATTCCAGATGTGCCTTCAAGAATACTTGGGGACTAACCTGATGTGCCTTCAAGAATACTGGGGACTAACCTCAGGGATAAAAGGGTGGGCCACTGTATTTTGGGAGAATATATAAAAAACTGATAAAACTTAATACTAAAAAAGCAAGTAACCCAATCGAGCAAAATAACTAAGCAGTCATTTCTCAAAAGAAGAAATACAAATTGCTAACAAATATATGAAAAAAGTGTTCAGTATTCCTAACAATCACATAAATGAAAACCTATATTGAGATTTCATCTCACTCCAGCCAGAATGACAATGATCAAAAATACAAGTAATAGTAAGTGGTGACCAGGATGCAAGGGGAAAAATACACTCATACATTGTTGGTGGGACTGCAAATAAGTACAACCATTTTGGTAAAAAGTATGGAGATTCTTTAAATAACTCAGAATGGCCAGGGACAGTGGTGTACACTTAATTCCAGTGGCTTGGAAGGCTGAGGGAGGACGATTTCAAGTTCAAAGCCAAACCTCAACAACTTAGTGAAGCCCTAAGCAACTCAGTGAGACCCTGTCTTTAAATAAAATACAAGAAAGGGCTGGGGATGTGGCTCAGTGGTACACCCCCCTGCCCAAGAAATAATAATAAAAAAAAAAACCAGCATACAATAGTGACACATGCACACCAATGTTTATAACAAGGCAATTCACAATTTCTATGTCATGGAACCAATCTGGTGCCCATTAATAGATGAATTGATCTAGAAAATGTGGTAAATTTATACAATGTAGTTTTACTGAGCAATAAATGAGAATGAAATTATGACATTGGTTGGTAAATGGATGGAACTGCACATCATCATATTTGAAGCAAAATAAGCCAGACTCAAACTTAAAAAGTTGAATGAATGTTTTCTCTCATATGCAGAAGCTATAACAAAATAAGGGAACAAATAAAACAATGGTGGGGGGGAATCCAAGTAAAATAGAGTGATGAAGAGTAGGGTAGAGGAAAGGAATGCAGGAGAAGGGAGGAAGGATGGGAAAAGGGAGGAACTCTGGAATGAAATTGACCAAATTATGCTATGTATATATTAACACAGTGAATTACTCTTTTATGTATATCTATGAAGCACTGATTTAAAAAGCAGTACATCAATGGAAGGAAGATCAGTAGAATAGAGAAAGAGGAACGTAAGGTGGCAGGAGGGGATAGAAAGTGGAAGAACTGGGGATTGAAATGGAGTCAATTATATTTCACACATGTATGAATATGTCAAAATAAACATCCCTATTATATAACTATAACACACTAATAAAAACATTAAAAAAAGAGCCAGCAGGACGCTGCGTATGCAGCAAATCGCCCTGCGCGGCCAGAGTCTGTGGCGCTTGCTGGGAAACGACGGTAAGATAACAATGCAAAGATACAGTGCTACGGATTCTGCAGGCCCCGCCAGCTGTGCAAATACTGTACTCAGAGCTGAATTCTGGGCTTGAGACGGGGAAGGAAGCCATCCAATTCGGTTCTCCACATCGGTCAGACCACAGAGGAAGCCAGCGGCCACCATCTTGGAGAGCTGACGTCATCATCTCTGTTTTTTTTTTTTTTTTTTTTTTTTGACTGATCACAGCTCTTTCAGCTATAGATCAGCGGGGAAAACTTAAGGGCCCCTCCCAGCTCTCCTGTGAGCGCAATAGCCAGACCGAGGGCGGCACGGAGCCGGCGGGAGCTGCGGCTTCGGCGAGGGAGCCGGCGGCAGCGGCAGCTGCGGCGAGGGAGCCGGCGGGAGCTGGGGCTGCGGCGAGGGAGCCGGCGGCAGCCGGGGCAGCGGCACGGGAGCCGGCCGGAACCGGCGGGAGCCGCAGCAGCGGCACGGGAGCCGGTGGGAGCCGCGGCGGTGCTGGCACAGGAGCCAGCGGGAACCGCGCGGCGCGGGACTCCCAGCTACCGCTCCCACCAGTGCTGACAACTGAGGTCTCTTGCACCGACTCGCCTTGGCATGGGACTCACGGCTACAGCTCCCACCGGTGCTGACAACTGAGGTCTCTTGCATCAGATACGGAGGCGTGGCTACCAGAAGGTAAGCAAGTTTGCTGGGGGTGCTCAGCCCCAAGCTCTACAAACTAAGGGCCTGAGGGAGGCAAACAAGGAGAGTGTGCCCAGGCACTAATGAAACAGCTGCTCCACGTGTGTGCAAGGCAGGCAGAACTGTGACCACCGACAAAACAGGTCCAGTGGACTGCCAGACACATCGCTCAGGTTGGGGGAGGGGCAGAGCCACCGGGCGCCTGCAAGTTACGCAGACCTGCGAATCACCAGCTGATCAGACCCAGCAACCGCGGAGCGGCAGAGCCACCCCGGGCCTGCAAGGTAGGGGCACTTGCCACCCACTGGCAGGTCAGACCCAACAAATTGCGGAGGGGCACAGCTGCCCCACGAGCCTGCTAGGTAGGCAGAACTCTGACTACCAACAGAACAGGCCCAGAGGCCGGCCAGACACATCGCCCCGCCCCAGTTGGGGGAGGGGCAGAGCCGCCGGGCGCCTGCAAGTTACACAGACCTGCGACTCACCAACAGATCAGGCCCAGCAACCACGGAGCGGCAGAGCCACCCCGGGCCTGCAAGGAAGGCGCACTTGCCACACACCAGCAGGTCAGGCCCAACAAACTGCGGAGGGGCACAGCTGCCCCACGAGCCTGCTAGGTAGGCAGTACCCTGACCACCAACAGAACAGGCTCAGAGGACGGCCAGACACATCGCCCCGCCCTGGTTGGGGGAGGGGCAGAGCCGCCAGGCGCCTGCAAGGTAGGCAAACCTGCGTCTCACCAGCATATCAGGCCCAGCAACCCGCGGAGCGGCAGAGCTACCCCCGGGCCTGCAAGGTAGGTGCACTTGACACCCATTGGCAGGTTAGGCCCAGCAACTCTCGGAGGGACACAGCTGCTCCACGCACGTGCAAGGTAGGCGGAACCGTGACCACTGACAAAACAGGCCCAGTGGCCCGCCAGATACATCGCCCCAGTTGGGGGAGGGGCAGAGCCGCCACCAGCGCCTTTTAGGTAGACAGACCTGCAACCAACAGACAGAACAGGCCTAGTGGCCAGCGGAGGGGCAAAGCCACTGCTCACGCCTGCAAGGTAGACGGACCTGTGACCACCGAAAGAACAGGCCCATCGAAAGTACAGGCACAGCGGCCTCCCGGCGTGGTAGGCACATTGCCTCAATTGGAGGAGGGGAAGAACCACCGCCAAAGCCTGCGAGGGAGACTTTGCAGCTATACAAGAGCAATATAAATATATAGGGGGAAAAATCAATAACACAACAGTTTCACCAAGCAGAAAGAAACGCGATCAATATGAAAAGACAAGGAAAGAAAGGACCACAAGCAATGCAGGTCAACTCAACTTTAGAAGAGGTAATTTCTGCAGCAGATGGAATGTCAGATAAAGAATTCAGGATATACATGCTTCAGATGATCTGGAGTCTCAAGGAAGACATTAGACAGCAAAATCAGTCAATGAAAGACCACTTCGACCACTTTGACAATCAATTACATAAACAAATCCAAGAAGTAAAAGATCAATTATACAGGGAGATAGAGGTTATAAAAAACAAACAAACAGAAATCCTGGAAATGCAGGAAACAATAAACCAACTTAAAAACTCAATTGAGAATACTACCAGCAGAGTAGAACACTTAGAAGATAGAACATCAGACAATGAAGACAAAGTATTTCAACTGGAGAAGAACATAGACAGCTCAGCAAAGCTGTTAAGAAACCATGAGCAGAACATTCAAGAAATATGGGATAACATAAAGAGACCAAACTTAAGAGTCATTGGGATACAGGAAGGTACTGAGGTCCATACCAAAGGAATGAGCAATCTATTCAACGAAATAATACGAGAAAACTTCCCAGACTTGAAGAATGAGACAGAATCCCAAATCCTAGAAGCCTACAGGACGCCGAATGTGCAAAATCATAAGAGATCCACACCTAGACACATTATAATGAAGATGCCCAACATACAGAATAAGGAGAGAATTTTAAAAGCTACAAGAGAAAGGAAGCAGATTACATTTAGGGGTAAACCAATCAGGATAACAGCTGATCTTTCAACACAGACTCTCAAAGCTAGAAGATCCTGGAATAACATATTTCAAACACTGAAAGAAAAGGGGTTCCAACCAAGAATTGTGTATCCCGCGAAATTAAGCTTCAGGATGGAAGATGAAATTAAAACCTTCCATGATAAACAAAAGTTAAAAGAATTTGCAGCTAGAAAACCATCTCTTCAAAACATCCTTGGCAAAATATTACAGGAAGAGGAAATGGAAAATATCAATGAAAACCAACAGCGGGAGGTAGTACAGTAAAGGGGGGGGAATAATCAAAGAGGAAAACAAACCATGTTTAGTAACATAAATAAACAAATATGGCTGGAAGAACAACCCATATCTCAATAATAACCCTAAATGTTAATGGCTTAAACTCACCAATTAAGAGACACAGGCTAGTAGAATGGATCACAAAACAAGACCCAACAATATGCTGCCTTCAGGAGACGCATTTGATAGGAAAAGACATACATAGACTGAAGGTGAAAGGTTGGGAAAAATTATATCACTCATATGGACTTCGGAAACAAGCAGGAGTGTCCATACTCATATCAAATAAAATAGATTTCAAGCCAAAGTTAATCAAAAGGGATGAAGAGGGACACTACATACTTCTTAAGGGAACCATACACCAACAAGACATAACAATCATAAATATATATGCCCCAAACAATGGTGCAGCTATGTTCATCAAACAAACTCTTCTCAAGTTCAAGAGTCTAATAGACCACCATACAATAATCATGGGAGACTTCAACATACCTCTCTCACCACTGGACAGATCTTCCAAACAAAAGTTGAATAAGGAAACTGTAGAGCTCAATAACACAATTAATAACCTAGACTTAATTGACATATATAGAATATACCACCCAACATCAAGCAGTTACACTTTTTTCTCAGCAGCACATGGATCCTTCTCAAAAATAGATCATATATTATGTCACAGGGCAACTCTTAGACAATATAAAGGAGTAGAGATAATACCATGCATCTTATCTGACCATAATGGAATGAAATTGAAAATTAACGATAAAAGAAGTAAGGAAAAATCATGCATCACCTGGAGAATGAACAATAGGTTACTGAATGATCAATGGGTTATAGAAGACATCAAGGAGGAAATTAAAAAATTCTTAGAGATAAATGAAAACACAGACACAACATATCGGAATCTATGGGACACATTGAAAGCAGTTCTAAGGGGAAAATTTATTGCTTGGAGTTCATTCCTTAGAAAAAGAAAAAACCAACAAATAAATGATCTAATACTTCAACTCAGAATCCTAGAAAAAGAAGAGCAAAACAACAGCAAAAGAAGTAGAAGACAAGAAATAATTAAAATCAGAGCTGAAATTAATGAAATCGAAACGAAAGAAACAATTGAAAAAATTGACAAAACTAAAAGTTGGTTCTTTGAAAAAATAAATAAAATCGACAGACCCTTAGCCACGCTAACGAAGAGAAGAAGAGAGAGAACTCAAATTACCAGCATACGGGATGAAAAAGGCAATATCACAACAGACACTTCAGAAATACAGAAGATTATCAGAAACTATTTTGAATCCTTATACTCCAATAAAATAGAAGATAGTGAAGGCATCGATAAATTTCTTAAGTCATATGATTTGCCCAGATTGAGTCAGGAGGATATTGACAACCTAAACAGACCAATATCAATTGAGGAAATAGAAGATACCATCAAAAGACTACCAACTAAGAAAAGCCCAGGACCGGATGGGTATACAGCAGAGTTTTACAAAACCTTTAAAGAGGAACTAATACCAATACTTTTCAAGCTATTTCAGGAAATAGAAAAAGAGGGAGAACTACCAAATTCATTCTATGAGGCCAACATCACCCTGATTCCTAAACCAGACAAAGACACTACAAAGAAAGAAAACTACAGACCAATATCTCTAATGAACCTAGATGCAAAAATCCTCAATAAACTTCTGGCGAACCGGATACAAAAACATATCAAAAAAATTGTGCACCATGATCAGGTAGGATTTATCCCTGGGATGCAAGGCTGGTTCAATATACGGAAATCAATAAATGTTATTCAACACATCAATAGGCTTAAAAATAAGAACCATATGATCATCTCGATAGATGCGGAAAAAGCATTCGACAAAGTACAGCATCCCTTTATGTTCAAAACTCTAGAAAAAATAGGGATAACAGGAACATACCTCAATATTGTAAAAGCAATCTATGCCAAGCCTCAGGCTAGCATCATTCTGAATGGAGAAAAACTGAAGGCATTCCCTCTAAAATCTGGAACAAGACAGGGATGCCCTCTCTCACCACTTCTGTTCAACATAGTTCTCGAATCACTGGCCAGAGCAATTAGACAGACGAAAGAAATTAAAGGCATAAAAATAGGAAAAGAAGAACTCAAATTATCACTATTTGCAGATGACATGATTCTATACCTAGCAGACCCAAAAGGGTCTACAAAGAAACTATTAGAGCTAATAAATGAATTCAGCAAAGTGGCAGGCTATAAAATCAACACGCATAAATCAAAGGCATTCCTGTATATCAGCGACAAATCCTCTGAAATGGAAATGAGGACAACCACCCCATTCACAATATCCTCAAAAAAAATAAAATACTTGGGAATCAACCTAACAAAAGAGGTGAAAGACTTATACAATGAAAACTACAGAACCCTAAAGAGAGAAATAGAAGAAGATCTTAGAAGATGGAAAAATATACCCTGTTCATGGATAGGTAGAAGTAACATCATCAAAATGGCGATATTACCAAAAGTTCTCTATAGGTTTAATGCAATGCCAATCAAAATCCCAACGGCATTTCTTGTAGAAATAGAGAAAGCAATCATGAAATTCATATGGAAAAATAAAAGACCCAGAATAGCAAAAACAATGCTAAGCAGGAAGTGTGAATCAGGCGGTATAGCTATACCAGACTTCAAACTATACTACAGAGCAATAGTAACAAAAACAGCATGGTACTGGTACCAAAACAGGCGGGTGGACCAATGGTACAGAATAGAGGACACAGAAACCAATCCACAAAACTACAACTATCTTATATTCGATAAAGGGGCTAAAAGCATGCAATGGAAGAAGGATAGCATCTTCAACAAATGGTGTTGGGAAAACTGGAAATCCATTTGCAACAAAATGAAACTGAATCCCTTTCTCTCGCCATGCACAAAAGTTAACTCAAAGTGGATCAAGGAACTTGATATCAAATCAGAGACATGGCGTCTGATAGAAGAAAAAGTTGGCTATGATCTACATACTGTGGGGTCGGGCTCCAAATTCCTCAATAGGACACCCATAGCACAACAGTTAATAACTAGAATCAACAAATGGGACTTACTCAAACTAAAAAGTTTTTTCTCAGCAAAAGAAACAATAAGAGAGGTAAATAGGGAGCCTACGTCCTGGGAACAAATCTTTACTCCTCACACTTCAGACAGAGCCCTAATATCCAGAATATACAAAGAACTAAAAAAATTAGACAATGAGATAACGAATAAACCAATCAACAAATGGGCCAAGGACCTGAACAGAAATTTCTCAGAGGAGGACATACAATCAATCAACAAGTATATGAAAAAATGCTCACCATCTCTAGCAGTCAGAGAAATGCAAATCAAAACCACCCTAAGATACCATCTCACTCCAGTAAGATTGGCAGCCATTAGGAAGTCAAACAGCAACAAGTGCTGGCGAGGATGTGGGGAAAAGGGTACTCTTGTACATTGCTGGTGGGACTGCAAATTGGTGCGGCCAATTTGGAAAGCAGTATGGAGATTTCTTGGAAAGCTCGGAATGGAACCACCATTTGATCCAGCTATTCCCCTACTCGGTCTATTCCCTAAAGACCTAAAAAGAGCACACTATAGGGACACTGCTACATCCATGTTCATAGCAGCACAATTCACAATAGCAAGACTGTGGAACCAACCTAGATGCCCTTCAATAGACGAATGGATAAAAAAAATGTGGCATTTATACACAATGGAGTATTACTCTGCATTAAGAAATGACAAAATCATAGAATTTGGAGGGAAATGGATGGCATTAGAGCAGATTATGCTAAGTGAAGCCAGCCAATCCCTTAAAAACAAATGCCAAATGTCTTCTTTGATATAAGGAGAGTAGCTAAGAACAGAGTAGGGACAAAGAGCATGAGAAGAAGATTAACATTAAACAGGGATGAGAGGTGGGAGGGAAAGGGAGAGAGAAGGGAAATTGCATGTAAATGGAAGGAGACCCTCAGGGGTATACAAAATTACATACAAGAGGAAGTGAGGGGAAAGGAGGAAAAATATAAGGGGGAGAAATGAATTACAGTAGAGGGGGTAGAGAGAGAAGAGGGGAGGGGAGGGGGGAGGGGGGATAGTAGAGGATAGGAAAGGCAGCAGAATACAACAGACACCAGAATGGCAATATGTAAATCAATTGTTGTGCAAATGATGTGATTCTGCAATCTGTATATGGGGTAAAAATGGGAGCGCATATCCCACTTGAATCAAAGTGTGAAATATGATATATCAAGAACTATGTAATGTTTTGAACAACCTACAATAAAAATTAATTAAAAAAAAAAAAAAGAAAATAAATTCAACATAATCGTTCTTGTCAAACATTTCTGTTAATCCAAAAGCTTTGTGTTGTACTTGTTTAGACAGGGAAAAGACTTGAAATGTATACATATAATCTACAAGTGGCATTTTTAACTATCTTAACTAAATAAATTTGTTAGTTGACATTTGGTAATAAAGGACACCAAAAAGACTGATCAATCACAGCTACTCAGGAGGCTGAGGCAGAACTGCCAAGTTTGAGACCAGCCTGAGCAACCTAGCAAGACAACCTAGCAAGACATAAAGCAGGGGAGGGAAGGCTGAGGATGTTATTCAGTGGTAGAGCACTTATCTAACATATGCAAGGTTCAATCTCCAGTAACACTAATACATACATACACACACACACAAAAAAAAAAAAAAAAAAAAAAAAAAAGAGCCAGCAGAACCAATATACAAAAACCTCACCCACAAAGAGTTTGTATATTAAGATCATGAGATTCCACATATAAATTTGCATAGAAACAGACAAAAGATACCTTTGAATTTATGAATGGGAACATGTGACTACACAAAAATGGTAACATTGACAAAGAAAACAAGAGCTCTTAGAAAGAAAAAAAAAATAAAACTGAAAAGGTGGATAGTGGATCCTATAGGATAGGAAGGATAAGGGGGATGGGGATAGACAGACATTGAACATTAGGTACCAAAATGCAGTAACAGAGGAGAACCACGTTCTGATGTTCTATAGCACAGCAGGTGACTATGGCCACAACAATTTACTATGTTTTATAAAGAACTTGAAGAGATGAGCTTGAAGGTTCCCAGTACAAGAAATGAAAGAGTGCTTTAAGGAGAAGGAAATGCTAATTACCCTGATTTGTTGATATATATTTTATGCAAGTATTGAATTATTACATCCCTAAATATGCACAAGTATTGAACATCAATAAAATATTTAAAATAAAACTTATAACATTAAAAAATGAAAATAACTAGCAAGAAAATACCCCTCAAAGGAAGAAATATAAATTAAACATTAAAAATTGAGATTCATATATTGGAAGATAAACTTAATGAAATCACACAAAATGTAATAAAACTAAATTATTAAAAATAAAAGAGTTAAAATACATAATTCTCATCTAAATGGAAGGCTAGAAGAATATAATACAATGTGGAGAGGGAATATTTCAAACTATTTTATAATTGAAAATAGAAAAGTAATCAGATAAAGAATAATACATTTCTAGAAAGGAGAAATAAAGGGAAATTTTCTCAAATACATCTCAAGGTGTGTGTGTGTGTGTGTGTGGGTGTGTATATGAATTGATCTCTGAAGTAGGCAAAGAGAAAAGTTAAATAACAATTTAGGCTAAAGCATATCAAATTGCAAAATTTGATAGTGAAAATAGTGCAAATTAAAAATAGTGAAATAGGTGTAATTTCATATGTTGTTGAACCTATACAAAAAAAAAAAAACACTAAAACTGCTGCGAATTAGGCAAAACTAACAGTCTTAAAAAAAAACCTGTTGGTACTGTATAATTGCAGAGTTTCCACATATGGGTCTATGGGCTGAATTAACAAAATAGGAGTTCTGGAGGTCCTCAAATCAAAAGCCATGTGGAAGTTTTCCTATGCAAAGGAAAACTTTTCAAATTTGTTGGGGGAAAAAAGTCAACCTAAAGTATAAAGTTGACAAAAATAATGGCTTAAATTAAAGAGCGTTTGCTAGCAACACCACCAAAAGAGACTTCAAAAGACTCTAAATTGAGATGTCTACCACCTTTGTGGAAATTTTAACACATTTCTTTCAGAAAAGGTCAAGGCTAAAGTAAGGCTAAATAATATTAATCTAATAGAAATATTAATCTTACCAGATTTACACATGTGAAATGTTACATCTAAAATACAGAGAATACATTTTCTTTTAAAAACATATAAATGTTTTCAAATGATAATTAAACATAGTCATAATTCAATTTTTCTTTTTTGGGGGGGACGGTGGTTCCAAGGATCAAACTCAGGAGCACTTGACCACTAAGCCACATTCCCAGCCCTATTTTGTATTTTTAGTTAGAGACAAGGTGTCACTGAGTTGCTTAGAGCCTCACTTTTGCTGAGGCTGGCTTTGAACTCGTGATCCTCCTGCCTCAGCCTCCCGAGCCACTAGGATAATAGACTGCTCCACCACACCTGGCCTCAATTTTCTTTTTAAGGATTCAATGTTTTAAAATTTATGAGTAGGAACATGTTTTAATAACATTAAAAATTAACCTGTGGAAGAAAATAATCACTCAAAGATGAAAAATATAATAAAAATTGAATTATAAAGAGATTTCATTTAAAAAAAAAACTTAAAATGACCAGTCAGTATTTTCAAATAGTCTTAAATTCCTTCCTTTTTAAGAAATAGAAATAAGAACCAATGAAAATATTTTTATCTATGAGATTGTAATGAATATTTGAAAACTACTAAGCTTGGTAGAATGCTCAATTATAGTCTTTTGATAGAGTGTTTGAAAAATACTTGACAAAAATTGTATATCCTTCTACCTGGACATTCTGTTGTCAGAAATTTATTCCAAGAACATTCCTGTAGAAATATATATCAACCTGAAAAAAAGGGAGTTCATAGTATTTTTAAAAGCAAGTTTAGGGAAAAAGAAAACTTAGGGAAAATCTAGCTGCCTTTGGGCTTCGTGGTGATTTAGATATAATAATAAAAGCATGATCCATGAAAGAATGTTTCTTACATTGCATTTCCTCTATTGTATTCCTGTCCAATTTTCTCTACATATAAGGACACTAGTCTTAACAGATTATGGTCTAGTTAAGGCTAGTGACTTCATTTTAACTCATTGTTCTGTAAAGACCTTGTCTCCAAATGCTGTCATATTCTGAAGTACTAGCTGTTGGGACTTTAGTTCATGAATGGAGGTAGGTGGTAGAAGGCAATTCAGTCTACAACTGGATCTCGTTCAACTCAAAAACCTTCTGCACTGCCAAAAAAACTGGTAGGAGAGTGAAAAGTCAAGACATAGACTGAGAGGAAATCCTTCCAAAGCACGTATGTGATAAATGACTGTAGACTCTGCTTCTTTTTTTTCTGTCAACCTAAAACTACTAAAATTTAACCACCAAAAGAGGCAATAAAAATCCTATTTAGTTAGTATGCCATATAATGGAATATATACAGCTATTATACAAAGAATGAGGGAGAACAAAAAAAATGATATGAGAAAATGTAAGAGAAAAAATAGATAAAAGCAGTGCTTATCTTTTATTGATATTAACAATTTACTTTGAATATATACATAAATAATAAGTAGATACTTATGTGTGTATATGTATGTGTATATGTACACACAGGTACCTACTTTTTAGTGTAGAAAAGGCTGTGAAAGAATTATATAGTCTTTATCCGTTGTTTGGGGGAAAGGAACTTGTAATCATCATAAAATAGAGAGAAGAAGGGAGAATTGGACATCCTATGGAATCCATTTGAATCAAAAGCATTTAGCTTATAATGTATTACAACATTTTAAATTTAAAAGTACTTTCTACACATAAATTATATACATTTTCCAAAATTTGCTATGAAATGATAAATACTAGATACAAAGTAGAAGTCAGCACTTATTGAGAAGCTTCTCTTTGTTATCAACTTACATGAGTGATTTTATAATTAATAAGTTTGGTATGGGTTATTTGGCAGCATTAATGTTATAAAATATGAAATTTGTAGATATGTGATAGATCTGAGTTGTGGTGGAAGATGGGTCTAGGAAGAAGCTTTGAATTGAATTGGTTGGGAGAATGTGATTTAAACCGGATTGGATCTTTTGACATAGCCTAGGAGTGGACTATTACTTTATATAGATAAAATCAAGTTGGAAAAAGGAGGAAGTGATAGGAAACAAGAAAAAAATCTCCTCTAGTCTGTCTAATATGCCATAAGGAAAGAAAAACTTACAGATTTCTCAAGGCATCTTTGAAAGCAGTAGCTGGACAAAGAGTCATTTCCTTGTTTCTACCCATATTGGATTTTAAGTGTTAAGTAAGATTCTGTTAAGAAACTTTCACAGTATTATAAATTCCAAATTTCTGTACAGTTCAGTCCAACAAATGGCTAAATTACTTTCTATCACATGCCATGATAATCACTGGAAGTTAAAGAAAAACCCATATTTTTCTCTCATTAAGAAATCTTTTTTGACTATATATATATATATATGTTAAATTTGTGTCATTTATTACCTTAATGTGGGGAAAGTCTTATGACAAATAACTACAATCTCTACTAATAGTTGTGAACGGAAAGAAAATGGCCATTTTAGCCAGAAAAAATGAAAAATAATAATAGCAAAGAATTTACTTATCCATGTTCTCTATTTGCATGGGTCTCTTGATAGATGTCATTAAATCTATGTTTGTCTCGAAGATATGTCTGTTATTTTCTTATGGGTACAAATTGGAGCTATTTACTAGGCTTACTGTATAGGTACATTTCCAAGTTTGAAGAAAAAGCAAAAATGGGGAAATTTCTTTGTACATATTTTTAAGCAGCTGGTGATCCCCTTTCAGGAACCATCAGAGATCAGCAGGGATGCTTGTGCCTAGCTAACTGTGAGTGTTTCTATTTTGTGTTCTTTCCCTGAGGATGGATAGAAAAAGAAATTTGACCTTTTTTTGTTCTGGCAATGATAATGGCATGAGAAATTCCAGCTTAACATCAAAGTCAACTTGAGAGTAATGTATGCAAGTAATAAGATTTTAATTTGTGGCTCTGATGAACCCTGAAATGATGAACAAGGAAATGATAGTGTCTAAACGAAGAGCAAATCAAAGAACTAGTTTTGACAAGTTGTCCCTAGCATACTTCTCTGGCCCTGCTTCTAAGGTATTACGTCTATGAAATTAGATAAGTCTTTTATAGGCTTCCATATACATATTTAACTCTTAAAAATTTTCAGTTAATGCAGCAACTTGTATAGTGTATCCTGTGAATGATAGATAATTGTTCAAATTCTTTGGTCTTCTGATTCTTTTTAGATATATCTGCTAGACTTCATAAGCTTTAATACTGAATAACTAGAATTTGGTACCTATAAAGGAGACCATGAAGCTCTACCATCACAAATTACAAATTAAGAAATAGACAGAGTATATTCATGTTACTGACTATTATAGTTTATATATTAGGTGTCCCTCAAGATCATGTGTGAGAAAATGCAAGACAGCTTAGAAGAGAAATGATTGGGTTACAGAGCCTTAACCCAATTGGTAAATTAGTCTCCTGTTGGTATTAAGTGAGTGGTAAATGAAGGCCAGTAAGGTGTGGCTAGAAGAATTGAGTCCTTGGGGGGTATGACTTTGGGGGTATATATTTTGTATGAGGAGAGTGGAGTCTCTCTCTCTGCCCACTGATCATCATGTGTGTTGCATCCCTCTGCCACACTCTTTCACCATGATGTTCTGCCTCACCTTGAACCCTAAGAATGGAGCTGGCTTTCGATGGACTGAGGCCTTTGTAGCCACAAGCCCTCAAATAAATTTTTTATCCTCTACAATTGTTCTGGTTGGATCTTTTAGTAGCAGCAGGGAAAAAGCTGACTAAAACAGAAATTGGTACTGAGAAGTCGGGTATTTGCTGGGACTAATCTGATCATGTGGTTCAGAAGCATTTGGAATTTTTGGAATTGGTAGGAGGAATTTTGAGATACTTAGTAGTATAAGCTAGAAATGCTTTAGATTTTTGTAAGTGGAGCTTAATAGCTGATTCTGGTGGGAGCTCAGAAGACCAGAATGCCAATAGGATCGTGGACATTGAAGAATGGGCTCAAGAGGGTTCAGAAAAGGAGAGTTCCATTGGAATTTGGAGTAGAGGCCAATCATGTTATGTTCTGGCTGAGAAGTTGTCTGGGTTTTGTCCATCTCCGGAGAGTTTCTGTGAAGCTGATTTTAAAAGCAATGGACTTCTTAATCCAGCAGGATTTTTTAGGCAGCATAAAATTTAGAAAGTTGTGTGGATTATGATGGTGGCGTTTAGCCAAGTTTATTGTGATGTTCAGGAGCAGAAAGCACAGCAAAAAGATTTGAAAAACTTAAACTTGAAAGGCAGGAGCAAACCTGAGGCTAAAGAAGTTGCAGTTATTAAAGATATTAGTACCACTAGAGAAATGCTAAAGACTTTGCCTAGAGAATGAAAAAGATGGGCCAAGGGCATCTCAGGAGCTGGAAAGGCCACACCCATCTCGGGCTCAAGGGAATAGAAGTGAAAATTCTCTTGAGAATAGACTAATGGGGAATCCTTCTTGCACAAGGGGGCCTAGGAAGTTTTTACAACATGCTCAGCCACAAAGACATGCAGAGGCTGCTACAGCTAGGGTCCCTGGAGGCTTGCTTGGCTTTTGCTCGAGATGGCAACAAACCTTGGTGTCAACCACATGGTGCTAGTTCTGTAGAAATGTAGGATGCTGGGGTTAGGGGGTCATGGAGTCTTCCACCAAGATTTTAAAGAAAGGCCTGGAAGCCAGGCAAAGTGCAACAGGGTCAGAGTCTCTGCAGGCATCCCCTTAGAGGGTGATGTATGGAGATGTGAGGAGGTAGCAGAGGCTACAATAGAGGACCCTAAAATTAAGAAATACCAGTACCATGAAAATTCTGCTGAGAAATCCTGCAGGAATTTAGCAGAGACAATCCAACAGAATGGTCACTTGAGCTGCAACCAACAAGGCCACAGGGATGGATCTACACAAGCCCTTTGAAGACAACATCACAATGCCATGTGCTCCAGATGAAGGACGTCCAGCAACATAATTTCTTTGACCAGCTTGATTTGGTCCTATCACTTCTTTCTATTCCACTTATTTTCTGTGAATGAAAATATTTACTCTGTACCTTTATATATTAAATGCCTCTATATATTAAATGCCTATAAATCATTCTTGATTTTTATAGGAGCTCATGATGGTACCTTGCCTGGAGCCTCAGAGGAGACTTTGGACTTGAACTTCTGGGCAATCTTGGAAGTGTTGAGTCTATGGGGACTCTTGGAAATGGACTAAATGTATTTTACATTATGATATGGTCATGAGTTGTTTGGGGCCAGGGCAGAATGTTATGGTTTAAATATTAGGTGTCCTCCAAAAGCTAACATGTGAGACAATGCAAGATAGTTTAGGGGAGAAATGATTGGTTATGATAGCCTTAACCCATTCAATAAATTAATTTCCTGATGGGATAAAGTGAATGATAAATGAAGGCCAGTAGGCTGTGGCAGGAGGAGGTGGGTTCCTGGGGCTGTGGCTTTGGGTATATATTTTGTATCTCTTTCTGCTTCCTGATCATCATGTGAGCCGCTTCCCTCTGCCACAGTCTTCCATCATGATGTTCAGCCTCACCTTGTGCCATGAGGAATGGAATATGCTATCTATGAACTGAGACATCTGAAACCATGAACCCCTAAATACACTTTGCCTCCTCTACAGCTGTTCTGATTGGGTTCTTTTAGCCACAGCAGCAAAAAAGCTGACTGAAACACTTACCTAAAAATCAGGACGTTTATTATCAATCTGCACTAGATTCCGAAGGATTGAGCGACTCGTTGAAACTTGTAAGAAACTAAATGGGCAGAAGAACAAAGTCCTTTGTTTCTTTCCCACTGCAGATGAGTTTTCCCAGTCTAAGCAGAAGTATTCAAGAACAGAATGATACTTTTCACTAACTTAGAAGACCAGCTAGTCAAATATGGCCCGTCTGTTGCCATGTGGTGCACTGTGGAGCTGACACACATTTAGCCTTTGAAGAAAGGGCATGTAATTGCATCATTGTGCCATTAAATCCATTTAAATCTGGCAAATGTGCTTCAATGCTTTGTTAGCAATTATAAATTCACAGTGGTAGGTGATAGAAACAGAGTCATAAATGAGATGTCAGGAAAAAAGAGTATCACTTGCTGGCAACTGTCTATTTAGTTGCCAAAAGTTAAACAGTTTGACTTTCATTGTGGTATTAGTGCTAGTGCTTAAAGACCTGCAGTTAATTTTTATACCCTCTGCTATCCACAGTTTTATTCTGGAGAAGCAAGCAGCTTTAGTTCCCAATGCACAGTGTGATGACATCATGAAAAAAAAAAAGGTATTTCTCTAAAGGAAGATAAATAGAAGAGGGACTTCTTCTTCCTAACATGATAACATTGTAATCTGTACCAACAGGGAAATAATTAGGAAAATAAAAAAAAAAACAAACAGAAAATCGACTTTACTTTAATCCAACTGTCCAATATGGTCATAATCATCATATGTGGTTTTTTTTTTTTTTTTTTTTTTTTTTTTTTTAAGAGAGAGTGGGAGAGAGAGAGTGGGGGAAGGAGAGAGAGAGAATTTTTTAGTTCTCGGCGGATACAACATCTTTGTTTGTATGTGGTGCTGAGGATCGAACCCGGGCCGCTCACATGCCAGGCGAGCGCACTACCGCTCGAGCCACATCCACAGCCCATCATACGTGGTTTTTAAAGTCAAATATAGGAATGCAGTTCAACTACATCACTCCAAAACAATTATTATTTTGCCCCTCAAGACATGGACAGATCCCAGGTTTACTACCCAATTGTACAGTAGCAAATGAGTTTATAGGTGGGGAAACAGTGCATTTAATATGAATTTACTGAACATATTTAAAGCACAATTACTTTTTATTTAAATATAATTTAAAATTCAAAGTTTAGTAAATACTAAAGAAAGCTTTTCAACATCATGCCATTTTCTGTTTTTTCATAATCCTCTTAATTATTTCCTTAGATTTCCTAAATACCTAAATGCCATTCCTCTAACATCCTCTCTCAGAAATAACTCATTGCCTAAACTCATCTCTACTTCTTCTGTACCAACATCCATGCTCAAATCTTTCTTTAATTTTCTATTTCAAAATACCTTCCTTTCCAATTCTCTTTCAATATGCTTTTCTGTATTTCCTCCTCAAGAATCCACAAATGATGGCAATAATTGCCAAATGAATAATACATGGAGCAAAATGTGATTAGCTCAAATGCCAGTCTTATTTTTATTGCAAACTAGCAACTTAAATTATATTGAAATAGACCATTTTCTTATTTCTGGATATGGAGAAAGTACATCTTTATTTGGAGCTTTAATGAGAAAATGAAAGTTAGATATCTTATCTAATTTTGAGAATACATGAAAATTAAATTAGGCATTTTCTCAGTATATTGAAATTGTGTTTCAAATTATACACCTGCAGGACTAGAGCTGTTCATTTAACTTACATATAAACATTTTTATGTAGAATTTTTAGTAATCTTAATGGCAATCCATGATGATGAATGGATGTTCGTGGTGAACTGAAAAGTAAGATGAACTCATTAATCAATTCAATAGAGTATCTGTCACAGGTAACTTTACAGTTATCTATTTCCTCCTCATATCTAGAAAGGCTTGGTTGCCAGATAACTATTGATAAAATGTCATAGTGAAAAAATATCTGAAATTGAAGTATACCTCCTTTGACATAATGTACTTGAATTACAAAAGAAGAACAATGTTTTGTATTGTATTAACTATCTTAGATAATAGCAACAGTTTTTGCATGAAATTAGAACAAAAAAATTGAAAGAAATTAGTTACTGACAATATTATTTTTAACTTCATGCAAGGACCACAGCATAGGCACTAAATTCATAAGCAGATGGGTCCCAAATTTGACCATTAAACCTGGATCTGATTTGTAAAGTCTTTATTTTAAGCCCTCAATTCTTACCAGAACTTTAGCTTCATAGTCTAAGGATACCATACTCAACCTTATAACTTAAACCAAAAATCCTGAGTCTAATCTTGATGTTGCACTCTTTTAACCTACTCTATGAACAAGACAAGCATGCCCTCCTGTGTATATACATGTACTTCTTGCCATTCCTATTTCTGTTAACCTCATCTAGTCAACTTGAGTTTTTGGCAAGATCATGATAATAGTCTTTGTACTGATTTTTCTGTGTCCTGTTTATCTTTTTCCATTGTCCATAGCATGACTTAAATTGGGGAGTAAAAATTAAATTGAACCATTCCAGTTCTCCTGAAAAAAGGTCTTAACCTTTTCTTCACTTAGAATTATTGTCAAAATCTCTACAGAATTTAAATCCACATATATACTTACTTGCTCCTGTTTAACATTCAGACCTCAATTTAATACATTCTAAATTGCTGGAATTCTTTTGGTTCCTTGATCATGGCAAGCTGGGTCCCACTTTCAAATCTTTACAAAAACTATTTTCTCTTTTTGGAATATACTTCTGATTAACATTCACAGAGACAATCCTTCTTAACATTTATATCTTTGTTAAATATCAGTTTTAAGGTCAGATTTCCTCCTGACACTGGGAACTATGGGAGTTACCCAGATGATCACGGTCTAATTTCCTTATTTTACCTCTTGACATAGTACTTATCACAGTCTGGTATTTTCTTTTTTATTTTATTTCTATTGACCATCTCCCCCTACTACAATGTAAGCTTTGTTAGAGCATGAAATTTATCTGTCTTGTTTCCCTTTCTCTCCTTAAGTTGTATAACAGTGATTGGTACAAATAGGCATCCTAGACATGCTTACTGATTGATTAATGAATTATGTATTTTCAACTTCCTATATATCATAGCTCTGGTAAGTATGAGCCAGGCATGAAACAATTTGGAAGAAAGTAAACATGCTGAACCTACACAATAACATGGTGATTCAGAAATTAGATTAATTTTGTATCCTATATTTATATTGGGTTAAAATATTTGTAAGCTTACCTTATCATTTTGGATTGTCTGTGGTGATGTCTAATAAGTACTTGTTTTTTGTTTTCAGTTGTAGTTGGACCCAGTACCTTTATTTATTTATTTGTTTGTTTTTATATGGTGTTAAGGATTGGACCTAGCTCATTGCACATGCTAGGTGAGTGCTCTACCACTGAGCCTCAACCTCAGTCCCATAAGTCGCTGGTTTTGAAATCAAATCTAGGCAGCCTGGATTGTCCGTGCTCATTACTTCTAAACTACATTGCTTCATAACCTTGAAATGCAGTTTAAATCATTAGATCAACATTCAACTTAGAGTCAGCTCATTGTGTTAAACACAAAGTATTAAATATTTTAGATTAAAAGACAAACATTACACAGTTTTATTCTCTAGGGTTTTTTATTCTTGATGGGCTAGCAGAAAAGTTAACAATTCACAAAATGTTAATTATAATAAGTGTGAAAACTGTTTGATAAAAGAAGTATAGGATGAAAGGAATACATAAGAACACATACAAAGGACATCTGTAGAGGGGAATTTGTCAGTCAAATGATCCGAAAAGAGCTTATGTTTAGGGTTAATCAAGGAGACTCACTAAGTTACCTAGAAGAGAAGACATGTTGAAGGCAGAGGAATGTAATACAGATAATAAAGCCTGAAGTCAAAGTCTAACTTGCATGTGTTTTGTATTTTTACTGTATGTCAGTAGCACACATTCTAATGTTAATAAGTCTTCCAATTCCTATATTCAGTGGCCTTCCTGTCCTATTGATAACAGTCAACCATAGGTCATTGCAACAGAAGAAAATGAAAATGACATTAATGTGGATTTTAAAGTTTACACAAATAACTTTTAAACACTTTAATAATATTTTTACTTTAAAATCTCACTAAATAGCAATATAATAACTTTTAAGATATTGCTTATGAATAAAAAATATTTTTGTATTCAATGTTAGCCAATAATATGACAATTCATATCTTCAAGGAAATTCAAATTAAGGTGAGTTTTAGTCATTCCTCTTCAAGCAATTTTAAACTATTTTTTTAATAAATACAATAACACCAATTGAAAGAATAAACAGGTCCAAATAATCCCCAAAGGCTTTACATCTATTTTTTACTTTAGTCTGTGGATTATAATGGTGTATCCTTGCTTCTAGAAAAAGTAATTCAACACATCCTACCCATGTGTCCATTTGTGTATGTAAGTGTGTGCACAACACACACACACACACACACACACACACACACATGTTTTCTTTTCCCTTGATGAAAACTTTGGGAATCCAAAAGAATAGATACATTATAAATATTTACTTTTTTTTCTAGTGCCCTGTCTGCATGGAGAAACTCTTGGTATTACATTAATCAAGTAAGGGAAAAATAAAGATAATGGAATAAATTCTACTCATCAGATTTCAAGAAACTAGTAGAATGTTATATACTGCAACAAAAATCCTTTTTGCAACAAAATCCTTTGAAAGAGTTAATTTGCTTCTTTGTATTAGTTTTTGTGTGTGTGCATTAATATGTGATTGAAGAAGAAAATGGAGCAGTTCATCTCTTTACTACTTATTGGTTCATTTATTTTCAAGATATGAGGATCTATCTCATGATTAATTGCACAACTTTTCAGCAGCTATTGTTGTTGCTAAAGAACATCCCATCAGAAACTTGAAAAAAAATTTAAAGACATTTATCAAAGTTCCCATTTGGAGTCTAGAGAAACAATAAAGTAGATATTGACTTCTCTTGAGAAATGGATCATGATTTATTGATCCAAAGGGAGTGACAATATTCACCGTCTTTGAAAATAATTCTTGATGATCAATAAAATGTAAAACTTCATCACTATTTCTGATCAGAAATATCTTAAATTCTATTAAATGATGACACTGTTTAAATAGCATTTGCATTTTTAGTCTACAAAAATATTTGTGCATTTTAGGAAATTTTATAATACATTGAACATTAAAAGTGGAAAAAGTGCCAGTCATTCCCCATCAAAAGAAAAACAACTGTTTATATTTTGGTTTATTGCTTTCTAGTCATTTCCTTTTTTATTAAGTGTGCTTATGTGTGAATTTTAATTTGAAGTATAATAAAAATAAAATACATAGTTTCTTTTCCTTTCACAACATGTATTCTTGCTTCCTGTAAAAGTTATACATCCCCACCTATTAACATATGATTTGCTGTACCTTGTGAGCAATTAGTGTACATCTCCACATGATCACCATTGTGTTTGTACCTGAAACTGGGATTGGTCAATGGCACACATACAACTTCCACATCCAAGTATGGAGAGCTATCGCATGCTTCTACCAGCTCTTTGCTCTTTCTCTGCTATAAGACCAAAACGTTTCCTAACAGGGTCTCCTTAGTGTTGATCCAGAGGTAGAAGACATACAGAAGTGGATAAGCCCAGTTATTCACAGATGTTGACATGTAATATGTTTAAGAAATAAATGTTTTTTTTCTTGTAAACCACTAAGATTTTTGGCTATTGCTACTCTGCAAAGGTGACTAATACACTCAAGTATATTGATAAACAAATCGTTATGTAAGAAACTGTGAGATGAGATTTTTACCTTACTTTCAAGAAAACCAATCAGTCTGCTACAGTTTTACTTACATATACTGACAAAAATATTTCTCCCCTTATTTGGAGACAAAATCTACTATTACAGTCTTTGTTTATTTCAGTCTCATGGCAGAAACTGAAATCAGAACAACATCTTTAGTTCCTCAAATTCCATTCCCTAAAGGGTGATATAGTACTGGTCAGGAGGTCCCTGTACATTCAGGGGGATACATTACAGAACAGATAGCTTCAAATTATGAAATTTTGGTATAATATAGGACTGGTTGAGACCTGCTAATTAGAGAGTGAATAGCTTTATTTTATTCTAAAATAAAAGCAATTGTTTTGGAGGGAAACATGGAATAATGTGCTATCGTGGAATGTCAGGTAGGTAGAGAACTTATTCTACATTTATTACACTGGTCAGAAATCAAATGTGCCTTTTGATGCAGAGGAAAACACAATCTAGTTTCCTAAAATGTTTGTATAACAAAAAGAATTAAGATGATAAGTTCCCTTGGTACAAAGGGCACAGAACAGAAAGAAATGTAAGATAGTCAAAGACAATTATGTCTCACTACATATATGCACTTGTACTTACATGCTTATGTCTAAATATTTTGTACCCATACATGTATTTAGATATACATATTATATATATATATACTTATTTTTAAACATTATGATAATATTGTAAATTTTGTTATGTGCATGTTCTATATTTTCTTAATCTGCAAATAATGGATGTATTTTAATAGTTACAGAGTTTGAATCAGAGATAAATTATATTGGTCACCATGATCAGCCAAAAATATTTGGATTTCTACTTCCTGAACTTTATTCCTTCACACATATGTTCCTTAAACTGATGACTCTCAGTCTCTCACTTTTCTGATTAGGATTTAGTGCGCTATAAATTGGTGAAAGGTGAGTTCCACCTAGCCGACATTATGACATTGAGGAAAGGCCAATCATAACTTATCTTTGCCACCAGGGGCAGGAGAATGGTGGAGGAACTGTCTAACTCTGAGTCACAGTTTGAAATGGTTATTATATACATCAGTCTTGCTCAGATGTCCAGACCCACAAGAGCTTAGAAGCAATCAAGTTCTTAGCCAACACATACATCCTGAGTATGATACTCAGAAAAATACAGAATGTCTGGTAAAATTGATATTTCAGATAAAACATTTTAAAGTATAAATATTTCACAATATTGCACGGGACATGCTTATAAAACATTAGTTGTTTATCTAGAATTCAAATTTAACTAGGCATACTTTATTATTTTTTGAGAAATATGACAACATTAATACTGAACAAGAAAACTCAGATACTGAAAATCTACCATAAATTTTCTGAAGATGGAAGATTTCAGAGGATTATATGATTGATATCCTTTAAATCCTCAAAAGTAAAATAACTACCTCTTTTGCTGCATTATGTACCTGAAGTTAGTTTGTTTCTTAAACTTATGTTGTAGTGGAATAGATTACATATAACTTGTACTTAGTCAATCCAATTAGAGATCTAGCAATATTTTAATTTTCTAAAAGAAAGAACTGTGGTTTCAGAGATTTTTCTCTGTTGTTTTTCTGCTTTCCTACTGACTTCCACTTTGATCATTATTTCCTTTCATCTATTTACTGCCTATTTATTTTGCTCTTCTTTTAGATTTTTTTAAGCAAAAGTTGATTTTTTTAAAAGCACCTAAAGCCTTTTATCTTTTCTGGCATAGGCAATAAATATAGGTTGCAAAAATTCCTGTTGCCCATGTATTGCATTAGTGACATCCCACGTTTTTCTATATGTTGTGTTTATATTTTCATTCAGTTTAAAATACTTCTAAATTTCTTGTTTGGTTTCTTATTTAACCCATGGTTTATTTAGACATATTTTATTTCATTTTTAGATTTTGTGGATTTTTGTGAGATATTTGTTGTTGGTTTCTATTTTATTCCTATTTATTCTATTTATATTTTGTTCCTTAAGATAAAAGACAATATTACTATGACTTTGATCCTTTAAATTTATTGAGATTATTTTTGTACAGAATATGTTCTATAATAAATATTCTATGTGTTCTTATAAGACTATGTCTATTCTTGCAATTACTGGATTGAATATTCTATAAATATCAAGTAGGTCAAGTTGGTTGAATGTGTTGCTCAAGCCCTCTATATCCTTACTGATTTTCTATCTTCTTGTCTTATCAATCTAATGATTGAGCATAGAGACAAGTATTAAAATTTATGACTATCCACTTCTCTGTTCATTTCTCCTTGTATTTCTATCGGTTTTAGCTGCATGCATTTTGAAACTGTCAGAAGCAACATATATATTTATGATTGGTATATCCTCTTGGTGAGTGGACACCTTTAGGAATGTCTATTGCTGGTAAAATACTTCTTTGAATTTGACTTTGTCTTTTCTTTACTGATTTCTCACCTCATACTCTATGCTGTGAACCATACCTGTCCTGCTTTACCTGGGCTCTCTGCTCTTTCTCCTTAATGGTTGGCTTTGTCTGGTCATGTGTGTTGTACAGCTCTGGCTTCTGTCTCAGGCATGAAGCTGGAGCACTTTTCTTTCACTCCTTCTCCCTTCTCTTAGGATCATTGCCTTATGTCAGTGTCTTGAGAAAATATTGTTTAACATATTTTTCCAGTATTTTAGATATTTCAGATTGGAAGGGGCTACAAAAAGAAGTTTGTGGGGAGTAATTATATGGATTTGATTCATTATTATGGAACTAAACACACACACACACACATGCAGATATATAGATATAGATAAATAAATATATACATATATGTACACACAGCACACACAGCAATAAATCAAATATATATGCATAGATGTATATGTTTTTAATTTCTTATGTAGACATTGTCAGATTGTATTTTTCTGGGATTTTGTTGATTGAAAATTTCAAATTTATTTAAATAAGTTGCTCATGATATTTTTCATCTTTTTAAGTCATATGGGATGTCTAGTGATTCCAACTCTTGGTTATAATGTTAGTTACCTTTTCTTTTTTTTTCCTTAAATTTCATAATCAGACTTACATATTACTTAATTAATTTTGTTGATTTGTCCAAGGAATCAATTTGCTGTTCATTTCATTAAATGTTTGGTTTGTATATTTTTCAATTTCTTCTATTCTCATTATATTTTTCTTATTTTAATGGGATTTATTTTCTTATCTTTTTCTATCTTATGGGATGGATATGTCAATCATTATTTCTGTTTTTTTATGAAAAGACAGTTATATGCTTTTAATATAGAAAATATATTTTATAATACTTTCAGTGGCAGCCATCAACAAAACAATATTGAATACACTAATATTTCTGCATATAAACATTAATAATAACTTTTAAGTACAAATTAAGACTCTGGATAGTCTCATATCAGTACAGGACCAGTTTTCCCGCAAAATGAATTACAAAAATCTGTAGTTTTTTTTAACAGTTTGGTTTCAAAATTTTAACTAACATATTCTATGTATATGGTCATGTACATGTATTAAAATCTAAATTTAATTAGCTAAACATTCAGTAAAGATGTTAAGAAAAGAACAATTATATAACGTCCTCTCTACAAAATGTGAAAAAAATAATTTCAAAAGTTATATACTTTGACAAAATTTTTATGCAATTAATAAATATATCATTAGGTTCATAAAGAAAACAGATGACAAATAATGGTAAGAATAAAATGAGAAAAAATAGCAGGCATTAAAATAATAGTTAGAAACTACCAATATTTATTTTATGAAAGTAAAATTGAACAGACATAATATAATAATTCATAGAGAATAATGGATGAATAAAAGCCTGAATATGTTAATAACCTTTAAGCATGGAATATTAACAGTAGAATTAGGTCATAATTAGTTTTTTTTTTTAGTACAATATTTTATAATAGAAAGCCGCTGACTACATGCTAAGACAGACAATATGATATACAACCTGGGGGTGGGTTGGTGCGGAGATCAGGACAGATGCCACAGGTTTAAACTAAGACCCTTTCAACAGACTGCTGAATGGACTGGATTTTAAATATAACAATAAAACAAACCACATCATAATAACCATAGCAAGAAAAGGAAAACCAAAACAAAATTCAAATGGATTTTCATCTTTCTGTAGAAAATTTTCAATACTACTCTACTCTATTTCTATGTAATTTGGGAGAAAAAACTTCCCAACTTATTGTAATGAAATAGGTTAATATTGATTAAAAAATAGTGGGATCAATAAAAGAAAACTAAAGATCAATCTTATATAGACATAGGTATAAAATTTCTAATTAGAAAACTGTGTTCAACAACGTATCAAAAAGATAATATTTCCTAAACAAATCAAATTTTCTCAGGAATGCAAGGATGATTTAACACAGAAAACCGTCATATTACTGTGACGTTTTCACATTTTTAGAAAGGGTAAAAGGTAGGGGAAAAGATCATAATATAGGGAGAAAGAACATTTATCATAATTTAGCATACCCATTTTCATATAAAATATTTTAGAAATTAAAGTAGGAATTATTCTAACCCATTAAAATATTTTCTGAGAACTTGTTTTATACATGTTTTTAACAGAGGATCCCATTAGAAGAATTCTGTTAAAGTCAGGAGCAAGGTAAGGAGCACCAGTATTGTCCCTAATTACATACTAGAGAGGGTTTGTGCTTTTTTTTTTTTTTTTTTTTTTTTTTTTTTTTTTTTGGTGCTAGGAGACCAGGATACAGCAGTACCAATCTGAAATCACCAGGGAACACCTCTCTGTGTTTTCATAAGGAGAGAGAGAGAGAGAGAGAGAGAGAGAGAGAGAGAGAGAGAGAGAGAGACTGACTTTCTTTCTCTTACAGGCTATATGGAACCAAAGACATACAACAAATGCAAAAGTAAAAAAGAAGAGGGAAGTCTAATTAAAACAATAAAGTTGATAGCATAAAAGAAAATTTGGACTATGAGCTTTCAGATGACAATTTTCTAGATAAATCTTTTGAACTCAAGAGTCAATAAGCAATATATTTCTGAAGATGTAAAAGGATGACAGTCATTACGTATTCAACATGGTAATATTTCAACAAGAATCCAGACCATCCCTTCTCGTTCAAAGGCCATGTGACTGCATTCTCATATCTTTCATGATGTTTATGTGCCAAAAGTATACTTAATACAAAGTGGCTTGCTGCATTTAACATCTTGTTAAGATTTATAACAATGTTATTCTGTAATAATCTGTTATTCTTTTTTGTTGTTATTCTTATCTGTGTAAATTATGTGTAAAATGACTTTAAAATACAAAGATTGTGAAGGGCAAAGTGTACTCCATTGGTTGATGAAAATGAATATTTTTTTCCTGCCAATTAAAAAAAAAGAAGAGGGAAAACAATAGGAAAAACAGCAAATCATGAACAATTGCAATCTGATTCATATTTGTAGAGTTCAGACACGTATACAAAAATACTTATTTAGGGAAAAACAGAATCCGGGTAGGAATTATCTGTGGTGGAAGAAGGCATAAAATAGAGGTGTGAGCATACAAATAGTAGGTTTGCAGTTGTTCATTATTTTACTATGTTTTATAACTTTCTTAAATGTTATATTGTTGCCTCATTCATAGTTTTGCTCAATAAATTTTTATAAAACCAATAATGTATTCTAACACATTAAATATTATAATTTAAGATATTGAAGAAAACACATTAAACATTAATAATATTAAAAATATCATGATGAATACTTATAATTTTTGTCACATTTGGGGTTTTTTTCTTTGGATTCAGTATCCAAGTATTAACTTAATGGATTTGAATATTTATACTTTTTATGTACATTGTAAAATATTCAATATTTGTGTCAATATTTCTTTCTACCTGAAATATGCAATTCATGCTTCAACACTACCTATTTACATTTAACAACATATTTTATTAATTTAATTTCCAAAAATAATATCCTAATGTCAAATATTTACCTCTTTGCAGGTCAGTGAGTTTGATCGTTATCTATTCAAATAAATATTGGTCATGGTTTCTTATTAATTTACATGAAAAATTTAAAATAGAAATAATAAACTCTTACATTCAGTCATTGCAAGTTATGTCCATGTTGATACTTTTTATTTAACAACAGAGATGTATAAGTCTCAAATTCTTACATAACATTTTCCACATTGGTATTATTTTCCTTTGAATTTTAATATTAGAAACTCATATACACCTTTCACCTTTTGAAATTACTAATTACATTGGCTTGTAATTTGTTTTAAATTTATATATGACAGCAGAATGCATTACAATTCTTATTACACATATAGAGCACAAGTTTTTATATCTCTGGTTGTATACACAGTATATCCACACCAATTCGTGTCTTCATACCTGTACTCTGTGTAATAATGACCATAACATTCCACCATCATTAATAGTGTGCATTTTTACATGTAACTTTTTTGTTTCAATCAAAGTTATTTGAAAACTATATTGTTCCTTTTTCTTGAAACCTGAATTTTTTAAAACACCATGTGTTTTTCTTTATTATTCCAATTATTTGTAAGATCTCCTTTGTCAGTTGTTAAATTTTATTTTTGTGAGTCTATTGATCTGACTCTCAAATATTACCGTGGTGGTAATACGGTTTAATGTGCTTGATGATCATTCCCATTACTGCTATTTTATTGATTTTTAGGTAACATTTTCTTTTTCTTTCCAAGGATACTCTATACATTTTAGTTCATTTATCGTAAATATTATTTATTTTTCTAAATATTTGTTCTTATAGAATGCTTTAAAAGCATTTATTATTCTATTCTACATTTGATGTTTCTTCATATATTTTATGTTTTTGTATCATTCAAAAAGTTTTGTAGCTTTTCTGTTTCATGTGCTACACACATATTTATTTTTTAAAAAAATTGGGCTTTTATAATATTACTATTATGAATGAAATTTGTTTTTAATTAAATTTTTATGGAACAAATATACTAAATTACATGAATTTCTCCTTCTATCATTAGAACATAAGTATATATATATGTGTGTGTATACATATATGTGTGTGTGTATACACACACACACACACACACACACACACACATATGCCTCAAAACAGATTTTTTTCTTTTGCTAATCTTTTAACAGAGAGTCCTATGAAGACCCAATATTGAGATCCAAGAATGAACTATTTCCTTGATACCAAGGATGTTGGCAAAATTCTACCTGTAGATTTATACATCTGTTTTAGAAATTTAATCTGAAATGTAAGACACTTGGTAAAATTTCAAGACTACTTATATTCCATCTGTGATTCATGGGAAGCCCAACTGAATCAAGAAAGAGGCAAGAGTCAGGAGAGAGGGGATCAGGGTGATTAGGGGTTCATGTTCAATTATCCTTTTAGAGAAGCACAGCTTGATGTGGTTTCTATTGAAAGCAAATCCAAACAAATTTTGAACATGTTATTAAAGGACCATTGTCCCTCAAAAAATGGGTGCTAAACACATGCTAACTTATCTTCCTAGGGTTTATAATAGTCAATATTGCTAATTCAATATTGACAATATTCAATTTGGGGATCTTTTAAGGAACAACTCCCACCCCATTAGTCAGCTTTTCCTTGCTCTGAACAAAGTACTGAAAAAGAACAACTTAGAGAGGGAAAGTTTATTTTGACTTGTGGTTACAGAGATTTAGTTCATAGTCAGCTGGTTACATCATTTTGGGCCAGAGGTAAAGTGGAGCTTCATGCTGAAGGGCATGTCAGAGAAAAGCTGCTCAGCTCATGGGCATACAGGAAGCAGAAAGGGCAGGGGGAAGGGGCCACAGGGAACATGAACCCTTCCAGGGCAACCACAGCACCCCACCATACACACACATACCAAGTTTGAGCTTAGTGTCCATACCATCCAAACTTGAATAATCTGATAAATGTATCTTTACAGACTTACTGGGAGACATGAAGGGTTCTTAGGCTGCCAATGTATAAGAAAGAAATGTCATCATATCACAATAGACTTTAATGGTAGATAAACCGTGATAAGTACCAAACTAGCTGTGATCAGAGTAACCTATGAGAAACTCCTTCATGATACTGACCAGATTCTTTGGTCAAAAGGGAGCCAGCGTACTTAATATTCTTTGAAAATTCCTATAGAAAAAAAAGGAGAAAAGGCAATTTTGGATTATAAAAAGGAGTGGTATTTTTTGAAAATATCTTATATTAATAAATTTACCAGGTTTACACACACTGACACGGTACATAGCACATTGGTTTTGTCAATTAGAAATCATAAAGTCTTTTTGAAATGTTGAAGTCCTTTGAAAATGTGATCTTCAAACAGTGATGGTTAATTTTAGATATCAATTTGACTGCATTAAGTATCATGCCTATAGCTAGAAAAGCATTATTTCTGGATTTATTTATGAGGGTGTTTTGGGCAAAGATTAGCATTTCAATCAGTGGACTACAAGAAATTCATCCTCAATATGGGCAAAGATCATTCAGTAAAAAATGGGCCCTGTTTGAACAAAAGACAGAGAAAAGGTGAGTTCCCTCTCTTGCAGCCAGGACATCCTGATTCGTGCCTGCTCATCAGTGCTTCCAGCCTCAAATTGAGGATTACACCTTCTGCTTTCCTAAGTCTGAGGCCTTTGAACTTGGACTGAACCATGTTATCTATCCCTGGCTCTCCGCTTGCAGGTGGCTTATCCTGGGACCTCTTAGCCTCTATAATTGTGTGAGCCAATTTCCTAATAAATTCCTTCTCATATATCTATGTATATGTATATCCATATTGATGCTTATATCTGTATCAGGTAGGTTCTGTCTCTTGAAGATCCCTGATAAATACATAGACTAAGTGTTTTACTCAACTCTCAAAACAGGTCCTAATTATAATTTTTCAGAAAGAAGTTTAATAGATTACCTCCTTTGGGGGATGTAGATTGTTCTGGTTTCTTTATAATTTTATGCTACTTTAGACAATCTTTTATTTTTAACTCATTTCAAGACTATTTTAAGGAAACATCAGTGAGGCAAATATCACCGTTTCATTGGTTTCACTATTGACCTAACCTCTTTTACTTTTGAAGAAAGTGTATTTTCACTAATCAGAAAGACCTTCTTAATGATTCAACTGTGATTCTTTTATTTTACAAAGGTCTACATGTCTTGATGTTTGAAATTTGAAGTATAGGCAACTTCTTCTAAAGATCTACTACAAATAAATCCCTCGTATAATTTAAGACAGACTGCAGATAAGGTATATGATTTATTTAATGAAGCACTAAGAATTTTTTCTTTTCTTAATTTTAGACCAACATTTCACAGAGACTAAGCTTCTTTTTCAAGTTGGAGCTTTCTTTTTCCAAATTAATCGACAAAGAATAGAGCAAAACCTGAACTAGAGGTTTTATTGAAGAGATGCATACATTCCACTTTCCCCTTGTTTGTAAGCCTGTCTAAAAATCACAGAGGCCAGAAGACAAGGAGCTATTTTTCCTGGACTCATGTGCCTTTAGCCTTCTTTGTACAATTTACCTCCTGCCAATACCCTGTATTCATACAATATTTTATAAATGAAAATGAATGAGGGCCTTCCTCCACTAGCAACACAATGGAGTTAAGGCAGTTGAGAAGACTTTGGTAATGGCTGATCAGACTCTAAGTTTGATTTTTAGTCACCAATTATAAAGCTCCTGGTAAACTATGATGTTGGCAGTGAATTTTTGAGTATTTCAGAATTCTGGCAGAAGCACAATCTTAAACTTTAAAACACACATAATTTTTTATGATAGGAACTAGACCTTTTCTAGTATTCCTGTATATTTCTACTTTCAGCCTTTCCAAAATATTTGTTAATGACAAATTTCATCTAGTAAGTCTTTTTTTGTGCTGAAATGACAAGAAACTTCTCTTCTTCTTTTTTTTCCTGAAATGAACACAGATAGCTAAAAGTTATTTCTAGCATGGATCCATATGAAGAGTTCTAAACCAGACACTTCTATAGGTGCTTTAAGTATATTAATATATTTGATTCTAGGAACAAAACAACAATGTAGGCAATGATATTGTTCCAACTTAAGTTCTTTTTCAGATTTGCAATTATATTGGTCCCATTATCATTTACTTATCAAATTATTCCATGAAATAGAAAAAGAGGGAACACTTCCAAACTCATTCTATGAGGCCAATATCACCATGATTCCAAAGCCAAAGACACAAAAAGGAAAGAAAACTTCAGCCCAATATCTCTAATGAACATAGATGCAAACATTCTCAATAAAATTCTGGCAAATCAAATACAAAAACATATCAAAAAATAGTACACCATGATCAAGTGGGGTCCATCCCAGAAATGCAAGGTTGGTTCAACATACGGAAATCCATAAATGTAATTCAACACATCAATAGACTTAAAGATAGAATTATAGGATCATCTCAATAGATGCAGAAAAAGCATTCAACAAAATATGGCACTGCTTCATGTTCAAAACACTAGAAAAGCTAAGGATAATAAGAACATATCTCAACATTGTAAAAGCTATTTATGCTGAGCCCAAGGCCAAGGCCATCATTTTAAAAGGAGAAAAAATGAAATCATTCCCTCTAAAAAGTGGAACAAGACATGGATGCCTTCTTTGACCACTTTTATTTAACATAGTTCTTGGAACACTGGCTAGAATAATTAGACAGATGAAAGAAATTAAAGGGATACACATAGGAAAAGAACTCAAATTAGCAGTATTTGCCAACAATATGGTTCTATACCTAGAAGACCCAAAAAAATTCCACCAGAAAACTTCTAGAACTAGTAAAGGAATTCACCAAAATAGCAGGATACGAAGTCAACACCCATAAATCAAAGTCATTTCTGTATATTAGTGAAAAATATTCGGAAAGGGAAATGAGGAAAACTACCCCATTTACAATAGGCTCAAAAAATTAAATACTTGGGAATCAACAAAAGAGGTGAATGCTCTCTACAATGAAAACCACAGAACACTAAACAAAGAAAGAAGACCTTAGAAGATGGAAAGATCTTCCTTGTCCTTGGATAGGCAGAATTAATATTGTCAAAATGACCATTCTACCAAAAGCGCTATACAAATTTAATCCAATTACAATCAAAATCCCAATGACATTCTTCATAGAATTTGAAAAAGCAGTCATGAAATTCATCTGGAAAAATAAGAGACCCAGAATAGTCAAAGAAATCCTTAGCAAGAAGAGTGAAGCAGTTGGCATAATTGTACCAGACCTTAAATTATAATACAGAGCAATAGTAACAAAAATGGCATGGTGTTGGCACCAAAATAGACTTGTAGACCAATGGTACAGAAAAAGAGAACACAGAGACAAACACACATAAATACAGTTATCTCATACTAGATAAAGGTGCCAAAAACATATATTGGAGTAAAGATAGATTCTTTAACAAATGGTGCTGGGAAAACTAGAAATCCACATGCAGTAAAATGAAATTAAGCCTCTATCTCTCACTATGCACAAAACTCAACTCAAAGTGGATCAAGAACTTAGGAATTAGACCAGAGACCCTACACCTGATAGAAAATAAAGTAGGCCCAAATCTTCATCAGTCAAATTAGGCCCTGACTATTTTATATCTTCTATAATTCTCTTATCACTTTATTAAAATATTAGAATAGAGTCCTTTGTATATTTTAAAGCCTATGTATTTTAAAATTTTAATTTATTTTAATTTTCTTTTGGAAACAGTTTACATCATCCAAACATGCTGCTCACATGCAGTTAAGCAATCTAAGTGTTGTTTTGTCTTATTCAACTGATTCCCTTGGGTTATAAGGCAAATGCAGTTATTGACAATAATTTGCAATTTCATCAACTAAAAATTAAGTTGTCTATGAATTCCTTTATCATAAGAGCTAATCTAAGAATTCAACATGTATTATTAGACCCTGTGGATTTCTTCAGCATGCTTCAGTTTTTATCTATTTCCATGTAAGTGAGCAAGGACTAAAGCCACTTTTTCAGATATGGTTAAATATTCACTCTTTTACTTTGTCATTTACTGCCATAAAGGCACAGACAAAAGCATACCACATTCATTTTTCAGTATGTCTTTCCCATGTTTATACTGTACACTTATTGGTGTGACATAATACATGGTAAAGACCCTACATATTAAGAGTAGATGCAGTTGGTGATGATGGAGTTATTAGATGTAACATATGGGAAACATTTGTAAGTCCAGTTGAATAAACAAACATTTGTAAGTCCTTGTAAGTTTTAGAGATCAGATTCCATCTGGGAGCTGCCAAAAATACCAAAAATTTATACCATTCCTCAAAAGTGTCACAAAAAGAGAGAGAGAAAAAAAATTAGGAAGTAAGCATATAGCATGCAGTGAATTAGGACAAAACAACCTATTTTATATATGTGATACACAAAGACAATCAAACTTATAGCAATAAACTGTCACTAAACCTTAAAAATTGATCATTTACAGATAGAATTAAAAACACAATGCAACTTTTAATATATTTAATACATTCAAGCATCCCAAAATACAAAATGAAGACAGATTAGAGAAAAGGACATGAATGGAACTGTGCTAGAGACATTCTTCTCAGTCACATCAGATTGTTTCCTCTATTACTTAATATGAGTGGCTTGGAAGTTAATATAAGAACCACACTTCAGAGTGTTTCTAATATCTTTTGTATGTAATTGTGTTGTTAGCTCTTTATTAAAATTATTTCTTTATTCCATGGTACATTTCACAGATTTTCAGCTAATCCTTTCATAATAAAGCAATTATCTGAAGAACTTTCTCATGTAATTCATTGATTTGCATCTGAATGTGATAGTCACCAATCAATAATTGATTTGTAGAACATGATTGCTAGTGTGGACTGGACAGCTAAGCTATGCTTCATATGGACTTCCAAAGGCACCAGGAAAATAGCTGTGGGTTATATTACATGCTGCCATATGTACATTAGTACCGTGGTTATGTGGATTCTAATGGCTCTGCAAAACTTCAGAAATATTAATTTTATAAAAAAAAAGAGATCCACAGCATCACAGCCTATACATTCATACACTAATGGGTTCTTATATTAAGTAATTGAGAATAATAATCTTATTCTTACTGAGGTACATTAGAGACAGTGAGGCTTCCAGATATTCCAAGAGTTTTCAGTCCTATTTACCATTTTAAAGAGAGAACTATTGCTGTTTGTAATCTGTTAGTAAAGCTGCTAGAAGATGCTTGTTCTTATAAAGAATATTTCACTCTAATAAGTGGCATTAATGTTGCTCAGAAAATCTGAAGCTTCAATATGCTCTTGGGAACAATTAGGATTCTGTCATGTAAGTGCTAGACTGTATCTATTTAAGCTGGTTTTCTATATCATGGGAGGTAAAAAGGTAATTATCAAAATGGATGTAAATGAAAAATGCATTTTAGTAAGTAGTTGAACCAATTACTCTCAAAGGATAGATAAGGACTGGGAAATCTTTCAGTCAATTTATTCATACACTCAAACTTTATTTCCAAAAGTAAGCAAAGATCACCCTATAAATATTTATTTTTTATTTTTATTTTTTTTTTTAAAAAATGAACAGCCAACTTGAAGACTCTTTACTAAATAGAATATACAAATGTCCAATAAACACATGAAAAGGTGCTCAGCATCTGTACCAAACAAGGAAAGGCTAAATAAAGCCACAATGAAATGCAGTTCATACACACCAGAATGTCTAAAATTAGAAAAATCAACAATTTGAGGTGTTGGCAAGTAGATGAAGCAACTGGGATTCTTTTTCATAGCTTATGAGATTATAAATTAGTGCACCCCTTTGGAAAACTAGCAAAATCCACTA
Source organism: Callospermophilus lateralis (assembly GCF_048772815.1). Lineage (NCBI taxonomy): Eukaryota > Metazoa > Chordata > Mammalia > Rodentia > Sciuridae > Callospermophilus > Callospermophilus lateralis. The sequence goes on along the minus strand of NC_135308.1, from coordinate 125,049,828 downwards.
AAGCTAAATTTTCAACAATTTTGTGACCCAGCAGTTCCATTCCTATGCCTACACCTACATCAACTATGGATGTATTGTCTCTCTACAACAAATTAGTCCTTTTTGACTTCCCTGTGAAATGGATCTTGGCCCTTTATTTTATTTTTATTTCCTCATTGCCAGCTAGTACTGAAGCTTGGTCAGTAGAAATTGCTGGTGAGACACTGCAGAAGAAGTTTTGCTTTCTGGTTCCATTGTGCTCATTCCTCAAGCTTTTGCAATTTGCTTCTCCAGCATCCAGCTCTGGCAGCTGCAGCAGCTTCCCCAGGGTCCAGCTTCTGCAGCTTGTGCAACCTCCCCAGCATCCAAAACCTGTAGCACCTGCACCTTCTGCCGTTAGATTTATAAAATATGGCTACTTTAAGCTGCAGAAGAATACTTGAGACAAAAATCTTCTAATAATGGTCAACCATTCTTAAGTGATAGATCCTTCTGCTATAGAAGCAGACTTCACAATAATCTCTAATTCTATGGTATGTTGTATTATTATCATGGCACAGAGTACTTTTTCCAACAGAGTGTACTAAATCTTCTGGGTGACCATCCTCATAATGTAGGAAAAATAAATACAATACCACATTCTCAGGAGAAAGGCAACTATATGCAAGTTATTCTATTTACTCAATTGCATGACTGTTTCACATTTGACATCTGGCTTCTTTATTTACAGTTTCTATTCAATGTCTAATTAAAAAGAAAAAACACTTTGGTTCTTATAGTTATTCCCACAAAAACCAAATAAGTATATTGTCTCTTCCTCCCTTTTATCTTCTCTCCCCCCACTTTATAACTCTGTAACCCTATCATTTTCATTATAAGCTAAAAAGAAAAATATGAATGGATGATTGAACATTAAACATGATAAAAGGCAAAATAAAATGATAAAGTAAAGCTGCTATTTATTATGTACTTAATACCTTTGAACCTTTTGGGTAGAGTTTTTTATTCCCATTTCTAACATTTGCCAAGTAAGCAAACTAAAGGTAAGAGGTATTATGTAACTGGATTATATCACAGTGATCAAAACAGCACTATTTAAACACAGACATGGAATTTGATACCTGAAAAACTTGGATTCTAATCCCCAAACTGCTAATTTCTTACTTGGTGATAACTGGTAAGTTTGCCATCTATGCTGCAGAGAATTTTTTATATTAAGAGATTTATATTTTCCACTGTCTCAAAGATTTTTCACCAATGAAATAATACATATGAAGCTTTAAGAAAGAAAAAGAATCATTTGTGTGTGTGTGTGTGTGTGTGTGTGTGTATATGTGTGTGTGTGTGTATGTGTGTATTAGGAAACTACTGTGAACTAGTAAAAGTGTCAGCAATGACATTGTTATTGTGCACATGACTTCAGGTTAAAACCTTTCCAAGGATAGATACTTCTTATGACAGCTATAGTGTCAATGGTTTCTCTTAAAGCATGATTGAGCTGTGCTTGTTGACAGAAGAACACAGTGATTACACACCTGGCTCTAAATTCACACTGCCTAGACTCAGAGCCTGAGTGTACCAGAACTGCATATGTGACTTGAGTTAACTACTTAACTTGCTTGTATCTTGTGTTCTTCATTGTAGAATGACTCTATTAAATAGTACTTTGTGTAAATATTCCATCAATAAAGGTATGAAAGCATACAGAACTGTTTGGTACATAGTAAGTACCATTTATCTGGTATCAATCCTCATTGTTGCCAGATCTCTCCTCAGAGGGTGAGAGAAATGATGTCACCCTAGGAGCATCATCCAGTTGTTAGCATGTTCCATTATATACAGCTGCTTTAGAATATGGCCAGATTTGACACTCTTTATAGGACCCTCCTCATTCTTATTCACTATAGTCCTTCACAACAAGCTTACCCATGCTATTCTTTTAGAATTGTTTGACATTGGGAATAGATATGTTAGCATTCTAAGAACTAGGTACAAGAGTGGGAAAGCAGTGACTGTTTGCTCAGTTAGACTTTTTTCCTTGTCTTCTGATACAAAAAGATGTTCCAAGCTCACATTTAAAGACAGAAACATTTCCAAAGATGTTATTATTTTAGAAGTAAGTATTATTGGCACCCATGGTTCTCACTATTGGGTTGGTCATTGTTTGTTACCTTTACTAAGAGATGTGAATGTAAGATTTTTTTTAACATTACCAATTTTTGATATTTCCAGTTTAAATTTAGTCTGATGGGGTATTTACTTAACCTAACTAATCTTAAATCTGTACTGTTGTACTTCCACATCAAAAATCCCAGTATTAGTCATCCATTGTATTTTGCAGTATACAAAATGGCCTCAAAATAGCATTAGAAACCAAACAAAATATTACTAAAAGCAGATAAAGTGGGTTTTCTTCTTCTTGTTGTTGTTATTAGGGTATATCCTACTAGTGATATACAGAAAATTACTTTATTAAATGTTTGTTTTCCGAGTCAAACCTAAAAGCAAGGTATATTCAGAGCAGTCTGGTAGTTTCTCTCATTCCTCTTTCACTTCCGATTTGAAACACTTATTTTATGGTATATTTTATATAAATATTTGGATAGTATACTCACAAGCTTTTCTCCACCTTGCTTTTTCGTTTAACAATGTATCAAGGATATCACTCCACAACAGGATGCAGACACATGTGTCATTTATTTTTCAATTGCATAGTACTTAATTTCATGTTATTTTTTCCACATTTTTATTTGAGCATTATATTTATAAAGATTTATGGGATTTTTTGTTACATTTTCATACATGCACACAATATAACAATACAAATTGGCCAATATCACTCCCCAGCTTACCCCACTCCCTTCCTATCTCCCATCCCATGTTGTTATTGATAGACATATAAAATTAAAAATGCATCTTTTTGGAGCCTTTGGTTGTTGTATGTAGAGTTTATTTATTTCTTTTTTTATTGTTGGTGGTGCTTTTGCCAGTGTGCCTTTTGGATATATTCTTAGAACTAAGATTGCTCAACCAAAGGTCACATAGCCATGCAATTTTGCTAGATATAACAATTCCCTCAGAATTCTTTGCTCTCACCAGTGATGTATGACTGCTTATATGTCCATCATCATGTCAACAAAAATGTTTTCAAGCATTTTAAATATTTGCCAAGTTAATAGGTGAAAGACATTATCTCAGTGTACTTCTGATTTGCATTTTTTATTATGAATGAGAGTGAAACTGGGTAGCTTATCTATATTTAAGAATAGTTTGTATTAATTTTTTGATGAAATATATGCTCCCATGTCTAGCCCACTCAGCACTGTGAAACACTCGGTGCACTGTTTACATCTGACATATTTTAGAATGCAAGGCGTTTTCTTGCTTGTAATGTTTTTATTCTTGCAGCTCCACTAGTGTACTGTGTAGCCCTTCTGGCATGTCTCTGCTCCTCCCACCCCTTTCCCAAGGGATTGAGCCATGATTTAAACTGGTGAATCAGAAAGGAGAAATGATCAGGCACATCTGATCGTGGCTTCTGCTTCACTTTCTTCCTAGCAACCTGCTCAAAATGTGCACATGCTCTTGAGGAATCTTTACCTTAGTGTAAATATAGCACTAAAGACCTGTTCCCATAGCCTGTAAGTAAGCCTGAACTTTTGTCCAATTCTGGTGTTCAGCATCTGGAAGCCTAGTTCTTGTCTACAAATATGGGGAGGATATCCATATGCTTGGGAGACAGACACAAGCTGACATTCAGGAGTGGAAGATCGTGAAGTCTGCAACATACTCCCAAATGGTTACCTCAAAGAAACCTCCCTCAAAAACAATACTCACTACTACATGTGCATTTATGACTGAGGGGGAGAAAAGGGAAATAATAAAATAATAATAGGAAGTAAAATAATAAAAATGGTTAAATCAAAGTAAAGTACATGGAACTTTTTTCTGTCATTGTCAGAACTGTCCTATAAATGTAAATATTTCAAGAAAAAAATAAAAAAAACTCAAAAATAAGTTTAAGATAAAATAAATAGTAAGAAAAAAATTAAAATCACTGACTGAAATATGAGAGAAAACAGAAAAGAGAAATAGGCTGATGAGTTGCATGTAGGGGAATATTGCCAAATAGCATATTGAATAAATCTTAAGATGATACAATATATTTGTAATAGAAAGTTTTACAAATATCATGGAAAAAAGCAGACATTCATTTTTTCTAATTAGTGAATTTAGGCTTTTTAGTTATGTTGTTAGATTAAAATTCAGAAGCAAAAGTTAGCAGTCAAAAGTGTTTATTTTTTCGAATCTTTTAAAAATTTCTATTGAAGATAATATTAATGTTTCTCGGTTTTAAACCTATGATATTCCTTTCATTTTGTTTCAAGTTCTCCCAAAGACAGGCAACAGACAAATACTTTCATTTCATGCTCAAATTCTGCAGATAAAACCTTATCGCTACTTTCAAAGAGATGAAATAATTTGACCTCATGTTTTGTAGCCTAAATGATTGTCATTTGATGATATCCCAATGTAATTTCTAATTTGTGACACCAAAAGGTGGGCTGTCTTTAATCTTTAAAGGAAATATTAGAAAATACCAAATGTGCACAATTTATCTTCTTCTATAATTATTTAAATTACCATCTGGAATGATTCTGTAGTTTATCAAATACTAAACTGTCACAAGGAAAAATGATGAATATATAAAAATTCATACATTTTTCCCTATAAACAAGGTATTTTAAGTGATGTTATACTGTTTTCTTTAATTATAATATTTTCAGAAATATTTTCTTATTCTCCCACTTGTAAGCAAGTTTGGAATTAATAATGAAATAGGCTGTGTAACATTTAATCCAATAATGGGCTCAAAATTTGAAGGCTTATTCTAGCTTTACTAATCTGTATTTCTAATCTTTACTCCTAAGTCAGTTTCTTTAAAACAATCTCAGGTGGGCACCCTTTCTTGGACTCACTGGGTTCTCTGAAAACACACTTTTACTCTGCTTAGTTGGAAGAGGAAAAGCATCTCTCAATGTAGGCCTCTCTATTCTCCACTCAGGGCAAGTCAGCTACAGCCATAGTCTTGGCTTCTGCTTCCCACATGAGTCAGTTATAGACCCCCATGTTCTTTGGCCTTCAGAAGAATACTCTTGGGTAATGTGTGTGAATGTGGTGTGTGTGTGTGTGTGTGTGTGTGTGTGTGTGTGTTTGTGTGTGTGTGTGTGTGTGTGTGTGTGTATGTGTGTGTGTGTGTGTGTGTGTTGGGCTCCAAGGATTGAGCCCAGGGCTTTATATGTGCTAAGTATGTACTTTACCACTGAGCCCACCCCTAGCACTGTTGAGGTCTCTGAATGGTCTCCTTTCACTTGTCCTTTATGCCAGCCTGGGGAAGTTGCATGGAACTTGGCAAGTCACTCCAAAAAATCCTGTTTAGGGCTCTTTCCATTGCATGGTTTACAGCCCAGATAGATGATGAGGCTAAGGATAGAAGAACAAGTTACATATCTTGTAGTATTCTAGGTGATCCAACACTCCAGGCTGTGTATACTTGGCACCTGCTGTACTGTCCTTGTCCTGTGCCTGTACTGCCAAAACTGATCAGAGTCCAATTTAACATCCAGTTACTTTTACTCAGGCTAACCAAGTTCATTTCTATTGTTTATGCTTAAAGAACCTCAATAAGTGCAACTGTAGAGAGTACAATTTTATTATATAGCCAAGACTGGTATTTGGGGTACAGGCATATGAGACTTTGATCTCTCAGTGAGAATGGGATCTGAAAGAGGAAGAACTTTTGATTTTCCAGGATATTAAACATAAGGTAAAGTAACAAAAACAAAACAAAAATCTTACAAACACCCCAGGACTAAAGGCTAAACAAACAAGGTGTTTAAGAACAACCAGACTGAAATGTGTCAAATTCTGCCTGACGAGGTTAGACTATGCCACTCTAGATGGTGAATACACATGAGAGTGATTTGAGTGGTGCACTTCCCGGAACTGAAGTTGAGAAATGACCAGGCTAAAAGTTAGGTGCATGTTGATTCTGAACAATCAGTGAACCTCACAAGGTCTGATACTTTAGTTGCCAAATGAATAAGTGAAGTGGTACCTGCAGTCACATGCTGCTGAAGCATTCTGAATATTCTAGCATTTGGGGACTTATTTTAAGTTCTGAGTAGATTTGAGTCTACAAAGTTAACTGTAATTTAACTAATTAATTCATTCAACAAATATATCTGTGTCTTCATTATGTTCTAGGCCCCCTTCTATGAAGTTGGGATGTATCAGATTGATACATATAATAGACAACCTAGGCATATTCTCTGGAGAGTAAGAATTAATGTGAAAAAAATATAATTTTCTGATAAACTAGAATGTGAAGAGAGCTGTGGTGGAACAGGATAAAGAAGCTGGGGAGCGAGTTGCAGTTTAAAATGCTGAGAGTAACTTTCCTTAGAAAGTGACATCTGAGCAGACTTGCAAGTGAGGTAATTAATCACCGAAATGTGAAGGGAAGGGGCTTTCTGGATGGAAGCATCGTTCAGTGTTCAAAGTTCTGAGTCAAACCACCCTAGTTTTCCGCTGTGGGGCTATTATTCAGTATACAGAACCAGAGCTGGAGAGATGGGTGGAGGAGAAATCCCAAGCCAAAGAGCTGAGGGTAAAGACAGAAACAGAGGGCCTAGAACTAAGGTGACAAAAAATAGGATTATCCATAGCCCGTGCTTAATTAAGAGTAGAAGATGCAAAATTCTGAAAATGCCTGATCCATCTGCAGGATGGATTTCCTTTCTCCAGGAACAAAAATGCCCAGAATAACATGATGTACAGAGGCCAACTGTTTGGTAATTGTTTCTACTTGGTCCCATTTGTTCTATGAAATTAAAGGCTAGGAAAGGGAGGAAGGAAAAAAAATGGCAAAAAGGACTAATGCCAATGACTGCCACTCCTTTAGCACCATGAACATTTGGAATATGGATTTCCTCTCCCTTTGGTTTTTGTAGTAATTGCCCCAGTTTTCTTCTGTTAAATTATTTTAGAGAAATTACTTTTCAAAATTATAATTATTGATCAATCAACAGTTATTGATAGTTATAACCTTATTGGTTGTGAAGAGTTCCAATGACGATCATTAATATGAAAGGTTCATGACTTCCAGAATGACCCTCTCAACAGCTAATCCACCTCCATAGGAGCAGCACCCAAACCTTATTGGATTACTCGTCCTGATAAGATATTCAGGTAATTTTTGAGAGTGTTCCTAAAAGTCTTAGGTGGATTGTTTTCAGGCAGAGGGGCTTTACTTACAAATTACATCCTGTTCCTTAGGATGATGGTGATAATGGAAAAACTTAAAGATGAGAACATTAGTATTTTATATTGTGGCAGAAAATGGAGATGGGAGAGTGTATCTTTTTTCATTTAGGAAGAAGAGCACTAAAACTAGCATCCTATTTCTCTGGTTCACACCACGAGGATTATCTTTCTGTTTGAAGAGAGAATTATTATGCTTTTCGGCTAGACAATAAATGCAGAGCTCTTTGTTTAAAAATAATGTTTTCTCCCACTTAGACTGAAACTAAAATATAATCTATTATATAAATATCATTTCTCAGGTAAGCATGATCTATCAAGTAATGAATGATGTTAATTGTTAAATGCATTGTACTATGGTGTGTGCTTTATAGACAGAGAAACTGACAACAAGATTTTATATCTTTTATTGACCTGTAATACATACCTCTGGAATAGGAATTAACACTAGTCATCCAAACCATGAGAAATTTCTTGCCTCACTTTATCATAGGTTATCCTTAATGAATTGTAATTATTTTAAGTATATGTCTACATTACTCAAGAGATGAAGGTGTTTATTTATTTTAGGATAATATCATAATGATGCATGTTTTTATGTCAATTGAAAAATGAAAATTTTATGAAATATTGTTATATTTCATTTTAATAAAATTTTATCCTCTGCTAAATGCAAAATATCTATAGCAAAAATGTTACCTAATACATAATATTGCTAAACTTGATACAGGGGTGTGTGTATGCGAGTATGTGTGTGGGAGAGAGATTTTCATATCTTTGACCAAAAGAATGAACAAGAATAACTAAGAGGAAGAAAAGTCCTTTTTGGCTCATGGTTTCAGAGGTTCATGGTCAGCTGACTCCATAACTCTTGGCCTGAGGTGAAGCAGAATATCAGGGCAGAAGGTCATAGTGAAGAAAATTTCTCAGTTTATGGCAGCCAGAAAACAGAAAGCTCTGCTCACCAGGGACAAAATACAAAGTCTTGCCCCCAGTGACTGACTTTCTCCAGCCACACCTTACCTGCTCACAGTTTACCAAATAGCACAGTACTTCTTTCAAATTATTAATCCATCAAATGGACGAATGACTGGGTTACAACTCTTATAATTTATTCCTATCATCTCTGAGCATTCCTGCATCATTCACACACATGAGCTTTCAAGGAATATCTCATGCCCTAGCCATAACAGTGTGACTTAGAAAAAAATATATACAAGCTGACAAAAAACTGAATTTATGTTTCAGTCCTCCTAGTCATGTGAATTATAACTTCTTTGATGCCAATATATCTTCTAGTTATAGGAGAAATATTTTTTAAATTATCATTAACATCTAGAACATAGTTGTTGCTTTTACTATGCCACTCTCATGGAACTTTAAAAACTCTGAATTATTCAACCATATTTTTGTCTGTGTCTGAACAAGAAGATATTGTTAACTTCACACCACAGCTATAATACATGTACAGATACCATCCAATTAATAAACAGGGACCAGAGGCAAAGTCTCCTGAATCTGGACAGTGCTATACTGCGTAAGAACAAGGCATTTGTCAAGCTGTCTTATGGACGTCCTGTTAATCTAAATGTGTCTGGATTAAAGTACAGCAATTTATTTCACTGGTTCATCACTGGTGAAGTTTGCAGCATTAGTATTTAATCATTTTAAAAGCATAATTATTATTCTTTGCTTCATGATTTCTCATAGGTCCTCTGAAGGACAGTAAAGTATTGCAATCATATTTTTTGTTCCTATTTCTTCTCCTGGAATACAGGGTGTTGAAGTCCTCAAAAGATGAGGAGATCAATTCTGTCCATAAATATTTAGAATGAGTGCTTCTATTTTAATAATATATGCAATTAAGCTGATTTCAAGTTGTCCTTGTATCTTCTTTGTAGATTTATAATGTTTCAAGTTGTGTCTTGAAGCAATGCTGAGCACTTCAATGTACATACATCAGTAGTAACTATTCCTTTTCTTTACTAGTTACAATCCTAGTAACAGTTTATAAAATATTGGTGAAAATTAACCTTTTAGAACAGCTCTATATTTGAGATGGGTACATTGCTAAATCATTAAATAATACTATTAAATACTGTATTAGTTACACAGACAATATAGTAATCTTGAAATACTGGTTTAATATACTTATCAGAACAAAAATATGTCTCACCTCTACATTACTCTTAAATATTCACATCTTCTTTTCCTGGGACTAATCATGTTCTTCGTGTGTATTTACAACATCTTGAAATAAATACTAAGGTTTTCATCTTGAATTATATTGATGTCATGACATTAATTGTTTCTAGTCTTACTTTTATAAGCATATGTGAATAATTTTTTACCATAATTAGCAGATTAAAAAAAACTCTGATGTTTAAAACAGTACTTTATTAGTGTACCTAGTATATCTACTACTCACCCCCTACAAAACATTTTCTTTTTCTATATACACTATACTGTTTATAATGTATTAATTACAACATCATTTCAAATAATTTTTTTCCAATTTTAAGATATTGTCTTTTAATTGTGGTTTGTGTTCTCAGTGCAAATGCCATATATATACATATATATGTATATATATATATTATTGCACAGGGAGAGAGAAACATCAAAAATAATCAAACAAATCAGTTTGGTGTAAAATAAGTTTATCCCAAAATAAATTATGTGGATTCTGACTTGGGGTAGAAAGCTTTCATTCACTTTTTGTTTTTAAACCAAGAATACCCGAAATGAATAATTCTTTCCCCTAAACTAAATGTTTCTAATCTGGTTCCTTTGTTTTCATAATAACTTGTCTAACATTAAAAGAAAGAAAAATTTAAAAAGTCCATCTCTTATACATATGGATTATTAAAGTATATGTACATAAGTGTTGAAATAGAAAAAGGCAAAGATTTGATCTTTTAGATATTTTATAATAAATTCTGTATTTCTGAGAATCCAAGCAATAGGGTCAAAGGGACCATGGACTCAAACCTCCAAAACTGTGAGTCAAAATAAACCTTTTCTCTTTATAAGTAAGCTGTTTCAGGTATTTTCCTGTAGTAGTAGAAAGCAAACACATACAGTTTTGACTATGAGAGGGCAGCATACTTTATAAAACAACTTGATCATTTTTATATTTCCTGCAATATTTTCTTGGTTGTGTTTGTTTTCTTAATCCTCCAAGAGTATTTCCAAAAGTGGCTAATTTCTGGGCTTTCACCCACTTGCAACTTAAAATTCAGCTTGATTAAAATTCTGGGTTAAAAGTTATTTCCATGAAACACTTTAAATTAATTACTTAGTCATGTTTGTTTTGACATCTGACATTGGTGTTGAAAATTTCAATTTTAGTTTGAGTTTTACTATTCCATAGATAATCTAGTCTTTATGGAAACTTTTGTTTAATTTTAAGTTTGTAAGTGAATATAAATTTCATTTTATGTAAAATATTTTACACTCTGTGAATCATTTCAACCTAAGATATTTCATTTTTCTTTCTTTTTTGGCGTTCATTTTCATTTTCATTAACTATACACATGAATGTATTCATTTATTCTCTTTCTCTTTTTCTGGAATAAATTATCTATACATTGGCTTCTATTTCCTTCTATTTCAATTTTATGTAACCTTTAATTTTATTTTTATACCATCTACTCTTTTATTCTTTTCTTTTGCTTTCTTAGGAAACTGATCATTCTGCTCCATTAATTTTTCTTTCATAACATCCTATCTCTTTATTCTTTTTAATAAATCTTAGTATATATTACTCATATATAGGATAGACTATTAGAGATATATTGGTCAAAGGCTAGTTATCTTTGGTAATATATTTCTTCTCCTGTTTTGGCTTATGAATATCCACCCATTATTTAAAGAATATCTATTATATGTTACTAAATATATTCATCTTATTGTTACAATAATCTTAATTAATATACCATGTGTTGTTTAAAAACAGTATGATGTTCCTTTAAAATTAAATACAGAACAACAATATTATCCAGCAACTCCACTATTGAGTACACACCCAAAAGAAATGAAATCAATATGTTGAAGTGATATCTGCTCTCTGATTTCATTCTTATATTATTCAAAATAGCCAAGATATGAAATCAACTTAGTTGTGCATAAGTGAATAAGCAGATAAAGACAATTATATATATATTATATAGATAGATAGGTAGATATATCTATCTATCTATCTATATCTATATATATAGATAGATAGATAAAGAAAATGTGTATACGTGTGTGTGTATGTGTGTATAAACACTGTTCAGCCTTAAAGAGAAAATCATCATTTGCAACAATGTGGATAAACATGGAGGGCTTTGGAAATACAAAACTCTGCATTATCCCACACATGTGTGGAGTATAAGAAAATCAAACTTATAGAAGTAGAGTGTAGAAAAATGGTATCAAGGCCAAATGTGGGATCGGGGAATATTAGGGAGTTGTTGATTAATGGCTAATTATCTTTAGTAATGTATTGAAATTCTGCAGCCTGTGGGTTCATATCTTGGAATAACAATTATTTTATCTGGTAAGGTTATTAGGAGAAGTTTCAAACATCTGACCTTAATTGTTATATTTCGTGTTAATGAGTTGGTGGATAAAACCCAGGGCAGAAGGCTTCAGGAAGTAGCAAGAAATACACAGGTCACAAATTCAAAGATATCTTCATTTACAAAGAAGTGGGCCAGAGGAGAAGCAATCTCCTTAGATCCTAAGTGTCCTCCATCAATCTGGAGGGTTTGGGGGAAAGCCCAGTATTGGGGAAGTGAGTGCCTAAGGGTGGCTACTCATGAGCAAGAGGAGTACATGCCAGAGGGTTTGGCATTGTGATAAGCAGCTGCTGCCAATTTCTAGTCCATAACTGACTAAGGGAAATGAAATGCAAAGGTAAAGTGAGGACAAACGTTACGTCTCTTCCATAATGTTTGCTCTCCTCACTTAGCCCCAGAGCCACACTCACTTTCTCCTGAACTCAAGACCTCCACCATTTTCCTGGAAGTCAGCATGGTTTTGAGGTTGATTCCTTAGATGTAGTTTTTTTTTCTCTTTTGTAATTTTTTAAAGCAAATTTGAGGCACAGAACAGCCTTTGTTCACTATATTATGAAGATTCTGAAATTTTTTTGACTTTCTTTATACTCTATTGTATTTTTTCTATCTTCTCCCAAAATTTCTTAAGATTTTCAAGAGCAGTTATTGTCTTCATATCCCTGTCCTAAATTCCTTCCATATTTCCTGACACAGGGCTATCAATGAATACATGTCAAAATAACAAATGACAATTTTAAATCGATCAAATTTAGTTTGTGTACATGCTATTGGTTCAAGAAAAAAAAACATTGTTTATTCCTCTACCAGAATGCATGCTTATTTCCTTTTACATTGTTATTTTTCCAGAAAATCACCTGTCCTATTTAAAAAAAAAAAAAAGATTAGACATATTTATCACACAAATTAAGGAATCCTAAAATAGAGATCAATATTTCTCAATACAGTTACATAATCATTAGATGGTTATAAACATTATAAACATGAACTAGGACAGACAGTAGAGAACTAAACTCTGGGAGAAGTGATGAAGCCTGCCTACAGGTCATATAAAACCAGAGTGAAAGTGTGGGGACTCCATAGCTGATTTTTAAAAGGTATAAAGACAAAGGAAATATTGTATTTATGTTAAAACAATACTGCAAAACAACTTCTCCTTACCCACAGGAGGGCTTTTCTCAGCTCTCTTTATTCCTGAAACAAAGAGAAACTCAGTGCATTATGATCCAGTGTTTCCATTCATAAGGATCTGTCACTGGTTCAACAGGGGAGGCACATTGCATTGATGAACAATTAGTTTATTTAATCTGATATACAGGGAAAATAATATTTAATTTACAAGGTTATCTTTTGGATAAAGTTAGCTAATAAAAAGAACTCACTCATCATATGGCATGTAACACCTGTGTTTGGTAACATTATGATTATTTGATTTCACCAAAATTATTTAATCTCAGCATCAGTGACAGTTTGGAACACATAATTCTTTTCTGTGGAGAACTTTCTTGAACATGAAAGTATGTTTGCCATTATCCCTGAATTCTACAATCTCCCCACAGACATGAGAATCAAACATGTTTTGAGATGTTTAAAAATGCCCCCTCATGGGGAAAATTTCCCTAAGTTAAGAACTACTGGACAGTAGCACAGAGAAATACAAGAAACTAGAAATCCTGATGTAACCATTTAGAATTTTATTTCACGTTCATTATTGTGTAATTCCACATTTCCTTGTTTTTCCATGCAATTACTAAGTATAAGTTTAGATATCTATAATGTGCCAGGAGACATCCTATGTGCCGGCAGTGCAGTGAAGTGGCCAAAAAGACAGACCCATTACCTGTTGATGTAGAGCTTAAAACTTAAGAGACTGTGACAGATAATAGAAGAACATATAAAAATATCCAAAGTGCTCTGAAATAAACTAAAATAGGTTAGTGATGTTATGAAGTATTTTAGGAGGATACTTGACATAAGTAGCTCAGAAGGTTTTATATGTTGAAAGGATATTTAAGCTAAGACCTGAAAAACAAGGAGCCAAACATGGTAATAAATATGTTCCTGCCCCAAAGAATAGGACATACACCTCAAAATAGAAGTGGTTGAGAATGGGGTATTTGAAATTGTTTTGATAAAGATGTACAAAGGGAAAGCAGTTTGAGACAGATTAGAAAGGGTAGGTAAACAAACTTTCCTTAATCTTCTCTTTTTCATCAGATCACAAGGAAAAGTTAGCGAGATAGCATGATGGTGCCTCTCAAATTCTATTTGCATATTTTCATATTGTTATTATTAAGTAGAAATGCTTGGACACTCAGGAAGCTGTAAAGCTTACATTGGTTGTATTGTTTAAACTTCAAGTCTGTTCTTGTTTCATCTCACTTTTTATATCATGAGATTGAATTTACTTCAACCTCTCTTCTGAATTCAGTGGCTTAGTAAACTTTCTTCTACTCATTCTAACATGTTTCCAATCTGATTTTTTTTCATTTCTCTCTCAAGATCAACAGATTTCCCTTAAATAAATATTACCCAACAAATAGATTTCCCTTACCCTGATTGAGATGATATTGCATGAGCCGCAGCTTTTCAAATAGGCAAGTTATTATGGTCAAAACTGGTATGATCCCATAAGAATAGTGAGCCTTATGAATTCCAGAAAACCATAGAGTGGAGTAATTCATAATGTCATCTTATGACAACCAAGATGTGTCACTGCATCAAGGGAGTACAATAATCAAACCTCCAATGGCATTGCTTTTTTAATTTCCTATTTCCTTGTGCATTTTTAAATACAAGTTTAACAATCATCTATGTCTCAGAAAATATTCTAGATGCTGGGAATAAAGTGGCAAAAATACAAACACATTTCCTGCTCATATGGGGTTTAAATCCCAGAAGAGGTGAGATGAGGTGACGCTTCCATCAAAAGCTTGGCAAGCACTCCCAGAACAGAGATTGGCATGAGAGAAAGAGCACTCAATCATCAGACACAGTGATGACTCTGATGAGCAGCCTGCCTAAATCATGTCCCCTTAGGACTGAAGCACTTATGCCTCCAACTTCCTGGAATTTTGCAGGCTGTCTGCTCCCAGCTGGCTTTCCTTGGGACTGTCTAAAACCACAGGAAATGCTTTACTAAAGATTGCATTCTCCCCACAGATGCTCACTATGCTTAATTTATATTTTCTAAGTGATGGTTACAAAGGTATAACCGAATTCATGGATCAATTTTGGAAGCTTCTTAAAAATCATCTCAAGTTTAGAGACCTCTGTGGATCTCTTAGATCCACAAACACCTTTTTTTTGTGACTGCAATGGGCATCAGTCAGTGCTACCTCCTGCCTTCCTGTCCAAGCACAGGCCTGAAAGCACTCTCCCGGAAACCGCCTGCATGCTGTTTACTAGCCTCTTCTCTAAGAAACACAGTGTAAGACACCAGTGTAATTTACTAACGATGAATTAATGAAATTTTATATTAATAAGAATATTGGTAAATCTGTCTTCAGAGAATATGACCCTCAGAGAAAATTCAACCGTTCAGACATAATAAATTCTATAAGAGAATGTACAAACACCACAATAATACATAAAAATAATTTCCTAGTGAAAATCATATTGGTTTTCTAATGTTTTTATTAGTACATAATAGTAGGGTTCATTTTGACATGATTGTACAGGTAACGTATATAGTTTGCTCAATTTCAGTATCTGATATTTCTCTTTTCCTTCTCTTTTCCCTCCCTGTACTCCTTCTCCTTTACTGGTCTTCCTCCTGTTTATGTATTGCTTTTAAAATTGGTTCTTTTTAAATACACACAAAGGTGGAATTCACTGTGGTATATTCATAAATGTGCATGGCAAAATTTTATCAATTTCATTCTGCCGCTTTTCCCTTTCTCGTCATACCTCCCCCAATACACCTCAATCTCCCACTTCAACTCCACAGATCTCCTTTCTATTTTCATGGACTTACACCTCCCACACTTTTCCCCCTTATTTTGTTCTAACTACCACACATGGAAGAAAACATTTGACTCTTAAATTTCTAAGTCTGGCTGATTTGACTTAACATAATGTTTTCCAGTTCCATCCAGTGACTAGCAAATGCTATAATTTCATCCATCTTTTTAAATTATTTTTTAGTTGTAGGTGGACACAATACCTTTATTTTTTTTATTTATTCATATGTGGTGCTGAGGATGGAACCCAGCATCTCATACACACTAGGCAAGTGCTCTACCGCTGAGCCACAATCCCAGTCCCAATTTGATCCATCTTTACGACTGAGTAAAACATTTTCTTCATATTCATTTATTGATGAGCCATGACTCAATTGTTATGAATGGTTCCGCTGTAAATATTGATGTGCCTGTATCAGTATTGTAGGAGGATTTTAGTTTATTTAGATAAATACTGAGGAGTGAGAGAGCTGGGTCATGTGGCAGCTCCATTGCTAGTCTTTTGGAGAACCTCCCTACTACTTTTTAAAGTAGTTGTACTAATTTGCATCCCCACCAACAATGTATGAGCACTGCTTTTCCCCGATATTCTCGTAAGCATTCCTTACTATGTGTATACTTGAAGATTGCCATTCTAACTGGAATGAGATGGAGTCTTAGTGTACTTATTTTTATTTCCCTGATTGCTAGAGATGTTGAATGATAAAAATCATATTGTGATGGAACATGTAAGTGTTACTTAGATTTGAGAACTTATTTAAAATAGAATTTTGAGACATACTTTGCAGGTTAAAACAACTTGATGACAGCTAGTGTTAGGTCATGTACATTTCACATATTTTGATTTAAATTTTACAAATCAAATTAGGTATATCCTGGGATGTTCAGTGTCTCATAAGTAGGAAGGGTTTTTGTATAATTTTAATGTATTCATTCTGCACAAAAAATCTTAATGAGGCAGATTTAGGTTATTTATTCTTTACTCTCAGTGAAATTTGGAATTTTCAAGAACCTGTCAGTTTGTTACATTATTTTGATTCTTTATGGAGGATGCTTCTGAAATATTTGATATATCTCGCTGAAAGTCAAACCAGGTTTAAAATGCAAGATTGAGTTTGGAAAATCTTAATAGCTTCTGATGAAAAAGGATTACACCAATCTGTAGAAAGCACACCCTTCTGCTGCTTCAATTATAGTTAGAATTTTACTAAAGGAGGCTGTAAACGTCCCAGTAGGGTAAAGCTGTGAGAGTATAAACACCATTATTGTACAAAGGCTGTTTGGATTGTAATCCCTTGAGAAGGTTTTGGTTGCATGTTTGTGTATGGCAGACAGAGGAATACAGAAAAAATAAAAATAGCTGTCTTTCAAACAGGGAAGGCTAGGATGTTAAAATACACAGGTGCTTCAGTTCCCACCCCACCCCCCAACATGTACACATACACACACATCACACCTTTCTCTCTCTGCCTCTTTCTCCTCTGTCTCATGTATATCAGATTTTGTTGGATTCTGCCCAGATATTCCATCTTGGATATTAGCTTCCAAAGGCTCAAAGCTGAATCCCTTTCTAGAACTGTGATCAACCTCATCTACATACCTTCTCTGGTGGCATTCCTCACACAGTGATTAGTCTTTGCTGAGATATAGCGTCCCCTCTCTCTTCCTTCGATTCATAACATCTCTGTGCAGGATGCTTCCAGTTTCTGAGCACCTCGGGGATTACCTGAGGCTTCCATCTCAATTGCATCAGCAGTTTCATTCTCCATTTGTTCTATTCCTTTTCTTCTCTCCTTTTCAGGTGGTGTTCCTAATAGCACACTCCATTAAATTCCTGAATTTTTATCTCCATCTCCTGAGAGTCTGTTTTGAGACAATATGACCCACAACAAACTGAGTGACAATTTCATATATATATATATATCTCCATATCCAGTGATGAAGTGCTGTGCTGAATGTTAAGATTGATTATTGCTCTTAGAAAATAAAAGTTTAGAGCAATTTCTCTTCTGGATGGTATATTTTCAAGATTTCTGAGCCTTGATTTTAGGCCATCTACCTGGATTTTATCAGCTTCCAAGTCTTGTTCTACACTTACCTGTTGTTTAAACATCTGTTCTTGAGTTAGTTGAGTAGTTCATTGAGTCTAGACCTATCCTAGAACTTGACTATCAAGTTTAAAGTACAACCTCAGAATGATTTTATATCTGTTTCTGGCTTCTTAGCTTCCCAAGCTTTATCAAAGATGGTTAAGTTCCAGGTCCAAATTCTGTATTCATGAGACTCTCTTGCAAATAATCCTGACCTTAATGGAGTTTTAAACTCATAAATATTCCTTATGCTGTTGCTTTATTCCATCATTCATTCATTTATTTATTTTTTATATTTATCTATTCATCTGTCTTAAGACAGTTTCTCTAGAAGTAGGACGTGACATGACAAATTCTTGTTCAAAGGATTTTTTTGTGGAAATTCTCTCAGAGGAAAAAAAAGTGAAGGAATAAGGATAAGGCAGGAGGAAATGTGAGCTTGGGTATGACCACATCTAGTGACTTGTTTTTGTCTATCCATGAAGAATGCTCTTTAGCACATATTTCACTATAGTAGTAGGTCTACAGCCACAAAATGATCTACCTCCTGTATCTCACCTTAGAAAATAATTGATCTAGGTCTGTGATTTGAAGGACAAGAATACAAAGACAATTGTCACATGCAGGGGGTAGTCATGAATTCTTTTGGTATTGGGGTCAATGTGCTGAGCAGTGTGGAATGGAAGCACTGTGGGATGACTGGTAAAGGGAGTGAATATGGGTAATAACAATATAACTATATTGTCAATGTGTCTTTCTATCATCATCCATCCATAGCTCATTTACCCACTCACAAATTTATTGACAATATGCTTTGTAAGTTTATGGGATTAAAAAATTTACCAAATATGTTAATCCCCTAATCAGGTCACAATTTTCATAATCTAATCATTTCACTTCATTTCATTGCTGCATTGTCTCATTAGCTTTTGAGGAGCACCTCATATTCAAGCCATAACACAAACAAGAGCCTAGGTAAATTATGTGTATTTTAGCTGATTTTTTTTTTCTATTTGAGGATGTGATTAAAATGAATAGATACTTGTGAGGGACTTGGTGAACTTGATCAGTAGTCCTTCTTGTGTTCCACAGGCCCTTAGCTTGGCATTATCTGGTTAGACCTAAAGATGCATCTCAAGACATAATAGCACCTGAGTTTGAAGAAGGCCTATATGAACAGATTCTCTCCTTAGTTACTCAATTTAATATTTTAAAAATGCATCCTATTTTTCTTTTTTACTGATTAAACACCTACAACTCTTACATTTGATAGAACTGTACTAGGTTCAAAATTAACATTGATTCCTGAAATTAATCTTTAGGTTGGTTAGACAAGAAGAAAAACAGAAGGGACAATTCAAGTAAGTGGAACACATGATAAAGAATAAGGGACAATTCAAGTAAGTGGAACACATGATAAAGAATTGTAAAAAAAAAACATTTGTTTGGAACCTAAACATATATGTATTTTTGCTAGACAAAAGTTTGGGTTTAGGGTCACGTTGAGATGTGGTTATAAGAAGATTTATGTGTCTTTCTAGTACACTAAGTGTAGGAGTGATGTGATCATGAAGGAAGATTTCTTAGAGAAATTTATACTAAGATTAGTTAGTCATGCATTTCCATGACTACTCACTCAACCACAAAATTATCTTTCTGCATATAAAAATGGGGGGAAGGGAGTAAGAGAACAAAGCTTTTATAACTCTGCCATCTGTTTCTTTCTCTTTTTTTTTTTGTAGTGGACTAAAATCTTGTCTTTTATTGGTAAAAGTACCTCAAGACTTTACATTTAGTATCTACTATTACTTCCCTTTTAATTCATGTACTGCAGGAATGGTTGACTAGATTTGGTCAATCAGAATTAGTAATTGATTCCAGAATGACATGAGACCCATTCCAAGCTAAGGACAACAAGGTTCAAGAATTTTGCACGACACTATCCAGAAAAGAACATGTTCTTTCTCGCTGAGATTAATAATCATAAAATGCAGTCTTCATCTGCTCTTAGTCATCTATGACAAATTGTGGGGCTCAAAAATAGAGAAATACTTCCTTAAATTAAAGCCAAACAAAATAAAACACATACAAGGAAAATCGTTTCTTTTTTAATATTTATTTTTTAGTTATAGGTGGACACAGTATTTTTATTTTATTTTATTTTTTATGCAGCTTTGAGAATTGAACTCAGTGCCACATGCATGCTAGGTGAGCGCTCTAGCTCTGAGCTATATTCCCAACCCGGAAAATCATTTATTGAAGACCTAATTTAACAAGCTTTACAAAGTCAAGTCTCAAGTTCATCTATTCATGGATTTTCTAGTATATGAAAATTCCCTTTTGTAAGTTAATAATGGTACCACAACAAACAAGCTTTAGATAAAAATAATAGAATTCTGAGTATTTGTGTATTCATGTCAATTGCTCCAAAATTAGTTTAAATTACTTTTCTATGGATTATAATCTCATTTGGTCTTCCTACATCTATTCTTGTTCCCTGTTTCCTAATAGGGAGAATTTTCAAATTCCAAGTATAAACGTGGTGTGATTTATTTGGCTTACAATACTTGAAAGATTTTCAGACTTTCTGAGGATGAAAAACAAACAAAAATCCTTAACATGAATTTCAGTTTTGAGGATAATCTTCCACACGTAAAGCAGAATTTACCATCCTCAAAAATATTTAGCTACAATAAAAACCATATAATGGAAACTAACATTATGATCTGGTGCCTACCTTCCTGTAAACCTCTCAGCCATACCTTCCCTCAATATAGTAACTGGGAATTCGAACTCTTGAGCATGCCCAGGTCCTTCCAAGTCTGAAATTTTGATTATACCTTTCATTCTTCTGGAATGATACAACCTTCCACACCCCATTTCTCAACTTGATTTATACTTAGTACCTTAACATCCCTCACTAGAGCAAAACCACAGTAAGTTTATTGTGTTGAATTTCCCAAATCTGAAGTTTGTGCCTACTTAGGTAATTGTTTGATTATGTAATCCATTGCTCACTAGATTGTGTACTCCATGAGGGTAGAAACCATATAAGCTTTGGTTCACTATTATAGCTATAGTGTCTTATTAGAGTCTGGTTCATTACAAATTATATATATATATATGAGTATTTTTAAGACTGCCTATATTTTTGTTAAGAAAACTTATCCTTTTGCATGCTATTACATGTTTGTGTCCATGAGAAACAGTTTTCTGTGGCTATGCCTCAGTTTCATTTTTATATATCACTGAGATTAAACTACTTACTTTCATTTTTGACAATAAATGTTTGCACCAAATATTAGTCGGTAGGATTTTGAATCTTAAACATTTTATATAATGTTTATGTGTAGCTTAATGGATGGCATTGCTCTCAATTTAGGCAGGATTGCTGATAACATTTCTTTGATAGAGGAAGTTAATTTTTCTTGCTGCAATTTATTTACTCTGGAAATATCAGAAAACTCACTATTCAGAGGTTTCTTAATCTCTTGCCATTTAAAATGACAGTTTATGTGGTAGAAACGGTGGCACAAGGGAATGTCATTTATTTCCACAAGGTTTATGTAATAGACAGAGTGCACACAGCAGATAAAGCTGAATATTTGTGCTTGGGATAGAGCATATTTTAATTGCAAATTCACCAGTAGAGAATTTCTTGTCACTTGCTTTGCAGGAGAATAAATAGATGATATCCCTCTTATTTCTGCATGCATACTTATGGATTTTATCTTGGAATCAGGCTAGACATAACTGGGTTTTATTTTCTATGCTTTCTACTCAAGTAAGTGTTTTAGCTAACTCATTAGCTAAGTGTGCTTTTGTGGGGAGGTAGAATTTGCTATTGATGACATGTTTGCCAGATTAGAATGCCAAGTTTGCACTACTAGAAAGTGATTTTGCACAGAGAAAATAAGCAGCAAGTATCATGAGGTTAAAAATTAAACCACTATTTGCCAGGATTTTTTTCTGTGTGGATTTAGAGATATCAATCTATGGTTTTATTTACTGGATTATAGTACTTATGTTTCAGACAGCAATCTAAGTATTTAACAAATATTAACTTACGGAATCTCCATAACAAATTATCAGTTGCTATCATAACCCTTAGAAGAGGTTTCATATTGAACAATAGATTACTGGGACAGCACAGTATTTCTAATAGCTATGGCCCATTAATAGATATATAATTGATTAATTTCTAAATCAGTAACACAATTTGAATTATTCATTAGAATTTAATTCTAGAAAAAAATTTAAATTACCTTATATCCAAAGCATCTAATTTTTAAAAAGTCACAGTGAGAATTTAAGTTCGAATTTCAGTGATAGGGTTTTCATTTTTGTTGCTCTGGATAGCTTGGGTGGTTTTTACACTATTGCTTCTTGACTGCTCAGTGCTTCCTTTTCTTTATCAGGTTCTAAACTACCACACAGTGCTTTTGTAACTATTATATACAAACTGTTGCAGAAAACTCTTGCTTCCAGGACCATGGGAGTGTTTCTGAATGCTACAGATTTAATCATGTGGGTGATATGCCCAGCAAATTTAGTATGGAGAAGCAGATTCAAGGTCAATAGCGACTAAGATTAGTTTTATTACAATTATTACCACTGGAAACTATACCACAGTGAAGTACTGTTTTCAGTAATGGAGAGTATTCAATAGTCAATATTCTTGGGATTTGAGAGAGAAGTAACAAAAGACATTCTCTTAGTGATTTTCAGTCTAAAGAAACCCAAACTCATGAATAGTAGGTGTATGTGCATTTGTCCACATGCAATGAAGCCGGATCTCCCAGAACAAAGTATCTTAATCTAATATTGTTCATGATTTATAAATATTGGAATAATTCCAGATTACAGTACCCGAGCTTTAGTGAAACTTTTAAGGTTTTATTTGAATATATTAAGTATATCATTAAAGACATATGAGCATTTTATTATGATTTGTAAAACAGTATTTATTCCTCAAGGACTTATGTTGTTCAGTATGTTGACAATTTTAAGTGTTATGTTCATGTGCTTTAATATCTTAAACTTACAACTCTCTTGATGTTTTAAAAACTGAGAGGATTAAAAAGAAAATAATCACAAATATATTTCAGTAGTTACAATAATATATTTCAGATACTCACTTACAAAATGGTAACTACTCTTTATCATGAAACAAAAGCTAGATAAGAGAAAGAAAAGTAGAAGTGAGAAATCTTAGTTGGAAAAACATAAGAAAAAAGTCCCATTAATCTGTTCAAGTAGGTCTCAAAGTCAGTCAAGTGGGTAACAATATAATAACCAGTGATGATATAAAATGGGCGATAATAGTTTTAAAAGAAGTAAAAAAAATAGCTGGGCTTGGTGGTGCATACCTGTAATCCCAGCAACTCAGGGGCCTGAGATAGGAGGATCACAAACTCAAAGTCAGCCTCAGCAACTTAGGTCCTAAGAAAATTAATGAGGCCCTGTCTCAAAATAAAAGATGAAAATGGCTGGGGATGTGGCTAAGTTATTAAGCACTCCTTGATTCAATCCCCTATACTCATCCTTACAAAAAAAAGTCAAAATAGTATTTTTTAAACACTTCATTTATTTAAAAACTCCAGGTAGTTACTATGAACCAATCAATGATTAGGATAAACTTTAAGGATTTAAAAAGCTTGCATCTCAAAACTACATTTTTACTTAACATATAAATCTGATCAAAGACCAAAAATCTTCAGCAGTACAGTGATGGTGGATTAATGATAGAGGCAAGCTGGACATAAGGTTTTATTATATTATTATTATTATTATTATTATTATTATTATTATTATTGGTTTAGTCTTCATGGGTAAACTTTAATAATTTGAGTGGGAGCTGTTTGGGAAGATATTCTTCTTGATCACTTGTGTGAAGGTGCAATTTTAAGGAGGCACATGGAAAAATATATTGTAACCATGATTTCAGAGATCTTTCATGCTGTATTTTGTGAAGACCATAAATAACCACTGGAGATAGTAACATTTAGCTCCTTACTTAGAGACAAATTAAGAGACAAATTATGTAATTTGAGGAACAAAGACAGGTGCCAATACCCACAATTGTGTCCTACAAGGTGAGAAATTCTATTATCAGATATTTAGTCTTCTAGTCTGACTTTCATTTAAAAGTAAATACTTGTTAGAAATATGAACCAACCTTTATAATGTTGATATATAAAAGTATAAATCATAGAAAATAAAATTACTAAAGCAATGTCCTAAAAGGGAGTTACCAAAATCAAAAATTTTTTGAACTTTCTGATAAAAGTTACAAAAGTGTTCATCTTAATATTGTTTTTCATATATGACATTATTTTAATCATGCATAAATATACCTTTTAACAGATACAAAATAGTGTACTCCATTCATTCTTTTCTGTAATCACGTAGGTCGTATGTCATGTCCTTTGTGCCTTGGTCTTTAGAATTTTTTTAACTAAAGTGAGTTTTATAATCTTTTGGCAATTGAAAATGCCACTTTAATTATTTATTTATAGGAATATGGCCTGTGAAATTATTCAGGATAAGGTTAGGACTAAATTAAGTTTGACATGGTAAATTACTTTAGCTTGGATCTCTGATACTCTACTCTGCAATGAAAATATTAACATTTGCACTATGTCATTCAATATAATAATGTACATGAAAGCATTTTGACATTATTTTGACAGATATGTGGCAGCAATGTTAACACACTAACAAAGAATGTTATCTGACTTTTCTTTTATATAAAAGTTTATGATGGCTTCTTTAAGTGATTTTTTTCCCCTTTTGGTGACATAACAATAGAGGCAAGGCTTTCTTCTACATGATTATCAAGGAAGAGCTTCACATCTACAAGCATAAATTTAGCTAAAACCATGTAGGACGTGGTCAGTAAAACCTACTATAGAACAAAACACTCTTTAGATTCTTGTATATTAAAATATGTACAATGATTTTATTGGCTGTAATTTTTCAGGTTCTATCATAAATTGATTTATAAAAGATGAGTGTGTTCATTGAAGATAGGAATCTTATTTTGTACCATATTTATAATCCCAGTATTGTCTAGCATCTCTTAAAACATCTGGTTGTCAATTAATATATTATATAGCAAGATGATATGAATTTTTATAATTAGAATTTATGTGACAATTTTTTTGTACTCTGTTATAAAAGTGCCTCACGGGATGTGTTATAATGATGAATAAAACCTCCATCCCTACAGTGCCATTTTATAGACATATGACCTGTTTAAGTTATTCAGGTTCTCTGGGCCACTGTTTCCTCATCTTTAAAATAAGGATAATGCCTTTTTCATGTCACTCTAAAGATTTAATAAGAAGATGTACATAAAATGCTTAGCACAGCTCCTGAAATAAAGTTAGCTCTCAATAAATATTAATTCTCTCCTGGCCCATCATTCTTTAGAAGTTGAATTATATGTACACATTATAGGCAAAGTAATTAATAGCTGGTGCTGCTAACATCTTAAAGAGTTGGTTATAGGAACATCTTATATTCTATAAATGCCAGAGGATAACAAAACATCTTTAAGGCAAATGCACTCAAATAACTTGTGACAGCAATCTTACTACTTGGCAGTAAATTATAATCGTAGTAATTTCCCTATGAAATTGGAAACCTTTTCATAAAAGAACTGTTCTTTTATTTTTAACTTTATAAACCATAGTACATAATGTGCTCTCAACTTGAAAATAAAGACATTCTTTGGTAGATGTTGAAATTTATAATGTTGCTATTTGCAGCTCTAGAAAGAATGCCACTTTAAAGACACCTGAATACATTTTTTTTTTCAAGTAGGACCAACTACTTGTGTTGCCATTACAGAATTATGTGATGGAACATCTCTGGTATATGGTTCTAGATTAACCGCTTGACCTCACGTAGTACCTGGTGATGTCAATGGTGATTTATTACTGTACATTTATTTTCCTAAATAAATGGATAGCACTCATGCTGCTTTTGTTTATACCATTATTTCAAGTAACTAGATCTCATTGGTATTGCTGGTTCTAGAAACTATCTTCTCCTGAAATTAAAATATGCCTTTGCATTCCATAAACTAAAGCTAGTTTTTTTCTCTGTACAGTTTTTGATAGACTTCTAGTAATAATGGTCATCTAAAAGTATTTTTGAATGGTGATTTAGGAAAATACACTCAACTTTAATGTAGTTTAATTTATGTTTTTCCATTTCTTAGTTCTTAGATAGCTTGAAAATATTGTTTGCCTGAAAATATATTAATAAGTGTCTTTTATTTTTCTTATTTAGATTATTATCATGCTTTCTGTACACCTATCATATGTATACTCACAGAATTGTCATTAACAAAATACCCATAAGTAAACATGACTCAGTAACATTTATGTAAACAATATTGTAGAATCAATTCTTTTTTTTTTATGATTGTAAAGCAATAATAGCATTTAACCAGGCAGTCTACTCAACTTTCTTGGTATATAATGTTTTCTCACAATAGACTTCTTGAACAATTAGCAAGTTTTTTTTAATGTATTTTAATCAGTTTTTCATTGCTGTGACCAAAAAAAATCTGACAAGAATAACTTAGGGAAAAAAAAGTTTATTTAGCACTCACATATTCAGAGGTGTCAGTTCACAGATGGCCAATTCCATAGCTCTGGGTCCAAGGTGAGGAAAAGCATCATGACAGAGGGCATGGAAGAGCAGAGTAGCTCAGGCATGGCAACCAGGGAGTAGAGAGTGGACTCCTTTCGCCAGGGAGAAAATATAAACCTCAAAGTCACAATCACTTCACTTATTTTTTCCAACCCCACCCGAACTGCCTACAGTTCACCTTAGTTAATCCATGTCAATGAATTCATCCACTGAGTAAGTTACAACTCTCACAATCTAATCATTTAACATCTGAACATAATTGTCTCACATATGTGCTTTTGGGAACACCTCATCTCTAAACCATAACATTAGCTTAGCACTATTTTCTTGAAAAAAAAAGTATTTTTTGAACAGACAAAAATAAGTTGTAGTATTCATGAAAGCCCATCATTCACATCTTCTTCAAGGGAATACAACATGGAGACCATGGGGTGAGTGACAGCCTCCTGCATCTCCTAGGTGCTGTACTGCATTTTCACTGAGACTATGATTCACTGAGGCTACTCTCAGCCAATGACTGTGAAAGTCCAGAGGACATAAAAGCAGGCTTACTCCTGGCCATCTAGGACCTCCCTAATATGTCACTTTTACTTAGTGAGTGTGGATGAAGCTTTTTTATTGGTAGATTGTAGCTAAGGACTATTTTTTCCCAATTCCCTCTATTTTCATCTCTTATACCCGAATCATGGTCTAAATTCTCTTTCTGCATACTTCTGTTCCAACTTCTTTATTCTTCTTAAGATATATCCCCCAGTCAATTTCTTGTATCTTAACATCTGTTTCTCAGAGCACCTAAGCTGATACAGATGGGGCCAGGAATGGACTAAGGAACAGGCAATAGTATGAGGTTTAGGGACTATAAGGGGGATCAATATTTAGTGGAAAATGAGGGGAAAAATAATCCCCAGCACAAAGTGATAGCTCTATTGTTAAAGATTCACCAGTGGTGAACTTGGAAAATATTCTGCTAGAGCAGAAAATTTTGCTAGTACAAAGAATAATTCAAACATTTGAAGGAAATTGGGGTGAACAATTCCTGCAAAATAAAATTATACTGGCTTCCTATTAGTAAATTGCATCGCTACTCTTAAGAAATAAAATGAAAAATCAAGGACTATTAAAATATTTAAAGACTAAGGAGAAATACAAGAAATGAAACATTTTAAAACCTAGATATAAATTTAACTAAAGCAGTAAGAATTAATTTGAGAAAATTATGAAGAAAAGAAATCCTACATTTATTACTTAGATAGTTGAGTTCAGAACTTTGTCGAAAGCTCAAGACCTTGCAAACAAACAAACAAACAAATCACTAATTGGAAATTAACTCTTTGTGCATTTGGTTTCTTATAGGGTACGAATCACAAGATGATGGCATAACAGATATGGAAGATCATATTTTGAAAATATTTTATTAGAACAAAATATTGGATAAGTTCATTCAATTTTGAGCACTTTCTTGGAACAAATGACTTAAAAACTCATTAAGAACTCTCAGGGATTAGGGATGTTTCCCTCATAGGATGAGAATGATGGTTTATACTGAGTGAAATGGAAATGGGTGAATTGTTCTGACATGTATAAAAGGAAAAAAAAGCTGGAATAGATTGAGGGCAGAAAATATACCCAAGGATTATGTTTGAATGGATACCTTGGATGATACACTGTTCTCCAGGGACTCCAGGGATCTATTGCTAAGAAATGCAGCATTAAGAAATTCAGTGTTATCTGTCCTCTGCAGGTCAGGGCTGGCAATAGGAGGGTCTGGCATAGAATTGGACATGTTAATATCCTTAAAGCTTATAAATCCTAGAGTATGAAGTCAGTTGCTTGTACTTAATCACAGTGACTTAGAGGGGATATTAATTACCTTAAACATGAAAGAAGCACTCAAGGGGATTTTACCAGTAATGAGTTTGGTAGTCCTGGGATTATATAATACAGGTAGCCAGCAATGATGCTGTATAACTGCTACAACCTGAAGATTAAAATGGAAGAAAGAGACCCTCTGGTGGTCACCCCAAGAAAAACATCTCAAGGGTGGACATATACAGGATCTGGATTGATGTTGATACATGGAAACCCAGAAACTCAAAGGATCATATGGCTCCTTATTAGAGTAGGTGCTTATAGAGTCAGAAAATAAAAAGAATTCTGGCTAAAGTCTAGCTTCATGTTTGCACATGAGATAATGTGGAGCCAGTCTGTGAACATTTTTCTAATACGTGAATGTATCTTTGGTAATGGCATACTTGACAGCAGAAGAGACTTCACTTTGAACCCTTGGCCTGTGAGGGAGGAGTGTTTCAAGTGGGGAAGCCTAGGAAGAAATATCAGAAATTTATCCCTATCCACTTATGTTGAGGTAGTAAATTAACAATACCTAGTACTCAAATTTCAGTTTGTAATATCATTCTCCAATTAAAGGAAGAGGGGTTTCTTGGACAAATGGTTGGCTCTAAGACTGGAGTTGTGAATATACAAGATGGGCCTGGTGCATGTTTTCATGATGTTTCCAAGGAAAACCCATAGTGATTGATGATAATGCCAACATATATACTAGGCAAATAAATGATATTATAGTTGCTAAAGCTGGGATATTAAAACAACAAAGTAAATGAAATAACATCTATTGAATTGTAATACAAAGAATACAATAAATATAAGTTGATGCTTATATAAGAAAGATTGAATAAGCAAACAGAGAAGGAACAAATCTACGCAGAAGAATTCCAATGTGGAGATTTTCCGTCTTCAAGGGGTGAAGCATAACTTCCAAGTGTGGGCAGAACATGTTGATTTTCTTCCAATGAGTTTAGTAAAGGAAAGGTTGTGAAGTACCTTTATTGTGGAAATACAGCAAACACTATCTCAATCAGGTGATCAAGGGTAACATCAAAATTGACAAAAATGTTGATTATTTGTACCTTTGATAGGATATGATGGAAGGATTCTTAACTTCTATGATCTTTCTCTCCAAAACCCATAATACCAGTTTAATCATTAGAACAGCAGCAGATACATCCCAACTGATGGATGGTCTACAGAACACCCGACCAGTAGTCATTAAAGATGTGAAAGTCATCAAAAACAGGGCAAGTCTGAGAAATGTCAATAGCCAAGAAAAGCCTAAGAAGACACTGTGGCTAAATGCAATGGGCTATTCTAGGGCACACAAAGGGTATAAGGTTAAACCTAAAGAAGTATCAGTAAAATATAGATTTTAGTTAATAAAAATTTGTCAATAGTAGTCTATTAATAATGAACAAAAGATGCTATCAATTGGTCAAACTGATTATGGGCTTTTCAGAACCCTCCATAGTATATTTCTGACTTTTCTATAATTTAAATATATTCTAAATTTTTTAAAGCTTGTTAAAAATTGAAGAGCAAAAAAAAAAAAAAACAAACTATCACATCCTGTGGCCTAGTAATTATTTCTCCTATTAAGGACTTAACAGTGAACATTGCAGGTATGATATTGCCTAAGACGTCTGTTTAATTCATGAGTCTAGACCCTGTAGAAATGGATGGTGGAAAATGAATGTAGGTGAACACAAATTCAATAAACTCTTCATCTTGTTTAAATTGTTGTACCACATTTTTTGTTTGTTTGTTTGTTTTACTTGATCATGTTTATTGTGGTGATAAATACTATGTATTCAGTCATTTCATTGATTTGGCATATGTGCTCTTTTGTATTCCAACACCCTCCTTTCAAAAACAGAGAGAGAGAGAGAGAGAGAGAAAGAGAGAGAGAGAGACAGACACTTGGAAAGAGTTCAAGTTCACATAGAGTGGAAAACTATTTAGTCTTTCCCCAAGCTTATGTTAACACTGTTGCTACTTGTAATAACATATGTGATGATATGTGGATCAACTGGGAATCCCACAGAATATCACAGTGATCCACTTAATTGATAATATGCTAATTGAACAGTACAAGTGAGAAGTAGCTAATATATTGGAGATTTAATCACTCCCTATTCTCCCATCACCAAAACTCAGGGCTCTGTAGGTGGAAAGTTCTGATTTCCAAAAGGAGGACAAAATATTGTGGGAGGCACAGTGAGAGAATCACTGACTCATAAATCAGGCCACTTTAGATTCTTAATATCTAAGGAAATGTAGACACCACAATGGCAGGGGTAACTGACACTGATTAGCAGTAGAAAGTAAGATTGCTTTCACACGATAAAGGCAGGAAAGATTACATGTGGAAGCAGTCCACCTGGGCACCACTAGATGTTCCCGCATTCAATAAAAAGTGAGTGGGCACCTTTAACAACAAGCACTGAGAAGGTTGTTACTTTCAATGATACAGCCCCTTCAGGAACAAGAGGTTGTGCCATAGCACTAATAAACCATCCGGACAAATTGAAGTAATAGCACAGAATGAGGATGAATTTAATTGCAATCCCAAGGGCCACAACAGTAACAAAACCTACAGTTCATCACCCCAACATATGTAATGTACATTTTCTATCAGAAAGATAGGCCAATGGGAAATCTGGAGGAACAGGTTTCTGAAGCTAAAAG
Source organism: Callospermophilus lateralis (assembly GCF_048772815.1). Lineage (NCBI taxonomy): Eukaryota > Metazoa > Chordata > Mammalia > Rodentia > Sciuridae > Callospermophilus > Callospermophilus lateralis. The sequence goes on along the minus strand of NC_135308.1, from coordinate 125,018,709 downwards.
AAAAGTAGTTATCTATAGCAGTGCCACTCAGATATCCTTGAAGAGAATCTACAGCTTCAGGAGTATTGAATAACAGCCTCGCTTCCATTTTGATCCATGATTGGAATACACTGAGGCAACACTTTCCCTGGGCTATAACCTGCTGGGGACAAAACATAGTAGTGCCATGTGAAAGATTTCTCCTTCTGATGTAAGAAAATTCTCTAAAAAGAAACTTTGGCTTTCAGATTCCTCATCAACCTGACCAAGGCTTTCTTAGAACTTTGCTGTCATCTAAAGTCGTTACTGCCCAACTGCTACCTTTTCTCTCCTTTCAAAGAAGCAGAACTTGCACTGTAATCTGAAGGCTCACCCTGCCTATTCCTGCTCTCTTCATGTTTTGCTTTCATATGTGGTACTCCAAAATAAACTTCTTGCAGGTCAAATCTGTCATCCTGGCCTCTTTTTCTTGGAGGACTCAAATTAACACAAAAGTCATCAGTATCTCCTGTGTTCTACTTCGGATGATTCTAATTTTTCATTTTCCACAATATATGAAAATATGTTTCTTTAAATGTCTCTCTTTTTGACAGAAAGAACTCAGGTAGTCTAAGAACTCTTAGACTGCCTGGTAAAATGGAAATGGCCTAACACATATTCATGTATATTCCTGATGAGTGATATAAGTTTGCTGAACAAAATTTTATTAAATGCATGTGCTCTTAATGTTGTGTATATGTATCAAATTTAGCATTTTCATATTGCATTACAATCATTGAACTTCCCTCTGATGACAACCACAAGATGTGAGGCATATAGGGTAAAGATTATTCCCATTCCTATTTGTATTCCTGGCACATAATTCAAGAGTAGTAAACAGATAAATGCTAATTTTTAAATTTTTATTTATTTTAAGCAATTAATAGCTAGTAATGAAATAATAGAAGATGAATAGTATGCATTAGTAAAAGTCTGTTTCATTGGTCATTCTACTTAGGTCTGCCAAACATAAAGAAGAAATGGTTTTAGAACTATTTATGTTGCATTCACAGATATTTTAGGAAAAATTCCAGAGAAGCTAAGTAAGTATTTAAAATTGATTGAAATAAGAATGGAATACAATGGTGGTTCTTAAAATGTGGCCTATGGTTACTGCTAGTCTAGAGGGCTTCATTAGGTAAAGGAAATCATTTCTTTATTGATTCAATTCATTCATCATATGCATACCGAACATCTCCTAAATGCCAATGACTATATTGGACACCATAATATTTTCTTATATTAGAACATAATTGTTGGTAATGGATAACATTTAAACATTTATTTCCTTATTGATACTTCTTAATTTATTATACATTATTTGTTGATATTTCTTACTAATTGTTTATTAATACTTATAGATCTTCATTTAAAAAGACATAATCTCATAGATGTTAAAAATGTATCACTTCACATATTGATCCTTATTCTGTCTCCTTCCTTCACTATTGATTTCTCCTTTCACTCTGAAAAATAAAAACAAAAAAGTAGCAAGAACAAAAGAAGACCCATATATAGAAGATCATCTCTCCCTTATGTAGAAAAGGACAAAATATTTCCTGTGATTATTTTCAATAAGTTACTGCTTCATTGCTCTTGTTACTGTCACAATTAAGTACTTTACCATATCACCCTTATTCTCTCATATTTCCTTACTAATGACTCATGGATTTGACAGCCATCATTCTACTCAAGCTGTTCTTCAAAGATCCAAAGTAGTCGTTAATATCGTACCCAAAGGGAATTCAAATACCCATGTCACGAGAGTCTGTGACACAGAAGCAAGTGCATGAAGTGGCAGGAAAAATTGAGTGGAGGATTTCATTAAGTGAAGTAAACATTTGAGAATAAAGTGAATCAGGTTAAGGAAAGTAGTCAGCGATTAAATTAGAGAAGATGATAGTAAAAACTAAGCTTAAACATTGTGCTGAGCCCAATCCAGTTCGTGTCAGCCCTCAATTTCAAAAATATGTAAGAAAAAGAACATCTGCAGAAAAAGTCTGTTCAATAGTACAGCAGAGACACAGTAGAAGTGTCAGGTGTTATGCAATTTGACCTTGCACTTTCTGGACTAAAAATCTCTTCAGCTTTGCCTCTCTGGTCATCATCATCAACCATCCCAAGTTCAACACCTCCGCATTGTTGGACATGATTCATTAGCTTCCTAATCAACCGCCTTCCTTCAGATTTTTCCTCATGTAATACATTTTCAACAACATCGTGTGAGCTGACTTTCTAAATCTGATTATGTTACTCTTTAACCCTCAAATATTCAGTGTCCCTCCTCCTTGAGGGGAAAATCCAATTTCCTTAAGATGTTATTCAAAGGTTTTGTAATTCACTTTAAACCTGCCTTTTTATCTTGATCTTAGGTCATGTCCTTGAATATCTTGATGTGCTGAGCTCATTGTTTCTTCCCAAACTCCTTCATTCCTTCTCACCTTTGCTTAGGCTAGTCCATTTATCTAAACTACCCTTCTTTTCCACTCAGGGTTGAGTTATATACCACTTATTCCTCAGTAACAGCTAGAATGTAGCTCCTCAGACAAGAATTGAAGGCATGCCATCAACTGTAACAAACTGCCCTGGAATTAAATGTATAGTCTAGTGACATAATTACTGACAAATATTCTCAAATGTTTAGAGTTGAATTCTATTGTCTGGTTCAGAGCCTAACATAGAACAAACAGTTCACAAACGTTTTAAATTTCATGGAATTGGTAAGATGTTGGTCTCACATTGTCTGTGGTTTTCAACATTTGACCACCTGACGAGTAAATGTACAGTCCTAGTTTTGTGAAACTCAAACCACAGATGAAGTTAGACCTACCAGAAAGGCTGGATTATTCTGAGAGTCAAGCTAAAATATAAAATGGGATCTCTAGGAATGGAACTGGTGAAGGACAGGGCAGGACAGGGTCACATTTGATTCTGGAAAGTTCTTGAATATATGTTTCTCATATTCCATAAAATGATCACAGGTATAGAAAGAGTGGGAAATGGGAACACCAATACTGTGATTTCATAAGCCCAGAAAAAGCATCAGCTTTGAGAATCTTGGAATCATCAGTAAATCGCATCCAAATTTGAATTTTAATCAGGAGTGATGGTTAGAATAAAATTCATGTTTTGTATAAGCAAACAAAAGATATTCTTTTCTGCAAATTATACAGGTTCCAATAAAACAAAACATATTAGCTTCTTCTGTTCTGTATTCTCCAGGGATCCACGTGCCATGCACTCTGTAAGGGTTTCTTAGGGGAGCCATGATGTACTCTGATTCACACAGAACAAAACAAAACAACAACAACAAAAAAACAATTTCATATATTTGAAATAAGAGCTTCCTTTCTTGCTGTCAAAAGTATATATATCAAAATAATAAATAAATAATATAATCATTTTATGGATGATTTTTATTGTCTTTATAAACAGCACAATTTTTACTTTTAAGATCAAATAATCAATGATCGGAATAACTTCATAATTGTAAATCAGACAGTAACTTGAAAAATAATTTCATCCTCTCATTTTGCAGGTGATAAATTTTGCTAAGTAGAAAAAATATTTTTACTAGATGGCTAGTGTCAAGGATAGGTCTTATACTCATGACTCTTGTTCCCCTTCCATAACATAATTACAGCAAACATTGTTTTTAATCTAATATAGGGTTTGGCAAACTATGGCTCATCAGATGAATCTTGCTGGCTACCTTTTTGATAGCATTTATTGGAACCAGCTATGCTCATTTATTTTCATATTGTCTATGGGTGCTTTTATGGAACAACAGCAGAGCTGAGTAGTTACAACAGAGACCATATGGCCCTCAGAGTCTAAAATATTTCCTATCTGGCTCTTCATAGAAAATGTTTGCCAGCCTCTGTGATCTAAACTGTCAGTCTTTCTTGTGATAAGTAATCTTACACTCTTTCCTCAATTCTCTTCCATTTCCTTTTCCTTCAGCTTCCCACTCCCAGCACTGCCTGCAATTTCCTGAAAGACCATACAGAATGGGGGAGAAAGAGCCCTTTTCATTCCAGCAGAGATTGTCCTGGTATGTCTGACATCATCGAGGTTTCATCCCAAAACCTGAAGTGATCTGAAGGAGATGTTTTTTCAACAGTTTCCTCAGGAGCCTTTATACAAACATACATTTTAAGTTCGACAGTAGATAAATATTGTAGGCGACATTAATGCTGAAAATAGTATACAGAATAATTGATAATTTGGGATCTGTTGCAAAGACTGGCATCAATGTGTTTGTGTAGGGTCTGCAAGCAAAGTCACTTTTAAATACTTCATGATTTTACACTGATGTCTGATTAAATCCAGGATTATATTTCACAATCCCAGTTCACCTTTGTAATGGGAGTTTCACCTGAGAGTCCTCATTCTTTACCATCTGAGTTGACAGTGGTGAAAACATTATCTAAGCCACCAAAATGATGCTGTCATTGAAAACAAAATATATAAAAAATAAAAAATAGAAATAATACCTAAATGGGTACTTGGAAAGAATAGTATAACATTCATAGTTAAGTTATTAGCTTTCATCTTGAGAAGAAATGAGAGATTGAAATGAATGTTGATGATCAGATAGCAAGAAATGTGAGGATTAAAAAGATAAGTAGTTCTCAGGTTGTAGAAATGAAGATCAGGACAACAAAACAGGAAAAAAATAGCATGGAAAATATCGATCAGAATGATATGATAGGAGACACTGAAAAAATCTCATTAATGAACCTCATTATTGATCTTTAATAAAAATTAATAAAGAAAATGGCAAATTAAACTGTAGCCTCACAAGAGTGGGGAGCATGTTCAGCAAACACTGATTTTTTTTGTGGGGGAGGATGTAGCTTTTATAGAGATGTTACTAATAAAGAGCAGAACAACAGCATCAAGGTGTACATGTAGCTGCACAGAAGTGATTCCTGGAAATCTCAACTTTGACCATGACATGACAGATGCTGGTGTTTCCTCTCAATATTTTCTGATAAATGCTTCAGCAGATCACAGCTTGCAAGATCATTCACAGCAATATGTTTAAGAAGCACATGAAATTCTGCAGACAGAAGGCCAGAGATGACAATAAATTTTATTAGGCATATCCAAATTTTATCTCTGGAGCTGGGAATCTAAGCAGATTCCACCAAATTATGACACCTATTTGAGCTACTGCTTAGGGTCATTAAAAAAAAAAAGCACCATATAAAAAACTCCCAGGTGATTCTGATGATAAGTCAAGTCTGGAAGTCACCGAACATGAAATTTAGATCAGTAAAGGATTCCTTACTTAGAGACCTTAAATAATCTACAACTTAATATGTGCAAGATACTGTTTTGTATATTCCATTACATATTAAAATCAAAACTGCCTTTGAATTCACTTGGAAACAAACTCTTATCTAGAATATCTGTACAATGTTCCTGAGACCTGCACTGGGTCACAGCCTATCTCTGAGTTAAGCTTATCCTTTCCTATGCTCATGCTGGGGACCAGCCTTTCTCGATTGCTTCATTCCTTCTGAAAGCTGCAGATGCCTTCCTAACTCTTAGTCATTCATACCTGAGTGTGTTGATGGAAGCCTCCCACATTTGTTTATGCTCTTCAGCGAGCTGGTGAAGAGGCCTTTAAGGAGTAATTATCCCCTGGCTGAGTCTTTCTGTTTATTATCTATATTAGTACAATAATTATAATTTTAAAATAAAATAAGCATGTCTACTTCTAACCACATTTGAGTACTTTATTCATCTACATATAACCTGGAATGAAGAAATTAAGGGAAAAATAAAATGACTAAGGCACATAAAACAGCAAGTATAATATAGGAATTAAAAATCTTTACTGAATGTCTACAAGATGCTTGCATATTTCATAAAACAAACCATCTTTTTAGTATTACCAAATGAAAAAGAATCTTAAATTATGCCTAATTAATAACATGTAATGTAAAAATGTAATGCTTAAAATATAATGAAATTTGATATTTATTCTATTGACTTTTATTTATAGTGAGTAAAATGCTTTTTTATTGACTAAGTTATGTACTGTCCTGGAATTGAGGCTTTAGTGGTTGTTGCAACACGTGATGTAGTAAACCTCTAGTTCCATAAGGTGGCATCAACTCACCAGAGTGAAGAGGACACTGCTCATCTTATTCCAAATGACCTTGGACCTTCAACTTTCATTTATGCCTGGAGTTGTTTTATGTGAAGAAGAATTTCAAAGATGATTTTAAAAGTTCCTTAAGATCTAATATCCACCGACTTACAAAAAGAAAATCTCAATGAATCTAAAGTTCGAGTATATAATGAATGATTATCTGAATTTCTAGTATTCCTTGGAGTATAGACTTGAGCTTAGGTTCTACAGAGAACTCTGTGCTTCTAAGATTTTTGACCTTTCAATTTTGTGGTTAAAGTCAAACATATTGTAACACATATCATATAGATGGTCATTTTCTTACATATTCTGAACATCAAGAAAAGAGGGGAAATGAAAAAGAGTATAATACATTAAATATTTGATTTTTAACAAACTGATTAAATATGCTTTAAAATAAAAATGATAGAGGTAAATTGATGATATTCATGGAATTATTTATGTTATTAATATCCAATCTCTTCTAAAAATGCATGACTAAAATAATGAAATAATATATATTGAGCTACATAATTCTTATAAAATGGAGAAGGCAATTAAGCTAGCTTATTAATCATAAATGATAAGGACAAATAAAAATGCATTCACTTACTAATAAATCTTAATATAACCCACTATTAATGAATGCTCACTAGCTCATATAATTAGAAAAACAAAAGTGACTTTTTTCCATACATCATTAGAACTTTATGCACTATTCTGTCAATATCAATGCATTTATATATTTAGTTATTATTTCAAAGGGCCATTTTATAAAACACTTTTACAATTAAATATGAAGAAACCCGTTCAGTTTTTAGCTCCTAGTACTAGTTATTTCTGAAGAGGTTCTTGTAATATGAGAAATAATGACCCAATATTGCAGTAAAGGGAAGCCTTAAGCAGTTTGCTTAACTCTGCTTTTTACTGGCTTGGTAACATAGTATAAGTCATTTAACATCCCTACATGTAGAATGGGAATTTACTCCCTCTTCTTACTTTATAGCAATGTTAGGAGGATTAATTGGATAATGAATCTAAGGGCTCCTAGGCTCAGTAAAGAAAGACACAAATGCAATGTATTGCAGGGAAAGAAGACAATGAGAAAGCTTTCTCCCTACCAATCAAAATATTCTTACAAGAGAGTGAATGTTAGCAAGTAAATTAAGACTATTTTTGATGGAGTTTCGAATCTCACATATCCTAGGGCAGCAAACAAGAAGAGCAAACAGAGCTCTCAGACAATTTAAATGTATTTCTCCCATTAAGAAAATGGGACCACCTCAAAGGCATAACAGAAAAGATTTCATAAAGTCATTAAAACACAAACTTAGAGATAGATCAGACCTAAATGAAAGACAAATGATCAAGAAAAATAAAATAGTGGTAATTCAAATGAAGTTTTCTTCTTGAATTACATTTCCACTCTTGTCTTAGAACAAAGACCACACAATGACAAATGATTTTTTAAAATAATGTAATGGAAGACTATCCTCTACAGTAGCAGGTACAAAATATAATTTCTATAATTTACAATAAGTGTGATACAATATCTAAGATTGTTGGTATTATGAGGTTGTTAAGATAGAATTGGATTGAGAGTGATTTTACCTGAAGTTGCCCTGCACTTTTGCATTTTATCTCTTTTGGAATTTGTGACTTCAAATAACAATAACAATAATTATGATGATTTTGTACTGTTATTACTATTATTACTATTTTGTACTATTATAATAGTATTTTGTTTATTATTATTATTGTTGTTATTATTATTATTATTATTATTATTATTTTGCAGTAAGAGATCTGTATCGTATCCACTTTATTTTCTAGTGGTAAGATATAACAGTTGTAATTTCCTTCTGAGAGTTGAAATTTAAATCATGTTTTTTTTTTTGTTTTTTTTTTCTGACCAATAGAAAATGACAGCAATTCAGCCTTTAGTTCAGATATGAAAACTCTGAAGTATGGTTTTTCTTTTTGGGGAATCACCATGGATGATAGGGTTACATGGACTTCCTAGCTCAGAATGGTGTCCCACTCAGACTTGGGGTTAATATAAAATCTCTTTAGAAGTGAAAACAGATTGGAATAAGATTTCTCAAACTGTCCTATAAAACAAACTACTCTCACCTTGACAATCTTTGAGATGGTCTATGAAAACAGGTTTTTTTACTACATTCAAAATTAGTTTTTATGACCCAATACTTCCTAACTTTGCCTTCAAACAGATCATTTGGCTTATGAAACATTGGCCATCATTTGTCACTTTCAATCAGTATGACTATTGGCTTGTGTCTAACCAGGGCCCTTCTTTCACCTTTGATTATTAGATTAGGACATGATCTTAGTCTTTAAATTATGTCAAAATCAAATTATCCGATTTCTTCTGAGGAAATTCAGCTTTTTCTTAGGCAAATAATTTATTTATTTTTAGACACTAGATGTATTACCAGAGAAAAAAATTTAAAAAAATAAGAATATACATATACATACTTCAAATATTTTAATGAAATAAATATTTACAAACTACTGGTTTCCATACTAATAGTAATATAACTAGTTAATTAACTAACTATGTGTCATATATTCGACTGTAAATGCAAACTATAAAAGTTGAGGGCACATTGTAATTTTTATTACTGGAAATTTCCTATTAATCTTGCATTTGTTCAGCACACAAACATCATCTTAAGTAAGTAAGCATCAGAAAGTAACCAATAAAAGAGAAATTTTGAATTAACTTCATGATAATTTATATGAATAGAAGTTATACTTTTCCTGTTTATTTCTCCAGTTTAATATTTCAAACTACTTGTAGAAATAACGAGGAAAAATTGCAATGCTGGTTTTAAAATAAGGATGATTTTTAAGATGAAAAATTATTGACCTTAGTGCAAAATTATCTTTTATTTCCAAGTAAATTATTGTCATTTTAATCATCTTTTTAATGAGCTTAGAGACCTATACCTTCAAGACTGAATTTGTTACTTTGAAAAACCTACCACAAGGTGGCAGTGAAGAGAAGCCTTTTGTATTTATTCTTGGAACAATTTATGTGGTGAAGCCTCCAATTCAGGTTCCTTTGAAAAGTAACCACACACCTGACATGTCAGTGGCCAAATCAGTACATAAAAGTTGATGTCCACCTCAATTAAAAATCATAATTATCCTTATAGGGAAAGCATCAGGCTATAAAACTGAATGCTTTGTATTTGAGCCAGAAGCCTAGATGGAGGTGTTGGCTCTAAGTGTTAAGCCAATCACACTGACTTTTGTGTCAAGTCATTTTCATTTCTTCATGCCAACACAGCAGGGATTTTGTGTCTAGTGATGGAAAATAGCCACCTGAGGCATTCAACTCCAGTCACCTCCAAGATTTTATAGAAATAATCAGTGCTCAAGAAAAACAGTTCATTTTAAAACAAGGCAATTCAATTTGCCACATCTAAACTCCTCTCTCTATGATCAAACAGATAAATGTATTGAGTTGGACACACTGGCATATACACACAAAAATCACACATCCTCCATATCATAATTGAATAAAATGTTCAGGAAAGTCTTCACTGATAAAACTGCATATGTTCATATATGTTAAATACATAGAAATATTAAAATTTGTCATATTGGTAAGAAGAAACCTTTACATATTTTAGAGGTATTACTGAGTCAATATCTAAATACTTTTGTGAAGACTGATTAAGAAGGAAGTAAAATTGTCTTATTATATATAGGATAATGTTTTATGTAGGATCTATCATTCACAGCAAATAAGGTAGTTTGGCTTTTATTTTTATGTAGAATTGTTTCAAAAGTAAACTTGATATGTTATTAATATCACTTAAATGCAGAAAACTAATCACCATGCTGTTATTAGTGCTAGCAAAATGCCTACACATAGCAAGTGTTGAACAAATACTCATGACCTTACTGATAACTAATATAATTGAATATTTGCAGTGTTCCCATCACATGGTCAAATATAGTCATGTATTATCTCTATAATGCTAATTGAAAAGTGTAGACTGAGTTTATCTGATTTCCCTAATGCCATAGAATTTACACAGAGCAGATTGGGACAGATTCCAACCCAAACTCACTTAGCACTACAGTTTGCAGTCTATCACATAAAGAGGTTTCTTACATGACTTAATCAAACTCTTCACCATAATGGTAAAGATTCATCTTTTTTCATTTAGCTAAATTTAGCTATTCTTGAGTCAAGACACTAAGCTCTTTTAACTTTAATATAAGAGATTTCATGTGATTGAGTTTTGTTCTTTACATGTTTTGCTCAGAAAACAAATTGATACAGAATTAAACTATAAATTCAGGTCCTGAAAATATCAGCTGACAACGCTCATCTGAGTACAAGGACCATGTCCTTCTTTCACTTTTCAGGATTTTACAAGTACACATTTTCTGCATATACTGGCCATATTCTTGAGGCTGGTTTGTGTAGGTACGTATTTTGGAGGGCTTCAGTAATGCATATCAATGGCTAGGTGACTAGTAAATACCTACAAAAGTCTATGGTTCTATTTATAGGTAGTTTCTCTTACTGATTTAATAAGTAATCATTGCATTTTCTGAAAAAATAAATTTATAACATACACTTGAAATTCTAATTTGCAAATTAAATAAAAGGCTAGAGGGGCTAGGGTTGTGACTTAGCAGTAGATTGCTCTCCTAGCATGTGAGAGGAGCTGGATTTGATCCTCAGAACAACATATAAATAAATAAATAAATAAATAAATAAATAAAATAAAGGTATTGTGTCCAACTACAACTAAGAAAATATTTTTAAAGAATAAATAATAGGCTAGAAAGAATGTCAATTTTTTTAACATCACATTTTCAACTAAGAACTTCTATGAATAATTACTCATCTAATGAATGCTTGGAAAACTGTAATAACTATACCTTTAATATTTGACCAAATAATATCTGCTATAGCTGATAAATTCCTTTTTATGTGTAATCACTTTATCCTTTTGTGAGTTATTTTCTTTCTCATCTAATGTTTATAGCAATGGACCCCCATTCACATTATTTTAAATTCAATTTTTATCCTAACGGAGGTTTTCTTAGTTATAGATTGGTGAGATTATCCTTAGAAGTTCTCAACTAGGGGTGATTTTGTCACACGGGGCATTTGGCAGCATGTAGAGACATTTGTGATTGTTGTGGTAGGAAAATATATTGCTTCTGGCAATGGAGACAGGATAGGGATGGTGTTGAATGTCCTCCTATGCGTAAGACAGTCTCTGGCAACAAAGAATGCCAATAGGCCTGAGAAACAGAAATCCTGATACTTTTAGTGCCTATGTTCAATGTTAGAAAGTCCATACTTCAGAACATCTGTAATCCCAGAGGCTTGGGAGGCTGAGGCAGGAAGATCCCAAATTTAAAGCCAACCTCAGCAACTTGGTGAGGCCCTTTCTCAAAAAGAAAGGGGGAGGGGGGCTGGGGGATGAGGCTCAGAGGTTAAGCATCCCTAGGTTCAATCCCCAGTACCTAAATAAATAAATAAAGTTGCATGGCTTTTGTCATATTGTTAAAAGTTTTCCTAATATCAAAGAGAAAGAAAATAAGTTATACATAAGGTTTTATTACTGAACTTACACTGTGCTTTATTTAATTTTTAAAATTGACAAGCATAGCCTATCTTTGCTTAGCACTAAATTATAATATTTACACAAAAGAGTTAATAAAGAATAAGGAAAATACAATAAACAATAAATGGGAGTATAATAAAGAAAGATGTTAATAAAGGCTGTGTCCATGGAGAGAGAGGATTTATGAGAACTTTACTTTCTGACCAAAAGTTTTCTCTTAACTGAAAACTTCTCTAAAAATAAAGTGTATTGATTTTTAAAAATGTACCATGGTATACGCAGTAATAGGAATGAGACAGGTATGGGCTAGAGAGGAGGTGATAACTTAGCACTTGAGCAGGCACAATATGAAATAGACATATATCTAGATAAAGAAAAAAAAAGCAACACTTTCCACTATATGAGTAATTCATTTGAAAGTGATCATTTTCTGGGGGATTTTTACTGATATAATTAGTAGATACTTTAAGGAAGGGGCTTTCTGGTACCAGAACAACATATCTTTCTAATTTCTACAGTTGGATCTCATATTCCTTTTTCTTGTACATTTGAAGTTCCCACATCTCACCTCTATCTTGTTTTTTTTTTCAAAACTGCTATTCTATATTTATTCTATTTTTATTTTTCTAGCAAAACTTTGTATTCCTTCTCCTCCCTCTTCTTCCACCTCTCATCTCCATTTATAATGTTGGTTGAAATACAGCTGTCCCTCTATATGTGTGAGCTGGTTTCCAGGACCCCACACAGATTCCCAAATCTGTGATTGCTCAACTTCCTTATAAAAAATGATGCAGTATTTGCTTGTAACCTATGCACATACTCTCATATACCTTATATCTAGATTACTTATATTAACTAATACAATGTAAATGCTATGTAAATTTTTGCTATTATGCTTTATTTTTTTAGGTAATAATGATAAGGAAAAATAGTCTGCACCTGTACATTGCAGATGCAATATTTTTGGAAAGATTTCTTGACAAATCTTTGGAGGATTTTCCCACTCTACACAACCTAAAAAAGACCCAAAGCAAGAAATATAAACCTCCTGACTTCAGCTGCTAACAAATGTTCTCCTATGAATTTGCAGATCTTCCCTTTATTCTCATTGGTGTGTAGAAGATTGGCGTTTTCTATCAGTAGGGTAGAAACATTCACCATTTAAGGCTTAGACTTATAGATGAAAAGTCCGCAAAGTCCAGATCTATGCAGCCTTTTATTGCAGAGAAAGTAGTTCTATCTAGGTTCCAACCTTACCTCATGAAGTTTCACACTGATGTTTGTTAGGAATTTACAGAATATACAAGCCCCCCTTGTGTAGTGTTAACTCCCTCCGGAAATAAAATTAAAAATAAAGACTCAGTCCAAACAAGCAAACCTCTCCATATAGGCAAAAAAAGTTTTATTATTCAATAAGCACTAAAGCAGATGATAAAGAGGGGAGAAAAAGGAGGCATAATTTCAAGTTTTCTAATGTAAACACTCTAAAAAAGATTGTGTGTGTGTGGGTAGTGCACACATGCATGTATGTGTGTTTTCTATTTCTATACCAGGAAAAATTATTGTTTTATATTTTAATCCATATTGCCCTTACAGTATATAATTCACCTATGATTGGAAAATGCATTTTTACTTTGTTCAAATGTTATTCCAACACATGCACATGTACATTTATAATTATTTATAATTTTCAATAATATAGAAATTGGACAAATCTCTTCCTATTTATGAGGTTTCTATCAGTTTTATCATGTCCCTTATCCTCATATAAGCTAAGAAATAATTACAAACATACTTGGAACAAAGTTCATATTAAATTGGATAGAAAAACAACTTTGAAATGTATTTCTGGTTTCATCACAATCTCCCCTTAATAGTCTATAACTATTTTAACATTAAATACCAGTTCCTTATATAAAATAGAGGGAGAACAAAAGGGGTGAAAAGCTAATTGGTTAATATGTAAATTTTAAAAAGTGAATAAGAGAGGTCAAAATAGTTTTAAAAGACAACTATATTCTGCCCTTATATATAAACTGCTTTCACTAGTTTTGTTGCTTGTTTACTAATTGCTTCTCTAAGTAAGTGACCTTAAAGGCTGCTTCTCAATGTGTGGTCCATGGACAGATGACATCGGTGTCACAGAAATGTGGATCTCAGTATCTACTAGCCTACTGAATCTAGGTATGGTTTTTAACAGATCTTTTAATCATACTAAAAGTCCAAATAAAATAACTATGAAATCAAGACTCCTTTCTGAATAATACATCTAAGGTGATATTCTTAGAAAATCTTACTGCCTTCCAATACTGAATCTCAAAATACCATTAGTTAACGCTTCAGTTTTTGAGTGAGGTTCATTTCTTTTCTGGTTTCATCACAATCTCCCCTTAATAGTCTACAAACTATGTAAATCATATTTTAACATTAAATACCAGTTCCTTATATGAAATAGAGGGAGAAGAAAAGGGGAAAAAAGCTAATTGGTTAATATGTAAATAAACCTGAAGGAAGGCTGTAGAGAAGGAAAAAGTGAAAAGGAGAGAACAGGAAAGAAAGCAAAGATAGATAAAACAGCCCCTTTTTGCGATCAATAAGGCAATGAACATTATTCACAGCTTCCTTCATTCAATATCCCTTCTATGTGCCCTTTATCCTCAGTCAGCATCTCAACTAGATGCTGTTTTTTTATTTAGTGGATTCAAACTTTTATTTCTGGGGATTCTCACTCCTCCATGATCCTGATCCTCCATGTGCTCCTTTTCATTAAATTTTCCACAGGATGTGACAATACTAGGAAGTGCTCCAGAGAATCTTTCTGAAATGAAGAAGAACACCTGTCCTCCTCCATTGTTTAGCAGCATCCCTATTTCCCCTGGGAAATCAGGATCATTCACCAAAATCACTTCACTGTTCAAAAGTAGCATAAGGAGTCTCAAGTGACCAGGTGCCAATTCAAATTCTTATTTAGTGGAGCAATGTTTGCATCCAATGATAGCAGAATTTCTTTCTGAAGAAATAAAAACCTCCTAATCAGTAGACTCCAACATTGAAATGGAAATCTAGATTCTTTTCAGGTAGGCCACTTGTTTCGTAACCCAATGTTTATTGGCCAGAAGAGAAATAGTATCATAAATTGACCACTGCTAATATGATACACCACATGCTTTTGGGTAACAGCCCAATACTGTAGAGTTATCATCTACTAGCTAGTATTGCAACTAAGTCTTCAGTAAGTGATTCCAATGTTGTTCCTGGGCTAAAGGATACAAACTGGGAGCAGAAAATCCCATGGGTGTTAGTATATTATCTCATTTGTGTTTCTACAAATTGTATTTTTATAAGACGTGTTGAAAAAACTATATGATATCAAATAAACTGAATAACTCAAAGAAATTCTGATTCCATTCTGATAGAACCATTTGAGTCAGGTCAGAGAAAGCTTATCCAAATAAACCTTCCAAATTACTGCCTAATCCATGGTAGAATGAGACCATTTTTAATCAAACAACCATGAGATGGCTGTAGGACTTCCTAGGGATGGTGACACATTAGAGTCTCACTATTGATACTCATGATGGACACTCTGGACATTTGACAGTGACTATAGCCAGGTTATTCTTAGGGAAGTAAAATTTATCTTTTTTGAGATTTTTTAATATCCTGACCTATGAACATAGCTTCTTCCTTTGTGAGTCTCTCCCTTAAGCCTGCCATCTGTTTTTGCCAACTCCCTTTTCACTTCAAATTTTGCTCAAAACTAATCTTTCTTCAAACTGCTGATGGAATGCTGGTGCGCACTGCTCAGCTTATGGTGTGGAAAATCAGTTAATGCTTGATTCATGACAAGTGATTGAGCTCTCGAGGTGATATGATGCCCCATTGAGAGGTGTTCAATTCCAACCAGAACCCAGGAATAACCTGGTTGATAGTTTTACAAAAGAGAAAAGTTCATTTTAATGGTGGATATGGAGTTACTCTAAAATCCTAGGAACCTTCTCTGTGATTCTCTTACAGTGTTGTCAAAAGCAAAAGAATGGGCTGAGAACAGTTATAATCTTTTTCATCCTAAATCCATTGCTGAAGATACTCATTGAAAGACAAATGCTAGTTAAGGACATATAACCTAGAAAGATTTTCTCTCTGTTCAAAGTCCCTCACAAACCCCACTTTTAAAACCATTATGAAAGGATTTATGATGTCAGCAAGTAATTGCTTATTTATTTTCTTACATGCAACATTATACTGTGAAGATAAAAATTATCTTTATGTTCTTAAATAATTTGTGTCCAGCTGAGTGGTTGGCCACTTGCATGTGATGAATAAATGAATTAGTGAGTCACTTCTTCCCCTATGTCCAAGAAAGAACACTATGGTTAAAAAAAATATATAGCATTTAGCTAGGACTTTAATTTGTCCTATAATTTTAGACTATTCTTATTCTTAGAGTTCATATATGTACTTTAGATGTAGGTAAGATGCAAAATATTCTTGACAAATATCAAACAAATTTTAGTTTCATACCTTACATGACTTTCCATCTCCTCATGTTAGGTCATCTAAAGAACAACAACAACAAAATCTCCCACTTTTTATGAATTTTGAAAATCCCAGGACATAGCCACTTGTCAAGTTCTCAGGATGTTTGGGGACTTGGGTATCAATTCTGACAACCCAAGTTGCAAATATTTGAGTTCATTTTTTCTTTCAAAGATCTAAAAAAGTTAGGCACATGGGACTATGAACACTATAATTTCCAGAGAATAAAAGGGATATATTTTGTTCAATGATAAGAGGCATTGAAAATAAAAATTTTTAGACTCAAAGTGCACAATCAAAAAATAATAATATAAATTGCAAATGGTGGTTGTTATAAATAAATGCCTAGTGAACATGATAAATGAGTACATTCGATGTCTTATGTTTATATTTTTAGTAAACAACTTTATTACAATGCATGATCTATTTTAAAAACTCAATTCACATAGAGTATAAAGAGTAACAAATGTTTTTTCTTTACATTTAAAAGAATTCAAAATACCTCTTCAAAAAAGTTTCAATGTACTATAAAAGATATTATCTAAACCAACATGACATATTAGCACAGACGTGTTACCTGATAAATGTTTGATGTCACCATGGTACAGTTTCCAGGATTGGAGGACTTTGTGTTTGAACCATGGTAGAGGAATTTAATTTTAGCAAGTAAATGAGAATAAAAGCATTTATTTCATATTAAGTTAGTTTATATATTTGGGTGATGAGAGGGAGTGGATAAGTATAATTTTTTTAGAAATTTATAAACCTGAGAAATATACATGTATGTTTAGGCATGTTAGCACTGTAAAATTGACTTACTCCCAGGATTGATGCATGATTGATCACTTCTTCAGATCTAAAAGATGTAAATTTGTCTATTCACATAAAACTTCAGAATATAGCATCTGGCAGGCTTCTTTTCAAAGTTCATTGTATAAAAGTATAGCCTGAGGACAAGTTATATGATATCATGTCTACTGTAATTTTCATATCAATTTAAATTTTAGAATTCAGTCCAGAATCATTAGAATCATTAAACCTAATGATTCTTAAATTCTATTTCTGTTATGCAGAATTCCCTATTATACATTGCTTGTCTAGGGATTATAATTTGAATGACTGTCTTGAACTTTTCACTCCTCCTCATGTCTTTGCCAAGCTATGTTGTATACCTTCCCCCAAAAGGAGGCAGAGTATATTTCCTGCTGCTTGACTTTAGTTTCAAATATGTGATTAGCTTTGTCCAAGAGAATACAGCAAGAGTGCAAATCACCAATTGGGAAATTATGCCTTAAGAGGCCCTGAGTCTTCCTACTTGTTTCCTTACATGTCTGACACCACTGTAAGAGAAGCTTCTGGGAGCTGCTGTCTCCTTGGTGCTGGCTGCAGTACAAACACACAAAATAAACATGATACCACATCTCAGCTGGGAAAATGGCCATGCCATTTTCAGACCTTGAAGCAAAGCATCCACTAGCTACATTAACCAGGGTCATCTTGGCCCTGGTAGTGAGCTAATTGAATGTTTATTAGCATACACAACTGAAATGTTGTAGTCATTTTATATGCTACTTACTCCTCCATGTTCAAATGGGCTTGTCTCTGGGTCTGAAATTGTATGTCTCTCTCTTTGAGACTGGGTTAAGTAATTTGATTTGTGTTCCATCAACTGAATCAGAAAATAGGATTTGTTGCAGCCCATAAAACTGACAATGTCTCCTTCTTTTCAAGACACATTGCCATAGGATGATTTGGATTTTAATGGAAATAAAATCTTTTGCCTAATCACCTACAAAGGAGCCTTGTACACAATCCCCAGGTGAGGGATGACTTTGTAGTTGAAGGCACAAAGTAATTGTAAATGATAAGTCACCTATTACTTGAAAGAGAAGTTATGGAACCACCACAAGATAAATGTTTATATTTTAGTGCAGTACATACTTCTCGGTAAAATATAATATAAAATAGAGTTCAGAATGATTCAAAGTTAAAATAATGTTGTGTGCGTGTGGGGGCATGTGCACATGAGCCATTTTGTTGAAGACTAGGGGAAAGGTACAAACTGTGAAATAGCCTCTTTCCTAGAATACCTATGAAATATATGAACTAATAATGGAAATGCATAATGTATAAGGAGCTGAATTGTGATTTCCAAAATTCACATGTTGATGCCCCTCATGCCCCGATTGTATTTTGAGAATGGAGGTAAGAGGTAAGTCAGTCAAAAATGAGGGCAAAGGGAAGAGGCTCTTATTCAATCTGACTGTTGTCTTTATAATAAAAAGGAGAGAGTGAAAGGGGGAAAGACCACCTGGGGACAATGAGAAGGCAGTAATCTGCAAACCTTCTTTCAGAAGAAATCAAACTGGCTGGCACGTTGGTCTTGGTCTTCTCGGTTCCAGAACTGTGAGAAAATGAATACCTGTTCTCCAAGACCCTCTGTTTATTTCATTTTAGCAGCCCAAGAAACTATTGTGTATGTATGTGTGTGTACATAAAACAAAATTATTAATACTACACGTGTGCTTATATAAGGAAGACATAAACAAACTTCAAATGGTACCTTATCACATATTTATATGTTATGACTTAATTGTACACTATTATACATTGTTATTCAATTGGTTGATTCTGGTCTGGGGAATTTTTGCCATCTCATAAAACTTCATAGGTATGGACTGATAATATGCATTTTTAAATAAAAGTTACACAAAACTTATTCTATCACATTTCTTCAGCTTACATTTTAATCAATTCAAAAGTAATCCATTAGGTGGAAGACTTCTCTCTCTTGGATGAAAAAATAGATATTTTTTAAGAAAATTCTTCATATAACAATGTAAAAACTTGTTAAATCAATTGTCAATACATAAAAGGTATAATATGTAGCATTACTGGAAAATAAAAATGAAATATTTCTGATATTTCTTTCTTGAACTGTGGAAAGATTTTTAGACTTATTTCCTATTTTGAGAAATTTTTATTTAAACCTGAAACACATTTCTTAATATCTTAGTAAACAGAATCAGCTAAATTCCTCTAAAGATTATGTTATTGTCAGATAACATATATAAATTATATAATGGATGGTGCCACGTTTTCCCTTCTAAGACTGGACACTTACTATTTCTGAAAGTAGCACTACAGCCCCTGGTAGTTGTGGGCAGCAACTGGAAGTAGGATAAAGAGTAGAAATAATGGTAAAATGGTTAGAGTTTTCTCCTAATATTTTTTTTCTGAACATACCTCAATGTTTTATTTACCTCAGCAAATATTAAATAAGAGTATAAGTGCATGTATGTTGTACCAGAAACATTGAGAAGTTGCAAAATAGAAAATATGTTGAATGGGTCTCTGAAATCTACCATGGTTATCACAGGAAATACTGTGAATCTTCTGTTAGCTAGAATGGACCAAATTGATCTCACATTTTCTACAACTAACCTTCAGAGGTCTTGAGTCCAAAAGAATCTGAGGGATGAATTTTAGTCATTATTATTTGGATTATGAAATTGGTTAATCTCATGATGAAAAGGCATGTAATAAAACTAGGAAAATATAACAAACACTTTTTTCTTTACTTACAAGTCTAACAGATACACTTCCTCTTGATATACAACTAAATAAAATCACATTTTTAGATAAGTTTACCTGCTGATTAAGGAGATGCATAATGGACTATTTTATTGCTTGTATTGGAGCAAATGAGACAAATGGTTTGCAGTGGTTCCTCACATAGGATAAATGTGGAGAATAAACAGGATTCATTGTTTAATATAAATCTGCCCTTAGCCAACTCAACTACAATAGCTTTATGGATTTTGGAAAGATTTTTAAATTCTCTCTGCTGTTTTCTCTTTATATACAGTTGAGAGAGTAATAGTACACACCTAAAAAAAATTCTGAAGAATAAATAATGTAAGTGTTTTGGCCTTGGCAAATTGTCCTGGGAAATGAAAGTGCTTTGCTCAAGAAGGCATATCAAGGCTGTCAGTGGTACAAGTGACAGACATATGCACAGGACAGCCAAACATGTCCCAATATCCTGGGAGTGCACAGATGACAACAGGAAGAGCTGCTTGCTTGTATTTATTTTATTTTTTTCAAGTGGAAGGTTTCAAGAGAAGGTATGGCAGAGGACTGTCCAAAAGAGAGTCTGAGTGTGTGCCTGACCCGTGGGAGACACAAACGTTGGCTTTCTATTGGCCAAATCAGGTAAAGAATGGCCACTCCAACTGTAATTCTCTGAGTGTGCCGAGGAATTTTGAAACAGGAAACAAGAGACTCACTGAGATGTCAGAAGCAAGGCTTTTACTTTAGGGAACAATTTGAGCTACTTCAGGCTTTTAGTCAACCTGCAGAAAAGTCTAAACTTGGCAGCTGCTTTTGAGAACCCCTCCTTTGTTAGGATTGGGGTATGGCATAAAACACTGAAAAGAAAACAGAGTATTCATGTTTATAACCAATTTAAGATTTTCTGTACAAATTATATTGAAAAGTCACATTGTGCACACAGAAAATAAAGATGAAGGTGGCAGGTTAGCAAAACATCTGAAAACTAGGAAGAACACCATTGCAAGGGAGTCTGTTTATTCTTTTCCTTTCCAAGAAAGAATTAGATTTATGTAGTGAAGAATTTTATCTTTCTGAAAGAAAACTGCCCTGAAATATTCATGTTGATTTCAGAAAAACAGTCTTGAGACTTTAAAAAAAATCTAAGTCATTTTGAAAACATTCTAACACATATTACTAATTGAATGAATCATTATTGTTTATGCAAATGGTAAAGGATAATTGTGTATACAGTATTATTTAGGTCTTTCCAAACTTGTTATACTTATTACATGATGTGTATAAGCATTGATTTGTAGGGTGCTCTAAAATAACATTTTTCTTACAATTAGGAATTACATGTTTTTAAAAGTTTTAACTGCAGTAAGAAGAGTTTGGATCTTTCAAAGAACATTTATTAGTAATATAGAAGAAAAAGCCTATGGGATAATATAAAGCAAAATTCTAATATTAAAAATATATCAGGATAAGCAAATTACTACATTTGATATTCTGTTTATCTTAGTGTTTGTTTTCATTTTACATTTTAAAAGAATAATAAATTAGCTGCCCTCCTTCCTATAAGATTTCTGGAGAAGCCACCAATAATAAAGTCATTAGCCACCAGACAGAAGGTGAACTCAATACCTAGTTGTTAGCTGTTAGGTGGGAACTTTTAGGGATAAATTACTAAAGAGCTTTTTAATTATTCAATTTATTAGTAATTATTACTACTTATTGTTTTAATTAATTACAATTGCTATAATTGGTTATTATTCATAAAATGCTGAAGCCCCATTAAATAACTATTAATATTCCTTCAAATTGTTCTTTTGTTTCAGATAAGGCCTTCCAGCAAAACCACTGAGTCAGACAAAACCACTGAGTCATTCCGACTCACTATATTACATGACCTTTGTTCATTACAATCTCATTATATTGCTAAATTTTCTGCCCAGGAGGTGTTCCCAGATGCCATTTTTGAACACGCAAAGCATGCTCTTGAACTGAACATGCTCAGGAAGGTGTCTGCCATTGTGCAATGCCCAGTACTTCCGGTATGAATATGTATGAGTTTCCTCAGTAAATCCTCTTACTGCCTTTTTCAGGAGACACTGTTTTGAGAGGTATCCCCAGTGCTCTCCTTACTTTCACAAGTAATAAACGTCCCTTCATTCTTTTTTCTCCAGATTGTGTTTCTTGGTTTTTGTTTACACATTGAGCTAGTGAAAAAGAAAAACAAACAAACAAACAAACAAACAAACAAAAACAATAGTAGCTAAAGCTGATCTTTTTTACTATATATTTTTGGATAGGAGAATACTGTTAGTAATTGGGATATCATTTAGATATAAGAAGAAAGAATTACTGAGTTGAAAATATTTTTCAGAAATGTATAATTTTTTTTTCTTATCCAGAGTTGATCAAATTTTAACATTAAGAGTATAAAACTATTTGTTTGGGGGGAAATTTTATTAAATTTAGAATATACTAGCTATTTGATATATTTATACTCTTATCAATAAAAGGATTTATTTATGTTTCATTTTGATACATTGTTATCAATTATTTTCATTATATGAATTTGTGTGATGCAGTGTGATAATGTGATACCTGTATAATTTACACATTTTAAATAGGCATGATAGACCTAATTAAGTTAGAAACTTTAATCAACCAACTGGAGAAAAATTCAAGTCTAATCAGATTCACTTGTCAGAGTGAAAGGGATTGTTTATTGACGAACTTAATTAGAATGAAGAAAGTGTTTTATCATTAAATTAGTTTTCCAAATTAAAATTTTGAAAATAAGTAATAATATTTATGCTCAAATAGAAACAGAAAGTTTAAATAAGGTGATTGAAGTTAAAATTTACTTTTCTCAAATACATGTGTTTCTTAAAAATATTTACAATTTTGCTAAGGATAATTGAATATTTCATAGAAAGCTATTGGTGGATATCTAACATTCTGAACTTCACTTATATTATGTTTACCTTATGTAGTCAATAAAAAGTGGGAAGCATAATATTTATATTTCTGCTGTTCATAAGCATTTTTTTTTCAATATGACACTTATGTGTCTTTTGGAAGTGTTTGCAGGATACCTGCGTTTAACAAAATATTAAGTTCTAACTATCTGGGTAAGAAAGTCAAAACAGCAAATCTTAAAAACTTTTTTTCTTTGAATTTTCAAATTAAGTAAACTTTTTAAATTAAGTAAAAAATAGGACATCAACTACTTGGACATTTTTTAGACATTTGCTAGGAATATTTTAAATTTCTATTATTGATTTTATCTAGCATACTTTATCATCTCCCCAAACAGAGATGGTGGCTTTTATGACTGAGGGTATTGTTTTTAATATTATAGAAGTACTAAAATATATGGTTTGGAGTACAAGAAAAGGACTACAGCTTGAAATTGCCATAGTTAAATACAGATTTGAAAAGAAGATTTCAAATGAGGGATGTTTAGAAGATACTAAGGAGAAATGGAAATGAGAAATAGGATAAATGGTGGAATAGCAATGTAGCAGTGATGCATTTTTGCTCATGTGGAAAGAAAAGTGCTAATATAGGATTTTCAATGTTCTAAAGCCATTAAACTATTACATCTGCTCTCCTTTTCTTTTTTAAAATTGATCTGTACTAAATATAGAGTAGCTTCAAGATACAATGTTGGACAGTCCACAAATGTGCTTTGCAGAATTCAATCCTTCAGATAGGAAGGCGTGTTTTCAGTTTCCTTGTTAATTTTATTTTCCTTCTCAGATGGCCTGTTCTTATGTGTCTGCATCATGCTGTATTAGAGACATGAGTCCTGAATACTATGCAGTCAGTTTTCAAAAACTTGTGCCAAGGCAAGAGGAAAAAAAATCAGTGAATGTAAAATCACCCTTCTATCCCAATGCTTTGGAAACACTATACATTTTTCCTCTAGAAAATTGAGATTTATTTCAGATTTCTCTTTAACCTAGATGAATCTAGCGAGATATATACATGTTGGAAATTTTGCAAATTGCAATGTAAAGAGAAATGTTTTTATATGTGAAAACAAAACATTTGATCTTTTTCACATTGAAAGTTCCTGATTAATAGAGGTGATTAACTGAAAGAGTGACTGAGTGGACAGGGAGGGGACATTCTGGATTGTGAGGAATTAGGATTCAAGAAATATTAGAAATTCTTGCAAATGTTTGAAATATATTTAGTTCTTATCAAAACATGTGAGAAATGAAGAATAATAAGCATATAGGAAGAAACAGATGTATCAATGTATTTTAAAAATCTGATTTACTTTTCCTAAGAGATAAGTCATGAAATGAAAGGGGATTGGCTTTTTTGAGTTGTAAAAATTTATATTTGTCAAAGGAGATAGGGTGAAGAAAGTAAAAGATCAAACTGAAAATTTGCTAATGTTTTTAACCTCCAATTTAAAGAAGAGATGACAGAGGCAAAGTGCTGATTAAAAAATTGTTAAGACATAAATTTACCAAGATAATTCTAATTACATGTCTTGACTATAACTTTTAAGCAGAGCACTTTGATGAAGGATGAGGTGATAATATAATGAGACCTTAGAAAGGTAAACAAATCTTTCCTGAGTATAAAAAGGATGAAGAGGTGAAACATGTCAGGCAGTGAGAAAAATAGAAATTCTTTGGTGGAAGTTCACATGCTGTGTTTACTTCCAAGCTGGTCAGTGTGGCTGGAGTTCAGTCATTAAGTAGGAGATGGTTTTAGAGAAGTTGCTGCACTAGATTATGTAAGGCTATGTAGGCTACTGTAATTGTAACAGGAAGTCATTGCAGAATTCAAAACATGGGATAAATTGACTAGGACTGAACCTCAAAGTTTCATTTTGACTGCACTGTGTAAAAACATTTGGGGATGTCAGAAGGTGAAAGTATAAACATCATTTAGTAGGTTACTACAATTGTCTAGGAACTAGTGGAATAGTGGTGGTAGGAAATGACCCCAGGTTTAGGACACATTTTTTTCAAATAGCATCACCAGGAAATGTTGAGATAATAAAGAAAAAATTTACTAAAAAATAGAGTGTCAGGATGTTTGGCTTGAGCAACTAGAAAAAGTAAGAGGATTACTAGCCTATATTTGAATACATGACCAGGGTTACTCTGCATCATGTTCAACCACAAGAATAGGATCTGAATTAGAATAAGTTATATCCCATGTATATATAATATGCCAAAATACATTCTACACCATGTATACCTAAAAAAAGAACAAATAAAATAAAAATATTTTGAAGTATGAAAAAAAGTAGAAAATACTGGTAACAATTGTTCATTTTGTGACATTTCAATCCCACAATGCCTATTCAAAAACCAAGTGAAAATAGTAGTTCAAGAAGACTGGGGCTGCCCAGGACCAGATGGATTCTCAGTCAAGTTCTCCAAGATCTTCAAAGAAGAACTTACATCAACTCTTCAAATTATTCCATGAAGTAGAAAGGGAGGGAACACTTCCAAAATGATTGTATGACACCAAAACCAGAAAAAAAAAAAAAAACATCAAGGAAAGAAACTTCAGACCAATATCCCTGAGGAACATTGATCCATAAATTCTAAATAAATTACTGGCAAAATGCATACAAAAAGCATTCAAAAGATAGTGCACCACATTCAAGTGGGTTCATCCCAGGGATGCAAGAATGGTTCATCATATGGAAATCAATAAATGTAATTCAAAACATCAATAGACTTGAAGACAAGAATCACATGATTATCTCAATATGCCACAGTCTGCCTGGGCAAAATAACCAGGGGGTGACTAGCAACTTGTGAAGATTGATACAGCGGGAGCCGCTTTATTTCAGGACAGCAGAGGTATATATACTCAACTAATTACATGCAGCTTATCTTAATTAACATAAACTAGATACAGCAGTCAACCAATAAGGAATCCTCATCATCTTAATGATTACTCACAGCTTAACTTAATTGGCAAAATCTAGACACAGCAGTCAGTCATTAAGGAATCTCTATCATCTTAATGGCTTACTGGCATTACTTCTCAAACTACTCCTCTTGGGAAAGTGCCAGGCGCCATCTTGTCTTGTCTGTGGCCCTCATCATCTCCCCCTTTTGTTTAATATAAACAACAAGAATGTGGCTTAGGGACCCTGCCTGTCTTAGGTTGTCCAATACTACATATGGTCCTTACTCGTCATTGGATGGTCTGACCTCAAATCATCAGCCTCCTGTCTTAGGTTGGTACTATTGCAATTGGATCTCACCGGTCTTTGACTATCAGCCCAACACACTCAGCCACACTTGTGGATAATGACCATAGTGGTTTTTACACAAACACCATAAATAATCTGCTACAAGCAGAAGGGGAGGATACAAAATGCCACAATACCAAGCCAATTGATAGCTCCAAGTAAGAAGCCCTTGGAAAAATTGTACCACAGATGACACCATCAGCAAAGATACCCTGGTACTACCACAATTTGCATCAACAGATAGTTCACAATGCATATAAGTAACACATAGTCCAGGTAAATCACAGTCCAGGTAAGTTCACAGTCCAGGTAAATCACAGTCCAGGTAAGTTCACAGTCCAGGGGGCCCTCATCATCAATAGATATAGAAAAAGCATTTGACAAAATTCAGCATCCATTCATATTAAAAACACTAGAAAAACTGGGGATATTAGGAATATACCTCAACTTTGTAAAAGCTACATACAATAAACCCAATGCCAACATCATTCGAAATGGAGAAAAATGAAAGCATTCCCTATAAAAATGGAAACAAAACAGTTTCAGAGGCCTTAGTTCATAAAAGCCTGGCTTCATTCCTTGGGGCTCAAGGCAGAAGAGTGTGATCAGAGGGCCAGGAGAAAGTCTCCACTTGCCAGATACAAATGTATACCTCAAAGCCATGGTCCAATTTTCAACTCCTCCATCCACACCCTACCAATTCAGTTACCACAGTTAATCCCTATCAGAGGATTAAATAATGTATTGGGTTAACAGTCTCACAACCCAATCATTTCTTCTCTGAACCTTTTTGCATTGTCTCACATAGTGGAAGGCCATCGTCGCACGTGATTTGAGTTACCTCCCTGGCTGGGTGAGAGGTGCTTAGACACAGCTGTGTCAGAGCTTTCTCCACCCTTCTCCAGGTCCGAGGGCTTGTCCGTGCAAAGGCATGTCTGGCCACTGCCCCGAAGACCCAATCATCGCCCCTGACCTTGGGATGCTGACCCCCTTAACCTTCATTGGATGAGATTTTCCCCAGAATTTCTTGTTCCCCAGTAAAAGTCCACTCCCTGGCGTGTTCTCTCTTGCGCGCTAGCCTCTTTAGTAAACCTCGCTACCGCATTAGGTGGCTGGAGGCTGGAGCTATGAGAAGTCATCCTGGAACTGGTTTTAAAGGTAATTAGAGTCTTGTCTCTTTAAATTTAAAACTCCTTAGCATTTTTTCACAGTCCGATCCTTCTTTCATGAAGCCAGCATGAGTTGCAGGCTAGATCACATGTGAGGTTTTGGGGAACCCCTCACATACCTCATAACTAGAAAAAGGTGCCATAAACATACACTGGGGGAAAGATAGCCTCTAAAACAAATGATGCTGGGAAAACTGGCAATTAATATGTTGTAGAATAAAATTGAACCTCTATCTCTCACCCTGCTTAAAACTCTAGGCGTTAAACCAGAGACCCTGCACTTAATAAAAGAAAATGTAGTCTCAACCCTACATCATGTCAGCTTAGGAACTGACTTCCTCAATAAGAAAAGCTCAAGAATCACACTCAAGAATCAGTAAAAAGGATGGTATCAAAATAAAAAGCTTATTCAGTGCAAAGGAAACAATCAAGAACATAAACAGAGAGCCTACAGAATGGGAGAAAATCTCTACCACCTGCATCTCAGAGCATTAATCTCCAGAATATAGAAAGAACTCAAAAAACTTAACAGCAAAACAACAAAGAACCCAATCAATAAATGGGCTAAGGAACTGAACAGGCACTTCACAGAAGAAGAAAAATGAATGGTCAAAAAATATATGAAAAGATGCTCAGCATGTCTGGCGATGAGAGAAATGAAAATTAAAACTACACTGAGATTTCATCTCACTCCAGTCAGAATGGCAAAAATCAAGAATACAAGAAACAACAAATGTTGGTGAGGATGTGGGGAAAAAAGGTACACTCATACATTGATGGTGGGATTTCAAGTTGATGCAACTACTCTGTAAAGCATTATGGAGATTCCTTAGAAAATTAGAATGGAACCACCATTTGACCCAGTTATCCCAATCCTTGGCTTATACCAAGAGAGTTAAAATCAGCACACTACATTGACACAGCCACATCAATTCATATAGCCAAGTTTTGGAACCAACCTAGGCATCCTTCAACAGAAGAATGGATAAAAAAATGTGGTACATATACACAATGAAACATTGCTCATTCACAAAAAATAATGAAATTATGTCATTTGATGGTAAATGGATAGAGCTGGAGAATGTCATTTTTTAAAATAAGTCAATCCTCCCAAATCCAAAGGCCAAATGTTCTTCCTCATATGTGGATGCTAATCCACAACAAAGAACAATGGGTTGTGGGAGGGAGAATAGAAGTTCATTGGATTACATAAGGGGAAATGAAAGGAATGAGAGGGGTGGAAATTGGAAGGACAATAGATTAATCAGACATAACTTTCCTTGCCTTGTATTTGAATACATGACCAGGGTTACTCCTCATCATGTACAACCACAAGAACAGCATACTAGTTAGAATAAGTCATACTCCATGTGTGTATAATAGGACAAAACACAGTTTACTGTCATATAAAACCAAAAAGAACAAATAAAATTTAAAAAAGAAGATTGGTACTGAAGAAGAAAAAATGTAAGTTATAAATGTATTAATGGTTTTCCAGTGTGTGGGGCTGGATGAGATCACTAATACAGTAAGAATAGTTTACAGTTTAGGAGGTCCAAAGATTGAGCATTGGAGCACTCCACATTTTAAATGTTAAAAATATTACTAGAATCCAGAAAAGGAGACTGACAAGAGAGAAAATATATTTTTAAAAAATTACTTCATGTTTTCCCAGATGCCAAGTGAAGGAAATATTTCAAGAGCATAATCAATTTTATCAAATGTTGATGCTATAAAATGATAAATACTTTTTATCATTGCATTTGACAATGTCAATTTCATTGAGATAAAAAGAAGTTGTGATGAAGATTATTGGAGAGAAAAATCTCTTAGAGCAGGCTTAGAAAAAAATAGAGACAATGATAATGGGGAAGGGGAGGTAAGTCTGTTTGAAACTTTGTAGGAATGGAGGTTGAGGAAATAAGGTAAAAATTGTCACCAATGATTTGGAAATTGGATTGTTTCTGGATACACTTTAGAAGAAAGATACAACTTATAGATTTCTATATGGAACAGGAGACATTTCAAATTGTTAGTATAGGAAGTGTATTTATGGCCTTGTGTAGGACTCTTTAATAATGCTATTATCTATGGTAGATGCACACAGATATTGATTCATTCTGAATTAGTTAGCACCATTAGTCATAGAATTTCACAATATGTCTGAGGATTTGCTTTTGTCCTCACTTTCACTGAAGTACAAGGAGGTTAAATGACTTGCCAATGATCATCAAACATGTTGGTGAAGAAGCCAAGAATAAATCCTTAAGATCTTGACTCCAAGTTATTTATGTCACTGTATTTATTGACTTTACCTTCTGCTTAGTCATTTGTTGGGCACATTTACGATAAATATAATGAAAAGCGACACCCCAATGCTTTAAATAGAGGATTTACTTACAGCCTTGGAAGGATGGAAACAGAATAAGTTTATGAGGCAAATGCAGTGGATTCTTACTGAATCTTGTTCTAACCAGTTTGATCACTCATTTAATTTTTCAAAGTTTTCTACTTCTAGAATTAATGCAGTAGGTAGATATTAAGGCCCACTTTTTATTTTTCTAGGTGATAATTGAGAACTTTGTCAATTTAACTTCATTTGGGAAGTAAGTCTTTACTATTTGGGATCCAGATCTAATAGTCTCCCTAACCCTATTATAAGGAATCCTTTTGTACAGATTCTTGTACTCTGGCTGCACTAGAAATTTCGTAGTTAAATATGTATCTTGATTTTAGGATGTTAGAATGTCAGCTAATTTATCTCCCTTCAAACAGAATCAAAATACTAGTTTTCCATTACTTCTGGGAAAATTTGTGGTTGCTAGTTCACATATGAATAAGGGGGTCTCTCAGGTCTTCTTTGAGAATTAAATCTTATGAGAATTTGTAACTGTTCTGTTATATCCATACATACACACACACACACACACACACACACACACAACACGGACAGGAATAGTATGTAATTCAATTAAGACTTCCCTATGAGGAAAAAAGGAGCTAGGACTCTACCCCATACGATCTCTGGGATATCATTAGCAGAGTGCTCATGATAAAAGTATAAGACACATAATTAGATGTGAATAAATATTTCTCATCACCCCCTGTTCACTTCAAATATCGACCTCTAGAATTTCTCTTTCATTTTGGGGGGCTCATTTTTAGTTCCTATGAATGTTGGCACTATAATTCTATTTAAAATGCATATGCCTCTATATGTTTCTTCACCAGTGTCTGTTTCCTAGTCTTTGGGAAACAGGTTCACCTGCACTAGATTGTGCATCTCTATACTTTCTGAATTTTGGCTCCTTATATGACTAAATCCAGATTTCTCCTGATATTCATCCCTATTCTTAGGTGTCTACTTATTATTATTCCAAATATAGATAGGTTTTGCTTATCATTGCTTCATAAAATAGGAAGTTAGTACATTGATCTTCCTCTTGTTACTTCTAGTTCTCTACACCCAAACTTGTCTTTGCTGTGTCATTCATTTAGCAATATGCTGGTCCTTTGTTGTGACAAGTCCATTTCCACCCTTTGAACATTGCTATTACAATGATATTCTGGTTGCATTCTGCAGTGAGGGCCACTAAGGGCAAGGGGAATGGATAAAATAGATCTTTTATTTGTTTGTGATTATCAACACAGTTTACATAGTGTTCCAAACTTATGCTCTGAACCTCCCAGTGTTTTCATATTTGAAGTGTTTTTTCCTACATGAAAATGTGTATTTCGGTGTTACTTTTTTTTTCTTTTGATAATTTTTATTCTCTAATTATAAAATTTAGTTCTTATTTAACCTAATTATTGATATAATTGAGATTTAAGCTACCACCACTTTATTTAGTTAGTTTTCATCATATGTCTTTGCTTATTTTTGGAAGGATTAAAAATCTTTTGAAATTTATTTTATCTTCCCTGTTGGCTTTTTGGCTTTTTGCTTTTTAGCTACTGTGTGTGTGTGTGTGTGTGTGTGTGTGTGTGTGTAAATTATTGTCCTAGGATTTACAATATGCCTCTAACTTATTTGCCTTCAAATGATTTTATACCACTTCTTCTACAATATAAACAATGTACAGTTGTGCAATATCAGTTTCTCTTCCTGTCTTGTGTCTGTGGTTAACATAAATTTCACTCTTCTTATAAATGTAATTAATACAAAAATAGAGCAAATTTTTGTTAGGAATAGAAATTGAATTTTGTCAATTTTTTCTACAAGTTTGAAAACAGTTCTATGGTTTTCCCTTCTAAACCTATTGACATATGTACTATATTGATTGATTTGTGAGTATTAAATCAGCTTTGCATTAGTAAAGTACATCTCAACTTGATCATAATGAATCATCATTTGTGTATATATGACGCAGTCTGGCTGGGCACAAAATCACGAGCCACTCACAGCTTTGTAGATTTAAACAGCAATTTTTTATTCCGGATCTCACACGGGCCCTCTACAAACACGTTCTGGGGAAATCCACATTCTCTGCCCAAATCCACCTCCTCTGCCTCCCAAATACTCTCTGAATCCCAGGAGAACTCAAGGGGAACTCAGGCAGCAGGATACGCCCTATTCCCAGCAGGAATAATCTTAAACCTGGAACCACCCTAAACCCGGATTGTTCTAGACCGGGAACGCCCTAAATCCAAGGAGAGCCTTAAACCCTGATCTGCCCTAAACCCAGATCCGCCCTGGTCCTTGAGCAAGGTCACCTTAAATGCAATGTCACTGCAAAATGTCCAAAGTAAGTCCACTTTACCACGAGTCCTTCCTGTAAGCAACATGGGGTATGTTGGCAAGGAAATTGTCATACCTACTTGGCTAATGGCTCTCAGCATATATATATATATATATATATATATATATATATATATATATATACACACATAAATATACCTATACATATATCTGAATTTCTGCATTTAATTTGCTAAATTTTCTGTAAGAATTTTATGACAATGTTCAGAATGAATTTTTTTAGTGTTCTAATTTCTTGTGTTGTTATAGTAGAGTAACTGGCATCATAAAATAAGTCATAATCTCTGAAAAATATTGTGTAGAATTGGTATTTCTTTTTCTTATTTTTTTGGTAGCATATGCCAATAAAGCCCTCTAAGCCTGGATTCTAATTTGTGTGGCGGTTTATATAGAGAATTCATGTATATACTGTATTTAGAACTATTCATATTTTCTCTATTTTTTAGGGTGGTGTTACTGGGGATTGAATCAGGGACACTTGTCCTCTGAGCCACATCCGCAGCCCTATTTTGTATTTTATTTAGAGACAGGGTCTCACTGAGTTGCTTAGCACCTCACTAGTTGCTGATGCTGGCTTTGAATTTGCGATACCCCTGACTCAACCTCCTGAGCCACTGGGATTACAGGTGTGCGCCATCACGTCCAGCTTAAGTGGTTTGGTAGTCTATGTTGTTTAAGAAAATTATCTATTTTACCTAGGTTGTTGAATTTCTTCTCATAAGTTTGCTATGTTATCTCTTCTTTCTATTCACAATTTCTGTGTTATGGTTTACTAGCTATAGAACATGCTTTATTTCTTTTATTTCGGTTACTGTTAATTTGTTTTTCGTGATCAGTCTGTCCTGAATTTTATCACTATTACTGACATTTTTCAAAATTATTTTAAGTTTCACTAATAATCTTTATTGATTTTCTGCCTTTTACTTCATTTATTTTTACTCTTATTATTTTTCTCTTCTATTTGATTTTAATATTTTTTTCCATCTTCAATTTCTTTAGGTGAAAATTTAAATCACTGATTTGAGACTTTTTTATATAATATCTAATGCTATATATTTTCTTCAAAGCTTTTCTTTTACTGTATCCTTTAATGTTGATTTCTTTTTAAATTTCATTATTTAATGTTTTTATACTCCACATTGTAAGTTCTTTTTTTTATCCAGGTTTCATTCACTTAGAATGTGTTGTTTAATTCTAGAATTTAAAGATTTCCAAATATCTTATAGATATTGGCTTCTAGTTTAACCTTTAAAAGAATATATTTTTAGCATGGGTTTTAACTGAATATTTTAAAACATACTTTCAGCTACTGCTGGGTAACATGTTGTATAAATATCAATTAGTTTAACTTTCTTTTTAATGTCCTTTAAGTCCCCTCTATTTTTATTGATTTTTTGTTAAATCTGAAACAGACAAAAAAAAGAATTTTGAAAATTTGAAATGTAACTATTCCCTGTTCTTTACTCCTCATTTTCTGAGTAAACACATATTGAACCACTTGATATTGTTAGAGTCATCCTTATGTCTGTACATTTTTATGCAATTTATTTTTCCATATGATTCACTCTGGATATTTTCTATTTTTATACCTTTATGTATAGTAAATTTTCATTCTGCTGTATGTAATCTGCTGTCAAGCTCTTTAGTGAACTTTAACTTTATATATTGTTATTTTTATTTCTTAGAAAGCCCACTTTTCTATAATTTTCATTTATTTTCTCAATCTGTTCATGCTTTCCTTTAAATGTTTCATATAGTGATAATATTTCAATATTCTTGCATACCAATTAATTTTTCCTCTCCCTTTTAAGATTGTTTTCATTGACAATTTGTTTTGTCCCATTTTCTTCTTTCTAGGGCTAGCATTCTTTTAAATTGTATGCTACACACTGTGATTCTATGCCTTGACTTGGTTTTCCTCTTTTAAATGAAATTGGATTTTAGATTGACAGTTAAATTAATAGTGATTATATTTTCTACTTTTGAGACCTGTTTGAATATTCATTTTGTGCACTGTTAGTTTCTCTACTAAGGTATGGTCTCCCTGTAATCTTCACTGCATGCCCATAGTGGTCAATAAGGACTCATGTGCCTGCCTCCAGTTGATGGGGCATTGACTGTATGGGCTTTGGTTCAGTTCTTGGTTCAAAGTTCTCTGGTTCCTTAGCCTTGTGGAGTTTCAGCCTATGATTGTGAAGTTTTAGTAGCTGTGATGTTAAAATTACAAGTCAAGCTAGTTAAGTGATAGAACTCAGTTGTTTAATCAAATGCTAATCTAAATGCTGCTTTGAGTACGATTTATAAATGTGATTAACATCTACAATCAGCTAATTTTTAGAAGATTGTTTTTGACAATGAGAATGGGCCTTATATAATCAAATTGAAGGCCTTTGATCAAAAATTGTTTCCTGAGGAAAAAGAAATCCTGACTCAAGACTAGCATCAACTTCTTTAGTTTTTAGCCTGCCAATCATTTAAAAATAATATCTGCATGTCTATCTTTCTATTTATCAATCTACCAATCATCTATTTCTTGTTGGTTCTGTTTTTCTCAAGATCTCTGGTAAAGTAAGCTTTGAGAGAGTGAGGTTTGGGAATTTCTGAAATTTGTTTTTAAAATGTGGTTTCCTCCTTTCTAGACTGCTACTTTGGAACTGCCAGTGCCTCAGCATCTAGAGTTCAGTCTGTGTCTCCTCCATTCAATAAAACTCTCCATCTGGGATAATTGTTGAGTCTTGGAATAATTCTATGGAATCAGAAGCTTCACACTATTCCTTCTCTCAGTGATCACAGTCTTGTATTATCAGTTTTCCAATGACTAAAAGCACATATTCCTTACATTTTATTCAGATTATCCAGTTGTTTATGGTGAGATTGAATCCACCCCTTATTCCATTATAGCCAGAAACTTTCTCTTGATCTTCAATGTTAGTAAGGCAGAATCCAATAAATTATGAATCTCTACTTTAAAATTATATTTCAAAAATGTTTAATTTCAAAGTAAATAGTCTTTGTTCTGTTTTCAAAAAATTTTCATATATATGAGTTTTTCTTATATGTTTGATAGTGATTTATTTTCACACTGAGATAGCCTTGCATTTTGATTTCAACTGGAATATAATCAATCTCACCTCTCTCAATGTACTATCTGGATGGGGAGTCGACGTATATCATGGGTCCACTGAAAGGTCACAATCTCTTATTTATTTAATGTGTTATTTAGTATTTGCTCAGAAATATGATCTTTGGGCATAAATGACAGATATAAGTAATAGACTTCTCATTCCTGCATGGTGACTAAGGCTAGTCAACTACATCTTTTAATGATTTTTTTAATTATTGTTTGGGGCATCCACTTGCCATAAGTTTGGAAAAAAAAAATCACTCTCTAAACCTAATGGCATAATTCCCATTCCCTTCCTTTTTTACCTCTTTTCTTGGCTAATGAGTTTATTCAGAACTTTTCCTCCTATGTTAGTATTCTGGTGCTCCTTTTATTCTTTTATTGATTCATTTCAGGTCTAGTATAACTGGAAAATTACTCCTTTCACAGCATTAAATTTTTGTATTATTTTTTTCCATTTCAGTAAGTATATGACAGATATAAGACTGAGTTTCCTTTCTTATGTAATAATGATTGAGTTGCATATAACAGAAAAATAGAAAATGTTTTATATAAAATGACCTAATAGAAGCATTTTCCTTGTTTAAAAAACACAGTATCTTCCATTTTTATGTCTATTTGATGTTATTTCTCAACTCTCAATTTAGCTTTCCCTGGTGGGAGTCATCATTACTTGCTCTTGGCAAGCAGAAAGATTGCAACATAGTCATTTAGTTTCTCCCATTTTCTTTATTCTATATTTTTAAGTCACCCTTGTAATGAGATGGTTGTAAAGTTATTTTTTTTGCATTCTGATTCCAATCTTTTTCTTTTCTTTCTGAACTATTGTGTGCCTTGTATTCTACTTGAATCCCAGGTTAAAAAGTGTGTGTGTGTGTGTGTGTGTGTGTGTGTGTGTGTATGTGTGAGTGTGTGTATGTGTGAGTGTTAACTGTATGTATTCTCCCTCGGTTTTGACTAGAGTAGTTATATCTTGACTAACATTTGTGAATCTTGATAAATGTGGTTATTGTGGTTATTGACTCAGATTTGTGTCATATTGATAACTTTGATAATTATGTTGATATTATTACAAAAAAACAAAATCCATATATTAAATTTTATCCTTACCTAAAACTTTTTTACTTGAAATTTTATACTTTTCTTAGTAATTCATTGAGGACACACAAGGAACATTACTCAAAAATGGATACTTCATTACCTCCCT
This sequence comes from Callospermophilus lateralis, assembly GCF_048772815.1. Lineage (NCBI taxonomy): Eukaryota > Metazoa > Chordata > Mammalia > Rodentia > Sciuridae > Callospermophilus > Callospermophilus lateralis. The sequence continues at coordinate 124,982,325 of NC_135308.1, read as the reverse complement.
CGGTACCTTAGACAGTGAAAAAGTCTGTTCAAGGAGTATTTGCTATAATTGGGGTCATTTGATAGCGTTTTTAGTAATAAGTTGGATACAATATGTTGTTTACTTTAACATAGAATTATATTAAATAACAAATGTTTTATACTTAGAATGATTTATTTCTCTATTTTTTTTCTTACCAGACATTTTACTTTAACTATCACTTTCATAAAATATCAGTCTTACTACTTCTCATTAAAAGAGACTAGAGTCTTGTTATAACATTTATAACAAGAGATTAGTATGCTTTTGTTTTGAAGCTTGACATCCTTGTTATCATTATTTACACCATCAAAAATCATGTTTTGTTTTTTCATGTTTGTTTTTGATTTTTGATACTGTATACTGAACCTGGGGCATTTTGCTACTAAGCTATATACCCAATCATTTTTATTTTTATTCTGAAACACTGTCTCCCTAAATTGCTGAGGGTCTTGCTAAATTGCTAAGGCTAGCCTGGAACTTATGAGCCTTCTGATTGAGTCTCTGGAGTGCCAGAGATTACAGTGGTGCACCACTTACACCCTACTCAAGTTTTGTTCTTCATGATGATTTTATAAGCAACTTTTCCTCAATGTTAAAGTGTTTCCTAGTTCTTTTTTCTTGTTTCCTAAAGATGGCAATATTATAGGTGGGCAAGGAAATTTAATCTGAAAAGGTAAACAATCTAAAAGAATGTTTTCTTAACAAAGTTTTAAGAGAAATTTGCATAATAGTTAACTGCCTTTAAATACATAGAAATAGGAAGTCCCAACTTGGCCTTTGATATTCTGTGATAGTTCCTCACCCTGCTGTCTCACCTCTGCCCACTATAATCTTTTTATAAACCATACTTACTAAAAATTAATAGCAAATGCAGGCACCTATGTACCTTTGACTGCTATTTAAGTATTTCTTTTAATTTTTATGTGTGACTATACTTCCAATTAGATGACTAAGTTTATTATCTCCTTGAGCACACTTTTAAAATTTAGTTTTTATGTTTCCTTTCTGAGCTTCCTTTCTCTGATATTACTTCCATAGGTACAAATATTGATCTGTTTTTAAAGAGTTTGAAAATGAAGTAGTACAGTTTATCACATGTTTAATTTTCTAATTTACTTATGGGGAGAATTATATTCTTATAAACATTGCTTTTCTTTATTTGGAGGCAAGATATGCATTTTCCTTACAAAATGATTTTTTTCCACTTGTTAAATTATTTGAGATGAAAAACTGACAGACACAATAAGAAAATCAGTTTACCTTATTATACTCTGTTTCTGTGAATTTAAACATGTTTAGACATCTGCTCTCTTTCACTGATAACAATGAGTTGGTAGAATGGACTGCTTCTAAGACTTGTAGTTTTAAATTTCTAAGCATGCTAGACATCTTTGCTGGGTGACATGGCACCTGGCTACCTACCTGTACAGCAAGTACTGTACTGAATATTATAGGCTACTAAAACACATTGTCTTTGTGTATTTCAACATAACTGAACAGAAGAGGTATAGTAAAATGTGATATAAAAGGAAAAATGGTACAGCTATACTGGGAACTTGCTATTAATGGAGGTTGCAGGACTAGAAGCTGCTCTGGATGAGTCTTTGAGTGGTGGGAGAATGTTAATGCTTAGGACATTACACTACTGTAGACTCTAAACACTGAACACTCAGGCAATATTGAATTTATAAAAATATTTTTCTTTATTTAATAATTAATTTTTTACTTTATGAAAGTAAAGATTTTTATATCTTAAACTTGACTTTTTTAACACTTTCACTCATTTTTAATAACACTAGCTTAAAACAAACACATTATAGAACCATGTAAGAAATATTTTTTTCTTTATACCTAATCTTTTTCTTTCTCTTTTTTCTTTTAAATTTTGTTAAAATCTAATACAAAAACTTATCTAATTAGCCTAGGTATACCCAGAGTCAGAATCAATTTTGCTGTCTTCTACTTTCTCATTTTTTTTTTCTGTTGAAAAATCTCCAGGGGCAGTAATGTGCATGGAGCTATCCTTTTCTATACTATTGTCATCTGAAATATTTCTGGGAGGACCTTGCTAAGGTTATTTTACAGTTAACCTTTTTAAAAGAAGTACAAGGAGTAAATTACAAAATAGTGAATAAAAGTATAGTATAATAAATTTATAAACTAGGAATAGTTTCTTATTATTAATATCAAGTATTATGCACTTTATATAACGGTATGAGCTGTATGTTTTTGTTTTATTTTTGTACCAGGGATTGAATCCCCAGCCTTTTTATTTTTTAGTTTGAGACACAGCCTTGCTAAGTTGCTTAAGACCTGGTTAAGTTGATGAGGCTGGCTTTAAACCTGCAATCCACCTGCCTCAGCCTCCTGAGCTGCTGGGATTACAGGCATGCACTGCCATATCCAGCCAGAGCTATACAATTTTATGACTGACCATGCATTGGATATTGTTTATGCCAGCACTACCACAAACATATGAGTAACACATTGTGCTATAATGTTAAATGTCATGAAGACTACTGTGTCTCTAAATGTCAGGAAATTGTCAGTCCCATTATAATCCTATGGGATCAATGTCATACATGTGATTTGTTGTTGACTGAATGTCATTGATTGGTATATGACGGCATCGCACTGGACAACCTCTGTTCCCATCTATCTGCTTAAATTCTCAGTGAAACTCAAAGACTTGAAGAATACAATCTTGACTTTCTTTAGGCCTGCACTCAGATTGCTGAAACTCCAGAAAAAGCATCTCACTGTCAGGAAGATCAATAGAGCTATTCATTCATAATCATCAGCATCAGTGACCTTTTGACCCTCTGTGCAATCAATGATTTAACTTTTAAAACTCCCCATTACTCTTATCACACTCGACACTTTTCAGCAGAAACTAAAATTTACTCCTTATACAGAAAATAAACAAATACCAGAAAGGAATTACCTTAAAATTTTATCACAAATCTATAAGCCAGTATTTTTCTGCCCTTTCTTTACTCTTTCTTTCAAAACACTGGAGTTGTCACTCTTCCTTTCTAAAGTAAATGCTTAAACTGTCTTTCAGATTTTTTTTCTTTCCTTTTCCCTACTTTTCAGTATCTTCAATTATTTTAACTGGATTATCTCTGTCCATGTATTTATACATATTAAAACCACTTCACTATGACAAAAACTCATGTCTTAAAGATGAGTAGCAACTCTCTTTTCTTCCTTTCATAGTATAACTCTTTAAAGAATTTTCTAAAGTCCTTGTTTCTATTTCATCTTCTTTCTGCACATTTATGATTTATTTCACCCTGGCCAATGGTACCAGTGACTTTGAGATCCCACCAAAGCAGTGACCACTTACTTCTCAGTCTTATTGCTCAGCATCTCACTACCCAGAAGGCACAATGCTTAATGCAATGTCTTCTATACAAATTTGCTTCCACTTCCTCCAAGTATTTTTCTTACTCTTCCAATTTCTTCCAAATGTCTATAACTCTTTAAATGTTGTATTTCCTCACACCTTCTTAATTTTATCCTTTCTAGTATGTTAAAGACCAGACACACATATTTCTAGTACCCTTTTCAGCAATTCTCTCATTTATCTATTTATCTCTATATATCTTTTTATCCATTCATCCTCTCTTGCAACTTAAACTCAAAAAAGCAAAATGTCTATCAAGCTGGATTTCTTCTGAAACTCCCACACATGAGAAATTCTTCTTGAGCAGTACTCTTGTCCTTTCTCTAACCTTTCAATCACTCTTTGCCATAGTAAGAGAGTGACTTATGTGTGACTCAGAATCTACTTAGCTCATGTATTTCTTTATTTTTATTGCACATCCTCTTTCAGAATCCTCTTTTGTTTTGCCTGCTGGTATACTCAGTCATTCCAACCAGAATGATAAAAATTGAGGTCATTGTATTTTCTCTTGCTCTCTTCATCCCCACATATTCAACTAATACTTCACTTCCTCAATCTCCTACTGCCGTCCTTTCATGTCTCTTTTCCTATTCCCTCTCTTCTAGCTTCTCTAATACAATTGTAACTGACATTCACCTATTACATCTTGCATCCTGTATGACTCCGGTAGATATATTAAAATGTATAGCTATTTCCCAGTGGCTTCGGAGGCTGAGACAGGAGAATCACAGGTTCAAGGCCAGCCTCAGCAATTTATTGAAGACCTAAGCAATTTAGTGAGATTGTTTCTCAAAATAAAATAATTTTAAAAAGGGCTGGAGATGTAGCTCACTGGTAAAGTGTCCCTGGGTTAAATCCCCAGAACAAACAAAAAGAAGTATAGCTATTTATACTGTCACACTATTTAAAAAGTCTTTCAGTGATGTAGCTATCAACAGTAATATGTACAAATTTCTAAATTTCTAAAATTAAAATTGGTGTATGTTTGAGTCCCTGGAAATGTCTGCCTTACAGACACACTTGCTAGCTTGTTCTTGAGGAATTAGTAGTAAGGGTCTTATCTTTTCTGGAGATTTTAAGTCAGCACACGGGAGAAAATCTTTGCCATCTGCATCTCAGATAGAGTTGCATCTCAGAGTTTTAATCTCCAGGGTATATCAAGAACTCAAAAAACTTAATACCAAAAAAGCAAAGATAATAATAATCCAATCAATAAATGGGTTACAGAACTGAACAAACCTTTCCAGAAGAACAATATATGAAAAGATGCTCAACATCTCTTGCAATTAGAGAAATGTAAATTAAAACTGCATTGACATTTCATCTCACTTCAGTCAGAATGGCAATAATCAAGAATACAAGCAATAATAAATTTCAGCCAGGATGTGGGGAAAAATATATGTTCATTCATTGCTGGTAGGACTGCAAATTGGCACAACCACTAAGGAAAGCAGTATGGAGATCCCTTAGAAAACTTGAAATGGAACCATCATTTGACCCAGTTATCCCAATCCTTGCCTTATACCAAGAGAGTTAAAAATCAGTATACTACAGTGACACAGCCACATCAATGTTTATAGCAGCTCAATTCACAACATCTAAACTATAAAACCAACCTAGGTGTCCTTCAATAGACGAATGGATAAAGAAAATGTGGTATACGTACATAAAGCAATATTACTGAGCCATAAAGAAGAACAAAATTATGTCATTTGCTGGGAATGGATGAAACGGGAGAATGTCATGCTAAAGGAAATAAGCCAGTTCCAAAAAACAAGGCCCAACTGTATTCTCTGATACATGGATGCTAATTCACAATAAGGGGGATGGGTAGGGAAGAATAGAAGTATTTTGGATTAGACAAAGGGGAATGAGAGGAAGGGAGGGGGAATGGGAACAGGGAAGGTAGAATGAATCAGATATTACTATCCTATGTGCATATACAATTACATGACCAATGTAATTCTACATCATATACAAGCAGAAGAATTAGAAGTTATACTCCATCTGTGTATAATATGTCAAAATACATTCTACACTCATGTGTAATTAGAACAAATTAAAATAATTTTAAAAAGATATCCCCTGGCAACAAACCCCATGGTAATCATCCACAGACTACAGCATAAAATCCTCACTCCTCAGTCATCAATAAATATTTATTAAGCTCCAACTGATTTGCCAGGCACTGTTTTCAAACCTGCAGTTACACAGCATGAGAGGAATGAGGACTTTTTTTCTCATTGTGAGGACATTCATCATTTGGAAGCTAAACTTATGTATGTATATTTAGTAGGTACATGTATACATATATTGAATTTATGCACAGCATGAGTGTATTGAATTTTGAATAGTGTACCTACCAAAGAGCTGAACTTTGTGTATTACTACTGAATGAGAAAATGAAATAAAAGGACTAGGGGAGAGGAGAAGTGTCTTCTTAATTCCTCAATGTGTCATGTATTTTTACTAGGATAGTATTTTTATGCTTCCTGTTCCTTAACTTTGGTACAATTTCACCTTCTCTATGTATAAAGAATGTTCACTATTTCTTATTTCAATTTTCAAGTTAATAGCCACTTCTTAGGAAGGCTTTTTTTGATCACCAAAAATGTATAAGGTAGACCTGTTGTATTGTATATTTGTATGTACCCATTAAATGGTAATTGTAACTCTAAATAACTTGCTTATAATGACCTACTCAGTCTCATTTCTTACTAGCTCATAAGCTAATTAGGGCAAACCTATATTTTTCTATTGTTAAATACATTCCTTAACAATGGTGAGATACTCAGTAGGAACCTCCTTACTAAATGACTGCCTAACAGAGAATTAGGAATTTCACTGAAAACTAAGGCATGAGGAAGGTGAGGCAGGAGAGACCAGATAATGGGGTAGATATTTTGCATCTGGCAGAATATAAGACAGTAATTATGAACAATTATCAATGACCTTAATGTCATTTAGTATTTAAATGATATAAATTATCATTGCTTTATTTTCAAACTATTGAAATCATAAAGTTGGGAATAACAATAACATACCATCTTATGACAAAATCAAACCATAAAAGGGCTAACTTTGAACAGAATAACTATTATGTATATAATGGAAAAGGAAAAATTTTCTCTTGGTTTGAAATATACCTGAGATCTAGGAAGAACAAAAAGTACATCAATACAGTACTTATTTATATTTATTTTGGAGTATTAATAATATCAACATGAATATCAATTTCTGTATTCATGTCTTCTTGGTATATAAGAGCAGTAACACGTGTCATTGCTCTGAAAAGCAAAACAGTGGAAATGGTTTTTACTCTACTTTTTAGCTTACTCAGGATAACATTTCAAGATAAAAAAGATTGAAATGGAACATTTTGGCTATTCTCCCTATCTCATTTTACATATTTTGTCTTTCCTTATACTTTCCTAATACTTTCTTACCTTATGAATAATCAGTAGGTTATGACTATTACCAGTCTTGCTATTCTTGCAAATAATATAAATTATTGAGCATTTTTTAATATTCCAGAGCTCTTTAATGAAACTTTAGGGGTGTGTCCTGTGGTGCTATTTTTACCTACCTTTTGTATATGAGGGAAGTGCAACACATGGAAGACTGTAAGATTCACTGAAGATCTCAGTAAGGAAGGGCAACACTTGCTTGCAAACCCAATAGTATGGATGTGCTGCCTGTGCTGTTTAGCACCATTTATAATCCCCAAACCACTGTAATCTGACTACTCTGGCATTAGCTCTGGTTCCACTTACAGAGCCAGTCCTGTTGAGGTGAAGCCAGAGCAGTGGAGGTGCTCTGACCCAATGGCATTAAGTTGAAAGTACAAATTCCTCCTGAACCCTGTGTCTTCAGAAAAGCCACTGGACTTCTTTGAGGATTAGTTTCCAAATCTGTCTTGCTCACAGCTTCATCTTAAAGAAGAAGAGATAGAGAACACAATAGGTCTTATTCACTATACAAATTTAAGCAATATTAAGATCAAGTTCATTTAATGTAGTATTTTCAATTAGAGTTAAATATCTACTTTGAATGTATAACCTTGGGATTATTAATTGCTTTCCAGTCTCAATTTCATCATGTGCAAATTGAAAATAGAGCCAGGCTCAGTGGTACACCCCTGTAATCCTAGTGATACGGGAGGCTGAGGCAGGGGGATCACAAGTTCAAAGCCAGCCTCGGCAACTTAGAGAGGCCCTATGCAACTTAGCAAGACCCTGTCTTAAAATAAAACACAAAAAGGGCTGGGTAATGTGGTTCAGTGGTAAATCACCACTGGGTTAACTGCCCAATATTAAAAAGAAAAAAAGAAAGAAATAGAAATCACTAACTCCATAGTTGTTCTAGGTTTTGATAAAGTGGCACATTCAGGCTGTGAGGCACATGTTAACTTCTCAATAAATATGGTTTCTTTAATATCTTCTTTCACTGCTTTATGGATTATCAAATCGAGATGTGGCTTTTGGCTTTCTTTTTATGTTTGTTTGGTTTCCAAATTCATTTTCATCTCCTAGACTCCAGGTCCTAGCCAAATTGCAATTTTATCTTTTCCAATTTTGGCATAATTTACCTAGGCTTGTCTTTTTACAAGGTCTTACTACCTTGTTGTTACTGGGTACACAAACTTGGATCACCAAGTCACTTTTAGATAATAATTTAACCCTGAATATTTATCTGCTTTGGAGGGTTCTGCATTGCTCTTTTGTTTATGTATACACATGTATATCAACTTAAAATAGATGAAGGTTTTTAGAATACTATTTTAATTTTATTTTTGGTTTGTGCATAGTACTGACAAAGTGCTTGTATTGTTATTTCCCTTTACATAAATTAAATACTTTGAGTGCCACAAAACATTATTTCCTGAAACTTCCATTGGACTGGCTCAGACATATTAAGGGAGGTCATTCAGAAATCATGAGCATATCCAGGTCTCCTTTCCAACCTGCTCTTTGATCCTTACAGGTAGCTCCAGAAGAGACCACCTTGGAATGAGAAGTACCATTTTCTGTGAGGGAATTGGTATTCCTCTGCATGCATTCTAGAGATTAGTTCCTGGTTGGACATGTGACAGTCTGTAGCTTGTCTTTTTGCCCTCTTGACAGGATCTTTGAAGGAAAAAAAAATTTTAATTTTGAGAATGTCCAACTTACCACTTTTTCCCTTTATCAAATAAGCTTTGCATGTTAAGTGTAAGAACTCTTAGTCAAGGCCTAGATCCCAGAAATTCTCTGTTGCTGTGTATTATATTCTGTTCCATTAACATATGTATCTATCCTTCTTTCATGCTATCATATCTTGGTTACTTCTTCATATATACTAAGAATAATGTCAGCTTTCTGAGAGATTCCTCTTACTTTACTCTTGTCAAGAGTGTTAACAGTCTTTCATAACTTACAAAAGTAATATATAAAAGCACACTGGTAAAATTTTTCAAATGATAGCAGATTCATGTGTTTCTAGGGAATATAATTATTAATGCATTAAACTTTGGAGAAAAACCTTTCTTTTCAATCAGGGAACAAAGTATATATTGGTTTCTCAAATGTGCTTCTCCTAATGCTTCTAGCTACCCTTAATGGCTCAAAAGTTTACTGTTTTACATCTTGTAGCTGAAAAGGCTTGGAGCAAAATAGGGCTCTGGGTGGAATTCTTCTCATTGTAGCAGTACCTATTGACAGAATCCTGTTGCTTTGCTTCCATCACAGCAACTCAAGATGACTGAGACCTAATCTTCTGTGTGCTATGAAGAGAAGCTTAGAGAAATTTCCAAAAAGCAGCCTTTTGTGCAGAGTTATTCCCAGTTATAGACAAGATTAGCCTTATTTCCACAAGGTTATTTTCCCTGGTGTTAGAAAAGCTCATGTTAAGCTGATGTTGTCCACACAAATTTGGAGATAAAGTGATTAAGCAGAAATACCCACAAGCTATTACTTCCATGACCATATGAAATATTCTACACAAGAAATTCCTGGGGCTGGGAATTAAGGCATCTGTCTTCAACTGATTCTAAGCTTCAAGTGATTCTTATAGCCTAGAGGGGTATGAAATGACCCTCTACTGTTCATATTCAAAACTCTTTGGCAAGCAGTTTCCTTAGTCAAGGGATCCTGTATCCTAGAGCAGGCAGCGTTTCTCATAGGAGACATTTTGAGAAAGTATGATTGTAATTTTGTGAGATTTTATGAAAAAATAATGGTTCCAATAAATTTCAAATATGTTCCCACTCCTACATCATTTGACTTGATTAAGAGTATATGAAAACACCAGAAAACATTAAAAACATTAAAAAGCTTCAATCTTAGTTCTTTTTGCTAAGTACATTATAGACCTAAGGATGTTTGAGGAAGTACCATTTTGACCAACATGGTCCAATGTGGAATTCTGGTGAAATGATACCAATAGAATAGAATGTCATTGAAGTGTATCATTTTGTCACCCAAAATTCTTTTTGCATTGTTTTACTTTGGATGATATTTCTCCCCCTCAGTCAAATGTGGGGTGTGGTACTGACTATTGATCACAATGACCTTTTTCATTCACCACAGGAGTAACTATACGACCTAGCCAGGATAAACCTAGACTCTCAACAACTGGCATACCAATTGCTTCCTAGTATGGGCTTATGTCGCTAGTAGAGTTGATCAGACTCATTTCCTAAGATTTTTATCTATGACAGAGAGGTAAGAATATTTGGAATTGTTTCGAATCCCTGTGCCAGAATCTTAGAGATAGTAAGCATTTGCAAGTGATAGAAACACAGGGAAGTTTCTTTAGACACATTCTTCTGACATAAACCTACCTTATTTTTCTAAGGTGGAGTTGTTAACATTTTTCAAATCTTCTAAATTTTCTTGCTGACTTTCTACTTCATTGATTATTGAGAGACAAGTGTTGAATTTTCCACATATAATTTTGGATTCATCCTTTCATTTGTATTAGTTGTCTTTCAATAATTCAGGAGTTTTTTATTATATTCATCCACAATATGGATTATTATGTCTTCTAGTAATTTGATTATTGTATGGCAAGGTAATCTTAAATATGGGTGCCTTCTGTTGTAAGGTCAGCTTTCTCTGCTATCTAGCTAGTTATATTAACTTTATTTTTCTTTCTTTTCTTCCTTCCTTAGTTGATGCTTTATGACTATACATATATATGTAAAATATATAAATATATATAAAATGTTTTTAATACATGTGCCTATCGAATGATTGCCAAACCAGAACAGTTAATATATCAATTGCCTCATGAATGTATTATTTCTTTGAGGTGAGAACATAAAAAAAAACAACTCTCATTTAAATATTTTAAAATATACTTTATTATTATTATTATTACTGGTGCTAGAGATTGAACTCAAGGGCACTAGACCACTGAGCCACATCCCCTAGCCCTATTTTTGTATTTTATTTAGAGTCAGGGTCTCGCTAAGTTGCTTAGCACCTTGCTTTTGCTGAGGCTAGCTTTCAACTCATGATCCTCCTGCCTCAGTCTCGAAATATATTTCATTTTTAATTACATTCACCTTATTGTGCAATGGAATACCAGAAACACTTTTTGTAACTATGTACATATTGAACATCCTCTCTTCTTCTTCCATTCTGCATTCCTTTACCAATCTCTTCTAACCACTATTCTGATCTTTTAATTAGATCAACTGTTTTTTGATTTCATGTGAATGAGAAGCTATGATATTTCTTTCTGTTTCTGTCCTATTTCACTTAACATAATGTCCTCCATTTTATTCATGAGAGGATATTATTATCTTCATTATTGAATAGTGTAACTATACCATAGTTTCTTTACCCATTCATTCATTGTTGGGCATGTGGATTGATTCCATGTTGGCTTTTGGAAAAGTACTGAAATTGACATGAGACTGCAGATATCTTCTTGACAAATTGTTGATTTCATGTTCTTTTTTTTTCAGTACTGGATACTGATTGAACTCAGAGGCATCTTACCACTGAGACACATTCTCAGCCCATTTTTAATTTTTTTTTTTTTTTTTTAGATAGGATCTTGCGAAGTTGCTTACTGCCTCACTAAGTTGCTGAGGAAGGCTTTGAACTTGCAATTCTCCTGACTCAGCTTTCCCACCTATTGGTTTCATGTCCTTTTATTATAAACCCAGCAATGAAAATGATGGGTCTTATAATAGTTATATTTCTTATTTATTTTTATTTTTTAGTTTTTTGAGGAACCTCCAAAGTATTTTTTTATAATGTACCTACTATGTTCAACTCCCACCAACAATGGGCAAGTGTTTTCTTTTCTCTATATCCTAGCCAATACTTTTTTTGGCAGGTGAAGTGTTATCTGTTTGTGGGTTTCTTTCTTTCTTTGGTATTTTCTTAATAATTAGAGAATTTTTTATTTTTTTTTTCACATATCTTTTAGCCATTTGTGTGTCTTCTTTTGAAAAATATCTATTAGGGTTTTTTTTTTTTTTTGCTTCATTTTAAATTATTGGGTGTTTCGCTGTTAAATTCCTTAAACATTCTGCATATTAAATCTTTTTCAGATACATAGTTTGCTAATATTTTCTTCAATTCTGTAGGTTATTTCTTTTTCACTATATTTATTCCATAAAGTACTGAAAGTCCTAGACCGAGCTGTTAGTCAAGAGAATAAGACATTACTTGGAGAGAAGTCCTGAATGTAGATGACATAATTTTACATACAGAAAAACTTAAAGACTCTACTAGAATATAATCTGGATCAATTTTAAAATTTAGTAAAATTATAGGATATGAACTCAACATATACAATCAATAGCATTTTTATATATTAAGAGTAAACTGTCTGATAAAGAAATCAATAAATCAAATTCATTTACAACAGCAGTGAAAACAATAAGATATCTAGAAATGATCTTCTCTAAAGAAGTGAAAATTTCTATATCAAAAATCAGGACATGTTAATGAAAAAAAATTGAAGAGGACACAAATAAATGGAATATACCCTGTGTCATAGACTGGAAAAAGTAATATCGCCAAAATGGTCTTACTAACCAAAAGTATCTATAGCTTTAATGTAACTTGTATCAAAATACCAAAGCCATTTTTTACAGAAAAAGAAAAGGCAATCCTAAAATTCATATAACTCATAAAATACCTTGAACATCCAATGCAATTCTAAGGAAAAGGAACAAAGCTACAGTCACCACACTACTTGAGCGTATACTGCAATGCTGTACAAAAAGGCGTGGCAATGGGATAAAAACAGACATATGCCAATGAAACAGAACAGAAACCCCAGACGTAGATCCATACAACAACAGCCAACCGGTTTTAAGCAGAAGGACCAAGAACACACATTTGGGAAAGGACAGGCTCTTCTTCAATAAATGCTGCTATAAAAATTACATAGCCTCATGCAGAAAAAATTATAATAGACCACGACCTCTGGCCAAATACAAAATCAAGTCTAAAAGGAATGAAGACCAAAATGTTAGATCTGAAACTGAAAACATAGGAGAAGTACTTCAGGATTTTGGAATGGGTGAGGAATTTTAGATAAGCATTCAAAAGCGTGCGCGCACACACACACACACACACACACACACAAATAGACAAACCAAATTACTTAAAAGATTCTGTACAGCAAAAGAAGTGATACACAGAATGAAGAGACAATCTGTTGAGTGGGAGAAGGTATTTGCAAACTATAAGCAATATTTTTTTAACTTAGTTTTAGAATGGCTTATCTTTATCTACTCTTTGATTTTAATTTCATGATTATGTTTAAAAAGAAGTTTATGTATACAGCATATGTTTGGGTCATATTTTAAATTCACTACGAAAATGTCGGTGTGTCTATTGCTTAGGTCATTTACGTTAATAAAATTAACTATATGTTTGAATTTGGGACTGCCATTTTATTTTTTGCTATTTCTTCTTTTGCTTTTTAGTTTCTCTTTTTTTTCTTTTTAAATTCTTTATTCTAAATTAATTTCTAAGTATTCTACTATAATTTACTTGGTTATCTTATATTTTTCTGATTGTTCTAGGAATTATAACCTACATCCTGGACTCCTTACATTTCAAACACAAGTTATTTTGACTATTTTATATTATTAGTCTTTGTGTCTGGTATATAGGTCGTGTATTGTTTTATATTAGCAGGACACGTTGCTACTTGCAGTGACGACATTAGACTTTGATATGGCACCCATCTATAACAAATAATGTGATTGAAGTAGAATCCCCAAAACAACAACTTTGCTAGTTCAGGTAGAATCCTAAAGTTTATAAAAGTCCTGCACTGGTGACAAAAATCTCACAGGGACACAAAACAATGCTCTCTGAAGAATTTAACTAGATAAAGATATTTCTAAGCATACACACGCACACACACACACACACACACACACATACATATACACATATATATTTCATAGATTTTGAGAGGCATTGGGGAAATGGTCCAGGAGCTAAATATCCAAAAATAGTTTCCATGATAAGACAACATAATGGATTCCAAAAAATAACCAGCCTCTGGTATGAGCAGGGAAATGTAAGATCAAGGAAGAATACTTAGATGATCTGTAAGCCATTTGTCTTCACCACCATAATTTATGAAGCAGTTTAAAATAAGAAATGCAGGGATTTTAGATTGTTTCCCTTAGCTCAGTCACCCATGTTTGAAGTGTGTGTACACACACACTCTTTAATCTCGATTTCTGATTCTATAATTTTTTAAAATCTTTAAAACTTTAAGATTTGTTCACCATGGCCCAACTTTCTGAGTTAATTCCTACATTGGATTTCCCAGCCATTTAATTCACTATTCAGAAGTGTCTGGATGTACACCAAGATGGCCGAATAGAGGAGGGTGCATTCCTGGCTGCTCCCTGGTGTGAAACCAAGAAAGCAAACAGGCAGCTTCTTCACAAGGTGGGGGTCTTTAGTGGAATTTAAAACTGTACATTCAAAGCAGACCAGGGACTCCAGAGGTTGGATAATAAAGTTAGAAAGAAAAAAAAAAAATCCCCAGTGGCATAGCCACTGCCACAGCCATGCCAGCAGCACCAGGCAGAGCAGTCCCTCCATGAGCATAGTAGAGGGATAAGGGAATAAGAGGAACCCTCATTTTGGGGGAGGCCAGAGGTATATCTGGTTGTGGAGCATTTAGAAATCAAGGACACTGCCAAACAAACTTGAAAGACAAGCTGAACAATATCCACGTCCAGGGAAAGACATTGCCATCTCTCCATGTGGCATGTAGAGGACAAAGGAAGGAACCATTTTGCAGTTTCTGTGTGTGGAGGGGGGCTAGCAGCTGAGGAAGCCAATTCCTGGCAAACTTTGGCCCCAAATACAGGCCCAGAAACACACACACTGCATACATAGAGTGTTTTTAAGTGACCAGGAGAAAATCAAATGTGGAAAGAGGTTTACACGGGGTACAACTAGTTGTGAAAACCCATCCAGCTCTATCCCTCCCCCTCTAGTCTGACAATTTGAACGACCAGCTGTGGGAGAAACTACTGGTTGGGAACTCTGAATGACAAGAATGGGAGACCTTGTTTGGAGACTGACCCTGAGAACAGAAAACGCGGGGTCTGCAGATGACATAGGGGATGAAGAATTGGCTCCCCCACCTTTTGGGGGAATCCCAGAGGAGATCCCTCGGGTTAAATTCTTCCAGCATGGACCAGCAAGTACTGGCTGCTGGAAGTGCCCTGATTTCAAATCTCCAGACAAGATAGCATTCATCAAAGAGCCTGGAGCCTGCCTAAACCTAAACCCTGCCTCCAGGAACTCAACCTATGGGATTACCTCTCTCACTTCAGCAATTCAGAGAGTGGTGCATACACTCCAGAAGACCCCAACTACAACTGCTGAGAAGAGAAGCTGAGAGTATTCTGAACTCCAACAGAAAGAATTCTTTAACTTTTCATCAAGATTTTTTTTTTCTTTCTTTGTCTCTGTTTAATTGTGACCTTGATGGTACATGAATATTCATACATTTCCATATTTGTTTTTTCCCCTTTTTTCTAGCATATTTGAAGTCAGTTATTTTTCATGGATTAGCTTATTTTGTGAACTAAAATATTTGATTAGTTATATTTTTTGTATTATTTTATTTGTATGTATATTATATTAAACTTTAATTCTCTCTCTCTCTCTCTCTCTCTATATATATATATATATATATTCTATTTGATATTCCACTCTATTATATATAATTATATATAATTATATAATTATATATAATTATATAATTATATATTATATATATATATATATTTAATTATATATATATAATTAAATATATATATAAATATATAATAATATATATATTATTTATATATATATTTATAATTTATAATTTATATAATATATAATATATATTTATATATATTTATATATATATTTATAATATATATAATATATATATATATTTATAATTTATAATTTATATAATATATAATAATATATATATTATATATATTTATATATATAATATATATATAAATATATAATAATAATATATAATTATATAATTATATATATATATATATATATATTATATATATAATTATATAATTATATATAATTATATAATTATATATAATATAATTATATTATATATAATAAACTCTATTATATATAATAGAGTGGAATATCAAATAGAAGAGGCTGATAGGACACCAAAATGTACAAAATTATAACAGACCTCCATCAAGGCACGGTATAACAAAAATGCCTATATATATATATATCACCTGTTTCCCTTGATTCTCTCCTTTCTTCTACTAACAGCCAATCTCTACATTCTCTTTCACTTTTCCTTTCATATTTTACTTCTGTTTTTTCTCCTCCTCATCATCATATCCATCACTTTTATTATCTCTTTGTTCACCATTTGAAATTGTAAATCCTTTTGCTACATATTACTTGCATTAGTTGTTGTCATTATTTGTCTACCCTTAAACAGTGAGGTACTGAAAACCTTCAAGGAGTCCACAGGGTAGAAACTCTATTTCCTCACATCTACACTGTTAGCTGGGTAGACACACAGACAACATGAAAAAGCAAGGGAACAAGTCATGCCAAACAAACCAAGATACTCCAATAACAGAATTCACTGACACCACAGTGGAAGAAATGTCAGAGAAGGAGTTTAGAGTGTACAAAGTCAAACTGTTCTTCAAAGTAAAGGACAGTATAAGGAATGAAATTGGAGAAAAAAAATACAATAATTGAAAATCACTTAATAAAGAGACAGAAATTCTGAAAAAACAACCACAACAAAGCAGAGATCCTTAAAATGAAGGAAACAATAAGCAAAATTAAAAATTCAATAGAAAACTCACCAACAGAATAGACCACTTGGAAAACAGAAACTCACGCAATAAAGACAAAATATATAATCCTGAAAATAGATTTGACCATGGAGAGGAGATGTTAAGAAACTATGAACAGAAATTCAGAGAATTATGGGATAACATTAAAAGACCAAATTCAAGATTTATCTCAATACATGAAGGCAAAGAGATGCAAACCAAAGGAATGCATACTCTTTTAAATTAAATAATATCAAAATATTTTTCAAATATAAAGAATAAAATGGAATATCAAATAGAAGAAGCTAAAGGACACCAAATATACAAGATTATAACAGAACTGCATGAAGGCAAGTTATAACAAAAATGCCTAGCATACAGAATACAAATAGAATTTTAAAGGCTGTGAGAGGAAAAATCTCAAATTTGATTTCTTAGCCCAGACACTCAAAGCTAGGAAATCCTAGAATAACATATATGAAGCACTGAAAGAAAATGGAAACCAACAAAGAATTTTATATCCAGCAAAATTAAGGTTTAGGTTTGAAGATGAAATAAAAGCTTCTATGATTAAAAAAAAAAGTTAAAAAGAATCTGCAACTACAAAACCTACACTACTGAATATTGTCAAGAAAATATTCCATGAAGATAAAATTTTAAAAAAATATATGAAACCAGTCAAGGGAGGAACTACTCTAAAGGAATAGTCAGTCAAAGAGAAACGAATTGAAACAAAAAAAAAATTAGAAATAAACAAAAAAACAGGAATATAAATCATATCTCAATAATAATCTTGAATATTAATGGCCTAAACTCATCAATCAGAAACATAGACTGGCAGACTGAATTGAAAAACAAGACCCAACAATATGCTGTCTCCAAGAGACTCACCTCATAGGCATAGACATCCAAGAATGAAAGTGAAAGGATGGAGAAAAACATATCCCTCACAGAAATCGTATAAAGAAGCAGGGATTTCTATCTTCATATGAGATAAAGTGGACTTCAAGCCAAAGTTAATTAGAAGAGAAAAAGAAGGACATTTCATGCTGCTTAAGGGAATTGTACATCAACAAGACATAGCAATCATAAGTATTTATGCACCAAACAATGGAGTGTCTACTTACTCAAACAAACCCTTCTCAATTTCAAGAATCAAATAGACCACAACACAATAATACTGGATGACTTTAACTTTTCTCTCTCACTACTGGATAAATCCTCCAAATGAAAACTAAACAAATAAATTATAGAAGTAAATAATACAATCAATAATTTAGACTTAACAGACATATATAGAATATTTTATCCATCAGGAGTGAATACACTTTCTTCTCAGCAGCACATGAATCCTTCTCTTAATAGACCATAATTTTATGCCACAAAATAACTCTTAGAAAATACAAAAAACCAAAGATTATACCCTGCATTCTGTCAGATCATAATGGAATGAAATTCAAAATCATTAATAAAATATAAAATAGAAGGTACTCTAACACTTGGAGACTAAATAATACACTACTGAGTGATTAATGGATAGCAGAAGAAATCAGGAGTGGAATAAAAAAATACTAAGAGTTAATGAGGATAGTAATACAATACATCAAAATATCTGGGACACTATGAAAGCAATGCTAAGAGGAAAGTTCATTGCATCAAGCTTACTCATTAAAAGTCTAGAAAGTCAGTGAATAAATGACTTAATATTTCATCTCAAACATCTAGGAAGAAAAAAAGGAACAAATCAATACCAAAAGCAGAAAAAAGACAGGAAATAATTGAAATCAGAGCTGAAATCAATGTAAATAATCCGAAACAAAACAAAACAAAAACAATATAAAAATTGACAAAACAAAAGTTGGTTCTTGGAAAAAATAAATTGTTAAATCCTGAGCCACAGTAATGAAGAGAAAGAGAGAAAACTCAAATTACTAAAATTCATAATAAAAAAGGAAATATCACAGCAGACACTACTTAAATACAGAAGATAATCAGAAACTATTTTGAAAATTTATACTCCAATAAAATAGAAAATCGTGAAAACATCAGCAAAATTTTAGGTACATATGACCCATTCAAACTCAATAATGAGGACATACACAATTTAAACAGATCAATTTCAAGCAAAGAAACAGAAGACACCATCAAAAGCCTACCAAATAAGAAAAGCCCAGGACCAGATGGATTCTCTGCTGAGTTCAAGACCTTCCCTTCAAAGAAAAATTAACACTTATACTCCTCAAATTATTCCATGAAATATAAAAGGAAGAAACTCTTTCAAATGCATTCTATGAAGCTAGTAATATCCTGATACCAAAACCAGACCAAAAAAAAAAAAAAAAAAAAAAAAACACCAAGGAAAGAAAACTTCAGACCAATATCCTTGATAAATATAGATGCAAAAATTCTCAAAATTCTGGAAAATCACATAAAAAGTATTAAAATATAGTGCACCACAATCAAGTGGTGTTCATTCCAGGGATGCAAAATTTATCAACATATGGAAATCAATAGCATAATTCATCACATCAATCATCTCAATAGGTGCAAAGAAATCATTTGACACAATATGGCACCCCTTCAAGTTCAAAACACAAGAAAATGTAAGGATAGTAGGAATGTCCCTCAAAATCATAAAAGCTACCTATGTTAAACCCAAAGCCAATATCTATTTAAGTGGAGAAAAATTGAAAGCATTCCCTTTAAAAACTAGGACAAGACAAGGATGCCCTTCTTCAGCACTTATTCAACATCATCCTTGAAACTCTAGCCACAGTAATTAGAAGAAAGAAATTAAAGGGATACAAATAGGAAAAGAAAAACTCAAACTATCACTGTTTGCTGATTACATGATTGTATATTTAGAAGATCCAAAAAATTCCACCCAAAGACTTCTAGAAATAATAAATGAAGTCAGCAAAGTAGCATGATATAAAAACTAACACCCGTAAAAGAAACACATTTCTATACATCAATGATGAATCCAATGAGAGAGAAATTAGAAAAACTACACAATTCACAATAGCCTCAAAATTAAGATAAAATATTTAGGAATCAATCTGACAAAAGAGGAATGAAAACTACAGGATACTAAAGAAAGAAATTGAAGAAAACCTTTGAAAATGGAAATATCTCCCATGCTCTTGGATAGGCAGAATTAACATTGTAAAAATGACCATACTACGAAAAACATTATACAGATTTAATGCAATTCCTAAAATCCCAATGGCAAACTAAAATCCCAATGACATTCTTCATAGAAATAGAGAAAAAAACACATGATATTTATTTGAAAAATTAAGAGACCCATATTAGCTACAGCAATACTTAGTTAAAAAAAAAAATGAAGCATGAGATTTAACACCAGATCTTAAATTATACTACAGAACTTTAGTAACAAAAACAGCATGGTAATGGCACAAAAACAGACATGAAGACCAATAGAATAAAATAGAAGACACGGCAATAAACCCACACATATACAGTTATCTCATACTAGACAAAGGTGTCAAAAATATATTTTGGAAAAGGTAGCCTCTTCAAAAAATGGTGCTGGGAAAACTGGAAATCCATAGGTAGTATTATGAAATTAAACCACTATCTCTCACCCTGCACAAAAATCAAATCAAAATGGATCAAGAACCTAGGTAATAGACCAGAAACTCTGTGCCTAATAGAAGAAAAATTAGACACAAATCTTCATCATGTTGGCTTAGGATCTGACTTCCTTAACAAGATTCCTAAAATGCAAGAAGTAAAATCAAGTAAAATAAATGGGATGGAATCAAACTCTAAAGCTTCATTATAGCAAAGAAATGCTACAGAAAGCCTACAGAATGGGAGAAAATCTTTACCACCTGCACCTCAGACACAGCATTAGTCTCCAGGATATGTAAAGAACTAAAAAACATAACATCCAAAAAACAAACAAACAAACAAATAAAAAACAAATAACCTAATCAATAAAGGGGCCAAGGAACTGAACAGACAGTTCACAGAAGAAGAAATAAAAATGCTCAACAAATACATTAAAAAATATTCAACATCTGTAGCAATTAGAGTAATGCAAATTAAAACTACACTGAGATTCCATCTCACTCCAGACAGAATGGCAATTATCAAGAATACAAGCAACAATAAATGTTAGCAATGTAGGGGAAAAGGTACACTTATACATTTCTGGTAGGAATGCAAATTGGTGTACTACTCTGGAAAGCATTCCTCAGAAAATTTGAAATGGAATTGCCATTTGATTCAGCTAACCCACTCTTCAGTTTATACCCAAGTGACTTAAAATCAGCATGCTACAGTGATGCAGCCACATCAATGTTTATAGCAGTTCCACTCACAATAAATAAACTATGGAATCAGCCTAGATGCCCTTCAACAGGTGAATGGATAAAGAAATTGTGGTGTGTATGTATATATATACACAATGATCTATTACTCAGCCTTAAATAAGAGTAAAATTATATCATTTACCTATAAATCGATGGAGCTGGAGAATATCATGCTATGTGAAATAAGCCAATCCCAAAGAACCAAAGGCTGAATGTTTTCTGATATGCTCATGCTAATTCAATATGGGGAGGGAGAAGAGTAGAGGTAACTTTGGACTAGGCAGAGGGAAGTGAAGGGAGGGGAGGGAGTATGGATGTAGGAATGATAATAGAAATATTTGGACATTATTACCCTATGTTCATAAGTGATTATACAACCTGTGCACATCTATAACATGTACAACCAGAAGAATGAGAAGTTATATTCCATTTATGTGTGGTGTGTCAAAATCCATTCTACTGTCATGTATAATTAGAAGAAGTAAAAAAATTAAGTTTACACAAATACAAATGATCTATTGATGTTTATCTCATTGTTATTATTAATTATTGTTACCACTATTAAGATCTACAAATCCTAATATTCTAACTTTGCTAAAAATCTTTAAAATCCTACATGATTTACTTGACTGTCAATTATGTTATATACATATTCTCTCCAAATCCAAAATGGACAGTGAGAGAGAAAGTGATGTAGGTATCAGAAATTAGAGAAATTTCACAGCACACCCCGTGTGGTATACATGCACGGACCATGGTGAATCCCTGGCTTGAACTGTCATGATCTATGCAGAAATCTTGGGTTAAGGAGTGCTCCTCAAAAGAGCTGTCTGTATTCCTTACAATCAAGCCACACCTGTCAAATGGGTTGGGCCAGATACAAACCAGCTGTAAAGAAACAGATCCTTTGGGTCACCAGGGAACTGTCAGACCTGGAACATCACATCATAAATCCCACTGCTCTTATCTTGCCAAGAGTCAAAAACCAGACATTCAAGAGTCTCAAGATATAAAGACTGAGCTTTCCCAGTCCTGCTGTTAATCAACTGTGGTTCCACATCACTAATATTTTCTTTTGAAAGGCTTTGTCCTGTCTGTGCCTATCATATCATTTTATGACAGTTTGTTTCCAGATTTTATAGAAATGTGGAAATGGGCTACTGGGATGTGGGTTTCAGTGCTAGTGTTCTGGAAATGGGACTTTATTTCTTTCTCCCTGGTACAAATAATAGTGCTCAGGCTTCTTTTTGCCAATAATTCAAAATTCTTTTATTTGGAAGCGAGACTTCTGTAGTCAATATTCATTGCAAGAAGTGGAGGTGGAGGCTGGGTTCTAGAATGCATGAGGTTAGGGTGGAGTTAATCTGCCTGGCTGACATTAGTGTGGTAATTTTAAATGTCTTTGTTTTTCCTTTAAAAGTGGTGCACAGTACCTCTGAAGTTCCCTAACTTCCCGGAAGTCCCTTCATGAACAAATTTTATCACACATTTTCTTTCTCCAGTCTTGACCCTAACTCAATGTCAAGAATTTTTCAGAATTCTGCTCCAAAATGAAATATTTATTTTCCAAATTGCTTCAAACTTCTGGATTTTATATTTCCTACTGTATTTACTTTAAATACTTCTTTCTCTATCTTTCCTACCCATCTACAACACTATAATGCTTCACATTTTCCATGGAGAAACTGCTCTGATTCAGGACTCCAAGTTAACTTGCCCTCTTATATTTTTACACAGACTTGAATTTAGCATTCTGGAAGTTTCTGAAAATTATTTTAATCCTCTGTAGGATTCATGGAATTTCTTCAATTTGTAATTGAATGCTTTTGTCATTTTTGGAAAATTCTCAGCTATTACCTCAAATATATTCCTTGCCCCTCCTTTCCTTTGGAAAGATAAGCTTTTCAAGTTTTTCCTGCCTCTTGTATTTTTTTACCTTCTATTTTCCATCTGTTTTTCAATCTGTGCTTCAATCTCCATATTTTATTTGTTCCTAAATTCGAACTCATTAATTCACTTTTCTACTGAAATTCTGGTATGTTTAATATATCATTGAACTCACCTATTTCAGCTATTGTATTGATTTTTAAAAAAGTTTTGTTTCAGAACAGTGTCTATTTTTTTTTACAGAAAAATTTAGAATATAGAACTGAGAGTTCACATTTATTCCATATTAAATTTTTAATTGTTATGTCTAATATAAGCATGATATGTTTGTTATGGTTAATGAACCAATATTGAAACATTATTCTCAATTATAATCCGTATCTGATTAAGATATCTTTGTTTTTTTTTTTAATTAAATGTCCTTTATTGGTTCCATGATCCCAATCATGTTGTTGTATTACATTTATTTACCAAGTGTCTGAAGGCTAATTTTCATTATGATATTCACCTAAAAAACATAAGAAGTTTGAAAGGTGTGGTTCAAATCTTAAGACTTCAGGCTCAAAATGACCATTTAACTATTTCTTGACTTTTATGGTTCATGAGGCTCCTACTCAAAGGAAGTAGTTCTTGGCTATGACTCTTGATTTGATTGTCTCTCTAGATTTTCGAATGATAATTTGCCCTGTAATCTCAGTTCTCTGATGAGTTCAATAAAAGCCATTGATTTTCTTTTGTTCTACCTTTTTGTTATTGTTGTAAGGACTGGAGTGACAACTTCCAAGTTCTTAACATGTTGCAGCTGAAATCAGAGTAGCTAGTCATTGCATTTTTAATTCCTAGAATTTTGTAAGGATTTGAAGTTTATACAAATATTCTCCACTTTTCTCTATTCTTATCAGTAAATTAGTCATATTTATTTTAAGTTTATTATCTTTGTTATCTAATTAACTACTTTTTTGTATTTTGCTCAATTGCTTTTGCTAAAACATACCTTGTAATTTTCTATTTAATGCCAGATATTGTGTAGAAAAAAATCATAGAATCACTGGATGCTGTTGTCTTCCTCCAAGGGAATTAAATATTTTTCTAAAGGGCAAATTGAGCAAAACTTGATTCTCTTGGTCCCACAGAGGATTAGTTTTAGGATGTAATTTTTGTTTCTTTAGGCTGAATTTTTTCAACCTTGGCATTACTTCTACTTCATAGTTCTTACCCCTAAGCTGTATTCCTCTGAGGTACTAACTACAATCTGGAAGTCTTTGCCAATATTCTTCACTATGCCAGCTCTTGACCTGCAGCCTCTGCCTCCCTAGTGCTAAACTTCTGAAATCTCTGAGCAGCTCTTTGGTTTCCCAGTTGCTGCTTTCTGTATAAATTGTTATAGTATCTTTCTGAGCATGTTCATGTTAGGAACTATATTGATCTGCTTCACTTTACTCTAGTGAAATAGCTAAGGTAACTTGCTTATAAAAGAAAAGGTTTATTTTGGCTCAAATGTAATGTTTGGAGGTTCCAGTCTAAGATTGGGCTGGAACCTTTGCTTTGGGTCTCTGGGGATCATGCTGGATGAAAATGGCAAGAAGCAAGTGGCAGAGACAAATGCTAACCATATAGCTAGGAAGCAGAAAAGAGAATGAGGAAGAGGCCAAGTTCCCATAGTTCCTTTGAGGACCTCTCACAAGGTCCCACCTCTTAATATTTCCATGGGTTCCCAAAAGTACCACTCTGGGGACCAAGTAAATTTTCATCATATGTACTTTTGGGAACATTCCAGATCCAACCTAGCTGGAGTGAACAGATACCTTTGGGAAATTGCACACAGATATTAGGTTACATTTTTTGTGATTACCTCCTCTAGTGGGATTTCGGCCAATTGGATTATTTTGAAATTTACAAACTCCAATTTCTGAACTATCAGTGATGATGCTTTTATTAACTGATGTCTTAATGTTCCCATATATTATTTTAAAATAATATATATGATATATACAATAATATATAATATATATATGATGGTACATTCAATCAATTTGAGCAATATTTTAAAGTCTAAGAAAAGCATCATATGTGAAATATTGAAGTAGAAATCAGTCTACACAATAGTAATCAAAGGAGAAAATTCTAAGTCTAGTTTTCTTATATTTAAAATTTATTAAAATAAAAATGGTTCTATTATAATATTAATTTAAAATAAATTAAATTGCCTTGTGCTTTATATTAATTAGAATGTACTTAAATCTATACTAATTTTTGTCACTCAACTTAAATATATATATATAAATTATATATCATTTATATAAAGTGATAAAAAGTCATTCTGAAAATACCATAAGTATTGTAGCTATGAAATTTGGATTATAAAATGAGGAGAATCTTTAAAACAATTTTGTTTTACTTTATCATTTTTCTGCATGTGTACATAGCCAAATGTAGTGAAATGACATGTTCTAAGTTGGCTAAATGAGAAGCTAGACCAGCACAGCATTACCAATAATTGTTCAGTTGATCACAGATTACATGCATTTTCTTTCATTAACTCCCTCAGGTAGAAAATGAAAGCAGAACATTTGAATGTATTTGTTCTTTATTTGGCAATACAACATACTAAATTTCATTAGGTTCTAAATTAGTACCTGATTTAGATTAGATATTTTTAGCAGTAAGCAAATTTGTTAGAGGAGGAAAACACTAACTGTAATGTTTATCTAGGGTGTTATAAATATGTATTTGGATAAAGAGGTTTAGATATAATTATATGACTTTAAAATGTTTTTAGACGTTAATTCTCTTGCTATGTCTAGTCCATGTAAAAAATAATTTAGTTTATCAAAATTCTGTGCTTGATAACTGATTACCTTTCCTTTGTATCCAAGTTTTTTAAAAAAAGGCCTATTATTTTGATGAACATTTATCACTATGAAAAATAAATAAAATGTCTTACTTCAAGCAATTAACTATAATTATCAAAAAAGTGTTAACATACTCATGTGATCCATTATCTAAATTAAATATTTATCTAAATTAATCATTTTATAGGCCTAAAATATTAGTTACTCAAACTACTATAATTTATTATTCAGTATTGCTTACAACATGCTTGTACATGCACGTGCACACACACACACACACACACACACACACACACACACCAGAACTCTTGCCTTTTTGTAACTGGGACGACTTTTAATAATGCAAAGAAGGCCAGTATTTTTCTTTAAATAGGCTATTAGATTTTGGCAATTTTACCAAGCCTGATTTTTTTTCTTTTGAAATGGTTCACTGGAGACAATTGAAGAAAGCAAAGAAATGTCCTTGTTGAATGTTAGCTGGATCACTTCTTGATGGGAGTGAGGCCATACTAGGGCAAAATGAAACCTAAAAGAGAGCAATGATAAAATATCAAACACTTTTTTATAAGTTTGAAATGGAAACTAAACTAACTAGAAAATAACATCCTCTGGCTAAGTGTTTCAGAAAATATCCCTCATCCACTTTGATAAGCTTAAAAAGAGGCCCAATTTAGGGTTTATCAGAGCTATGACCTTTCTTCATTTACTACAATTGTTACTATCCTTATTTATTTTCATTGCTAGATTTAAAATAATAAAATTTGGGGATAAAAAACTGGCTTAAGGTTGGAAGAATAAAGATTTTCAACCAGATTTGTATAGACACACACGCAAATATAATAAATACTCTTTTGCACATGAAGCAGAATCTACTTCTATCTTGTCATTTGTGGTTCATGTGCTTTTTTGTTTAGGAGACATAAAATATTATATATGAGTGATTTCTCTATTGGAATAATGACTCTTTTAAATGCAGTCTTAGGTCCTTTCTGGAGTTCTGTCTCCCTAAACACAATCAATATTAAACATTTAGTGTGTGTGATTTCAAGATACTTTTGTTATTTTCATATATACTAAATGATGTCTGTATTTTAAATTTGTAGATTTCATATCATAATATATCAATTTCCAACTTATTATTTTGTGAAATAGTATCTGGAGGTGTCTCTGTATTGATGAAAAACATAGATAAATAAATATGATCCATTCTTTTCCTTGCTATGTAGTCTCCAGTCTTATATCCACAAACCCTCCATACTATAACGTGCCCAGTAGATCAGAATGTTACATTATGCACTTGGAATTTATGATGTTTTTAAAAATAACAGGCTATATTTGATTAGTGTATTTAATTTACGTCATAACTTATACTTCTGTTGTTCTTTTTACATTTCCTTAATCTCTGTGTTCTATTTACAACCTATTTACTTCATTTTCTTTAAATTTTTTTATAAAAATTTTCAAATTTTTATTATATTGATAAGATTTTCTTTAGACAACTTTATTTTCTTTCTATCAGTTAAAACCTTATTCATTTTACACTTTTTTAAAATTAAATGCCTGTGATGAAATTTTCAATGCATATTTTATACATATATATGCAGGTTTATATAAAAATTAGTTAACATGTTAGCCCCTTTCTGAACAGTTTATGAACTTTACTATAGCTTAAACTTCCTGAAAAATTATTTTATGTTTTCAAATAATATTTTTGTCTTCTTTATCTCATTAGTTGAGAGATGCAAAAAAATAGAAGAATTATTTTGTATAATTCTGTAGCTAAAATAATTTACCTAGTTTTTGCTTACTTCAACTTGAATCTCAATTTTTCTACAGGTATTTTTAATTGTTTTAGAATATGACCTTTATTTTTCTTGCATGTTTAAATTATATTTTAGCTGGGCTTAGAATTCTTTTTTTAAATATTTTATCAGTTGTAGATGGACACAATACCTTAATTTTATTTATTTACTTTTATATGGTTCTGAGAATGAAATCCAGCACCTCACACATGCTAAGCAAGTGCTCTATCACTGAGCTACAACTCCAGCACATGGCTTAGAATTCTTGATTGACAATTTTTGAAAATTGTTCTTTGAAGGTATTGTTATTTTTTCTTCATGTCTTTTATGGCAAAAAAAATATTGCTTTAATTCTGATTGGTGTACATTTGGAAACACCCAGGTTTTTATTCTGACAGCCTTCATTCTTCTTAACTTTGAGATTCTGTAGTTTCATAAATTTTTAATATTTTGGTCCAGATATTTTTTTCAATTTCAGAAAATTCTAGCCATATTCACATTAGAGAGTGGCTTTCCATTACATTCTTAGCAGCTAAAGAAGTTTTGTTTTTTCATACTATCAATGACTCTTAGAAACAAACAAGGGGTCAAAGGATTTCATCCTTGACATTTAGCCTTTGATAGACAGCTCAAATCTTGAGTACAATTCCTTTATACAAAGTTTATATTGTCCTTCTACCAATCCCATGATTTACATATCTTCAAACTCTATTTAGTACCCAATGGTATGTAGTATAATTTAATTTAGCAATTAATTAATTAGTTAATTATTTGCTTCAGCACACAGCTGGATTACTCCATCCCCTGAATGCACAGAAGTCTTATAAATATTTACTTTTCATATTTTCTATTGATTAAATAAAAAATAATTAAATAAAAAATAATTCTTATTTTTTTTCAAATTTGATGGCATGTGATATTAATTCATATAGTTCTTCCTCCTACCTGAAGAACAAAAGACCACTTCTCCTAAAATATAACAACTAGTGTAGTTTTTGTGAAGTCTTTCTTAGATTTTCAACGTTAACATAAGCTTTACCCATCAGGAGAGGAGTCTGTTGTTTGCTTATTTCCTTTACATCAATGGAGGAAAGTGCATGCAGTCTTCCATACCATGATTTTTTTTTCATTAAATGATAAATCTTGGAGATCAAATGTGTATTATGGCATTTTTCTTTTTTTATTGGTGCATATTAATTATATAGAATGGTGAGCTTTTTGTGGTATATTGACACATGCATAAAACATTATGTGATAAATTTCATTCTTCAATAATTCCCTTACCCACCCCTCCTTCTATCATAATGATGTCTCTTTTTTATTCCCTCTAGCTTCCACATGTGAGAGAAAGTATGATGTTTGTCTTTCTGATTCTGTTGTATTTCATTTAACATGATGCTTTTCATGAACTTAATCTTTGTATTCAAGTAATTTCTTGGAAATTTTTCTATTCCCAAAAGACACATATATTTGAGTTGAATTTTAGATATTTGTATACATCATAGTTTTATTTCAGCGAGTGTTTTGGTAAAGAAAACATTATTTCCCCATGAAATCCATATAGCATTAAAAATGTGGAAAGTTTTTAAAAGTGATGTGTCATATTTAATACTGAGTTTATTCATATTTGATTACAACTTATACATCTTAGATTTATTTCTAGAATCAATGAGATATTGTCTTACTGTTGTTGATAGCTAGTTCTTATCTTAATGGGTCATTTAGACCATGAAGACTCTTTGCTTTAGGGTCAGCCAGATAAATCATTTATATTTCCTTTGGTAGTGATTATGATAGGAGAGATAATAATAAGTGTGTGTCATTGAATAGAGTAGAAACCAGATGAAGATTATATGTACTATAAGTAGCCATCAATTACGTTGTATTCTCTTTGCAAATCAGAAAAGTATGTTATACTATATGTTTATTTCTATTTCCTAATATAATCTAAATTAATAGACTAATAAACTAATTTTGTCTGCTAAAGGTTATATTACAGAAAAACATGAAACTAAGTTGTGCATATAGTTTTATTATTAATACATCTCACTTTGAACAGAGCTTTTTTCATTTTCAAACTTTAATTTTATGATTCATAGTGTTAGTTAAGGCGTTAGTTCTAAAGTGAACTGAACAACATTTCTGTTTTGTAACAGTTGGGTAATTAGCATGGCTTAAAGATTAAAATAATCATTAGATATAATTCACAATATAAGAATATGAGAAAGAGACACTGACTATATCCAAAACTTTTAAGATTTAGCACTTAAAATTGTGTGGTTTTATACTAAGTTAATTTTATGAGTTTTAGACTTTTGGATATGTGAGGTGTCTGGCATTATTTACAAATATTCATACCCTTAAGGAGAATAAATTTACTAGAAGAGATCTCTCAGGGGAACTATTAATTAATAAGTGCATATTTATAAATTTGTAAACAATTATTGCCAGGTAAATTATTTAATAATTAATTACTAGAATAAATGAGTACATGAAAAAAAACAATAATGACATAAAAAATGATAAATGTGTAGGAGCACACAGACTAAAGAGGAATGAAGAACAAGGAGGGAAATAACACGTTTAAGAAAATGAGAAATGAAAGAAATTAAATGAATGTGAAATGATACAAAGGAAATATAGCGTAATAAAGAAACAAAAATGAGAGAAATGTGACTGAGGTTTATTCTGGAACAGTGATTTTTTTGAAAATCTTTGTTTTCTTTATATTTGGAGATTTTTTTCTAATATGGAAATAAAATCTTTAATAAATTAATAAATATAATTTAATATTATTTTGATGGAAAGAAGTCACTGACATTTTGAGTTATATTGCTTTTTTCATGCTGAGAATCTCTAATGTACTAAACTTTTAGAGGTAAACTTTTGTCAAACAGTACCATTTCTTTTTTTATATTACAGATACTTTAAATCCAAAGTTGTGGTTTATGAACAACATGACTATTGTAGAAGGCAATCGCTTGTAAAAGTAGAAGAAAACCAAAGGATTTGCATTATCTCAATAATCAAATATAGATTATTCTTTTTGTCATGGTGGAAATTATTAGTCAAAAATTTTATTACTCCTGGTGAAATAATGTAGAATAATTCTCTCAATTCTCTCGTGGAAGAAAATTTAAGAAATGAACATTATATATATAAAGCTCTTTAAAATATACAACGTTTTCAAGATAATGAACAAACTGTTTCAAATGTTAAAAGAACATAAAAACCACAGAACTCAAGCTTAGAACTCAAAAATGCTTTCTGTGAGGCATAAAATTCGAACAGAGCTTTTTTCATTTTCAAACTTTAATTTTATGATTCATAGTGTTAGTTAAGGCGTTAGTTCTAAAGTGAACTGAACACCATAAAGTGGAAACAACGCCAAATGCAACATACAACAGATAATCAGAAATAGTTAAGCAGAGTAAGGACTAGGGTAGCAAAGCTTTAGGTAATGCAGACATAGACCAACAATCTTATTTTAGATTTATTAACTATGAATTAAACACACACACAAATATACATAGTATTTTTACCATACTCATGAAGATTTTTAAAAGCATAAAAAATTTTAGAGGGAATGACAATCTTTAAAATGTGATATAGTTGATTTTAATAAGAGGCAAATAAAAATTCTTTAAAAATGTATCTGTAATGTAACCCACAGTATCAGCAGAAAGAAGATACTGCTAAATAGTTTTGAAAGCAGATTTTATACCTATGAGCAAGTTAGACAGCCCTGGAGAAAGAACCAGCCAACTGGATAATAGATCTGAAGAAGAGCTGAAAATACGGCATTGACAGATAAGCAGACTCAAATTAGAGGAAAAAGGGATAAAAAAAAAAAAGGCAGCAAATATATAGTGAGAGATTCTGAAGTCCATATCATTCTGGTTTCTGAAGAAGGAGATAGAAGAAATTGTTCAAAAGCAATCTTTGAAGATAAAAAGGCAGGGAATTTTCCAGAACAAATTAAATCAACAGCCCACAAAATCAAGAAGACCAGTAAATCCTTAGCATGACAAATAAGGTAAAATACATGTGGAAAACACTTTAGCAGTATTTTCTCCATCTGAAAATAAACACATCCTAAGGCTTAGTGATTTTATTTCTAGGTTTATACCACAAAAATAAATGCATATATACGTCAAAAATATGTATTAGAAGGCACACAGAAGCTTCATTCACAATAGCCCTAAAGTGGAAACAACCCAAATGTCTATTTCAGTACAAGTAAACACGTTGTCTATTTTTCAAAGAATTCAAAGTAGAAGGCTATACAGCAAGGAAAAGGAAAATTATCTTATGTATGCATGGGGTAAAATGGATATATCTCTCAGACATGGTGTTGTGCAAAAAAGAGCAGTCATATCGAAGTATATGATTCATGATTTTATTTATAGGTATTTTGAAAACATGTCAAACAAAAACTCATTGTAAGTGAAAATAATATAATTGGGAAGGAGAATGAGAGAAATCTTTAGTGTGCTGTGTATGTCCTCTATCTTGAACTGGGTGGTTGTACCATAGAAGAACTCTTTGGCAAAAGTTAATAAAGTTATATACTAAATGTTTGTATGTTTCATTGCATGTATGCTTTATTTCATTTAGTGAAACCTTGTGCTTGAAAGGGTGAAGGCTATTGAAAAGACAAAAAATTCTTCAACATTTTAATCAATAATGTAAGTAAGGGAAAGGTTTCTTAAAACATGTTAAGAAATTGGTAATTTACTTACATCAAAATCAAGAGCTATTTTTTCAAAGAAATCATAAAGTCTAAGGTAACTCCAGGTCACAAAAGGGGTGAAAACTCCCAATAGACGTGCTTGCTCAGCTATTACTATCCAGAATATATACAAAACTTAAGAATAAGAAAAAAATCCTCTCATTTCCAAAATTATTAAAACTCTTAAACAAGGACTTCTAATTAGATAAAAGAATTCAGAAAATAGTATTATATAAAAAGTTAGTAACATATTTAATAATTATTTAGAAAGTCTTACAATTTCATATGATGGAAATTTTGTGAAGAGATGAAAATCTTCATATAATACTACTCTGTGTACACATTTTTATAACCATTTTGAGTACACCATGGCATTTTCTCTTGAAGTTGAAGACATGCAGCCCCAGTAAACAAATAAATCCACCTTGAATGAACTGCCAGTAGAGTCGATCCTCCTGTTCCCATGCACAGACATGCTTGAGGCAGCATTGTTCTTTTTAAAATTTTTTTATTCTTAATTTTTTATTGGTTCTTTTCAGTTACACTAGACAGTAGAATCCATCTTGACATACTAAGAAAAGCATGGAATATATCACATTCTAGTTCAGACCCCAGTACCTCTCCTTCCCCTTCCCTTTCTTCACCCCCTGCTCCCTTCTATCTGTTATCTTTCTGCTATTTATATATAGCTATTTTTTGAATGTCTTAATAGGGAAATAAGTGAATATTTGCTTATCTTAAGATATATAAACAAAACATGGTATATTTATAAAACCAAACACTTTGCAATGAAGAAGCTAAACAAACTAAATCTAGCTTCAACATAATGGGTGTGTCTTTGAAACACAATTTTGAATCAAAGAAGTGCACTAAAATATTACATTTTGTACGATTTTGTTGATATAAAGTGTATAAAAAGGGCAAACTCAGCTCTATTGTGGTGCAGAAGCAGGAGGCAAAGCTATACAGAAAATCATGAAAATGATTACCATAAAAATCAAGACAATATTAGCCTGAAGGAAGGACTACAGAAACATGATTGTGAAGGGAATCCTGAGTTGATAGCAATGTTCTCTAACTTAACATGAATGCTGGTCACATTGATGGTCACTTTATGATTTTTCATTGTGCCATATATTTATGATGGGTTGACATCTGACATGTTATATTCCATATTAAAAACTTGAAGTATATTGCCAACTCATACAATCAGTTGAATGCAAATAACACCTGTGAACATTTGCTCTTGTCCAACTAATAAAACTCTGATGCACAAAAAGTTCAATTTTGTGACATTGTCTCCAATGACTGTAATCATGAATCAAATTGTATTGTTAAGCTTGCATCATTCTGATGTTAAAACCAGTTTGACATTAACAAAAGTAGTTTAGTTTGTTTGTTAAAACTTCAGACAAAATGACAAAAAACAATTTAATGTAATTAGGTAAAGTGACAGTTGTAATTCAGTTGCTGCATATGGAATGGAGATAAAATGCATACATGATATTTGAAAAAAGAGGAAACTATGCATATGAAGGAGAATTAATGAAGGAAAAATATTTATTTTGCTTTCCCTTACCTGTAAAGGATGCATTCTAAGACTCCCTATGAATGCCTGAAGCCACAGAGAGTAGCAATTCCTATATTCCATATTTTTTTCCTATGCTTACATTGCTGCAATAAAGTGTAATTTATAAATTAGGCACAGGGAAAAATTATAACAATAACATTATAAAAGTAGATAGTTACAATTATGTATTATAATAAAATTTAAAACCTACAAATTGTTTATTTCTGGAATTTTTCATTTAATATTTTTACAGCACAGTTTTTCTCAGGTACCTAAAACTCTGGAAAATGAAACTGCAGATATGAGAAGCTCCTGTATTTTTTTATTTTAGACTCTATTTTTATTTTTTCAACAAACTCAATATTATTGAACTAAATGTATTAAAAAGGAGAGCATTGTACCTAAGGGGTATGTGAGAAACAATTTCAGAATTGCTTTTAATCAATTAAAATTTTCAAATATCAGCATTTATTTTGTGTTAAATTTCAAAGTAACTTGTTTTATATGGTAAATATATAACTGATTTGTAAGTCATCTGTAAGAGATTATTACTCCAAAATTTGCTATGTAATAGAAATTCAAATTATGTAATTAAGGATTTGAAATATAAATTTTTATAGAAGACTACCTATATCACCTCACATGAAATACTTTTAACACTAATATGTTAATGACTCTAATTCTATTATCATGCATATCACAAATAGGTCAAAATTTCTAGGAGTTTCTGTTTTGAGAAATAAGAAATTTTTATACTGGAAAAAACAATGTCAAACTCTGGAATATATGTATTTTATTTTATATATTTATAAATATATGCATAATTTAATTTAATGGACTATATCATATTCTAGTTCAGACTCTGGTACCACTCCTTCCCTTCCCTTTCTCTACCCCCTGATCCTTTTCATCTGTTAATCTTTCTGCCATTTACATATTGTTATTTTTTGAATGTCCTAATGGGGAAATGACTGAATATTTGCTTATCTTAAAATGGATAAATAAATTATGGTATATTTATAAAACCAAAGACTTTGTAATAAAGAAGCTAAACAACTAAGTCTAGCTTCAACCTAATGGGTACACACAATATTGAATCAAAAAAGTTTTTTTTAACAAAAGGCCAAATTGGATGAACACACTGGAGATACTATTGATCATTATATTTTCATTATTTTTATGAAGCTCTCATTTTTGACCAATCTAATATTATTTCAACTAGTACTATACTTGCTAATATAATGAAAAACTTCTTTTTTCATGTTAAAGTATCCAGAGTTTCTCTTGAGAATCTTATTAAGTCTTTATTTGCAACTTTCAATGATTTATAATGTACATGATTAAACCAACTTCCACACAGTTAGTCTAATTTGACGCCTGGCATCACTGTATCTCTAAACAATCTCAAAGCTCTTTATATAGTTGTGAATTGCTCATTTGGGGTGAGAGGATTGCAGACAAACTAGTGTTGGGGTCATTATGTGCTCAGCCATGTCTTACATTGGTGGCTGAATTTGTACGGCTCTTGTTAGCCTGTGATGTGTTTTAATTTAGAGATATAAATGCTGGTCAGAGTTCTGTGCTTTAATTGAATAGTGCCAAGGGATTGATTGTAGCATATTGATCCATAACTGAGCATAATATCTTCTGAGCCACAGGTCCAATGAGCTGAGTTGCAGTATTAGTTCCATTTTGAGTGTAGTCTATTATCAGGACAATAAATAAATCGCTGTGTTTTTATTTGAGAGTAATGACACATAGCCATTGATAAGATGTGTTTCTCTTCCTTTCACTCCATTAAGCTATAAGTTTGGATAAATAAGAGTACTTAATTTTAGTTTTATATATTTTCTGTCAACACTTAGCGGAATAAGGGACAGCTTTGTTTAGACAATGAACTTAAATTGAATTTGTGGATATTATTTCCTACAAACTTGATACTTTTAACTAGAAAATAATATCTTTAACCTTTTTTCTTAAGACTACAATCCTACTTTCTCCCTGTCAGTCATCGTTGCTGCTTTCTACCTCTACAAAACCTCTTAAAAATAAGAAAAATTACTTGCCAATGTGTCACCATTTTTCTTTTTTCTGTGAATCCCTACGTGGCTTCAAGATGTTGTTTCATGTTTTCTCTACAGTGTTAGAGACTTTAGATTCGGCATGAACGTTTTCTTTTGGTGTTTTATGTGCAAATTTAATGGAGTCTATGTCAATGTTACATATTTTTCCCTATTTAAGCATTGTTCATATGCTTTTGTACTTTCTGTGATTTGAACAAAATGTTAGAAAACATTTAGGCCTAATATAAGCAAAGTATTAGGGAATCCTGACTCAGATCCTGTCACACTCTGATAAGCAATATTTTCAAATTTAAGACATTATTCCCAAAGTGACAAATATGTTTTCAAGACTCACTTTTCAGAACATTTGTATCATATCATTTGGTAGTTAATATGATTAATTCAATTATAAATAGTAGATGAAAAATAAGGAGGAGAAACTTAAATAACTCTTTCTCTTACCAATATTCACTTTGTCTTACTACTTCATTCGATGGGCATATGCTCTGGGATAAGTATGAGATGGGACAAGCAAATGGGCTATTTCTTCACTGAACAAAATTTCTCCCCTTGCCTTTTTTTTTTAAGATAAAATAAGCTTTTTTATTTACTTGGATAGTTTACATTTCTGATGCTTTAATGTCTTCTGGAAAATTCAAGTTTCCCTCTAGTGACTGATTTCTTTAGTTTGCAGAAATTCCTTAAACTGTATTTTTTTTTTTTTTTTTTTTGGTCTGTAGTTCTGCTGGTGATAAATTGTTCTAGTTTTCTTT
Source organism: Callospermophilus lateralis (assembly GCF_048772815.1). Taxonomy (NCBI): domain Eukaryota; kingdom Metazoa; phylum Chordata; class Mammalia; order Rodentia; family Sciuridae; genus Callospermophilus; species Callospermophilus lateralis. Next base: position 124,945,561 of record NC_135308.1, on the reverse strand, counting down.
TATTTAAAAGTGTTTTTATTCATCTTTATTCTTTAGTGGTGTTTTTATTAGACATAAAGTTTTGTGTGGAAAGGTTTTCCCCCATTTTTAATCCCTTTGAAGAGGCTATTGCTCTATCTTCTTGCCTCTACAGTTTTTGTTGACAAGTGTACAATTATTCTCATCATCTTTCCTTAGTATGCAATGTTTCCTTTTTTCTTGCTTTTTTCAAGATTTGGGATTTATTTATGCTTTTAAGATGTTTGACTAAGAGTGCTTAATTGCGGTTTTCTTTTCATATGTGTCTCATTTGGTATTACTGGCATTTTTATATCTGCATATTTCACCAATTTGAGAAGCTTTGGATTGTTATTATTTCAAACATATCTTCCACCCATTTTCTCTCTCATCTACTTATTTATTTATTTATTTTTGGTTCATATTAGTTACGCACAACATTAGGATTTTTTTATTAATTTTTATTGTTGGTTGTTCAAAACATTACATAGTTCTTGATATATCATATTTCACACTTTGATTCAAGTGGGATATGAACTCCCATTTTTACCCCGTATACAGATTGCAGAATCACATCAGTTACACATCCATTGATTTACATATTGCCATACTAGTGTCTGTTGTATTCTGCTGCCTTTCCTATCCTCTACTATCCCCCCCTCCCCTCCCCTCTTCTCTCTTTACCCCCTCTACTGTAATTCATTTCTCCCCCTTATATTTTTTTCCTTTCCCCTCACTTCCTCTTGTATGTAATTTTGTATACCCCTGAGGGTCTCCTTCCATTTCCATGCAATTTCCCTTCTCTCTCCCTTTCCCTCCCACCTCTCATCCCTGTTTAATGTTAATCTTCTTCTCATGCTCTTCCTCCCTACTCTGTTCTTAGTTACTCTCCTTATATCAAAGAAGACATTTGGCGTTTGTTTTTAAGGGATTGGATAGCTTCACTTAGCATAATCTGCTCTAATGCCATCCATTTCCCTGCAAATTCTATGATTTTGTCATTTTTTAATGCAGAGTAATACTTCATTGTGTATAAATGCCACATTTTTTTTTTTATTGATTGTCTATTGAAGGGCATCTAGGTTGGTTCCACAGTCTTGCTATTGTGAATTGTGCTGCTATGAACATCGATGTAGCAGTGTCCCTGTAGTATGCTCTTTTTAGGTCTTTAGGGAATAGACCGAGTAGGGGAATAGCTGGGTCAAATGGTGGTTCCATTCCCAGCTTTCCAAGAAATCTCCATACTGCTTTCCAAATTGGTCACACCAATTTGCAGTCCCACCAGCAATGTACAAGTGAACCCTTTTCCCCACATCCTCGCCAGCACTTGTTGTTTGACTTCCTAAGGGCTGCCAATCTTACTGGAGTGAGATGGTATCTTAGGGTGGTTTTGATTTGCATTTCTCTGACTGCTAGAGATGGTGAGCATTTTTTCATATACTTGTTGATTGATTGTATGTCCTCCTCTGAGAAATGTCTGTTCAGGTCCTTGGCCCATTTGTTGATTGGGTTATTTGTTATCTTATTGTCTAATTTTTTTAGTTCTTTGTATATTCTGGATATTAGGGCTCTATCTGAAGTGTGAGGAGTAAAGAATTGTTCCCAGGACATAGGCTCCCTATTTACCTCTCTTATTGTTTCTTTTGCTGAGAAAAAACTTTTTAGTTTGAGTAAGTCCCATTTGTTGATTCTAGTTATTAACTCTTGTGCTATGGGTGTCCTATTGAGGAATTTGGAGCCCGACCCCACAGTATGTAAATCGTAGCCAACTTTTTCCTCTATCAGATGCCGTGTCTCTGATTTGATATCAAGTTCCTTGATCCACTTTGAGGTAACTTTTGTGCAAGGCGAGAGAAAGGGATTCAGTTTCATTTTGTTGCATATGGATTTCCAGTTTTCCCAGCACCATTTGTTGAAGATGCTATCCTTCCTCCATTGCATGCTTTTAGCCCCTTTATCAAATATAAGATAGTTGTAGTTTTGTGGATTGGTTTCTGTGTCCTCTATTCTGTACCATTGGTCCACCCGCCTGTTTTGGTACCAGTACCATGGTGTTTTTGTTACTATTGCTCTGTAGTATAGTTTGAAGTCTGGTATCACTATACCGCCTGATTCACACTTCCTGCTTAGCATTGTTTTTGCTATTCTGGGTCTTTTATTTTTCCATATGAATTTCATGATTGCTTTCTCTATTTCTACAAGAAATGCCGTTGGGATTTTGATTGGCATTGCATTAAACCTATAGAGAACTTTTGGTAATATCGCCATTTTGATGATGTTAGTTCTACCTATCCATGAACAGGGTATATTTTTCCATCTTCTAAGATCTTCTATTTCTCTCTTTAGGGTTCTGTAGTTTTCATTGTATAAGTCTTTCACCTCTTTTGTTAGGTTGATTCCCAAGTATTTTTTTTTTTTTTGAGGATATTGTGAATGGAGTGGTTGTCCTCATTTCCATTTCAGAGGATTTGTCGCTGATATACAGGAATGCCTTTGATTTATGCATGTTGATTTTATATCCTGCCACTTTGCTGAATTCATTTATTAGCTCTAATAGTTTCTTTGTAGCCCCTTTTGGGTCTGCTAGGTATAGAATCATGTCATCTGCAAATATTGATAATTTGAGTTCTTCTTTTCCTATTTTTATGCCTTTAATTTCTTTTGTCTGTCTAATTGCTCTGGCCAGTGATTCAAGAACTATGTTGAACAGAAGTGGTGAGAGAGGGCATCCCTGTCTTGTTCCAGATTTTAGAGGGAATGCCTTCAGTTTTTCTCCATTCAGAATGATGTTAGCCTGAGGCTTAGCATAGATAGCTTTTACAATATTGAGGTATGTTCCTGTTATCCCTAGTTTTTCTGAGTTTTGAACATAAAGGGATGCTGTACTTTGTCGAATGCTTTTTCCGCATCTATTGAGATGATCATATGGTTCTTATTTTTAAGCCTATTGATGTGGTGAATAACATTTATTGATTTCCGTATATTGAACCAACCTTGCATCCCAGGGATAAATCCTACCTGATCATGGTACACAATTTTTTTGATATGTTTTTGTATTCGATTCACCAGATTTTTATTGAGGATTTTTGCATCTAGGTTCATTAGAGATATTGGTCTGTAGTTTTCTTTCTTTGAAGTGTCTTTGTCTGGTTTAGGAATCAGGGTGATGTTGGCCTCATAGAATGAATTTGGAAGTTCTCCCTCTTTTTCTATTTCCTGAAATAGCTTGAAAAGTATTGGTATCAGTTCCTCTTTAAAGGTTTTGTAAAACTCTGCTGTATACCCATCCGGTCCTGGGCTTTTCTTAGTTGGTAGTCTTTTGATGGTTTCTTCTATTTCCTCAATTGATATTGGTCTGTTTAGGTTGTCAATATCCTCCTGACTCAATCTGGGCAGATCATATGACTTAAGAAATTTATTGATGCCTTCACTGTCTTCTATTTTATTGGAGTATAAGGATTCAAAATAATTTCTGATAATCTTCTGTATTTCTGAAGTGTCTGTTGTGATATTGCCTTTTTCATCTCGTATGCTAGTAATTTGAGTTCTCTCTCTTCTTCTCTTCGTTAGCATGGCTAAGGGTCTGTCGATTTTATTTATTTTTTCAAAGAACCAACTTTTAGTTTTGTCAATTTTTTCAATTGTTTCTTTTGTTTCGATTTCATTATTTTCAGCTCTGATTTTAATTATTTCTTGCCATCTACTTCTTTTGCTGTTGTTTTGCTATTCTTTTTCTAGGATTTTGAGATGAAGTATTAGATCATTTATTTGTTGTTTTTTTTTTCTTTTTTTAAGGAATGAACTCCAAGCAATGAATTTTCCTCTTAGAACTGCTTTCAATGTGTCCCATAGATTCCGATATTTTGTTTCTGTGTTTTCATTTATCTCTAAAATTTTTTTAATTTCCTCCTTGATGTCTTCTATAACCCATTGATCATTCAGTAACCTATTGTTCATTCTCCAAGTGATGCATGATTTTTCCTTACTTCTTTTATTGTTGATTTTCAATTTCATTCCATTATGATCAGATAAGATGCATGGTATTATCTCTACTCCTTTATATTGTCTAAGAGTTGCCCTGTGACATAATATATGATCTATTTTTGAGAAGTATCCATGTGCTGCAGAGAAAAAAGTGTAACTGCTTAATGTTGGGTGGAATATTCTATATATGTCAATTAAGTCTAGGTTATTAATTATGTTATTGAGTTCTATAGTTTCCTTATTCAACTTTTGTTTGGAAGATCCGTCCAGTGGTGAGAGGAGTGTGTTGAAGTCTCCCATGATTATTGTATGGTGGTCTATTAGACTCTTGAACTTGAGAAGAGTTTGTTTGATGAACATAGCTGCACCATTGTTTGGGGCATATATATTTATGATTGTTATGTCTTGTTGGTGTATGGTTCCCTTGAGCAGTATGTAGTGTCCCTCTTTATCCCTTTTGATTAACTTTGGCTTGAAATCTATTTTATTTGATATGAGTATGGACGTTCCTGCTTGTTTCCGAAGTCCATATGAGTGATATGATTTTTCTCAACCTTTCACCTTCAGTCTATGTATGTCTTTTCCTATCAAATGCGTCTCCTGAAGGCAGTATATTTTGGGGTCTTGTTTTGAGATCTATTCTAGTAGCCTGTGTCTCTTAATTGGTGAGTTTAAGCCATTAACATTTAGAGTTATTATTGAGATATGGGTTGTTCTTCCAGCCATATTTGTTTATTTATGTTACTAAACATGGTTTGTTTTCCTCTTTGATTATTCCCCCCCCCACTTTACTGTACTACCTCCTGCTGTTGGTTTTCATTGATATTTTCCATTTCCTCTTCCTGTAATATATTGCCGAGGATGTTTTGAAGAGATGGTTTTCTAGCTGCAAATTCTTTTAACTTTTGATTATCGTGGAAGGTTTTAATTTCACCTTCCATCCTGAAACTTAATTTCGCTGGATACACAATTCTTGGTTGGAACCCATTTTCTTTCAGTGTTTGAAATATGTTATTCCAGGATCTTCTAGCTTTCAGAGTCTGTGTTGAAAGATCAGCTGTTATCTTGATTGGTTTACCCCTAAATGTAATCTGCTTCCTTTCTCTTGTAGCTTTTAAAATTCTCTCCTTATTCTGTATGTTGGGCATCTTCATTATAATGTATCTAGGTGTGGATCTCTTATGATTTTGCACATTCGGCGTCCTGTAGGCTTCTAGGATTTGGTGTTCTGTCTCATTCTTCAAGTCTGGGAAGATTTCTCGTATTATTTCATTGAATAGATTGCTCATTCCTTTGGTTTGGACCTCTATACCTTCCTGTATCCCAATGACTCTTAAGTTTGGTCTCTTTATGTTATCCCATATTTCTTGGATGTTCTGCTCATGGTTTCTTAACAGTCTTGCTGAGCTGTCTATGTTCTTTTCAAGTTGAAATACTTTGTCTTCATTGTCTGATGTTCTATCTTCTAAGTGTTCTACTCTGCTGGTAGTATTCTCAATTGAGTTTTTAAGTTGGTTTATTGCTTCCTACTTTTCTAGGATTTCTGTGTGTTTGTTTGTTTTTTATAACCTCTATCTCCCTGTATAATTGATCTTTTGCTTCTTGGATTTGTTTATGTAATTCATTGTCAAAGTGGTCGAAGTGGTCTTTCATTGTCTGATTTTGCTGTCTAATGTCTTCCTTGAGACTCCAGATCATCTGAAGCATGTATATTCTGAATTCTTTATCTGACATTCCATCTGCTGCAGATATTACCGCTTCTAAAGTTGAGTTGACCTGAATTGCTTGTGGTCCTTTCTTTCCTTGTCTTTTCATACTGTTCGCATTTCTTTCTGCTTGGTGAAACTGTTGTGTTATTGATTTTTCCCCCTATATATTTATATTGCTCTTATATCGTTGCAAAGTCTCCCTCGCAGGCTTTGGCTGTGGCTCTGCCCCTCCTCCAATTGGGGCAATGTGCCTACCATGCCAGCAGGCTGGGCCTGTTCTTTCGGCGGTTGCAGGTCCGCCTACCTTGCAGGCGCGGGCGGTGGCTCTGACCCTCTGCAGGCCACTGGGCCTGTTCTGCCGGTGGGTCGCAGTTCCGCCTACCTTGCAGGCGTGGGCAGTGGCTCTGCCCCTCTGCGGGCCTCTAGGCCTGTTCTGTCTGTAAGTTGCAGGTCTGTCTACCTAGCAGGAGCTGGTGGCGGCTCTGCCCCTCCCCCAACCGGGCGATGGCGGGCCACTGAGCCTGTTCTGCCGGTGGGTCGCAGGTCCGCCTACCTTGCAGGCTCAGGGGGCAGCTCTGCCCCTCCGCGTGTTGCTGGGCCTGACCTGCCAGTGGGTCTCAGGTCCGCCTACCTTACAGGCGCGGGGGGTGGCTCTGCCCCTCCGCGGGTTGCTGGGCCTGTTCTGCTGGTGGGTCGCAGGTCAGCCTTCCTTGCAGGCCCGTGGGGCGGCTCTGCCCCTCCGCGGGTTGATGGGCCTGTTCTGTCGGTGGGTCGCAGATCTGCCTACCTTGCAGGCGTGGGGGGTGGCTCTGCCGCTCCACGGGTTTCTGGGCCTGTTCTGCTGGTGGGTCGCAGGTCCGCCTCTCTTGCAGGCGCGCAGTGGGTCTGCCCCTCCCCCAACCGGGGCAATGTGTCTGGCGGGCCGCTGGGCCTGTTCTGTCGGTGGTCACGGTTCAGCCTACCTTGCAGGTGTGTGGGGCAGCTGTGCCCCTCCGCGGGTTGCTGGGCCTGACCTGCCGGTGAGTTGCAGGTCCGCCTACCTTGCAGGTCAGGGGGTGGCTCTGCCGCTCTGCGGGTTGCTCGGCCTGTTCTGCTGGTGGGTTGAAGGTCCGCCTACCTTGCTCCCCTTGCCTTTTTAGAGTGTGAACATCTTGTACTACACATAAGTTTTATTTTCTGCAAGCATAACCTTTGAATATGTTATACACGTTGTGTTGTTCGATCTCTGTGTTTCAAATCATCTCCCTTCCAAAATACATGTTCCAAGTCTTAACCTCCTCTATCTGAGACAGTAAATTCTTTGGAAATAAAGATTTTGCAGATGTGATCAAGGTAAAATGAGATCCTACTGGATGAGGGTAGGTAACTCAAGCATTCCTGTCCTTATATGAAACAGTAAGTTTGGACACCAACACAGAGAGACCCTAGGCAATACCACCTATTGATTGAGGTAGGACCTGGAGTGATATGGCCACAAACTAAGGAACAGAGGTTGGAAAATAAATTAGAACTGAGTCTTCCTTTGCATCACCAAGAAAGAGCCAATACTCAAACACCGGTTTTGGATATATGGGCTCTTAAACATGGAGTGTTTTTGTTTTAAGTACCTCACATTGTGGTATTTTGTTATGTGAACCACAGGAAAATAATACAAACTCCAAATGAAGCACAACAACAAAACTTGGCTTTAGTTAATAATTTTGAGACAATTTTAATGTAGTTCCATCCTAAAGGTTTTTCAATGGTATTATATTTGGGGAATGCTATTTATGTGGGTCTTGGTTGAAGTTATCATTTAACTAATCTTGTTTACTGGGGCCTGCCCATTAAAAAACTATTCTTATATACTGGTTATCTAATGTATATAACGACTACATATATTTCAGACACTTTTATGTACAGGCAATAGAGAATAGTGATTAAATGCCAGAGTTTCTGTGTTGAAAAAGACCCAAGTGTTCACACTCAGTTCCTGTATCTTCTGTGTGTGAGGTCACTGAGAAGTTTTGAGATGGTCTAAACTTCAGTTTCTAATTTTTCTCATAAAATAATATCAGAAATAGGCATGAACTTATTGTGCTGTTCTAAGGTTAAAATGAGATAATTTTCTCCAGGAGAATTACGTGTGGGTGAAGTCTTGTCTTTTATTTAAATGCTGGAACCCTGCAGAGTTCTATAAACAGTAGGTGGATCCACTGATGAATGAATAGTGCGATAAAGAGAAAGTATCTGGCACACAGCAAATGCTTGAAAATATTTGATACTAAAATTCCCCTTAAAAGCAATCTGATTTGTTTATTTTGAAGTTTACTAAAAATCTATGCTGAACTTTTTTAAAAAATTCTGAAATATGCTATCAAGTTTTACAGTTGTGTGTGATATACATTGCTCCATTTCATATAACATTCAGTACACATTAAAGAGGTTTACATATTGATTGATGAGCTTAATGTCACATAAATAAATTGGTGGCTAGAAAATGTTAGACCTTTTGAAGTGCATTGGAGCTTTATGAAACTTAACTGTCATTATTTATAGCAATTTAGTAAATTACTGAAGGATGACTTAATGAACAATGATATACTAATTTTCAAGAATAGTTCTGCCTCACCGGATCTATTTAGTGACAAAAGACAGCATCTCAGTCATTTTGCAGACCTGCCATGGTCCACTCAGTGACTCAGAGAGAGAAAGTAAATGGCTCAGAGTGAATCATTTCTGTTCAAAATGCAGCTTGAAACAAACATCATACTTTCATGGATGAATCATTAGCATTGAATTAAAATGTGAATTGTGAGAAAATCTTGTCTACATTTAAGACTTTTAATGACAAAAAACATCTTGGACATAAGATTCCCCAAAATAATTTGATAGCAATTTATACTGACAAGTTCTTTATCATTTTCACTTTCTATTTCTCTTATATACACACATTTATATCAGCAGATAACATATATCAACACATTTAATTTGATTCAGCAAATATTTACATAATTTGAGGTTAGAAGACCATCAAGTTAGTTATAAGAGGATTTTTGGATCATGTTTAACTACTGAAGAATTTTAACAATTAAAAGTGACATGGCCAAGCCGAGTGTGGTGGCACACACCTATAATCCCAGTGGCTCAGGAAGCAGAGGCAGGAGGACCATGAGTTCAAAGTCAGCCTCAGCAAAATAGCGGGGTGCTAAGCAACTCAGTGAAACCTTGTCTCTAAATAAAATACAAAATAGGGCTGGGGATGGCTCAGTGATTGGGTGTCTCTGAGTCCAATCCCTGTACTCCCCCCTCAAAAAAAGTGACATGGACAAATTCAAAAAAATAAAGAAATTATACTCTATTGATAAAATACTAAAAATGTACACAATAGACTTGATAAAATCAGAAGCAAAAAGAATAATTAAGAAGCTGTTGAAATAAAACAAGAAAGAACTAAATAATGCTATAAAGTATAAATATGAAAAAAAAAGAAAGAAAAAGAAAAAAAGTGCCATGACTAAATGAGAGGTAAAAAGAGAGTGAAGTATAGAAGTACGTAGAGGCAGGAGTAGCCAGAAAGGCTCTAGCACTGATCCTAGGTTTTCAGGGATAGACAAGATATCAACCAGATGAGAAGACAATTATATATGTGTTTTTGAAAATCCAGGCAGCGGTCTAGGCCAATCAGTCAGAGTATATTGAAAAATTTTATAGTCTAAACAATGCCTTCATAAAGTATTCAGGCTTTCTCTGCCAGGAAGGTAAAGTATGGGCTAATTTCCTTAATAGATGGGGTAAGGCTTGAAGACAGATTTGGTCTTTCTTTACCTCTGCTTTTTCCATAGATGGCACAGCCTCTCTAAGACTTTGAGTCCAGGTTTCACTATGACCCTTCACTCTAGATGCTGCATGCAACTCCATAATACTGCCCAGGATTTGCTTTTCTTTCAAGGGGTTTAAATGTACCCTGTGAGTATTCTGCCTTAGGAATTTTAATATTTTAGTGAATATTTCAGAAGAGTAGCATGTGTTTGTGTTTTCTCATGTTTCTAATGGTCACTCAGTGGCCTTTTCCCCCCCCCAAAAAAAAAAAAATAGCTTGTATCTCAGACTTGTTTTGGGAAATAAATTGTCAAATTTACCAAGAAAAAAAAAAAAGCCTCAACTTATTATTACACTTTTCTATGTATTTTCACCATTTGCTATGTTGAGTATTGTCAGTCTTATAGGCTTCAGTCCTATAGGCTTCTCTGATTCTTTTAAACATATTTTTTTCTTTTTAAATTAAATCTAGCTTTTCTAGTTTTACTCAAGAGAGTTATGGTTTCCCATAAATCACCCCATCCTGTTCATCAGTAAAAGTCTCAAGAGACAATTTTGTGGGAATTTAATGGGTCCCTTTTATTGCAGTTCCATTGTCTAAAAATAATAGACCTCTGTTTTTGAAGAATCTTTGAAAAATCAAGTTGTTTCTCAAGGAGAGTCAGTTCTAGCTGTAGATGCTTTCTTCTCGGTATTTCCCTCATCCCTATATGATGGGGTCAGAGATGACACTGTAATGGATTTCTTTACCTAATACTGTTATCTGTTTTGAAGTAAGTACTTATGTATTCCTGGCCCCAACAATATCTTGAAGGTTTGGCTTAATGCAATATAGGCACCTCTATGCTCCCATTAAAACTCATTTTAAGGTTTTTAGGTATAAGTCAAACATCACTACTTTGTATCTGAAAATTGCAAAGAACACATTTAAATTTCTCTGAGTGATCTTTTGAAAGGCCTGCCCATAAGAATAGCATCCTTCAGTCTCTCCTTTCTTGGTGGTGATGGTATATAACACAAAGCACAGCAGTGGTACTCAATAATAAATACCTTTAATGAGCTCAGAGAGCTTTTGATTATGTCTATTATATCTGTGAATTAAAATATCAATTTATTTAAAACCTATAGCTGGTCAATACGTATAATATTCTTTATGAAAAATAACTACATTTTTTCAAAGAAAGAAGTAAATCCTTTTTTTTTTTGTAAATCCTTTTAATATTTCCCTTAATAGAGGTCAAATTTATCCTGATACCTCATATCACATGAACTATTTACAAGTTTTTCTCCATTTTATGTTCTATACCTCTCCACTAGGTGTACACAGTTCTGACAATTGGAATTTCTGAAAGCATTTTAAGGAATTTTGAGAATCATTATAACACAGAGATAGCCCTCTTAAAATTAATGTCTCTACTGTTCTTTTATTTGTATAGTCTTGAAGTGAGAAGAATGGGGAAGTGTGAGGGAAATTTTTGGAAAGATGGGACTGTTCTAAAATTGGATTATAGGGATGGTTCCACAATTGTAATTTAATAAAAATCACTGAGTTAAAAATTTATACTTGGTGAAAGTTGTAGTATGTAAAAGTTGCCTCCATAAATCTGTGACAATCATGGAATAAATTGTCATCCCTTTCCTTGGTAAAAATTATCATGTGGTGGTTTTGCTTTGCAGTTTCATAGTTATTGGAACTTGTCTCATTTAAAACTTTCATTTCAGGAAAGGCAGGGTGTGTAGTATGTAGAAACATAAACATTTGCTTGACCCTAATTTCTGGATATAATCCCAGATTATTTCTCTCTCTGATTACTGTATGAAATTATATTCTAATTTCCTCCTTTGTAAAAATGAAGATATCTAATGCCATAATTTATTGTAAGTATAAAATTGAGTTGGCATATTTAAATGTGCTTAGAATTGCATATTACATGTTAAATACTAGATAAGTGTACTATTAAATATGCTGAGATAAGGAGTCAGTCAAGCCTTGAAATTGAAAAGCAATAAAATTGATAGAGAAAACATTTGATATAAGAAGTAGAAAGGAATGTATAAATAATCATACCTTATGCATTAGGTAATATATTAATAAACAATGGCAAAAATTAATTGAGGTTTATTTATAGGTAATGGACCAATGACCAACTACCAATGAATTATAGTGTCAGTAATTAAGAAAATAAAAGAAATTCCATTATTTTACCTATTTCTATTAGTATTTCATCTGATATAAAATCAATAATTTGATAAAAGAGATAAGCTAGGATAAGAGTTTGTGGGATAAGGAGTAAGAAAGATATCATAGATTTTAGGGATAGGAAAATATATTTAAGAATAGAAAATATATTAAATAGTAACATATAAGAGCATGACCAAATGGTAATTAGAGTTCAATTAGAGTCAATGACCATAGTTTGGTGTCAATATTAATGAAAGTGTATTCCTTGGACAATCTTAATACAAATTACAAAACTATTTGACTAAAACATATCTTCAAATAAATTACTAAAATTAGTCTTTAGAGTGCTCAGTAGCCATTAGCATTGAGGAACAGTGTCTTCCCTGTGAAGATGATTTTTTGACTTCTCCAACATTGGTTTCGGGATAAACCAGTTTAACAAATTCAGTACAATGTAATACAACTAAATGTTTGCTTCGGATTTAGGATTTACTATGAAGTTGGTTAAGTCTTTTTTGGGGGGATAAAAACAGAGATGCTTCTCATCCTATTTTCTGCTGGAAGACACATTGAAGAGATTTCTTAATCTGATTTTCAGTGGCAGAGACGATATAGAAATAACTACAGCTCTTGAAAACATCATTTAGAAACCAAAGCAAACATCCCAGGAATCTGGCCTAAGTCTGTGCTGCCTACCATGTAAGTTCATCTCTTCTTATTTTTAACTACAAGTGAAGCTAAGGTTTCCCTTATTTGTAGGTAAAATAATTCAGTCTAATATGGAATTTATATGAAAGTATTATTCAGACATTAATAAAATAAAAAGAACAAAATAACCAAATATTTGAGGAGAGAGAGGTTTTACTTGTGAAGATTATAATAACAGTATATTCAGGAGATGTTATTTACATTTTCACATAATCATTATTATTTAGTTAATCACTTTATCTGTAAATTATGAGCTCCTTCCAAACTGAAGTCTAATGGAGCTACCAGCATTATTGGATCGATGGACTTTAAAGCATTTAAGAATGAAATGAAAAAAAAAATAATTGTACAAATTCACATTTAACAAAAAGTTGTGTGTGTGTGTGTGTGCGTGTGTGTGTGTGTGTGTGTGTGTGTAGGAAATGGTGGAACCTTACAAATTAAAGAGTTTAAAAAGTTCAGGAAACATATGTGATGATGTGGTAAAAGGTATGCATTTGCTTCTGTCCTATTTTAAGCATTGCTACGAAGCAGAAATTCACCAAATAAAGCATTTGGTCTTACAATGTTGGTTTGAATTATTGCAATAACTCTAGGTTATTAATGCCTTACAAATTATAGGAGAGGGTTTACATTCTCCTAACTGCATTTTACACTTTTTTTCCTTTCTTGACTTATAGGCAATCTTCTTTGCATACCTCATTTCATTATTTTTAGAATACATTAATCTCACCACTTTTAAAAATAAATACCTGCCAGATTTCTCACATTGTACCTGAAGCAGCTGTTCTGAAATTGTCCCTTTAAATGTTTCTTATTTCTGGGTTTAATTAGAAGAAAGAAAAAGAAAACAAAGGCTAAGTTCAATTTTTATAATAGTAACCAAGGACTCCAACATAAATGTTTTTCAATTCATTCTTAAATACATAATAAAAACTACACTAGGGCACATCATTTGGAAGCCAAAACTTAAATATGTACAAGGGCTAGAAATACCTTAATTAATTTTAGAACTGATCATAATGTATTTGCTTAGTTAATGGAAAAGTGTAGTCCCAAACTAGCACAGTTTCACTATGCTGAAAGAAAAAAAAATGCATTAAATGTAATTTCTTCCAAAGTCATATGATGTTCTTATGTTATAGAAAATAATTCAGGCTTGACAGCAAGAAAACACTTTTAAATTGAAAAAGTCTTGAAAGTTTTCCTCCAGTTTTCATTTCCCTTTTAAATTCTGAGGTCACCAATGTTCCACTCAGGTACACTCCTCATAGTTTTTGTGCACCATTCCCCAAGTGCTTATTTACCACTTGAATGCCACCTAGGAGGAAATGTTAATCTACCTCTACTTTTTACAAATAATTATTTTTCCTGCATGATGTGAATTATTAGATTTAGATATATAACGTTATCAACTTTCAACCATTTTGATCCACAAATGCAGCTTTTTCAGATGGTCCAAACTAATGTTTTCAAGACATTGAGACTTTATTCATATCAGAAAAGTTACTTTATGTAATCAACAATACAGAAAATCAATTTTCTTCTTGATTTTTAATAATTCTGAAATTTTAATTTCTCAGAATTTAAATGTATATGGTACATAGTATGGCTAGTTACTGCTTTGTTTTGTGTAACATTATTTTCCCCTTTGCTAATTTCAAGGACAATTTTATTCTGAGTTTGACTAGGAAAACAGTTTTACAGAAATAAATGGTTTTAATATAGGGACTTGAGCTAATATATTTCTGGAAAAAAAGGGGAGGCAAAAATAAGTGTAAAATATCTGGGCATGATGGTGCACCTCCAATCCCAGTGACTCTGGAGGCTGAGTCAAGAGGATCATAAGTTCAAAGCCAGGCTGGGAAACTTAGCAAGATACTGCCCCCTCCCTCCCAAACAAGGACTAGGGTTATAACTCAGTGGTAAAGCACGACTGGGTTTAATTCCCAGTACAAAAAATAAAGTGGTTAAACTGGGCACAGTGTTGCACACGCTTGTAATCCCAGCAGCTCCAGATGCTGAGGCAGGAAGGAGGATTGTAAGTTCAATGTCAGCCTCAGTAATAGTGAGGCACTAAGCAACTCAGTGAGACCCTGTCCCAAAATAAAATACAAAAAAGGGCTGTAGATTTGGCTCAGTGGTTGTGTGCCCCTGAGTTCAATCCACCGTATCCCCTCACCCACAAGAAAAAAAGTGGTTAAGAGTTGGAGAACTGAAAAAAGAGTTACTAATAATGGAAGCTGAAGCTCAGGCTGGGTGGGAAGAAGGCAAAGATGCAAAGTACAAGTCCTCAAGGACAGCAACTATCATGTCTGACTAGCACTACCATACTGTCTCACACTTCACTTCAACTTTTCTAATGCAGGCAATGAGAATGCAAGTAAAATATATTCCAGTGTTGGAAGAAAGGGGTGGTGACTCCAAGTTCACCGTGATGACGGACGATTTACCATCTCAGTAATAGAAGTCTGAGATTCATGAAGGTGATCATTCAAAGATTTATGTCTCCAAGAAACCACTTCTATCTCCAGAAAACCTAATAATATAAGCTTAACATTAAGCTATATCACACCCACATTCACACAAACACAAACACACAAGCACATACACACACACACACTTATTTCAAAGACGAAACTAAACGGAAATGCTTTTCTTATATTTTTAGGACATACTGATCCTTTCAGCCAGTAAGTATAAATAATAAGGTAAATGATAGGAATTAATAGCAGAACCTTCTTTTCCTATTCTGAAAGTTCATCTGCCCAGTCACCTTCTAATTGAGTCATAAATCTCACACCTGGGGGGCCACTTCAGAGGGCACTGCTCCTATTAGATGAGTTAAGTAGTCTTGCATTCAAGCCAATCCCCTCTAGATCTCCATCTCATTCATTGACCATTGATAAAAGTAAATCCCATGACTGTGGAACTTAAGGGGAAAATTAATTTTCTATGAAAAAAGCTCTTTCTAAAAGGATGAGTACCTGGGCTACTCTGATGCAGTCATTAATTCAGAAACCTAGTGAGGGGCAATGGCAGATTGAAAAAAGACAAACACATATACAGAGAAAGCTCAGGCCAGGTTGGACACTATTCTCTGATGGAGAAACAATGACCCAGAGCTAGCTCAACAAGTTTATTATATAGATTTTATTATCAAAAGGTTATTTGTGAAAAAGTTTCTGCAAAGCAGGGAGACTAAAGGATGCAGTGCTGGTAAGATATTAGGGTTCTCTTTTTATGCTACGAATTCTCCATTCCCAAGAGCTGATGTCTGAATTCAAGGTCCAGACTGTTCTAACTCTGTGCTTTTGCACAGAGTTTCCACAGGCCACATGTCACCATAGGGACTGGGTATTTTTGACCTGCACAGTTGCACAGGAAGTTCCCAGCACAAATGCAGCTATGAGGCAATCATAGGCCATGATCCAAGTCACTGCTCTCCAAAGGTGAGTGCTTGGTTACCAAATGCTGAGGCACAATTATTATACAAGCAGTCTTTCCATAGTTTGGCTATTGTGAATTGAGATGCTATACATATTGAAGCAGCTGTTTCACTGTAGTAGGATGATTTTAATTTCTTTGGGCATAAGCTAAGGAATGGATTAACTGGGTCAAATGGTGGTTCCATTCCAACCCTTCTAAGAAATTTCCATACTGCTTTCCAAAGTGGATGCACCAATTTTCAGTCCCACCAACAATGTATGAGTGTGTCTTTTTCCCCACATCCTTGCCAATACTTATTGTTGCTTATATACTTGATAATTGCCATTCTGACTGGAGTGAGATGAAATCTTAGACTAGTTTTGATTTGCATTTCTCTAATTGCTGGAGATGTTGAACACTTTTTCATATATATTTTGACCATTTGTATTTCTTCTGTGAAGTGCCTGTTAATTTCTTTGCCTATTTATTAATTTTTTTGTATTTGTTAAGTTTTTTGAATTCTTTATATATCCTTGAGATTAATGCTATATCTGAGTTGCATGTGGTCAAGATTTTCTTCCATTCTATAGGTGCTCGCTCTGTTCACGTTCTTGATTGTTTCTTTTCCTGTGAAGAAGCTTTTTAGTTTGATGCCATTCCATTTATTGATTCTTGATTTTACTTCTTGTGCTTCTAGTCTTATTGAAGAAGTCCATTCTTGAGCTGACATAATGGACAGCTGGACCTACTTTTCCTTCTAGTAGGGGCAGGGTCTCTGGTCTAATGCTGAGGTCTTTGAACTACTTTGAGTTGAGTTTTGTGTAGGGTGAGAATTGGTGCCATTTAACAGATGAATGGATAAAGTAAATGTGGTATATATACACAATGAAATATTACTCAGCCATAAATATGAATGAAAGTATGGCATTTTCTGGTAAATGATGGAACTGGAGACTACCATGGTAAGTGAAATAAGCCAGTCCCCCCAAAAACAGAGGTTGAATGTTCTCTCTGATATGTTGATGCTAACTTATAACTAGGGAGAGTATGGAGGGGAAATATAGAAACTCATTGGTTAAACAAAGGGGAAGGAAGGAAAGGGTGGAGGATAGGAATAAGAAAGACAGTAGAATGAATAAGACATAACTTTTCTATACTCATGTTTGATACACAACCACTGTAACTCCAAAGAATGGAACCCTAATTGGAATGGGTTGTACTCCATGTATGTATATATGTCAAAATATACCCTACTACCATGTACATCTGAAAACAACAAATAAAAAAATAATAAGAATTTTAAAAACTAATCTTTCCATTGGAGAAAACTATTTTGAAAATAAATCAGGAACATGTAAAAGTAACTGTTCCTTATTTTGATTTGAAGAACTTTTTAAATAATTTCTTTATAATATTGTTTTAAAATAAAGTTTGTGATTAATTTGCATTCAGCAAGTATCATTTTCCTAGAATAGATATATATTTTCTCATTCCACTATTTTCAGAAATGTATCTGAATGTAACAAAAATTAAAGTGAAAGGATTATGCATCTTCTGTGTGAATCATCCTTTAACAAAGTAGAAAAAAAAAGAGGTAATCAAATATACAGGGTCTTATACTTAGAATGATTTGACACAGAGTTTTTGTACTTCAAGATGGTTAGCAAAAAATGGGCACGTGGTAGAAACTGTGCTTTGAGTTCATTATTTTCACCAGCAATGAGGTAATCTAGATATGCTAAGCCATGTTCCCAGTTAGCCATGTGATCCTGAAGGTAAACAGCAGATACTGCAATGCACAATGTCCATGAAGGTAAAAATTTTCTGAAATTATTGTACCATTATATGAATTGAAGAACATGAGAAAACCCAGATGAGAAAACAAAAGAGCAATCGTTATTAGCCTGTGAGAGCTACATTCTGAAGGATAACACAAGTGGAACAGAGACAACTGTGGTTTCAAGTAAATCAGAAGTAAGCACTAGATTTTAGAATCTTGAAACTTAGCTAAAAATGTCAAATTTTCCTAGTTATTTAAGAATGACATCAGTTTACGCGCTTGAGGATAAGAATCAAATTAAATTTTTTAAAAAAATATTTAAAAAACACTTTTATTTCATAATTTTCCCTCCAAAGACAATTTCATGGATTTTGTTGGGTACTAATTATTACCAAAGTAGACAGGGCAGTACTTTGTCCATTTTATCTTCATTATATCAAACAACATGTTGTTTGAAATCTAAATGAATACAATTTTTAAGTTAATGACTAACTTTAATATTATATTTTAACCATAGATGAATGCCCCTATTTTGTGGAGTTTAATTACTTCCTAATGTGATAATATAAACTTTTCTATTTTGTATAAAGAGTCAGACAAAAAAAGTCTCAAGGTATTTGGATCTAAACATTGAAGATTTCTGTTAATGTTAAAGATTTAGGTGACTCACATGGTAATTATAATTAGTAAAACTGAATCAAGTATTCAATCTATACTTGACTATTTCTATTTTAGAAAATATTTATACTTAAAGAGTTGCAAAGATAATATAAGAGAGTTCCTGTGTACGCCACACTTAGCTTTTATCATTATGCATTGGTATACATTTGTTACATTCAGTAAGCATTATTGTTTACTTAAATATATACTTTACTCAAATCTCTGTAATTTTACTGTGATTTCCTTTCCAGAATCCTATTCTGAATGCCATTTTACACTGAGCTTTTAAAGTGTCCCATTAGACTCCTCTCAGTTGTGACAGTTTCTCACTTCCACAGTTGTGAATAACCCTGATACTTTTCACCATTATGAGCCAGGAATTTTGTAGGTTGTCCTTCAGTTTTGATTTGTTTGATGGTTTCCTCACGATAAGACTGGTATCGATATGTATTTGAATATTATGAAGAGGAAAATGTTTTTAAACTGTCACCTGATTGAATAATTAATTTTGCTATGAATTATAGGAAGATTACTTATTTATTTTATATTAAGCCTTTCACAGATATCTAGTTTGAAAAAGATTTTCTGCCATACCATAGGCTGTGTTTTCATCCTGTTGATTGTTTCTTTTACTGGGCTGAAGCTATTTAGTTGATGTAGTCCCAAGTGTCTATTTTTATTTTTTGACTGTGCCTTTCATGTCACATCCAAGAAATCATTGTCAAGGACAATGACAAGATGCCTCTTTCTTATGTTTTCCTCTAGGACTCTTATTGTTAGGTGCAGGACAGGCTGAACTATGTTATCTGCAGGGCAGGCTGAACAAATGTTAGCTGCAGGATGGCCCACGCACTCAAACCCCCCTCTGTCTGGTCCTTTATCACCTGTTTGCCTCAAAGCTGAACACTCAACCCCCACTCAAGGCTGAACACTTAACTCCCCCATCCTTGTGCCAACAAGGCAGCTTGCAGACCCAGAGGCCCCATTAGATTTGGGCTATAAAAACTCCCTCCTGCTGGGCCCCTCTCTCTCTTGCTCTCTTGCTCTGTCTCTCTCTCTTGCTCTCTCAGTCTCTCTTGCTCTTTCTCTTGCTCTCTCTTTCATCTCTCTCTCTCTCTCTCTCTCTCTCTCTCTTTCTTTCTTTTCTCTTTTGTTGCACTGCTGCAATAAAGAACTCTTGGTTGCTCTGAGTGTTGTGGTCACTTTTCTTTCACTTATTATTTCAAATCTTCTAATTCTTTAATCCATTTTGGATTAATTTCTGTGTGGATTGCCCAATTTCACTCTTTTTGCATGTAGGTACCTAGTTTTCCCAACATCATTTATTGAAGAGAGTATCCATTTCTCCATTTTTATTCCTTGTACCTTTCTTGAATTGTACTGCATATGAGTGGTTTTATTTCTGGGCTATTTTCTTCCATTGTTGCATAAGTCTGTTTTTAGGTCAGTACCACATGATTACTATAATTGTAACTTTGTAACATATAACTTGACTTAAAAAAGTAGACAAAGGAACCGAACAAACATTTCTCTAAAGAAGATGTATTTATGGCCAACAGATGGATAAAACGTGCTCAACAAAAATAACCATAATCATCAGCAAATCAAAACCACCCTGAGATATTACTTCATTCCTATTTGGATGGCTATTATCAACAAGTAAAAAACAAGCAAACCTTGGAAAGGATGTGGAGAAAATGTATCCCTTGTACCCTGATGGTGTTAAATTGGTGCACCATGTGAAGTTTCCTTAAAACTTAAAAGCAAACTACCATATGCTTCAGCAGTTATATTTCTTGGTGTTCTCCAAAGGAATGGAAATCAGAATCACAGAAACAGTATTGGAACTCCCATGTTCATTGGAGCGTTAATCACAATAGCCAAGTCATGGAAGCAACCAAATATCCTTTCACAGATGAATGGATAAAGAAGCAAAGATAAATAGATAAATATAGTGAAAGATTGTATCCCTTAAAAGAAAAAGAAGGGAATCCTGTCTTTTTGAGCATACAAATAGATCGGAAGAATGTTATGCTAATGCCAAATGAAATAAGCCAGATGCAGGACAAATACTACTTAATTAATTATATGATAAACCTAAATTTGCCAGACCCATAGAAACAAAGAGTAAAATGATGATCTACCAGGGCTTGATGGATTAGAGGAAACAGTGAAGTATTAATCAAAGAGTACAGAGTTTTAGTTATATGGGATAAAGAAGTCCCAGAGATCTACTCTATGGCATACTGCCTATAGTCAACAATATAGTATTATATATTTGAAATTTTACTAAAAATGTAGATATTATACTAAATGTTCTTATCACAAAAAGGAATAAAAACAATTAAGGTAGAAAGACACCTTTGAAAATGATGGATGGGTTTATGGCATAGGTTGTAGTAAAGATTTCCCCTAGGTGTATATAGTTTTTCCAAACTCATCAAGTTGTATATATTATGTGTAGCTTGTTGTATGCCAAGCATATCTGATACAGTGGCTTAAAAATGATCACTCAAAAATGGTTTTTAATCTAGGGGGGAAAAGTAAATTTGAAGAGGAAGAAGTGGTAAATTAAAATATATTCACACTCACAAATACATATGCTCATAATATTTACTTAATATTTAATATTTAATTCAAACACACACACACACACGCACACACATACACACACACACACACACACACACACACACATATATAAAACATCAAAATAAAGAATCCAGGAGAAGATTTTCAAGGCTTTTTGTAACCTTAGTTCATAGTAATAAACATATTTTACATTGTTCTTCAATAATCATAAACACAAAAAACAGAACAAAAATGCGGATCCTTTAATTTTTAAAAAATTGCCTGTAATCCACTGAATTCATTTCATATTTCACCAATATTCCTTGACTTGCAATATTAATAGGTCTAATTTAGTGTATATCACAGAGGAAATCAAACAGAGCCCATTCTGTCCTCTATAATTTTGCAAGCACTTGATTGATAACTTTAAAGTTGGAGGGGGAACTGAGCCAAAATATTTGCAGAAAAGATAATCTCTATTATTAAATGCCTCTTAAAATTTTATTTACATCAACTAGAATCACAAAAAGCTAAGTGGAAAAAAATAAATACATAGTTTTGTGGTTTTCAAAATGGCCATTATAGTTAAATTAGGTGAATCAAGAGTAAAAGAAGTTAATTGCATGGATAAAGGTTGTATAGTAAGTCAGCAATAAAGAGGGGAATGAAAACCAGGCATCTGTCCCCCGCAGTCACTATCACATATGTCCTACAAATAGTTGATTTAGCAGTAAATTGCATTCTCTCTAATGCTTCTTATTACACAGGTCTGCTTTTTACTATAGAGAAAATGAGTGCAGGGAATTCAAAGCTATGTACAAATGATTTTGGTTCTCAATTTCATTTCTCAATTGAATATGAAAAAAATTTCAAGTATCATGTAAAAATGTCCTATGATTCAAGTAGCTTGCACTACAGCAATCCCCACGGCACATTCACACACTTGAGCTGAAAGGCAATATTACAGAAATCATTTCCAAATGGAGATAAAAATAAGAGAAGAATTCTTCATACCATGTCCCATTTGGAAATGTGGCTCCGAAACATGTTTCCCCCTTTTTTTTTTTTTTCTGTTGGTTTAAAGAGGGGGAATGTTTCTAAGGAACAGTTTCAGACAGGGCAAATAGAGCAAGAACACATGAAGTGACACAGCATGCTCTAGCAAGTGAGGAATTCTAATATAGGCATTGAGGGAGATTTGTGAATTAAATTACTTTTTAGGAGCCAAAACAGAAGCTCATTAGTAACATATTGTATTGCCAGAAGAGAGATGAAGTTTCAGTTCCCGATGTCCATTGCTACCTCTCCAGGCTGTTTGGCACACATTGTGCAGTAGAGGTTGTCTAAAAAACCAAAAAACCTGAAAAACCTGGAGGCCAAAAAATATAACATATCAACTGTTCTGCTAGCCAACAAGTAATCAGTGTGCAGATGGATGCTCTAATTAGCTCCTCAGGATGGGATGTATTGTTAGGGTGCATGTATGTGAAGGAAGAAAGGGTAAAGGTGAACGTAGGACTAGAGGGTAACAAATGTTCTTAGTTCATGATCAGTTTTAGGTAAACACTGGGGCAATTTATCTTATCTAAATCAGGTAAAAATCAACTATAGCCATTTCAAGCAACTAAATTATTAAGTCTTACTCATATGAATAAAATAAGGTCCTATTTTTTAAAAAAAAAAACTCGTTTTTAGTTTTGCTTACACAAATTTTAATAGAGTCCATTGTTTCACTTACAATACATTCGTATTTTAAATATACAATATTGGTAACTGTATTTTAAATATACAATATTGGTAACTTCTTTTGTGTCTTGTAATTTCTTGAAATATCTCATGATTAGTCCACATTAAAACAAGTTTGATGATAGAAGAAATAACTAGAACATTTAGCTTAATCTATATTATACCTAAAAGTAATATAAGAGCAAAGGGAGACAATAGCCAAAATGAACAGAAGAAAAAATTTGAAAGGGAACAATGTAGAATTCTGACCCATACAGCAGTCAGTGATTTGTGATTTTGATCTAATTAGCTCATTAAGACACATGAGCTTGTGTGCAAAACTTTGAGCAAATATATAACTATTCATTTTAATGAAGAAAGGATCCATAGTTTTTATAACATTTTAAAGCAATCTCAAGTGGATCCATGATAAAAAGTAATCAAAATCCCCATTCCTTCCAAAGATATGAGGCTCACATAAGTTTTCCACACTATCAAGAAAATAGAAAATTTTATTTTATACAAAATGTTTCAGAGAAGTAAAAAGTTTATATTTGATATTATAACAAGGTAAAGATGGTATAAACATATAATTATAGTCCAATGTTTCTTTGGATTTAACATCTAAACTGAATAATTTCCAAATAGAATTTAACAGTTTATATTTCAGTTAATTCAGTATAACACTAGCAGCCAAATCAATAAAACACCAAATTTCAGAAGCTTATCAAAAAAATAGGTTTATTTTAGTTTTTTTAATGATAGTAGGCTTTATTGTTTCATTCTTCTTCTTTTTAAAAATCTTTTATTGATTTTATTTTTTTAAATACATGACAACAGTGGAAAGCATTACAATTCTTATTACACATATAAAGCACAATTTTTCATATCCCTATATATAAAGTATATTCATGCCAATTTATGCCTTTGTACTTGTACTTTGTTTTTTTGCATTATAATTCTTAATACTCATATATGCCACAGTTTTCATATCTCTGTTTGTATATACAGTATGTTGACACCCAATGCAAGTCTTCATTACATGTACTTTGTAAATAATGCCCATCACACTCCACCATCTTTGCTAATCTCCTGCCAGCTCCCTTTCCCTCCCACCCCTCTTCCCTATCTAGAATTCATCTATTCCTACCATACTGTCCCTCCCTACCCCACTATGAGTCAACCTCCTTATATCAGAGAAAACATTTGGCATTTGTTTTGCGGGGATTGGCTGACTTCACTTAGCATTATCTTCTACAATGCCATCCATTTACCTGCAAATGCTATGATTTTGTTCTTGTTTAATGGTGAGTAAGATTCCATTGTGTATACATGCCACACTTTTTTTATCCATTCATCCACTGAAGGACATCTAGGTTGGCTCCACAATTTAGCTATTGTGAATTGTGCTGCTATAAACATTGATGTGGCTGTGTTCCTATAGTTTTTAAGTCCTTTCGACATAGTCTAAGGAGAAGAATAGCTGGGTCAAATAAAGGTAGTGGTTTTGGGGGGCAGGTCGAATGTTCTTCACCAAGCAGTCACTGAAGGACCCCGCTTCATCCGAAGTCATGATCATGATGACTTCCAGTCAATAGAGAGAAACAGAAGAAAATTATAATTTAGTGGGAGAAAGAACAGACATTCAATGAATGGTGCTGCCACAATTATTTGTTACTATAAAAATTTTAGTTTCCCTATATATGTTACCTACAGTAAAATCAATTTGTATGAGAATATTAACAGAAATTTAAATTAAATCTCAGTTTCTAAAGGCCTGGGAATGAACCCAGGATCACTTCCACTCTATTAATCAAATCATCAGAGTTCAGATTCAAAAGGAAAATGCATAGTTCATTCTTGTGGATAGCCACAAGTATCTACTGACTTTTGTTTTTGTTTGTCTACTTGTCCAAATTCCACTGTTAACAAGGAGAAAAAGTGCATGAATGAGAGAGGGATAGAAGAAAACAACCAAAGGTTAAAGGCAAAAGTGTACAGACACAAAATAAAATAAAATGCAAACTTCATAGTAAGGACTATCTTATCAAAGCACTTCCTTGGAAATTGTTTCCATATCTCACATTGGAGAGCAATCTGAAGTATTAATCATACATATAGCACAATCATTAGAAATCCATCCATGTAATTTGATACAAAAAAAAAATTTCACATCTAATGGTCATACATTCTGTTGTAAACAAGTCACTTTGACAAAACTTCCTGCATGATGATATTTCCTATTATTATAAATTAAAGAAGCAAACAAGAGAAACAAATCAAATTATTTTATATTACAAAGTCTATTGACTGGAGGAGAACATATATTTCACTATCCTGGGCAACATCTGCCTTTCACTCATTTATTTAGATAAGTTTTTTAGCCACTCCACATCAAAAATTTAAGAATATACATTGAAGACAAAATATAAAGGAAAAAACCATTTCATTGTTCATCAATTTATCATTGCTAAAAATTAGCTTGCAAAAAAAATTTAAGAAAGCAGCATGACATTCTTTGAAAAAGAAAAACTGTGAGCTGGAGAGATTGCCAATTTCATACGTATTTACAACACACTGTAAAAATCCCAAGGATGTGTAGATTCTACTTTGGAGATTAAAAAAAGAAATATTAAATTTCATTTTCTGACATGGATTTACACAGTAGATTATGGTTAATGCAAGTGTTAAAAGAGATTTAAGGACGATTCTTTTTCCTGAGAATTCATTAGAGTTTTGTTTGTATTATATAGGTCCTGTGGTTTAGGGTTTTAGAGTTTGATTACATGTATAACCATTTGTTAGATTAATATATTGTTTATTGAAATCCCACTCTCTTCCTGATGCACACACTAGTTGTCATAAATTTTCAATACGTGTTGATTGTCTGGATAACTCCCTATTGTGTTTTTCGTGGTCTATTTATCTATTCTTGTGCAGTGTGTTACATTGTCTTGATTACTGCAGCTCAATAATAAGTTTTTATAACCTGAGACAAAGGTTTATGGTCAATGCTGGCTACAAATACCATGGCCCTTTCTAAATTTCAATTTTCCCCCTAATATAACTCATTGATTTGTGAAGATATTTTTAGTTTGTTTCTTTTAAATATTTAGTCCATTACTTTGGATGTCTTCAGAAGGACTGCTTTGAATTATCAAGTTGTTGTTATTTTCTTGGTTTCCTTAAGCATTTTGTAGGACCTCTTTAGAAATCTGATGGAGTCTGTAGATTCCTTTTTGCAATGATGCTTCCAACTGTGTAAATATGTTTGATTACAAAGAAAATAAATGATATAAAAAGGCAATTATAGATGGTCCTTGACTTCGTGATGGTTCATCTTATGATTTTTCCAATTTTACCAGAGGGCAAAAGTATACACATTTTGCAGAAACCATGCTCAAATTTTGAATTTTGATTGTTTCCCATGCTGGCTTTATGTGGTAAAATATGATCCTGCTTTGCAGGGTAGCAGCAACAAGAGCCACAGCTTTCAGTCAGCACTGGACCATGAGGATAAAAAACAGGTACTCTATATTGTACTGTGTCCATAAGCCATGATGTTTTTTAGGATAGTGTGTTAAAATGAATTTATGACATAATATTTTTTACTTAGAGTGGAATTCTCAGGATGTAACACCCTTATTGAGTCAAGGAGCTTCTGTATGAATCATTTATAATACACTTTATATAGTAATGCATTTTGCTTTCTTATAGCATTAGATCAAAAGATCTAGTTGCAGTCATAATAATTTTCATAATTTCAAAGCAATAAGTTATTTTTATAAATATTTTGAGATTTCTAAAACAACTATATTATGATATGATATTTGCTTTTTAATTAATAACAAAGTAGTAACAGAGGCCCCTAAGAGTACTCTGGTTTTTGTCTATATTCATAGTTGATAATCACTAAAATTCAGTAGATCATTTCAGTAAAGAAACCAGGTACTCTGTAGTTCTGTGCCCATGGACTTCAGGTTGTGAATCCTGTTACACTTTGATTTGTATTTTCCTCCTATTGCTTTCAAGTCATTGGAAGATTCATGGCTTATTCATCTTCTTTCTTCTCTTTTTAGACCGTTGTAATTATGTCTTTCAACAAATCACATCCTTGCTCTATAGCTGTGATCTAAGTTTAAATCTAAGTTATGTTCACTGTCTTGAAAACTGATGGGAAGATCTCATTGGGGTTATCATTTTATCAAGGGGTTTGCTGTGTGATAGAAAGTTATCCTCAGGTAGAGAAGACAGCCAACTCAAATTCAACTAAATAACAAATTCTTGTTATTTAGAAATGACTTCAGAGAACAAATTATCTTTCAGCTATGTTTTGTTTCCCTGTTCCAGAAGGCACTGCAATCTAAATTACAAGTCCTACAAAGTGAGAAGATTGTGGCTGTAAATCTATTTTTATGAGAATTTCTGGAAGATATTAGGTTTTAAAGTGTTGCTAACAAGGTATCTCTCCAACTGTGAACAAAACAGGAGAAATAAGAATTAACAGAGCCTGCCTGGGTCTTAGAGCATTTAGTAGCTTTGTCTGTAGGTCAGGAGTCCAATAGAAGGAATGCATAGGGAAATCTATGTGGTCAGTAAACTAGCACTTTCAACACAGCAGGAGGTGCATAGAAAACCAAGGGCAGACCTGGCAGGTAGGAATTCTAACAGTGGGAGGCACTCTCAGGGGTCATGATTGCATTCCAGGGCTCTCATCATAGTGAGCTGGATCAGAGATCTTGAACTCCACTAGACCCCATCTCCCTAATCTCACTTTCCACTGTATCTATTCATTTGCCCTATTCTTTCCATTATTCTTGACAGCATCAGAAATCTCCTTGCATTTTTATTTTGACTTATCAATGCTTGTTTACCCTGGCTGTACGTTCTGTGCAACAAGGTATACTGTGGTCATTCTTCTAACGCTGGACCCCAGAAAGCACAATAAATACTCATCAGAAAAATGAAGAAATGAGTGAATATCATCTTCTCTAGCTTCCTTTTTCATCCTTGCATGGCTGTATCTGCTCCAAATTCATCAATTCTCTTTATTACTAAATCCAATGAATCCTGTCAGCAACACTCAACAAAATTCAACTCTCCTCTTTCAGTTTTTATGAAAAAAAGTGTTTTTTAAAATTTTTATTGCATGACACCACACAACTCTAATCTTTAATTTCGTCTTTCTTTTCTCCTTCTCTCTTTCCCCTCTGCTTCTGCCTTCTCCACCTCACCTCCATCTGGATTTTTCAGAGTGCTTTTCTGAGTTAGTAACCATTCATATTCTAAATGCACCTTAGGTAACATATCTACTCTTATTCATATACAGACTGTTTATTTGAAGATATTTCCCCAATACATATCTCTATGTATGTCTACATATTAGGTTCTACTTCTCTGTTCCATGGACATGAATACATCTTTGATATATTCACTTGTCTTTTCAAAAATTCTAAAATTACACTTAACTGAACTCAGTCTTTGATTCTCAGATCAATCTAGTGTTTATTATTGCAAGAACTAGTCCAAAACCTAATATACTATGTAAACCAATACACTGTCCAAATGTCAACTTGTATTCTTTTTTCTCATGCACCTCAAAGTCACTGAAACAACTCATCTTTGTCGTATTGTGAACACTTATTGATTTCTTACCATATCCATAGGCATCTGTATGGTTCAAGCTTGGACTTTAATTGTCCTTTGTATTTTCTGTTTTCCATTCTACTCTTTTTTTTCTAATCCACTATCCATTTAGGGTCAGTAAACTTTTTAAAATAAAACTTGATGTTCTCTTTAAAATCCTTTAATAGTTTCTTCCTGTTCTTAATTCTAACCATACCTACAACATCATGCAAAACCTACCATATGGCAAGGATATTTGTGGACCTGGAAGTTCTATTTGGAATCTTACATTGTTTAAATGCAAAACTGTTTTTGCCCAAAGTGTTTCTCAATGACCAAGTGTTTCATTTATTTCACCAATCAGTCTAACTTGGTGACTTCGTTAGATTCCTGGAGGTAATTGTTAATTCTTCACTTTAATTTACCCCACAATGTACTCAATCACTAAGTTCTTTTGAATCCAAGGCATCTTTGTCTTTTTACTTTTCTGCCTTCCAATTATTATGACTTTTCACCTTGCCTCACCAGTGATATATCATTAAAATATTAATATCATCACGTTACTTTTCTTTTAAAAAATTTTATAGGCCCTCTAACACCATATGCTGACAAATAAAGATCTTAATGTTGTTGGTAGGACCCTCAAGACCTTGTCCTCTCCTGCTGCCCAGATAGTAATAATTCTTATGAATACAGTATTTCAATATTTCTCAATTTTGAGCATTTAACTTATTATTTCAAACTGTATTGCTTTGAAACTATTAATTTTGAGCATTTAACTTATTTCAAACTGTATTGCTTTGAAACTATTAATTCATTCACTTCTCCAATTTTTACATTTTAAATTTCTGTGATAAAGTGGTCTAAATATAAGCAGTTGTTGGTATGTCCCTAGTGTCTTCAAGAAGGATTATGTTAAATCTTTCAAAGAATAATGTACAAACCGCCTACATGCAAGTTAAGGTGACACTTTTTAAATGAAACATTATATTCTTTTTTAAAAAATGAATTTAAAATGTTTTCAGTGTTTGGTGTCCTTTTTTATTTTCTTTTATGTAAATTGCATGAACAATACATTTGTACACTTTTCTGCTAGCATGCTTTTTCCATACTGAATTACTATAACATTTTATATTTGTAAGTTTACATTCTTTGTTATGCCTATTAAAGCATATCCCAGTTGTTTTTCCATTTCTGTTTTTATTTTTTGAGAAATTGATGTATAAGCAATTTGAATAAACAAATTATTTAATCTTATAAATTATCATATCTTTTACTTTGTTCTCATATTACTCCCCAGAATAGATATCATTTATATTCAAAATATTATTGCTTAGCAATTTTATGGTTTCATAATATCTACTGAGATGTCTTCTGTATTAAGTTTCTTTTAAATGTAAGTCCATTGTTGGTTTGAAATTTCTGTTATTCTCTTTCCATTAATTTAAGCTGCATTTCAAAAATTGCAGTGTTTCTATTTTAGTGTTTTATGTCTTTATTCCCTTGCAAATGAAGTTTTTGACATTCTGAATATTTGGTTTCAAGAATAAAATTATTAAGATTCTATTTAATTTATTTAATTTCCCATGTGTATAATTTCATACTATAGGTTGAATGTTCCCTGTTTCAAATGTTTGGGACCAAAAGTGTTTCAGATTTGGGATTTTCTTTTGGGGTAGGGGTTGAAATACTTTAATATACACAAATAATTAGATAACTTGGGGATGTGACCCATGTTTGAACATGAAATTCATATATACCTCATATATACTTTGTGTATGTAGCCTGAGGTTCATTTTACAGTGTATTATCGGTGGGTCTGTGTTTTGACTGCTGTCACATGAAGTCAGGTATGGACTTTTTCATTTGTGACTTACTGCCTGGGTTGCTGAAGTTTTAGTCTTTGTAGTATTTCAGATCTTGAATTTCCAGATAAGTGATTCTCAACTTGTATCACTGCATCAATTTTTTGCTCACAGTTTTGCTTTATGTTTTTATTGTACTATTTTAAAACAGTTACATGCTTAATGTTTATAGTTCATACATATGTGAGGATATTCTGACTTCATAATCCAAGGTTCTAGGATTACTAATAAAATTCTTTGGATGCTAAACTTTTCCACTTGAAAACATTTTATTTTTCTTCATAACCTGTAGTCAATAAGATGTTTAAGGAGAAATCTGAAACTAACTGTCTTTGAAACTCTCTCATTGGTCTGGAGAATATCAAGACTTTCTCTTTACCTCATAAGCATAAATCTGGTCACTTTAATGGAGTACATCCCAGAATTCCAGGATTTTTTTCCCCCTACAGCTATTAAATTTTCTCTTGTCATTTATTTACATCAGTGTTTTCCTTCTGCATTTTAATAGAAATTCTCAAGCTTGTTTGATTTGGGTTTCACAACATAAAATTTATTTTCTGTTTTATTCAATTCAAATTTTTGTTCTTTCCTTTCATCTGGTAGTCTTGCCATACTTTATTTATTTTTAATCTCTTTGTGTTTCTTTACCTGTATATAATTCTGATCTCTGCTTTCTTTTAATTTCTGTCTCTTCATTTCCTTCAGTCTTTTTTTATTTTCCTTAAAGATCTCAAAGTTTTCCTAAAAAATGTGTTGTGGATCACATATAAGTTATTTTTAAAGGCAAGTCTCTCACTTGAATTTTCTGCTACTCTCTTTCTATTAATTTCAATTGTATTTTCAATATCCTCATTTTATTTTTATTTTAGTTTTTTTTCCTTTTTATTAAATCTGTGAATGAGGTAAGACCTATGCACAATCTGTTTTATATCACCTTAATGTTAACATGAATACATATCTATTCACTCTTTATGACTCTTCCTCCTACCTGAAGCTGTACAATAAGTTGATATTCATAAATCCTAGTCATTTGTTAATCTTTGAACAAAAGATTTGTTAATCTTTTAACAAATTGGCATCTTTGTCCTTATTAGTTTCTATGTATTGTGGTTATATTCTTTTTATCCATAGTATTGATTTGGGGAGGTACTCCCATTGAAAGAATTTAGAGAAACCATAAAAATAAATGGGTTACAGAATTCTGGAAGCTCTAAATGCAAAATGTGGACAGTAGATTTTCACATATTATAAGCACTTTTCTTCTTTTCTGATTTGTTTCAAGCCTAAATTCCTGGGTCATGAAGCAGATACACAGAGGAGGCACCAGGGTAAATGCATCTCTCTTTAAAGAATAAAATATTAAAAATTATGTGTTTAATTTGGGATATGTTTATATTAGTCTAGCTCCATATTTTGTAATCAGATTAATATCTTCAGTATTTTTTTCTTTGTCCCTCCACCATGTGTTCTACTGTGTTCTACATGGTGTTAGAGATATTTTCATTGTTACTGTGATTTGTTAAACTGTTTCCAGAGTTGGATGAGCCTATATTTTAACTGTTGTCTAAATACCATCAAGGCAGAGTCTATGCATTTTCCTCCCCAAGGCAAACTGGGTTAATAATCATGGTATCCAGAGGATATATGACAAAAGACAGGAGCAGGCAAGTAGTTGGTATCTGGGACTTTCCAAGAGGAATATCAGAAAATCACTGATAGTCAGGCCAGTGGAGCATGGCAATGAACAATTTAGGAGCTGTCACTGTTCAGAGCTTCACAGAGGTAAGCTTAAAAAAAAAAATACACAAAGTACCAGGTGGCAGACATTACAGGACTAATTGCAGTCTCTGAAACAGAGAGAAGGGACTGACTAGAAAGTAAAACAGGGGTTCAGGCTCAGAGACTGGAGAAGCTGCAGGCTACTAATTTTAAGTAGAGACCTCAGTACAGTGGCCCAGGAATAATCTTTAGTTACAGACCCTTAACCAGAAACAAAGAAGCAGCATAATTTCTTGATTTGGCCTGTATTGTCAGAGATCATCTAGTAGCAATAACAAGTTGTAACTGAACATTTAGCTTTGAATTTAATCCTTGCTGGCCTGGGAGAATTTGGGGTCCAGAAAGTATGGAAGGGTTAAGATCAATGCCAAGAAGACTGGCAAATGGGAAGGAGACAGACACTGATGTTATGAAGACTTGATCCATTTTACTATATAGGCACACTACATTTCTTCCAGTTAAGTTTTATCACGTCTTTTAACCAGGAACACTAGAGCTTTCTAGTTCCAGTTTCTCCTTTTATTAGTAAGAAGAACATCATGTGGAAATTAGACTTTATTCCCTATTTGTATTATAAGCAATAAATTGAACCCAAGATAATTTTGATTTCTCAGATCTTATAATGTCTAGTTTACGGGGAAATTACCTTTTAAAATGCTTATTTCATTTCAAATTGCAGGGCACATCATCTAAGTAAAACAAAACAAAACAAAACAATATTTTTAAACTTGAAAAAAGTATTTTTTTAATACTGTTGTCCAAATTTTGCATTTAAAATATTCCTTTCAAAAAATTTGTCAAAATTTGGTAAGTGGTATTTTCAATAAGTACCAGAGTTTTCCCTTATTTTACAGAAAAGATATTATTAAATCAGTCTGTTATAGCACATTTTTAATGTATTTCCATTGTCTATTCTTAAATTGTCACCAGTGCCGATGAAACCAGTCTTGAAAATCAGGATCCTGTCCTCTCTCCCCAGTGTTGAGTTCCCCAATGTTGAAAGGTCAAATACCAAGGAAAGAGCAAAAAGTTTTATTTAAAGAATAGAAGAGCGCTTGCCTAGCACCTATGAGATACTGGTTTCAATCCTCCACACCACATAAAATTAATAAATAAAGGTATTGTGTCCATCTATAACTAAAGGATAGAAGAGAGAGAGAGAGAGAGAGAGAGAGAGAGAGAGAGAGAGAGAGAGAAAGAGAGAGAGAGACTGACTCTTCTGGAAAGGAGGGGGTCCTCTTCTGGAAAGGAGGGGGTCCAGAGCTGGTGCCTGAGGGAATGGGGGTGTCTTGCCCATTACCTAGATTTCAGGTTTCTCTTGTCCCCTCCTCCCTCTTTGCCTGCAGGACCAAAAATGACCAAAAGGGCAGGAAAAGAGCCATCCAGGGGATGATTGCTTGTGTTGGAAAGTGTAATCCTCCCCCTCCCCTGAGGCTGTTAGCAACAGGGGGAAGGAGAGTGCTATCTACCCATTTCCCTTTCTTTGATAATTAGCTACCTGTCCTTTGCCCCAATGTCACTGACATCAACATTATGCTATATCACATTTTGAAAAGTATTACAAATTATTTCTTAAACACTAAGTTAAAGTGTTCATTCTTATTGTTTCCTTTTGCAGCCTAGAACAATGATCAGAATGTTGGATGAATTGAATCGGTGATTAGAATATCACTTTAACTTCTACTTCTCAAAGCTCCTATTCTGAATAAGATGGCTGCTTGTCTCTTTGAGT
The DNA here is from genome assembly GCF_048772815.1 of Callospermophilus lateralis. Lineage (NCBI taxonomy): Eukaryota > Metazoa > Chordata > Mammalia > Rodentia > Sciuridae > Callospermophilus > Callospermophilus lateralis. Next base: position 124,912,014 of record NC_135308.1, on the reverse strand, counting down.
TTTGGTATCAGTCTGTTGACTTTGCAATCTGAAAGCTCTTGATCTTTAATGATCTGTAGCACATCTGTATGCATAATAATGTCTCCCAAGCTCCTCAACAATACAAAAACATTAGGCACGTATCATGGAGCTCTTTTAATACATTTTCCATGCAACAGTAATTTTCCAAAATGCAACCCATTTTTGCATAAAAAATATGATTTTACTGTTTGGGGATAATCAGGTAGTTTTGCTGAACTAATGAGCTTTTCTCTTTCTGACAATCTTCTGATACAGTAATTGGGAATTTAGTCATTCCTTAAACGCAGGAATAATGATTTCTCTACCTTTGGTTATCATGAAGCATTTCCTTAAACTGGAATATTTTGGCTAGACAAGTTCATTAACAAAGGAACACTCAAATCTATTGATTACATTGCATGAACTACTAGGCTGTCTTTCTATTCTTTTGTTCAAAGCCATTCATTAAAGCTGAGCTACTTTGCATATAATGTAAATTGATTGTGCCCACTTGCCACCTTTATTTTATTACATAATGGATCTGAAAATACATGTTATTTTTCTTTCTTACTATATAAAGCAAAGTTTAAGAAATGGTCACAGGGAAGCAATAATGAACCAATTAGGGTAACTTTATGTTATTTCTTTAGAGGAATTTTTTTTTTTTTTAAATTTGGAACCATATTTTAAGAACTTTTTTGACACAATTGTAGACATTCCACCTCTCTGTTTAAAGAATTCCTGACTTTAGTTTATAATTCATTCTCAATGCTTCTAATCATATCATAATCATAATCATTTCTGTACACTCTAAAAAAAAATCCAATACAAAAAGAGAGGAAAGACCTGAGATATTCACTTAGACTAGTAGCATATTTGTTACCAAAAGTCCTTGTCCCCAGTGCTGATTCAATAAGAAGGACACGGTTTTGAAAATAAGAAAAAGGAAGTTTCATTTGCTTTGCTAGCAAAGGAGGGGCACAGGGGACTCCTCTCCCAGACTCAGTGATTCTGTCCATCTGGAGAACAGAGGGTTTTTAAAGACATGATTTATTCTAGATGTTCCCTGTGGGGGATTGTGATTCACTTGTTAATTTGGGAGTTAGCCATTCCTTAGATCTTTTGGACCCATTCCTGAAGTCTGAATTACTTAGTTCCTGTGATGAGTGTGTGCTCAAAGACAGAGAACTCTAGAATGGGAAAAGGGTAATCCTGACACCCCACCCCAGGTTATGGAGGGAGATAGGAAGAAGAGAGAGGAAAAGAAAACATGTCCATTTTAAAATAAGCCTCTGTGGCAGAGCAACAAGGACTATATTCAAAGCATGAGGTGGACCACTGTTACCTATTTATTCAGCACCAAAGGACAACATCTTTATTATGGGAAAAAAAAAAAAAGCTCTATATTTTTTTACCCAATATCACAAAGAAGGTATTGAGAAAGTGGGGAATCTTTCACCTTTGCCCATTTTCTTTGAAGCTTTGGCCGATTTATTGCATTGTTGTGTAAACAGCCACAGATTCCTATTTCTTTCTCTCCCTGATGCTCACTTCTTTCCATAGATTTTTAGGAATGAAAGCTCCCTTCATGCCATAAAAGGTGCTTCCTACAGTGAAGGTGGTTCCTGCATGTACTCAATATCAGACAGGCAAAGGATGACTACTTTTTAGAGTGATCATTAATCTTACCTACAAAATGTATGCTTAGAGATTTTTAAACTATTACTATCTCATAATATTTCTAAGACAAGTATACTTAACAAAATGCTGTGTTTTTCCTCTTATTCTCTGAATTTTCTGGTTTGAGGTTACCTGAAAAATAATACACAGCTGACAGAAAGCACTCATAAGGAAGAGTTAAAGAAAAACAACTTAAAAAAAGAACAAAGTCACCTGCCTGTTTGGTGATGACCAAGAAAATTTTGAAAACTCAAAAGAGTGAGAGGTAAAAGAAAAAGAAAGGAAATAAGAGAAAATAAAAATGAAATAAGAGAGAAAGAAAACAGTTCAAATAAAATTAAAATGTTTTCTGCAAGGAGAATGAGCAAAACAGGGATTCCTTGGAGCTGTTGCATTCATTCTGAAGACTGAAACATGAACTCTCCCAAAGCCAATCTGTCAGCCAATCAGGAAGTACTTACTTTTTCTTCCCAGGCCTTTAGCACAGAGATCTGTGTGGTCCCAGGTTGCTTTCTTGTAGTAGAAATGTGATGTACTGTATAGCACATCATTGAAAATGTGCCAAGACTGACATGGACTTGGCAGACACTTTGTGGAACTCCTGGTGCCAACAAGATGTCTATCCTAGGTGAAAACAAATAAGAACCAGAATTCTTTCCGTCTTGCTGAGATAAAAGCTTCCTGGGAATTGCTGGGTGTTAGATTGCTGTCCTAAAACCTTTCATTTTGTACTCTGGTTCAGAATTCTGTTTTTGTTGCAATTGGCTCCCCTACCTAGGAACTTGCTGTGCTCTGCTGAGTTAACCATGATACACAGGTGGAATGGGGTGGGTGGTTGATCTGACAGTAGCTCACTGGAAGTCAGGATTACCTCTGCCACAAGAGGGTGGTATAAATCTTTGAAAGGCAGAACTGGTGGTTTGATCCCCACTCCCATCCTTCTTTTAACTTGGTCAATCTTTTCAGTCTTTGATTTCTCCCCTTCATGCAACTGTCATTCTGCAAGCTTACATTGACATGACCCTTTATTAGCTTCAAAAATGTCAAAAGCAATCAATGTGACCATTGGGTGGGGATATTCAGCAGAGATAAAAGTCTATACTGAAGCTGGCAAACATTTAAGATATGACCCCCTTAAATCCCACAGAGAAGTCCATAAAACTATGGACTGTTTTATTAGCATTCACTGTCCATATAATAGTAGGAAAAGAATTAGCTGAAGTTGAATATTCATTCACAAATACTTAAATCATTAAAAATGGAAAGGAAATTGTATTAAGCATTCCATTGAGATTTTCACTGAGTTGTCTGTAACCAGAAGTTGAGCACTAAAAGTATGGTAGTAGACTAATCAGATAGTCCTACTCTCATGGAGCTTACACACACATGAGACAGACAGACAGACAGATACCAAGTTAATTTACAAATAGATGTATGTCAGGTGGTAGTGAGTTCCAGAAGAAATAAAAATCAGATTAGAGACATGCAGGAAAGAGGGCAACGCTATGTAGATACGGTGGCTAACTGATCCTTTCAAGATTTCTGTCCTTATTAGGGCTACTCAGTAGCCATCTGTATACCACCTGTACCACCCAGAACTCAGAAGCTGCTGCTAGACCCCAGCCTCATGCTGGATAGGGCATCTGTAAAGGTTTGTTTTTATCCTTTGCTCTTCTAAATCAGAAATGGGTACCTATAAATCGAATGGTATTTATCTAATCATTAACAGGTGCTTATTAACAATCTAGGATATATATATATATAATGCAGACCAGATGTTTCATTCAGCTTTTAGTTTATGCTATTTACATTCTTCAGGCATTAATTGTTGTATCTCAGGTGTCATTAAGAGATTAGGATCCTAAACTTTGATATCAAACACTTGTGTTTCCATCTTTCTCTAGTATGACCTCTGTAATGTTATTTGTCTCAGTTTTCTGATATGTTCACTAAACCAATTTCTTATGTCTATAAATAAAATATGACAACATGTAGCATAATGCTTGAACCACAAGTGGCACTTCTTGAACATCAGGTATTGGCTAGTTAAGATCCATGCTCTACCATGTTTCTATAGTTTGGATATGAAATGTTTCCTCTAAGGCCATCTCCAACTAATGGTGCTGGGAGGTTACATGGTGTTGTAAGATGGTGAAAACTTTAAGAGACAGGGCACAGTACAAAGAAGTTAGTCCAGTGGGGTGTGCTGTTGACAGGGATATTAGGACCCAAGCTTCTTGCTGTCTCACTCTCTTTGCTTCCTGACTAAAATGAGGTGAACAGGCCTCCTTCACCACACATCCCTGACACTGTACAGTGTGCCACTGCAGGTCCAATGGTACCAAATGGCCAGGGACTGAAACCTCTGAAACCAGGAGCCAAAATATACCTTCCCCCTTGTACATTGATTATCTCAGGTGTTTGTCACAGTGATGAAAAGCTAATAGGCATGTTTCAAGTTGGAAATGTTACTGATATAATTATGAGAACATATTTTGTCATTAAAATCTTCCACATAATTTAATGGTACTATATTTAAAATGAATAATTATAGACTGCAATATGAAAACCATTATATAGCTGCCATTATTTTTCTATAAATGAAATACAAGTTAATAAGTCCATGTTCCAGGGATTATTAGTTTAAGGTAACTCAATTACTTTGAGAATTCTCTCTCTAGACCCTTCTCTCCAGGTGATCTACATTTAGGAGCATTGAGACCATCCTGCCATAAGGAAAGGAAGAGGTATGTATATTTGTTGCTGAAATATGTACGTATTCTGCTGTAGTCCTTGCTCAGAAAGACCATCTGATTTGAAGTCCTTCTTGTCCAAGTTTCAGATCCTTTCAAGATTTCTTTCTGTATTGGAGATACTCAAGAAGCTTCTTCTGCTTTCTCTGCACTACCCAGAACTCAGAAGCTACATATAGGCCCCAGCTTCATGCCGGAAAGGACATGGGTAAAGGTAAGTTTTCATACTGTGTTCCATGCTCTGAAGGGAAGGAAGGTCTACCCTAGGATTCTTCTATATACTCAGCTGTTTATATAGAGCACTCCCTGACTTTCCCAGGGTGTCTGCCTCCAGGTGGAACAGCTACAGAGACTCTTTTCAAGCAACTGACTTTAAATTATTTCTATCAAATCTATTTTAGTCTAGACTAGTGTTTCTCATGCATTAGTTGACATCAGGATGACCTATAGGGCTTTTTAAATTGCAGAGCTCCATCTCCTGATTCTGTAGGTCCTGAGTAGAACCTTGTAACTCCAATTTCTGCTGCTAGTATAGGGAACACTGCCCCAGATCAAGCTTTATTTCCTTTTGGGCTAGAAGATTATCATGCTGCATTTTCCTTCTTTATATTTTGTGATATAAGACTTATTTTTCATTCTTTCAAAATGGACTCTCAATGCTTAAAGTCTAACTTTTGGAATTCTATAAAAACCATACTTTTTCACCCAAATCCAAGTATTTAAAATCTAAAATGCTGTGTCTTGTGGACAAATGGGTTTTTGTTGTTGTTATTGTTTACTCCTTACCGTGTTTGTTTATCTAAGATGAATGAAATTAAATACCAGGAAAAGAACTAACTATATTTTTCAAATATTTTCAAATGTACTTTTTTATTCACTGTTTTAGCCTTCTGGTGGCTGAATATGATTTAGGCACATAAGAGTCTTCCAAACTCCGGAGATATCATACTATTTTGCAATTATGTTTTGTTAAATAACGCTTAGGCAGATTACAAGTACTTAGCTAAGTTAATATAAGCAACCATTTACAATCTGTTATATTTCTCTTATGGTAATTTTTAAGAGATTATGTTGGATCCACAAATAAGCTAGCTGAACCTACTAAGTGAAAGTATATGCACTTAATCATTTTTCTCTTATTGCATTTAAATTGCACCACAAGAATTAATCTTTCTACAGCATGTTCCCAAGGGCCTAAATGAACACCTTGACCATCAAGGATGGCATCACACAAAAATACAAACATACAGACACATACATATGCTATTTTGGTAAACTGTGGTAAGACTCCAGATAAAACACGCATACACACGAGCTTGTTAATAAGAATTTATATGACTAAAACAAAATATCATTTGAGTTTTCAGTTTTCCTGGCTTCAAGCAGTCTAGACCATTGTACTTGTTCTTTTTCATTTTTTTTTTTCTAGGAGCCTCAAACTTGACTGGGACTTGATTATAAGATCTCTGTTTTGATTATTGAATTTGAGCATAAAATTTGGTTACTACTAGTCTTTGTTGATTTAGTCAGTTGATTTTGGTACAGAGTTACCATATTAATAAATCCACAGGGTGCTTTTCTCACATGGGTGTGCTTCTTAATCTGTCAAGACTCAGCTTTTGCATGACATATACACTTCTGTGGTTTACCTACTTACCATTTAACATTTGATAGTGGACATGAGGTCGGAAAGGTCAGTACATGTTCTGAGGTAGACAGTTATTAGAAACTGCCCTCTGCTTAGCTCATGAGGTTTCCACTTTCAGCAATGAAATGCTTTCACATCTGAAGCCCTACATCGTATATTTTAGTATCTGAAATATAGTTCTACAGAGGTATTTATTTTTTCTCAAAACTCTATCAGCCCATCTCTGAATCCTCCCTGCCAGCTGCCTTCTGCTATTTCTGTTTATTCTGAGTAATCAACTACTCTTTTACATTTCTACAGGCTGAATTTCTATGGTCTCTTCTCTCCTTTTGGCTGGAAAATACATTGGCTTCACTTGAAAGCAGGTCTGGTATGCATGGCTATAACACCAATGGATATATTTTGGTCCAGGATCTTGATCATTTCAACTCCATTTTGCTAATTGAGACAACATTAACAACATGCTTGCCAATAAATCCTATCTAAAAACTGAACAATGGTGGCGATAGTGTTTAAGGGCATGTTAAGCTCTGAGTGCACATTTTTATTCTTAGACACTGTGTTAGTATTCGTTGTTTCGCATGGTTGCCATTCATACAAGAGACCTGACATTTTGCCTACCCAGCAATAATTTGAAAGGGACTTTCATCTGGTAAAAGTCCATTGATTTAGGGGAGAGGCAGACGAGGACTCTTTCCTCAATCTTTCTCCATGTGGTTTGAGGGAGCCTGCTTCAACCTTGCACTTCAGCAGTACACGTGCCCCTGATGTAGCCGTTCAGTGCATTTCAGTTTCCTTACTAAACTCATTACTCAGCTGACCCAGTGAGATCCTTATACATTGATTCTACTGGAACTCAGTTGCAGAAAGAAATTATTTATTTCAAAAAGATATCTAAACTTATGCAATATTATTTTAATGTTACTGGTTGTTGTGGTTGACTATAGCCGCCTAAATATAAAGTTGACAAGAGCATATCAGTGGTGAATAGTTATCTCTAGATAGTTATTTTGGAATATCTCAATTGAATACCCTTCTCATGCTGTACCTAAAGCTGTTTCTAGGTTTAGACTGCTCTGTTACATAAGTCAAATAATCCATTTTGCTTGGACAAGTTTGAAGTGGGTTTTTGCTATCCACAATTAAACCACATTATAAAATGCATTAATTAAAATAGTATATCTAGTCCTTAATACTAATGCTGGCATCAATAATTTTAAAAATGAAAACAATCCCAAACTGTAGGATAAAGCCAATGTTTATCAAGCAATAAATTAGTACAGAAGATCTACCCTTTTTGAAAATTTTTAACTATACAACAGAGAATTGTGCCATAATCACCATGCTATATGATATATTTCTAAGACTTATTTATTTTTAAGTGGGTCATAATATGTTTTTTTAAAATACTGGGGATTGAACTCAGAGGCACTTGACCACTGAGCCATATCCCCAGCCCTATTTGTATTTTATTTAGAGACGAGGATCTCACTGGGTTGTTCAAGTTGCTGAGGCTGAGTCTGGCCTTAAACTTGCAACCCTCTTGCCTAGGGCTCCTTATTTTATGGGAATTCAGGCTTGCATCACCACACCCTGCTTCCATATCATTCTTTTCATTTTTTTCCCTTCTGGGTTTATTCAAATATCATGCAGCTACTTTGGTTTTATAATATTTAGTGATATTTGCTCTTTTATGAATCTACTTCTCTTTAATAGGGAGCTGGTGTGTAAATACATCACAGCATAGTGGAGACTGATGATGAGCTATGGCAGTAACAGAGTACAGTGACAGCTCTGAGCCCTGTAGGTCAGGAGAGAGTTGCTGCCAAGTATAGGATTTGCCCAGCAAGACCTTGGTTTTCAGGATGATTGTCATTTCATTGTATTACACTGAGCCTTTAAACAACCCATAATTTATTGCATGTCTTCTTGAATGTGTGCTTCCAAGGCAGAGTCAGCAATGTACAGACTTTCCCAAATAACTTTATCAAGGTCTTCAATGCATGCCTGTGAACTGAAGGTGCAGGGGTTCCCATATGGTCTGAGCTCTAGATACCAGGCTTTTTGTTTATAACTGATTATTGTGGAATGTGAGGGCTGGCCAGAGTCACTTTTTCTTCCATTCCTTCAGCTTCATGAATGCACTCAGGGGCCAATGCTTTTGCTGACTGGAAAATTTCCCCTTTATGTGAAGATGATTTTTAAGATCTTGGACTTTTCTGAATTGTGATAGAAACATATTGTAACCCTGGCTCTTCTGTTTCCTATTTGGGAGCCCTTAGCTTCTTCCCTTTTAAGCTGGAATAATCTTAATGGACCATTTTATAGGGTGGTGGCTATTATAAAGTGATATAAATTTGATTAGGCCTTAAATTAGTCCTATATTACTAGTATTAATGTAGGATAGTCAAACATACAAATGAGCATCTCCAATGAATTCAATTCTCAGGCAAACATCATTAGTAACTATTTCTAAGATATATGATTCATTCAAAAAATATTGTCTAACCCACATATGCTTTGTCATGAAATTATCTGGTTGAGGCTACTCCTTGATTTATATGTTTCACCTGATCTCTTCTACTCTTTCTCCTGTGTGAAACATCGTAAGCATATTATTGGCCATATGTTTCTACTTGGATTCAGTGCCCAGAGAGTGCACATACATGAAATGGCTCCCATAAGAGAAGAGAAGCGAAGACCCTTGAGATGAATGAATCTCCCAGAGCTCAGGGAAGATGTTCTTTTCTGGAATTCAACATAGTCATGGAATCAGAGCACATAAGAAATGATCTATCAGTACGGCCTCAAGGTCACAATTTCCAATTCTGAGACTCACCCAAGAGAGGATTTCAGAATTAGTAAGTGCTTTTGGGAATACAGCAGAAAGCAGTGCAGGAAGAAACACCATTTATAAAAGTGAAGAAGCTACAGTGAATACTAATTTTTTCCCCTTTCTGAACAAATGACAGAATAGGCAAGTACCCACTTCCTTAACTGAAAGCATATGAAATGAGAACTGATGGTGATTATGACTTATTGGTGGTATTTAAATTCATTACAATTGGTGATGATGATAAACTGTTATCTAGGACAAGGATAGTAAAACAAAACAAAACTCTGCAAGAACACAAGGGAAAGAAGCTGAAGACAAAAGAATTCCTTTCTTCAAATAGAAATAAAAAAGGAAGCAGGAGACAAATTAGTGATATTATAAAGACTGAAAGTTTGTGTTTCCCCAAAAGAGGTGAAAGCCCTAAAAGTTGATATGACAGTGGAGCCCTTGGGAGCTAATTAGGTGTAAAGTAGAGTAGGTTTCAATGATGACATTAGCGACCTTACAAGGAGAGGAAGAGACAAGCGTACTCTCTTCTTGCTCCTCTTCCTCTTTTGCTCCTTCCATGTGAGAGTATATTGAAGAGCTGGCTGTCAGCAAGCAAAGTGAAGAGTTCCTACAAGAAGTTCCTACAAGAGTTCCTCCAAGTTCCTACAAGGGTGCTGGCACCCTTCTATTGGACCTTTTTAGCCTTAAGAGTTACGTGAAATGCATGTCTGCTATTTAAGACACCCAGTCTTTTATTTTGTTAATGGAAGCCCAAGTAACTATTTATTATATTGTGCTTGGGGTGAAATAAAAGGTTAAAATTTAGTATGCAGGAGTTTGGAGGATCAAATTCAAGTTAAGTTTTATACAAATATATTTATATACTCTCACTAGGTCAGGTATTTGTATTTTACATGGAAAATAATTGCATTTGCTAATAAAATTAATACTGACAACATATTAATAATGTCGATAGTGACAGTCTATAGAGGACTTGTAATATTGTCATCAACTATTACTGTCCTGATTTTAGTCAGCCCCTGAGAGAATAAGAGGGTCATCAAGACCACAAAGGAAATGGGTCAGAATGAAAACAAGAATTTATATTTTCTAAATGCACAAACTAGATTTCTCTCATCATCCATTCCCTCAAATAGGTATAACCTAATTTCACAAACATTTCGCCTGGAGATTTCTATCTCTGTTGGCCTTATTTTTAAATACAGTTGCATCAATTTCATAAATTCAGGTATTTTCCACTGAAATACACTAGTAATTATATCTATTATTATTTGTTTCTGGAGACAAATAGGAAATGAATGTGTTCTAATAGTAGTATCTTGTTTTTAGCAATGCAAAATTTTATAAATATGGAAATGGTCTGGCTTAACATGTGGTTAGAGTATGTGATGTATCTAGGGGATTAGAATTCTGTTTTGTTTGGTCAAAAGAGTCAACTGTGGAGATTTGGTATGTTAAGTTTCACTATGTCTTAAGTGCAAGGAAAGAGTATGTCATGGTTCTTTGAAGTTAAGAGATACAGAAGAAATGCCACAAGAGTGTGAACAAGCAGAAATTTTTGAGACAGACTTGAGTAGTCTACAAGATTGGATATGTCAGGGAATTCAATGTTTCAAACATTAAATAGTTATCTCCATGTTAATTTAAATCATCACCTTTTATTACTATTGTTAATTTGTCCTAAAGTCAGCTAACTTTGTAAAATCTCCATTAAGCTTATAGGCAAAATTTTATTGTCTAGCTAAATGCTATCATAATTTTCCTCTTCTTTCCATTTGTTCAACTTAGGAAAATTATAATGCAGTTATTCTTCATTGGCATAAATATTGGACCTGAAATTTTTTCAGTTTATCAATAAATACACTAAAATTGTATTCGCTGTAATTACTTCATATATATTTTAAGTTATTAGTTTATATTTTTGTGCTATGTATTATTCCTCTTCAAATTCATTAGCTTACTATTCTTTCCATTAAGACTCATCTCTATCATCTAAATAATTTCCCCAGCTGTCCATATCCATCTGTATCTTTGATCAAGCTGATTTATTATCTCTCACTTCTAACATTTTTAGTACAAATTTGGATATGCACTCATTTACTTTTTCCACTGACTGCTTAATGAATATGTTGAATAGTTACAAAGCACATTTTGATCCCCAGGGACCTTCCTCAATATTGCTACCTTCCAATGAAGCATAAAATAATTGTAGTTTTCCATTTTCTGAACTGATTTTTATATTCTTATGATGCCATTATTTATAAGCAATAAAATCTTAAGTAATAAAATCCTCAATTAACTAGATTATTTTTTTCAACACTCAACTTTTAGAAAAAAAAGAAAAAGAAAATTATGTCAAAATAGTAACCAGCATGTGTTTAGTTTAGAAATTACTACCCTACAGAGTCCTAGTTCAATTTTCCTTTAGCTCAATCTCCCCTACCATTCATAACTTCATTGATGAAGTTTTAAGACTTGGGTACAGCACTATCCTCAGGCATTCTTTTAGGAAAATATGCCATAGACCCTATAGTTAATGAAGAGAATAGGACTTTCCAACTTCATAGGGATGCTACCTCAGATAGTATTCCATCCCCTTGCCCCACATGGGCATATGAATATATATATATATATATATATATATATATATATATATATATATATATATAATTATTTATATATATAATTATTTAGATATATGTTATTAATATATATTAAATTATTTAGATGATAGAGATGAGTCTTAATTATTTAGATGACAGAAATGAGTTTTATATATATATATATAATATCAGAGAGAAAGAGGGGAGGAAAATGAACCAGTATATCACTTAGAAAAGGAAGGAACATGGAGACATCCTCTCTTCTTGATCAGACATTGTGTTTGCTCACTTAAATTAGTCTTAAAGTAGTCTGACTCATTTCTGGTTCACATGATACAAGTTTTTCTGTACAATGTTGCTGCTACATAATCAGGACACATAACCACTCCTACCTTACTTTTAAGACAGGTACTATATCATCATCTCCATGGCAGTGAGTTGTACATAGTTTCTTTCCAGTACAGAACTTAATAGCTAAAGTAAGTCTTTGCTTTATCTTGACCAAGCTTAGCTTAGATGGGGTCTGCCAATCAAAGTGAACACTGTAATGATTGCTCGTTCCTTACACCATTTTACTTTCTTCAGGAAACATTAAGACAATGCCCATTCGAATTTCAGTATATGATTTTTTCTTCATATTTATTTTCTATTACTATAAAAGCTTTAAATCCTGGCTAAGATCTAGAAACTGTAAGATCACAAAAACAAACAAACAACAACAACAACAACAACAAAAGAAAACCTTTTTAAATTAGAACAATTTTGCAATGAGCACATAATAATTCCAGGTTTTGTCAGAAAACTTAAACCCAAAGTAAAACAACAGGTGTGATTTGCATTTCAATAAACATGAACATGGGATTGGGTAATGATGATAAAAGAAGCAATCTCTAAGGAGATAAAGTAGAGAGAGAGAAAAAAAAATAAAAAACCTGCACATGCTGGCTACTACATGTAGAATTAAAAGAAGAAGAAGGGAAGAAGTTAATAAGACATCTAAAATTTCAACTGCAACATACAAATTCTACTGAGTTAAATTTTATAACCAAACAAATCTCTTCTTGCATCATTTTTAAATGAACTTCACAAATTCTGAATTATTCTTTTTTTTAATTATTCTTGAAATATAAAATTTTTTAAAAGCCTCCATCAAAGTGGCTTGTTCATAATAAATAAGTGAACACAAAATGTTAGCCACGAACTTCCTTCTGTTTTAGGACAGTACTGAATGGACAATTTTTCCACTTATTTAAATAGGAAAACTAAAGTACATCATGAGGAAAGCATGATGGGAATACAGAGATTCCTCCTATGTCTGAAGAAATAAAGGTGAAAAGAGCCTGGAACACAATGGTTAAGGCCAGTCTCCAAAGAGGAAATGCACGGTATGGTAACTTATGCGTCAATGCACCTCATATAAGTGCAAAAGACACATGGCAAGCGATGCCCAATGAATGAGTACAGTTTGCCAAACACAATAGAACACTAGCCAGTCTTAGATTGCTATTTGGTTACCTAACTTTTGTTTATTTAAAAAGCAGTTTTATGTATGTATATATGCATGCATTTATATTTTTAGTTTTAACATTTAGGAATATTAACATATTAAATTATCATAGGCAAAACAACAGAGGTGAGGTAAGATTTTATCTTGGCCCTCTTGAAGGTTTTACTGGAACTGATAATTAAATTGGTGAAAGGAAAATTAACAGGGGAAAGGCATAAAATGTATTGCACATATATTGTGAATAACATGGGATCTCTTCTATAGTAATGAACACCCACAGAAGTGACATAGGCTAAATATTTTTTATTCCAGTTTGAATCAAGAGGGACAATTGTGGGAAAGTTACTAAACTATGTGGGGGAAGCTAAAGAAATAAAGGGTTTATTTTAATAAAGTCTGCTTCTACAGAACTTGCTCAGTCTTATGTTCCTGCCTGCTGATAAGAATGCTACTTTTATTCTAGAGTAGGGAAGACATATTCCATACCACAGGTTCTTCTCCTTCTAGCAAGTAGAGAGGGAGTGAAAGAGTATCCTTCTTGCGCCTACTTTTTTTTTTTTTAATTTCTTTTAGGTAAAAATAATCCTTATGCAAAGACCTATTTGAAGGTGGCATGTTCTGTTACCCTTTGACAGCCATGGTCCCTTCCTTTACAAATCAACAGAATATTTAAGACCCACTTAAGAAAAAAATATATTTCTCATTATTGCCAAAATATATTACATACAATCCTCTAGAAATTTTAAGAGAACTTAAAAATCAAATCCATAAATTAGAAGTAATTTATATGGAAAAATAGCTTGGAGACAAAAAATAGATGATCCTTTAAAGGAATCCCATATCTTAATGTCATAGGTTGTTCTTCCAATATCAAGATTGGCAATTCTGTGATCCAGGATAATTGGCAATTCTGTGATCCAGATTGAATGAAAAATTTTATGAATACCTTAAAAATTATTGCTCTTATATTTTCTTTTTAATGTATAAACAAGAATGATAAATAAAAGAGCCTGAGTCTTGCAGATATCTTCTCATAGTATAAAATAAGAAAAATACTAAATTCATTCAAAAATACTAAATTCATTTTAATTTACACTGTTTTCTTACTAGTAGTTAAAATAAATGTGTCACCCAATGGATAGTATCTCAGATTTAGTGAAGTACATAGTTTCTCAGATGTTATACAAAAATGATTTAGCTAATGGTGACTCCCTCTAAGATGATAATTTTTATAGAACTTTCTTTTTCTTTCTCGCTAACTCAGTCAGAGAAACCTATAGAAACACCATTGGGGATGACATGCTATGTTCAAGATTTATGAACTTGGACGTGATAGCATAGAGGAATAAACAGAGAATACCTTTAAGAAAAAATAAGAGGAATGTAAAAGGGGTCATGCTTTAAAATAAATATAGAATAATTATGGAAGCATGGTAGATGCATTTGCTTAAGGATTTTTGATGTGACCCTATCCTATCAGTCATACTCTGGAAAGTATGACTGACATAGCTACATTATATTTATAAAATCAAAAATGTGCAAGGTTGGGCTGGTGATATAGCTCAGTTGGTAGAGTGCTTGCCTGGTAGGCACAAGGTCTTGGGATCAATCCCTAGCACAACCAACCCCCAAAAATGTGCAAGGTTATTTACTGTCTTTGTAGTCTGGAAAAATGTACAATCCACCTGAAAGGTGATGATAAAAATTAAAATTTCTACAAAAAGAAATATACCATTCTAACTTTTCAGAACTTTTAAAGTAATATTTTAAAAGTCTTCTAGGCAAATAGAAGGCAGGAAAAAAAAATGAAGAAAATGATTTACATTGGACTGAGCATATAGATTAAATGAAAACACAGAAATACTTAAATCCAAATTTCCTCAATTCTGGACTCCATTTTGCACCTGCAGTGTGTGGGCACAATTTAAATGAGATAACATCTGGCATATTGTGAGTGTAGTAATCAACAATTGCAGAAGCATTTAAATTGTGACTGCACTTATGGGGAAAAAAGAGAAAATGTAATTAAGAAGATGAGAATCTAAGATAGGTTTAAATTCACAATTTCCATATAACTCGTTCTTCAGACTTGAGAGATCAAAGCCCAAGCTCAAGTGAATCTAAGAGGGAATTGGAGGTTACACACTGACAAGTAGTTCAATCATTGAGTGATAGAAAGAAGGTGGGCTTTGGAGATGATCAGATCTGGCTACACTCCTGCCTCACCACTTCCTGTGAGTCATGAGTTTAACCAATTACTTAAACTTTTTGCATCACATGCCTGTCAGTTGTGAAATGAGAATTATGAAAACTATGTGAATTCACAGTGAGAAATACAGTTAGAATGTCACAAAGTTAAAGGAACCGTGAATGGCAGTATCTTTTCCCAACCTTCTTTTTTCCCTTTTTATTTCTGTGTCTAAATTTTGTGTCATGATGCAATAATTATATTTGAATGTATTTAACTTGACTTCTTGTATGCATTTTACTTACAAATTTGTCCACCTCATACCCTAGGGATTTGGGAATTATTTAGTAATTCTAAGCCATGTATCAAAAGGCCCTTTAGTGCAAATTCATATACTAGATGTTAGAATAACAATTGTGAACACACATATATAAAACGTGATCCTTTGGTTCAAATAATCAGTGATATAGAGTCAACTGTACATAAGAAGTAGAATGACAACGTGAATGCAATAAGCATCGTAGATAAAAGATACATATCTTGCAACATAACAGGTTGCGGAAGTAAGAGAAGGCAGAAGAATGTTCTGTCAAATGTAAAAGAGAAGGATTCAAGGCAAAAAAAAATCTGCAGGAAAAGCATAAAGTTAAAAAAATGAAAACCTAACAAATAAGAAAGACTTTTTTGGGTGAAAAACAATGTATGTAAAATCCCAAACTATGCTTGGTTTCATATTGATGATATGGATGAAACATTAAACACTTGAAAAATTTATAGAAGCCTTTATCAGACTACGTGGAGTGAAAAGTAGTTATCTGTATAGAATTGAAGAATTGTGTTCAGAATGAGTTTAAAATTTTGTAACAATAAAAGCACTCATTAAAATTCAAACTGTTCCAATAATGGACATTTTGATTGTCAATCAGATAAATTTAATTCACAATGACATCTTTTTGAAGTCCAAGGTGTAATTTTAGGGAAATGTAAAATGCATGAGTGGGAACACTGGAGTTTGTCATGACAGATGTTCACATACATACAACCTTCCTCCTCATCATCAGTCATCCTTTTTTTCTGTGCTTTCGGTATTTAGTGCTTTTGGATAAACAGAAGAGTTTCAATTCTAACCCAGACTGGGCTACTTTTTCTAAGATACATTGCACAAATTCAGTAGTATAGTGTGTATATACGTAATTCTATTTATTTTTCAAGTTTGCAGATCCTAAGAGAAGAGTAAAACTGTAATTATACATTAAACCTCTTCAATGGACATCATGAATTTGACTTGGTACAGATAATGTTTTCATTAAATTAAAATCTCATTTTAAATTATTCTATTTCAACATATTCTGCTAATAAAATAGTAATATAAATCAAGTATTTATCCTCTATTATCAATGAACATATTTAAACCACTGTTCACTAAAAGCCACAGGGCCTGGCAGTAATCATATAAGAAATATTTGCCCAATTAATAAATATAAAAAATTATCCAAAGAGGAAACCTAGCATCAGTATAGAGAAAATAAAACCATATGATAGTAGAAAAATTAAATAGAGGAGCTACTCTTTCCATCATTTAAGAATTGATTTATATGTTAATCTATTCATTTATTTGTTTATTCTCTGTCATTTCCCCCAATTTTGTGAATAACCTAATCTCAAAGGAATTTTGTTGGGTATCAAGATGCATTGATACAGAGGCAATTACATTTTCAGTTTTCACAGAGTCTTCCTGGAAATAATTTTTCTGGGATTGTGGACAATCATATAAGTAACTAATACACAGTTAATGTAGGAAAATAAAAGAATGCAAAAGCATCAGAGATAAAGGCATTTTAATCTGAGTCTAGGGAAAGGAGATGAGACAAGCTCCTCATAAGTGTTTAAGCCAAGTCCTTACCTGTGAATGGGAGCCAAACACATAAAGGCAGACAAAATTTGGAAGATTAGGACATTGCACACAAAGAAGTAGCACTTAGGGAGGAAATCTGTAGGTTAAAGTTCAACAGGGATGAACATAGAGTCCATGATGGAGCAAGAATAAACAGTAGGATAAAAGGAAGGAAGAAGCCAGAAGATGGAAGCCTTGTGCATGACATTAAGAAACATTAAGTAGTTTGTCTTTTATTAAGCAGGATAGCATTGCATTTGCCTAGAGATACTTCTAGGGACTTTATATGGGAAAAAATTTTAGGAAAAATCAGGACAATGTACAGATATCAACTAGTTTCAGTGATTTGGGAGAAAATTAAACTAATTAGAGATATGTTTAAGACATTACCTTTAAGGAATCATAGTTGATATAGAGCTAAACTTTGGGTTGGCTTTCCAATAGCTAACCCCAGGATTAGGTGGACCATTCCTGTCCTTAACAAATATTACAAACTTGTTTAATGAGCATCTCTTACCTTAAGCTAGGGAATGGATGGTAAAAATCTCATTTTTCATACTCTTGAAGCTCTGTTTGTAAAGGTTACAAGCTTCTACCAACAAGTCTCCTCTGTAAGACTTGAAAGTTCAATCTAAGAATTAAAAGGAAGTAGATATATGGTTTTCCTTACAAAATAATAAAATAATTCGCTTTTTCCTTTTATTTTCTCATGTGAATATATGATTGTGTGCTCTCTCTCTCTCTGTGTGTGTGTGTGTGTGTGTGTGTGTGTATGTGTTTAGCTGGTATTTAAGGTCTTTTTGTTGGGTCCTTGGAATCCTGTGTATTGGGGTAAAAAGTTATTGCTTCTTTAGAATTTCATATGAAATATGTCTGTTATATGTTTGGACAGGTTTTCTATTTTTATTGTTTTTGGAATTCAGCATATAAACTTAGTAACTGAATAATATTCTTAAATAAGTGTATTTTTCCTTTAATTCTTGTCAGAGTGTGGTTTCTTGTGAGCCATTAAAAAATCCTCCCCTAATTAAAGCTAACAAGATTTTACCAGGGTCATTATTGGTTACATAATTTATTGGATCTAGTGCAAAACTATGCTTATGAGACCTCTTACACAAAAATATTAAGAATTTCAAGATTGCAACAGCAGATCATTAAATCAAACACAGGGAGATTCTAAGTTAAGAGCCCTATGTAACTGCAGAAATCATGCAATCATGAAGCAAATCCTGGAAACATTATTAAAAAAAAAACCATATGGAGCTGGGCATGGTGGTGCATGCCTGTAATCCTAGCAATTTTGGATGCTTAGGCAGGAGGATTACATGTTTGAGGGCAGCCTCAGCCACTTAGTGAGGCCCGAATCCCTAAGTGACTTAGAGCCTGTATCTAAAACAAAACAAAACAAAACAAAACAAACAAACAAACAAACAAAAAACCCAGTACCAAAGGAAAAAAAAAAAGAGAGAGAGAAACGAATCCATGTGGTTGATAGTTAGGAACCAGTCATTTCAGGTTCCATGATCTTGTTGCTGCACCATCTACATCATATACTAGTTGCTGGGTCCACAAAAGAGAGACAGGATAATGAATTATGACCTTATCACTGCCTCACCTGGAAGTGTCAGCTATTTGGCCCAAGTTAGCTCAGGTCTCTCCTAACTGAAATAGTCCTGTGAGATATAAGGAAGTAATTTGAATGATAATGGACTTTATAATATTTCCTGATGTACATCCTCATAAGCCACAGAGAGGCCTGGAAATCCTCAGACTTTCTAATATAAGAGTAGAGCATTTACTACTAAGCTTATTACAGGAAATGAGTTCTATATTCAGAAACACTGAACTTAAGAACAGGGAGGAGGAGACCGAGCTATGTATGCCTAACTCCCCTTCCCTAACTCAAAGATTTGATGATTTATTTTTTCTTTTAAAAGGAGTAGATAGAGATAGATCCAGTTACTCTATAGGATACTGATCCACATGGAAGCTAATGGTCATTGGAAATGAGATTGTTTGTCAACAACCTTTTTTTCTCCATGATCCTTTTATTAGTCATAAAGATATAAAAGGTAATTTGAATGAGAAAGATATTGAATGACAAATAACAAATAAACAATAACGAATCTGTAGGTGAACTTCTTTCCAACTAACTTAAGTCTGTGTGCCCCAAACCCTGCAAATTCCAGGGAGGAAGCAAGGTAGGTTGCTTAATGACTATATACCCCACTGTACTGGAACCCTAAGTACTTTTTAAATCTTCCTTCCACAAGAAGTCTTGCAAACCTGTATGGTATTTAAGTTTCGGTAAAAATTGCTGAAAATTACCATTTTTTTTTCTCAATTTTGACTTAAAAGATATTTTGCATCTTGCAAATATAATCTAAACAAATTCTAAGAATAATTGAAATAATGCTTAGTAACAAAGGTGTGTTTTAGAAGAAAATTTCTAAATTTTCTGTGTAACAAAAAGCAAAGAATAGTTTCTGATCAATTATTTGGTGTTTCAGAATACCTACGTTGTTCTTTTCATTTTTAAGTGCATTAAAACCCTCCAATTTTTTTAAAATGAAAACAAAAGTGTCATTATTTGACACATTGCACATCTCAGTGGGAGTTAAGAGTGATAGACGTAGTATTTGACATGATTTCAAGAGAATTGAGTTTATTTGGTTTAGTGTTTAGCTGTGTGGCTTTTGAAAGTCACAAAATATCCCAATCAAAACTTTCTAATGTTTTACTCAAGGTCACCTGATGTGACACCTGGTAGGTGGGTGCTGCAGAGAAGATAACAGGCTCCTCAAGATCACATGGAATTCATCTTGTGAAATTGTACTCCCAGTCTCAATCACAGGAAGAACTCCTCTGCAAACTCCTTGAAAAGTTTGAAATTCCCTAATACTACTCTCATTTTAACATGCTATCTACCCTTTTAAAAAATTATTAAATTATTTGTATTAATTAGGTATATATGACTGCAGAATGCATTTTGATTGATTCTAAACAATTGCAGCACAACTTTACATTTCTCTGGTTGTACACGATGTAGTGTCACACCATTTTTGCAGCCATACATGTACCTTGGATAATGATGTCCGTCTCATTCCACCATCTTTCCTGCCTCCATGCACCCTCCCTATCCTCCTCTCCTTTACCCAATCAAAGTTCCTCCATTTTTCCCATGCCTCCCCCTTCCCCATTATAGATCAGCATCCACTTATCAGAGAGAACATTTGGTCTTTGTTTTGGGGGGATTGGTTTATTTTGCTTAGCATAATATTCTCCAACTCCATCTATTTACCTGAAAATGCTATAATTTTATTCTCTTTTAATACCAAGTAATATTCATTGTGTATATATACCACAGTTTATATATCCATTTATCTACTGAAAGGCATCTAGGTTGCTTCTACAGTTTAGCTTTTGTGAATTCAGCTGCTATGAACATTGATGTGGCTACTGCTACTAAAGTTTGCTGATTTTAATTCCTTTGGTTATAGACCAAGAAGTGGGATAGCTGGGTCAAATGGTGGTTCCATTCTAAGTTTTCTAATGAATCTCCATACTGCTTTCCAGATTGGATGCACCAATTATCAGTACCATTAGCAATGTATGGCTTCTTTCCCATATCCTCACCAACATTTATTGTTGTCTGTATTCTTGATAACTGCCCTTCTGACTGGCATGAGATGAAATCTTAGTTTTGATTTGCATTTCTCTAATTACTAGAGATGTTGAACATTTTTTCATATATTTTTTGATTGAATGTATGTCTTCTTCTTCATCTCCTTAGTCCATTTATTGATTGGGTTATTTGTTTTTAGGTGTTAAGTTTTTTGAGTTCTTTATGTATCCTAGAGATTAGTGCTCTGTTTGACGTGCATGTGGCAAAAATTTGCTCCCAAAATGTAGGCTCTCTCTCCACCTCATTGATTATTTATTTTGCTGAGAAGAAGCTTTTAATTTGAGTTCATCCCATTTTTACTTCTTGATTTTTATTTCTTATGCTTTAGGAGTCTGGTTAAGAAGTCAGGGCCTAATCTGATGTGATGAAGATTTTGACCTATTTTTTCCTCTATTAGGCACAGGGTCTCTGGACTAATTCCTAGGTTCTTGATCCACTTTGAGTTGAGTTTGGTGCATGATGAGAGATAGGGATTTATTTTAATTTTGTTGCATTTGGGTTTCCAGTTCTCCCAACACCATTTGTTGAAGAGGCTATCTTTTCTACAATGTATGTTTCTGATGCCTTTGTCTAGCATGAGATAAGTGTGTTTATGTGTCTATCTACCCTTTTTAAAAAAATTATAAAATGAATTGTGTATTTGATCACTGATCACACATTGAGGTGCCATAACTCAGATTTAATTGCTATTCATTCAAGTCTCATTTTAAAGAATAACTATAAAAATATATTTTACTGGAGAGAGTAGGGTAGCAAACGTAGAAAGGAATTCAGTACAAATTGTTAATAATATTGTAGAATTCAGATGCAAGTAGAACAAGTTGGAATATTACACTCATATTCAACCAATAATGACTAACAATTTTTTAGCATAGATACATATTTTCTTTTAAAAATAAGTAAATTAGAATAAGATAATTATCTCTGTTTCTGACATTTCTCAACTACTACAATTGCCTTCATTTTAAAATTAACGGTACATAAAATCCTGTGAAAAGTAGTATTTCTATTCCATATCACAGAAGAAAGCATTTATAATGGCATCACTTGCCACTGATGATTCTACTTTCATTTTCTTACTTTTGGTGAAATATTAATATTGCTTATTCCTTTTAATCTTAAGGTTATAAAATTCTGTAATTTTGCTTTTATATTTTTACTAATAACACATTTAGTGATTCTCTAATTAAAAGCTTATTTTCCTCTAATATATTTTGTGTTTTGAAGAATGGTAAATTATTTATTCTAGTTTTATACCAATTGTAATAAATAAAATTATTTATTGTAGTTTTATACAAATTGTACTAATTTGAAGGCATTATAGAAGCATCTTTGAAGATAGTTTTACCCAGAATGAGATCAGATAACTGACATGCAAAAGATAGTAATAGAAAACTTATAAATACAAGCTAAATACTATTTATATACACAGAAAATTCAATTGGTGAGAATTATGTAGCCATTCTTTTTATGTGAAATTACAAACAAAAAATGAGCTAGTAGAAATGAGGGTTAAATTATCATATCCAAATTATCATATATTGTTAAGTATTTATAGTACTTTAATAATATCTACTGAATAAGTCCTATTCATATATAAATACTTTATCATTCAGGTCTATATCATTTTGACAAATTAATATGGGAGAATTGAGATTTATTTCCAAAGTGCCATAATTAAAAATACCTGAATGAATGCCCCTGTTATAATAATAAATCAAAGAATCTATAGTTTTAGCCTGAAATTTATCTATGGCCCAGAAAAGATACCTTCATTGCCTACAAAAAATGGTAGTTGATTCTTTATTAGAGAAGCACTAGACCAATGTAGAATGTAGAAAAATATATAAATACCTAAACAAAACTTGCCTACTTTTATTGATTAATCCAGAAATATTTAAAATCCTGATTCTTGCAGCAGACACACTGGCATGCACCTGAAGTCATTCTCCTCAGCTATTTGGGTAGTTGCACCCAGGAGTCAGAGGTCACCAAGAACAACATAGAATGATTCTGTCTGTGGAAAAAAAATAAAATATAATATGAAATGACAATTCTTGAAATATCCTGGAGTGTGCAGAAAAGATGACTTTTCTCCCATTCTGGGGAAGTGACAACAGTTTCTTTATGGCTTACTTTCTGTCAGTACTGGTAATGATGGCTGTAAAATTTAGTAGTTTGCTTTATTTTTTAACCCAAAGTATTCTTACTGATCATGCTCATTTTATGACAATCTATTTTTAATATACTAAAAATGTATAATGTGCCAACTTCTTAGATGTTTGTTCTTCCAACCTATGATTAAAAGCTGATTGGTTTTTTATTCAATAAGATATGAATTTGTTCGAACTTTTAATATTACTACATTGACAATGATTTAAAAAGCTTAAATTCTCCTTTATTTTTCATTTTTAAAAATTTGTTCTAATTAGTTATATATGATAGTAGATGAATTTTGACACATTGTACACAAATGAAGAACAACTTCTTATTCCTCTGACTGTACACAGTGCAGAATCATACTGGTCATGTAATCATACATATATATAGGGTAATAATGTCTCTCTCATTCCACCATCCTCCCCACCCTCTTCTTCCCCTCCCCTCACTTCTGCTGAACCCAAGGTTCCATCATTCTTCCCTACCCACTTCCCCAATATGGATCAGCATCCACTTATCAGAGAAAACATTTGGCCTTTAGTTTTGAGGATTGGCTCATTTCACTTAGCATGATATTCTCCAGTTCCCCATCTGTTTACCTGAAAAGGCCATAATTTCATTCTTCTTTCAGGTTGAGTAATATTCCATTGTGTATGTGTACCACAGTTTCTTTATCTACTCATCAGTTGAAGGGCAACTACATTAGTACCATAGCTTAGCTATTATGAATTGAGCCTCTATAAACATTATGTGGCTGTGTCAGTGTAATATGCTTCTTTTAAGTCCTTTGGGTATAAACTGAGGAGTGGGATAACTAAAGACCAAATATTTTCAGATTTCATCAATTTTTTTTTTTTTGCAGCTAAGGTGAATTTATTTTGCTGGAACTTCTTGTGATAACATTTAATTATAAGTCCTACTCTAAATGGTGGTTGCAGTGTGTGTAACTATCAAGAATATCATAGGACATTTTAAACCTACAAAATACATTTTGGATGTGAACAAGAAAATACAGTTAGACTGGTTGAGTTGACAGATTAAAAAACAAAAGATGGGCCCAGCCAGACCAGAGCAGGAAGCCGCGACAGCCGCCCAGCCAGACCGGAGCAGGAAGCCGCGACAGCCGCCCAGCCAGACCGGAGCAGGAAGTCCGGTCCCGCCCCAAGCGCTAGTCTCCAGGAAGCCCATCAACCCTTAAAACCCATCAAAGTGGGTGTGGCTAACAGCACAGTTGCGGCTGATCCAGGTACCCGGTTTCCAACTCCCCCACCCTTAGCTGCAATAACTCAAAATATTTCCCACAAGCTTTTGGGGATTGTAGCTATCAACACAAAACAACAACTGTAGAGGCACCTGGTTTCTACCTCAGAGACTAGAGTAGGGAAGATACAGGTGGAAGCTCATTTCACTTCACACTGGCTATACCCACCACCCTGAATACAGAGGCTCAAACTAGGAATAGACAACGCCACCTACTGGAAGCAAGGAAAACAGTGTTCTGAGAGACTTTTTTTTTTTTTCCTCTCTTTCTCTTTTCTTCTCTCTCTTCCACAACTTCAGCATATGAGAAACCAAGAACTGAGCATGAACAACTGAATTACCAAAGTAATATAATATAGAGGAATTGCATATACCCCACCTCCCCCCCATTTTTTTTTCTGTATTTCTATCTTACTTCCCTTTCCCTTCTCTTATTTCTCTTTTCTTCCTTGTTATTTCTTTTCTTTTCTTTTTTTTTAATTCATATTCTCTCTATACCACTTTCAATCTCCTAACTTTTGCTATCTATACATAGGGTAACTATCTAAATAGGAGGTTGAGTCTATACATTCTTCCATAAATTACCAGTCGAGTGGTTAGAGTTCTCCAAAGGTGCTAGGTTAGTTTAACCTCATTCCCTCACTCCTTTCTCTTTAAGTATAACATCCTTCGTCTGAAATTAAGTTTTCTATATGCCACCAGATATGGTATGCCTTTTATGAAACTAAGGAATATATTCTTAAGTAATAATTAAATCCAATATCTATAGTCTTAGAATCTAACTATAAATGTATTAATAATGAAAACTTGTCCTTAGATAATGTACTGTTGATATTGGGATCTGTTAACATTGTCTTTCTCCGAAAAAGAGGGATATTGGAGCTATTTAAGAACAATACAAATATATAAGGGGAAAAACATTAGCTCAACAGTTTCACAAAGCTAGAAAGAATCATGAGCAGTATGAAAAGACAAGGAAAGAAAGGACCACAAACAATACAGGTCAATTCAACATTAGATGAGGTAATATCTGCAGCTGATGGAATGTCAGACAAAGAGCTCAGGATATACATGCTTCAGATGATCTGGAGTCTCAAGGAAGACATTATTCATCAAATTCAGACAATGAAAAATCACTTTGACAACGAATTACATAAACAAATCCAAGAAGCAAAAGATCAACTCTATAGGGAGATAGAGGATATAAAAAACAAACAAACAGAAATCCTGGAAATGCAGGAAACAATAAACCAAATTAAAAACTCAAATGAGAGTATTACCAGCAGAGTAGAACACTTGGAAGATAGAACTTCAGACAACAAAGACAAAGTTTTTCAACTTGAAAAGAACATAGACAGCTCAGCGAGAATGTTAAGAAATCATGAGCAGAACATCCAAGAATTATGGGATAACATCAAGAAACCAAACCTAAGAGTTATTGGGATACAAGAGGGTACAGAGGTCCAAACCAAGGGAATGAGTAATCTATTCAATGAAATAATACTAGAAAACTTCCCAGACTTAAAGAATGAAAAAGAAATCCAAATACTAGAAGCCTACAGGACACCGAATATACAAAATCATAAGAGATCCACACCAAGACATATAATAATGAAGATGCCCAACATACAGAATAAGGAGAGAATCTTAAAAGCCACAAGAGAGAGGAAGCAGATTACATTTAAGGGTAAACCAATCAGGATAACTGCTGATCTTTCAACACAGACTCTGAAAGCTAGAAGATCCTGGAACAACATATTTCAAACGCTGAAAGAAAAAGGGTTCCAACCAAGAATCATGTATCCAGCAAAATTAAGCTTCAGGATTGAAGATGAAATAAAAATCTTCCACGATAAGCAAAAGTTAAAAGAATTTGCAGCTAGAAAACCAGCTCTTCAAAACATCCTTGGCAAAACATTACAGGAAGAGGAAATGAAAAATAACAATGAAAACCAACAACGGGAGGTAGTACAATAAAGGAAAAACTAAGCATAGAGGAAAAACTAATCATGTTAAGTATCATACATAATCAAATATGGCTGGAAATACAAACCATATCTCAATAGTAACCCTAAATGTTAATGGTTTAAATGCACCAATCAAAAGACATAGGCTAGTAGAATGGATTAAAAAAAAAGATCCAACAATATGCTGCCTACAGGAGACTCATCTGATAGGAAAAGACATACACAGACTGAAGGTGAAAGGTTGGGAAAAATCATATCACTCATACGGACCCCGGAAGCAAGCAGGGGTGTCCATACTTGTATCAAATAAAATAGACTTCAAGCCAAAGTTAATCAAAAGGGATAAACAAGGACAATACATACTGCTCAAGGGAACCATACACCAACAAGACTTGACGATCATTAATATATATGCCCCAAACAATGGTGCAGCTACGTTCATCAAACAAACTCTTCTCAAGTTCAAGAGTCTAATAGACCACAACACAATAATCATGGGAGATTTTAATACACCTCTCTCACCAATGGACAAATCTTCCAAACAAAAATTGAATAAAGAAACCATAGAGCTCAATAATACAATAAATAACTTAAACTTAATTGATATATACAGAATATACCACCCAACATCAAGCGGATACACTTTCTTCTCAGCAGCACATGGATCCTTCTCAAAAATAGACCATATATTATGTCACAGGGCAAAGCTTAGCAATTACAAAGGAGTTGAGATACTACCATGCATTTTATCTGATCATAATGGAATGAAATTGGAAATCAATAATAAAATGAGAAAGGAAAAACCCTACATCACATGGAGATTAAACAATATGCTACTGAATGAACAAAGGGTTACAGAAGACATCAAAGAGGAAATTAAAAAATTCTTAGAGGTAAACGAAAACTCAGAAACAACATATCGAAATCTTTGGGACACTATGAAAGCAGTACTAAGAGGAAAATTCATTTCATGGAGTTCATTCCTTAAAAGAAGGAAAAGCCAACAAATAAATGACCTCATACTACACCTCAAAGCCTTAGAAAAAGAAGAACAAATCAGCAGCAAATACAGTAGAAGGCAAGAAATAATTAAAATTAGAGCTGAAATCAATGAAATCGAAACAAAAGAAACAATCGAAAAAATTGACAAAACTAAAAGTTGGTTCTTTGAAAAAATAAATAAGATTGATAGACCACTAGCCACACTAACAAAGAGAAGAAGAGAGAGAACCCAAATTACTAGCTTACGGGATGAAAAAGGCAACATCACAACAGACAATTCAGAAATACAGACGATAATTAGAAATTATTTTGAAACCCTATACTCTAATAAAATAGAAGATAGTGAAGGCATAGATAAATTCCTTGAGACATATGAACTACCCAGATTGAATCAGGAAGATATAAACAACCTAAACAGATCAATATCAAGGGAGGAAATAGAAGAAGCCATCAAAAGACTACCAACCAAGAAAAGCCCAGGACCGGATGGATATACAGCAGAGTTTTACAAAACATTTAAAGAGGAACTAATACCAATACTCCATAATCTATTTCAGGAGATAGAAAAAGAGGGAGAACTCCCAAATTCATTCTATGAGGCCAATATCACCCTGATTCCCAAACCAGAGAAGGACACCTCAAAGAAAGAAAACTACAGACCAATATCCCTAATGAATTTAGATGCAAAAATCCTCAATAAAATTCTGGCAAATCATATACAAAAACATATCAAAAAGATTGTGCACCATGATCAAGTAGGATTCATCCCTGGGATGCAAGGCTGGTTCAATATACGGAAATCAATAAACGTTATTCACCACATCAATAGACTTAAAGATAAGAACCATATGATCATCTCGGTGGACGCAGAAAAAGCATTCGACATAGTACAGCATCCCTTTATGTTCAAAACATTAGAAAAACTAGGGATAACAGGAACTTACCTCAAAATTATAAAAGCTATATATGCTAAGCCTCAGGCTAGCATCATTCTAAATGGAAAAAAACTGAAGGCATTCCCTCTAAAATCTGGAACAAGACAGGGATGCCCTCTCTCACCACTTCTATTCAATATAGTTCTCGAAACACTGGCCAGAGCAATTAGACAGACGAAAGAAATTAAAGGCATAAAAATAGGAAAAGAAGAACTTAAATTATCACTATTTGCGGATGATATGATCCTATACCTAGAAGACACAAAAGGGTCTACAAAGAAACTACTAGAGCTAATAAATGAATTCAGCAAAGTGGCTGGATATAAAATCAACACGCATAAATCAAAGGCATTCCTGTATATCAGTGACAAATCTTCTGAACTGGAAATGAGGACATCTACCCCATTCACAATATCCTCAAAAAAAATAAAATACTTGGGAATCAACCTAACAAAAGAGGTGAAAGATTTATACAATGAAAACTACAGAACCCTAAAGAGAGAAATAGAAGAAGATCCCAGAAGATGGAAAAATATACCCTGTTCATGGATAGGCAGAACTAACATCATCAAAATGGCAATATTACCAAAAGTTCTCTATAGGTTCAATGCAATGCCAGTCAAAATCCCAACAGCATTTCTTGTAGAAATAGATAAAGCAATCATGAAATTCATATGGAAAAATAAAAGACCCAGAATAGCAAAAGCAATTCTAAGCAGGAAGTGTGAATCAGGAGGTGTAGCGATACCAGATTTCAAACTGTACTACAAAGCAATAGTAACAAAAACAGCATGGTACTGGTACCAAAACAGGCGGGTGGACCAATGGTATAGCATAGAGGACACAGAAACCAATCCACAAAATTACAACTATCTTATATTCGATAAAGGGGCTAAAAGCATGCAATGGAGGAAGGATAGCATTTTCAACAAAAGGTGCTGGGAAAACTGGAAATCCATATGCAATAAAATGAAACTGAATCCCCTCCTCTCGCCATGCACAAAAGTTAACTCAAAATGGATCAAGGACCTTGATATCAAATCAGAGACTATGCGTCTGATAGATGAAAAGGTTGGCTCCGATCTACATATTGTGGGGTCGGGCTCCAAATTCCTTAATAGGACACCCATAGCACAAGAGTTAAAAACAAGAATCAACAAATGGGACTTACTTAAACTAAAAAGTTTTTTCTCAGCAAGAGAAACAGTAAGAGAGGTAAATAGGGAGCCTACATCATGGGAACAAATTTTTACTCCTCACACTTCAGATAGAGCCCTAATATCCAGAGTATACAAAGAACTCAAAAAATTAAACAATAAGAAAACAAATAACCCAATCAACAAATGGGCCAAAGACCTGAACAGACACTTCTCAGAGGAGGACATACAATCAATCAACAAGTACATGAAAAAATGCTCACCATCTCTAGCAGTCAGAGAAATGCAAATCAAAACCACCCTAAGATACCATCTCACTCCAGTAAGATTGGCAGCCATTATGAAGTCGAACAATAACAAGTGCTGGCGAGGATGTGGGGAAAAGGGTACTCTTATACATTGCTGGTGGGTCTGCAAAATGGTGAGGCCAATATGGAAAGCAGTATGGAGATTCCTGGGAAAGCTGGGAATGGAACCACCATTTGACCCAGCTATTGCCCTTCTCGGACTATTCCCTGAAGACCTCAAAAGAGCGTACTACAGGGATACTGCCACATCGATGTTCATAGCAGCACAATTCACAATAGCTAGACTGTGGAACCAACCCCGATGCCCCTCAATAGATGAATGGATAAAAAAATGTGGCATTTATACACAATGGAATACTACGCAGCACTAAGAAATGACAAAATCATGGAATTTGCAGGGAAATGGATGGCACTAGAGCAGATTATGCTAAGTGAAGCTAGCCAATCCCTAAAAAACAAATGCCAAATGTCTTCTTTGATATAATGAGAGCAACCAAGAACAGAGCAGGGAGGAAGAGCAGGAGGAAAAGATTAACATTAAGCAGAGTCATGAAGTGGGAGGGAAAGGGAGAGAAAAGGGAAATTGCTTGGAAATGGAAGGAAACCCTCATTGTTATACAAAAGATGACAAAGTTTATATTCATTGTTATTTATAACAGTAATTAACATCTATTAAATGGCAAAAAAATTCTCTCCAAAATGCATCTTACATTTTGAAGAGTTAGATAGGATACTAATTTTCTCTCTCTTTTTTTAAATTTTGATATTTTTTATCTTTTATTGATTTTATTTTTTAAATATAGGACAGCAGTGGAATACATTACAATTCTTATTACACACCTAGAGCACAATTTTTCATATCTCTGATAAAGTATGTTCATGCCAATTCATGCCTTTATATATGTATTTTGTGTTTTTTTGCATTATAATTCTTAATACACATATATACCACAGTTTTTCATATAGCATGATTTCTACTACCTTACCAAACTCTAAAGTGGATGAATTTTCATAACAAATCATGATATGGTTCTTTAAATTTCTTTTCACGTTGAGTTAGTTTTAGTCATTCTCAGAAACACTTGTGTAAAGGTCGGTTAGATAAAATAAATGCTCAGCCATTAGATAAAACACCAGACTGTGATTTATCTCAGAAAAAAAAAATGTAATGCACAATGACTTCCCAAATAAATGTTCCAGAAGAAGCAAAGACCACAGATCTTTAGGAGAACTTCTCTTAGAATCCCTGAAAAACTATGAAGAAAGATTTACTAAACATTTACTCTTTCTTGGTCTTTCTTCTCTAAATTGGACACATAGGTCAATTGTTCAGCTTCTGAAGAGGATCCTTTCTGAAAACAGATAATATTCATATCCTTAGGTCAGAAATTTCTGTATTGATTGAGTATGCATGTAAATTAGAGATAGTTTATTTCTATATACCTTTAGCAGAAAAATGATTGTGAATGCTTGTTGGGTCACATGATTTCTTCATTTCATTCAGTTACCACCTATATTGAAATGATGTAACACATCCTGGCAAGCAGGATACCCCAAATTAATTGGGGATTTAAGCTTTCATCCATTTCAGAAATATTGATTAGATGTTCTTATCTTTTGAATTGATGTAGTTTAACAGGTAGGATATGAATATTAGGGATTCCTTCCTTCACTATCTGCTTGCCAGGATGTGTTACATCATTTCAATATAGGTGGTAACTGAATGGAGCAGCTGTTTGATCATTCATTCTTAGACACCTTCAAAGAAGTGCTGATTGTCACACTGTCTCAGTCCTGGGTTATGTGATACCAAGTAAGACAAGTACTATTTCTTCAGGATCCCAAAACACAAATGAGTAAGTAAATAGTAGAATTTTCAGAAATTATTAATAAGATCTCTTCTCGATAGCACTAGACATTATTAGAAAAAGCAATTTCAATATTAATTTATGCTAGCTATCCTATAATAATGATATTTAGGTGAGTTATCTCATAAAGAGTAAACTATAATTATGAATAAATTTGGTCATAGTAAATAATTTGCCTAATAGTTTTCTTATATTTAATTAATTTTTTAAAATGTGGGCTTCAAATTGGTCATTATAAGGTAAGAAAACCAGGTTCTATAACATCAACATGCTCTGTATGGGAAAGTTTTTATTGTGTTTTCTTAAATATAAAACTGTCAGCATCTGTTTGAAGTATAACATTAGAGAAGCTCATGGAGGCAAGCATATAAAGCAGGGTTTATTTAAAAAAGGGTAACATGGACTTCTACAGGGAGAATCCATAGCTGTTATCCTAGTATCCCAAGAAGCAAGGCGTTTTGCTTTTTCATATGTCTTAGGCTTTCTTTGTTCTCCTGCTCTCTTCCCCTTATCTTTCTCCTTCCTGCATATGTGACTAGGCCCAGGAGATGCTGGTGGGATGGCCAAAGGATGAGAAGCAGATGGGCTGAAGGAGCCAAGTTAGAGTAATCTGGGCAGGAAGGGAGTTTATTTATTTAACAACTCCTTGTAGGGAAGGGCAATTCCTGGGACAGGTTACCTTAGCAACAGGTCGAAGCAGGGGCAGGTTATCTTAAGGGTGGAGGAAGGACTCTCAAGGTATTAACATTTCAATTCCTTCATTCTCTGGATCTGACCCTTGCCTATCTGTCTGTCTAATTCTGGCTTGATTACCAGCCTCACTTTAGAGATATGAAAACTGAATTGGGAGAGTAGAGAAAAATCATTGACTATCAGAAAGGAACAGGGAATTAAGGTCCCATCTGGTTCATTTCAGGTCAACACAGGGGTAACAGGAAGATTTAAAACTTCTCAACTAAATAATGATGACACAGACAGAAAGGGAGGGAGAGAGGAGGGAGAATAGTGATGTCACACCTCTAGTTATAAAGGTGTGAAGTTATTAATAATAAAACCAATGCTTTCTCTACTTCTTGTTTTTTTCATGAAAAGTTTTACTCATGATTCCCAAGCAATTTCAACAAAAGCCCAACTGGTTTGACATTTTTATCCCATCACTAAACAACAGAAGTCTTTAAAAGCAATTTTAGAATTACAATGATATAGTAATGGAATCGTTATGTTTACAGACTGGTAGTTTCTGAAACTAGGTGTAGTTTATGACTAGCAATACTTTTACCAATTGCATGGAACTAATCACCAGATGTTAAGTTAACCTGACTTATAGTAAAACTCATCCAAGCATCTGCCATGTAAAAATGAAAAAGGCACAAATGAAAGGAAAGTTGGTATGTGTTGGGGGAGCATAGTTAGAAATAGCCTTGTCTTTGAATTATTAATTTTGGTGAGTTATGTCTTCTACCACACTATACAGAAATGTAGCTTTTCAAAGTGGCTTAGAGGAAATAAATAAGTAGACAAGTAAAGGAAAAAAGAGGCACTGAATAAAAAAGAGGTTTTCTAATACATCATCTACCAGGTACTTATGTAGCTAACTGTCCTCTGAATCCTTAAGATTTATTGTTTAATATTAAGATGAATAACACTTGAACTTACACAAAATTACATTGCAGGTATTATAATTACTGTCATTTAAATGAATTGTAAATCAACCTTCTTCTTGTACCTGAGACAGATTTAGCTATGCGAATCACTGAGATCTTCCTATTCTTCCATTGAATTGTTAATGTCTTATATATTCTAGGAACTATCATATGAATCCTCTCCAAAATAATAAAGAACAAAGAATCACCACTGCTGAGAAAATCATTTGGGGATTTCTCACGGGCAAGATGTTTCTATTTTTCCTTTCTAACACCACATAACAATTCCTTATAGCAGGAGTCAGCAGAATTTTCCTTAAGTCTAGATAGTGAATATTTTAGAATTTTGCTGCCTTCATGGTCCCTGTCACAAGAACTAAACTCTCCTGTTGTATCAGAAAGACAACTATAGAAAAAATGTAAATAAGTGTCATGGCCATTCCCATAAGTATTTCTGTACAAAAAAAAAAAAAAAAAAAAGGCGAGAATCGACAACTGATTCTAGTTTGCTGACTGGAGCCATGTAGGGCAGCTTCATTATAACTGCCATTTGGCCAGAACACCTCCTTAGAGGCTTTATTAACTATTTCCAAATACACTCACATCTACCTTTGTACCTGCTTTACTTTGGGGATGAAATCTTTTTGTATTAAAATCTTAGCCATTTTTTCAAATCTCATGTCAAGTCTACTTTATGAGAGAACTCCAGTGAATATGATATTTTGTGCATATTCGGTCAACATAATTTTATACATTAATACATATTTTGATTTGAAATGATGCACCCTACCAGGTGCAACATAGGTACTTATGTAATTAACTGTCCTCCTAATCCTTAAGATTTATTATTTAATATTAAAGATGAAATAACCAACTTACATAAATGTCATATATTGCAGGTATGATGATTATTTTCACTTAAATAAATTGTAAATCAATTTTTTTTGCAAGTAGAATCCTTCTTTTGTTTAAAAAAATTAAAAAAAATCTCAACTCTCATAGTATTAACCTATCAATTGGGAAATATGAAAACTAAAGAGGTTAAATAATGTTACATGATTAAATGGAAGAAAAGGCAATAGAAAAACCAAGCTCTATGAATCCTATTTGAGTGATATTTATTTAGAGGTAAAAATCTTAGCAACAACAAAAGCATTTCTAGGAGTATGTGGCTCAACATTCCATCATGTACAAGAAGCTCTGCTATACATAGGATTCATTTTTAATAACTCCAATTACAGAAAAATAACTACTGATGTTCCTCTACTTATAGATAGCCTAGTTTCTAAAAAGACCTTTGTGTTTGTGAGTTCATTTTCTATTAAACAAAAATGATACTATGAATTTCTTTGATGATGTATTCAGAAATGGTGATCTTATGAGAATCTATTCTCATTAGTAAAAACGGAGCAGAAAATAAAATGAAAAGCTTCAATACCTCCTATGGAGATATATTCACAGTTGAACAGGTCTAAATGCTATTTTTATAGTGAATAAAACCATCATGTCTGTATTATTTACTCAATTTTGAGCTACAGATTTACTTTCCCAATATCTTATCTAACTTTATGTGACAAATCTTCACTTAAACTTATTTGAAAAAAAAGTTATCATGCATCCTCTAAATACTTTTTTCCAGATCAAACCAAACCTGAACTATTATTATTTTCCTAGACACATGATTCCAAGAACACTTCTATAAACTGACCTGTATGTATGTTGCTTTTAAAATATAGTGGTTTCCACAGTAGCAAGCTGTCTAGCAGAGTGTAGTGAGATTCTTATCTTCCATGCCTTGTAAACTGAAATTTTCTTCATATAGATTGTTTACACTATTAATAGGCTCTTTTAGCTAAATCTACTAGTAGTTTACATGTATTCCTGTCCCTTGTCAATAATTTAAAAACTAAAATAATCCAATTATTGTAGGGCATGATGTAACATGTGGGGTATGTTACATCAGAAAAGAGGAAACTTAACTTGCTGGCTGCTACCCGCTTCCCAGTCCTGGGGCCACATGTGGCTAAGACAGCACCTGGCAATTAGCCAGAAGGCATTGCCGTGGGTTGTGACAAAAATTGGACCACCTCTAGGAT
Source organism: Callospermophilus lateralis (assembly GCF_048772815.1). NCBI lineage: Eukaryota > Metazoa > Chordata > Mammalia > Rodentia > Sciuridae > Callospermophilus > Callospermophilus lateralis. The sequence continues at coordinate 124,876,815 of NC_135308.1, read as the reverse complement.
AGGCTCAGAACCCTTCTGCCCTCACAGACAACTGGTGTCTCCCATTACTGCCTGTAGGATGGGTGTACACATGAACTCTCCCCACCCTACTGACCTTTATCCTGATTGGCTCCTGTACATCATATTAGCTGTGTGTGTTTTCTCAATAAACGAGATCCTGCTTTGACTGTTCTCCCTGGCACGTCTGATTGTCCTCCTGAGATGGAGGGCTGGGTGCCAGTGGCCAGGCCAGTCGACCGTTGCCTTTCTTGGTTCATCTTGGTCGGGGCGCGCTTTCCCCATCTCTCCTGCAGGTCAGGAGGAAATGGTGGGGGAGGGAGGGGGGGGGTCTAAAAACCCTGACAATTTATGTTTCGAAAAAATTCACACATGAATTATTTTCTGATTTCCTGGTCAGTAGAGCATTCAATAGATGCTTGAAATTCACACTTTTGAATTCTAAATTGTGTGATAAAATCTCATGTGTTGTCACTGGTAATACTACATGATCTGAGTTCTTGGGATTAATTTCTTAAACCTGTGGACTTCTAATTAATAAGGGAAAGATACTTTGACGAATAATAACGTCCCCGGCAAAGGAAGTTTTGTTATTGACACCCTAGGAAAAAGGCCCTGACTTTGGGGATTCCAACAGATCAGGCTAATCCAGCTATCTGCCTATCAAAGAGAGGAACAGTGGGGAATGGAGCTTTAATCAGCATGGCCATGCCAGTAAGAACAGATATATGGGGATAGTGAACAAAATTTTGTCTTCAAGAGATTGACAAAAATATTTTGAGTTTTTATCAAAAAAAAAAAAAAGAAAGAAAGAAAGAAAGGGTTAGGGGCTTGCATGGCTGGGGGAATTGTGTGGTTGATAGAATAGTTCAATTCTGTCAAGATGTGGTCTACTTGACCAAGATCTGAAGACTGGTGCTGTGAAGATCTGGAAAGGTCCTCATCTCTTGAGGAGTGATTCAGTTCCCATTCTGAAATGATTGCTCCTGCATAAAGGGGCAGCTTCAATTCCTATGGGACAATTGCTCCTGCTGAGGGGAGCAATCTCATCATTGGGTGATCTGTTGAAGCTCACTGTTTGTTGCTTAGGCATGGTTTCAGTCCCTTGTCATAAAGACGCTTATCAATCAGACCTGTGGTTTCTGAGATCCAAATATCTATAGAAGAAAGTGGCTAAGAAAAGAAAAAAAAAAAAGTTAAAAGAGGCAGGTGGAGTCAGAGAGGAACAAAATGGAGTCAAGATAAGCAACTGGGCCCTCTTTCAGTTTGCAAACAAATGTTCTTTCTGAAGGCTTAGATTTGACATTACAGACATGACAGAACACTTTACATTCAGACACATATTTCACATGCTTTTGCTAGAATAAGCACTCTCAGTATGCTGAAGGTTGCAACTGCTCCAAGATTGTTGTTATCCTTACTCATTGGGTCTTATCATTTATGATAAAAATTTCCCAAAATGACTTCTCCAAAACTGGTCATCAGCAAAAATAAAGAAGATCTTAAGTATTTCAATGTCTTATCATTTGGGAGGGGGCAAAAGTTCATATGTTATTATATTAATATGGTTGCTAGGACTATTTTACACTTCTGTGAATAATTATTTGAATTTCCCAAACAAGATGTGAAAATAGCTGACAATATAATTGAACATATACATATATGTACATATAAATATATACATACCCATACTCCAGAAATTATAAAAGTATAGACTCATAAATGAAAATTTAAAAAATATTCAGATATGATTCTAAGACCTAAACCTTGTAGCTATTTTGCTATACATAAATATAAAATATATATGTAAATAAACATAAGGTATATATGCATATATACATGTATATATAAATGAAATTACCTATTGTACATTCAGATTTAAATAAACATTAATTGCAGTGTATTTTATGGCACTCTTAAGTGTATCCACAAATTCTTTGTTTTCCATTTCTTGATTATTGGCTAGCCTTAATGACACATTATGATTAGTTTTATTTGTCAAGCTGTTAGGTTAGTCCTTAGTTATTCAATCAAATACTAATCTAGTTGCATAGTGAAGGTACTTTTACAGATGTGATTAAGTCCATATTCTTAGAATTTAAACAACCGAAATAATACTAGATAAACTGCATAATCCTGATTTAATCACTTGAGAAAAATAGAAGTGAGGTTTCTCTGAAGAAAAGAATTCTGCCTGTGGACATAGCTTCTGTTACAACCTCGAAGAATTCCAACTTTCTGTTGGCTTACCTTATAGTTGGCAAACTTGCCAAACCAGTCCCCAAAGTAAGCCAGTTCCTTTGTGGAACATACATACATACACACACACACACACACACACACACACACACACACACATACACACACATATATATTTTATATATATTTGGGAGGGAGAACAGAATCTACTGGTTCTATATCTCTGATTAAATTCTGAAACACTCAATAAAGTGGCAGAAGTAACTATGCATGACTGCCAAGGCTATGTCATAAAATGTGATCTATCTTCTGCCTGGCTTTCTTTCAGATACTTGTCATAGAAACCAGGCATGACGCTGTAGTGAAATTCAGGCAACATACACGTGTTCCTCCTTATCCCAGGGGCACTGGTTCCAACATCCTTTAGGAATACCAAACTCCATGGATTATCAATCTGTTTGTACAAAATGGAGTAGTACTTGCATATAACTTGAGCATATCTACCCATATACCTTATGTCTCTTGCAAATTACTTATAACATCTAATTAAAGGTAAATTTTATATAAATAGTTGCTACACCATATACAGTTTAGGAAATAATGACAAGAAAATACTTCCATACATGGTTGGTAAAGACACAATTTTTTTTTTTCAAATAGTTTTGATCTGTGGATGGTTGAATCCACAATGGAAACTTTAGAAAGCTGAATAATTGTAATTGTGTTCAAGGCCATAGCATTAGATGAGGTTCAGGTGACTGATAATATCAGTCAGATAAATTAGAGAGGAAGCCCTCAAATTCACCCCTGACCCACTACCTGTTAACTATAACCGTATGAAAAGCCCAAAGTAAGAACTCCCTGGAAAGCTCAATCAACTTCTAGAACTTTTAAAGGTAATAATAAACAATATTGTATTTTTAGTGCTGTTTGGAATAGGTATTTACACAACAGACTGTGGTTATATTGTGTCAATGTTACTGAGTTGGAGCTACATTTTTACCATTCCCTTCCTATCTTGATTTTTAACATATCAAAAACAATAATGGATGTATAAACACTGTTTGAGAAAGAAGTTAAGCAGAAGACTTGTCTGTGCTAGGAAGATCAGACTTGGGTCAGATGCTCTTGCAGGACCTGTTGCAGGTCCTACAATGCAAAGAAAAGACCACCAACTCCAATTTTAAACCAAATTAAAGCAAGCTTGTATTTGTGTACACAAAAGCTGGCCAGTGACTGTCTCTCCAGAAAAACCCCTGGCTAGAAATCAGCACCCCAGCTCTCCAGGAACAAGGTTTTATAGCACAATAAGTTGCAAAGGGGGGTGTCTTGAGAACTTAACAGGTAACAGGATTTTTGACAAGCATAATACAAAGGTAGATAGTAGGTTATTGATCTATGTGGCATGATATTTTAAGGTAGGGAGTAAATTCATATCCCAACATCAGAATTTGTGAGGTGCAGCTGAGATTTCAGAGAGGGTTGTAATCTGGTCAGAGGAAGCCAGGATTTATGAGGTACCACTAAGGTTTTAGAGAGGTTTGTTATCTGGTCAGGGAAAGCTAGGCATGGATGAGTTTAAGGCATGGGCAGGAATTCCAAACAAGTTTAGAAATCACAATAATTTATAGTAAAACAGAAATTAACTTTTTATGACTTTGTGACGAGATGGCTCCCAATCTTTGGAATTAGGCTAGGCTCATCAATGTATTTTGTGATTGCTCCACTGGCTCACTTCATAAGTTTGAGATAGTCAGCCCATAGCATCTTTAGCTATGTAGCTTCAGATCTCCTCTTGGCTACAGCCAGATCCAGAATTCCTTCGGTTTCTTGAATCCTGGGCGACATGACACACATTTGGAGCTCTGTGCAGAAATACCCTAGGTCTATTGCAGGTCACCTATATAAACAAAGCTGTAGGCTAAGCATGAGATGTTAATACAGTATCATATGATGGACACTTTCTCCTTACGGGTCCCAGCTCAGGAATTCTCATTTTTTCTAGTTATTTCTCATTTCACTATTATCTTTCCTTTCCAATTTCATGCCCATCTTCTGGTATAACAGAAGACCTTTATAAAATACTTTATCAGTTCTCAAGATTACGTAAAGTTTAAGCCCTACAGTAAATCTATTTAGTCTTTTATAATTTTTCTTCTTTTCTAATTTAGTTATAATTGATACAAAGACTCATGCTTCAAAATTAGTGTCCTCCCAGACATATTGGCTTTCAATGATTCCCAATGTCTTTATCAGTTCAGGATGCTATAACAAAAATACCATAGACGAGGAAGATTAAACAGCAAACATTTATTTCTCACAGTTCTGGAGGCTATGAAGTCCAAGATCAAGGCATCTTCAGAGTTGGTATCAGGTGAGGGTTTAATGAGGCCCATCTTCTGTGTCCTTTTATGGTAGGAAAAGAACAGGGAAACATTTTTTCCCCCAAGGGCTCAGATACTTTCCAAGAGAGCTACAGCCTCATGACTCAATCACCTCCTGGAAGTCCCTCCACCTAACACTATTAAATTAAATATTTGAATTTCAGCCTATGTTGAGGGCCACAACCAAGTAAGATGGCGCCTGGCAGTATGCCAGGAGGAGTGGTTTGTGAGCCAACGCCAGCAAGTCATTAAGATGATGAGGATTCCTTAATGACTGACTGCTGTATCTAGATGATGTTAATTAAGTTAAGCTGTGGGTAATTAGTTGGATATATATACCTCTGCTGTCCCGTAATAAAGTGGCTCCTCCCGCTGTTTCAATCTTAACAAGTTGCTTGTCACCCCCCGGTTATTTTGCCCAGCAAGACTGGGGCAAGCCTACAAATTTGGGGTAAATGCAAACATTCAGTCTTTAGCCCCCTATCATGTGTTTTTGTCTGTTACTCTCTTTGTACATACTAAAAACTATATGGGAAATAGTCTCCCTTTCCTTGAGTTTTTGTGGTACTCAGTGTGATTGTAGAATACTTCCTCCAGGACTCAGTCAATGAAGAAGAGTTCTTACATTAAGCATGTAAGGCATACCCAGTGGAAGTCCTTTGGCCAGTTTCCTTTTTGGTATTATTGACTGTCCTCTTGCTTTTATCTTTTTCCTTCAGAAAATTTGCTCAGCTTCAGGTCATCCCCCAAACTATGCTGATCTAACTCTTTTCCTATTTTTCTGGATATTCCTTACTTCTCCCATTCCAATACATACATTTTCCTCTCTTTATCTTTTAGAACCATTCATCTCTGTCCTCAATGTTTGCATCCAAATATTCTAAAAGTGTTTGCCTAAATAAAGGCTCAACTATACTGTGCATATATTTTAGTAATAGGAAAACTTAGCATTAATATTTAAGTCTTTAACTTCTTAATCCCCCCCCCATTTTTTTTAAATTTCAATTTAGCACTTTGCTGTAGGCCCAGGTATTATTTTTGATAATTCTCCAGATGATTCTTATGATTACATAAATTTGGAATTGTTCAAACACAGAAGTGCAGAGTCATCTCTTAAAAAGTTGGAAACAATTCATTACATAATTTCTTACTCAGCCATTGTTCCAAGTGATGATGAGGTGGCAGTGTACTGAATTAACTCTTTGCTCTCATGCAGTTTATAATCCAGTGGTAAGGGTAGGTATAGACAGACAATAAAGTATGACTTATATGCTACATTAGATGGAGAACATTTATATGGAGAAAACTAAGGCAGAATAAGAGAAATGATGAGAGTAAGGTTGATATTTAGTATAGATTGGTGATAGATGATTTCAACAATAAAGAGAGGGAAGGAAACCAGCCACTCAGCTATTTGGCTGAAAACTGTTCTGGGAAAACAGAATAACAAGAACATCATGAAACTAAAGCACAGTAAGTAAAGAGAAAGGTGACAGTCATGGAAGTATGAAGGAGCAGGGTTAAAGCAAACACATCATTTAAGGGCATAGACTTACTTATGTTCTGAGTGAGATGGAAAGTCAAAAGTTTTGAATGAAGCATATCTCATTTATTTACATGTTAATAGTGTTATTAATTTTAAAGATCAGATTTATTAATGATCAAACTCAGACTCAAGGAAAGAAAAATTTTTCTGAATTGTTATTAGTTCTAAATTTATGTACTAAGGCAGTAATGAAATGGAAATGAAATAGGGTAAAGAAGATTTTTGTGTTTTGTTTGCTGTTGCATCATTAGAAAGTAGGGAATATTGGGACATGATAAGTACTAAATAAATATGTCTGTACTGGCTTATACAAAACCAGTCAATCTTGGTCAGGGTGGGGATTGAACAACATTCACGATTGAACTCATAGGTGGTTTACCACTGAACAATTACCTACTCCCTAGTCCTTTTCTTATTTTTAGTTTGAGACAGGGTTTCACTTAGTTGCTGAGACTGGCCTTGAACTTACAATCCTCCTGCCTCAACCTCCTGAGTGGTTGGGATTATAGGCATATGCCACCACACCTGGCAATAGAAACACATTTATAACATTGCTGAAAATTTTGAAGTGCTTAGAGCTGTTCATTATAATCCTTTATTATTCTTTTAATGGCTGTGGTATCAGTGGTAATGATCCCACCTTCTGCTCCAGGTGAGCAGGGATCCACTTTGATTCTCTGGATTTATTATCTTTACAAATTCAGAATGGTGCTTGCCTTGGGACTTCAATTCTCTGGTGAGTCCAAGGAAATGACATTATTTTCTTTGCTTAGAATTTTATCTTGTAGGAATGGAAATGATGACTTCCAATTTTGTTCCATATCTAAGGTGAAACTGAATGTTTCCAAGGGCTACCATCCTGTGGTTGTCAGTTGGAGGATGGTACAGCAATGTTTCTGGAATCATGAATAACAGGGCCCAAGAAAACACAGCCACTAAAATGATAAGCATTTGCCATTATACATTAAAATATAATGAAAATATAAACAAGTGTTTTATATGTAATACATACATATACATACTGTATATGTATATATTTTCGTTAAGATCCATTATTTTTAAAGAGTTAATAGATTTAAAACATATGGCTATTCCTGTACTAAGAAAATGTGTATTTCTTTCAATTTCTACCTGGACTTTGCACTATCATTCGGAGATGAAAAGGAAATGTGAGACAGACAATCTGTCCATATCTGGAACTTTTCCTGGGTGCTCTGTGTATTCTTAGAGTCAGATAACAGGCTGAGTGCCTGGCATGAACACTGCAGTGACTGACCTAGACTCCCATTTTGTGCCCTGCTTCTATTCTTACCAACATAGAAAAAGGATTATAAGCTGGTAAATGACAAAGAAGAGCCATTGAAACAGCAACTAGCTTTCATTATGTGGCATACAGATTTTTTTCTTCCTTAAAGACCTTTCCTTCTTTCTTATACTCATTGCTGTGTGGCCTAAAAAATAGCTGAATTGCTTTGGACCCCTGTTTGAAAGCGAGAGCTAAAATAGAGTATGTCTTTTCTTAACAGTAACAATAAAAGTTTTCTTTCTCAAACAACCCTGCAAACAGGATGGTTCATAAATTGGCATGCTGTGACCTAGTTCCTGTTGGTTTCATAACAATATTCACTATAATAATGCAGTCATCACACACAGCATGCTGACCAGCTAGAAACCAATTCCAGAATCTTCTACAGTCCTATCCATTTCAGAGGAATGCTTTCCTTCAGGTACTCAACTATGTTTGGATATTCTTAAATTCTACTTTTTAAATTCTTTGTACCCTAACTCTGTATGAAGGAAAGTTTCCAAGATTAAATTTACCATAAAATTCCAGTATATCCCTTACTACTTTCTTATAAGGATTTGGGAAGGATGGGATCCTAAAGAAAAGCTGGGGTTTTTTTCCCATATATTTTTATTTATTATTGACTGCAAAATCCAGTGATTCTCTAAAGAGTGAAAAATTACAAAAGACTACTTCCCTGAGAGTCAAAGAATGCATCTCATAAACTTACTATAATATAAATTTTATTAGCAGAAATATTTGGCCCTAACCCATGCTTCATTAATTTTTTTAACAAATTCAACAAATTGGCAATTTAAAAAACAAACAGATTTTAAAAGTTAACAAGTTTAAAAATTTGCTTTTTTTTATCAAGGCAAATGATACAGACTTCATTGGGATAAGATACTAAAATATAGGGTATTGTAAAAAAATCTTTTGATAATATTGTCTCTATATCCTGAAATTTTAATAATGTTTTCTTTCTTAAATTGTATGTCTTCTTCCTACACATAGACACCTCCCCTCGCACACACACACACAGATGCACACCCATAACCTTATTCACAGGGCTTTGTTTTTTCAGTTCTTTATCTAACTGGATGTCAAGGTGTCTCTGAATAGGGCTCATGTGTTAATGAGGCAGAGTTCTCAACCACAAGCTGCGATGTTGAAGGTGTGTGAGGAAGCCCCAGCATAAGCAACACCCCTCCAAATGTGGAGGTGATGAAGCTTCTTCAGTGGATCAGAAAACCACGTTGAGGAGGATATTCTTGACGTTATTCTTTCATAGAATTTGCTGTGCTTGTTTTTAACTTTGTTTTGGAACTGACAACTGACCCTTTTTTCTCCCCTCCTTCAAATGTCTCCTTATTTCTCCTTTTTGAAAGGGAGGAGTGGAAATATCTACCCTGTTCCTTTTCTATCATTGTATTTTTGAAGCATATAATCTGTTTCATTTCACAGGTTTATGGTGGGCAAGAAATTTTGCCTCAGGATGAATAGACCTCAAGTCTCTTCCATATCTGATGGAGATGATATTCAGAGCAGATTTCTTTTTCTAGATTTTAGAGTCAACGCTAGACTAATTAAACTTTTAAATCTTTTGAGATAGCATGAGGCATAGTACGTGGCATGTGAGGACATGAGATTTGGAAGGCCAAGGTTGGAATGTTATGAACTGAACTGTTTACAATTTCTAAAAAAATTTATTGTGAAAGCCTAATTCCCAGTGTGATAGTATTTGGAGATGGACATGCTGGGTGATTAGTGACAAGAATTAAGTCTCGAGAGAATTTTCTCCCTTTTATACTGTTCTTTGCCATATGAAGATGCAATGAATAGAAAGCCATCTGAAACCCAGGAAGAATACTGAATGCCAACCATTCTGGGAAATGCTGTAGTAATGAACAAGTCTGAAGGATATTTAAGTAATTTGTTACCATAACAAAAATACCGGAACACTGAATTTTGTAGATTTTTTACTTATTTCAGAGATATCATAGAAATTTTATTTTGAGAGTACTTTCATAGATGAAAAAAATGTTGGGCTACTTTTGGAATTATATTTTGAAAGATTTTGATGTTAAGAAAAGCCCAAAAATCTTTAGTACAAAGTTTGAATAATATGATCAGTAGTATGATTAAGCTAATAGTAACAATATTTGAAATAAAAATGATTTACAAATCATAGAGTACAATTATTGAGCATAATTTAAAATGTTGAATAATTCATGTGCTTTCTCTCATACTTATTTTTAAGGCTGGTATTTTGGTTTTGCCTTCCTTTTCTTCATATTAAGTAATCAGAAATAATCATGATTAAATTTTGCTCTTTATCCATGATGTTTCTTTCACTTAATAATCTTATCTCTTTTTAAGTTTGTTTGTTTGTTTATTGGTACCAAGGATTGAATTCAAGGACACTCAACTGCTAAGCCACACTCTCAGCCCTGTATTTTTATTTAGAGACAGTTGCTTAGAACCTCGCTTTTGCTGAGGCTGGCTTTGAACTCAAGATCCTTCTGTCTCAGCGTCCCAAGCCACTGGGATTACAGGCTAGCACCACCATGCCGGGCTTCTCTTTAAGTGTATACTTCAAATTCTCCATGTGCTGTAACCACACACACACACGCACACACACACACACACACACACACACACACATAAAATATGCAAAAAAAGTAAAACATTATGTTCCAACTTCATACCTGACCAAATGTCAATATAGCATCATATAAAAAAACCAAGTTCATGACCTATAAAAAATACATATATATAAAAAGATTCAGGCTTTTTTAACTCAAATGACTTTATTTATGAAAAGTCAACTTTTTATCAATGCAGTTAATATTGTTAGCCATCATTATCTTTCCTATTTTTATATAAAACCAATATTTAGTCTTATGTTTGATATAAACAGTGAATGAGCACAGGTTTTCAATGGTCTTAGAAGTAGATCTGATGCTATCAGTGCCTCTGATCTGACACAGATGCCATTAGTGAATTGTGTAATGTATGTAAGGTGAAATTCTTTTCACAGCAGGGAAAAAAGGTAAAAATTTGAAATGAGCTAATGCAAGCTGGCCCAATTTTCCACTCTGTGTCACACATTGATGGCCCTCATAATTCATACCTAAGGGAAAGCACAAGCTAGGCAGGAGAGGTCTGAAACCAAATAAGCCCCACTGTATTAGTGAAAGTGCCGATTAAAGAACATGTTGCACTATCAACAAGAAATCATGAGTGCATCAGGGCATGGTTGAGAAGGAAAATAATTCAGTTTAAGAGGGCTAAAAATCCCCAGTTCCTAGTTAAAAGTAATTCAAGCACATAGCAAAATAAACAAATTTAACAATATTTGAGGTTTATGATCAAAGATAGTCTGAAGGGGAGAAATGACAATGGGATGATACACGAAAGCTTTGCTTTCAGAGCTGCTGAAAAAGAAAAAAAAATCTGTTTCAGAAAAGTATCACACAGGGGAGAAAAGCAAAGCTTGCTCCTCAACCCTCATGGCTAAACTATTGCTTTGCATTGATTTTTATATATGTTACATTTTTCTAAGAATGTCACATTATCTTTAATTTTTATCTTTTTTTTTTGTTTGGGTCATATATGCAGCAAAGTTCAATTTAGTTTCATTGACAGTGTGTATGCCCATATGTTATTTAGGAATTTATTGATATTTCACCAATGGACAACAAATCAGAAGAGAGATTAAAAAAAATTATTCTTTCTTCCTCTTGATGATGGAGCCTCTCCCAAACTTCCCCATATAAAAATAGATACTGATTTCTTTTTCAAAAAATGTCTATTTAAAAATAATTCTAGTGAATATACATTAACATTCTAAACACCTTGCAAATGAATATATCCATTAATTTTTTATTAATGTAATTTTCATGGATCACAATGCCCTTTTTTGGACATGAAAAATAAAATAGGGCAATTATAAATAATCCTGAGAAATTATAAGAAAAAGGCTAAAGCCATTACACACACAACACAGGTAAAACATCACATTTTAGTCTCGAAAATATAAAATAAAATAAAAATTATTGGATTTTGCCCAAGGCTCCTTTATTAGTGTTCCACATGGACTAAGTGACAAAAAAAAAAAAAAAAAAAAAATAGGCAGTCTCACTTCTACTTCTTCAATCCTCTCTCTGTCCCTTTCATTATGAAGGCTGTGGATTCCGTATAACGATGAGGGTTTCCTTCCGTTTCCATGCAATTTCCCTTCTCTCTCCCTTTCCCTCCCATCACTCATCTCAGTTTAATGTTAATCTTTTCCTCATGCTCTTTCCCCCTGTTCAGTTCTTAGTTGCTCTCCAAATAAATGGAAGTGCATAACTCACTTGAATCAAATGTATGAAAGATGAAAAAAAAAAAATGAAGGCTGTGGAATCTGAATTTGTCCCCAATACTATAATTTCATAGATGCCAAAAACACCAGGTGTGAGAAGATAGCAAAGATGAAGTGCAATTTCAAAATTTAGTGAATTTCTGATTAAGAAACAATGAGTTTCTAAATAAAGAACGAATTGAACCTCTTAATAAACAGTATGTTCCCAAGCAGCTTCTGGATTCAAGAGGATAGTGATGAGATAGGTATTTGATGTGGACAGAAAAAACAGAGTTTTGTCATTTGACAAATATGTGATTTATGGACAAATTTCTTAAACTCAATGATTCTGGGGAAAAAAACATGAGAATTGATGAATCATTCATATGTCACAAGCATAAAGCTTCTATTAAAGAAGGAGTTATTATTATTACATCTGATATAAAATTATCTTGCAACTTAGCATTATCTTTGGCCCAACATAAACATTATGATGAAAGTTTAATTCTGAACTCTGAGTTCATTAGATTGAATATACTAGGTTTATACAAACAAAAAAATAAATAGCATGTTCATAACAGGGTTCAGAAATCTGATTATTTTCTTTTTATATGCATTTTTCAGTACTTGCACTATCACATTTTTATTTGTCTGAATATCAATTATTCACATGAAATACAGTAGAAATTAATGAAATAATGATGCAATTTAAATATGTTCTAAGCCCAGGTTATTCTGAGTATTTTTAAAATAAATTATAGATGTTATTTTAAATTACTTCTAAGATAAAATGGAAGAAAAATATTTTGAATATTAATCATATTGACCATAATTTGTTTATGATTTTATTAATGTGATAACAATATTATCATCATGACAGTCCAAGTGGTGCCTGCCTGTAATCCCAGCAGTTTAGGAGGCTAAGGCAGGAGGATCACAGTTTAAAACCAGCATCAGCAATTTTTTTGAGACACTAAACAACCCAGCAAAATCTTGTTCCTAAATAAAATATAAAGAAAGGATGAGGCTCAGTGGTTAAGCATCCCTGGGTTCATCTCTGGTTCCCCACCCCTACAAAGAAAATAAAAAACATTCTTGCCTCATCCTGCTTTTTTATAATAATGTTTATTAATCAATATAATTTAAAACAGAAAATAAATATTTTTCTGTTGTCCCCAAAATTCAGAGAAACATATTAAGAAAAAGTTCTTGGTATATTTTTAATATCTTTTACATTACTCACATATAATATACTAATGACTATATAACTGAGTTGGACTAATAAAATATTCTGTTTGAAGTAGGATACAACAAAGTAATCCCATATTGTATTTCTGGGAATCATTGTTTATTGTACTATTTTTTAATCATTGTTTATTATACTAAAATATTAATATTTTAATAAATATATTCTGTTAATGTATTTTTCCAGTTAATGAAGAATGTGACATATAGTTCTAACAATGCACTATAAAGACTGTGAAAATTAGAAATATGATTAGTGTATCATTTTTTTTTTTATTATTTTGTAATAGCACTGGCAAGACAAATCTTGGGGTTTCTCTGTATTTTAGGCCAATTTGATGACTTCAACCAGGGATGTAAACAATTTAATAGAAGACCTGTCACATTTGTATGCTCAATAAATATCATTTCCCTTTTGGTCTCTGTTCTATGCTGACTTGCTTTGACTTTTTAGACCCTCTTTTTCTATAGATATACATTTTATCTTAAGTTTAGAAATTATGTTCATAGCACATATATTCCAAATCCTCCTCTAATTGAGGAATCATCTTATTTGGGTTATTATTTCTCAATTATTCATCCTAGCCCTATGTGCTTAATGTAGAGTTTAAACTTTTTTTATTAGTGTATACATTTTTTCAAGAATTTATTTAGCAGATTGAAATGTTTTAATTTGCCCCGTTTTGGATTGCTTTGTTGTCCAGATTTCCTAAAGTCAAAATACAACACTATAAAATAAATACTGTTTATTACCTATTTGCTTAATAGATGAAATTTGTCTGTAATATTTATTTTTTAGACCATGATAAATTTGGTCATGTCATTTGTAATACTGATGTTAGACAGTCATTTCAGTTCAAATTAAATTTTGAGAAAAAGAAAAACAAACATGTTATTTCAAATTACTTGCATTTTTGTAAGACAATTCAGCATAATTCTTGGACTCTAATGATGGATTGAAATCAGATGGATATTTAAGAACTTTGGGATTAATTCAGTTATGCAAATTTACAAAGGCCAAAAGTTATTTAAAGAATTTTAGTGCTTGCTTTGGGAGCGCATATACTAAAATTAGAATGATAAACAGAAGATTAGCATGGCCCCTATGCAAGGATGACAAACAAATTCGTGAACTGTTCCATATTTTTACATATCAAAAAGAACATGCACTACGATAAAGTGGGATTCATCCCCGGGATATAAGGTTGGTTCAACATATGGAAATCAATAAATGTAATTCATCACATCAATAAACTCAAAGATAAGAATCATATGATCAACTCAATAGATGCAGAAAAAGCATTTGACAAAATACAGCACACCTTCATGTTCAAAACACTAGAAAAACTATGGATAACAGGAACATATCTCAACATCATATAGGCTATCTATGCTAAGCCCCTGGCCAACATAATTCTAAATGGAGAAAAATTGAAGGCATTCCCTCTAAAAACTGGAACAAGACAGGGATGCCCTCTTTCACCACTTCTATTTAACATATTTCTTGAAACACTGGCCAGAGCAATTAGACAGACAAAATAAATTAGAGGGATACAGATAGGAAAAGAAGAACTCAAATTGGCACTATTTGCTGATGAAATGATTCTATACCTAGAAGAACCTAAAAGTTCCACCAGAAAACTTCTAGAACTATTAAATGAAGTCAACAAAGTAGCAGGATATAAAATCAACATTCATGGATCAAATGCATTTCTATATATCAGTGATAAATCCTCTGAAAGGGAAAAAAAACTACCTCATTTACAATAGCCCCCCCCAAAGAAAATTGGGAATCAACTTAATGAAAGAGGTGAAAGATCGATATAATGAAAATTACAGAACCCTAAAGAAAGAAGTCAAAGAACATCTTAGAAGATGGAAAGATCTACCTTGCTCCTGGATAGGCAGAATTAATATTATCAAAATGACCCTACTACCAAAAGCACTATACAGATTTAATGCAATTCCCATCAAAATCCCAATGACATTCCTCATAGAAATAGAAAAGCAGTCAAGAAATTCATCTGGAAAAATAAGAGACCCAGAATAGCTAAAGCAATCCTTAGCAGGAAGAGTGAAGCAGGTGGCATCACAGCACTAGATATTAAACTATACTAAAGAGCAATGGTAACCAAAACAGCATGGTATTGGCACCAAAACAAACTGGTAGATCAATCATACAGAATATAGGACACAAAGACTAACCCACAAAAAACAATTATCTTATATTAGACAAAGGCTCCAAAAACATGCATTGGAGAAAAGATAGAATCTTCAACAAATGGTGCTGGGAAAACTGGAAATCCATATGAAACAAAATGAAATTAAACTCCTATCTCTCTCACAGTGCACAAAACTTAACTCAAAGTGGATCCAGAACCTAGGAATAAACCCAGAGACTCTGCATCTAATAGAAGAAAAGGTAGACCCTAATCTTCATCATGTGGGATTAGGCCCCAACTTCCTTAATAAGACTCCTTTGGCACAACAATTAAAACTAAGAATCAATAAATGGGATGGACTCAAATTAAAAAATATCTTCTCAGCAAAAGAAACAATTAGTGAGGTGAATAGAAAGCCTACATCTTGGGAGCAAATCTTTACCCCTCACACATCAGATAGAGCACTAATCTCTAGGGTATATAAAGAACTAAAAAAGCTGAGCACACGCACACAAAACAAACAAACAAACAAACAAAAAATCAATAAATGGGCCAAGGACCTGAACAGATACTTCTCAGAAGATGATATACAATCAATCAACAAATATATGAAAAAATGTTCATCATCGCTAGCAATTAGAGAAATGCAAATCAAAACCACTCTAAGATTTCATATCACTCCATTCAGAATGGTAGCTATTATGCATACAAAAAACAATAAGTGTTGGCAAGGATGTGGGGAAAAAGGTACACTCATACACTGCTGGTGGGGCTGCAAATTGGTGCAGACAATATGGAAAGCAGTATGGAGATTTCTTGGAAAATTGGGAATGGAACCACCATTTGACCCAGCTATCCCTCTCCTCGGTCTATACCCAAAGGACTTAAAAACAGCATACTACAGGGACACAGCCACATAAATGTTTATAACAGCATAATTCACAATAGCTAAACTGTGGAACCAACCTAGATGCCTTCCAATAGATGAATGGATAAAGAATAATGTGGCATATATACACAATGGAACATTACTCATCAATAAATCAGAATAAAATCATGGCATTTGCAGGTAAATGGATAGAGTTAGAGAAGATAATGCTAAGTGAAGTTAGCAACCCCCAAAAAAGAAATGCAGAATGTTTACTCTGATATAAGGAGGCTGATTCATAATGGGGCAGGGAGGGGGAGTGTGGGAGGAGTAGACAAACTCTAGATAGGGCAGAGGTGGGAAGGGAAGGGAAGGGAGGGGCCATATGGTTAGAAATGATGGTGGAATATGATGGATATTATTATCCAAAGTACATGTATGAAACACAAATTGGTGTGATTGTACTTTGTATACAACCAGATTAATGAAAAATTGTGCTCTATATGTGTAATAAGAATTGTAATGCATTCCGCTGTAATATATAAATTAAAAAATTAATTAAAAATATAAATGAAAAAATAATAAAAAAGATTGTGTAATATGAAGAGCTAAAACTTAAAATGAAAAAGATGAGGAAAAAAATTGGCATCAGTACTGCCAATTTGTCCATAGACCTTCAGTACAGACTCCTGTACATGCCATACTTGTGGACCCATGTTCTGTGATAGACACTTTCCACTGTGCCTTGAAAGTACCATTTCTCTAAAGAAATGTATTTGAGAAGATTTTGGTCTTTTTATTTTGTAAATAGAAGACAAATAAGTGTAAGAACTCAGGGCCTGAGTTATACAACAGCTTCTGTTTGTAATAAAAACTAAAAATAATCACAACAATAACAAAAAAATGCAAAACATAAAAACAGAATCTTAAGACTTGCAGACTTGGGGCTGGGGTTGTGGCTCAGCAGTGGAGTGCTCACCTTGCAGGTGTGAGGCCCTGGGATCTATCCACAGCACCACATAAAAAAAAAAAATACATAGATAGATAAATAAATAAATAAATAAATAAAGGTGTTGTGTCCAACTACAACTGAAAAATAAACATTTAAAAAAAAGAATCGCAGACTTTAATCTTTCTGATTACTTTGCAAAGCCTTATTAATATCAGATTATAACATAAATTTTAAATACTATATTTATTGACTGGAACATAACAAACTTTTTGTCAAATTAATGCTATAAGAGTACTGATTATTTCTCTTTATGTAGTTGCAGATTTTACTTTGCATGTGTTTCTTAACTATAACTAACTCACATGGACTAATGTCTTAATTTTTCAAGAATCAATTGAAACACAATTAAAACAGTGTTTTGACTTTGTTTCCCAAGACCTTCAAAATTATAACCACCTTTTTTGGTAAAACGTAAGTTCCCCTTCTATGATGAATATTTGCCTGAAATGTTCAACATATGTGATCATTTTTTTCTAAATCTATAAAGCATGTATTTCTTGTATTATACGATTTGGTATTATGTAAACTTCATAATGTGCAATCAATATTTAAACTCTTTATATTCATATTTTTATCTCTCTATCCCCCAAAATATTATATTCTTGCAGGTCAAAGAATGTGACTTGCACTTTACTTTTATGTGCCCAGATATTAATATAAATCTGTAAGTAAGACAGACACGATTTTGGGAACTGTGCTTTGGTGTCAGAAATTTGAATTTACACTAACTGTTTGACCTTGGAGAACTCAATTGGTATTTCTGAACATTACTTTTTTATTGTACATAAGATTTTATGGTATTAAATTCATAGAAATGTTGTAATAAAATTAAACATGTATGGGAAATAGTATTGAAATCACAAAGTCTAGAGAAATTGTTTACTCTAACAAAAATTATGTTTAAACAGACTAAAGAGTTTTTATCTTTGGAATGACTTACTTAGGAGTGTGTACAAGGAACACTGAGAGACAGATATAATACACTTTGACAAATATCAATAAGTTCTATTATTTTCTACATATACATTTTTAAGAAAAATCATCCATCCTGCAGCATCAGCATCTTTATTGGTTTCTCATAGAAATATGACTATTGACTATTTCTGCATTTCTCAAAAGCATGATACTATATGCAATCTGACATACATATGTTTCATTTTTCAGTTATACAATTCTAGCCTTTATTTCTAATAACCCAGATACCAAGTTATTCAGTGTGACTTTTTCTAATATTGCTAGCAAGTTGCAACTTATGTATTGCATTGTATGACAGATATAGGTATTTGACACACTAAAGATTGCTAGAGAAAAACAAACCTGGATATGAGTTCCAAGATATTCTGTTATTAAAGGAATTAAAAGAGAAAAGTGATAATATTTTCTTTCAGTAAGTAAGAAGGAAATTCCAGTTTTTATATCTATGCCCATAAAAACATAATATGCCCAATAATAGGCTCAACTTGCTGATTTTAAAATGCAAAGCTGAGACCTTTCTGATCTTAAAACTGTAACCACTATAATACTATAACTCCAAAATTTGTTCAGGAGTCTCTCAGAAGGATCTAGAAAATTATGGCAGGAGCAACCATTTATCTCTCATGGAGACAGCAGAAGTTTCGTTTCTCTTTCTATTTTACTGTATAAATGGATGTGAATTTCTGTACAGATTTAGTCTTCAGTGATTGCATGTGTGTAATCTGATAGGCATACTCAATAATTCCTTACACACCTCTTCTCTGTTGATGCAAAATTGTAGAAGTTAGACATGATTTTCTGTTTTCTTAATAAAACTATATTTCCACCATTTCTCCAAGAATTCAAAGTTGTTTTAATCATCAAGAAAATTCTTATTATGGTTCAGATGGAAAGGAAAAATACAACAATCTGGAAGTAGAAAGAAACAGATAGAAACAAGTTGGTCCTACTTCTTGGTTCCAGGTTATTACACCTAAAATGTCTTGCTTTTGTGGCTTGAATGTGAGGTGTCCCCCAAAAGCTCATGCTTGAGAAAAATCAAGAAGGTTCAGAGGAGAAATGATTGAGTTGTAAGAGTCTAAACTCAATCAATTAGTTAATCCCCATGATAGGGATTAACTGAGTGGTAACTGAAGTGATAGGATGTGGTTGGAGGAGGTGGGAATTGGGTTGTGGTTTGGGGTATATATTGGTATCCCGGAGAGTTGACTCTTTCTCTGTTTCCTGATCACGGATCACTGTGATGTGAGCTGCTTCCCTCTGCCACACTCTCTTCTAAAATGTTCTGCCTTACCTGAAGCCTGGAGAAATGAAGCCAGACTTCTACAGACTAAGACCTCTGAAACCATGAAATCTTAAATAAACTTTCCTCCCCTACAGTTGTTCTGGTGAGATCTTTTTGTCACAACAACAAAATAGCTGACTTAAATATTTGCTAATTTTAGGATGAATAACTTTAGAGAGGGAGAATGTGCACTTGGATAGGCAGGTTTGATGTGGGGTCATGCTAAGTGTGAATAGAAAACAAAATCACACTGATATTGAAGTTTTAATTGCTGGAACTGAGAATCATCTCTCTAAGGTTTGGCCTCCCCTTTTGCTAATATGTTGACAGGAAAGTTTGTGAGACACCGGGATGCTGTGTGAGAATGGGAGTCTTCAGTGGCAGACTGACTCCACCTCTTTCTACTGGGAGCTGTGTAATGGAGAAAGCACAGGGTCCAGTATCTCAGCTCTCTCAGTGTTTAGTTATAGTGTAAGGTGACTTTTTCTGGGGCCAGGAGATTCTGGTTAAGGTTGTAGAGAGTCTTTTAACCATGAACAATACTATAAATTCAAGGATATATCAATCGGGAGAAGAGTTGTGAGTGATATAAAATGAATGTATTCCCTGACCACCTGATCCTATGGAGGACTCTCTTAGTAGGATGTCACTGTTTTGTCAAAACAGGAAACTCCATATCAAAGACAATAATATTCTGGTCAATTTTATATGATAATTAACCTGAATAGTTTCACATATTTTAAAGAAAACATTTCTTTGTATTTGCTAGACAAAATAATGATTGAGAATTTTTAGTGTGATTCTTACATTGTTGGTCTCATTTATATGAGGTCATACCATAAGAGATTTATGACAAAATGTGCATCAATCTCTTACTTTTTAAAATTTTCAATTTATGAATAATGAATTTGTATTATCACCATTAAACAATGCTATAAAATTATATGATAAGAAAAAATTACTTCCTGATCCTAAAGGTTGATGCCTGTGTGGTCAATATTAATACATAAAACCTGAAAAATTAATTAGGTAATTAAGAAATTAGTATTATAAACCTCTATTAAATACATTTTGAGAGCCAGAGGTTAATTATCACTTAATATCTTCTGTTTTAAAGAGAGCATAAGATTTTAATGTATAGCGTTTGTTCACATCCAGGAAAAATATTGTGAATTATTAAAATATAACTTAAATATTAAGTCAAATTACATAACAACACATAAAATATTTACAAAGTAATGAATCTGGTATATTATTTTCAAGGTACTTGATATCTTTAGAGTTGTACAAGGCATAGAGAAAATTAGTTTTGAAGTAGAGTCCAGCTCACAAAAGCAAAATCACAGGGTAAGTTTTCATCTACCAATAGATGTATTTGAATCAGTTGAAGTAAGACAGGAGTTCTAAAAAAGCTTTTACTCACAAGCTCCATCATGAATAAAATTAAAAGGTTTTATTGCCTTCATTAGTTTTCTTCCCCCCAAATCTCCAGAATTTGCTTTCAATATCATCTATCAGAATCATCTGTGGAGGAAAGGTCACAGATCTAATTCTTCATTCAGGCATAGGGAACGTTAACATCTAATATACAATGCGAGCTATCATATATAATAATTAGGGTGTAATTGCATTCATATATTTCCTCATAGATGTCTTTAGGCACTCGCTGTTCTACCACTTCAAGAAATCACAGTGATGCTGTTCCTATGGTTACCAGGAGGGGTGCATTTATGGAGATAGCTCAAGACTATAATAGGAGTAAGAACTCAGCCAGGATTGCTGGCTGGTCTGATGAAGTCACTCTGCCCATCAGTATTTCTCCGTTATCCTGATGCTAAGATTGTTTTCTTCACTAGGAACAAAGCAATTACTGACATCTTACATGAATAAATCAATTTAATTAATTTTCAGTCTAATTTGATCCATTTATTGCTGCAGCTCTAGATGCTTGAGAAAATTTATAAGAAACAAAAGGATTTTATAAGCCTCTTAATTTAAATGAAATAGTATTTTGAAGACACATTTTCCTCCACATTGCTAAAGTGATAATGAAATAAAACAGGTATACAGATAAACTCAACTCGTGTTTAAAATAGCCCCACAATGAGAAATATCCATGTTATCTGCACAACAGTACATTTATTTAACTGAACATGGGCCTCATCCCCTTTGTTATCACTGTTTTGTTTTCATGAGGACTGACTTGAAATAAAACCTCCTTATCATGTAGCTCATGATAGTCTTTTGTTTCTAAAATATAGACTTGAGTTTATAAGAAACAACAAAGTTTTTCCATCTCATATTTTTGTGTGCTTCTGACATCAAATATCTTAAAAAAAAAAACTCAGTTTTCCTCAATCCAGCAAGCTTGGCTACCTGACTGCCAGAGATGAGAAACAGAAAAAGAAAAAAAAAAGAATTTTATGCAAATTTTCTAATTAAGCAAAGGGAATCAAACAGCATTCACTTGAACTCACCATCCTACACCCTGACATATTTCTAAACAGAAGAGGGTATAATTATTTGTGTATGTCAGCAAATACCCAGTGGCATATCTGAGAGCAACATCTATTAAAGAGCAGACACCCCTGTTTTCCTCGGAAGATTCTGAAATAATTAAGTTAGTAAATCATCACCTAGTCAGGACATCAGGCTCCCACAGCTACTCTCCTTGATCTTCACCTTAATTATGTAGTTGTCTTGATCCCTGACGGTAAAATGTACTGACATGCACGTGCCTTTGACTGCTCTATTCTGGAGATACTTCACAAGCTATTCATGATTTGATGTTTTTATTCTAACTCCCTGTTTCTTTGACATGTGTATCTAGAGAGAGACATGGCCGTAGCCTGCAACATCCTGGGGGTAAGCTACTTACATCCAATTCTTACTGTTCAGTAGCTACCAGAGTGACATTTGCAATCAGGCAGTTATTCAGTGCTTACTGTCATGATGAGGATGATTGTGACAAGTCTATATTTTGGTTTAGGTATAGATATATAGAACAGACTTAATACTGCCTTTTCTAAATGTGCATTCGCACACACATACACACAATAAAAATAAGTTCAATAATACATTTCACTTTATCTTCAAGACCTACAATGGCCACAATTATGCTTTAAATAATAAATTTAAAAGGAAGAATATAATATTGTAAATTACTTCTCCAACAAAAGAAATCTAATAATGTTAATTACCTGCTACAATAGTACAATGTTATCATTGTACAGAATAGTTTTATTTCGACTATATGCAGTTTCAACTGTCTAGTATTATTAATATATGTATGTGTGCATGTGTATATATGAATAGTATTTGTATTAGAAAAATGAAATGTTAATCTATTATTCAATTACACAAAATAGAAGGTGACATATTAAAACTCAATTTTCTACTAGGTAAGTATTACTTACATTTTCTATAAAACATCCACAATATTCTCTTCAGAAGAGTGATACCAACTATTGTAAAAGTAAGAAAGACAAGTTAATGAGAAAATAATGCTATTAAAGTCCTTTTTATTAGCTTTTCTTATGAAATAACCAGAGAGTGTTGCATAGCATTATATCAACCAGGACTGCAGATGAATGAAATTAGTACATTATGCAAATAAGAAATGTGTGGCATTCTTAATCCTTGTTCCATGGACATCCTTGACAGAGCAGCCTGTATCTCAAGGCTTATTTTATGAAGTTATCAACATTTTTGAGAAATATAAAATTAAAGTTAGTAACAGAAAAAAAAAGACATCAGACCTTGACTGGTGATTGATTTTTTTCACCTGCTGTCCATTACTATTTAATCTGTATATAGGAGAAAAATCAGCTGAGCTGTCCAGAAACATCTGGATGTTATGGTACCCAACAAATATAATAGCCACAGATAATGAGCCTAGAGAAAGGAAGAGCATTACCTGGTTGCTATTTCAGCCTTCAGCCAATGAATATAAATAGGCTTCCGTTGATCTTTCGTCCTACTGAAATGTAATCCAGTTTATTGAACTGGTGAATTACATTAACCATTTTGACATTATTTCTTTATAAATCTAACATGGTGTCCTTGTTCTGTTCTTTCTCTCTCTGCATTAGAGAATGTATAATAAAATAATGTAATATAATTAATATCAATGATTCTAAAAATTATGATTAAAATAACTTATTTAGAAAATGTGATTTATATATGCACATACGTTGTATATATGCATATAATATATATTTTATGTATGTAATGAAAACATACTTGTTATATCTATGTCCAGCATATGCTAGTGGATTAAATTAAGGAAATCATGTCATATAAAAATTTAGGACTTTCACCTTTATTTCTATAGTTATTTTTTCTACAGAGTGATTTGTCTCATTTATGATTCCCATATAAATCAAATGAAAAGATCCATTCCATGAGTTTTGTAAAAGTGAAATTAAATAATAGATATAAAGTGCTAGACACACATCAGGTGCTGAGGGAAAGCTCATTGACATTGTTATTATTGTGACTCTTAGAATATTATCAGAGCATCAAATATAGCATTCGGTTGTATGCTGACAAATTCATCCACAATTAGGAAAGTCCACACTGAGATTAGGAAGTAAGCCCTGGCTAAACAATGAGCTTATGAAAGAATGTGTTAAAGCTGATCATTACTATTTAATCTGAATAAATAAATTGTCAGTCATGAAAAGCTGGGCATTTTCCTGAGAAGTGTCTTCACTAAGCATCCTTAGTACTCCCTGTCTCACACGGATGTCATTACATTATATGTTATATATTCAAACTCCAAGCTCTGTCATCTTGGTTGTATTGTTTCCTTGGAATAAGATAACTGGAAATTTTGTCCACTGGGTAATTACTAGTCATCAAAGCTTCTATCATTGTCTTGTTCTTTCACTAATCTAAGAATGATGGAAAATACTGATGAAACAGAAAATCGTTTTAGGTTACCTGAAAGTAAGCAGAAATCTATTTCAGGTTTTTCCACACAAGGAAGCAAAAGTACTAATAAAAATAAAATGTTAGTAGACAGAATTAACAATGAAAGTATGATTATGCTTCCACTTAGCAACATTACAATAAGCCATAATAAAGTATCTACTGTTTAGAAATTGCTCATCACTTAGTTTTTCATAGCTTTCACAAACGTCAGTGAGCTAGCTAGGGAAATTGTTTTCTCTACAGATGAGAAAACTGATCTTGAGGAGTAAAGTGATTTGGCAGATCTCATTCATACACACACACACACACACACACACACAGAGAGAGAGAGAGAGAGAGAGAGAGAGAGAGAGAGAGAGAAAGAGAGAGAGAGAGAGAGAGAGAGAGAGAGAGAGAGAAAGGCAGTAATCTGTTATCTTAACTCTCCAAAAGGTGTATTTCAACTTTAAAGTTTATTGATGAGACAAAAAATTATCAATAAAGTGTCAGCAACTTCAATGCTCATATAGTATATATGTGTGTCAACATGATTAAAAATGTGATGTGGTATGTGGTAAATACTGTTCAGTGTTACCTATAGATTTTTTCAAAAATTCTTATAACTAAGTAAAACTATTTACTGTTCATAAGGTTGCTAAAGAATACAGGAAAATAAAATTATAAATTTATTTTATCAATGAGCTTTATTATAAATGTATAACAGTTCTCCGAAAACAACTCTAATGCTATTTTTATGTAAGTGCAATGATTTTTTAGTGATATTTTGGAGTACCTACTTTATCCTCATCTAAAAGAATTCATATCTAATGCAATTACAGCAAAAGTTATAAAACCACAAAATGATCAAGGAAGATTCCTAGATGAGTGGTTTAAATAACTGGGCAGTTATGCAATTTGCTAAGATAGAGAAGACTTGGCTCAGAGCGTTTTGGCAGAGCAGAAGGGAAGAAGCTAGTTGTTCTACTTTTCACACATTATATTAGAGAATGCGCCTGAATATAAAAATACAAATATAAAGGAAGTAGATTAGTTTTACATGTTTGGACATCAAGGGATACAATAGACATGGTAAATGTGGGATTATAATCATATAGAAGTTAATCTATCCATACGTGGTATAGATAAAAAAGAAAATTTGCCTGAAAACACTCTAGCATCTTGAAACATCAGGGAAAGGAGGAGCCAGCAAAGGGGAATTTTAAAAAAAAGTGAAAGAAAGAACAAACCTGAGACTGTGACTGGAAACAGGAGAAAGAATCTTTGGATATCTTGAATTCTGGAGATCATGAGTGAAATGAGTGATTCTTGAAAATGTTTCATTAGCTGGGAAGAAAAAAAATTATTTTGTGAAAGATCTGTACTAGTCAAGCTCTGATCAGAGAAACATGGCCACTTGCATAAATACATAATTTATTCTACAAACTTTGCCTTAAAATAATTTGGGGAACTCATTATGCTCTCCCTGGTACTGTCTTGGCAGTTGGCAAGGTCATTAATTGCTCAGGGAAGATTGTCATGAAGTGGAGACACAGGGAAAAGTTGAATCTACTAGGATTAACGGATATCAGGAGTATTGAATATTACCAACATTTGTCTCCCATAATTTCCAAGCAATCAACTTTAAGGTTGGGGGTGTTCTGTGGGAACAACTGATAAATATATCCCAAACTAATCAGTCTTGTGCATTCTTAGTCTGGCAAAGTGTACTAAGCACATACATACAAACACACACAAATACACACACACACACCTAACATATATCTATATGTATATGTAATATATTCTTATATAATATATATGTAACATATATATGTATTTATGTATTTGTATATTCCATAATATTATATATATGGAATACATATATGTTTATATATAACTCAGATATGTATATATGTTATATATATATATATATATATATATATATATATATATATATATATATTTATGGATATATGTATATATATGTTCCATTATCTGAATGTACTTTGCCAGGCTAAAAATGCACATGGCTGAGAAGCCTGAGATGCTTACACAGCAGATACACTAGAGTTGCTGTGGGCCCAGCCACAGCCTCATGACAAGAGAAACCATCAGTAAATAATAATCTGCATAAGCTATAGATATATCTCATCCTGTACTAGAATAAAATTTCCTGGCTAGAATAAGATGAATATGATTTCATTTACACCATTCAAATCTTAGTTACAATGTTTTTCATGACCCAATAAAACCAGAACTATATAGGGAAGGGAATTCAGGGAAACAAGTTCCAGTTTAGCTAATGTGACAATTCAAATTCTTCTAAGGGTTGAAGATTGAAGGGAAATGGGAGGACAGACATATCCTGCTTTTCTAAGACTGCTAAAACAGGATAAAAATGTCAATGTTTTTTATCTGTTTGGGTTCTCTAAGATGATAGATAATGCATCAATATCTTTCTATATAAGATTGTAGATAATTGATAATGAATCACTAGAAATGGAGAGATTCATGCTGAAGAGAAGAGAGGGTAATGCCTTGACAAAGTGAGATGAATACATGCTGTTAACACTATGGAATTTCTTGTTAGTCTTTCTTTTTTTGCTATTTCTAATGTAATTTAGTGGTCCACAGCATAGATTCTAGGACAGATTATTCTGGTTATAAATCCTGACCCTGCCATTTAATAATTGGAAGAGA
Organism: Callospermophilus lateralis; assembly: GCF_048772815.1. NCBI lineage: Eukaryota > Metazoa > Chordata > Mammalia > Rodentia > Sciuridae > Callospermophilus > Callospermophilus lateralis. Next base: position 124,849,898 of record NC_135308.1, on the reverse strand, counting down.
AGCAGAGAGTAAGAAACGCTGAGCTGCATCCACAGCCTTTATTTATTTATTTATTTATTTATTTATTTATTTATTTATTTATTTCTCTCTCTTTTTTTAAATTTTATTTTATTTTTTATTTTGAGACAGAGTTTCACTAAGTTTCATAAGACTTCATTTTTAAAAGAATAATGGGTGCATTTACACAAAGGAGCAACCCACCTGTCCACCCATGGCTTATTTCAAGCTGTCAACATGATGCCAACCAGCTTACATGACTCCTGAATATGTATCCGTTCTCACCAGCCTGAACAAACTAGCATGAGCCTTTTCATTGTTCTACCTTTCTTCACTGGGGTTACCCTTACAAAAGTTTTACCTATTTCACTGTGTATTAACGAGTCTCAACTCTTTTCTGTTGTATAATTCAAAAAAATAGTAAGCATTTTATTTACATGGTGCTTTTGGCTTCATAAATCATCCTTATCAAAAAAAAAAAAAGGTGGGGAGTCAGGGATCTCATGAAAATCAAAGTAAGATCAGTAGAGGAAAAGGACCAGAGGGTGGGAGTAAGAGAGGGAGGAAGGAAGTGTTGCAGAGTGATATTGGCCAAATTATGTCATTACCTTGTGTGCACGTACAAATATGTGACAACACATCCTATCATTATGTACAACTATAATGCACCTATAAAAATGTGGAAAGAAGAAAATAATAACAATAATAATAATAATAATAACCCATGTATTATTGTAAATAATAAACAACTTAATATTTAGAACTCAAAGAACATTTACACTTGGCAAAAATCCTACTATTATTTGAATGTTTCTGTGCTTTAAAGAGTGATGCAATTCTTATGCTTTTTGTTTAACATTGTAATGTTAAAATTTCTATATATTTAAATTTCCTTTTAATTGTTACCTTATAATTTCATAATATTTCAGGATGTAGGGTGTACAAAAGTGTACTTAACATTTTATTATTTTCCCTTGGTAGGCATTCAGGAAAATTAATTGTAAATCTTCAAAGCTTCAAATTTCAAAGAGGTTTTGTGTGTGTTTCCATAATGCTGTGGTAAACATCTTTAAAGATAATAATATAACACATCCATTTAGATCATTTTGGTGGGTTGAACTATTAAAAATGATCTGTTAACTCAATGATCCCCAGAATTTTTAATCTTCTGTCTTCTAAGTGAAAAGAAAATATGTCTAAAAATTAAATATTAACTTTTTGTTTTAAAATATATTCTTAAGAGTTAATTAAAATTCAAACTGGCTTATTAAATGATTAAACACTGGAGAGCATTAAAAAGTCTACTTAAATATTTTAGCATTGTGTGTCTATCATTTATTTCTAAACCCACAGTGAGCACTATAAAATATTAGAAATCTATGATTTTTCTTCTATTGCATCTATGTTAAAGTGAACACTGAACTCTTCCCAGAAAAGGCCTTCAATAGACATTTAAATTATAGTAATTATAGTAGTTTTTAAGATTCTCTGAATATCTGTTCTTTTGTGTCTGATGTTTGCAATTATAGATTTTTATCATGAAATTTAAAAATGCACTAACCTGATATAATATCCATATTTCTGTACTCCACTGATTGTCAATTACCATATTTGAACATGTCACTTGTTAAATTTCACAATTAAAACATATGGGTAATTTCTTTGTGCAGCAATTGCATTTGCTATCATAATACCTAGTGGCAAAACTGCCAAGAACCTGTCTCCAGAAATAAGAATCTTCTTTGCGTTACTAATTTGACCAAAGTTGACATCTTCTTATGATTCACCTACTGTTGGTATATTTGTTAGTAACTGTAATTATGTCTTTATTTCAAATGTTAATCATGATTTTATAATGCACTGCTATGACAAATGTCCTTAAGCATTTTCTGGATGAGTGCTCAAAGATAGAAATGTCCACTTGCTTGTTGAAAAAATTACATTGTGAATAAAATAAAAGAGTACATGGCTACAAAAGGGAAGAAAGAACTTTATACTCTCTGCAAGAATTCTCACTAATAATGTTATAATCACTGTTACTAGATGCTGCTTCGTTTTTGAAATCATTCCTTTGAAGTGGAAACAGGGCATTTCTGGGAGACAAAGCCTAAATAAAATGCGCTCAAATTTTTCTACCTTCAATCTGGTGTTCACATCCATAAGAAATATGAAAAGTACATTTCTTAAAAGTGTACTCTTGGGGTTTCCTTGGCACAGCACTTTCTTCATGCATCTCTCATCTTTTCATCTTTCTCCTTATATCATCATAGGTACTACCAATTAGGCATTTGGAAATTTTGTAAGACTCTATTAAATAATCCAAATGCATTTTCTCCTTTATTTCTTTGAATAACACTATTTGGCACTTGTTACAGAGAGAAAACTAACTTTCCTCAAAATAATAATGTTAAGAAAATGAAAAGATGCATATTACATCCAGGAGTGTGACTGTCACAATAACTCATGCATTTAACCATTACCATTTTTTTTCTTTCTTTTTATTTTCTTCTCCAGTTCCTTCTCATCCACGTGATCCCTCCTAAGTTTTAGCAGAACCTTTGTCATTTACTCTTCTAACTCTGAATACTCTTCTTCAGTGATTTCCATCTGATAATTGCAAATTCTATTTTGGGTGGAGGCTTCCACATCTTTTTCACAAACCAAGAATGTGCTTCCAAGATGAAGATTCTTAATGACATGTGCCTTAGTGGACACGTGTACCAGAATCTTCCATAAGATCTCATGTGTCATTATACAAATCATAGTTACAAAACTTTCCCTGTTCCGTGCTTTCTCCACCGGACTGTTCACTATCTTGAGTTTTCCATCCCTATGATTGCTTCAATACTCAACATATGCTTTAAGAAGTGTTTTACATTCCACAATTCAATCATTCGTCAAGACTGAATCATCCCAGCTGCTATAAATCTGAATTCATCTTATGTTCTATATGAACCCTCAGACAATTGCATGATGCCTTACTGATACATACCAAAACAATATTTTATCAGATGTATGGTATCCTTTAAGTTGTCATATAAAGTTAACCATCGTGAGTCCACCCCTTGTGAACATAACAACTGCATAATGTCCTCAAATCATATTAAGTGTCCAAATAAAGACAATAGCATGGTCATAATTCCACCTAACATGATATCACTATCCTACCTAAACTGAAAATTCATAATGCTTTCTATGAAGAGTAGGTAAAGTCCTTAAATAATGTTACTCTTCTAATATAACCTAACTTAAATATTTTAATGAAAAATTAGCAAAATTAAATTGGTATGAGATCAACTTATAGTACATGATACAGGAATAAGAAAAAGAAAACAAGAATATTTGCTTAATACAGTTATTCATCAGTATCCAAGGAAGATTGATTTCCAGACCTCCATGAATATTAAAATCTATGGATGCTCTAGTACTTTATGTAACAGGGTGTAATATTTGCATTAATCTATGTCTTTCCTCTCATATACTTTAAATCATTTGCGGATTACTTATAATATTTGATACAATGTAAGAATTGTTTAAATAACTTATACTGTATTGTTTAGGGAAAAAACTGTGCATGTTCAAAACACAATTTTTCTATTTTTTCAAATATTTTTGATCAATGGATTCAGGACTTATGAATGCAGAAGACAAAATATATATGTATATAAGTACATAGATGTATTCATAACAAAATAAAAATAAATTATTCATAACAAGGTTTAGTTTCTGTAACTGATCACATGGTCATAGATTGTATTTATAACTACCTTTCCTAACTACCTTTCTTAACTACCTATTCTGTATTACTTTTGCCTTCACCAAGAAACTCAGCTAATTGCTGTTCTTGTTCAGGTGGGGTAATTAATACAAACCTTCATTCCTGAGTGGAATGGAGAATTTGTAGTCTTGCCTAGAATGGGTTGTTGTAGTTTTCCATTAACCTTAATCATAAGTCTTTATGATACAAAAACAAGTCCTAAAGGATCTCTGATATTTCAGACTTACTCATCCTTACCTTCATTATGGAAGAGTAGTCCAATTTCCCCTCAGTAGTCAGTCCAGTCACCCATCCAACACCTACTTCCTTCTTGGCCTGCTGACTTAGAGGTATGAGGAGCAGAAAGGATCCAGGTGGCAGTCTTAACATCCTTTTCAATGAAATCATTGCTGATTCTTACGGAGGAAGCATTTTTCCTCTAAACAAATACTTCTAGGTCAGCAGTACATACATTTTAAGAACAGTAAGCAAAACATTTTGATAATGGATTAAGAGTGTTAATGATAAGTGGTGACATTCCCATTTCCATGCTTTGATTCCTAAATATATTAATCCTGGCAATCAGGGAAACAGTACCATATATTGGTCTCTAGTTTACAGCATATACAGACTTTTGGAGAGAATTATCCAAATCCTGCAGGATATTGCCAGGTACCTGGCACTGTAAATGAGGTTTCAGAAGCCATACAACTGTTCTAACAAGATAGCTGCTTCAGGATGGTAGAGAGAACATGGCTAAGACTGGTGGATTTCATGAACTTGGGCCCACTGCCATATGTCTTTGGCTGTGAAATGAGATCATCTGTCAGAAGCAATGCTTTAGGGAATACTATGATGGTGGATAAAACCTTTTGTAAATCCACAGATTTTACTTTTGGCAGAATTAGCATGTAGAAGGAAGACATACCCATACCCAGACTAAGTGTTACTCCACTAAGGATAAAATGTTTCCCTTTTATGATGGAAGTGGTCCAGTGTAATCAATCTGTCCCCAACTAGCTGGCTGATTGCCTCCGGGAATGTGACATACTGAAGGTACAGTGTTGGTCTCTGCTGCTGGCAGATTGGGCATCAAAGGTGGAGCCAAGCTGGCCAATGCTGCTAGAAATCCATGTTGCTGAGCCTGTTCATTTCCTCAGTCCCCACCATATGACTATAGTCCATGAGCTCATTGAATGAGCACAGAGGTTGCTGTGGAAAGAGTTGACTGATTTTCAGAAAATGGGTCATTCTCTCTACTTGATTATTTAAAATCTGCCTGTGTTGAAATCTGCCTTTGGTAAGCATTTTTATTAAATACAAATATCTTCATGTTCAGATACCTCTTCCCCAAATTTCTTTTTGACCAATTTTCTATTCATGTTCTTTCTAAGACTGGCTATTCAACAAATGATTGGCTATAGCCTGTGAATCTCTATATATTTGCAAGTCTGATCTTTTCTCCTTCCAAGCAAAGTTTGGAACTAAATGCACTGCCCAAAGTTACACCCACTGGAAAATTTTCCTTCAACCCTCCCATTTGAAGATATCCCAGAAAAACACTGTAGTGCTGCAATTGTTTGCTTTCTAGTAGTGCCTGCATGTCATTCAAAAATAGCTGCAAATCAGGCCCATCTTTTCTTCATCTTTCAACTAATTGTAGAAAATCCCCCCAAAAGGCCAAGCATGTAGGTTGGGATAAAGAAGGTGAGGACCATCTGAGATACCTCTTCATGTAACTTACTTTTTTTGTGTCTTCAGGGTCTATTATGTCTAATCACATTTATACTTCTATTGGAATATGGAATGCTTCTGTGCATGCTAAATTTTATGGTAGGTCATTCAGATAACATCCAGTTTATGGTGGACAGCTCTTGAGGCAATTTGACACATGGCCAAGCATTTAGTTTCTGCTAAAGTTCAGTAGCACATTAAGACCTGGCTCTCAAAAAGAGAATAGTTATAAGTGGATGATGGAAAGGCCTTGCTTCAAAATACTAAAGTCCTACACTGCAATTCACATATGGGCCTAACAAAGTCTTTAACAGCATCGACACCCATCAGTGACACTTTAAACACCACCAACACTCCAAGCATTATAGGATATCTGGATAATATGATCTAAGTGGCAGAGCAGCTTGCACAGTGTCTGGATGTGTTGCATAGCCTTCTCTTGTCTTGTACTACACTGAAAATAACTTTATATATGAGCCAGAGAAATGTATCTAAATGAAGAATATGCCTCTCAAATTCATATAGACTCAATGGCACTATGACTATTTCTTGTTTGTAGGAGGTACCCAATACAAGAACTCACTCTTTACCTTAAAAAGGACATTTCATCTTACCACTGGACCACTAGAAAAATTCTCTGAAGTAGAAGACACTGAATTTTATTTGCATTTATTTCTTATCTTATATACCTGATATGCAAATATTTTCACAATAAATCAAGAGAAGTTGCTACTTCTTATTCACTGGGTCCAGTTAGCATAATGTCATTGATACTCTTGTGAATTAAATTATGACACAGAGTTGAAAAGTTGATATACCCTTGGGGTAAGATAGAAAAGGTATATTTATGGTTGAAGTGCTGAAAGAAAACTGCTTCTGGTGGATTTCTGGAGAATTATGAAATAAAAGGGATTTGCCAGATCAATAGTTGCTTAACAGGCACCAGGGGATATGTTAATTTGCTCAAGCAATGGAAACACATCTGGTACAGCAGCTGCAGTTGGAGTCACCACTTGCTTAAGCTTACCAAGAATAATCCACAGTCATTCTTGAGGATTCATTTGCTTTCTGCCCAGGCCAAATAGGAGAGTGAATGGGGATGTGGTGGGAATTACCACTGCTGCATCTTTCAAGTTCGTTATAATGGCACTGATCTCTGCAAAGCCTCCAGGACAGTGGTATTACTTTTGATTTACTCTTTTCCTAGGTTGAGATAGTCTAATATTTTCCATTTTGTATCTTTCATCTTAATGGGCTTTCACTCCACAGGTTAGAGAATCAATGTGAGGATTCTATGAGCTACTAAATATGCATCTAAAGATTCATACTGGAACTGGGGAAATAACCAGGATGGGTTTGCAGACACACTACCCAGTATAAGATGGACCTGTGCTAACATTTTATTTATAGCCTGAATGACCACAAGCTCCTACGCTGACTGGAGGCCCACAAGGATGTTCTGAATCTCTATAATCAATGTCAGCTACTGGTCAGTGTCCAGTCTATGAAAGGTCTACAATTTCCTCTTTCTCAATGCATGATTACCTTGGTAAAGGCCAGAGGTCTCCTTGGAGAACTCTAACAGAAAAGATTAGCAGCATAAATTTTCAGTGTTATAGCACAGACCTTCCTTGAGGTTACCTTTTCTTGTACTCAGGGGTTTGTGAGTTTATAAATCAGCTCATATCTGTGAATTGATCATGGTGCTGTGACTCTGTTTTTGTGTTCTGAGTTAAAAATCTGTCCTTTTTACCTGAAATTCCTTAGCTTAAATAAATCAAATAAGTATTTTGAAGGTTCCCTATGTATGTTACTTCCAAGAAAATCATAATGTACTTGTTAACATTGTAAGTTGGACTCTTATGATTGATGCTTTGACTCCTTAGTTCATTATTTTAATTATTCTCACCTTGCTTTTGGTGGTTGGGTGATGCACTTTAGATCTCATTTCCTTGGGCTCTAATTATGCCTCCTAAATTTAGGTTTCCTTTGTTTTTGTTGTTGTTGTTTTAGATACACGTGGCAGTAGGGTATATTTTGACATAATATTTTTATATGGAGTACAGCCCATTCCAATTCTTGTGGTTATACATGTTGTGGAGTTACATTGTTTTTGTATTCACATATGAGCAAAGGAAAGTTATATTCAATTCATTCTATTATCTTTTCTATTCCAATCCCCCTTCCCTTTCCTATATGGTCCTTTGTCTAATCCAATGAGCTTCTATAGTTACCCTCCCTATACTCCCTTGTTGTAGGTTAGCATCCACATATAAGAGAGAATATTTGGCCTTTTGCTTATAGGGATTGGTTTATTTCACTTAACATGCTATTCTCCAGTTCTATCCATTCACTGGCAATAGACAAAATTTCATTCTATGGCTGAGTAATATTCCATTGCATGTATATATATATATATATATATATATATATATATATATATATATATATATATCATATTTACTTTAACCATTGATCTTTTGAAGAGTACATAGATTATTTTCATAGCTTGGCTATTGTGAATAGAGCTGCTTATAAACATTGATGTGGCTGTGTCACTGTAGCATGCTGAAACATACTGAGAAAACTGAGTCAAATGGTGGTTCCATTTCAAGTGTTTTGAGTAATCTCCATACTGCTTTCCATAGTGGTTGTACCAATTGGCAGTCCCATCAGGAATGTATAAGTGTATCTTTTCCCCACATACTTACCAATATTTATTGTTGCTTGTATTCTTGATAATTGCCATTCTGACTGGAGTAAGATGGAATCTTCGTGTAGTTTTGATATGCATTTCTCTAATTACTAGAGATGTTGAATACTTTTTCATATGTTTTTTGACCATTTGCATTTCTTCTTCTGTGAAGTGCCCATTTAGTTCCTATGCCCATTTATTGATTGGGTTTTGTTGATGTTGTTGTTCTTGTTCTTGTTTGCTTTTTGTAGTTAAGTTTTTTGAGTTCTTTGTATATTCTACAGATTAACACTCTGAAATGCAGATGGTAAAGATTTCCTTCCATTCTGTAGGCTCTCTGTTCACATTATTTGTTCTTTTTTGCTGTAAATAAGCTTTTAAGTTTGATGCCATATGAAAAATAATAAATCAATAACTTAAAAAAATCAAGAAATAAAAAATCATTTATTAATTCTCTTACTACTTGCACTTTAGGAGTCTTATTGAGGAAATCTGTTCCTGAGGTGACATGTTGGAGAGTTGGGCCAACAAATTCTTCCAGTAGGCACAAGGTCTCTAGTCTAATGCCTAGGTGCATGACTCGCTTTAAGCTGAGTTTTGTGTAGGATGAGATGGAGGGGTAAAGTTTCAATATACTATTTACAGACTTCCAGTTTTCCCAGCAACATTTGTTGATGATGTTATCTTTTCTCCAATGTATGTTTAGGGCACTTTTGTTTAATATGAGATAACTGTGTTTATGTGGGTAGGTCTCTGTGTCTTCCATTCTGTTCCATTGGTCTTCATGTCTGTTTTTGTGGTAATGCCATGCTATTTTTGTTACTATATTTCTGTAATATAATTTAAGGTCTGGTATTGTGATGTCTCCTGCTTCTCTTTTCTTGTTAAGGATTGTTTTGAGCCTCAAATTTTTCCAAATAAATTTTATGACTGCTTTGTCTATTTCTATCAAGATTATAATTGGAATTTAATAGGAATTGCATTAGGAATTGCATTACATCTGTAGAGCACTTTAGGTATTATGGCCATTTTAACAATATTAATTTTGCCTATCCAAGAACATAGGAGATCTTTCCATTTTCTATTTTCTTTCTCAATTTCTTTATTTAGTGTTCTGTAGTTTTCATTGTAGAGATCTTTTATCTCTTTTATTAGATTGATTCCCAAGTTTTATTTTTTATTTTTTGAGGCTATTGTGAAGGGGGTAGTTTCCTGATATTTCAATTGATTCATCATTGGTATATAGGAATGTAATTGATTTATAGTTGTTTAATTTATATTCTGATACTTTGCTGAATTTGTTTATCATTTCAGGAACCTTTCCAGTGAAATTTTTTGGGTCTTTTAAATATAAGATCATGTAATCAGCAAGTAGGGGTAGTTTGAGCTTTTATTTTCCTATTTGTATCCTTTCAATTTCTTTCTTTTGTCTAATTGCTCTGGCTAAGGTTTCAAGGGCTATGTTGAATAAGAGGGGTGAAAGAGGGCATCTCTGTCTTGTTCCAGTTTTTAGAGGTAATTCTTTTAATTTTTCTTCATTTAGAATGATGTTGGCCTTAGATTTAGTATATATATATATATAGCTTTTGCCATGTTGAGGTATGTTCCTACTATCCATAGTTTTTCTAGTTTTTTGAACATAAATGGATGTTGAATTTTGTCAAGTGCTTTTTCTGCATCTATTGAGATAATCATGTAATTCTTGTCTTTAAGTCTGCTGATGTGATGAATTATGTTTATTTATTTTCATATGTTGAACTAACTTTGCATCCCTGAAATTAACCCCACTTGATAATGGTGCACTATCTTTTAATATGTTTTTATGCAATTTGACAGTATTTAATCAAGAATTTTTGCATATATATTCATCAGGGATATTGGTCTGAATTTTTCTTTCCTTGATGTGTCTTTCACTGGTTTTGGTGTCAGGGTGATACTAGTTTCATAGAATGAGTTTAGAAGTGTTTCTTCCATTTCTATTTCATAGAATAATTTGAGGACTATAAGTGTAAGTTCTTCTTGAAGGTCTAATAGCACTTAGCTGAGAATCCATCTGGTTGGCTTTTGATGGGTCTTCAATTTCATTGCTTGAAATTTATCTGTTTAAATTTTCTATGTCCTCCTGTTTCAATTTTGGTAGGACATATATCTCTAGAAATTTGTTGATGTATTTATGATTTTCTGTTTTATTGAAGGATAGATTTTCAAGTACTTTCTGATTATCATCTGTACTTCAATATTGTCTATTGTGACATTTCCTTTTTCATCATGAATATTAATGATTTGAGTTTTTTCTTTTTCTTTGGTTAGGTTGGCTAAGGATTTATTGATTTTATTTATTTTTCTAAGGAGCTGACTTTTGTTTTATCTATTTTTTTGATTTTTTTGTTTTGATCATTGATTTTGGCTCTGATTTTAATTTATTGTCTTCTACTGATTTTAGTCTTGGTTTGTTCTTCTTTTTTCAAGACTTTCCACTTGATTGGTGTGGTTCTGACTATTAGATATGGCCTATAGAAAACAGTGATTTATGTGTTCCTCAAGGATGCTGGAGCTTCCTTCACAAATTTGTATTTCAAATAATTTGTGAAAGATATATTTTCTGAAAATTCCAACTGGGTTAAGTACATGATAAATGACAAATATATTCAACCTTTCCAATCTTTTTTTGGTTTGCATTTTTTATTTGTTCTTTTTTAGTTATACATGACAATAGAGTCAACTTTGACATATTTATATAACATGGATTATAATTAAGTTCCCAGTCTTGTGGTTTTACATGATACAGAGATTCAATGTAGTGTATTCATATATGTACATAAGAAAATTATGTCAGAATCATTCCCCTGTCTTTCTTACTCCTATCTTCCTTTCATTCCCCTTTGCTTAATCTACTAAACTTCTATTCTTTCCCTTCTGAACCTTGTTGTGTGTTTAGCATCCACATATCAGAGAATACATTGGAACTTTGGTTTGGGAGGGAATTGGCTTATTTCACTTAGCATAATAAGTCTCAAGATCCATCCATTTTCCAGCATATGTCATAAAGTCATTCTTTTTATGGCTAATTAATATTCCATTGTGTATATATACTACATTTTCTTTATTCATCGTTTGTAGGACACCTAGATTAGTTCTATAGCTTAGCTCTTTTGAATTGTTCTGCTGTAAACATTGGTGTGACTGCATTACTGTAGTATGCTGTTTTTAAGTCCTTTGAATATATACCAAGGAATGGGATAACTGGGACAAATCGTGGTTCTATTCTAAGTTTTTTGAGGAATTTCCATATTGCTTTCCAGAGTGATTGCACCAATTTGCAGTCCCACCAGTAATGTATGAGTGTACCTTTTACCTCACATCCTCACCAATATTTATTGTTACCTGTATTATTAATAGTAAATGTTCTAATCTCTAAGCTCTTAAATTTTTCCTTCCACATTTTTACCAAGAAAAATTAGACTTTTTTGCTTTGCTTATGGTGGTCCATCTTTTAATTTATATTCAACCAATTACACAAACTTCTAGAATGCTTTCTAATTTACCAGGTTTTAAAATCTAAAGTAGAATCTCTGCTTAATAGGTCCATATCAATAAACACAGATATCCTATTTTATGTTCCTTCTGCCATTTGTCTCTACCCTTAAGATCCATTCCCACATATGTTCTCTGAATTTATGTTTTTATATATTATAAAACATATGTGGTTGTATTGGTGTGCATCACATACCACATGATTCAAACTTTCTATCTCTATTTTAGGGGCTTGCTGGGACTTGATTCTAGCTATGGATTTAGAAGTAAGCAAGAATACAAGATAAACTCTTTATATTACTTGGAAACTGCTTTAGAGGAGACCATTACATTTAAAATGTAAGATTAATTCTCTCAGATATAGTTGGAAATTCTAATAGCACTATGAATACAGAAGCTTCTACCAGTGGGGGTAGAGATACTTCTGCTGAAGGGGACTTTGTTGGGAAGAGGAGGCTACTTCCATTGAGTCTGGGGAAACAACTTTTCCTGGAAATGGAGATATTCTTCTACTGTCAAAGAAGACTCCTCAGAACTTAATGATGTTTCCAGCTTCATTGGGATCTTCCCACACAACACTCTCTCAATTTACAGGCTGCCATTCTTTCCCAATCCATGACCTCACTGAGGCCTAGAATACAAATTTCATTGCAATTTAACCAGTTGCAGAATGAGTTCCTGCATTTGTTTTTCCACAGTTTTAGCCCTGCAGCTGCAGAAGATAAGACTGTCACTCAGGGCATACTTAGAAGCTTTTAAATGATATATACTGCCCTCAGGCTGAGAATTCAAATCCCTGAAGTAATCCTTTTCTTTTCACCACTTTAACCAACAACATTAAATAATCCATCCAATGTCATTGCATGCTTTAGTTTTCCAAGAATGTTTGAAAATATCATTTAGAGATTTATTTAGCTCCTTGGTTTTTACAGGTTATTTATTAATAATGTACAATGTATGTATTTTGCATTTCAATATAAACATTTCACATCATAGACTTTCAATGCTCACTTTATGAATGGAAATACATTATTAGCATTTTAAAAACCTAATTCAATTAAAGTCAGTTCTTGAAACCCCAAAGCCAATTCAAAAAGTCATCCTTAAAATTCTGTTTTTCTAAAACCACTTTCATATCAAAAACTCTATTAGGATTCTCATATGAAAGGATTTATTATGAGAATTGTCTCCTGTGATTATGGAGGTTAAGAAGTCTCTCAATGTGCTATCTTCAAGCTAAACAAGTAGGAAACTCAGTGATCTTTAATTTATTGGGTCTAATAGACTGAGAACCATCAGGGCTTATGGTATAGCTGCTTGATATTGAAGTCCTGAGAACTTGGGTAATCAATGTTGTTAAGTCTTGTAGTCTGAGGCTTTAAAACCAGGAGCTCTGGTGTCTGAGGTTGGGAGAAGATGATGTCCCGACTAAAAAAGAAAGAAAGAAAATTTGTCTATTCTTTGCCTTTTTGTTCTACTCAGACACTCAGTGAATTAGATGATAGCTACCCACATCAAAGAGAGTGACATTCTTTGCTCAGTTTACTGACTAAATTGTCACTCTTTTCCATAAACAATATCACAGATTTCATAAAAATATATTCTTAAATTTTTAAAAAGTTGACACATCATAATTATGCATACTTATTGAATACACTGTGATAATTCAATGCAAATGTATGATATGTAATGATCAAATCAGAATAATTAGACTTTCTAGCTTCTTTAATATTGGTCATTTATATGTGTTTGGTAACTTTGAACTCCTTTCTTCTAGTTTTTTAAAAAACGTATAAGAAAGCATAGTAAACCACAGTCATCTCATGGTTTTGTGGAACATTAGAACTTATTCCTCTTATGTAAGCATGTTTTGGTATATGTTATCCCCTATTCTTCCATCATCCCTTCCTGCTACCTTTCCTAATTCAAGTGACCACTACTCTTCTCTTTACTTCTTAGTACTCAACTTCCTTAACTTTCACATACAGGCACGAGCATGTGATATTGATCTCTCTGTGCTTGGCTTATTTCACTTAGCATACTGCTCATCTATTTTGCTACAACTGACTGGACAGCATTTTACCAGCTATGTGGGCATCCCTTAGTGCACTGAAATTGACACAAATCACATTATGAATTAACCATCACATATATAGCAGTAGAAAAAATAAAATGAAAGTGCTTATAGAATTTCCATTGTAATTGAAGGAAAAAAATCATGAGAAAAATCCATACTATTGGATGAGATAAGGTTGAGATTTAGTGTGAATTGTGAGGAGACCTAAAGCTTGCAAAGTTGATAAAATTGAAACAAAAAAAGATATTAATCTGAAAACAGTTAGTTAGAAAGATAACCAAGAAAATATGTATTAAGGAATTCAAGTGGAAAAGCAAAAGGATAGTGTTCAATTGTATTAAGTTTTCAGCCCATAGATTAAATCTATTGAGAACTTGGACTTGACTATTGTATTTGATAATATGGAAATTGTTTTGTCCTTCTATTTTTGATTTGTGGAATAGAAAGACTAAATAAAAATTGAAATGAGTTCAAGAGAGAATAAAGAAAGGAAGTAGATAGTGGATTGGTACATCTCTTTAAAGGCATTTTCTGGGAAAGACAACAGAAATATATGAAGCAGTAACTGAAGGCACACATTGGGCTAACAGGAGTTTTTAGTGTGTGTGTGTGTGTGTGTGTGTGTGTGTGTGTGTACATGTATGTATTTCTATATTCAGTATGTTTGATCCACTTCAAAAGCATAATTATGCTGTAGAAGAGAATGTATAGTTTTCATTAATAAAGAGAAATTTTAACAGTCCAGAAGACAAATAAAATAGTACAAACACAGAGGAGTTGGGCATTGAGAAGAATACTGATAGTCCATTCATAATAAAGGAGAAAAAATAGTGAATGTACATACCAATACAAGATGATTGGTGGAAGTCATGGTGAATGTGTCTTCCATTTGCTTCTGCTTTGTCCAGTGAAGAATATAGGTAAGAAAATTATTACAGGGTGCAAGGAAACTTGATAAAATGTGCATATTTTGAAGAAAGTGCGATTTTTTTTTTTTTTTTTTTTTTTACTTCAGAGTAGCAAGTAATTTAAAAGGCAAGACTAGCAGGGAGAACTAACACCTCACTTAAGGTTTATAGTTTTGAATTCAAAATAGTAAATGACAGAATAGTTTAGTATTTTGCTGGAGTCACTGAACATTTGGAGTGTACAGTTCAGGCAGAGAAGGGAAAAATATTGAGAGTACACGGAGGATATAGTATATTAACTTGCTGTAGAATTTTGTTGCCCTAGCAATTAATTTGACTTTATCAAGCAATTAGCTAAAGCATGAAGGAGAAAAGTAAAAGATTTTGATGCACATTGATTAGGAGAAGTAGATGTGATGTCATACCACCATTTTACTTTATCCAGAGGAGGAATTCAACTGGCAAGAATGCAGACAGGATTAAGGTCAACAAACACCTTTACTCTCATCTCTTACACATTCTTATGATACATAGTCTCTTTTTTGTTTTTTGAAAGTGAGAAAAGAGAAATAATTGACAGTTGAAAAATTCCAATAAGCTAAAGTGGATTAAGTCTGAAAAAGCCTGAGAAGTTCGGATTTAATTCACAATTAAAATATGAAAGTGTTGGCAACAGTTTTAGCATTTTAAGAAACATAAAATTGGTCACATTTCCAAAATTACAGGAATAGAAGTCCATAAAGAGTTAACAGACTATGATCAGAATGAGCTAATATTTGAAAGAAAACTGACTAAATAAGGAAGAGTACCAAAGACATAAAAAGGGCTTATAGCATTAAAAATGAAGTAGATAATCAGAAGTAGGAAACTGAAACAGTGATATTAAAGGCAAACTTGATAAAATTATTTAGAACTTTTTGGCAAAAAAATATATAAAAGTTGATTTGTGAGAATTTGGGGAGGTGTGGAAAGCAGACAATAGTAGCTAACGTCTCTATATGTGATACATGAGAGGAAGAACCTACAATGACCAGAAAATAAGCAAACATCAGACATACTTTTCAGTATGAGATTACCTAATTAAATAAAACTGGAAAAAATTATAATATTCTATGTAAAAATAATGTAAAGAAAATATATACAAAGCAAATTAAAAATCTGTACAGAAGAAAAATTTTATAAGCTTTTTTGTCTGAAAGAAAATTGCATTTGTAAAGGAAGAAAACTTAGGTTTGCTTCAGATTTTGCTTTGTAATTCTAAAACTAGAAGACAATTCTGGATGAATCAATTTCACTCTGAATTTGCTGATCTATCTTGAGATCGGTCTCATCTAGAGCATCTACTGCAATGTGTAATATCCTATACCTCTCAGTTTAGGATATCAGGGTAAATAAATAAATATTTATGAAACAATTATATTTATCAAAGGGGTAGTGCACAAAATCTTACTTTAGATATTAAAAAGCTTATTTTTTCTCTACAGGTTTCATTTATAATGTCAGAAGATGAAAATTGGCCAGATGTGAGGACTCCTCTTCTACCCCCATTTGAAGTTTGTCTTTATAATTCATAACAACATCTATTCTCTAAGATATCTTCTAGTGTCAAAGAATTTTCAGTTTAACTGGGCAGTTTGCCTTGAAGATCTCAGAAAGAAAGGTGATAGTCATTTCAGAGCAACTACTGTACTTCAGGGCAAAAACTGCCTCAATAAATACATAAAGTAAGGGAACTAAAATGCCTTGAAAAGTCAGTGATTCACTTACGGGTTAATTTTCTTTGGATGTTCTGATACTTAACATTGAAAATTTCACATGAAATTAGCAAGAGAAATTCTTCCCTTTTCCACTCATACTTACATATGAAGAACTGAATGCAGAATGCATTAGTTTTAATTTTGATTCTGACCGATTCCAAAAGTCTTTCCTGAATTTAGTTTACTTCACAATCAGGAGCCAGACTACATCATGACTAAACTGGCCTCAAGTTTTCCTTATTCTAGGTTGCTCCCTCAACATCACACTAGAATGTCTTAGATTAACTTTCTAAGCTTTCTTCCTGTTATGGTTAAAACCACAACCTTCTCATTTCTAAAATGTACTTTATTCCATTAGTAAAAATATTTGGGACACAACTGAGTATTTCAGATATTTTCAAAGGACTTAGTAGAAATATGTGCACTACCTTTAAGATGCGCCTTTGTATAATTTACAGTATTGTTCACATTTTATAAATATATTCATTTAAGAATGTTTTGTTGTTCGGGGCTGGGGATGTGGCTCAAGCGGTAGCGCGCTCGCCTGGCATGCGTGAGGCCCAGGTTTGATCCTCAGCACCACGTACAAACAAAGATGTTGTGTCCGCTGAAAACTAAAAAAATAAACATTAAAAAATTATCTCTCTCTCTCTCTCTCTCTCTCTCTCTCTCTCTCTCCCACTCTCGCTTAAAAAAAAAAAAAAAAAAAAAAAAAAAAAAAAAAAAAAAAGAATGTTTTGTTGAGCATTCTATCACAAACTCTCTAGGAAACTGTACAAAGTTAGTCCTGAGCACTTTGGAAGTATGACATAAGTTAGATACCACAACCAACATTTACTTAATAAGAGCGAGCATATAAACTATTCTCTGCAATTAGCGAAGTGATTGCTAAATAATATACTGCACTTTATAATAACATCACAAAGTAAGAATATAACTAGGAACATACACGGTTTTATTTTATGACAGTACTGGAGATTGAAGCCTGGGACTTAAGCATGTCAGGCAGGTGCTCTACCACTGAACTATATCCTCAGCTTGATTTACTCTCTAATTTATTTTACATATTATAACTAGCCCTAAAGGTAATTTTTTTATTTCCTACGTGCTAATAAGTATACAAGTTATGTCCTGACATTTTTTAAAATTCTACAGAGAGAGAAATTGAGGCTTACATTTATTACATATCTTAGCCAAGGTCAAGTTGTTGAAGCTGAATTCTAAACTCAGGAGGTCTGATGTTATGATAAAAGTTTGTAAAAGTGACACTGTGAAAATACTGATCAATATTATTGTGAAATCTCTTTTTATTTTGGAAATTCCTCTTACCTTTTCTAGGTGACATTTATGTAACATAAAAATTTTAAAGGAAGATCTGCATCTAAAATGCATGACTATAACTATTTGTATCGGCAATTTGCAAGAACTGTATTAGTAAATCATATGGGAAACAACATACTAATGGCTATTTATCATGAGTCATTCTCATCTTTCATATCAATGTTGAAAGATGTGAGTTCTAATTTATAGCAGCAGCTATATGAACAACTGCTAGGTGATAGCCAAAAATATAAAAAAGAAAGAAAAGGAAAAGAAGTTCTAGATGAGGAGAAAAAATGAATAGAACATATTAACCTATCTTTAAAGCATCTTTTCTTTTGATAGTTTTCCTCCTGCATCTCACTTGATATCCTTGAGGGCCCCACATATCTTTAAATACTTGCAACCATCATTACTAATATGACACAAAATCATTTACTTAGAATGGAAATTTTGAAATATTGATCATCAAGCTCTGGTAAGTGATGCTTTTATAAACACGGAATTACTCGCTTTCAATTTTCTTGAATTGGCATCAGTAATCTTGGAGACCTTTGGAAGTGACAATTCCATACTTGCTTTCTTGCTCTTAGAATCAACAGAAATCCCCCAAATGTGATGCATTCATAAAAATCCACTTACTGTTAAAATAAAGAAAAGTGGGGGATAAAAAACGACAGCTGTTTGTTTTGACAGCTGCCTTTGCCAATTACCACCTTTATTTGCCAGTGACTTAGGGACAGAAAACGAAGGAACACATCATTAAAATGTATGGGGAATACATCTGTTGATCCTGAAATCAAATAATTAACCAGTGAGTTGCTATCCAGACTTCTAATTCATACCTTTTTTTGATAGAACATGAGGACATTCATGTAGTGTGCATATTGCAATAATAATGTCATACTAAAATATGGGTTTAATAAAGTATCTAGTATCTTTATAAGAATCTGTTTGTATAATAATTAAAAGGCTATTAGAGTACTCTCTTCTTCCTTTATATTTTACAGTCTGTATATGAGTATTCATTGGTACCGAAAACAAATCTTGGACTTTAGCAAGATGAGCATTTTATTGGACTTGCCATATGAATAATCCAGATCAAGAAAACTGTTTCAGTTTTTGGAACAAATTCTACTGTTTTCCATCATCTGTAGTAGTTTAGATTATAACCAGTAGTGTGCACATTTTCACCAACCCTTGCTATATTTTATCTTTCTGATAATAACCTCTCTAAACAGGCATAATAAGGTGACATCTCATTGTGGGTGTTATATGCATTTTCCTGATGATTATGTTTTTTAGCATTTTTCACATATTCATTGGCTACTTGCATGTCTTCTTTTAAGAAATGCTTATTTAGATCCTTTTCCCATTATTAAGCTGGGCTATTTGTTTTCTTGCCACTAAGTTTATTTTTTTTAGATTTTTTTCAGTTTCTTTCATTTTTTTAATTTCAATCTCTTATCAGATATATTGCTTGCAAATAGTTTCCTTTATTTCATAGGTTATCTTTGATTGACTCTAAAATTACTTCTAGAAATAAGACAAAATTATAATAAAGTACAAAGAAAATAAGTAAGTTAGAAAGACTATTATGCTACTTAAATTTGTAGTTTCCGCTTATATAATAAGTAGTAAAAATTTATGTATTTCTTTAAATAGTTAACAATTACATTTGTGTATATTTCCTTTTGACATAAATAATGGTGTGAAACTTTTGTTTTAATTTAATATACAGCAATGTAATATTTTTATTTCTTTTTTTTTCTTATAATATTAGTCTTCTTTTTCTCTGTGCTATGTCTATCCCCACATATATATCTTACACAAACAGGGTTACAAATACAAACAAATCATAATTTCTTTATTTTTACAGTTTATTTTAAAATGGAAGAAATATTATAGTTTATTTTAAAATGGAAGAAATATTTATAGTTATAAAATATATTAAAGTCTATATCTCTTATTTAATAATATGTTCAGGACTTCAGATAAAATACTTCTGATCTAAAACTTTTAAGCTCTATTTCAGAAATAAAAATAATGCATAGCTTCTTTTTGTCTGAAAAATATTTATCCTTTAAAATTTCTTCTTCTGAGTTACAATGTAGGTACATATCAATATATAAATTTTAATTGTTTAGCTTCATAAATTTCTAAACATCAAGGATTAGTGGGACTAACATCTCAATGATGTCATCATCCGAAACATTGCATCATATTTCATAGCAGATAATCTCCTGACTCTGGCTATCAAACTCCACCCCTCTGTTGGTTCCCTTTCTGCCACCATTGGATTGTTTTGCATATTTGAGGAATTAATATAAGTTTCATCATATAATATTGAAGGTTTGATATCCAATTTCTTTTGTTCGATATAATTTTTTGTGTAGAAGTAGTTTATTTCTAATATTAAGAGAAGTATTCTAGATTATGAATAGAACAATGTATTTAAACATTTATTTGTTAATGGAATATTTCCTATTTGGGCCTTTTATGACAAAAAGTTAGTATAAACATTCACATAAAGTTGCTATGGTTTGTATATAAGTGTTTCCTAAATGATCATGTGGTAGATGTGTGATCCTCAATACAGCAGTATTCACAGTCTTTGGGGAAGTGCTTGAATCATGAGGGCTTCAACTTCATCAGTGAATTAACCCACAGTCAGATGGACTACTGGGAGGTGATGGAAACTGCAGGTGGTAGCTGGGGGAAGTAGAACACTGGGGCATGCCCTTAGAGGTTATTCCTTGTTGCTGTCCCTTTCCTCTCTCTCTTACTCTATTTCCCAGCTGCCATAAGCCAAGAAGCTTTCTTTCACCAAGTACCTCAGCCATGATGTTCTGTCTTGCCTCAGGCCCAAAGCAGAACTATAGCCAAAAGAAATTTTCAATCTCTTAAGATTTTTCCTCAGGTAATTGTTACGGCAAAAATATGACTTTTTCATTTTTAGACATAGGTTTTCAGTTAACTCAGGTAAATGTGCAGTAAGGGAATTGTTGGACCATATACTGTTTATTTAACTTTAAGAAAAAACTACCAAAGAATTTTCTTAAGCTTTTAACTATTTTAATAGCCATTGGCGTAAAGAAGAGTTCCAATTTTTCTATATTCTTTCACATATGGTGTTGTGTACCTTTTAAATTTAGCTGTACTTGTGGGTGTGTAAAAGCATTTCATTATAATTTTAATATTTCTTCACTTAAAATTAATGATGGTAAACATCTTTTAATGTTCTTTTTGATCATTGACATAACTGACTGCTTGGCTTATTTCTTCTTCTTCTCCTTTTCCATCTCCTTCTTCATCTTCTTTTTCCCTCTGTCTTCTCCTACATCTTTGTCTCCTTTTTTTTTTTTTCCTGTGAGATTCTACTTTTTTCATGGTACATTTATAAATCGTTTTTTTTTAATTTTTCAAAACAGTCCTTTATGTATTCTAGTTGCAAGACTTTGTTATGCATAATTATTGTAAATTATCTTTTCCCAGTATTTCATGTACTTTCCTTTTGATTTTCCTATTAGTGTATTTAAAAGAACATTATTTTTCTTTATCTTTATGAGAACTCACTTGTTAATTATCTATTGTCACATACCAAATTTCTCCCAAATTTAACAGCTTAGATCAACAGCACTGATAACCTTACAGGTTTCAGAGGATTGGGGACCCAAAAGTGGTGAGGTGGATGGTGCTGACTCAGGAGCTCCCATAGGTTGTAGGAATCTGCTGGTTTGATTAGTGTTGGGGAACCTTCTCCCCAGATCATTCACATTGTTGCGGGGTGATCTTCAGTTCCTCTTTGTATGAGCTTCCTCACAAAAACTGCTCATCATGAGGCAGTTTAATGTCTTAAAAGAGTGTTGTTCAAAGAAGAAGAGGGGAAAAACAGAGAGACAGAGAGAAACAGAAGGGAGAAAGAACAACCATAGTGTTATATAACTTGACCTCAGAAAATGACATGATATTATGTCTGCCATAGTCTATTGGTCATACATCTCAATATTAGCACCACGTGGGGGCAGCTACTACATGGGTGTGAATACCATGAAGGACAAAAGGATGAAAAGGGTTGTCCTTGAAACTGTTACCTCATATATTTACTAATATTTTCCCTCATAAATTTCTTATTGTGAATTTTCCATGCAAGCTTTTCTCTATCTTATATCATAAAATTATTTGCCTTCATTTCTTAAATTGTTAAGTTTTTAGTATTTCAGTTTGGGACAATTACTTGTTTCAAGTAAACTTTTTGTATTTTGTGATACAAATATTGAGATGTCATTTATTACCTATAGGTGTTCAAAGGTTCGGTAAAAGATGAAAATTAATCCATATAAATTACAATAGCACAGGTTTCAAAAATTGTTGCTATTTTCATTTTCGATAAAAATTGAGGGATCTCCTATCATTTACAACTCTTAGTCAATAGGTATATATTTTAGAGAAAAAAAATGATCATGGATGAGTTAACACAAATCGAAAAATTTTGAAAGAATTCAAAATATAAACGTTTCAGAGTGAGTTTCCTTTTGTGTATAGCTTTTAAAAAGAGGTTATTTTGAATTCAGTTTCATGTAGGGTAGTTGAACTCCTGATAAAATCTGAAGTCTATATGACACTAATATTTTAAAAATAAAATGATTTGAGGGCAAATGTACACACTAGAAAATGAAGGGAAAATGGTAAGACCTCTGTATTTAAATTCTGAAGAAGTTTTTGGTTGACCCTTGAACATATAGTCAGTTAAATATATATACATATATAATAAAATATATGTATTAGATAAAAATTATTTTTATATATTTATGAAATGGATTGTTACCAAAACAGCAGAGTCTGACCCTGAAACATAGTGGTTTTGTTTGTTTGTTTGGTTGGTTGATTGGTTCTTTTTAGTTATACATGACAGTAGAATATATTTTGACATATCATACATATATGGTGTATAACTTCCCAATTGTGTGGTTATACATGATGAATACATTAGTCCTGCACTCATGTATGAACATAGGAAAATCATGTCTGATTCATTCTACTCGTTCCCATTCCCATCCTCATATGGAAACCTTCACTTCCCCCAACCCCTCTGTTGTAAGTCAGCATCTGCATATCAGCATAAGTAGTTTTTTTAAGGACTCCAAAGTCTACATAAAAAATAATGATGCACAACAAAAAATGCAAAATTACTTAATATACTTTGAATCAGTAAATATACTCCATTGTCAATAGAAAAGGCCACAAATCCAGATCAACCCTGTCATCACTCAGATCTAGGAAACTGCGGAGAATGATTTTAATACAGCTGTTCAGTGTTCAATGAAGTGAAAAAAAAAGTTCACAGTAAAAAAAGAATTATTTAAAATATTAACAGAGAAAAATACAATGGAAGTTCTAGAAGTAAAGGAAAATATGATATCTGAAATTTAAAAATGCTGAATGTACTCAATGACACAATAAAATTTAGAAATGAAAATAAAGGAAAATTAAGAAAAGTCAATATGCATTAACCACCCTGAAAAAAAAGAGAGAAAAAAATGGAAAGCATTCAAAACTAAGAAACTCAAGGAACTACAGCACAAGTTATATCAGAAGCTTTAGAGACATATTCGAAGACGGACTGAGAAATTGAGTAGACATAGTTCAGTATAGAAAACTAGAAAATTCCCAAAGTTAGAGAAGTACATAAATGCATTGATTCAAGCAATTCCATGAACTCTGAGCAAAATGCATACAAACAAAACCACTACAGACACAAAATAATCTAAGTGACATAACCCTTAGTTAGAGGGAAAATCTTAGAATCAGTCAAACAAAAGTGACATTACAATTAGGAGAAAATCACTGAATGACTCTGGCAACTCATCAGAATATTTGGAGGTCAGAAAAATCTAATATACTAAAAGAAGATGACAAATTATTGTATATAGAGTAAAATATCTCTGAAGAATAAAGGTGCAATAAAGACATTTATCAGACAAAAAATGTTAATAGTTTTTTACCAGAAAACCTACAGGACATACTAGACACTGTTGTCAAGACTGAAAAGAGGCAATGATGGAAGTAACCCCCACCTCAGGAAAACAATAAACAACATCAAAATGGTAATGATTAAAGTTTCAATTCATCAGGAAGACTTAGCAATTCTAAATGTGTTGGTATAAATATGTAAATGAAACAAGACTTGATAGAATCACAAATTAGTAACTACAATCATAGTTATAAGTTAAAACTAAAACTATCTTATAGTTAATTGAAATTATGTTTTAAAAATTATAGAGATATATATTATCAGAAAAACACTATCAAGGTGTTTACCTAAAAAATATTTGAGGAAGATTAGCTACTTGCAACTGTAGCTTAGCAATTCTTTTCAAGTTTATGTAGTGCATTAACTAAGATAGACCAATGCTAGCCTGCAAAATGACTCTCAGCACCTTTTTTTAAGGAATGAAATAACTTCTAAACAATACAAATGTGAATAAAGAAGAATCTCTAGGGAACTTAAAGGCTATTTAAATCTGAAAGAAAATAAAAACAGCATATCCAAATGTATGTGATGTCTGGAAATTCCCCAAACACTGAAAAAAACTAAATAAGACACATGTAAATAGCCTTGGTGAGAATGTAAATTAGTTTATCCACTATGGGAATAGTAAGTTAAATACTCAAAAAAAAAAAAAAAAAAAAGAATAAATCCACCATATGATCCAGCTATCCCACTTCTGAATATATCTGAAGGAAATTAAAGCAGCATGCCAGAGAGACACCTGGACTCTCTTGTTTATTGTAAAATTATTTACAATGGTTAACACTTGGAATCAACTAATATACACACCAACAACAGATGCATGGGTAAAGAAAATGGGTCATGTATTCACAATGATATATATTTAGCCATAAAGAATGACATCATCTTGCAATAAAATGGATGAAACTAGAGGGTATGTTAAATATGTTTGATACATAAAGACAAATGCTGCATGTTCTCTATCATATGTGAATGCTAAAAACATTAGACTGAATGTACAAGTGATTTACTAGAGACTAGGAAAGGAACAAAGATTGAGAGGTACTGAATAACAAGTACTGAAATAAGCTGAATTACTACATTCTAGAGTTTTACAGAGGAATAGGGTGACTATGGTTCATGATAATCTATCGTGTATTTCATAAAAACTTGAAACTAGTAGTGCAAGAATATTTGCGCCACCATATAGAGTATTGGTGAAAAACCAACTAACATCATATTTAATGGTAAAAGATTGAAATGTTTTTTCCCCAAAGCTTAAGAACAAGAGGAATGTTTGCTTCTGTCACTTGATTCAGTGTTGTATCAGGGTAAGAAATAAGCGTAAGAAAAAAACAAAAAAGACATCCAGATTGGAAAAAAGAAGTAAAATAGGAAAATAGCTCTCATTTATAGATGATAAGATAATTCAAAATATTTTATTTAGTCTACAAAAAAGGCAAGTTTACAAAAAATAAGAGCAATTTAAAAATTGCGTTTCTTTTTTTCACTTTAAATTATTTTTACTGCTACAAATTTACTCAATAGGTATATGTTTTAGAGAAAAAAAAGATTCAAGAAGACAGCTTAGATACACATAAACAGGTGTAGACTGGCAAAAATGATCTTATTGTGCCTGAGGGCAAATACGAATAGTGTGCCCCTTTCCCACAAGGATTACAATTACAACCATCATTACTCATAGATGTAATGATGGTTGTAATTGTAATTTTTGGGTGAGGAGACACATGGACATTGGCCCCAGATGAATCAAAACAATTAGCTATGGTGAAGCCCCAGAAGATAGTGATTCTTGGTTAGCAATTTTTTTTTAGTTGTAGATGGACACAATATCTTTATTTTATGTATTATATGTGGTGCTGTGGATGAAATCCAGTGCTTCACATTTGCCAGGTAAGTGCTCTACCACTGA
Organism: Callospermophilus lateralis; assembly: GCF_048772815.1. NCBI lineage: Eukaryota > Metazoa > Chordata > Mammalia > Rodentia > Sciuridae > Callospermophilus > Callospermophilus lateralis. The sequence continues at coordinate 124,824,173 of NC_135308.1, read as the reverse complement.
GCCACAGCCCCAGCTAGCAGTGTTCTTAAGGCCAGGATAAAAATTGCATTTCTTGACATAAGCAACAAATAATTGAATCAAAAAATCGAAAAATATAATTGCATTGTAATTACATTTGTATTTACATTTACATTATATAAAAAAGGTTGAAAAAACAAATCAGCCAATAAATGGAAAAAGAATGATTTACTTAAAACTATAAAGCATTGATGAGAAAAATTAAATAAAATACCCCAAATAAAGGGATATACCTTGCTCATTGATCAGAAGACTTATTGCTAGGATATCAAATAACGCCATAACTGATCTTGTGAAAACACACAAATAATAAAGGAAACTCACCAAGCCACAAGTTGGTTCTACAAGAAGATAGAAGACATTTACAATTTCCTATCTAGACTGCTGAATAAAAACCAGAACATTATGAAACAATGTAAAACAAAGTATCTGGAATAATGAAAGTAAGTTCACTATGAATTCTACACAGATTATAGAAACGAAGAAAATATTTTAAATAATGTTTCATGATCAAATCAATAGCTTAGATGAAATTCTCATTTCTATCAGAAAGCATGCTGGAATTCAGTTTAATTCTATTTATAGTAGTGCTAAATCTAGAAATAGTTTTTGGGGAAATGTATACCTGAACAATATTGATTTTTCTAATTCAATAGCATACTCTGTATCTCCCACAACTGAGATCTTTCCTAGTTTTTCTCAAATATTTTGCCATTTTACTATATAGATATTATATGTACTTATGTATTTTTAATCACTCATACAATTTTGTATTTTTGGTGGTTTTATAAATGGTATTTATATAATCCTGGGAATGTATCTGACATAACTTTCCTGAGTAGTTACAAACACATCACTGGTGAATCTTAACATGGTGTACATCCATAAGACTGGGATCCTAAATAGAACAAGATATATTCCATGCTTCTATAAATATACCAAAATAGATTTTACTGTCTTGTGTAACTAAAAAGATCAAATAAAAAGAAAGAAATCATTCATTGATTTAAACAAAGGAAGTTTAATTGGGAAAAAAAAAACACTAAAATCTGATGAAAGAGTAGCTATAAGATATAAGGGTACAACTAGGGCTGACAAAGATTTTCCTAAAAAAGATAAACCTGGTAGGAACAACTTCTCAAATAGAGGCAGAGTCAGCTCCAAGGATAAGGTGTACTTGTAAACCATTGAAAAGGAAGGAAAATTGCTGTATTTCCCAGGCCATGGGTGGTCTGAGTCTCCAGGTAAGCAGGCAGCAACTCTGGAACACAAGTGAGCTGCAGCTGGTGGCCAAGAACACTGGGCTGCAGAAAAATTGGACGACCTGGAACATGTATTATCAGTGTCAGGAAGACCAACCATCATTACTCATTAATAGCTGCAGAATGAATAAACAGTCATAATAAATATATTTTCCATTCATTCCATAAATATTAGAGAATATAGCTTGTCACATATAGTAATCTAGCAGTTGGGCTGTTATAGTAGTGAATAAAATGGAAAAAAAATTGTTTTCCATGTAGCTTAGATTCTTATTGTGGAAATAGATGAAACACAAATAAGTAAACTGAGTACATCAGATGGTGGTAATGCTGTGTGAGAAGGTGAATCAAGAGAGTTAGTGATGCCATTTCAAATAGGCTGGTGTGAGGAGGCATCACTGAAAATAGACATTTTAATGTAAAGCTGAGAATAGGGAGAAAGCAAATCATTCATGTGTGTGAAGAAAAATACCTCCAGTCTGATACACACAACAAAGGCACATTTGCAAACCTAAATATTTTGGACCCTAAGTATTATGTTTGAAGCAGGAGGGCCTTAGTTGATGGATCATAGCAAATAATAGTGAAATATCAGGTCACAGACATATTAGAAGAGGGGGTGCATATGACACATTTGACACTGTAAGTTATTGCAAATAATTTAGATTTTGCTCTCAATGAGACAGAAATCTACCAGAAATTTTTAGAGAAGTGACAAGCTATGATTTTTTTAAGGATAATCTAGCTGCAACAACACTGAATCATTGTGCTTTTGGAGGAAAAAAAGGGGGGGGCATAATTTGGCTGATCAGTAGAATAATGAGTGCAAAAGAGGACAGCTATTAAAATAGGTAAGGTATCAGGGACAATAGTGAAATGGGGCAGGTTCTAGGTACATTTTGAATGCAAGGGCAATAATATTGCTACTATTTGGATGTGGGATCTGAGGAAAAGTGAGAGATTAAGAGTAACTTCAAAACGTTTGTCCTGAGTTTTTACTGAAAGAATGATGACATAATTTATTGAGAATGAGAAGACCAGGGAAGACAAATTAATATAGAAAGGATGGGTATACTTCATTTTTTTTTATTATGATTAAGTAATTCATAGATAGTTATATAGTATTCAAATATATTTTTAAATTTTTTTCTATATTCTAAAATTAATATGCTTTCATACTTGGAATAGAATTTGTCTTTTTAAAACTTGCCTTAGACATATTTGATTTTTAAAAATCTGTACAATATATAGGTTAAGTATCATATAATTATAGGTTAAGTATCATCATTCCTAAACCATGTTTTATATGCAAATTTGGACATTTCTTCCTTTGGAAATGCTGTCAGGGAGTCAAAAGTTCAGTTACTGCACTGTCATCATCTTTCTCTAGATAGCAGTGTTTGTGATTTATGCAATTAATTTGATATTTTATTGAATTTTTTTATTTTATATAAATTACTGAAAAAATAGAAAAATAAAAAGGACTGATACTAGTCATAAAAGGATTAGTCTCATAAACATTATGCACTTGTTATACAGATGGAATTAATTAAGAGAGCTGAGTGAAGCAGCTCTCTTTATCTTCAGTTCTATCATCATTCCACAATCTAATTGTCTCTATGGACTGTGAAGGAGATAAAACAAAACTAAAGAACATGAAGAGGAAGCTGCAATGCATTGTTGTAGGTAAGAGTTTCTCCAGTAGAGTGCAAGTCATGCAAGAATTCCACTGATACTCTGTTCAACTTTAAATCATTGAGTTTTTATTGTTTTTTAATGAACATTTATGCAAAACAAGGGAACTGTCTATAATTAGATGTCATTATATTTTATATACTCTACAATTCTTTATTGTAATGAAAACATTATACTTTCTATAATATTCAAATCCCAGTTTGAATGACCAACATGTTTGTAGATTGTACCTGTCACCAAAAAAGTATCAATTTAATTGGCTACTCACATAATAAATAAATTATTAGAAAATGCATTAGCAAGGTTATTGGGAAAACTGAGAGCATTACTATGGTAACATTGGATGCCTACATATTAAGGATATACTTGAGAAATTACAAATTCATTCTGGTTCTTAACATACTAAAAGTTACTCAAATTGCCATACCATCCGTAAATTAGCAAGAGACCTGATTGTTAATGTCATAGGCCCTCAAATATTGCATCACTAAAGTCTTGTCTTATCTTAAAATCAACATAGTTCTACCATTATCTGCTTTTTATTTAACTATTAATGTCTAGACAATCCTAAATCTTTACTTAACTTTATTTCTGCAATAGCTTGAAAATTGGGGAGTTTTTAAATTATACTTAAATTACTTTTATTTCCATTTCCTATTATGCCTAAAAACAAATTCCAGATTACAAAGAGCTTTAATATTTGAATATAAAATTTAAAAACAAATTTCCAGTAGTAAGTAAAGAGAAAATTATATGTAATAAAAACATTCATGGGATTGGATTGGAAAACAATACTGAGTACATGAGGGAAAGACAATTGAAAGGACTAAAATTTGGAAATTTTACAAAAGACATAAAAGATCTATATAAAAATGTATAAGGAATTCTTAAAAGTTATTATGATAAAAATTAAACTAAATGCTTAAAAGAAAAAGTAGATGAAATATGAAAATAATTTTAACTGTAAAAATAAAACTTTATCCCCAAAATCAATGACAGCAAAAGACAATTTTAAATATTGACCAAAGAATGACAAGGGTTATAATGTTCTATTAAGCAAAGGGTTCAAGGAATGGGGCTTTATTTTAAAATATTTTCAGAGAATTTATTCATTTTTTTCTCATCTCCTGAACTTAGATTTGTTAAAGAATCAACAAATGGAACTGGGAAGACTGGAAATCTATATGTAATAGGATGAAAGTGAGCATGTCTCTCACCCTGCACAAAAATCAATTTTAAGAAGATGAATAACCTAGGAAATCCTGTACATACTTGAAGAAAATGTAGGTCCAGCATGTCAACATATTGGCTCAGGAGCTGAATTCCTTAACAATACTCCTAAAGTGCAAGAAATAAATGAAAACTCAATAAATGAGATGACATCAAACTAAAAACTTCTTCACCATAAAAGAAATAAACAAGAGCATCAAGAGACAGCCTACAGAATGGGAGAAAATCTTTACCACCTGCACCTCAGATAGAGCATTAATTTCCAGGATATACGAATAACTCAAGAAACTTAACACTAAAACAAAACAAAACAAACAAACAAAAAACAAATAATTCAATCAATAAATGGGCAAAAGAAATGAACAGACTCTTCACAAAAGAAGAAATACAATGGTAAACAAATATATAAAACAAAGTGCGATATCTCTAGCAATTACAGAAATGCAAATTAAATGTGCAGTGAGTTTTTATCTCATTTCAGTCAGAATGGCAACTATCAAGAATGCAGCTAATAATAAATGTTAGTGAGAATGTGGGGGAAAAGATACACTCATACATTGCTGGGTGAGACTGCAAATCGGTGCAACCACTCTGGAAAGTAATATAGAGATTCCTTGTAAAACTTAGAATAAAACCACCATTGACCCAGTTATCCCCTCCTTGGCATAATATTCAAAGTATTTAAAATCAGCATATTATAGTAACATAGCCACAACAATGTTTATAGAAGCTCAATTCACAATAGCTAAGTTATGGAACCAACCTAGGTACCCTTTAACAGATGAATGTATAAAGAAAATGTGTATAAAGAAAATGTATAAAGAAAATAGATTATTACTCAGCCATAAAAAGAATTAAACTATGGCATTTGCCAGTAAATGGATGGATCTGGAGACTATCATGCTAAGTGAATCCCCAAAACCAAAGACCAAAAGTTCTCCCTGATATGCAGATGATAACACATAGTAAGGGGAGCAAAGGAAGGACAGAAGTTCATTGGATTGAACAAAGGAAAATGGAGGAAAGGGAGTGGGGGGATGGGAAAAGGAAAAACAGTATAATGAATTGGACATAACTTTCCTATATTCATATATGAATACATGACCAGTGAAATACATGTACAAAATACATGTGCATGTACATGATGTACAACTACAAGAAAGGAAGTTATACTTCATATATGTATAATATGTCAAAATATATTCTACCATCACATATAACTAAAAAAAACAGAGAGAGAGAGAGAGAGAGAGAGAGAGAGAGAGAATGCAAGTAACAATAAGTGTTAGAGGGAATGCGGAGAAAAGGGTACATTCATACATTATTGGTGGGACTGCAAGTTGGCACAACCACTCTGGAAAGCAGTATGAAGACTCCTCAAATAAACTGGGATGGAACCATCATTTGACCTGGTTATATCACTCCTTGGCACATATCCAAAGAATTTAGAATCAGCATACTCTATTGATGCAGCCACATCAATGTTTATAGCAGCATAATTCACTTTAACTAAGCTATGGAGTCAACCATAGGTGCCCTTTAACAGATAAAAGCATAAAGAAAATGTGATTATATATACAGTATGAAATATTTCTTAGCCATAAATAAGAATGACTTTATGACATTTCCTGGTAAATGGATGGATCTGGAGACTATCATGTTAACTGAAATAAGCCATTCCCAAAACAACAAAAGGTTAATGTTTTTGATGATATGTGGAAGCTAAATCACAATAAAGCTAAATCACAATATGTGAGGGGGGGAAGATAGAAGTTCAGTGGATTAGACAAAGAGGAATGAATGAATGAATGAATGAAGGGAATGAGAGGGAAAAGGAATAGGAAACACAGTGGAATTAATCTCACATAATTTTTCTATGTGTATATGTGAATACACCACAATGAATTCCACCATCATGTTTATCCACAAGAATGGACTCCTTAATATATATCATATATACATATCTTAATATATCCCATGTTTGTATAAATTTATCAAAATGGATTCTACTGTCATATATATCTAAAAAGAACCAATAATTTTTTAATAATAAAAAAAATCAATAGGAAATCATGTTTTTACACATAGTAGACAAGTTTTCATCCTTGAATTTAAATACAACCCATTCTGAAGCTCAGATTGCCCTACCTTTGACTAGCAGCAAATCTTGAGGTTGGTCTCCTTTCCATATTCGGTCTTTGTGATGACAAGGTGTTCCATGTCTGTCTCAGACATGGAATCAGCCATTTCTCCAAAAGTCTTGTTTTCTGTAGAAGGAAAGGTAAAAAACACTTTGTGTATGAAGCTTAGAAGAAAAACAAGAAAAGGTTGACAGAACAATTAATTATTAAAAGATAGATACAATGCCTATGATTTCCAAATCCAATTCTGGAATGCAGGACTGCTCAATGTCTTTTATATCTACTTTGTCCTAACAGATCTTCTATTCTGTATTCTATTTCCATTAACCTTGGCTCTGTGTGTTAGTTATGTATATCCAAGATTTACTGTTGCATGCCACTTTTCGTATGAAACAAGGTTTTAGAAACTTATAAAAGCCAGTTTGTTCCAGAATAGTTTTTCTAATTTCTCAAAGTTCTCTCTTTTGGGGTTTTTTTTTCAGTTAATAATAAAAAATATGAGATTTTTCTGTGTTGATTTCCCTTCCCTAGTTTTATCTAAATTCTGCATATACCCCTTTTTATATTATCCTTGTACTGAGAATTTTTTATTTATTTCTTAGTTGTTTTAGTCCCCTGTATATAGAACTCCATTCTGGAAGGGTGCCATGCCTAATCAATTTCAATTATTTATAGACACTGAACTGCTGTGGCCCCTTCCTTAATAGACCATACCTTAATAGACCATTCCTTAATAGACCATTGCACCATTCCTTAATAGACATTGCCCTAGTTTCAGGATAGTCAGGTGAATATCCTATTCTAAGATATTAACATGTCTCATTGTTTCCCTAGGCCCCATCTGTATAATGGCTGAGATAATATACCGTTCATACCAGTCATATTTTGCACCCATGAATTTGCGTTTTGGAGTCTTAGGGATACTTTGTGTCCTAATTTTATTCTAAATTTGGACGATCAGTTTTGGTTTACTATCTAATTTCTCTGACTTTTTATATGGACATTTAATAAGATTAAATACTCTACTGTCATCATTTTCCCAGAATCTCCTTTCTTATATTGAAACCAAATTATTTTCCATGTTAGTAGAATGTATCCCTAAATAAAAACAATCTACTTCTCCATTCAGTTTTTCTATGTCAAGGTAATAGAAGCACTATGAAAACATTTTGTTTATAAAATAGAACACATTTTGACAGAACCTGCACCAACCAATTAAATTAAAGGATAAGTATAAATAAAAGCCAAATGTAGTGCATCAGAAATTGTGCTAACACCAAGCAGTTGTATTTGGGTTCTTTCCACAAAGTGTGCATATGGACAAACTGCAATAAACCAGACTGACAGTCATTCAGAATTTGTCCTTTTAATTTCATCTGAAGAGTTAAAGCCTGAGGTTTCTCTTATGAAAGAAAAGAAGTCGAAACAATCACACTTATTTTTTTTTTTTGCATTTTTGTATCAACTATTTTCTGAAATGACTAAATGTTAGTTAAAAAGTCAGTCTACAATTATGCCTTTCAAGCCCCCCCTTCTGGCTTCATTGCATCTTCCAGAGAGCTTTGCCTTGGAGGTATAAGCAAATGATGTAGTTTGTACAAATTTACTAAAGTGTTTATACAATTTTATTATACTGTTTGGTCATATCTACTTAATACCGGGCTATTACATAAGAAGATTAAATAAATTCGTTTAAGTTATAATTTTAAGACAATATATCATTGGAACAAATATTTTAGCAGAAATTAGGTTATATATTAAATAGTAGGAAAAACAGTTCTACTCTTTAATCCTTTAGTTTAAAAGTTTCAATTTTAAGCCAATTGTAAGAAACTGGTTTGGGAAAAACTTGTTAAGTTTTCTAGAAAAATCTGATTAGAATAACTTAGATTTCATCAATTTTTCCCATGCCCCAAAATGCATCATTGTTTACTTGAAATAATTATTTGAACATAACGATTTTAAGATAATGTACTAGGTCTGCTTTTGCAGTATACTATGTTTGTAACCTTGTTTACATTTTCTATTCTTTACCTTCTTCATCTAAAAACCAAGGAATAATAATAATCTTAAATTAATGGAAATGTTCTAAGAGTTGAATGAGTTAATAATTTCAAATCTATTTTATTCAACTTAGTAGACAGAAATATTTCTCCTCTTCTTATGGCTAAATTTGTATTTCAGTTAAATATTGAACCATCTGGGTAAATGAAAATTATACTTAAAATTATACAATTTACCATAAAATTTTCCTGACTACCATATTCTCTGTAGTTTAATTTTATGAAAACTTTAATAAGAAATCTTTCATAATGCCTTTTACTAGGTTGTCCACACAAAGACATTTCAAGTGATCACTTTTTCCCCTCAAAAATTTAATTCTGTTAAATTTATATGGATACTATATGTTTGATAATATATTAAAATTCTAACACTATTAAATATAGTAGCTAAATATAATCTTATCAAGTCAAAATTTTTTAAAAAATAAAAAGAACATTAAAATTCTTTAAGTATGCATATTGGATTTCTTCTAAGAGGTAAAGAAATAATTCATAGTGTAAAATCGAAAAATTTGCAAAACCAAACTTGCAAAATGTTAACAATAGATAAATTTGAAAGTACAGAATCATTTGAGAAGTTGAAAATGAAAATTATAGTCTTAGAGAATAACAAATACCTAATGGAATGATTTGTAGTTTGAACGTTGCAGAATATAGAATTAGTGAATTAGAGAACAGTACCCAGGAACAGAGAATTCAGTAAAAGAGATAAAAAGATGAAAGTTATAAAAAAGTGATATAAAACAAGGTGTTACAGTGACAGTTTTCAACTGCAAGTAACAGGAGATCTGAAAGAAGAATTTAGATTATCAGAGAAATAATGTATACCATGATGAGAAATAATAATGTCATAGACTTATGAAATCATTTTTTTTTAAAAAAATGACAGTGTAAAAGGAATAATAGATGGTCTCTAGGATATAATGATTAGTTCATTATAAACTTTTTGCTGAATAAAATATGTTAAGGACTAGACACCATTACCTTTTTTCTGATGTCCTTGTCATATGTGATGCCAAGAAAAAGACATTTTCAGATAATCAAAGACTTTGAAAAAAATAACACACCTCACTTAAAATTTAATCAAGATGTACTTTAAATGGCCAGGAGATGGGTAAAAATAAAACTTGATTTAGAAGCCCTGGTGTAATAGATTTGACAGTGAAAAATGAAATCTGTAAGTCACAAAGTTAAGAGTAATAGGACATGAGCATAAATAACTAAAATAAGATTTAGGAAGTGAGAAATGTCCCTTGAAAGATGATGTGCAAATAAAGTTCAATTTGGTTTAGAAAAATGGAAATTTATTCCAGAGAAAAAGATGAGGAGTACCTGAGGAAGGAAGCGAAAATAGAACGGGGCTTTACTGGATAGTGAATGCAAAGGTGAACAAAGTGGCATGGAAGGAAAGTAGTTGGGTGATTCAAAAGAACAGCAAGCACAGGAACACAGGCCAGAGGTGGTGATATCTGTGTGTCTTTCATAGGTCCTGTGAAAACTGCAAGTGTATGAAGGTGTGCATGGGGTTACTCAGCATGACAGCTACACTAGGCCAGCCTGGGTAAGGTTTCAAGTTGATGTGTCCTCTCACTGTCTTCCACCAAATAAACAAGATAAGATTCTTTACAAGACCAACCTAATAATGTTAAATTGTCACAACAGAAATAAATGATGGGCTGGGGTTTTGGCTCAGTGGTAGAGCGCTTGCCTAGCATGTGTGAGGCACTGGGTTCAATCCTCAGCACCACATAAAACTGTTTAAATAAAATAAAGGTATTATTTCCATATACAACTAAGGAAAAAAGAAATAAATATTGCTTTAAACATTAGCTTTAATAATTCAATTGTAACCATCAGATACTGAAAAAATAAATTGCTAATTTTAAAGTAAGGCCTCCTAAGCACTAGATCTCAAGATTATTCAATATCTTATATGGGAAGATGCTGACAGGCAGGAAAATGGGAAAAAAATTAAATAAACTGCAAAATATTTAAATGTAATTTTTCCATATAAGGAGGATGATCATTTGTAAATATAATTTTAAGGAATTAATTCCAAGTCGAAACCGAGTATCATAAATAGATTCAGAAATTCTGAAAATATTCATGTACTCAGAAAACATGAAAAATTTCCAAAGGTGCTCCAGTTTGATTATAAAGGCATAGTTTTAATGAACAGATTAATTTTAAAAGTATTATTTTTTGAAAGAAATTTTGATTAATAAATTAGTATATACACAGTCATACTTGAAATTTGCCAGCTGAAATATGCTGCATGTAAACATTTCTTAGCATATATAGAACTTACAGATCTTTTGCTTATTTCAAGCCAATGCTTACACCAATGTCAATATTAAATTTCTAAAAACATGAAACAAGTAAAATAACTCAATGAGTTTTACAGGATATTTAAAAATTATCTGGTGTTGATTTATCATTCATTTTAAATTTCATTTTTAGCTTGTTTTCATGAGTCTTCTATGTCTTAATGTAGTAAAATACTTCCTTCCTGACTTTTTCTCCTTCCCTTACATGTCAGAATGATAGCATAAATTATGACAATTATCATAAGCCCTGGAGTTAGAAATCTTTGGAAAACTTAACAGACCTAAAGAAATTCAAACACAAAAGAAAGTAAAGATTGAAACGAAACAATGGATATGAAGAATCATTTTCATTACTAATAATGTTAAATTATTCAACACTATCTATATCTGATATATTCTTTTCCCACTTTCATTCTTTGAAATTAAAATCAAATAGTGTTTTCTCAATAATATTTATATTTTCCATTTTCTTGGCACATGAGATCATCAGGTTACACAAATAGAATATGGCATCAGATAAATATAATATGTGTTTAATCCCTACATGCAACTTTATAAACTTCGATTTATTTCAACTAAGTTAATAGTTTACCCTAGATAGAGAGAAAGAAATATCCCTGCCTTGGACATTTCTATAAGAACTTAGTGGGCTGTTTACAAAGAATAGGGGACAGACAAGGCAAGATATCAAATAGGAACAGGAATCCGTTTTATTTGGCTATAGTCAGGTTGAGAAGGCAAAGCTTTCACTATAATCAATCAATACCCCTGAACCCCAAGTTCAGGCAGCTTTAGAACTTTATAACCAGCATGTAAGGGGAGGTGCTCAGAAGCTCACAGTCTGCAGAACTTCATATAAAAGCAGCTGTTTCTTTTACTGTTCTGGGCAAGTTAACCCTTCAAGGACAGTTCCTGAGAAGGGGAGAGTTTCTTCTCCTCTTTCTTTCCTACCTCTGATAGCTAATACCATGGAGCCCAATTGGTACTTCTCTTATCTTAGAAATGTAGACATTTCTGTGAAGCTTCAGCTAAAATGCCAGAGGCCTTGTTAAAGGATCTGTCTTTTATTATCACATTTGAATTAGCAAATACACTTCTGCAAACCTCTATACTGGATAAATGTGAAAAACTAGTAAATGGGCTTTCAGCAGCTAGAGTGCTGATCTATTCCAGGACAAGTAAAATAGAGCTACAGGAAAATATGAAGTTTACCTACATTGAACTCTTTTGTAGAGACTTCTTGCTGATATCCTAATATCTATTATGGGGAAGATTTCTGGAGAAGCTTAGTTAAGATTTTCTATGGAGAAGGGGATGCCACTACAAACTTAATTATACCTCTTCTACTACAATATTGCCATGTTCTTCTGTATAAATCTTCTGCTGTCCCTCTTCATCTTCTGGTTTTCCCTTCAGCTCACTCTAATCAGAATTCTGAAAATTTCCTAGTTATAGCCACAAATGGCCACCAAATTACAATTTTAACATTATCTCCTCATTCTCATCATACTGTAGCAGTGTTTGATAACAGATCACTCCATCACCACGAAAATATCTTACTGTCTGTTTTATAAGGTGCCTCCCAATCATGGCTATCATTCTTCTCCAGACACTAGCCACTCATACTTAGCCCCACCTGCAGGTCCCTCTTCAGAACCTCCATCTAGTAAAGATGTAGCATCTCCATGTCCATTTTTATGCTATTACCATGATAATATTATGTAGCCTACACATGAATACTGCCATATGTTCATCTACCAGGAATGCAATACTTGTCCATACGATTAGCTACTTCACATATCTGTTTGGATGCCTAAGATACATCTCAAATTTGACTCCTTTACTCAACTCCACATGCCAACATGCTGTGGCACAGTCTTCCACATGTCTCCATAGGTTGTAAGTCTACCTTTCTAGTTGCTTAACTCAAAACTCAAGTGTCTTCATGGCTTTTTCTCTTTTGTTCACATACAACAGAAATCTATTCATTGGCTAAACTTTATACACACACACACACACACACACACACACACAATCAGAGACATTTTCTCATATTACCATGACTTCTACTCCAGTCCAGGGTTGAATAATAGGAAAAGCCTTCTAAAAGATCTCTTGAGTCTATATTTGTTATTTTAGAGAATCCTATTAATACAGAAGCCACAGTGACTATTAGTAAGAATACTTACAGGTCATATTCCACTCTTTTTGGTCAAAAAATTTAGAATGCCTCTCCATACTATTAACCATAAAAATATTCTAGAAACCAGAAAAGAAGAATTGAAGATAAGGAAATGCTATTTACCCTGATTTGGTCATTACACCTTATATCAATGTATTAAATTATCATTCTGTATTCCATAAGAATATACAAACATTACATCAATTAAAAATAAAAATTAGTGTATTCTTTCTTTAAAAAAATGTATTTATGTAGTTTTGAAAATCCCCACATACAATAGAGGACACAGAAACCAATCCACAAAACTACAGCTATCTTATATTTGATAAAGGGGCTAAAAGCATGCAATGGAGGAAGGATAGCATCTTCAACAAATGGTGCTGGGAAAACTGGAAATCCATATGCAACAAAATGAAACTGAATCCCTTTCTCTCGCCGTGCACAAAAGTTAACTCAAAATGGATCAAGGAGCTTGATATCAAATCAGAGACACGGCGTCTGATAGAAGAAAAAGTCGGCTACGATCTACATACTGTGGGGTCGGGCTCCAAATTCCTCAATAGGACACCCATAGCACAAGAGTTAATAACTAGAATCAACAAATGGGACTTACTCAAACTAAAAAGTTTTTTCTCAGCAAAAGAAACAATAAGAGAGGTAAATAGGGAGCCTACATCCTGGGAACAAATCTTTACTCCTCACACTTCAGATAGAGCCCTAATATCCAGAGTATACAAAGAACTCAAAAAATTAGACAACAAGATAACAAATAACCCAATCAACAAATGGGCCAAAGACATGAACAGACACTTCTCAGAGGAGGACATACAATCAATCAACAAGTACATGAAAAAATGCTCACCATCCCTAGCAGTCAGAGAAATGCAAATCAAAACCACCCTAAGATACCATCTCACTCCAGTAAGATTGGCAGCCATTATGAAGTCAAACAACAACAAGTGCTGGCGAGGATGTGGGGAAAAGGGTACACTCATTCATTGTTGGTGGGACTGCAAATTGGTGCAGCCAATCTGGAAAGCAGTATGGAGATTTCTTGGAAAGCTGGGAATGGAACCACCATTTGACCCAGCTATTCCCCTTCTCGGTCTATTCCCTAAAGACCTAAATAGAGCATGCTACAGGGACACTGCTACATCGATGTTCATAGCAGCACAATTCACAATAGCAAGACTGTGGAACCAACCTAGATGCCCTTCAATAGACGAATGGATTAAAAAAATGTGGCATTTATACACAATGGAGTATTACTCTGCATTAAGAAATGACAAAATCATAGAATTTGGAGGGAAATGGATGGCATTAGAGCAGATTATGCTAAGTGAAGCCAGCCAATCCCTAAAAAACAAATGCCAAATGTCTTCTTTGATATAAGGAGAGTAACTAAGAACAGAGTAGGGACGAAGAGCATGAGAAGAAGATTAACATTAAACAGGGACGAGAGGTGGGAGGGAAAGGGAGGGAGAAGGGAAATTGCATGGAAATGGAAGGAGACCCTCAGGGTTATACAAAATTACATACAAGAGGAAGCGAGGGGAAAGGGAAAAATAATACAAGGGGGAGAGATGAACTGCAGTAGAGTGGCTAGAGAGAGAAGAGGGGAGGGGAGGGGAGGGGAGGGGGATAGTAAAGGATAGGAAAGGCAGCAGAATACAACAGACCCTAGTATGGTAATATATAAATCAATGGAAGTGTAACTGATGTGATTCTGCAATTTGTATACGGGGTAAAAATGGGAGTTCATAACCCACTTGAATCAAAGTGTGAAATATGATATATCAAGAACTATGTAATGTTTTGAACAACCAACAATAAAAAAAAAAAAAGAAAATCCCCACATACCTGCTTCCTTACTTCTTAAACATTCAACCACTAGTAAATTCTCTTACATTTCATTTTTTTTCCACACTGACTTCTTTGCTGAATTTTAAGCTTTCAATTAGACTCTTAATACAGGCCTTTGCATTTGCTCTTCTCTCTGTCCATGGTGCTCCTTTCCCACATATTGTCAGGCTAGCTCTCTACTCTACCTTAAGATTTTGCTTAAACATAACTTTCTATCTGGGCATGGTGGTAGACACCTGTAATCCCAGAGGCTCAGGAGGCTGAGGCAGGACAAGGCCAGCCTCAGCAACTTAGCAAGGCCCTAAACAATTGAGAGAGATACTATCCAATAAATAAATTAAAAAGATTGGAAATGTGGGTCAGTGGTTAAGCATCCCTGGGATCAATACGTGGTACAATAAAAAAAAAAAAAAAAAAAAGTCAACCAACCAAACAAACAACACTTTCTAAGTAAGAAGACCTCTCATGCCTCCAATTTAACATGCAGTACTCTTTATCTTCCCTTTCTGCTTTAGTTTTGCCTCTAGTACAAATACTTTCTTTTATTTACATTTTGCCTTACCTCACTTAAATATAATCACTATAAGGATAGTAAATTTTGTCGGTTACCACCACTAGCATTGAACTGACCTAACAGAAAGTCTCTGACACAGAAATACAGTTCATGGGCAATTGTTATTAAATAAAATGTTTAAATTAAGAATACTTCTCTGCCCTTGAAGCTCATGTCCTCAGACATCACCTGGTAAATTTCCAGAAGATTTTCCTAAGATATTCATCTATTTGAAAAATATTATTTTTTTGTTTTTAAACGTGTAGTAATAAATAAATGAATCAAAATGTTTCAAATAATTGTGGGAAAAATAGATTGTTCTTGTAGATTCAGGGACTCAATCAGTCCTAGGCATGTTTACTTATCAAATTAAGATTATGTTACAAAGTACACCAAGTACACACTTAGAAATACTGACTTATACAAATGACCTAAATACAGAGAGAATCAGTAACTGTCCAATATGATACAGCTGTTAGGTCACCAAACTGGGCCTCTACCCTCAGCCAACAAAGGAAAAGGAAAAAAAAGTGGGTGAGTGTGCTTTAGCACATACTGTGTTTACAGTGGCACCCGGGTTAGTGACCATGGAGGGGAACAGATAGCCTAACTTACAAGAGGGCTGGTTACTTAGATTTGGACCTTATCTTGAGTTGTGAGACTAAGTTGTCATTGAAGTGAAGTTTACAGAAGTTTGTCTGGCATGAAATTAGATAATTTTAACAGTGAAGTACTGAAGCTAAGAACACAGGCTTTGTTGGCCTGTAGTTCCAGGTACTCAGGAGGCCAATGTGAGGGACATATAGAACTGCATGTGTAGCCAAGGCAGGATGATAAAGGGGGAAGGTAGGGGCAGGTCCAGGGCTGGACAGCAAGAGTAAAAAGGGTCCCCTAATGAGGTCAACTGCTTAGCAGAGGAAAGTGCTTATGGATATGAGTGCGAGGTTCCAACAGAAAGACTAAGATGTGTGGACATGGAGGCCAGTGAGTGGTAATAAGGGGAGCATGGCTGGGGAGGAGATAGAAAGAGAAGGAAGGCCCAAAGCCCAGGAAAAGAACAAGTCAGTACTTTCAGTGGACTCCTCTGCTCTTGGGAAGAGTCTGTAATTTTGTTACCTTTGCTTTTCAGTAAATATGCTGCATGTTTGGGGGTGGGGGCGGGGGAAGGAGGAGGAGGAGGACTAAATTTATGGAAACAGAATAGAAAAAAAAAGAATCTTAGGTATAAAATGGAAAAGTGATTTTATTTGGCCAGTTGGCCCCCCGACACACACACACACACGGCTCAAATATATAGATTTCCACTTTTATTCTAATCGAGTGCATTATAAGAGCAGTATCTTTAAAAATAAATGAATAACTTCCATTTACTTGGGAGTCATTTCAATCAGTAAAATTCCTTTGCTAAAAACTCCATGTATGTCTAGTTTCTTTTAAATTTTTTCAGCAAATATATTCTTGTGCTAGATACCAGTAAAGGACCCTGCACCAAGGTGTTCAGGTTTAATCATTTATAAATAAATAAACCCACACACACATACATGCACATATAGTTTTTTCTGGTCTCTAGGGCTATTCTCACAGGCAATGTGTACTACCAGAAACAGAGAGAGAGAAAACCTCACTTAGTAAAGAAAAATCACACCTGGAGATAACAACATAAAATCAACATCATATCCTATAAGGACAAAACCACATCTATTTTTGATAGTTTTTTTTTAAATTTTAAATATTTTTTTTATTTTAGTATTTCTAATCAGATATATATATATATATACTTATATACATACACATATATATGTATATATATAGTAAAAAACACAAGCAAGAAGAAGTTTTAAACTGTTTGATTTGATCAATACTTTAACTTATGTTTTACTTTTCAAGAAAAAAGTTTAAAGAATGTATTCAGCATTGGTACCACATTTAAGATTTTCTCCTAGAAAATATCATCCTATTGCCCTCCTAGAGTTTAGCTCAATAAACTATAAAAATAAAATTTCAAGTAATAGTAGATATATGTTGAGTTACTCCTAAACAATACTTCAGAACTCAGTAAGGTTTATAGCACATGTGGATGCAGGAATGATTCTCTATAGAAGCCAAAGACTCCCCACAGCCACAGTATGATTAGCTACACCAGGAAACTTTGTCAAGGTGCATGGCTGCTGAACCTGGAAATACCCTGAAATGTCACAGACCAAAACTCCATTGCTGTATAGAATCTCCAGATACCTACAAAGATACTTTGAGTTGGAATGACATTTCTCCTTCCTGTAAAACTTTATTGTCTTTTTAAAAGTAAATCGTCTCTGGGCCTATGGTTAATATTTTTCCTCTGTTAGATGAATGAACATCACTTAGAAGTGATACTTTTAAATAGCTACTGACGGAAAACAGTGTTTATGTCAAGAATTTTTATATATTACACATGAAAATGGCTCACTAAGTTATGTAGATATTGAACAACTTAGAAAAAGTTTTCTACACATGTCAACATGTTTGAAATATGCACAGATTATAATTATTAACTAACAAATAATTTATATTATAAAATAAGATGTTTATCTTGACATTAATAAAAATACACTAAAATGGAAAACTAGAGAATAGTAATATAAATGCTAAGAAATAGATGCAATCTACACATTTAACATAATTTGAAATCAAGTAAAACATAAACTTGGTGTAATAGAAAATGAGAGCTATGCTTTAAACTTAGAAAAAGAATTTGAAAATATAAGCAATAATCTAGGGAACTAAAATAAAATTAAAACAAACAACAAATCTTCATGCTCACTTGCAAACTTTTAATCATTTTGAATGATATAATTTTGGTCTGAGTATTGGGAAAATTGCATAAGTTCTTCAATAAATATGTGAAACAACAATCTCCAAAATCACTGGCCATGCTTAATGTGCTTTTAGAAAATACCATCAACATCATTTTCACATGAAACTAATTTGTTTTTGAAAAATTATTTAAGCTGCTCTACACCAAGTATATTGAGAAAAAAAAATTGTTTATAGAGTTTCAAATATGTTAGAATAGTCCAGATTCTCCTTATTCTTTTGTGTCTTAGAATTCACACTATATTGTAAAACATTCCCATGTCAAGCACCGCCACCCAATAAGAAGCTTTCAGCGAAAGCACAGGGAGGATATAATACCCGTCCATCAGCATTCCCTTTGTTTGGCTGCCATCTTGTTTTTTTTGTGGAGTTATGTGATGGGATTTTGAAGCGGCCGTTCTCAGGATATACATATTGTACCATCAGTGTCCTGAGTTGACAGTACCACTTTCAATGACATCCTGCTTTATCTAGAAATTTAAGCCTGCCTCACTGTCTTCCTCTGTCCTTGACATTTTAATCATGGTTCATTCAGGAAAACAGTAGTCTTTAAAATTCCTTAGAAAGGAAACAGGCATCAAACTCTGAGCATATATATACTCCCAAACAACTGAGGGAAAATGTCCATTCTGAATAGTGTTATTACCACATTCACCTCAGTCCTGGATCTGGGTTGGCCCTGAGAATTTCTGCACCTTTTGAAATATTCTGAGCTTTTGATTCCTGTCAGATCCCCTCTTTTGTAAACATCCTCAATCTCTCTGAGATTGTGCTCCCCTCAGTTTTCCCAGTGATCCCAGCTCATTTTCTCCCCCACTACTCTCCATTTTCGGTTTCTATGACTGGATTGGATGGGGGTTAGGGAGTTTGAATTGCTAGTTTGGTGACCTTACCCAGAGGTTGAGTCTTGCTAGGGTAAGAGTTGGGCAAGGACTGTATGACTTTCCAAGTTCTGTAAGGTTAGTAATGTCGACACACTTATTGCCTATTGTATTCCAAAAAACAAAAGGGAAAAAAAAGGGGAAGTGAAAGAGGAAAAAAAAAGATTCATTTAACATACCAGATTTTCTATTCATCTTTCATAAAACCATAACTTTCCTTAATATGTGAGCAGCAGGTGTAGGGGTTGTGGAGATCAAACATTACAAAAGAATAAGCCATTCCTCCCCTATCTATAAAAATTTTCTCTTCTATGAAAGTATAACCAGAAATTGGTATGTTGAAGTAAATATAAAATTAGAGATCAATTTTGTGTAACTGTGTGGATAAACACTAGTCTTTAATGGTCATTATATTAACCTGGGATAAAAACTCACTGCCCTAAAGGTCTCAGAAATAGCCTTTATGAATACCTCACTTCATTTATTCTATGGGACATGTGGGGATACCTATTAATATTTATTTCACTGAACAAGACGCTCTTTGCCTTCCATTTCCCCTGCCTTTCACCTACCACAAACTTTATGTGCATTCAGTGGAGAATTTAAGCAAAAACTATTACATGATGTGGCAAGGTGATTTATTCAGAATTTAATGTGGCAGAATAACCTATTGAGAAATTAACTGTCCAGTTTTTCTTTTACTATAGCAAAAGAAAATGGATAAAATGTTATTCTCTTTTACCTTCTATTTAAAGCAAGGTAGATATGATTTTTAGTTCTAGGATTCCTTTATTCTTAAGTATGGAGGCAGGGGTGGGGAGAGGTTTATGTTAGTTTGTAATGTTTTTGGGGGGCAATGAAGAGGTTGTCAGGAAGAATATAATAACAATTGTTAAAAAGTAAAATCTTTTATGTCTCCAATCACCTATTCCAATCTTTTCAATATATTTAATTTATCTGGATGATAGACACCTGGAGTGTCTTCCTCCTTTTTGTGCTTTATGATATTTGGTTCTCCAGAACTCATTTGATTCTGGAATATTTATGTGATTTTGATTGATAGTGGTAATTCCTACATTCCTAGATGCTAGTAATTCCTACATTTCTAGATTTGTATCACTTTACTCTTGATGGTACATGCTGAAAAGATACTGCTAGAATACTGCTAAATATATTGGAGTATTAGTTTCCTTAAAAGATACTATATCTCATATTGTTTTAATATATGTCTAGTATTGTTTTAATGCAATTATAGAAATATTTCTGCACAATTCAAAATGGTAGTTATAAGCCAAATAGGTTATTGAGCACTTAAAATTGGCCTAGTGCAACTAAGGACATAAATTTTAAATTTCATTTAATTTCAATTAACATAAATTTAGATAATGTAACTTGTTGATACCACACTGGTTAGTTCCATTCTATAGGAAAAACAAGTTTTATCTTATGAAGTGTTGTTGTGAAGAGAAATCTTGTAGAAATAAAAGTATATATATATATTTTCAAGGCACTTAGAAGAGGTTAAAAACATCTGCTTTCATTTAATAAGTTTGTAAGAACAAATAAAAAATGTGAAAGTGACAGCTTAAGCCCAAAGTAAAATGCTAAAAATATGTATTGATTACTTAGAAAATTAGAAATAGTGGACTCCAAAATTCCCTGAAGCAAGGAAGATAAAGGAAGGTAATGGATTTCATAAACTGTAGATGATTAATGACTGCAGTATTGGTATTCTTAGAGATGTTATAAAACACTGTGAAGGGAGTTGTATCTTGGAATTTAAAAATTCACAAGATGTAAGTACATAAATACAAAATTTTGAATTACTTACAACATATGAAGCAGCATGTTCTCTTCTCAAGTTGGTGACGAAAACTCTGCTTATTGAGTAGAAATTGCAAGTCATAGAGAAGGCAATAGTGTTTTTCAATAACACATAAATCTGAGGCTGTTATTCAGGGCTCAGTATTTTGTTGAGATTCTAATTTTGTTTTCCTTCAACATTATAAATTTAAGAAAGGATTTATGGTAATAATAATAAGAAGAATCACATTATTATTTTAAATTATTCCATTTTCTTGAAAATTTTCTTAAAAAGCTCAAGTGATATAAAATTTCTTAATTATTCTATTATGTCTATAGACAACAACTTGATAAACTCCTATATGTTTTCCAGAAAATTTGAATTTTGTTAGAATAAAGGTATAATGCATTTTTGGTTTATATTACCAATGAGTTAGTTTTAGGATTTCTCAAAGATGTCATGTTTTATGTTTACAATTATGGACAAAAATATTCAAGATGAATTTTGATATTAGCAAAACCAAAGCACTACATTCTCTTCCAAAAATTGTCCTCTACTGTTATACATTTACGTTAAATCTAAGTTGTTAATGTCTCTAGTGATAAGCTTTGAAAGTTTACAAGATATATTTAGATTACATGCTAAATAATTTATCATACTTCAATATTTTTTTAATTCTTTATTTGTTTTAATTAGTTACACATGACAGTACAATGACCTTGACATATTATACATTTGAATCAGATGGGATATAATTTCTCACTCAGAAAAATGAGAAATCATACTTTAATATTTATGTAAGTATTCCAATTGGAAAAGGGTTTTTCTTTGGGTCAATCTGTAATTCACTGCATACCATATTTGTTTTTCAATGGTTACCAGTAATTGTGGAGTAAGCTCACTATAATGTAGTATTTCAATTTGTTTTCTCTTTATACATGTGTATCTTTGTTATTTATGCATTTGGACACTTGTGACATTTGTGTTTGTGTGTGTTCATGTGTGCATGTGTGTGTACCTGTGTATCTTGTGTTACCTGAAAGACAACAAACTCACTTGGAGGGCTGGTAAAGGGAATGTATACTAGTTCACTGTTCTGTTGTGTCAATCCAATGATAATTTCAAAACTAAACATTCATGGAGAAAGTGAATAAAAATGTTAAAGGCAAAGTCTATTTTTGTACTTAATATGATAACAAAAATCACATTCTCTGTTAAATCATATACTTTCCACTGATCTTCTTCATAATGAAATGATATATCTTAATAATGTCAGAAATCAGCTTGATCAAGCCAGTTCTCTGGAAAGAACACTGCTTATCCCATTTGCCTATAGAAGGATTTTCAATATAAAGTTCTGGATTGCCCAATTCATCCATATGTCCTTTAGAAGATATAAAGAATTTATCATTTGATAATTATAAGAACTTTCAAACTGGTTTATCATTATCACATGTTGAAAATAAATAAATAAATAAATGGCACCCTTATAATGCCAGTCACTTGGAAGGCTAAAGCAGGAGGATTGCAAGTTTGAGAAAATGGAGAGACTTTGTCTCAATATTTTATGTTTTTGTGTGTGGTACTAAGATTAAATCCAGGGCCTTGTGCATGCAAAGCAAACACTCTACCAACTGAGCTATATCCCCAGCCCATGTCTCAATATTTGAAAAAAATAATAAAAAATGTTGGAGTTGTAGCTTAGTTGTAGAGCTATGTTAATAACCAGTACTACAAAATAAACAAGTAAATAAGAAACAAATACTCACGAATCTACACCCAAATTAAGAAATAGAACATTGCATATGAATTTCATGATTGCTTTATCTATTTCTACAAGAAATGCCATTGGGATTTTGATTGGCATTGCAATAAACCTATAGAGAGCTTTTGGTATTATTGCCATTTTGATGATGTTAGTTCTGCCTATCGATGAACAGGGTATATTTTTCCATCTTCTAAGATCTTCTTCTACTTCTCTCTTTAGGATTCAGTAGTTTTCATTGTATAAATCTTTCACATCTTTTGTTAGGTTGATTCCCAAGTATTTTATTTTTTTTGAGGATATTGTGAATGGAGTATTTTTCCTCATTTCCGTTTCAGAAGTTTTGTCGCTGATATACAGAAATGCTTTTGATTTATGCGTGTTGATTTTATATCCTGCCACTTTGCTGAATTCATTTATTAGTTCTAGTAGTTTTTTTGTAGACCCTTTTGGGACTTCTAGGTATAGAATCATGTCATCTGCAAATAGTGATAATTTAAGTTCTAATTTTCCTATTTTTATGCCTTTAATTTCTTTCATCTGTCTAACTGCTCTGGCCAGTGTTTCGAGAACTATATTGAATAGAAGTGGTGATAGAGGGCATCCCTGTCTTGTCCCAGATTTTAGAGGGAATCCCTTCAATTTTTCTCCATTCAGAATGATGCTAGCCAGAGGCTTAGCATAGATTGCTTTTACAATGTTGACGTAAGTTCCTGTTATCCCTAGTTTTTCTAATGTTTTGAACATAAAGGGATGCTGTACTTTGTCGAATGCTTTTTCTGCGTCTATCGAGATGATTATATGGTTCTAGCAAAAGCAATTCTAAGCAGGAAGTGTGAATCAGGCGTTATAGCAATACCAGATTTCAAACTATATTACAGAGCAATTGCAACAAAAACAGCATGGTACTGGTACCAAAACAGGCGGGTGGACCAATGGTACAGAATAGAGGACACAGAGACTAACCCACAAAGTTACAACTATCTTATATTTGATAAAGGGGCTAAAAGCATGCAATGGAGGAAGGATAGCATCTTCAACAAATGGTGTTGGGAAAACTGGAAATCCATATGCAACAAAATGAAACTGAATCCCCTCCTCTCGCCATGCACAAAAGTTAACTCAAAATGGATCAAGGAGCTTGATATCAAATCAGAGACTCTGCATCTGATAAAAGAAAAAGTTGGCTCTGATCTACATATTGTGGGGTCGGGCTCCAAATCCCTTAGTAGGACACCCATAGCACAAGAGTTAATAACAAGAATTAACAAATGGGACTTACTTAAACTGAAAAGTTTTTTCTCAGCAAGAGAAACTATAAGAGAGGTAAATAGGGAGCCTACATCATGGGAACAAATTTTTACTCCTCACACTTCAGATAGAGCCCTAATATCCAAAATATACAAAGAACTCAAAAAATTAGACAATAAGATAATAAATAACCCAATCAACAAATGGGCCAAGGACCTGAACAGATACTTCTCGAGGAAGACATACAATCAATCAACAAGTACATGAAAAAATGCTCACCATCTCTAGCAGTCAGAGAAGTGCAAATCAAAACCACCCTAAGATACCATCTCACTCCAATAAGATTGGCAGCCATTATGAAGTCAGACAACAATAAGTGCTGGCGAGAATGTGGGGAAAAGGGTTCACTTGTACATTGCTCGTGGGACTGCAAATTGGTGCGGCCAATTTGGAAAGCAGTATGGAGATTCCTGGGAAAGCTGGGAATGGAACCCCCATTTGACCCAGCTATTGCCCTTATTGGACTATTCCCTGAAGACCTTAAAAGAGCGTACTACAGGGATACTGCCACATCGATGTTCATAGCAGCACAATTCACAATAGCTAGACTGTGGAACCAACCCAGATGCCCTTTAATAGATGAATGGATAAAAAAAAATGTGGCATTTATACACCATGGAGTATTACGCAGCACTAAAAAATGACAAAATCATGGAATTTGCAGGGAAATAGATGGCACTAGAGCAGATTTTGCTTAGTGAAGCTAGCCAATCCCTAAAACACAAATACCAAATGTCTTCTTTGATATAATGAGAGCAACTAAGAACAGAGCAGGGAGGAAGAACAGGAAGAAAAGATTAACATTACACAGAGACATGAGGTGGGAGGGAAAGGGAGAGAAAAGGGAAATTGCAAGGAAATGGAGGGAGACCCTCATTGCTATACAAAATTACATATAAGAGGTTGTGAGGGAAATGGGAAAATAAACAAGGAGAGAAATGAATTACAGTAGATGGAGTAGAGAGAGAAGATGGGAGGGGAGGGGAGGGGGGATAGTAGAGGATAGGAAAGGTAGCAGAATACAACAGTTACTAATAGGGCATTATGTAAAATTGTGGATGTGTAACCGATGTGATTCTGCAATCTGTATTTGGGGTAAAAATGGGAGTTCATAACCCACTTGAATCTAATGTATGAAATATGATATGTCAAGAGCTTTGTAATGTTTTGAACAACCAATAAAAAAAATATCTTTCAAAAAAAAAGAAATAGAACATTGCAAATAATACTCATTTCTGTGTTCCTCCCTTTCCTATCATTCGCTTCTATTTCCCATGGATATCCACTGTCCTGAAAGTTATTATCTTGTAATTATCTATGAGATAATTACAAGTATTGTATAGGAAAATCAGACAGAATTGGATTCATACCCTGATATTGCTGAATGTCTTTGGACATTTTCAGTACAATTTTTTTTAAATCTAAATAAAAAAGGATGTGTGACATTCTAGTGCCTCTTTTATAAGGTTATTGTGAAGTGAAATGCAAGGAAATATCTAAAATACTCAATGCAATATCTGGTGCTTAACAGATCTTTTGAATTATTACTAATATTATTACTATTATTACCATTATCATGTGTTGTTGTATATGTATAATTGTTAATTATGTTTTAATAAATGGTTAGCTGATATAATTTATTAAATGGCTTCACTTAACTCTCAGTAGTAGTTTTTGCTATTATACATATTACTTTTTTAACATTTTATTTATTAATTTTATTTAATTTTTTTAACCATAGGATTTATTTTTATTTTTTACATATTATTTTTTTAGTGAAAGTTTTCCTTCATTTATTATTAAGATGATAGTTTTATTTTGTCTTTAGGGACCGTGGCTTCCTCTTTCTTTACTGGATGATTTGGAGATGCTCTACAGTTCTAAAAGGAACCCTGTCAAAAATTTATTTAAAAACTGACCAGAACTAGGACCATTGTCCAGAACTTCAAGTCAAACTGGAAGCAAAAAGGAACAGGAAA
Source organism: Callospermophilus lateralis (assembly GCF_048772815.1). NCBI lineage: Eukaryota > Metazoa > Chordata > Mammalia > Rodentia > Sciuridae > Callospermophilus > Callospermophilus lateralis. The sequence goes on along the minus strand of NC_135308.1, from coordinate 124,798,246 downwards.
TTGGGGCAGGAAATATTCCTCCAATACCAGAAAACCCAAGAAAAGGATGATCTTAAAGTCCTTCATGGGTCAAATTCAGGGCTTTGGCCCTTGGCTACACCTCAGGTGCCCTGGTTGTGTCTTTCTCAATTAAGAAAACGAGTAAAGGATTGGAAGTAAACAGTTGGCCAAATCTAAACACTGACAACTTAACTGGAAGGAGAATAGACAATGGTTAGGCACTGCCCAACTGTAGAAATGATAACGGAGTACAGCCAAGGCAGAATGAGAAATGGGGAGAGACCAGGAGAGTAGCATTACAGAAACAAACACAGGACTATAGCCCTGGGGTTCTGTTCCCAGAGACTGGTCAGGCCCCAGGTGGAGCTTCTTATCCAGGCTTGGGGGGAACTTCATATGTTGTGAGTTATTTTGGTGAGCTGGGGATCCTCATCTACCAGCTTAGACAAGATTGTAGGCCAGGATATCTCAGGTCACTTTGTGATTGGTCTCACAGGTCCACATTTCAAGTGCAATATTCAAATTTTATTTTTTTATTTTTAGTTATATGTGATCTTAGAATGTCTTTTGGTGGAATATACATGGAGAGAGTATAAAGTACTCTATTTAGGTCTCCACTATTGTGATTATACATGATATGGAGTTATACTGGTTGTGTGTACAAAAACAAGGCTAGGAAAATTATGCTCAATTAATTCTACTGTTACGTATTTCCCTCCCCACTTCCTTCCCTTTGTTTCCCTTTGTCTAATCCAATGAATTTCTAATCTCCCCTTCCCCACTGTCCTTTGTTGTGGATTACATTCCACAAATTAGAAAGAATATTCAGCCTTTGTTTTTTTGTGACTGCCTTATTTTACTTAACATGATAGCCTCCAGGTCCATCCATTCACGGGCAAATGTCATTAAATCATTCTCTTCTTTATGACTGAGTAATATTACATTGTGGATATATACTACATTTTCTTTATCTATTCATCTTCTGAGGATACCACGGTTGTTTCCATAGCTTGGCTATTGTGAGTTGAGCTACTATGAACATGGATATAGCTGTGTCACTTTAACATGCTGTTTTTAAGTCCTTTGTGTATAGATCTAGGAAGGGGATGACTGGGTCAAGTTTTCTAAGGATTCTTCTTACTGCTTTCCATAGTGGTTGTACCCATTTATAGTCCCACCAATAATATCTGAGAGTACTTTTCTCCCCACATCCTCAGTGCAACTTTTTGAGTGAGCAGCGAAAAGTTGTACCTGACTAGCATCATACCACATTCATCCTGATGGGGTTACATCTGTCTATGTGCCAATGGTATCAAGGTCCAGGCAATTCGTGAGCTCATTCAGGAAGAGCATCTTGGCATTGGGCCAGGTTGGCCCTGCCAGTCACACTTAGCACGTCTGCCCATCTGACAGGCTCGGGATTGGTCTCCCCTGCTGTTTCCCAGTGAGATTGTGCTGTCCACACTTTTCCTCATTTTTTTTTTCTTCTTCTTGATCTCTGGATAGTTCTTCACCATGTACTCCAAAGATAGAGAGATCAAAGTCCATGTGCTCTTGTAATGCCATACCTTGACATTAAAGTACTTTTGCGTCATCCTTTCTGTGTGTAGTAGCTCTTCAGTCAGTAGCTTCAAAAGGGTTGACTCCCCTGCTCCATTAGACCCAACCAGAGCCACTCATAATCAAGGTCAATACCAAATTCTAGATTATTGTAGGTGTAAAGTCTATCTTTTGTATACTCAAAGTTCATACTTTGCACGAGAATAACAGGTGGAAGGATCTTGCCACATGGTGGGAAATAAAATGCTTTCATCTTGTTTTCAGAACAATGTCAGGCCCAAAGCCATTGTTCTCCTTGCTCGGGGGGCCTTGCTTGTTCACTTTGACTCTGACATGATCAGACCTGGAAATGTAGTTATCATGTGTACAACCCAATCTTGATCTCAGTGAAATCTTTTCCAGTTTGGTTCTCATCTTGTTCCATTCATGTCTTTGCATACCAATCCTAAATTATTCATATTATATTTCAGTTTCTGGTTGAGCATGTGGATGATATTTGTATGGATACCATTTAGAAAATCCTAGGAATGAGAAATGAGAAGTTCTTCCACCCACAAGCATCAAATCCAGGTATGGGTGGGCTTGCCTGAGATCAGCATCAAGGGCCTAATCAAGAAGACTCTAATAAGCCCAGTACTCATCCTCCATCCCCCAGCAAAGTGTTTTAGTTTCTTTTTTTTAATAAATGATAGCTGAATGCATTACAATTTATGTTACACATATAGAGCACAATTTTTCATACCTTTTGTTGTATATAAATTATGTTCACACCAATTCGTGTCTTCATACATGTGCTTTCGATAATGATGTCCATCACATTCCACCATCATTGCTAACTGCCTGCTCCTGCCCTTCACCTGTCACCCTTCTGCCTTATCTAGAGTTTGTCTATTCCTCCAATGCTCCCCCTCCCTACCCCACTATGAGTCAATCACCTTATATGAGAGAAAACATTTGGCATTTGGGTTTTTTTTTATATTGGCTAATTTCACTTAGCATTATCTTCTTCAACTCCATTTATTTACCTGCAAATGCCATGATTTTATTCTCTTTTATTGCTGAGTAGTATTCCATTATGTATATGTGCCACATATTTTTATCCATTCATCTACTAAAGGGCATCTAGGTTGTTTAGCTATCACAATAGCCAAACATAATAACTAAGCTAAAATTGTGCTGCTATAAATACTGATGTGGTTGTGTCCCTGTACTATATTGTTTTTAAGTCCTTTAGGTATAGACCAAGAAGAGGGATAGCTGGGTCAAATGGTGGTTCTGTTCCCAGTTTTCCAAAGAATCTTCATACTGTTTTCCATGTTGGCTGCACCAATTTACAGTGTCACCAGCAAAGTATGAGTGTTCCTTTTTTGCCAACATCCTTGCCAACACTTCTTGTTGTTTTGTCTTCATAATAGCTGCTATTCTGACTAGTCTGAGATGAAATCTTAAAGTGGTTTTAATTTGCATTTCTCTAATTGTTAGAGATGATGAACATTTTCTCATATATTTGTTGATCTATTGTATATCATCTTCTGAGAAGTGTCTGTTCAGGTCCTTGGCCCATTTATTGATTGGGTTATTTGTTTTTTTTTTTTTTTGTATTTAGCTTTTTGAGTTCTTTATATACCTGAGATTAGTGCTCTATCTGATGTGTGAGGGGTAAAAATTTGGTCCTGGGCTTCTCTTGGCTGGTAGGTTTCTAATGGCATCTTCTATTTCATCACTTGATATTGGTCTGTTTAAATTGTGTGTCATCCTGATTCAATTTGGACAAATAATATGACTTACAAAATTTGTCCAGGCCTTTAACAGCTTCTATTTTATTGGAGTATAAGTTTTCAAAATAATTTCTAACTATTCTTTCTATTTCTGTAGTGTATGTTGTGATATTACCTGTTTCATCATGTATTCTTGTAATTTGAGTTTTCTCTCTGCTTCTCTTCATTAGTGTAGCTAAGGGTCTGTCAATTTTATTTATTTTTTCAAAGAACTAACATTTTATTTTGTCAATTTTTCAATGTTTCTTTTGTTTCAATTTCATTGACTTCAGTTCTTATTTTAATTACTTCCTGCCTTCTACTGCTTTTGGTGTTTATTTGTTCTTTTTCTGGTGCTTCAAGATGTAATGTTAGGTCATTTATTTGTTGACTTTTTCTTGTTTTAAGGAATGAACTTCATGCAATGAACTTTCCTCTTAATACTTTCGTAGAGTCCCAGAGATTTCTGTATGTCATATCTATGCTCTCATTTACCTCTAAGAATTTTTTAATCTCCTCCTTGATATCTTCTGCAACCCATTGTTCATTCAATATCATACTGTTTAGTCTTTAGGTATTGGAATAATTTTCATATTTTTGTTGATTTCCAATTTCATTCCATTATGATCAGATAAAATGCAGGGTAGAATTTCTACTTTTTTGTATTTGCTAAGAGTTGTTTTGTTGCATATCATATGGTCTATTTTAGAGAAGGATCCATATGCTGCTGCTAAGAAAGTGTATTCACTTGATGCAGGATGAAATATTCTACATATGTCAGTTAAGTCAAAGTTATTAATTGTATTATTCAGATCTATAGTTTCTTTATTCAACTTTTGTTTGGAAGATCTATTCCAGGGTGAGAAAGGTGTGTTAAAGTCACCCAAGATTATTGTGTTGTCATCAATTTGACACTTGATCTTGAGAAGAATTTATTTGATGAATATAGCTGCTTCACTGTTTGGGGCATATATATTTATGATTCTTATGTCTTGTTGTTACATGGTTCCTTTGAGCAGTATGTAATGTCCATCTATATCCCTTTTGATTAGCTTTGGCTTGAAGTGTACTTTATTTGATAGGAGGATGAAAACCCCTACTTTCTTCCACAGTCCATGTGAGTAGTATAATTTTTCTCAACCTTTCACCTTCAGTGTGTGTATATCTTTTCCTATGAGATGAGTCTCTTGGAGACAGCATATTGTTGGGTTATTTTTTTAATCCATCTGCTAGTCTATGTCTTGTGATTGGTGATTTTAAGCCATTAACATTCAGGATTATTATTGAGATATGGTTTGTATTCCCAGCCATATTTGTTTATTTTTGTTATTCAAGTTGACTTGATTTTCTTCTTTGATTAGTTTTTCCTTTATGGCCCTACCTCCCTCTGCTGATTTTCATTATTGTTTTTCATTTCCTCTTCACGGAATATTTTTCCAAGGATGTTTTGTAGTGCCAGTTTTCTAGCTACAAATTCTTTTAACTTATGATTATCATGGAATGTTTTTATGTCATCATCAAATCTAATGATGGATACAAGTTTCTTGGTTGGTATTTATTTTCTTTCAGATCTTGATATATGTTGTTCCAGAATCTCTTTGCTTTCAGGATCTGTGTTGAAAATCTGCCATTATCTTAATTGGTTTTCCCCTATATGTAATCTGATTCCTTTCTCTCATGGCTTTTAAAATTTTTCTCCTTATTTTGTATGTTGGGTATTTTTATTATAATGTCCTTGGTGTGGATCTGTTGTGATTTTGTACATCCTGCATCCTGTAGCCTTCTTGAATTTTGATTTTCAATTCATTCTTCATGTTTGGAAAGTTTTCTGATATTATTTCATTGAATAGATTGTTCATTCCTTTGGTTTGGACCTCTATGACTTCCTCTATCCCAATAATTCTTAAATTTGGTCTTTTTGTGCTATTCCATATTTCTTGAATGTTCTGCTCATGGTTCCTTCCCATTATCACTATGTGGTCTACGTGCTTTTCAAGATTATATACTTTGTCTTCATTGTCTGATGTCCTGAGTGGTCTACTCTGTTAATGATGTTTTATTTGAGCTTTTAATTTGGTTCATTGTTTATTTTATGTCAAGAATTTCTGGATTTTTTTTTAAGGAACTCTATCTTCCTGTTGAGGTGGTCTTTTGGTTCCTGTATTTGTTTATGTAGCTCCTTATCAAAATGATCTTTCACTGCCTGTATTTGCTCTCTTATATCTTCTTTGAGTTCACAGAAAATTTTAATCACATATATCCTGAACTCCTTCTCTGTAATTTCTTCTGCCATGGCTGCCAAGGATTCTAATAATGTAGTGTCTTGATTTGTTTGGGGTACTTTCTTCTCTAGTCTTTTTTATGTTGCTCCTGTGTCTTCCCTTCCAACTCTGTGGGTCTGGGGTGTTATTGTTTTTTCCCTATAGGTTTGTAGTGTTCTTGAAGGGTTTCAAAACCTCTCCTTTGTGGAGAAGAACAATGTTAACAGATCCCAATATTATCAATAAACCACCTATGAACAATTCTTTGCTATTAAGACGTTTACAGTTGGGTCTCAATGCACAGAAATGTTGGATTTGATTACTATCTATAATATAATCAGTAGTTTTGTAAAAGGGTTTTACAGTTTCTGATGGTGGACAATGAACTGGTAGTAGGGCGTAGGATGATATGCTGAGGAGGTAGAATGTGAGGATATAGAGTTAAAGTATCTAAGGAAGTGTGAAAGAGAAATCTCAAGAAGAGGGTTAGTAACAATAATCAGGAAGTAATTTAGGCTAGACAAGTATGTGGGAAGACAGTAGAGTACACAAAACAAACACATATGTATTTAGAAAAATTAAAGATGTTGAAATAGTAAAAATTTGAGAAGGAAAGAAAAATAAAAGAAGAAAAAAGAAAAAAGGGGGGAAGCATATATAACACCTCTATATTATATTATTCAGATGACTCAGTCCTCAAAATCCTATTTCATCAAAGTTCTTGGTTTCACATATGTTGGGGATGTGAGGGCGGGAGAGTAGAGGAGTAAAATAAAAAGAGGAAAAAAAAATACTCCAAGGAAGAAACCAGGATTGTTGCTAGTTTTAAAGATCTATATCTTTTCTGCTTCTCTTCTCACCCAATAGGTGGGGTTGTCTGTTGTAAGCTGGTGTCTCTGCCCTCAGGATGGTAAAGGCAACCAGGATGGGAAGTTGGTCTTGGTGCAGGACACCTGGAAATGGGGAGTGCCACTCGCCAGTCCCAGCAGGGAGACTGCACCTCACAGGTCTCTTTTTGGGACTGCTCATATTACTTGAATGCCTGGTGTTATTTCCCTATATTACCTGGAAATTTCCCAGTTCCTGGTCTCTCTGTTCAGCTCCAAACTTTGGCCTCATTTCTCTCTCCCTTAGCAGTTCCCAATTGAGGGACCTCCCACATCAGGGCTCCCGTGGGCGGTGCCCTGGTCACATGGCACACCTGACCAACTGAGAGTTGTTTTGAGTTGGTCAGCTACTGTGTTGGGTTACCACCACTGGGGAGACGGGGGAGTTGGAAGCCTTGTACCTGGCCAGCTGGAGTTCTGATCTGGTAGCTGCCCCCATCAAATATGGTGAGGAAGGTGACCCAAGATGGAGGCAGTCTGCTTCCAGTGCCAGGGTGTCGGGTAGGGTGGGGGGAGCCAGTAGATGGCATTGTGCTGGGGTAAGTAGCAGCTGAGTGTCCTGCATGGGAGCAGAGTGATGTCTGGGGTGATGATAGGTGATCCTGCTAAGGCACTCACAAGCCGTGCATTGGCTAGAACTTCGGGAGTTGGGTGTCAGGAGCCAGGATTCCTGCTGGAACCCTTGGAGTCCTGCTCAAATGCTGAGACCCAGAGGCCTGCATGGGGTCACAGTGCTGGTGATTTCTGAAAGAGAGCAGCTGTATAGGGGTCCTCCAACACTCTCAGAGATGCAGTATTTTGACTAGGTGAGATCTGGATTATGGAGCGAGAGAGAATGCTGCCTCCCTGTGGCCTGCCATTTTCCTTCTTCTGAAATGTTTTAATTTCTTAGAAGCCCAGTTTGATCAAGACCCTAAAGACCTTCATTTCAGTCCTGTCAGAATCCAGCTCCTTCAGGCACTTGCAGAGCTCAGTTCCATGAGCTTCTTACATTCCATGTCCTCATGTGCCAGCCACACAGCCTTGCCCACCATGTTGGTCTGCTATCACACACTACAAGTCGTCCTTGTTGTCACTAATGGCATTTTGCAAGTTCAATGGTAGGTGTTGGTGTGATCTGTGATGGGCTCTTCATGTTTCCATAGAGCAGAGAAGCCCCATGAACTTTCCAATTCCAATTAAGCCAATGATACCATAAGAGTTGGAGTTTAATTCCAGTAGGAGCAGCTTATGATGCAAAGGTGAGTGAGAGGGTGATAATGTGGGTAATAATGTTGGGGTAAGAGGTCAGGGTGCTGGTGACAGCCTGAGCAGAAACTTAATACATCTCAAAGTCCATTAGCAAATGGCCAGAAAAGCCATTCCATGGTCTGTACCATTGCCTCTTCATTTTTCTCCCTTGCCATTTGTGGTTCTATAATAGCATCTTCATTTTCTTCATGTCCCATTCTGGGCCACCATTGGTCTTTGGCAACTTTCCTTTGGCTGCCCTTTTAGCCAGGTCAGAGGGCATGGTGATAAACCACAAAGATAGGTACTGTTAATATTCTCATGGTCCTTCGGGTAGTAAAAATAAATAGAATTTCTGAACAACTGTGACAAAGCATATTCTACTCCTACCCAAAAGTACCACATCCCTTTCTATATCGTCAGGCTTATGTATGCTGACCCTCTCATCACTTTCCTAAAATTTCAGAAATTTATATCTGTCTAACCTCAGTTTCCACTTTATATTTGTGAAGAAGTTGGTGTAAGTCCATTATTATCCTAAAATTTCTTCTACAGATAATACTTGTAATATATATATATATATATATATTTCAGAAGAATTAGCTATGTACATGTCATACATATATACCCCCCAAATGTAGTTTTAATTGCAAATTAATAGATGAGAAATAATGCTAAATAAGCTTATCAATCTTCTTTGTCACTTTATGTCCCTGTAGTGTTTTACTACAGATTTTGGAAAAAAGAAAAATATCATTTTGACAGCTTGCTATTTTCCTCAGGTTGTTGCTTAGCAGTACAGATGCCACCATTTCTTCTATTCTTTGCCACGTGCATAATTTTTAAAGATAAAGTGCTTGAAATAGTTTTGAAAAATTATTACCTTCCCAAATTCTACTATACTATCAGTATGTTACTCATTTTTGATAAAATAGGCAATATCATTTCCTCTATTTGCTTTTTGTTTGATGAGAAAATCTGACAGAATAAATAACTTATTTGTAAATAAAATCACCTTTCAAATTAATACAAAGCCAACACAAATAAACATTAAGATGATTTCCTAAAATCTCATAATAAGGCCCTAAATGATATTAGCTGTGTTATTGTGATATAAAATATTTAAGGCAAGGTATATGGTCTGAATTTAAAAGTAATGAAAGAACTTCCAAATGAGAATTCAATAGGTTCTCAGCATAAAATATTACCACCTCTAAACGTAAGAAAACCACAATTGAAGACAAATAACTAGAATTAAATTATAAATTAAACTGTTTACATCATTAAATTTTAAGTGCCTCAGACAAATGGATAAGAAAATACTAATGTGATAAAAGATAAAATAATACACTCTCAATTGGCAAATCACAAAAGAAAAAACAACAACAATGATGATAATATTAATATAGATCTAAATATGAAACAGTTAATAAAATTAAATTTTAACAATACTTTTTTTATTTCTAGTTCACTAATACCATCTTTTAGGGAAGATAAACTCTGGGTTTCCAAATATCTGTGTACAATTTTGTAGTCACATCTTAGCAGCTCTTTAAAAATTTAGACTCAGTGACATAACAGAATTTTACTTTTTTTCTCTACTCAGTGTGCCCATTGGCCTTTATGATCCTTTTATGGTCTGCTTTTCAGTGGTGTTCTTAAAAAGGACTTTTTCTTAGATTTCAGTGTAACCTTGCCGTCTGTGCTATTAATTAACCTTTCTTCCTCTGAACTGGTTACACATTCAGGGGGAATGTTTGTCTTTCTTTGTTCTATTTGTGCTGTCCATGAAATTTAAGAGATGAACCAAAGCTCTTTGCAAAAGGGCACCAGATCTTTTTGCAGCCAGCATCTTGGTTCATAGATCTAGCGGTCAGTTTGAAGCCATAATTGTGTTCATATGTCACCACAGACCACTCTCAAGGGCCTGCCTTCAATTCCTTATTCCCTTACAGAATCCTAAATACCATTTGCAGTCCCTTTACTATTTAAGCTTTCAATTCAAGGATTACAAGACACAATTCTCAGGGAAGAAACAGAAAAAACAAGTAGATAAAAACCAGCTTGTGTTAGTCACCAAATTGCAGACATACCCTGGTCCTTCATGACACTTTAAAAATTAACAAAATTTGGTGACTCTTTTTCAATCTGAGCACCTAGAGTGTTGATTATTCACTAGCTACCAAGAAAGGTTTAACATCATTGTTACCCTTTACCTAAAAACTATTGCTATGTTCTGATCAATTTGCTTTAAACAACAATCATATCATGTAATCATAGGTAGTTTGTAAATATTACTTTCATCCCTAAAGTGATACAGGTCTTCTTCTAAGAATAATTTGGTCAATGGAAATAGAGGGTCTGCTGTATACTGATTTCATGTGACTTTGGGTCAAGTTAACTCTGTCCCAAGACTATGTAGCACTTGTACTTGCTGGGAAGAATGATTAAGCTGACATTTGGACATGATGAGGCAACTCTGTAAGAAGCAGTTTCTATCTCAGTTAAATGCTCGGAGTGACAGAAGTTATGTTCAGGCTGCAATGCAAAACAAAACAAAGCCATGGATGGGGAAATTATGCTCTGTCAGACTGAAAGGCTAGTCTGCTCGCCATTCATTCTGTGAAGTGATGTGGCAGCAGCTATAGCAGCTGTAATGTTAACTTCCAGGTTAGATTTCTGACAGCTGGGGGTCATTGTCTGATATGAGATCTCACAGGAGGCCCCTGAGTTCCTTAGAAACAAAGTAGTGTGGCCTAATACCCACATGCTCATAGAAAATTTTGACCAGCACAGAATAAGCAGCTGAATGAGAAAGAATTTGGGACATTGTAGCTCACATTGAAGAACAGACACTAATTTGGTTAACTGTCTTGGCTTGAGTCAATGTGAGAATACAATCAGAGAACTTGAGACTGAAATTTCAAAACAACCACCCAATAAGCAATCCCAAACAGCTGTCACTTTTTCTTCCAAAAGAAGATTCATAAAAATTCACCAAAAAGGTACTTTGTAAAGAACTTTCACTATTGTTGTTTATATGTCAGGCAAACATTCTCTGCTGAGGGGTTAACTGTTGACCCCATTCCATTCCCATTATGTCACTTCTGGCCCCAGAATTACAACTCCAGGTGTGACTGCAAGGAAGTGCCCAGGAAGGACATCAGTAGCTGATCCAGTAAACCAAAACATAAATTATTTTCTTGTCTTGGGGTTCTATTGGTTTTATTCTGAATTTCTGCTTTATAGACTTTTCAGAAATAGAATACTGCTCTTCAAAATGCCCTCTGGTCATGCAGGTCTTCATACAAATATGCCTCAAATAGTTAAGGAAATCTGGGTAGAGGTGACTGTAAAATTGAATATTTTGATAAAAATAGAGAAGCAGAGATTAGTCTTGGGGATTTCTTCAGTTAGAGAGAAGAGTTTATCTGGGAAGTACTGCAGAGTTGATTTTATATGTTTCAGTCAACTTGATTGAGTGAGCAATCAAATCATTATCTTTTCATCAGTTATAGCCATTCTTTCTCAAGCCTAGGAATCCTGGCCACCTCTTTGGCTACAGATGAATACTTGCTGAAAAAAGAAGATGGCAGAATATGTGTACTTTTAAATGGTACTTAGAAGAGAATTGAAATAAACAATAAGAAATATTTAAACACAGAACATCAAAAATAGCAAAAACAAATTAGTAACTTTCCCTCAGAGTTCATGAATTTTGTGTTTCTAGGTCAACTCTTTTGCATAGGACCACACATTCTGCAGGATATATAAACAGTAAAAATGAGTGAGTTTTTACTAAGTAGAGCTAAGTAAAATACTTATTTCTGATACAAGAGGGCTAAGAAAGTAGGGAAAAAACTCAAGTTCACATCAAGTCAAATTCTTTGCACAAGGCCCCAGTTAATAGAATAAATATTTTTCTTAGAACTTGGAGTATATAGCACATCAGGCTATTTTCTGTATGTTGTGCTATCACGTTATAGTTCATGTAGCTCCAACTTCGTTGGTCATTGATACACTTCTTGATTCTCAACTGAGAAGAGTTATTTTCAATAATGGTAAATTGATCCTAACACTTTAAGAATATTATTTTTATGATAAATATTTATACTTTATCACATTTTATGATAACTTGACAATTATCAATAGTTTAAATCTGATAATACTGTGTTGCCTACTCAAGAATAAATGTAACTTTTGTCATGGTACATTTTTATTTTAATACTCTGGTGAATTACATTTATAATTGCTTTATTTAGAGTTTTTTTGCACTAGAATTTTTAAATTTAGTTAAATTACATGCCCCCAGTTAATAGAATATGCCCTCAGTTGATGATGTGAAGTTGTAAAGTTTTAAAACTTTTTCAATGCTTTAAACTAATTCATATAATGTAGACATTGCTTGTTTAAAGGTATTTTAGAAGTAAGAATAAAATCATCTTAGTTTATTATATATAGAACAAAATATTTTTATAATTTTCAATTTCTTATTCACTCAAATTTTCTGTTTATTCAAATTTGTTAAGCAAAAGTATTTTTTTTAAGAACAACTCTTTAAAAGTTGCTTACTTCTAGATTTTCCAATGTAACAGTGTAATTTTTTACATTGTGTTCTATGTGTGCAAATTATTGGCGATAATAAAATAATTACATGAAAAAATTATAAAATACAGCAAACTCTGTAGATCTTTCATTGTAAATCTACATATCTACTTAGAAACAAATCAGAAATTATTAATATTTTTATTATATGAATCAAATATTATTTTATATTTGATCCCAAGCCCTATTTTCATCATTTATCACTAAAGATAACAACAAATATTTATTATGTAACTGTATATAGGTATGCATTTGCATATATATAGGTGTGTGCATCTAAGTAGACTTATTTTTCCCTGTACCTCTGGCTAAGTACAACTAAAAACTTACATATCATAAGTAAAAACCTATTTGACATGTAAAGAGAGAAAAATAGGCAGTCTGGGGACGTCAGAATCTAAGGAATGGCAAAATGATAGGTTTCCTGGTTTTTGTTTTGTCTCACACATCCCAAGCTTGAAGCTGGAGAAGACTGTGACCTGGAGCAGCCAAAAAGTGCATTTCTTACAAAGTCCCTCAAATTCCTTTTTTTTTTTTTCTAATTAGAGGACCAGAAAAGTGACTGTGTAGCACAGCAGAAACTTTTACACAATAAGAAGAAAAACACCAATCACCACACCGTCCCCACCCAGCCAGGAATGCTGAGTGTGGAGCCGGGATTTTTGCAGTTTCTGTGCCATCATAGGGCGCACAATTCTTCCTGCCTCACAGGGATGGCTGAGCTGAGCTGGGAACCGAGATACTCACTATATCCAGGTGGTAACAAGGGCACTTATAGGGTATTAATGGAAGCTATACAGTGAGCCTAAATTTCCATTTCTTTCTGGACATAATCAGATGGTGCTCCTGTTTCTTCCCACTAGGAAAGTGTTAAAGCATACATCTTGGAGAGTCAGGACTTTCCACATTGACGTTAATGAGGAGGCTACCTTGGTATAAGTGGGAGCATGTGAGAGCAGAAACAGGGACCCCCTACTCCTCCTAGACAGGGAGATCCTAGAAGAAGCCAGAGGGAAGCCAGAACTTCCACCATTTCATGGCAATAATCATAACCCTCCCTCCTTGGGTGTCACAGTAGGTCATTTGGGGAACCTGGATTTCCACACATGTCTAGTCATACCAGGGTGGCATGTCACTCTTCCTCTGGTAAAGTGATTAGAAAAAGATGGCTAAAGTAGGTATAATAAATAAAATATAGTCTCATGATTCCCCAAATATTTAGGTATCCATATATAATTATTTGTCATATCAATAATCAAAACAATCTCAAATTGAATAAAAAAAAGACAATCCATAGATGCCAGCACTGAGGTAACAGATGTTAGAATAAACTGTCAAATATCTTTAAAAACATCATAAAGATGTTTTACTAAGCAATCATAAACATGCCTGAAATATATGGAAAAAAAATAGGAAGGTCTGACAAGAAAATAGAAAGCCTTAGCAAATTAATTTGAAATGAAAAAAGAATTAAATGGATGATTATAATAATGAAAAATAAAATAGCTGAAAATGTTACTCATTTGGCAATCTCCATAGTAGATTGAATGAAACTGAAAAAACAATCTAATAAATTGAAGGTACAACAGAAATTCAATAATGAGGACAGAAATAAAATAAACTGAAAAATATGTTTATAAAACTGCAGGAATCAGTCGGGTTAAAATGAAAAATCTTATATTCATGACATTAGAATTCAGGAAGGAAAAAAAAACGAAGGTGGCGCTGATAAGATTCACAGAAATAATGGTTGAAAACTTCAAATTTTGCAAAAGACAGAAACACACAGTGTAAAGAAACTAAAGAAATCCCAAATAGAATAATGTGATAGTCAGACTCCTGAAAACCAAAGAAAAAAAAATATTGAAAGCTGTAAGTGAGAAATACCATTTTAATTAGAAGGCAAAAAAAAAAAACAATTTTTATAGGCAGCAAGTTTCTTAGGAAAACCAGAAAGAAAGAACTACACAACCAGAATTCTATAACCATGATAATATTCCTTCAGAACGAAAAACAAATCCTGATATTTTGAGGTAGAAGAAGCTAACATAAACATGGAATTAATATAAGAGAATATTCATATCTCTAATCAGCATATGAAACATATTCAATATCATTTTCATAAGAGAAACCCTATGATAGGCTGCATTTTTCATGCACCCAGATGCCTAAAATTAAGTACATCTATAATATTAATTATTATTAAGGATGTGGTTGAGATGGAACTTTCGCTCACCTTTGAGGACAATACAAATGGGTTTAAAAACTTTGGAAATTCTCATCAATATCACTAAAGCTAAATATATGCCCACATCAGAACTCAGCAAATCGACTGCCACTATAGATCCCAAACCTATTGATTATGCACAATAGTATTCATAAAAGGGTTATTCATGATATTTCTCAACTGCAAACAACCCAAATTGTATTCACAGGAAAGTAGATGAATGGTGGTATGTTCAAGCAGAGAAATATCACATACTTACAAAACTTACGAAATTCTGATATGCAAAAAATATCTTGAATTCATTTCAGAAATCTTATATTAAGCAAATTAAATGGAACACAAAGGGGGATGTTTATACACATTCATATATGCAAATTTCACAAACTGACAATCTGATGATCATAAAGGTCAGAATTTGGAAAAAACTGAAAGCATGACCAGAAAGAGGAGTGAGGGAAATTTCTGGATTCTTGGAAAATATTCTAGATCTGTTTTGGGGTGTTATGAAATAAACTATCTTTGGACTGTATGTATAAACTTTGCTTGGAAGTGAATTTGACTATAACTGGCTTATATTTTAATACTAAAAACCCCTTATTATTTGAGCTTGAGTTTTTTAAATATAAGTCCACAATTATCTTCATCATATCATGTCACTCTTCTA
Organism: Callospermophilus lateralis; assembly: GCF_048772815.1. Lineage (NCBI taxonomy): Eukaryota > Metazoa > Chordata > Mammalia > Rodentia > Sciuridae > Callospermophilus > Callospermophilus lateralis. Next base: position 124,783,055 of record NC_135308.1, on the reverse strand, counting down.
AAATAAATAGTGTCATCTAGATATAATTCTATAGTTCAGTAATCCTGAAAAATATACAAGGATTTCTTCCAATTATTAACACTAAATAAATCATACTAATATAGAAGCAATAATTCAAACATTCTTCATAAAATATCACCTCAAATTGACAATGCTTTATTATTCAAAAATTGGAATTTCCCTCTTCATTTTGAAGAACAGGTAAAACAATAGTTTTTTGTTACATTAGTTTGTGGGCTCAATTGTAACACAGATGAACTGTGTGAAAAGTGTTTTCTTTTTGTACAAATATTTGAGTTATCTTGTTATGGTAAGAGTATGTTTTTACATCTAAATATACCTAAAAAGATATACATCAAATTTAGGAAAATAAAGCATTACAATAACAGATAATGTTAAAAACCATATGTGGAGGACCACCCCCTGCCAATCGGTAGACCCAGGCTGGAGTTGAAGCTGGAGCCCAGGCCTTGGCCCAGGACGACCTCTGCTGACCTCTGTGGGAGCCCAGGCCCAGATCAGGCCCAACACCACCCTGCAGGCCCACCTAGGAACCCAGGACTAGCACACCTCCATCTTGGGACACTGAGGCCATCACCATAGCCCTACCCACTCAGTAGCCTCCACCTTGTGACAACAGATAGGGCCTATAGGCAGTTGCATCTCAGAACAGGCAGCCTAAAGCAATTGTTGGGCTCACCCTTTCAGTCTCATCTCTAAAAATGGTTGCATCCATCTTTGGGATACCCCCACTGCTCTTTTGAGTTTCCTCTGCTATTGCCAACATCACCTTTAATTGCAGTAGCATCCATCATGGGACACCTGTGGGGACTGAAAGCCCAATACCAAGGTAAGGGACAGGTAATCTGTATGGACACTACAATTATAGGGTAGAAACTGTTATACCTCAGATTCTCACTGTAAGAAAGGAAGACACAGAGGCAACATGAAAAAAAAAAAACAAGGAAAGAAAGTGCCCCAAACAAACTAAGATACCACAATAATAGAATGCATGGACAGCACAGTTATAAAATGTCAGAGAAGGACTTCAGAATGTACGTAATTAAAATGATCTGAAAATTAAAGAATGACCTTAGTGAGCAAATACAGGCAAAAATTGATCACTCCTACAAAGAGATAAGGGAACAGGCTTATCACTGATCTCACCAACAAAGAAATGAGGGAGCAAGTACAGGCATAAAGAAGTACTTCAAAAAAGAGATAAAGAGTCTGAAAAAAATCAGAAATCCTTGAAATGAAGGAAACAATAAACCAATAAAAAACTCAATAGAAAGCATCACCAACAGACTAAACCACTTGAAGGACAGAACTCAGACAATGAAGACAAAATATACCGTCTTGAGATAAAATTGACCACACAGTGAAGATGGTAAGAAACCATGAAAATAACCTCCAAGAATTATGGGATGACTTCAAAAGACCAAATCTAAGATTTATTAAGATAGAGGAAGGCACAGAGTTTCAAACCAAAGGAATGCACAATCTCTTCAATGAAATAATACCAGAGAATTTCCCAAACATGAGGAATGAATTGGAAAACCAAATACAAGAGGCTTACAGGAAAATCAAATACAAGAGGCTTACAGAACACCAAATACATAAAATCATAACAGATCTACACAAAGGCACATTTTAATGAAAATGCCTAGCATACAGGATAAGGATAAAATCTTAAAGGCCACAAGAGAGAGGAATCAGATCACATATAGGGGGAGATCAATTCCTATCTCAGCACATTTTTGAACCCAACCCTCAAAGGCAGGAGATCCTGAAACAACATATATCAAGCTTTGAAAGACACAAAATTTAAACAGATCAATTTCATGTAAGGAAATAGAATATGCCATCAAAAGCATACCAACCAAGGGAAGTCCAGGACCAGACAGATTTATAGCTGAGTTCTATAAGACCTATAAAGAAGAATGAACATCAATACTTCTCAAATTATTCTATGAAATAGAAAAGAAAGAAACCCTTCCAAATTCATTCTATGACTCTATTATCCTGATACGAAAACTAGGCAGAGATACATCAAGGAAAGAAAATTTCAGAGAAATATCCCTCATGAACATTGATGTAAAAATTCTCAATAAAATTCTGGCAAATCACACACAAAAACATATTTAAAAAATAGTGCACCATGATCAAGTGGGATCATTCCAGGGATGCAAGGTTGGTTCAACATAGGGAAATCAATAAATATAACCCACCACATCAGTAGACTTAAAGATAAGAAACATATGATTATATAAATTGATGCAGAGAAACCATTTGACAAAATACAGTACCCTTACATGTTCAAAACACTAGAAAAACTAGGGACTGTTGGAACATACCTCAATATTGTAAAAGCTATCTATGTTAAACCCAAGGCCAACACTATTCTAAATTGAGAAAAATTGGAACCATTCCCTCTAAAAGCTGGAACAAGACAGGGATGCCCTCTTTCAACATTTCTATTCAACATAGTTCTTGAAATTCTAGCCAGAGCAATTAGAAAGAAAAAAGAAATTAAAGGGATACAAATAGGAAAAGTAGAAGTCAAACAATCATTGTTTCTTGACAATATAATTCTATACTTAGAGGATTCAAAAAACTCTACCAGGAAACTTGTAGAATAAATAAATGAATTCAGTAAAGTATCAGGGTATAAAATCAATACTCATAAATCAAATGCATTTCTATACAGCAGTGAAGAATCATCTGGAAGAGAAATTGGGAAAACTACCCAATCACAATAGCCTCAAAAATAAAATAAAATACTTCGTAATCAACTTAACCAAAGAGATGAAAGACCTCTATGGTGAAAAGTACAGAATACTAAATAAAGAAATTAAAAAAGACTTTAGAAGATAGTAGGGTAATCAATAAATATAATCCATCACATCAGTAGACTTAAAGATAAGAAACATATGATTATATAAATTGATGCAGAGAAAGCATCAATTTTGTGTAAGGAAATAGAATATGCCATCAAAAGCATACCAACCAAGGGAAGTCCAGGACCAGACAGATTTATAGCTGAGTTCTATAAGACCTCTTGAAGAGGCAAACTTAATATTGTCAAAATGGTCATACTACCCAAAGTGTTACACAGATTCAATGCAATTCCAATTAAAATCCCAACATCATTCCTAATAGAAATAGAAAAAGTTATCATGAAATTCATTTGGAAAAATAAGAGACCTAGTATAGCCAAAGCACTCTTTAGCAAAAGGGTGAAGCAGTAGGAATCACAATACCAGATCTTAAATTATACTATAAAGCTATAGTAACACCAAGATAGACCTGTAGCCCAAGGTACAGAATAGAAGACACAGAGACAAACCCACATAAATACAGTTATCTCATACTAGACAAAAGCACCAAAAATATACATTGGAGAAAAGATAGCCTCTTCAACAAATGGTGCTGGGAGAACTGGAAATCCATATACAAGAGAATGAAAATAAACCCATATCTCTCATCATGCACCAAACTCAACTAAAACTGGATCAAGGACCTAGGAATTAGACCACAGACCCTATGCCTAATAGACAAAAAAGTAGGTCCAAATCTTCATCACATCAGATTAGTCTCTGACTCCCTTCACCAGACTCCTAAAGCATAAGAAATAAAACCAAGAGTTTATAAATGGGATGGAGTCAAACTAAAAAGCTTCTTCTCAGCAAAAGAAATAATCAATGAGGTGAAGACAGAGTGTACATTTTGGGGGCAAAATGTCATGTCAGATACAGCACTAATCTCCAGAATATATAAAGAACTCAAAATACTTAACAACAAATAAACAAGCAACACAATTAATTAAGGAGCTAAGGAGGTGAATAGACACCGCTCAGAAGAAGATATACATTCAATCAACAAAAATATGAAAAATGTTGAACATCTCTGGCAATCAGAAAAATTCAAATCAAAACAACTCTAAGATTTCATCTCATGCTATTAATAATGGCAGTAATCAAGAGTACAAACAACGATAGTGTTGGCGAGGATGTAGAGGAAAAGGCACACTCATATATTCCTGGTGGGACTGCAAATTGGTGCAAATCTGGAAAGCAGGATCTCCATCCTGCTTAGAAAACTTGGAGTGGAACCACCATTTAACCCAGCTATTCCACTCCTTGGTCTGTGCCCAAAGGACTTAAAATCAGTATACTATAGTGACATAGCCACATCAATGTTTATAGCAGCTCAATTCACAATAGCTAATCTGTGGAAGCAAACTAGATGCCCTTCAATAGATGTATGAATAAAAAATTGTGGTATATATACACAATGGAATATTACTCAGAATTAAAAGAAAATAAAATTATGGCATTTGCAGGTAAATGGATGGTGTTAGAGAATACCATACTATGTGAAGTAAGCCAATTCTAAAACAACAAAAGGCCTAATGTTCTCTCTGATAAATGATGCTTATCCATAATGGGGGAGAGGCATGGGGAAAATGAAGGGACTTTGGGTAAAGCAGAGGGAGGGGTGAAAAGGTGGCATGAGGGTAGAAAAGATGGAGGAATGAAATGAACATCATTGTGATGCTACATTGTGTACCAGAGAAATGAAAGTTTGTACTGCAATTGTGTACAATGAATCAAAATGCATTCTGCTGTCATATATACTTAATTAAAATTAATTAATTAGAAAAAGAAATGTCAAAAAATCATGTAATTAGTTTTACTATTATCTATGATCCTTTCAAATTCTAAATCTTTTATATCCCATAATCTGTGTTATTTGTCTCTCACTATTATTATCATTATTATTTGATGCCAGGAATTGAACCCAGGCACACTTAATCACTGAAATACATCCCCAGCCCTTTTATATATTTTATTGAAGACAGGGTCTAGCTAAGTTGCTGAGGCTGGCTTTGAACTCATGATCTTCCTGCCTCAGTCTCCCAAGCTGCTAGATTCTAGGCATGAACCTGGCTTTATATTCTTAATCATCTCTTATATGCTAATAATGACCAATGTTGTATCTGTTGTCCAGACCATCACTCTATCTCTTCTACACTAGCTGGACATTTAAATAATGTTTTTAGAACAAAACGTTCTAAACATGTTCATCTTCTGTTCCTCCCAACCTATTTATGTGTTCTTAGCCATATACTGCAGTACCAAAGTACCACAAAGTTAACTCATTCACCCAGCTGAAAATATTGTATCATATTTGACCTCTTCAACATTAAATTGCCCACTTCTAGGAACTTGATGTTTTTGGTTATCTGCATATTTAATTCCCTGTGCAAAATGTACTAAGTTGTTTCCCTGATTATTCCTATTTTTAATCATTGTATAGAAACTGTTCAAATGCCTCTAATCCATAACCTTTCTTCCACTCTTTGCACAAATTTATTTTTATATTTCTAGTTGTATCATAATTATAAATTTAATTTGCCTATCTTTTCTAGTAGATGGTAACTGCATCTAGTCCCTTGCCATTAAGACTATCCCATACATGGAGATTTTGGGAAAAGGACAGTATAAAAAGATGTTAGCATCTATACATTGCACATCAAAATTAATGTACCTTTATAGAAAGCAGACCACACATCTGAATTAGAAGAATACACATTTACAAAAAAAAAAAAAAAAAATACAAGATTTTCTGCTCAGAAATCATGCTAGTATGTTTTTCTTTTTTCTATAAAAAGAATTGAGAAAAACCCTTCTCTTCTTATTTCAAATGATATCTGACATTTAGGACTTGAGGTCACACTAGGTCCACAATTTCTGTTCTGAAAAATAAGAATGTCAGAATTCTTTCCCATACTGTTGACAAGGTTAACCAGTGGAATTCACAGATATTTGGCCATGGCTGTGGACATCCTTTCAGTCATTCTCATACTCAAATTGAGCCATGTTTTCTTCTCTTGACCAGGAGACCAGTGGGATACATGAAGGAGGTATGGACAATAAGTATTTTCTGTTCCCTTCTTATCAGTATAAATATTTGGTAGAGAAAAAGGAAACAGTGTGCTTTGGTGTCTTACAATTATTTTAAAATTTAAATCCAAAAGAAGAAAGCACTATCTACCTAACAGAGTGGCAAGAAGTTTTGACTAATGTGAACTCACAAATAACCCTTTTATTTTTAATTTTTAAATAAATGAATGTATGCATGAAGAAAAGCAAATATAAACTGTTTCTCTTTGGAATATATTCAGCCTTCTTAATTTTCATTTTGGAAGAGAACAATCAATACTTGATTATCTAAACCAAATCATGTTTTTTTCCAAAGAATAACTTGTAAAATACTGATTTAAACAGATGTTTTATAGAAACTAGATAGAATCACTTCAATGATCAAACACATTTGAGAATCACATAGCTAATCTATAAGTGATTGTGTGTCTTCCTCTTATGAATTAAAGCATTGGTTCTGCTAATAAAGCTTAGAATTGGTTGGTATATTCAAATTCTCTATAATTATTTACTATGATACTTTTTAATAGATTACTTCAAAATAAAAATTTTCATGACATATAAAGCATACTTTGCAAAACATCACAACAAACTAAACATATCTCTCTATTTCTTTTCAATATTTCTGCCTTTATATTATAAAAATGTTCTCTTTTCATTTGTTGTTGTTTACTTAGTTTTCTCAAGGTACTAAACACCCAATGAACGTGCCATAGCAGCGGGTTAAAGCAATTTACAGCAGTGACAAACTGACTAACCTGAGCGGGTAGGGCATAAGAAATGAAAAACGGATGCTGTTCTTAAAAAATAATCATTTTTTTGTCTGGCCTGCTAGATACTTAGTAGATCCATTTCATTATAATATAAATGACTACATAGAATGTCAACCTACAGTACATCTTAGCCCCAAAGCCCTTTTGGATAGCCTATCAGCTATTCAGGAATTTTATCAGCCTCTAAACTATCATAATTCACATACTAGCATTTAGGTACTTGAGTTGAGCAAAATGTACACTAATTTTTTAAAAAATAATAAGAGCAGTTACAAATGCAATGAAACTTCACTGTAGGTAATCATAAGTGAATTCTTTTATCAGTATCATTCAAATATCAAATATCTCTTATTATGTGATTATTGTGTTTTGATATTAATACAATGATTACATCTTCCATTAACTTCCTTCATACTAAGCTAGTCCACCAGTAAACCTTAATGGACATCATCCTGAAATGATTTGTTCAAATATTCAGTCTGATATTCCATATGACTAATTTATTGTCATAGATTTAGTAAGTGGCATTTCCACCATTTAGTATGCATAATGAATGAGGTTGTTCACTTATGGAACAATCTCCCATAAGCAGGATAACTGTTCAAAGCAGAGCACCTCACAATGACTTGTTCATTCCTAAATTTCTATGACTGTAAACCAAGTTAAGTCATAATACATTATATTTATTATGTATCTTCAGAGATATAGTAAGATCCTTAATCCTCAACTAGTTTTCTGCATTAAACAGAGTTCACATGGTAGGTATGCAAAGGATACAGAGCAGGCATTAAGAACAAAGCTTTGGCCTCAAACTCCCATGTAGAACATATAGCTGCAGTGACTTGAACACAATGACCTTTAAGGCAAAATTATTCCTTTGGTGCTTATAGCCCAGAGCTTTGACTACATCAATAATAAAAATCACCCAGTGTTCTCTTTTTATGCCTATCTTTCTTTGTATCTTTTAACTCTTCTCCCTGCCTCCCTCAAAATCTGTTTTTTTTTTTTCTTTAACAATGTAATTCTTCCATATTTTTTTCAGGGTAATTTATCTGATTGTTTTCTTGATGGTTGTCACCAAGTAATTACATCATTTTCTTCTTTCAATATATATATTTTTTAAAGAGAGAGAGAGAGAGAGAGAGAGAGAGAGAGAGAGAGAGAGAGAGAGAATTTTTTAATATTTATTTATTTATTTTAGTTTTTGGTGGACACAACATCTTTATTTTATTTTTATGTGGTGCTGGGGATCGAACCCAGTGCCCCACGCATGCCAGGTGAGCACACTACCACTTGAGCCACATCCCCAGCCCCTATATTACATTTTTAAAAGTCCAGTTATATAAGTCTAAGCAACTTTTCTGAAAAACCACAAATATTTTTTTTCTCTTTCTTAATGACTGACTAACGTTTTCCCAAAATAAAAATTATGTTTTGATAGATTTAGAATGAGGTCCTTAGTGCACTTCCTATATAAGAAAAATTATCCATCACCATATTATGATGAGATTGCAATAAATCATCCAGTCAACCTTAAAGCAGGAGACAAAAACTTTATTCACCAGCAGGTGGTTTGGATCCACCAACTGCCAGACCAAGAGGTAGGCTGCAAGTATACACCCTTCAACCCTCTCCCAGGTTTTGAGTACATCTTTTATACCCCAAAACCATATTAATCATAAGTGGCTGTTGCTATGATTCAAAACCATAAACAAACATCATGAGATCTAAAATCATAAGCAGGGAATAGGTTAAATGTCCCTAGTTGAGTACAAGTTAAAGAATGGTTGCTAACATCAAGACAATCGGTCTCTGACAGGTTACATTGTCCAAGAAAAATGGGAACCAAAAAGAGAACAATTTTGCATTGTTTAAGAATTGCCATTTTGTGTTGCCAAACATGTTATGCTAAGCAACTATTGATGGGTACAGTGATACAGTCAATTTCTCCCAGTGTTCCCATGGAAGAAACATTTCTTACATGATGAGGAATCTCAGGGCAAAATGGAGTCTGTCTGGTCATTGCCCATATAGCCTGGCCCATAACAATCATTATTTTATAAATTAAATAGGTAGATTCTGGGAAAATGAAATGTGTTTTCCAATGCCAGGGATAAAATCATATTAAATCTAATTTACATGTTAGCTGTAGATCTGAATGGTGGCAAACGTATGACCCTTGGCCTTTTGGGGAGGAGGATAAGGGGGCTGCCAAATTCTGGAGTTGCCAAAATTATTTTTTATTATTTATTCTGTTTTTTTAATAGTTTGAATAGCCTCTTGACTTCTTTTTCAGTTCTTGTATCAATCAGCTTTTATTGCTATGACCAAAATATTCAACTAGACTGCCTAAGAAGAGGAAAGGGCTCACAGTTCCAGATGTGCAGTTCACAGTCAGCAGACTCCCACAGTTCTCATAATCTAATCATTTATCTTCTAAACATTCCTTCAACCCCATAGGAGCTTTTGGGTGTCACCTCATATACAAGTCATAAGTATTGTGAAATCTAGAATCATTTGAGTACACTGAAACTTTTCCTTATCTTAGATTCTGTTATGGTTTGGTTGTGAGATATTCCCCCCAAACTCATGTGTGAGACATTGCAAGAAGGTTTAGAAGAGAAATGATTGAGTTATAAGAGTTAACCTGATCAACGAATTAATCCCCTTATAGGGATTAAATGAGTGGTAATTGAAGTGGTAGGGTGTGCCTGAAGGGGGTAGGAGTTGGGGGTGGCTTTGGGGTATAATTTGTGTCTGGCAAGTGGATACCTCTCTCTGCTTTCTGATCATCATGTAAACTTTTCCTTCTGCCACACTCTTACATCATGGTATACTGCCTCTCCTCAGCCTGGGTGGAATGGAGCCTGCTGTCTATTGATTGGGATCTATGAAACCATGAGACCCTAAATAAATCCCCCTCCCCCCAAAAAAAATTATTGTAGACAGATCTTTTAGCTACAGCAGCAAATAAAGCTGAGTAAAACTGTTTTCAAATCTGCTGGGAGCCAGATTTCAATTGTTTAAGAGCTGTGTATTAAGCTGCCTTTAAAATTGGAATCAGATTTCTTTGGTGCCCTCATGCATGCTAGATGTTTGTTTAGCAAATGGGACATTGCTTGATCCTAGGAAATGGCTGAAGTTTTTCATCAGCAACCTGATTTCAATAAAGTGAGTTCCTGATAAAATTTCATATTGAGTCTTTTCTCTACTACTTAAGCTATCAGTTTGAGCTGACTTCCAAAGTCACAGAAGAGGTCTTTCTTGAATGGAACAAGTGAAATGGTTTTATTTTAATTGTGTGTTTAACTCTCAGTCCACATGTCCACAGGACTGACCTAGTGGGGAAAAATATTCTAGATCCCAAGAAACCATGTAACTGACTTGAAGTTAAATGTTTTGTGATTCACATTAGAAATGCACAGAAAGAACGGAGAGATTAGAGTGCAATATTTCTAGAAACTAAGTTGTCTATACTAATAAACATCATTGTAAAACAATAATTTAAATGATTTTTTTTTCATTAAGAATTTGGCAAATACTCTTTGCGCCATGAGTACACTAGCTGTATTTGTTCCTGTTTATTCCAGGAGATGATATTTCTCCATGAAAATGGAACTATTACTGACCTGTAAAGTTGGTATTCATTTTTAAATCTCTTAAATCCCATATAATAATCTCCTTGCTTTTGCTTTAGTTTCATAAAAAGATCTTATTCATTGCCAAACACTTGATACGAATCACATGGTTTGGAAATTTATTTTCCCTCTAATGTATAATAAATTTATAAAAAATACTCAAGATGTACCTATCATCTTAGAGATGAACATACTTCACACAGAAAAGCAAATAAAATATGGTAAAGACTTTTATATTCCCAAATTATTTTTCCTAAGAAATTATTATACTGTGGTCATTAAAACAAACCCATAACAATATTTATTTGAATGATCTTTATAATTTTTAATCTGAATTCTAAACTGCATTATCTTTTAGCATCACAAGGAACAAAAAAATACACAGTATACAAGCAAAGGTGTTTTCATTTTGCATGCTGTGTTACATGTACAAAGTATTTAATGTCTCTCTATAGTCTACTTAGTATTTACTTGTTCAAAGTTTGCTATATTGTTGAGGACCACATCCAAGTCAAGATGGCGCCTGGCACTTTGCCAGGAGGAATGGTTTGTGAAGTAACACCAGGGAGTTATTAAGATGATGAGGATTCCTTAATGACTGACTGCTGTATCTAGATGATGTTAATTAAGTTAAGCTGTGTGTAATTAGTTAAGTATATATACCTCTGCTGTCCCATAATAAAGGGGCTCCCCGCTCCCGCTGTTTCAACCTTCACAAGTTGCTTGTCACCCCCCGGTTATTTTGCCCATCCAGACTGCGGCACTATATAGATGAATTTATTTTGTCTTTACAAAACTCTATGAAGAAGCATTATTTTCTTCTTCTTTTTATATTCAATGAAGAAACAAAGACATAGAAAATAAATAACTTTTAATTGTACCACAGCCTCCAGGCAATCTCACTCTATAGATGTCCATTTTAACCCTGATATTGCCTTGTCCCTCACATCACAAATAAGAAAGTCAAGACTTCTTCAAAAAGTAATTTTCTCTCATTATTATATACACATTAATAAAAGGACTATATTCTAGAGATTTTGTGTCCTAACTTTAATTCATGAGAAATTACAAAACTTAATGAGTATATTGCAAATTTCTGAATAAAATTGAGGTTAGCATTTTTCTCAAACCCAAAAGAATACTTTCATTTCTAGAGAGGTGTCAGTCTTTTCATCAAGGAAATGCCAAGCAATTAACTGGAAACAAAACTATAGCAAAGTTTTGCAATAGATTATGCCTGTGTGGGTATATGATATTTATGAGTGAAACCACAAATGCTAAATCCTGGTTAAGTGGACTGAATTGATTCACGTATCCAATAAAGATTTACTGAGTTTCTACCCATATGAAGTACTCATCTAGGTAGTTAGTATATGTAGTGAAGAAAGCAAGTATATGTAGGGTATGGACAAGCAATGGGAAAGACACATACACACACACACACACATACACAAACAAACACAATACAATAATAAAATAAAACTATAGTACATATGTTAAATTTTAGAGCATTAGAAATTATAAAAAATGAAAATGAAAAGCATGGTAAAAGGAAATCTGAAATTTTAAGTGGTTGATGTTCATGCAAGTGGTACAATTCTTAACAGGATGTTCAGATTAGGTCTGAGGTTTAAGCAAAAATTCTAAAGAGATAAGAAAAGTAATCCTGAAATTTTTTGAAAGTACAACATTCCCAGAAGTAGAATATCTAAGATGAAAAATAACTGGTTTATTCGAGTCGTAGTAAAGTGGCCAGAAAGCCCAATTACGTATTTTACATAAAATAAAAATGCTAAAGCCACTAAATATTTAAAGATGGTCATAACAAAGAATTAAATGAAGTGTGGGATCCTTTTGAGTACTGGCCATACATTGCCTGCCTATGAAGTTGGCCCTGGGGCCAGAGTAAATGACTAGGAGATGTGAGTGAAGTTTGGAGAAATACAGAGAGTCTGAATCCTGTGTTACAATTGGGATCATAAAGAGGACTTTTTCTTTTACTCTGAGTAAAATGGAGAGATTTTGGAAGAAAGAGTGACATGTTTTGATTGCTGTTCTTTTGAGACTAGAATGTAGATTGACAAGAGTAGAAGGAGGAAAGTTGAATTAATAGCAAATAATTGTTTGAGGTGGCTATTTTAAGAAATCAAATATCTTTGCCATAAATCAAATAGCTCTACCTTAAATGCATAAATGACAATGTATGTGTGGTGCTATAAACACATATGAGGACTACCAGCTTAAATTAAGAGGACTATTTGGCTTTGGGCAAATTAGTTACATGAAATAAAAATGAAGTTAGTTTCAGAAAAAGAAAAAATTTTATACTAGAATGAATGGCATTATATTCAATGTAAATTTACAAATATGGAAATGTCATGTATTACTACATTTTATTCATGTCAGAGTATACACTTAAAAAACATTTACTAAATGAGAACTTATAAATTGTCATTGAAAGCACTCATAAATATAAGCAGGTGATTTGAGTATGAAGTATCTCCTGAAAGTTCATATATTAGAAAATGCAGTAATAGACATGAAATGATTAGATTATGAGAGCTATAACCTGATCATGGATGGATTCATAATTTGAAAAAATTAGTAGGTCATAACTGGAGGCAGGTAAAGTATGGCAAGAGGAAGTTGGTCATGGCGGGGGGTGCCTTTAGGGATTACATCTTTTCCCTGGCTTTTCCTGCTCCCTTTCTCCGCTCATTGGCTGCTATGAGTTGATTGGCTCTCCTCCACTATACCTGCCCAGAATGACGGAATCTATTGTCCATGTACTAAATCTTTCCTCCTCTAAGTTGTTCTCTCTCTCTCTCTCTCTTTTTGGGGGGAAGGTAATTTCACCTGATATTTTTAATGCACCTGTGTTATGACCGCAACCTGTCACATACATGAGGTCAGGTATGGAATTTTCTTCTAGCTCATAAGCCTTTGGATTTTAGAGGAATACCACCGGTTACCAGTGACGAGTCCTACTTCCTCACATGTTGAAGTATAACATTAAAAAAGCAAAAGGAGGCAAGCAGAGGGAGAAGTGGGCCATAGCTGGCATCCTGGTGTCACAAGAAGTAAGGATGTTTTGCCTTTTCATATGTCCTAGGCTTCCTTTGTTCTTTCTCCTGCTCTCTTTCCCTTATCTCTCTCCATCTTGTGCATGTGACTAGGCCCAGAAGATGCTTAGTGGGATGACCAAAATGCAGATGGGCTGGAGGGGGCCAAGCAGGAAGGGGACATAATGAACAACTCCCTGTAAGGATAAACCCTGGGACAGGTTACCTTAGCAACAGGTTGAAGCAGGAACAGATTATCTTGATTAGGGTGGAGGAAGGGCTCTGAAGGCATTAGCATTTCAATCTCTCTCCAATTTCCCAGACCCAAATTGGCCTCCTTGATCAAATCTGATAGATTTACCTATCTATACCTCTTTTAATTCTGTCTTCAAGAGCATTTCAAATTTTCAGATTAGGGAAGGTGTTTTTTTTGTTTGTTTGTTTGTTTGTTTTGTTTTGTTTTGTTTTTTGCTTTTTTGCTTGTTTGTTTTTCGTACTGGGGATTGAACCCAGGGGTGCTTTTCCATTTAGCTACATTCCCACCTACAGCCATATATATATTTAAATTTTGAGACAAGGTCTCACTAAATTGCTGAGGCTGTCTTTGAAATTGTGATCCTTCTGTCTTAGCCTCCAGAGTTGCTGGAATTAGAGTCATGCACCACTGCAGTGCCCAGCAATGCACTGTATTTATTTATTTATTTTAACTCAAGTTTTAAAGGGGACCTTTATGTCACTATAACAGTATCATTTGTTATAAATAAAAGGCAAAGCTAAAAATACAGTAAGAATCAAACCATTAATTCAGTCTCCATTTCAACACTCTGCACCATTAAGCCTAGAACTGGTCAAAAGGGAGAAACACCAAATGCCTGGGAAGGTCTGGGACATTGTAGGCAACTGCCTCTGCCCCACCTTCCAGTTGCCTTAGCAGAGCACCTCACTGTGGGTAAGGGGAGAAGCTGGGTGCTAGGAGGCCCAATGCTCTCACCCCACAGCTGGGCATCAGGGGTGAGGCACTGAATTTCCCCAAGCCTCTATTTTCCTCCCTGAAAGCACAAGAAAAAAAAAAAAAAGTAAAAGAAATGGAAACAAACCTCAAAAGATCAGCATTTTTATTAAGCAGTGGAGTAGCACATTTTCAAAATAGAATATGGCAACTGGTTACCATAAGGGTCTGTGAAAGGACACTTGCAGAGTCCACTCAAAGTCCAAAGACCATGCCACACACCAGAATCTCATGCAAGAGATTTATTGTCAATTGCATGAGGAAAACTGACAAGGCTATCTCTCCAAGGAGAGTAGCAGTGTGTCCACACTCACAGAGCAGCTTTGTAGACCTCAAGAGGAATTTCATAAACTGCTTAGGAGTTGTGTCATAAGCTGTCATTTAGTAGGTACATATTCTTATGGGAAGTTAAGCAGCATTGCCTCAAAATCGAAACTTTAAAGCCTCTAGATAAAATGGCTCCTGACCTAAAATGGTGAATCTGATGCCAATATTGATCTGATGCCAATATTCCTCCCTTTTTGTTTTTATAGATACCAGGTTTGGGATGATGTTCTTTTTCCTGTAGCTTCTTCTTGCTGGTTAGGGGGGAAGAATCTCATTCCTGGGGTTCAGGGAGGGTTTTAGGTGGGGGCAGAGTCTCTTGGGTCAGAAGGAGTTGACTATGTGTCATAGGTCTCAGTCTTGAGCATCAGGGGCTGGTAGTCTTTGTAGTAGCCTCCTCTGGCCAAGAAGGAGTCTTTTTAGGAATTGGCAGGGAGCTTCAAAGGGTTGAAAGTTGAGATTTTGGAGATGCACAAAGACAGAGGTCCTGTGGGGGTTGCCATAGATTGAGATAAGTTAGTTTGTCTCAAGTGGTTGGGGTTTGGGTCTGTGGTGAAGAAGAGAATGTTATGAAGGGGGCCTTTCTGGGGGGACCCAAGGCTGCCTGTCTTGATGCCTCATCAGCTTTGATGTTTCCCTTGGAAATAGGAGAAGTATTGGTTTCATGGGATCTGCAATGGGTTATTCCAATTACAGTGGGGAGATGGAAGGCCTCAAGCAGGGACACAAATTATGAAGCATTAACCACTGAAGTCCCCTCTCCTCCCATATGTCTGAGTGTAAAAAGAGAATATAGAAGACATATTTGGAGTCAGTGTAAATCTTAAGGGTGTAGCCCTGAGCTAGGGAAAAGGCCCTTGTGAGAGCAATAAGTTCCTCCTGTTGGTTGGAGGTGTTGGCGAGTAGAGGCTTGGCCTCAATTATTTCATAAGGGGATATTATGGTGTATCCAGTCCTGTGAGCACCCTCATAAAGAATGTGTAGGTGGCCTGTGGCAGGGGCCCCTCTCAAATGTGGGTAGGGTGAGGTAGAAGATCTTCTAGGGTCTGTATACAGAAATGGAGTGGAGAATGGGTGTGTTTTAAGGAAAAAGGGAGAAGACTGGCTAGATTAATCTGTGGACAGGATTGAAAGGTCAGTGTAGAATCCTCTACAAGGGCAAAATGAAGGGGAAGAATCCTGGAGGAAGGAAGAGTTTGAAGGCCTTTGTAGGTGAGGAGTTCAGAGAGGTGATGTGGAGACAGGACTGTGATAGGAGATCCAAAGTTTAGTTTTTTTGGATTCCTATATGAGGAGGGCTGCCAAGGCTAAAGTTCTCAAGCAGGGGGTCCTACCTTGGATGTTTATTTCTAGTTTCTTTGAGAGGTATGCAACCAGAGCAAAGGTTGGTTCCAGTTAGTATCCAAAGGTTCCCAGAGCATATTGCCCAAGACCAAGACTTATGACTCATGGTCAACTCTTTCAACTCCAGAGACGCTGTCCCCACCTAAAACCCTCCCTGACCTCCTTTACAGGAATGAGATTCTTTGCCCCTAACCAGCAGGAAGAAGCTACAGAAGAAAGACCTTGGTCCCAAACCCTGGTATAAAAACAAAAAGGGAGGAATATTGACATCAGATCAATATTGTCATCAGATCAATATTGACATCAGATCAATATTGACATCAGATCAATATTGGCATCAGATTGACCATTTTATCTAGAGGCTCTGAAGTTTTGATTCTGAGGCAATGCTGCTTAGCTTCCCATAACATGTGCCTGCTAAATGAGAGCTTATGACACAACTCCTAAGCAGCTTATGAGATTCCTCTTGTGGGTTACAAAGCTGCTCTGTGAGTGCAGACACTCTGCTGTTCTCTTCGGAGGGAGAGCCTTGTCGGTTTGCCTTGTACTACTGACAATAAATCTCTTGCATGAGGTTCTGGTGTGTGATGTAGTCTTTGGACTTTGCGTGGACTCTGTGTCTTTTCAGTCTGAGTTTTTTAGGGTTTAGTGAGACTTAATCATAGCAGAATGTGTCCATTGGGCAGTCAAGCAAACAGTTGTAGCAGGAAATTGAAAAAGTTGAAAGCCCTTTGTTTTCCTTCTTTCCCTGGGATTCATTGTCCTCCTTTTCTTCCCTGGGAGTTATTTTTCCATACTCTTCCTTCCTTGTCTGATGGAGCTAATGAGACCTGGCCAGCCAGTTTGACAAGGTGCTTCTCAGGTGAAGGTATGGAGGCTGCCAGTGATTCACAGTTGTCCCAGACCCCAAGCATGGCCTTGCATACTCCCTGAAGGGTATCCCTTCATTCCCAGGATTACTTCCTGGCAGAGGGGCTTGGCTGGATGGTTAAAATTAACTGCCTCTCCCACATCTTCATAGCTTCATCTACATTGTTCTTCTCAGTATTTGGGCTATAACAATAAAGAACTGACCACTCAAAGTAACAGTGCTCTACCTCCATGCTCTGCCACTGAAACTTATTTTTATAATGGACATGTTTCTTTCTCTTCCTCTCTCCCTGCTCCTCCCTTATCTTTTCCCTTCCCTAATCTCAGGGGAAATAGGATTCCCTTTCTTCCCCATCCTAAATAGAATTATTTGTCCCCTAATATCCACCCACCATAGGAATAAAGTAATCCAGGCTTTGAAGATGGTATCAGAAGATTTCAGAAATGACTATCTCCCAAATTAACAAGTGAATTACAACTCCAGAGAACCAGAGAACAAGTAGAATGTAGCCTTTGAGTCACCTCTTTAAAAAACTCCTATTCCAGCTGATGGGCAGAATCATAGCCTTTGGGACAAGAGTCCAGTGTTTCTCTTTTGCTAACAAAGCAATAAACCTTCTTTTTCCCTTTCCTCAAAACGGTGTCCTCGTTATTAGATTGGCTTGGGGGACAAGGACCACACTTTTGGCAACAACAATATTATTTTAAGCTATTGAAATAAGAAACTTCAGGAGGAAAATCCAAAGAAAAGCAACTGGATTCTGTGAGCTCTGAGACTTAAGAAACCCCAAGTCATCCAAGTTATTCCCTTCCAAGTATCTCTGTTCAAACTAAGAAGAACATCTAACACTGGGAGGGAAGATTCAGACCTAAATAAATGGATAACTATAAGAAGACTGTTAGAAGGAAGAGAAGAAGGAGTCTGTGCCCTGTGAATCTAAATCTTAAGAAGTCAAGACTCATATCCAGGGTAAAAGCCTCCATTGAAGAATACGGGATGGAAATATGATGGAAGTAAATAGAGAAAAATACAGAGAAAAGAGAAGCTCAGAGGGGAGAAACTGCACAAAATGTGAACAAAAGTTTATCAGTTTATAAAAACAATAGAATCAAAAAACACTAGCATGGAGGAATTAGCAAATACATCCTGGCTCATAATTACCTTCAAAATCTATGGAAACATTAATCTCACTTAAAATGACTAAATGGTGTGCAAATTCAATAGAAATTAATATTAAAGAATAGAAATAACACTATAGGATAATGGATGACATATTTAGAATGCTCATGCAAAGAAAATTAAGCTAGTATTTTACATTCATCAGCCTGGCCAAAGATATATATTAGTACCATACAAAATCTCAAAACAATTTTTTTCCTGAAGTTTCCCTTTAGAATTATAGCAGGTGAAAAATTTCTTACAGTTAATGATGAGTTTGTTCATTTATTTTAATAGATATTGGTTTTCTCATGTTGTTCTAATATTTCCATTTTTTGATGCCACTGATACTTAAAACTAGTTTTTTAAAGGCAGAACTATAAAACTAAAGTAAATGGTACATAATTCTCTACCACTTAAAGTTTTAGAGAAAAATATTAAATGTCTTTCTGAAATGTGCAAGAGAAGAAATTTTCTTCAATGATTATTTAAAGCTTTGTGAACTAAATTCCTTCGAAAAATCATTGCTCTGATAGCATGTTATGCTAGAAGATTAATTATTAAAGTGGAAATAGACGAGAGGAAATTAACTTTAGGTTGTGGCAATTACTTAGGTAGAAGATAGTGGTGATTGTATTCCTAGACCCACTTATAGATGTGAAGAAAGATCAAATTTGAACTTATTTTAAATGAATAATTAGCAAGATTCAGCGACATACAGAACATAAAAGAAGAATGTATCTTATATGATTTCAAGTTTTATAAGTGAGAATGTAAAAAAGTCATCTGGAAAAGCCTTATTGACAGAACTGGGTTAGCTGGAAAGCAAATGCATTTTGGGGATGATGTAGAAGAGTTGAATTTTGCATATACTGAGTTTGAGGTGACAATCCAGCCTTCAAGAAGCAAAGTCTTTTTATACATGCAAGTTTCAAGTTTGTGGTCAGGACCTCAGACATATAAATGTGAACTTAGAGTAATGCAAGTCTAATGATTAATTTAAGGATTCTGAAAGACTAAATAAAGAAAATTTGATATTTCCAAGATTAAATAGCTTTCTATATTTTATAGCCAGTTTTAGATTTTTTTTTTTTTTAAGGCATGAGGATTTGCTGAAAGATGGATGATGTTAAAGGCTATGGATACAACATATTTCTGTCTCAGGTTACTAAATGTCTAAGTAAGTCATTTTTAACAAATGAAATTTTCATGAAGGTTGCTGCGGGCATGTCATATAAGGACCCAGCTCTCAATTACATTTTATCCTCTCAGTTTACGATAAAGTTATCATGGAGAAGATTGTAGGAGTGTGTATTCTGGGGAGGAACAAAATGCATTCAAGTGTGCAAAGTAATTTATCTTTGTACGTAGAAACTGAAACAACAGCTATGTTCTTCTGTTGAAGCATCATCTTTATTTTATAAGAAAAAAAAAATAAGAAAACAGCCTAAGGCTATGTCAACCCAATGTCAAAACAGATTGATAAATTCAGTATGAAAACAGTAAAGTTGTAAACTTATATTAATTATAGTGAAATTTTAATATATTTCTCTCATTTTTCCAGAGATTTCTAATGAGTCAAAAATTCCTAAGTATTATAGTACAAAATTTTATCTTATTAATTTTTATGCACATAGCAAATATTGCAGTACAGTACTCAAACATATTGTGGTGGGTGGGTTCATTCTCAACTTTTTTGATTATTTGAAATATTCAGTCATATTATATGACAGCCTATTTTTTTGAATTTGTGAGCAAGTGAGTTTTAGTTATGACAATATCAACATCAGTTGAAATATTTCTATCTTGGAAAATAGTGAGTCATATTACTTGAAAAGTTGAACAGAAAATAAAGAGCAAAATAATACTGAGAAAGAAGGTTGTCCATAAAGTTTTCCAGTCTTGTAAGTCACTATGAGGTCTTAAAAATCTCCCCTCTATGATGAAGTAAAAGAGAATTTTAACAATTATTGATATTTTGAAATAACTATTTGTAAGTGGTAATATGTTAGATAAAGTTGTGAAAATAAGGAAATGGAATTAATCTATATTCTTGATATAATATTTAGTCCCCTCATTTCATTTACTACATGACAACATAAATCAAGGTATCACAAAGACATAAAATGGAGGTTGATCTAATAACAGGGAATGTGAGGAATATTAATTAGTAATTTCTTTCCAAACAAAATAGCATAATCTGGATAGATTATCTATGTATTGATTATTCTACCCATTATATATTATGTATTTAATATACTATTTTCCCAAACTGGAAACCCATGTGCAAATTGCTTTTCACTTTAAAAATAATTTTTATTAAATGGAATTGTGTTTTAACTTAAACAACCTCAAAGCTATTTTGACATGTATTGTGCCAAAAGTAAAGCACTGCTATAATATTTCTCTAAAATCTCAGTCCCTATGTAGAGCATTCTTCGCAAAAGAACATGTCTGGTATAGTTTTCATCATGTGTACATTGCCTTCAAGGAATTCCTGAGAATGAATTAAGTCTTAGATTTCAAGAGGATAAAAGTGTGGAGTGGGTAGAGGGTAAAGTGAAGTATTATTTTGATTCAAGTAAGTGGTGGATTGAGGATTAGTTGGGAACTGTGATCTGCTAGGGATAGAAATATTATAAATACATTTAGTTTTCTAAATAATTCTCCAGTTGTCTTTTCACTTACTCCAATTGTATTCTTTGTCTCTGACCAGTAAGAGATAAGCATCAGTTTCTATTTTGGAATAGTCAATCTTAGATGGACCCAGAGACCTACAATTAATACACAACTAGGTTTCATTAATTGGTGAGATCAAGAGGGAGACAATGTAGAGAATTTGGGATTTTAAGATTCAATTAACTTTATATTATATATAAAAGTATAATGTAAGATCAACAGATTTTTCAATAGAAATAGAAAGTCTGCATTTCAAAATTAAATAAAAATTTTAAACACTGATGCTTTGTAGAAAATACAAGAAAAAAACATAATAAAGAAATAACAAAATTAATTTATGGATCACTGTTATTTTTATACCTGCATTTCAACATCCATCTTTAATCTAAATAGGTTTTTCTTCCACTCCGAGGGAAGCTCTTTTGAGCCAAGAATTTTTATGGCTTTTCACAAAGGGAAAAGCAAATATAACTTAAAAGTCATTTTCATACTTTTGGCCATGATGATATAAATAGGACCAGTCCTACTAAGGTTCACACTTACAATTTTTTTTTCTCTGAAAATGTCTTCATATTGGCTTCATATGTGAAGAATATTTTTACCAAGCATACAATTCTGGTTCCACAAGATATTCTTTTTCCTTTTAGTACTGTAAAAATGTCATGACGGTGTCATGGCAAACAAATATTATATGGAATAATAAAGGAAATTGTCTAGATTATAGAGATTGAACTACAGGAATCAGCAAAATAGTGGTAATGGTGAATGTGCAGGCAGATATAATATAGTTTATATTTTCTTCTAAAATATATTCTTTAAAGCAAAATTGTAATAATGTGCTATGGGTTTTATAATATATGTAATTGATATATAGAAACAAAAGCAGCAAAATGAAACGAGGATAAGTTGAAACATCTGGTTGCAGTCTTTCTCATCTTTTATGTTGTGACAAAATGCAAAATCTAATAGTGAATATAAATGAAAAATTTAGAATCCTTGTTTAAACCATGAAAAAAAAAAACACAATAAAATCATAAAAGGGAAAAATGAACTAAAACTAGAAAACAGAAAAAAAGTTAAAGGATAGACCGCAAACAAAACAACATTAATAACTAAAATAAAATCAGTTAAAAGTAAAAATAATTATCTAAAATGTTCCATATTTTTCTGTAACAAAGATAACTCCTGGTAAATTAACTATAAACAGTCTGAAATACTTATAGAAGAAAAAATATCTTCTAAAAATTTATTCGGAAAACACAGGAGAGGTCAATTTTTAATTCCTTTTATGAGGACAATATAACATTGACTCAAATCTGGCCAAGATAATAAAAAAATAAATTATAAACCTACATATCTCATGAATATAAACACAAAAATTTGTAAGAGAATATTAGCATGTGAAATAGAGAAAAATATAAAGTAAATTATGCATCATAAACAGGTCTGTTTTCCCCCTAGAAATGAAGATAGTTTAATACTGAAATATCAAACAATATAATTCAGCAAAATAAAAGATAAAAGAAGTATGTTCATTTAAAAAAAATACAGAACATATCTGATCAAATTCACCACTTATTCATTATACAATTATCAATAAGGAAATATATAAGTTTACTTCTTGTGATAAACAGCATTTATGAAAAATCCACAATTTATATTGTATTTATTAGTAAAATGTCAAATATTTTCCCCTAAACTTGCAATAAAGTGTGGATGGTTTTTTCTTCCACATTATACTGGAAAATGTAGCCTGTGTATTGAGACAAGAAACAAATGAAAAAACACAGAAACTAGAAAAAGAGTAGTGAAATTCTCCCCATTTTCACACAGACAGGATTGTTTCTGTGAAAAGTCCTACAAAACCTATTAAAACCATGATTAAAATTTATGGTTAAGTCAGTATGGCTGAGTAATAGAAGATGATAAGAAAAAGAATCTATTTTATTTCTACAGAATAGTATCAAACAATGAGAAAATATATATAAAAAGTCCATTTAAAAATAACAGCAAAATTAAAAGGATATATATATATATAGGAGGAAACATAGCAAACAGATTGCAATTCCTATATTTTGAAAAAGCAATAAAACTGTTGAGAACAAGGAATGAAGACTAACTAAATAGAGTATTCTACATGCCTAGGGCCGCAATGATTTGATATTGTGAAGATGCAAATTCTCTATAAATCAATGTATACATGATATGCTATTTTTTCACAAAAAATATAACCCACATAAAATTGAATATAGATCTGAAAGCATAGAATTCTGTTGTTATATCCACAGAGTTGTTAGGATATACACAAAATACTTCAAAAAAAATTTTTTTTCTGTGTGCTGAGAGAACTTGATTTTTTATGTTTTGCCACAGGTTAAAGGTGACCAACTCTGAGGAAAACACTTAGCTTCTTCCTGTTCTCTGTAAGTTTTATAGTTCTAGCTGTTACATTTAGGTCTCTACTACATTTTGGGTTGACTTTGTTAGGCGTGAAGTAGGAGCCTAACTTCACTCTTTAGTGCCTGGCTCTTCAGTTGTCCCAGCACCATTGTTTGAAATGGCTATTATCTCCCCCACTGAGGGGTCCAGACATTCAAGTCAAAATTCAATGGGTTGATGTGTGGACTCTAAATATAAGAAAGGATTTAAAATAACAGTTCTACTCTGCCGCAGCCCGGCTAGCTGGGCAAAATAACCAGGGGGTGACGAATAACTTGTGTACGTTGATGCAGCAGGAATGGAAGCTGTTTATTGTAGAATAAGAGTGGTATTTATACATTTTACACAGCTTATCTAATTAGCATAAAATAGATACAGCAGTCAACCAATAAGGAATCTCCACACTTAATGGCTTGCTTTTGTTACTTTACAAACCACTCCCTCTGGCATTTTGCCAGGCACCATCCAGACTTGTTTACAGACTCAAACATTTCTCTGGCAAAATACCAGGTGCCATCCTGACTTGTTTACAGACCTTAACACTACTCAACTATTCATAGTTTTCTATAATATGAAGAAAAAAAAACTGTCCACTAGCATAGAAATTAACAAGGATGTTTTCTTTTTTTTTTTTTTAAAAAGTTGTTAGTAGTACATTGAAATTATTCATCTCAGTGGGCTCCGTTGTTACCTAGTGCATATTGCCTCTTTATGTAACACAAAACAAACACTAAAATGGAACACTCAACAATGTGGAAGAGTGTCAAAGATTTTATGAGCAAAATAAATTGACCATAAATTGCTGCATAATTTATGATTCTATTTATATGAGATTCTAAAAAATTCAAACTTATTCTTTCATTTTTAAAAAATTTCTTGGTAGAAGAAACATAATGTATTATGACTTTTAGGTATTGCAAGTATAGGAACTTAGTGGACACAGAAAGGTGACAAAAAAATTCCTAAATTTGATAAAAAGTATAGGTTACATGATGTTTGATCTTATCAAAAGTTATAGAACACTATGCTTTGGTTTCATGTATTTTAACACATGAAATTTTACCTTTAAAAATCTGCAAATGAATACTCATCTCTAATTATAGAATTTGTTTATTGCAGTGACTTGGTATGCCAAGAAAGGGCAATAAAAGATGAGCCAGGAACATCTTGTTCTGTCAGAAAGGAAGAGGGTATCAAGAATCATGGAGATGTCAGAGGTTCTCTTAGCTTGAGAGACCTCACAGTGGCCAAATATGGGATTATTAAAGCATTAAAATAAACATTTACAGACTGTTTACTGTTTTATTAAAATAATATTTTAATAAATTTATTTATTTAAATAAAAATCAGTCCACCCTGATATAAATAAATTAATTAATACAGAAATAAACCAAAGTACAGAAAGAAAAGTACTTCCTCTCCAAACAATAACCAAAAAGAATAAACCGGAAATAATCAGAATATTATTGGTAGATTGTTGGCTGTGTAGGAAGAGGGCAAAAATAATCACTGAACTCAACCAACAGTTCTTGCCAGAGCAACCCTATCTATGGTAGCCAATGTTTGCCAGAGTTATTCTAGCTGGGGACTGAGAACTCCCCCCAATTCTGGCTCTTTCCACCAGCCATACTGTCTCACTAAATAAGGAAAGACATGACCAAGATGAAAGAACTTTAAGGAAATAGACTAATGACACTACAGTCTGGCAGATAGCAGGAGGGTGGGAAGAGGCTATAATGAGGAGGAAACACCTGTGAAGGTCAGAGTTTAGAGACAAAAGCAATGTAAATGATTGTAATCTAATCAGAAGGTGTTAGAAGGCTTTTATGCCTACTTATCAGAAGAAAAAGGCCTGAGGATAATAATAGCAGATTATAGACATAAAAATAAAAGTCATGGGCTCTTTGAGGAGAAGTACTTGAAGAAAATCAAAACAACACAAGAAATATAAAAATAAATATAAATATAAATAATATAAAGTTAATAGGTACAGCAAATATTAACATAGTCTATTTCTAGCCAGATTAATATAAATGCCTATGCTAAAGATCTATCTTGGCTCCTGTTAATGTATACATGTCAGTCTTTCAAACAGAAAATCATAAGGTAAGCTAAATATAAGGGGGAAAATTCCATCAATCAGAAGTGTCAAAGCAGTCATCAGGATCAGAAATAAGAAATTAATTTAAAATTGTTAGTCTGTAAACAAGTCAGGATGGCACCTGGCATTTTGCCAGGGGGAGTGGTTTGTGAGGGGGAGCCAGCGAGCCATTAAGTGTGGAGATTCCTTATTGGTTGACTGCTGTATCTAGTTTATGTTAATGCCATTAAGTGTGGAGATTCTTTATTGGTTGACTGCTGTATCTAGTTTATGTTAATTAGATAAGTTGTGTGGAATATATAAATACCGCTCCTGTCCTACAATAAACGGCTCCCATTCCTGCTGTATCAACGTACACAAGTTGTTCGTCACCCCCCCCCACCCCCTATTATTTTGCTGCAGCCGGACTGCGGCATAAAATAACTGCAACAATGTTTATAGTCTTAATGAAATAAGGAAACAACAAATGAGGATAGGAAAAAGAATTTAAGAAGGATCAAAATAAAGTACCAGAAGTTAAAAAAAAAAAATGTCAAAGCAAAATAGGTGATGCTTATGATGTGCTTTTGTAAACATGGCAGAGAAAAGGATCAGTAACCCAGGTTAATGGAAACTACTCAAACTTAAGTGTAAAGAAAAAAAAGAATTCAAAACAAAACCAAAATAGGACAAGGAACTTTGGGTCAGTTTTAAACTGCCCAACCTATGTGTGTTTGGATTATCAGAAAGGGAAAAGAAAAGAAGCTTTTTAGTTTGAATTCATCCCATTTATTGATTATTTGATTTTATTTCTTGTGCTTTAGGAGTCTTGTTAAGAAAGTCAGATCCTAAGCTGACACTGGGAATATTTGAGCCTACTTTATCTTCTAATAGGCACAGGGTCTCTGTTCAGTGCCTAAGTCTTTAATTCATTTTGAGTTGAGTTTCAAGCTGGGTGAAAGATAGGAATTTAATTTCATTTTGTTACATGTGGCTTTCCTATTTTCCCAGAACCACTTGTTGAATATGCTGTCTTTTCTCCAGTGAATATTTTTGGTGCTTTTGTCTAGTATGAGATAATTCTATTTATGTGGATTAGTCTCTGTGTCTTCTAGTCTGTACCATTGATCTATGTGCCTGTTTTGGTGTCAGTACCATGCTATTTTGTTACTGTGACTCTGTAGTTAGTTTAAGGTCCAATATTATGATGCCTCCTGCTTCACTCTTCTTGCTAAGGATTACTTTGGCTATTCTGGGTCTCTTGTTTTTCCAAATGGATTTCATGATTGCTTTTTCTAGTTCTATAAAAAATGTCATTGGGATTTTAATAGGAATTGCATTAAATCTGTGTAATACTTTTGGTAGTATGGTCATTTTGACAATATTAATTCTGCCTATTCAGGAGCACGGGAGTTCCCTCCCTCTTCTAAGGTCTTCTTTAATCTTTACCACCTGCATTTCAGATAGAGCATTAGTTTCCAGGATGTATAAAGAACTCAAAAAACTTAACATCAAAAATCAAATAGCCCCATCAATAAGTGAGCTAAGGAAATGAACAGATACTTCACAGAAAAGAAATACAATTGATCAAAATATATAGTTAAAAAATGTTCAACATCTTTAGCAATTAGAGAAATTTAAATCAAAACTTCTCTAAGATTTTATTTCACCCCAATCAGAATAGCAATTATTAAGAATACAGTCAGGGCAGGGTTGTGACTCAGTGGTAGATTGTTTGCCTAGCACATGTGAGGCACTGGCTCGATACTCAGCACTATATAATAAATAAAATAAAGTTATAAGAAAAAACTTATTTTTTTAAAAAAAGAATACAGGCAATGAAGATGTTCAGAAAAAGGTACACTCGTACATTGCTGATGGGAATGCAAATTGGTATTTGCCAGTAAATGGATGGAGTTAGAGAATATCATGCTAAGAGAAATAAGCCAGACCCCTAAAACCAAAGGCTAAATGTTTTCTCTGGCATGCAGATGGTAATTCACAATGGGTGGTGAGGGAGGCTAGGGAAGAATACTGTTACTTTAGATTAGGCAAAGGGGAGTGAAGAGAGGGGAGAGTGTATGGGGATAGGAAGGATAGTAGAATGAATCAGACATTACTACCCTATGAACATATATAACTATAGGATCAGTAGGATTCTACATCATATACAACCAGAGGAATGAGAAATGACACTCCATCTATGTATGATGTATCAGTGTATTCTACTGTCAAGTATAATTAATTAGAACAAATGAAAAAAGAAAGGGAAAAGAGAAAAAAAGTAAAAAGAACATTTGAAATAATAATGGCCAAGAACTTTCCAAAATTAATGATGTTATATGCCACAGGTGCAAGAGGCTCAGAGAGCAGCAGGCAGAATAAAAACGCCCATCCCCCCCAAAAAATTCATGGCATTCATATTCAAATTGAAAGAAACTAAAGCCAAAGAAAGAAAAAATCTTAAATGAAGCCAGAGGTGGGAGGAAACTTGTATACAATGTAACAAATAAAAATTATACATGATTTGTCAGAACCAGGTAAGCCAAAAGATAGTGGAGTAAAATATTGAAAGTGGGAAAATTTTTTCTAGAGTTAAATCAAATAGGGAAAAATATGAACAATTGGAGGTGGAAAAAGAGTCTATGGTAGTTCCTTATAATTTTAATCTTTTGAAGCTTAAAATTATGTTAGAGTTTAAAACTAAATCAAAATAATGTTATCCCAAATCTTTCCAGTTTATGCCCTATTAAGATTAGATAAAAAGGAATGTAGAAATCTATTTTTGAGGGGATTTCCCAGCAGTGAGGAATTTGTTCAAGCTAAATAACAGTCACTGGGGAAGGCCTTGCTGAGGTGAGAAACACCTTGGCTAAATCAAAAGATTGAGAAGAAGTGTTCATTAAGGAGTTTCTTTATAATTGGGCTAATCTTTTTTTCTTTTCTTTTTTCGACTCCAATAGTCTTGATGTTATATACACAGGAGCAACCTAGGGTAAAATTAGAAGAAATTATCCATTTAAATTCAGATAATTTTATTCTGTCCAAGGAAGAGAGAGAAGAAAAATGCAGTGTTATTAAAGGAGATGGTAAGTTTCCTTGACTACTAGGTCAATAAGCATAACAAACATATTATTAAAAAATGAATCTTCATATTTGAAGAAACAATGTTCATATGTTTGCATTGATTTACCTATTCCTTATGTACATAATAACTCTTTATCACTCATAACTTTAAAGTAAAATATGAAAATTCTATACATTTATTTTACTACATTTATTTTAGATAACCATTATTGTACATGACCAAAATCAAAGTAATAAGCATGCAAAAATAAGTTAAAAACAATGAATATTTTAAAAATTTTTATAAGAAAAACTTTCTGTAAGTGACAATTCCTACTTTCCACTCATTTTGGAAGTGGTTATATAATCACAAAACCTGTTGGCGTGAGCCAAAGAACAGTTTATTCATGCAATGTAAATTATTTCCATGCTTCTACCTCTACCATTTCTATTAGAGATAATTGGTGTAATTCATGTATTACTGGGAATCCTATGAGCCTACAAAATACATTGCAATTATCACTTCAATTTTCAAGAAAAAAAGTTTCAACAAATCTAACAGCCTGCCATAATTCTGTATTTGATTCCAACTGTAGGTTGATTTTCTTTATCATAATCTCAAAAGAGGAAACACAATTAAAAATGTGATTAGCTCATTTATTGCTGGAATTTTTCTGATTAAAGTTTTATATTGTCAGTAAGTATATTATGAGTATTAAAGACATCAAAATCAGAGCACACATCAAGAGTCACCCTATGAAGAAACCCAGCCTGCTGTTTATAATGTGGCAGTACCTTATGTTATAAATATGCCTATAATTTTACTATTTCTAGAAGACTGTGAACTTTACTAGAAAATTGTCCAGTTTCTATTCTCTTTTCTGTTTCTAGCATTTGGTTCAGTATCTGGTACAGTATAACTCCTGGACAAAATAATGGAAGGAAAGAAAAGAAGGATAGAGTGAATAAAGTTGGTTGAATTGAAGAGTACATATTCTGAGGACATAATGAATAATTTGTTTTGTGATTTACATTTTGGATGCAAATAGCATATATATTCCTATGAACACTTGGTAAATAGAATCCTACTTGTCAGACTCTAATCTTGTATTGATGGTGTAGGCTTTTCTAATGAATATAATTCAAATCATTTTCTTTGATTTTATGTAGATTGAAAATGATAGGCCTAGTTATAGGGTTTTGTTTGTTTTTTTATTTTGTTTTAGCATTTATTCTGCATGGTGTTCTCTGAGTTTCCTGGATCTGTGACTTGGCACATTAAGTTAATTTGGGGAAAATTATCAGTTATTACTATTTTAATATTTCTTCTATTTTTCTGATGTTTTTCTTTCCCTTTGGATATATCCATTGTGCATGTTAAAATTTATCTGTCTTCCGCAGTTCTTGAATGTTCTGTACAAAGCTTTTTATTCTTTTTTTTCTGTATTCTGTTTGTGGAGTTTCTATTGACGGACTCTCAAGATCAGGTACTCTCTCCCCAGATAGGTGCAGTCTATTAATGACCCAAGAAAGACATTCTTTATTTCTGTTATAGTGTTTTTAATCTCTAGCATTTCTTTTGGATTCTTTCTTGGAATTTCTACCTCTCTGCTTCATTTGCCCATTATTTTTGCCTGCAGAATCTGTTCTATCAATTAAAACTCATAGCATACCATATAGTTTACCAATAAACATGAGGTATTCCCCAGAAACTCATGTGTGACAAAACACAAGAATTTCCAGAGGCGAGATGGTTAGATTATGAGAAGTGTAACCTAATCATGGGCTAATCCACTCATATGGATTAAGTGGGTGGTAATTGTAGGAAGATAAGATATAGCTGGAGAAAGTAGGACACTGAGGGTGTAACCTTGGGGTATATATTTTGTCCTGGGTGGGTGAAGCACTCTCTCTGCTTCCTGATTGCCCCTTCTAGAGCTGCTTTCCTAGCGCACACCCTTCTGCCATGAAGTTCTGCCTCAACTCTGACCTAGAACTATGAAGCTGTCCCACCATGGACTGAACCTCTGAAACAAAATAACCTGTTTCTCCTTTATGTTCTTGTCAGATATTTTTGTTACAGAAATGAAAAGTCTAACTAAAACAGAATAGAAAACTTGGCTATTAGCTTGACATG
Source organism: Callospermophilus lateralis (assembly GCF_048772815.1). Classification (NCBI taxonomy): domain Eukaryota; kingdom Metazoa; phylum Chordata; class Mammalia; order Rodentia; family Sciuridae; genus Callospermophilus; species Callospermophilus lateralis. The sequence continues at coordinate 124,752,527 of NC_135308.1, read as the reverse complement.
GTGGTTTATGCTTGTAGTCCTAGCTACTTGGGAAGTTGAGGCAGGTGGATGACAAGTTTGAGTCCAGCCTAGACAAGATAGTGAGCCTTATCTCAAAATACAGTAAAAAGGGATTGGGCCTGTAATCCCAGTGGCTCAGGAAGCTGAGGCAGGAGGATTGTGAGTTCAAAGCCGGCATCAGCAAAAAGTGAAGCATTAAGCAACTCAGTGAGATCCTGTCTCTAAATAAAATACAAAGTAGGGCTCAGTGGTTGAGTGCCCCTGAGTGAAATCCTCAGTATCCCTCACCAAAAAACAAACAAACAAACAAACAAAAAAAAATGGGGATTGTGATATAGTTCAGGGTAGAGTACCCTGGGTACAATTAACAATACAAACAATAAACAAGCAAACCTAGTTATGATAATTTCAACATCTCTGTCATAGATGAACATGTTCCAGTGTTTGCACCATTTTTTTTCAACCATGGTTTTCTTTTACATATATCTTGTAAGATTTTTTTTTTTTTCTTAATAGGTAGGTCTGATATAATCAGTAAAAGAACTGGAGCAGATAGGCCTTAAATAACATGGTATTGCTGAGAGGTGAAGCTCAGTGTTCTAACATTGTATTGTTATTTCTGTCTTTGAAACTTAGTATCTGAACTATGAACATCAAATTATCAGTTGCTGGGACAGTTGAGCCACAGGAGTCTAAATATTTCCCACCCCCAGGTCATTAAGATCAATAAACAAACAAATAAACAAACCAAAACAAAACACTAGACTAGTCCATGGTATAATAGTTTAAACATTAAGAAAATAGAATGTGCTAATATATTTCACAATGGTTCCTTTTACCCTCTCCTGCAGGAATTGTGAAAGGAGTTTGCTCTTTATTTACTCTGAAATTCTAATTGAGCTCCTGGAGATAAAATTCACAAAAGTATGGGTGCCCTTCTATGATTGAGGTCCCCTTGAGTGTTAACTTTTAAATTTGTTCACACACAGCCTCCAGCAATTCTCAGTTACAATTTAGATTTTCCTGCATTGGCACCGAATCCCAGGGAGAGTTTTACTCATGGGTTTCTATTCCAATAAGTAATGGTACTCTGTATTTGCCTTTCTATTCCTTCCATCTGGGGGAAAGCCCTTTGCCCAATAACCTCACTTCTGTCTCGTGTCCAAGAGGTGTTGATTTTTCAGTTTGCTTAACGTTTTGTTAGGATAAAATGGGGCCTGCAAGCTCCTTGCATACCAGATTGGAAAGCAGTAGTTCTAAGATTCATTTTAAATGTGTACTAGAATTGTTGTTTTATTATTTCTTTTTTTTACTCCAAATACATATTATGTGTTGTACCAGTTTTTATTTGGTTTAATGAAAGAAGTTTAAAAAAATGCAAGTAGCTCTTAACTAATGTACATGGACACTATTCTCTATATTGATATTTATTACTAATAAATGATTATTTTCAATAGATATGTCTCAAAATGGGATTATATTAGTTAATTCAAAATATTGTATGAATTTTAAGCAGGCATGAATGGTTTACATGACAGTTATAAATAAAAAACTTCAAGTTCATTGCATAGATGTAACGTATTAATTAATGTTATAACTGAGTTACATTTCCTAAAGTACATTTTAATCCATGTATACTTTAAGCTAAAGTTGTAGGCACTTGTAGGAAATACAAGCAAACCCAGATCTCTATTTTTATCAAATAATATGGTATCTAATCTGTTACACTCTTTTTAATCACATCATAACATCTGAGTCCCATGTAAGTCATAATGTAAGTGTCTATAACCTTGATAGTTTGAGGTATGATAGCAAAGCTAGCAAGAATTTTTCCTTCACAATTTCATGGATTTCTAGAAGATTTGTCTTACCATAGATTTTACAACATCAGGGTACAATATTTTGGGGAAATGTAGATTTCTTTGAAAATCAAAGAAAACTAAATCTTTTGCTTTGTGTTTTAATAAGTTTATGTTATTTAATATAGATAGTTTATGTTATTTAATATAGATAATTTCTATTCAAGTCCCCATGCCTCTTTTCCTACATATATGACATATACTCAATTATAATTTATTTTACACTGTAAATCATGATTCAAAATCTAAAGTCATGTAATTAAGAAACCTCTTTCATTTTTTTAAAACACAGATTTCTTTTTCCAGTCCCAATCCACAACTACAGCATCCTTCACTTGTCATTTTATACCTATTAGAGAGTTTCAGCAGGGGTTCATATAACTTTATGTTTAATAAATTCCCCTCTAAATACATGTACATTCTCAGTAATAAAGAATGAGAAACTTGAGTCTCTCATCTCTGCAACTTTGCCATATTGTTTATTTTTTGCTCTTTCATAATGAAGTGGTCATCTTAGACCCTGATGCATTTTTCTCTTTGAAGATAAACTGTCTCTTTATAAATTATTCTTTTAGTAGGATAAATGTATAGATACTTAATTATTTCTGTTTCTCAGTCTTTGATCATAACCTATGAAAGAAGAAAAACAGTATTTGAAAGTGATGCTACATTGCAAGTGAATTTTTAAAAATAGACTATTCTCCTTTTAGAACACATTTCTCTTTTTCCCTGCGCTAGATCACTTAGCAATGCTTGGCTGATTTCTTTTATCACTATGGGTTCCATTCTTTTCTTTAATTTTTGTGTGTGATAGATTAGATTGGAGCAATGGAAAATGCCAGCCTCAGGAATGGCTACATATCTCAGAGAGTCAAAAGCATTATGAAAAATTTAAATGACACAAAGATGAGCTGGTGGAAAAAAAAACAGATTAGAAAATCAAAACATTGGTTTTTAGGTGTAGAAGTTATTAACTCTTAGTATTACTAACAGTACCTGATATTAAAATGGAAAGAAAAGCACATTTGCAAAGTAGCATGGAAGCTGTAATGTTTATATTAATTTTTCCATGCAACTAAATGTATTTTTCCCTGTTCTATTTTTTTAGGTCTCATGTTCAAAAGACTCAAGATTAGTTTTGGAGCTCATCTCTTTTTTAGGTTATAAGGAAAAGGTACCTACAGTGAACTAATGACATAGTAAAATAATATGCACTCAAGATATTTTTCTAAATTTATAATTTTATTTTAGTGGTACTTGTCTCATTTTAATAATTGACAAATGAATTTAACATGCTATCATTAGATAACATTTATTTCCAATTAAAAACATTCATCCTTTAATCCTTCCAATTCCACAGCACATGGCAATCTATTGAAAGTTTCAGTTAAATGTAGCTGATACAGATTTAAACAGATTCAACACTATCCACAAGGAGCATAGTTTGCACAAAGGTTACTTGTTTCATGATTGAAACATAAGGGCTATGAGTTAACAATTCTCCACTCCTTATCTCTGAAGACTGTTCTAGTTTTTAAAGCATGAATTGTAAAGAAAGATTTCTGGTATGATAATTTGTATTTTTTAAAGACGTGTGTCACATTAAATATTCAGGTTTTTTCAAATGATTTTATTATTCTTTTAAGAAAATTTTATTAACTGTCTGATGTATGCAAAATGTACTTTAGATATGGAGAATAGCAAAGGAAAAAATTATCCATATCCTCAAGGAAGTAAGAGACTGATAGTAAAGAATGCATAATCAGAGTGTTACTGCATAAATGCTGAAAGGCTTTAAAAGTACAATGGAGGGGTAAAGAATGTGACCAAGTTGACTTCTATGTTGTTGGGTTGAACTAAAAACAACAGAGATCTTTACAGAGACTGCTGTACAGCACGATGAAATACAATTTTTTTAGTTAGGGACACTATACTTATTTTAAGGGCTAAATTATTTAAGGAAATCTTTTTGTTATGTCTTTTTATTTGATTTCACATGTTATGCTCCCAATGCCTTTAGGGATATGCAAATTATGCTAGCAATTGCATAAGACATGAAAATAGTATATACAAAGCTTCCCCTGTCCTCCTTTTCCCACAAGAAACTGTTGTGTATGTGACATGCAAATATTTGGAATACCAGGTATCAATAAAAAGTACTTTAAAAGGGAAAGACTGATACTTCCCAGTAGGCTACAGTCACTTCCATCCATCTATTTTCTAGCTAACATCTGTGTGTAAAACTGATAAGTTATACTTCCTTTACCTATTCACTGATACAGAAAGTTCAATGTGAACATGATAAAATTTGTTTACTTCAAATGCATAGTCATCTTTTGCTTCTTGTATAACAGGGGAGAGGAGGCATACTCACCAATAATGTTTGGTTAATAAGGCAACACACAATTGAACATTTTAAAGGTAGATTCTCATCATGCATGCCATTTTATTTTTTGCCAAAGTTAATTGAATTTCAAAAATTGCCTATCTTTTATACTGACTAGACTATAAATTTTATGTTCAATTTTGCTGAATAATATTAGTTTGTGGATTTTCTATTAACTAATTGAAGCAATAGAGATATTTTGGATAACATCTTTACTTCCTTGATTACATATATTTTTATAAGTATTTCACATATTAAAATCATGATTTTCTATTTATAAGAGCATAACAAATAAAAAAAATTATTGTCACTGTTATGTAAGGCATTACTGTATCTGGCTTTTTCAAACTAAGTGAATAAAGGCTAAAATGTAAACTTATTTTTTGAAGATTAATTATTGTCTTATCTGATGTATGTTCCTAAACTAAAAGGAAAATATTTTCCATAAGAATGTTTATTTAATTAGTCATAGCTATCTGTTGTGGTTGTCCGCTTTATGTTGCTATAACAGAATACCACATACTGGTTAGTGTATTATGAACAGAAATTTATTTTGCTCACAGTTCTGGAGTTTGGGTAGTCCAAGAGCATGGCACTGCCCACATGCTGCATCATCTCATGGTGGAAGATAGAAAGGTTGTAGGGGTGAAGCAAGAGAGTAAGAGAGTCTTAACTTTTATAACATCTCACTCTCCCAATAACTAAATCGCTTGTGATAATATCATGGATCCTTTCATGAGCATTCAGTGAAATGACTCTGTAACATGTGAATATTTAGAATGACAGATAGCAATAAAAAATCTCTTACAAGAGGAAAACATTACCATTTAATTAGTTACATCTTGCTTTCTTGTTCACTTATACAGACCAGTTAGTATACACATGACAACATCCATTTTATCAAATATGTACACTTTCTTTGGTTGTGCATATAACAGGTGGGGTGGCACATGTATGATCTTGGCTATCATGATCTAATTACCACTTATCAAGCCCACTTCCCAACACTATTTCACTAGGAATTTTATTTTCAACAATGAACTTTCTGAGCCACAGCACCTATATTTTGGGCCTTAGGAAGATGGAGAACAATGTTAACATGAGTCTGAGGCACAGTTAGAAATTGGGTTTGAAATAAGGGCAGGGAGTGATCACTATAACTAAGAAAAAGTGCCACTTATTCAAGAAAGGGAAGAGGTACTTATTAGGTCATATATTTGCCATCGCTGTGCTGAACTGATGGTACACAACTTTAATTTTCTAACAGGTAAGATAATCTCATGGTTTCAGAAAGACATGTGAGCATTCCTATAGATAAAGGTCAGTAGAAATTACAAAGGCATTCAAATTCTTGGTTAAGATGCACTGACTGTACAGAAAGAAATGTCTTTCTGCTCTTCAGATAATAGCTAAAAATTGTCAGATAATTATTATTTATCCATATAATTTCTTATATATTCTCTCACATTAAAATATGTTACTGGTACTGATTTCTTAAAATTTAAAATAAAAGTGCTTTTGAATTCTATCTTTATGATTCTGTTGCTTCCTTTATCACTTATCAAAGTCAAGATACTAGTAACACTTAAATTTTACTGTTCCCAAAAATCTCCTAGAGAGATGCCTGACTCCTGTTCCTCACCTATAATTACCACTTGGAATCACAGAAATGCAGACTAGGAATCTGCTCTGTATTAAGTTTCATAGGGAAATCTTGCTTGAATTACTGAGAGACCACATTGGGCTTGTTACTAAGATTACCCCATTTTGTGCTTTTAGTTGAAAACCAGTCATTTAGAAGTCTCATGAGTCACTCAAAGGAAGAAAAAAAAAAAAAAAGATCTTCAGTGTGAATCATCTTGTGCATTAATTTAAAGATTTTAAATTTAAATCTTTGTCCTCTCTTATTGTGATCCCAGTAGGCTACAGTCACTTCCATCCATCTATTTTCTAGCTAACATCTGTGTGTAAAACTTCTTCCCACACTAGCAACCTGTATGCCAGTCAGTCACAGACAACCAAGTTTGGAATGCTATTCTTATATAATCGCTGCCTGTGGAAGACGGCACTGCTGTGCATGATGCTAGTTCATTAGTTATGAGCTACAATGGAGTTTGAGGATTAAAACAAGAAACTCTTCATTTGCTTCAGTTCAGTCAGACCCTCCATCGCTCTCCTTATGTGGGAGGTTGATTTGAATCCCAAAGTCAGGTGAGCACACCATCCAAGCACATTCACTCAGGAGCAGCAGGTTGCCTCCTCTCCTCCTTATACTCTAGCTCCCTGCCACTGCCAGATGCAGAGCAAACACATTGCAGCCCATTACTTACAAGAGCTGATTTCTATCAAGTGGAAATTGATTAAGACTGTGTGATTCCAGTCAATTTCACTCACAATGGGTAATAAGTGCCTATGTACAAGCTGGTGTGTCAGTTCCAGAGCAGTTGCGCCCCTTGACCTGAGCCTAGACAAGATGCAGAGAGGAAATGGAGCAAACAAAAAAACAGGAAGATAAATGGGCAAAACTATCTTATCTTCTATCTTTTCATACCAAGAACTGACTGGTTTTTGTTCATGAAATTGTATGAAAAAACTCACATGTGGCCTTAGTTTTATTTAAGGTAGTGCAATTCCTAAGTGGTTCATACAGTCCAAAAAATCCAGAATTTATTTCCAATAGACTACACAAGAAGGTATAAGTTCACCTGTTTCGATGTTTTGTTTGTTAGATTTTAAGTTTGTTTTCAGAATGGGAGACCACTAATAAAAAAACAACAACAAAAAAAAAAACTGTGTAAACAATATAGATCGACATTTTCTTAAATGCAAGCACTTTTAGATATTTGTCGAAGTAAATGTCTAGCTCGGAAATCTTACATCAAATTCAGAAAAAGAAAGATATGAAAATTATGAAGTATCATCTGTGTGATTCTGTTTGCCTTCCACACCAATCCAGGTCTACACATTTACCTGCACACAGAGATAACCAGTTATCCATAGTTCTTGGTTGGAAAGTGTCCCTATATCCCCTTCCCAATTCTTTTCTATCTCTTCTCCATTTGTGTAATTAGATTTTATACCTTTATTATAAATATGTTCAAGCATTTCTTGTGATAATGTATACATCTCTTAACCTAGATTACTCTGCAGTTGTGGATGTGTGTGTCTCTTAATTTTGCAACTATCTTCAGAATCTATTGCAATAATGCCTCCTTCATTATTGCCTATTCATCCCCTACCCACAAACCTCTGTATATCCAACCCCCACTAACTCCACTAATTTACTCTGGAAAAAGTCACCAATACATTCCATATTTCCAGTAGTAATTGGCATTTGTATTTCATCTCCAATTCACTCTATTCAATATTGTTGATCATGCATTTGTTCTTTACAATAATTTGCTCTTTTGGATTCTGCAATACAATCTACACCTTGCTTCCCCATTGATTTAGACTGTACTTTTCTCTCTTTTCCTTAGGCTCTTCTCTTTCTGTTACTTGAGTCTTTAGTTTACCTCTTTCCTGTCTATAATCTCACAATTTTCAATCTAAGTACTATGTGGTTGACTCTAAATATACTACAGGCAAAACTCTCCACTCATAAATTACTAAACTAGGCCTGTACCTTCTTTTGCCATTTTTACCCCATTTCAAATGTGTTCCACCCTAAGTCCATTCAGGTTACTATAATAAAATGGATAAACTTCATGAGTTACAAAAGACACATTTATTTCCCATAGTTCTGTAGCCTGGGATGTCCTTGATCAAGGTACTAGTAGATTCAATGCCTAGCAAATGACTGCTTCCTCATAGATATAATCTTCTTGTTTTTTCTACCACATGATGAAAAAGGCTCATGAGCTCTCCAATGCCTCTAGTATTAAGGCATTAATTATAGGAGCTTTACTCTAAGGAACTGATCACCTCTCCTCCTAGTTAGTATTTCAACATATGAATTTGGATGGGCATAAACATTCAGTTCATTATACCCCCACAGTTTTCTTTATATCTTTCTGGAAATATGAACACCGTCTACTTAATCCCTAAGACTAGAATTCTTAAAAGTAACTTTGATTTCTATCTTTCTACTAATATGTAAATTTAAAAATTAAATCATGTCAAAATAGTTTAAATATTTCCTTGACATGCTTACTTTCTTTCATTTCCTATTTCTACTATGGTCCTTTAACTCCTCATTATCTGTATATCAACTTTGGAAAAACTCCATTTTACCTACAAAACCAAATCCAAGTTACTTAATATTTCCTCTAAAGCTTTCAGGATAGCTTCCTAATTGTACTTATTTCTGTCTGCCCTTGTAAGCTTTAATAAGGAGATACTTCTTTTTGTTCTTGTGTTGTCTCTTGCTTCATTGATATATGCCGAGAGCCATAGCCGAGTCCAATTGACGCATGGCATTTTTGCCAGAATGGAGTGGTTGAGAGGTGACACCAGCAAGCCATTTAGATGATAATGGTTATGTTAAGCTGTGTATATTAGATCCCTGTTGTCCACCTTGGACTGCTACTTTGGAGTTCTTGTGGGGATTCCCGGGGAGAGTTCCCATTGACCATTGGTTGGGGAAGTGCCTGAGGAGGGATGGGAGGAGGGATGTCCGATTGCTGGTGCCTGGAGGAGCCGCATGGTGTTCAGAAGAGTTCCAGGGGAGCGTGTGTGGAGTATGCTGGTGGAGTTCAGAAATAAAGTTTGTTCCTGCTTCCGTGGCTCGTGATTTGTGCCCAGCCAGACTGCGGCAGATATATTCATTTTTTTTCCTCCTCTAAAGGTAAACTATTATTTCTAAAACAAAGGCTTTTATTCGTTTTTCTTAGTAACTTTTCTTCCCAAGTTTGCTCAACTACTGACCTCCAGAATACATCTTGAATCCTAATGTACGCTGATTTTTGCTTCATGAATAAACTAAAATAAGAGATAACATGAATATTTTTCCACAAGTAACTCAAAGTGCTTTATAAAAATAATCATATTTATCACCAAATATGCCTGTAGGAGAGAAGCAAATGTCATCATTAGCATTTGAAAAAAATGCAGCTATAAAATCTGCCTTCCTTTTTCTCGCCCCTAAGTAGAATGAGATAAATCTAGGATTTTTGTAAGAAACGGGCATTTCTCCTTCTCAGGAAAATACCGGATAGTCTCTAATACATTTAAGGATATACATATCATGAAACACTCAGTTTCATTTGAATTTTGTGCCCTGGAATAAGATCTGAAGGAAAAATGTGAATTGCATGAGTCTATATGTCTTCCGACAGCTTCAATGCAGTAGAATATGCATGGCCATTTCACTTAGGTCAGCCAAAAGCCATAATCAGAATTCAGAATCAAGTGACAACTGTTACATTAAGAAAATAATTTTATCAAATCATTTCAAAAGGATTTTGAAATCTTTGTACATCAAAATACTTTATTGAAGTATATTTGACAACTACTAAAATGAGTTTTTTCCCCTAACATCAACAAACACATTCTGTCCTAGTTATGAGAAAAGATAAATATCTATAAAGGGAATTTTCAGTTTCTGATCTGACATATAATGAGTGTGGCAGTCATGACGTCTGTCCTTACAAGAAAAGATGGAAAATATTAAAATCAATGATACTCTACGTGTACCTATCAGAGAACAAACCATTAACACCAAAATCTATACAGATACCTTCAACCAGAGACACCATGGAAATTTGCTTACCTGGAACAGAAAATATTGGAGCAATAAACTGGTGGAAAATCATAGATAATAATTTTAACAAATTGCTTCAGGTTGTATGTAAATTTGAGCCTGTGAATGAGAAAAGACCAGGAGAACAAGTCAAAGTCAAGTTTTGTGAGTTTAACCTCCAGAGATCCCACTGTATTTTCAGTTACATATTGTAGCCTCATTAAAATAATGAGAACAGTCAGAAGATTTTACAGTGCTTCCTCTGTCCTACATCTTCCCAACATGCCATCAAGACTCCCATATAACATCAAGGATCACAATTAAAGGAGCTTTCTAAAATACTATTTTTGAGGAAGAATATCTAGAGAAGTCTAAAGTCAAGAATTTGTCTTCAAACACAAAGTCACCAGAGGAATTTGAAGCCTTAGACATTAATAACTACAGCAAATTTTAGATAAAGCCTGATTCCTAGCCAGATTAACAGAAGATCCTATACTATAGGCATATTTAGTTTTCATAGTTTTCATTACTAACATGAGTACCTTTCGATAACAAAAATTAAAATTATAAGGCATGCTGGAAAGCAAGCAAGTAAACAAACAAAAAAGTCCCAAACCAAAAGAATAAACCAAAAACTTTTCAAAGAGGTAAAGCAATCATCAAAACCAGACAAAGACATAAGCACAATATTAGAATTACCAGACAGATAATTGTCAATAGCTATAATTAACATAGTAATGGCTCTAATGGAAAAACTAGAAGACATACCAGAAGAGATAAGTAATGTAAGTAGAAACGCACAAAAATACCTCTAAGAAGGAATAAAAAAAGAAATGTTGGAGGAAAAAATACTAACAGAAATAATGGTTTTAATAAGTCTATCTGTATAATTGACATAGTGGAAAGAATCAATAATATTGAAGAAAATGCAGTGGAAACTTCAGAAAACGAAATGCAAAGATGAAAGTAAATGATAATAAATATCTAATAACTGTAGAACAATTTTTAAAAGTATAATATATACATATGTAGCAAGAAAAAAGAACACTGGGTAGAACGAATATTTTAATAAATAATGGCTCAGATATTTCCATACTTAATGACAAACACCAAAACATAGTTTTCCAAAGCTCAGGGGAAAAAAAAAATTAAAAATGCAAACCAACCAACAAAACAAAAATCCTCCAAACACACAACACACACACACACACACACACACACACACACACACCACTCCTATGGAGAAAAACAATGACAAGAAGAAAATCTTGAAGAAAGGTGAAGGGGGAAAAACTTGTAAATACATGTCGGAACCGCCCTTCTGACAGAGGTTGAGGAGAATCACTAGACCAGCTAGTGAGTGTCTCTGGGCTGAGCCAGAGGGTAAGTGTCGCGACCCTGCCCGCCACCCAGCCTGGCAAAAATCACACTGAGTCGGGAGTTGAGTCAGCAGAGATGGCGCAGCAACTCAGTTTATTGTGGAGGGAGAGGACTTATATAGAGAGAGGAGAAGGAGGGGGGGCAAAGGCAGGGGCCAATCAGAGATCGGAGAGTTCCCCAGGTTGGGGTAGCCTAGGCACCCCAGTTACAGAAACAGAACCCCTTTACCCCAGTTACAGAAACAATACCCCATTAGGTATGTGTGCCCCATTGCTGGGGAGTTATTCTTTGTGTTTGTGGAAGCCATATCTTGGGGTCGTTCAGGCAGGTATATGGAAGCCATTTCTCAAGCTCTAACTGTCATGTACATGGAGAATCACAAGACCAGAATCACAAGACTGGGGATTTCTTTTTTCCCAGCAATTGCACTTCCGTGGTCAGCAGAGGTCCCAACAAATACAGGAAACAACTATAGAGGAACATGGTTAAAGAATTCCAGTGGATTTCTATTCAGAAACTTGAAAGCAAGGAGCAAATGGTGGAATATAGTTAAAATGCTGAAAGAAGGAAGAAATTTACCTTTCTGTAATTATATAAATTATGCTTAACAGTAAGGAAGAAATAACAATTTTTCTCAACAAGACAAAAAAACTAAAGAATTTACCACTACCCCATCTCATTTCCCTACAAAAAAAGAAAACAAGGAAAATAAGGTAAGATTGATAAAGCCCAGAGCCTTGGATTTAAAGGAAATAATGCAAAAGAAGGAATAAATGAAGTTTAAAAAACTTTCATATAACTCTCAACAAATCTTCAAGGCAATTGCATGTTTAATATGATCATAGTAGCAAAGTAAGTAGCAAAGGACTGAAATGAAATGAATGATAGCAAAATCACAAGGGAAGCAAGGAGAAGTTGGAAACCCCTGTTAAAAGGTTCCTGCACTATGTATTAGATGGATTTCCATAAAGATGAATCCCAGGTTCACTCCCCACAGGTAGAAAGGAGATTTTGAAGCTCTGAACAGTTCTATAAATCATGTTGTAATTCCAGAACACAGTATCTCAAGTAGAAATATTTATTAGAAACATCAGTAGACATTTTAAAAAAGGAGAGTGAACTGACTTATCCTTACAAAATGTGATTATGTAAGTGGGCGAGGACAGCTTGCCTCTACCTATAAAAATCTGCAAGGGTAAAGAGCCATTGCATTTAAATATTTCTGATGCAAATATTCAAAGTATTGATACATTTTTGTAGACATTGAACAATTTAAAAGTTTTCAACTTTAGATAGAATTTGTATACAATTCTTTATCTTTACTTACAATAGTGTATTCATTTGAGAAAACCCTTTCACCATATTATAACTAAGTAACCTTCTTCATAAGAAAAAAATACACACTTTCTATATAATTCAATAATCAAACTTCTGTATATTTATCCCACAATATTGAAATAAATATCTCAAATGTATGTGAGTACTCCAGTGTTTTCACAACATTATTCACAATAGCTAAGATGTAGCAACCACTTAAATGTCTGTCAATAGAGGGGTAGATAAAGAAAAAGGGGGCTTACATACAATGGAATACATATCAGCTTTTAAAAAGAAAATTCCACAATATACAATAACATCAAGGAACCCTGAGGATGTTATGGAAAGTGAAGTGTCTGTCATAGAGAGATGAAGGCTGCATAATTCCACTTACACAATGAATGTAAACTAGTTAAATTTATAGAATCAAATAATGGTTGGTGTTTGCCAAGGACTGTTGGAAGAAAAAAATGGAAGTTGCTTAAAGTTTCATTTCAACCAGTGTAATAAGTTTTAAAGATTGGCTGTACACCTTTGTACCTGTAGTCAACATAATGTAGTAAAATACAAAAAAATTTTTGTGATGAGGCTGGATTTACAATAAGTATCCATATAAAAACAAAATGATATAAAAAATAAAATTGCAAAACCTAAAATAGAAAGAAAAAATGTAATTTATTGCGATGAAGAAGTAAAGCCGCAGGACTCTAACAAGCATCTCTGGAAAGAGTAAATTGGTAAAAAACATCTTGAAAAAAAAAAAATTGATCACTACAGACCAAACCTAACAATTTAAATATTTTCTGACAAGTGGCTGAATTCTTAGTATATACTAAGCACAAATGAATGTGCATGTGTACCAAGAGAAAGGTAGAGAATTTTTATAACACCAATATTTATAATAACCAAAATGCAGGGGAAAAGAAACCCCTGCATATGTCATTTAGAAAACAGACAGAGGGGCTGGGGATGTGGCTCAAATGGTAGCGCGCTCGCCTGGCATGCGTGCAGCCTGGGTTTGATCCTCAGCACCACATACAAACAAAGATGTTGTGTCCGCCGAGAACTAAAAAATAAATATTAAAAAAAAATTCTCTCTCTCTCTCTCCCACTCTCTCTTAAAAAAAAAAAAAGAAACAAAACAGACAGAGTGATATATTTGCAAGATGATATAGTATATAGCAATGGAAATGAATAAACCACAGCGGTAGGCATCAAGATAAAGAAGGTAAGAAGCCAGACAGCAAAACACAAATTTTATATGATAACAAATTTTGTGAATTTCAGAAGCAGACGAAACTGAAATATGTTGTTTTGGGATGTATATTACATATTAAATCTCTAAGGAAAACAAAATAGCAGTTATTTTTGGCGAAAAAAAAAATCAACTTTGTGATTAGGGATAGCTTCACAAGACAAGAACGTGGGTTTCCAGCAGTGTTATGTTTCTTGCTCAGTGTTGTGCTCAAAGAGCTTTTTATATTCTCAATTCTCTCAGCTACAAATTTGTGGGTTTTCTGTCTCCAGTATAATTGAGTATTTATAATTTTTAAAAATGGTGGTAACTAACTCCTTTTGTCAAAGAAGTAACATGATGTATTTCTAAAAGGAAAGTGACATAATAAATACTGCATATCAAAACATGTAGGGTCCTGGCAAAACAGTGTATTGTGGGAAATGTAAAGCCTTAGTACTTATATTAGGGCAAAAACTTACTGAAATTTAATGAGGTAAACATTTATTTTAGTTTACTACATAAATTGCATTGTAATAATAAACTGAAAGAGATGAAGAAAATAACAGTAGAGAAGTCAATAGATGATGAAATAGGCAACCTAATTGGGGAACATAAATGGGGAAAAATCAATAGATGATGATGAAATGGGGAAAATAAACAAAAATAGTAAGAAAATTTGGACCTGGGGAAAATAAAATATTTTATAATAATTAAAAACTCTCAATCAGTTCATAATTAAATATCTACCTACCAACCCACCAACAGCACATCCAAAATATATATTTCATAAAATTCAAGTCCACCAAATACTAAAGGAACTAATAAATTGAATCCTCGGTGAAATTTTTTAAGAGGATATTCAAGAAGGAATAACCCTCCAAATCACTGTGCAAAGACATTATATATTTTCTAATTAAATAAAAAAAATAAAGAGTATGAGATACCAAAATACAATCTTTCTCAATTTCTTGGATGTAAAAATTCTGTATAAGACATTAGCAAATTAAGTCCTGCAATACAGAAAATAAATAATGAATCATTCCCTTTAGGGATGCAATACTATTTTATTTTTAGAAAATATCTCACTTACAAAAATATCAATAATTAAGTACATAAAAATGTGTAAGAGAAAAATTTTAAAAATCTGATAAAAGAAATTAAAAAACTAAATAAATGGAGAAATATTTCATTTTTGTGTCTAAGAAGATTCAATATTTTCAAATGTCAGTTCTTACCAAATTGGTCTGTAGACTCAAAACAGCCCCAATAAAAATCCTAGCAAATTATTTTTGAATATTAAAAATTGATTCAAATGCTTAAGTAAAGAGGAAAAGAGCCAGAATAGACAACATAATATTGAGAGAAAATAACAATGTCAGGGGACTGACACTATCCGACTTCAGTACTTACTATAAAGCTGGTAGCATCACACTCCTTCATTTCAAAACATATTATAAAGCTATGATGATCAAAATATTATGATGCCAGTTGCTAAGAATATAGGAATGTACATGGGGCACATTCCTATATTCTTAGCAACAGAAAAGGCTGATAGAGGAGCGTCACAAGTTGGAGGCCAACCTGGGCAACTTAGGGAGGCCCAGTATCAAAAAAGCAAAATAAAACAACAACAATAATAACAAAACACTCTTGGGTTCAATCATCCAGATTAATGTGACAGACTAGAAAGACCAGCAATAAGCACATATACACACATCAACTGTCAACTAATCTTCAATAAAGGCAAACATAGAAGGAAGTTCCGTGATATTGGTCTTGGCAATGATTTTTTTAGATATGATACTAAAAGTACCAGCAATTAAAGTGAAACTGAAAAGGAGTGGCTACATCAAAATAAAAATTTTCTACACAGAAAAAAAAAATGGAATGTATGGAATGTATGGAATGAAAAAGCATATTTGAAAATCATGTATCCTGTAAGGAGTTAATATACAAAATAAATACAGAACTCAAATATCTCAATAGCAAATAATTATACTACTAAAACCTGATTTAAAAATGGTCAAAGTACCGGAATAAACATTTTGCAAAGAAGACACACAAACATATATAGAAAAATGATTCCAATGTCAGTAATCACGAGGAAAATGCAAAGCAGAACAGCATAAGAAGTCACCTCACATGTGTTAGGACGACTATTTTCAAAAATGACTATTTTCAAAGAGATAACAAGTGTTGATAATGAGCAAAAGGAATATTTGTACATGGCAGATAGAAATGTAAATTGGTGCAGCCATTCATAAGAAACAGTATATAGAGTCCTCAAAAACAAAACAAATAGACCTAACATATGACAATACTGACTTTAGGTACGAATTTCAAAAGAAATAAAATCATTCTCTAGAATACACATCTGTTTATTGCTGTATTATGACAGCCAAGATACTGAAACAACTTACGTGTGTGTCAGTTATTAGAAGGATAAGGAAAATGTTGCATATTTATAAAATGGAAGATTATTTAGCCTTAAAAATGAAGGAAAAATATTCCATTTCTGATAGTAGGGCTGAAATTGTGTGACAATATTTAAGTAGAAAGACAAATATTGCATGATCTCAATGTGGAATATAAAAACATTGAACTCTAAAAATGTTGAAGTGTACTTATCAGGGATTAAGAATGGGGGAAATGGGGTATTGTTGGGCAAAAAAAAATATGTCAGTTGGAAGATGAATTAATTCTGGAAACCATGTTCAGAAGAATGGGTGTAGTTTATACTTAAAATTTATTAAGAGAGTAGATATTTAATACTGTCACCAAACACACAAAAAAATGAGAAGTCTGTTAGATGTCAAATGCATTAACAACCTTGATTATGGCAACCATTTCACAGTGTGCACAGAAATCAAAACATTGTACACTTTAAATACAATTTATATTTGTTAATTGTATTTCAATAAATCTGGAAAACTAACTGAAAAAAGAGAGAAAGAGTATACACTTTCACTAACATAACAGGAAAAAATAAAATATATCTACATATACATTTGACAAACTGTCAAATATCAATGATGCAAATCAACAACTTTCATTCACAATATAAGATGCTAAATCAAACAACACTAGCATATTTAACATTTCTGCTCCACTTTGGTAACATCCCATTACTTGACTATACAATATATCCATTCACAATTTGTGTTAATTCTACTGTTTTCACTATTATGAATAAAGCTGCTGGGGAAATTCTCGCACATGTATTTAGTTCATTTAAGTCTCTCACAGTAAAAAAGAAATTTTCTTTTGTCTTCTACAAAACTCATCTAATCTAGCTTACTATGTTTGTATCTCTCTCTCTCTCTCTCTCTCTCTCACACACACACACACACACAGAGAGAGATACACACACACTGATACCACCCACACTCCACTCCTGCATGATGGAAATTGTTGAAAAAATGCAGAGGAGCAAGATAAAATACAAAACAGCATGTCCATGTAAATGCAAAATAGGTTTTTATAGGTCGGAATTTTTTCTTCTCATTCTAAGCCATTTCAACCAACTTCGTTGTAAGACTTTTTTTTTTATTACTCAAGAATCATATATAATGTTCCCAACTGGGCTTGGGCAGTCAATTGTTCAAGTTCATATTATAGAGGGGAGCTAATGTAGACCTGCCACCTGTCTACAGCCAAGTGACTTGGAAAGATTAAATTAATGTTCTTCACAGAGTGAATAAAACTAGAACAGAACCCATCTTTTCCATTGCAATTAGTATATGCAAGTAAAGAATCTGAAAAGTATAAAATATTCTGTGGTCATAAAAAAGGTACTTTCTTAGGACTGATAAGTTAGTAGAACACAAACATCTACTTTTTAGCTTATAAAAGTAGATATTCTTTGAAAAGAAAGGATTATTAAAGAAAATAAAGATGTCAAATGATTATAATTTATTGCTTTTTAAAAATACCTTTACTTTAAAACTAAGGCACAAATTTCTGTACTTATTATGTGGAAAGTTATACTTTATTTTTAGTTATTATCTAATGATTTTTATAATACTTCAAAAAGGATTATCAATCAGCTCAGATATCATTATTCTATGGTCTTTACCTTTTAAAATAATCATTTTTCTGTACTGCAAAATGTCTATAATTTTCTACTATAATGACTGATCAAAACCAGAAATAAACATTTTACATGGGTATTGTGTTTAAAACCACCAGAACCATAGATTGTCTAAGAATTCATCAATTTCCTATTTTAAACATTGGGAGAGATTAAATTATGAACCCAACATCATACCAATGGACAACAGCTGGTAACTTTTTCACTTTCTCTTTTAAGACAGAAACGTCAGAAAGATTGTTTTGTATGGTGCTTGATATCTATAATGTGCTGTTTAAATGTCATGATCTTGAATCTTTTTTGCTTTTAATTAGAAAGACAACTGAATAGAAGAATAGACAAGATCCAGTTTGGGTCAACTATATATAGCATGCTGACCTATCAAATCAGTTTATACATTTTAAGGTAATAAGCTTATATTTTATATTACAAGTCCATGAAACAATCTATATCAATGGCACTATGGATTTCCAAAATATTTTACATCATTTAATAGTCTATATCTATATATCTTCATTCATTTCCATTTTCCAAAAGAAAATAAGAAAAATATTATAACCTAGAACCAAATTTACCATTTTTAAGGAAATTAATAAACAACTGAGTCTTCAGCATAGTTTGTAAAGAAGTGAAAAACTCATACATATTAGGGTTTGCATGTGATTCTTTAAATTGAATATCTAAGTTATTAAGAACCTCATTATAAAATGTATTAATTGTACCCCACCAGTGGCTTTATGCTTATTTATTTTATGTTTAAAACTGATATGAGGTTTAAGGGAATAGAAAACTTAATTCATGAGGTCATCCAGAGATCTAAATTACCTGCTTTGGATTTTGACCTGATCCTCTTAGTTCAAGTTTGCACAATACAGCCACCTTCAAGTTATAGTTTGTGTTAAGTTGGAGAGGCATTAAATTGGGGTAATAAATTCTTTTTAGGCGGTTATTCAGAAATTGTATAATCACTTTCTCATTAGGTAGAATTTAGTCACATAAATATAAGCCTAAAGTTAGATTGAGCAGAAAAAGAGAAGATGAGATTGAAAATGTAGGCAAAGCCTAATGATTTAAACCTCTGAAAATCACCGTGTACCTTCAGAGTTACCTATAAGTATAGAAATCAGCAATCACTGGAATGTTTTATACACATACCCGTCAATCAAAACTGTTGAACATATAGTCTCAACACATTAGTTAGTATATTTAAACATGTGTGCATAAATACATATGCATATTGTTCTTCTGATGCATTATATACTTTACAAAGCATATAACTAAACAGAACTTAAAAGGAAAGAATAGGCAATACTTTAAATCTTCATTTTATATGATACTTTTAAAAAGATAGACTTTTTTCACTAATTATAAAGTCTATCTTCGTATTCTGGATGTTTGATTTTTAAAAATCTTACTGGCAGTATGAAAGTCATAATATAAGAAACTACATTCTAAGACAGAATCATATTCAGAGTGAGTCTCAGCATTTTCATGAGTGGATATATCTCTTTTCATGCCATATTCTTGTTAATGGTGAAATCAAAGAATTCTTCCCCAATGAGGACAAATGTGAACTAAGCAGTTGGCCACTGAATATCCTGTGTGTTTATTACTGCATAAATGGCTCTATTTGGGCCAGATGAAGAACCCACAACTATTGGCCTTCCTGGTCACTAGCCATGTCTCTTTTTTTTTTTTTTTTTTTTTAAGGATGAAGTGGCATTTCCTTTTCTTTTTTTTTTTTTAATTTTTGATTCTTTTTTTTATTATTAGTTGTTCAAGACATTACAAAACTCTTGACATATCATATTTCATACATTTGATTCAAGCAGATTATGAACTCCCATTTTTACCCCATATACTTATTGCAGATTCACATCGGTTATGTCTCTTTAATCTAAAGAATCCCCAAAGAGTCTTGCTGCTTCTCTCCTGAACTTCTGGTTGTCTTAAAAATTCCTAAGCATGGTCATTATTTGCTTTGATGGCCTGTCCTGGTTTAGATCTCCTTTGTTAGGCAAAAGCACAATCTTCATCTTTTTTAAAAAAATATTTTTTTTAGTTAGATGGACAAGATAACTTTATTTTATTTATTTATTTGTATGTGGTGCTGAGGTTCAAACCCAGTGCCTCATCCATACTAGGCAAGCCCTCTACCACTGAGCTACAACTCCAGCCCCCAAATCTGTACCTTTATCTGATATTTAAATGTTACTTAGCATTCACTTACAATTTTAAAAGCATTTGGAGTTATTACTTGTCAGGTCTAGTTAGATAGAATATTTTGGTTTCATTTTTTTTGTTGCTGTCAATAAGTGATGTAGTTGAAACGAGCTTTTGTAAAAGATGTTGTTACTTGGTATGTTTAATTTACATGGCCACAATCTCTGTTTGTCTGTGATTATATAACTTGTATTATTTTCATTTGTCAATCACAGGAGTAAGGTTAATTAAAAATGAAAATAAAATCTACAACTTAATTGGATGTGAATACATTTTGAGGTCATCACTGTCAACCTTGCCTATTACAAAACCACCACTCTTCTTTAGTATAACTTAATTATCTAAATAAAGCATGTTTCAATTAAGTAACAAAGAACTTCAATCTGTATATTAAATATTATTATATAATGGTATCGTCCTCATTGTCTCTATAAGTAAATGTAAAATGATGTGCTGATGTTCTTGTCCATCCTTCAGTGAATAAATGAACCTTTCATGAGTTGCACACCGATTCTTGAAAACCACTGCTTTAAGCAAATATTTCTGTTTTTAAGCATTTGCACTAAATTCTATCTGATTGAACTCTATAGAATTTCAATATACATTATAATGGTCATAAAATAGTCCCACCTTATCCAGTTTCACTTTCTCTGGTTTTTAGCTACACATGGTCAACCACAGCCCAAAATTATTATAAGGAAAATTCCAGAAATAAACAATTCATAAATTTTAAATTGTGCTCTGTTTTGAATACCATAATGAAATCTATTTCTATTTTACCCTTACCTGTCGCAAAGGTGAAACATCGCTTTGTTCAGCATGTTCATAATGTATGTGCCACCTACCTATTAGTCCCTTATTAGCTGTCTGAGTTATCAGAGCAACTGTCAAGGCATTACAGTACATGTGTCAAATAACCCCTATTTTACTTAAAAAATGACCCCAAAGTTCTAAAGCAGTGATGTCAAGAGTTTGGATATACCACAGAGAAGCCATAAACTGCTTCCATTAAGTGAAAAGGTGAAACTTTCCACTTACAAGTGAAGGGGGAAAAAAATCATATGCCAAGATTGCTAAGATGTATTGTAAGAACAAATCTTCCATCTGTGCAAAAGGAAAAAGAAATTTGTGTTAGTTTTGCTATTGTACCTCAAACTGAAAAAATTACAAATATAATGCAAAATATTCTGTTAAGATTAAAAACTATATGCATTGAATTTGTTGGTGGAAAATCTGAACAGAAAAGGTGACCCTACTGAACAGCAACATGTTTTGCCATAGAATATTGAATATATTTAATGACTTCAAGTAGGAATCCTTAGAAACAAATGGAATTAAGACATTTACTGAAAGTAAGGGTGGTTGCATGGATTAAAAAACAGGTTTGGATTTAAAAATAGAAAAATTAATGGAGATGCTATGACTGCCAATAAAAAACATGGCCATGTACACAGGAATGTTGAGGAAGTTGATTAATAATATCTAACTATCAATATTGTCATGGCTTCAGGATCCATTATGCATAACTTTTGTTACAGTATATTGGTTTAATTGTTCTATTAATTAATTGTTCTTAACACTAGTTTCTATTAATCTATACTGTGCCATAGATATAGATTAAACTTTATCATAGGTATGTGGGTATAGATAAAAACATGATGCACACACACATATGTGTGTATGTGTGTCATGTTTTTATATTTTGTTACATATATGCATATGTTTTATTATAAAATGTATATATATACATATATGTGTGTATATAAACATATATGTGTATATGTGTGTGTGTGTGTGTGTGTGTGTATACTCACATATATAATATGAGACAGAGACAGAGACAGAGGTGTTTCAGGCATCCATGGGAGTTCTGGAACACACAAGCTGTGAGTAATAGCAGACTACTGTATCAAATTTGTGACTTTTAAATGATAAAATGTATATACTATCTTTAACTCTAAAGAGTAAACCTCCAGCTGGGCCTAGTTGCACACACCTGTAATCCCAGTGGCTCAGAAGGTTAAGGCAAGAGGATGGATCGTGAGTTCAAAGCCAGCCTCAGCAAAAAGTGAGGCACTAAGTAATTCAGTGAGACCCTGTCTCAAAATAAAATACAAAATAGGGCTGGGGATGTGGCTCAGTGGTCAAGTGCCCCTTAGTTCAATCCCTGGTACCCCCCCCAAATTTTTGAAATATTCAAACAAAATATTAACTGAAATAAATTCCAAGATAATTGAAACAAGTTATTAATATCAATATTGTGTACACAGTGATCAAGAACAAATGGTATCTCATAAAGAAATGCTCATTTATGTTTCGGCAGACTTACTTTATACTGCCTCATATACCCACTCAATAAGAAAACATTGCTCTCAAGATTATATTTATAACAAATATGTCATGCTTTCAAGACTGATAAAATTCTTGATCTATGTATTTGCTGAGCTTGGTTCCATGATCGACTGCTGAGGCAGTGAGTAGTTCTTAGCTCCACTCTTCTTCCTCTATTCCTTGGCTATGTTAGCCTCTGGTCAGTCATCAGAACAGAGTAATTTTACTCACTTCTGTCCCCTTGCATCTGTTCCAAGGGATGTCATGCACAGAAAATTAGGAATCTAAACTACCAATCTGGCACAGGTGTTCAGGTCACAAGCTTTCATTTTAAACCTGTAATTGAAAAATAATCTTTATATGGCCACAACAGAAATGAACTAAAATGTTCTGTGCCATATTTACTCTACAGAGAATTCTATTATCATTTAAGTTGTTTATCTTATAGTCTTTGCTTATAGAATAATTATATGCTTTATTTTGCCTTTAACCTTTCTACTCAGGGGGAAAAATCACAGAAGAAATACAGCAGACTTTAACAAGATGATTATTGTAATCTGAAAAATATAAATAAATCTGTATTTCTGCTTAAAAAATAGGAAGATTAGTAAGTATTTAAAGTGCCCTTATCATTAAAATAAAAATAATTCTTTTGAATTAGAAAGTTTCCAATTTCAGTCTTATTCACAGGTTTTTTTAAAAATATTACATGGAAATTTGAAAAGCATAGCATTGAAAAAATTACAGACCAACTTTTTCTTTTTTATATATGAAAGTCTCAGGATTCATTTCTAAAATAAGTATCACTTTAATATCAATCTCTTACTCTTTAAAACTGGTTATTGATTTTTCATGGTTTCATCTCTCAATCAAAGCCTAACATGAAAACGTGTTTGTTGACCTCAGCCTTGATGTAAAATTTAGTTGAACTCTTTTTCTAGTAATATGTTTGTCAGGGGCATAGCAATTTTCCTGTCACTGAAACTAGTGGACCTCCTAAATGCTTTGCTCACCGGAGTAGAAGATTATTGTTTTTTTTAATCTTGATTGTTCAAGTCAACAAATGACAATTAAAAAAAAGGGAAAAGAACTGTCTCAAGCAGATATATTATATACTACAAAGTTGAAACTGATTTTTTTTCTGTAGTTCTTATAATTTTTGAAGGTAAGATCCTAATGCAGTTATAGGGAAAGAAACGTTCTTAGGTTGTTTGAAGTATTGGTGGGAGCTGCATATAATCCATGGGACACAAACTCTCAGCTGATATCTGAGAAGGTGGTGCCTTTCCATATTTTTTATATACCTGACAGATAAACTAAACTGGTGTTTGGAATTGGAAAGAATTATATCTACAAGTTGCAGAATTTTATCTAAGTAGTTCACATCACATTAATTCAGTCCCTGTACCTCAGATGACACTGCTCACTAAGGAAAAGAAGAACTTGAGGTAAAACAAGTCAATTGCTGAAATAGCTCAATAACTTCAGATTTTATTAATTCACAAAACTCCAAGAGCCTCTCCACCAGCATGATTATTTTATTAAATGATGCTTCATAAGTTGCAAATAATTTGTTAACATTTTTAAATGTTTCAGTGGATACTTTATCAATTTTAAAATAATGCTATTTTGTAAAATAAACAAGTTTTATTTTATCCTTAACTATTCTTTTATTTGTACTTCTATATTAAATCTACCCCTATAGACACATGAAAACTAAAAATTATCTGCTAAACAATAGAGAAAGGAATCACTGCTCTCCCCTTCAGTTTTAATTTTTCACAGATTTATATAATGTGATGAAATGAAGTTAATTTGCTTTGCCAAAAAATCTTTTGATACTAGATATTGCCCCATAGAGGCAGTCTTATTTTCTTCTCTTTTTTGTTTCATGTCTTGAATCTTAGTTATATGGAAGAATTATTCTGCATACTTGGACTTCAAATAGTTGTGTTCAAACTGCTGCTAGCACATTTTTGATTGGGCTACCAAAATTTAACAGTTGGAAACCCCACTCATTTCTAGCCGGAGGGAGCCATTAGCTTTAATGAGTCAGCCATCCTCATATACTTGAATCAGATTGGCAATCAGCTTACTGGTAATTGGATTAGTAGAATACTAGGAGTTTCAAATCTCTTTGTCAATTTGCATATTCATACAAGTTCTGCTTCAGTCTGATTTATAACTCTTTTAGGTATATTTACATGACAGTCTTTCAATTTACAAGTGAATGACCATCCAAAAAAGAATTTGATTGATTTTGGCTAGCTAGCTCATATTTACATGAATGTTTAAAATCTGTAGTTTAAATGATTGATAAATGTGATTTCTTATTATTTTCATATTTTATGAAAATAAGGTATATTTTGTTTGCAAAAACATCTCTTATTACTATGGAATTATATATTTTAATTCTATAGTAAATCAGACTGTTGTTCTGTAGTCTAATTTTTTAAATATACATATTCTATAAAATTATGTTTTAGTGTATTGCCCTGGAATTGAATAAACAACTTATAGGATTTTCTGTAATAGATTATCAATTTATTGAGTTTAAAAGGTTGCAGTATATTTTTTTGCTATGCCTCCAATTTCTTCCATTCTTCAACTTCTTGAAATTTTCTGAAGTAGTAATTCGATTTAATAGTTGGTAGGGAGATGCAGCTATCATAAAGTAAAATTGCTCTAGACTGGGAATCTTTAACATCTTTTATAAGTTTCAAATTCTTACTCAAAAAGAAAAAGAGAGACATGGAAAATTCCCCAGGTTACTGGAGTATTAACTGAGTTAAAATACAGAAGAATATTATCCTTTGTGATTTATATATTTGATATATATTTCTGCATATCAAATTATCCCCAAACTTGACAGTTTAAAACAAAACACTCATTATCACATTCTTTTATAAGGTCAGGAACCCAGGAGCATTCTAATTAGGTAGTCCTGGTTTAAGATCTCTTCTGAGATTGAAGTCAAGATGCCAGTTGAGTCTGTTGTCACCTGAAAGTTTAACTGGGTTGAAGAAGCCATGCCCACATCCTTATAAGGTTGTTGACATTAATTTATCCCTTCATGGGTTTCTCCAAAGAGGTATCCATAATGTGGCCAATAGCTTACCCCACAGTGAATGATCTGAGAGAGAAAGAACAGCAGCAAAGGCAAACAAACTGCCCTTGAGAACTTAGTGTCCAAGTCACACATCATCACTTCTGCATTGCTCTATTCTCTGGACTCTGGAAGTAGTGTCCAGTCCAAATCTAATGGGAGGGTATTATGCAAGTAAGGTAATATTAGGAGGCCAGGTTACAGGGAGCCAAACTGGGGGCTGACTATCACAAATAAAAGTTTATCAGTTACTAAATGTGAATGAAAAAAGGGGTAAGTACTCAGTGATTGGGATAACATGGAAGTTGAAGGGTAAATTGAGTCCTGAAAATGAGTAGAGTTATGAGGATAAAGTAAAGTAAAATAAAAGGATGAGGAGTAAGTGTCACAAACATTTCCAGAACAATGAGGCAGCATAAGCAAAATTGGAAATATATACAACAATGGGGCTTCTTTAGAAAACTGCACAGTGTTCAATTTTATTGGACCATAGGAGGGAAGGATACTCTTAATGAAGTAAGTACTTATAGATATAGGCAGAGAGAAAAAAGTCATGGAATATATTTTACAATGTAATGTTAGTCCAAGGGAAATATCTGAAGGAATTGAAGCTAAGGAATATGAAAGATGAGATGAATGAGTGAAAAACTTAAGGCAAGAAGACAAGTCATTAGACTAGGTACATATCCCCATGGTTGATGATGAAGGCTCGGTCTAAATTATAGCATTAAGCATAAAAATTATGAGACAAAAGGAAGGAATATCAAGAGATTTACGTTCTCCTTGTGAAAGCTTGGCTTACATCAAACACATCTGCCCTTGGAGAACAGATAGGAAAGCTAGATAATATTAGAAATTGAAGAGAACCAAGGCAACTTAGCTAGTACTCTGAAGTCCAAGTCGAGAAAGACAAGAAAAAGACATAGAAATAAGATCAGTATTATCAATATCCCCAAACTTCTTGCTTTAGAAATTGCAAATTTTTTAAACTACTAGAAACTAAATTCTGAGAAGATAAGAAAAGAAAATGATTAAACTAAACTAACCTTTAAGCAGTCTAACAGGATTGGAGTACTAAAATTGGTTTCCATGAATTTTATGTGTAATATTTCTTAAGTTCTGACAAATAGATTTCTATAACAACGATCAAAATTATGATACAGAACAAGTGTTAAAACTTTTTGTAAAGAACAAAATAACAAATATTGTAATCTCTGGAGGCCAAGAGAAAAAATCCAGGAAATTTTGTAAGAACTTATATAAGTACAAGGTGGAAAATAATTTTCCAAAAAATAATAAAATTTAAATTATAATGATAATAGAATACAATGTTTTTCTACTATAAGTCTACCAATCAGAATAATAAAATTATTTTGTGGTGAATACAATATGGTTAATAAATTTTTAATTTTTTCTTAATTATCAAAAACAACTACAAATATTTACATGTTGATACTGGTCTATAATGGAATTTTATGTATTTTATTTTTAAAAATGCCTGTCTCATAAATTAACAAAGCCATATATGATATCAATTCTGAGCATAAATATTTAATTGAGCATAATCATCACTTTGAATACATACTTTGGACTGTGTTAGATTTTTTTTTTATATTTTACTTTTAGTATGTCATTTCATTGCAGATGAATCACTTTCAAATGAAGTATAGGTGAAAGCTCTTCAGCTGAAGATATATATGAAAATGAAATATGGAAATTTTCTTTGCACTTGTATCAACATCCAAAAAGCACTACTAAGATGGCAGATTGGCTCGGAAAATGAATCTTCTTCAAACATAGTGTGGCAATAGAGATATCAGCTCTCATTTCACAATCTGATAACACAAGGAGTAAGTAAAACATCTTGGAATTATCTAGATTACAAAGCTAGTTAAGAAAACAATATTTCCCTAGTATAAGTTTTGTTCACAGATATCATTGTATTTTATAATTTCATATTAACTTCATTAAGAGGCATTAGTAAGTATTTAATAAAGCTAAATGTAAAGCCATTAGATGGAGAACATTATTTGAGAGATGACTTCAGGAAATATTAAGTCACATCTCTGACCTCAAAAAATTACAGTAAAATGTATTTATTTTATTACACAGAACTATGTGGCAGAGCATATCAGCATACCACAGAACAGATAATAACTAATGAGAGCAATTGAAATTTCCCTATTTTTACTACTGATTCAATAATAGACAATGGATTAAAACAACAAATTCAATATTTATACATTTTTATAAGTTTTTGATACTGTCAAAATAAGCCTCTTTATTCTCCGCACATATTTTTATCACCTTCCACTGGAACACATTTTAACAAATTCTGTGTGATGTTTTCAGATTTTTACTGATTTGTGTTTTCTCAACTTCTTGGAAAACAATTTCCCCTTCTTCAGTGCAGATTATTACAGAGGCCAATTCCTCAGTTACTTTAAACTCAGCATCAACTCCTTGAATGCACAAGAACTGAGAAGAATCAATAGCATTTGTTGACTCCTTAAGAGCCAAGAAAACTATTCAAAATTATTTGCCTTTTTTGACTATTAATATTGCTCCCAATGTTCTCAATTCTTTGTATAATTGTTCTTCTCAAAAGACTAAGTGATTCATTTTCTGTGAACACATTTTTTTCAGCTATTACAACAAAACATGATGTAATTACTTAGCAATTTAATAATGACTTTTTCTGCTTGGATAATGAATTAACTATTTAGGAATGAATATTGGTTGCAGTGTTATTTTTTGCTTCTTAAAATTTCATGAGCAAATTTTTTTTCCATTTTCTAATTATTTTTATTATTACTTTCCTATGAGTTTGGAGTATTGTGATGGGTCTTTAATCTGGTAGTTTCTACTTTTTTATATTGTATTCATTAATATAGTATAGCTATTATTTAAATGACAAAACATTTCATCAAATTCATTGACAAAATGATCCAAATTCAATATGCCTTACAAAATAATATCTTAAGCCCAATTTCTCTTCTTTCTTTTCATGACATGATGATTACACATTAATAACATAAAATAAGTAAAATCATTATGGCAAAGTATATGACCTCAGATTCTGTTATAACTCATCACTGAGATTTGTTATGAAGAGATTAAGAGCATCACATAGGTCTTTGTCACAACTATTTAACTCACCTATTGTAGCCCCAAAGCTGCCATATACAATGAACAAATGAACAGTTGTTCTAATAAAACTTTATGCAAGAACACCAACATTTTAATTTTATATAGTTTTTTAATCACAAAATATATTCTTGTTTGATTTTTTAAACAATCTGAACAAGTGAAAAACTGTTCTTACCTCATTTACCAAGATATTTCACAGTGATCTTACCACAGTCAATGATCCAATCAACCATAGATTAAAAAATACTCAAGAGTAAAAATTTGTTCCCAGGATGTAGGCTCCCTATTTACCTCTCTTATTGTTTCTCTTGCTGAGAAAAAACTTTTTAGTTTAAGTAAGTCCCATTTGTTGATTCTTGTTGTTAACTCTTGTGCTATGGGTGTCCTATTAAGGAATTTGGAGCCCGACCCCACAATATGTAGATCGGAGCCAACTTTTTCTTCTATCAGACACAGAGTCTCTGATTTGATATCAAGCTCCTTGATCCATTTTGAGTTAACTTTTGTGCATGGTGAGAGAAAGGAATTTAGTTTCATTTTGTTGCATATGGATTTCCAGTTTTCCCAGCACCATTTGTTGAAGATGCTATCCTTCCTCCATTGCATGCTTTTAGCCCCTTTATCAAATATAAGATAGTTGTAACTTTGTGGATTAGTCTCTGTGTCCTCTATTCTCTACCATTGGTCCACACGCCTGTTTTGGTACCAGTACCATGCTGTTTTTGTTACTATTGCTCTGTAGTATAGTTTGATGTCTGGTATAGCTATACCGCCTGATTCACACTTCCTGCTTAGCATTGTTTTTGGTATTCTGGGTCTTTTATTTTTCCATATGAATTTCATGATTGCTTTCTCTATTTCTACAAGAAATGCCATTGGGATTTTGATTGGCATTGCATTAAACCTATAGAGTACTTTTGGTAATATCGCCATTTTGATGATGTTAGTTCTGCCTATCCATGAACAGGGTATATTTTTCCATCTTCTAAGATCTTCCTCTATTTCTCTCTTTAGGGTTCTGTAGTTTTCATTGTATAAATCTTTCACTTCTTTTGTTAGGTTGATTCCCAAGTATTTTATTTTTTATTTTTTTGAGGATATTGTGAATGGAGAGTGGAGGGGAAGGGAGGGGAGGGGGGATAGTAGAAGATAGGAAAGGCAGCAGAATACAACATTCACTAGTATGGCAGTATGTAAAAAAGTGGATGTGTAACCGATGTGATTCTACAATCTGTATACGGGGTAAAAATGGGAGTTCATAATCCGTTTGGATCAAATTATGAAATATGATATTTCAAGAGCTTTGTAATGTTTTGAACAACTAATAAAAAAATGTGAAAAAAAAATTCAAGAAAAATTGCATCTTTACTGCATCAAGACTTGTTTCTTGCCACTATTGTCTAAACAATACCATATATTATGGTTTCAATATAAGGTTGCCTGCAAAAGTTCATGTATGAGATAATGCAATAAAGTTCAGAGCTGAAATGATTGGGTTGTGAGAGCCTTAATACAATCAGTCAACTAATCCCCTGACAGTGATTAAGTAAGCTGTGGTTATAGGTAGGTAGGGTGTGGCTGGAGGAGGAGGGTCATTGGGGGGGTGTGCCTTTGGTATATATTTTATGAGCTGAGTTTAGCTCAAACTGCTTCCCTCTATCACACTATTTGCCCATGATGTTCTTCCTTACCTGAAGCCCCAGGAATGGATCCAGTTGTTTGTGGACTGAGACCTCTCTAACAGTGAGCAGAAAATAAACATTTTCTTCCTTGAAATTGTTCTTGGTCACAGCAGTGAAAAAGCTGATAAAAACACCATATGACAACAATTTATATATC
The DNA here is from genome assembly GCF_048772815.1 of Callospermophilus lateralis. NCBI lineage: Eukaryota > Metazoa > Chordata > Mammalia > Rodentia > Sciuridae > Callospermophilus > Callospermophilus lateralis. The sequence continues at coordinate 124,721,929 of NC_135308.1, read as the reverse complement.
ACAAGTGATCTAGGGATGATTTATTTAAAGTATACAGGAAGATTTGCAAAGATAGGTGCTATGCAAATCTCATGTTGTTTTATGTGAGGAACTTGAACATCCTGGGATTTTGGTACCCATGGGGATCCTAGAATCAATCCTCTGATGATATGGAGTACTGAGTATATTTATACCTAATAAAAAGAAAAAAATTGTACCAACAGTTGATGAAAAATGTAATGACTATAACAATGGCTGCTTGTGATGATAAAAAGTAACGTAGGTAACTTAGAAAACTATAAATATTTAAACTGAACATATTAATGGACTATGTTACAGAAATTACTCCTATGACAATATCAAGTGAAAGTGTCACAACCATGGTTTATTTTTAGGAAGGGGAAAAATGAACACAAGAAATCATAAAGAAGTTTCCTGAGAAGCCAATGAGAGCTACTGACAGCCAACTTCACAGAAAAATACGCACAGAAATTATTGGTTTTAAGAAAATTTTAAGGCAGAGCACTTGATGAAATATGAATGATGAAGGAAGGCAAGGGTCTAGGAGACCTTTCATTTGGCTCACTTGGCTAATTTGATTGGCAACTGGAGATGGATATCAGTCACTCAATTAACCTCAAGGAAAAATAAAATGTGCTCTCTTTTAGAAATGTTGAATATGAAGCACTCAAGGAGTTTGCATGTGTAAGCACACAGAAGGCAATGACATATGTTTTCTATTGCACATTCAGGAGGAAGTATAAGCTAGATGTAAAGTCAACATAGAGCAACATAGAGTTGATGAAATTATTCTATAGGGCATGAGTGAAGGGGAGGGAAGACAGAGAAGTGGGGAAGATATTAGAGAGTAATATTGATCAAATTCTCTCTTGATGTATATGTACAAATATGTCAATAAAACTCACCATTTTGTTTAATATGTACCAATAAAATATACAAACATTGTATTAATATGATCTCTGACCTGTATAAAAGTAAATATTATAAGTATTATCAATTTGTTTATTTCTGGTCTCCATAAAACCAAGATAATACTGAAAATAAAAAGAAAACTAAAAGAAAATAAAACTAAAATTGTTAACATTTAAGTGGAATTCTGTAGCTAAACAGGAAAAGGAAAAAAAGCATCATAGGAAAATTTCCATGCTTCATTTAGTAGGGATCTCTTTGAAGGGAATATGATACCATGATATTGTGCAAAAATAATGAGTTTTATCAAAAATCGGTAAGCTGTTTTTCAAAATTATGTCATCTTTACTCATGTAATACTTTTTAGTATTCAGCTGGAAGAATCAATCATCAAATGTTTTTTAAAGATTTAAAATAACTCACTATGTGACTTTTTCTTTTGAGAGAGAGAGAGAGAGAGAGAGAGAGAGAGAGAGAAAGCGCTCATGCCAGTTTTGACCAACAGTCTATCATACAAAAATACCGTTTATGTAAATTAAATCATGTTTAAAAGAAATCATTTAATCCAAGTTAACCTTGTAAAAAGATCCACAGAAAAATCCACCTTATTGGGGGAAAAGAAGAAAGTACTCAAAATACGGAGATCTGGTTCTAACTGGATCTTTAAAAATCCTTTCACCTTCAAGAACACTGCCTAACTGTTCTCCGGGCTGATAAAACTTTTTTTTTTTTTTTTAATTCAAATATAGTGTTTACAACCATTTTTATAGATGTAATATAAAATGTGGTCATATATTGTAACATTCACTAAAGGTCTTAAACTTATTAGCCATATAATTGAGTCAATATTAATAGTATTCCTAAATAATCAATTTATAGTAGAATAATACATTTATATTTAAAAATTAAGAGGAAAAAGTACTTTCCCAGTTACTGACATTTTCTTAACTTAGGCCATCAGTAATTTGGGAAGAAGAATGTTGGAACCTTTTACGTCCTTTGGTACTGCGGCCATTATTGGGTGTTGGCTGAGGTGGCTTCATGGGCTCTTCTAGAGCATTTCCATATACGTGACCTGGCTGGATTGGCACAGGCTTTTAACCTTAGCCCCATCTAATGGTTTAACCTGAAATCTGCCTAGGCCCTTAGTGATAGTGACGTAACTGCCCCCTATTGGTTCTCTTTACTTTCTCTCCTTAGTCCCTCCTTCTATCACTATATAACCTTGTCCCTGACACAATAAAGCTGAGATCTGCAGCGCCTTCACAGCTGACACAACTCCTGGCTCAGTGTGGTTTCTTCCCAATCTTGGGGTGGGGACTGGGCCTTACCCTCTTACCCTCTGGCTCAGCGCCTAGGAAAGGACAGGCTGGTCCTGCCTGTCTCCCACTTACCCTTGTTGCAGGGAGCAATAGAAGAACATGAACAACCTGTTGTGTTCATTGAAAATATATGACTATCCCTGTAGTACGCTCTTTTGAGGTCTTCAGGGAATAGTCCGAGAAGGGCAATAGCTGGGTCAAATGGTGGTTCCATTCCCAGCTTTCCCAGGAATCTCCATACTGCTTTCCATATTGGCCTCACCATTTTGCAGTCCCACCAGCAATGTATAAGAGTACCCTTTTCCCCACATCCTCGCCAGCACTTGTTATTGTTCGACTTCATAATGGCTGCCAATCTTACTGGAGTGAGATGGTATCTTAGGGTGGTTTTGATTTGCATTTCTCTGACTGCTAGAGAAGGTGAGCATTTTTTCATGTACTTGTTGATTGATTGTATGTCCTCCTCTGAGAAGTGTCTGTTCAGGTCTTTGGCCCATTTGTTGATTGGGTTATTTGTTTTCTTATTGTTTAATTTTTTGAGTTCTTTGTATACTCTGGATATTAGGGCTCTATCTGAAGTGTGAGGAGTAAAAATTTGTTCCCATGATGTAGGCTCCCTATTTACCTCTCTTATTGTTTCTCTTGCTGAGAAAAAACTTTTTAGTTTAAGTAAGTCCCATTTGTTGATCGATGTTCATAGCAGCACAATTCACAATAGCTAGACTGTGGAACCAACCCCGATGCCCCTCAATAGATGAATGGATAAAAAAAATGTGGCATTTATACACAATGGAGTACTACGCAGCACTAAGAAATGACAAAATCATGGAATTTGCAGGGAAATGGATGGCACTAGAGCAGATTATGCTAAGTGAAGCTAGCCAATCCCTAAAAAACAAATGCCAAATGTCTTCTTTGATATAATGAGAGCAACCAAGAACAGAGCAGGGAGGAAGAGCAGGAGGAAAAGATTAACATTAAGCAGAGTCATGAAGTGGGAGGGAAAGGGAGAGAAAAGGGAAATTGCTTAGAAATGGAAGGAGACCCTCATTGTTATACAAAATTACATATAAGAGTTTGTGAGGGGAATGGGAAAAAAAATAAGGAGAGAAATGAATTACAGTAGATGGGGTAGAGAGAGAAGATGGGAGGGGAGGGGAGGGGGGATAGTAGAGGATAGGAAAGGTAGCAGAATACAACAGTTACTATTATGGTATTATGTAAAAATGTGGATGTGTAACCGATGTGATTCTGAAATCTTTGTAATGTTTTGAATAACCAATAAAAAAATAAAATTAAATTAAAAAAAAAAGAAAATATATGACTATATATGACAAACAGAGCTTAAGATCTTTAAAAAAATCAAGTTCATATTGCATCCAATTAAAAATGCATACTTAAAGAATTATTTTTGCTAAATGTATCAATGAATATTTATATAACCAATTCCTACCTTTTATTTAATGTTTTAATAATTTAGTCATCAGAACTATAAGAGTTATATGATTGCATAATAATAATAACAGCATAAATTCTAATTAAATTAATAGAATACCCACATGCACATATACATGTACACACCTCTCCAATTTCTTACTCTGGATAGGAAAGAAGCACCGCCCCCCAAAAAGAAAAAAGTTAAAAAATACCACAAAATTAACATAAATATAGGTATTTAGTATTTCAAGTTTTCCTCACTCACTATATATTTATGGCAATCTTTTTAGTTTTAAAAATCTTTTAATACAAGAAAATAGTAACTGCTTTCTAAAACTTTAATGTTCTAAGCATTTTTACATGATCTTCTAACTAAATTCTCAAGTTCAGGTTTAGAATTAGAATGCACTTAGCTGTTGATAGTTCATTTATTAATCTCTTCATCATTAACACCAGTGATTGTTATGCATTTATTTGCAATTGAAAGCATGTTTTCCTAAGAAAATTGTTTTCAAATATTTGAATAAAAATGTCTATGGACACCTTGTAAGCACATATATTTTCAAGGATTTTTCACAAAAATTAATATCCATTAAATCTAAGATCATGTACTTTAACACATTTAGGTGATTCCAAACACAAATTTGGCACTATTCAAGTGACAGGATAAAATTGAAAATCAATTGAGTCTAATTAAAAAAAAAACATTTAAAATCCTAGTTTGAAAAATTAATAATTATAAAATATAGACAAATTATGAGTTAAATAAATTATCAGGTAGTGTGGTGATTTTTAGTTAATGGCAAAAGGATTAAGACAGTAAGTGCTGTTCTTTATTAATTCATTAATTATTATTAATTAATTAATTCATGACCAAGTACCAGTATCAATTTTTCTTATCAAGATAATACTTCTTTATGTTTAAACATGACAGTGTTGCTTTAAAACTATCATTGGAATCATTAACTGTGGAAATATGATGAAGTATATAGTAATTTATCAAAAGAAAACAATGAAGGAGAATTTTAATCCCTGTTACACCTAGAATAGTGGTTGTTAGAAGATCAGTTTTACCTGGGGATTTGTTATAAATATGAATTCTTAAGCTCCATTAAAGTCTGATAAATTTGGGGGTGTTTTAGCAAATTCTTCAAATGATTTTTATGCATGCTGAAATGTGAAAATCACATATCTGAAACATTCTACGTGGGGTTGTTTGATTTAAAACAACAGAAATGGAAGACAGAAATCAGGTGGATTATCAACATATTGAAAGAAATTCCTCAAATGCTTTTCCATATCAAATTCATTGTACTCTCTACCATTGCTTGTATAATTAATACTTATCAAATGTTTGAACTGTACAGAATAAATATGTATTGTGCACTTAATATATGCTGGGCTCTGGTGACAAAAATGTTGAATCCTTTCATTATTCTTCATCCAATATCTTATACCATAGTTATTGCTATATACTCAGGAATGACTAAACATAGAAATCAGTTTATGTTATTTGACCAATGAGTACCCCCCCCCAACAATGAAAACCATCACAGGAAGAGGAGGACAAAATGCTTTAAAAATCACTTGCAAAGCGTCATATGTTTTAGCATTGATTGATTTACCCTGTGATGTTTCATTTCACAAAATAGAATAGTATAGCTTATAAATATTGAGGAAATTGTCCAGGCTTACACATTCAGTAATTGTCAGAACTGAGATTTCATATCAAAAGATTAAATGACATGCCATTGCATATTCTAACCATTATACTACACTGTGTTTCAAGCAAGTTGAACACATGTGGCACAAATAAATTTGCAAATATATGTACCACACTCATGATAATGGAACAATAAAATGCCGGGGTCCAGCCCCAGTGGGGTCCAGGGAGTCCTGAAGGAGGAGTGGCGTTGGCGAAATGATGAGACAGGAGTCGTTCCGTTTGAGCAATCTCCAGAGAGAGAGCTAAAGCTGCTTTCTCTGGGTCCCCTTTTTATTACAATTTTTCTCATCATTATAGATTCATAATACGTCATTGATTATATAATTTAAAACTTTGCCAAGACATAACATTTCCTTAACCATGATTGAGAGCACACCGATCTACATTCTTCCAGGATATGACCCCCAGCCATACAATCATCAAAGTACAGAATCATCAATAAAACATGTCACCAATTTACATCCTTCAGATTTTCCCAAGATTTACTATTTTTCCCAAGATATGTTATTTCCTTATTAACTAATGCCAAACTACGTAACCAGACTCTAAGTCTCCTAGCCAATCATTAACCTAAAGTACACTTGTACTTTATTTTTAATCTAAAATTCCCATCTAAAAAAGTCCCTTTAAATCTTATATTTAAAATATCCTAAAGTTTATGAATCATCCTTAAAACATATCAGAAACCTATACAACTAAAGACTTAAGAATTTCTAAACTTAAGAATCTAAATAAAATAATATTTCTAACATTATTCTAAAACTGTGTCTTATAAACCTATTTTAATTGATTCCTAAATTTATTCTCATAAAACTGGTTGAGCTGCTTTCTCGAAGAGTTTCTTTGTTTCTCAGTCAAGGTACACTAGTTCTCAAAGAGTTTGTTTTTCAGAGGATGATTGTTGTCCATTATTAGGTTTGTCTACAATGTACTAAGATAGAAGAATAGCCTTTTACTTTGTCCTTGATATGCTGAGGGGTGGGTAGAACGGCCTCCAAGGCATGAACTACCTGTTCTGTTCTAGCCATCTGAAATTTAATTTGTTTGGCATTTAACATACTTATGCCTCCTGTGAGAAACATAAGCATGAAAATGCAAAGTCCCAATTACATAAAAAAGGGTCTCATGGTTTCGGTTACCCACCAACCAGCGTGGCTTTGCCAGCATTCATCCTCACTGTGACCCTGTCAAGACAGTGGGAGAGCAGCTTTGCCAACACTTTTTCTCACTGTGACCCTGTCAAGACAGTGAGTGGGGGATCGCCTCCACCAATAAAGAACCTTTATGTGTATCTGTTTGGGGATTGCAAGTGAGGTAGGAATAAATGGGTGAGGTTGGGTGCACTAGGCAAGCTCATGGAATCTGTGTGAACAAGTCTGATACAGGCTCCATTTTCAAGTAGGTACATGGATTACAGTGTAGAAAAATCAGGACTTGAGACAATTCGAGCCTGACACAAATAACAGAGAAAGCTATGTGTAAAAAGGAAAGCCCGTTTTCCTGCTTTTTCTCACAACTAGCAGCTTTTCCTTTTTTTTTTTTTTTGTTTCCCATTTAAAGAGATATCCAGTTTTTAAAAAACCTATTATACTTTCTAAGTAAATCTAAAAACGCTTTAGGGGCATTATTTGCACTAAGCAACACTTATGAGAATCAAACCATTTTGTATTTTACAGATGAGAAAAGTGACCTGAGAAATCAATTTGTTTCTTCAAATAAATTGCATGAGTATTGGTACTCTCAATTCTCCCATTTGATACACTTCATTAAAATATGCATTTTTAAAAAGTCATTTCAAATATATTATTTGTTTACCTATTGAATAGACTCTAACATATGTTACTTATGCACATGTATATCAGGCAAGTATATTAAAGAGTTATCCATGCACCTTTAAAATTTAATTTATATGCATAATGTTATATCAACACATTTTATTTTCTACCTAATCCATGGATGATGAGCAATAACTCATATGTTATGTAGAAATTGGAAAAGAGACAGGTTAAATAATATTCCATCTTATTTAAATATACAAAAATCAAAAGAAATGAAGGATGTTATATAAATTATGCTTTTGGAGAGATTTTATCTATAGAAATACAGGAAAACACACACATACTTTCATGAGAAAAAAAGTTTTAATTCACAAAAAAAATGTGAGAGATAAAAGCTGTAACATAAACACATTTTTCTATGACACTGAAAATTTAGACCTACTTTGAATCTTCGTATTCTAGAAATGAAAAATTGTAGTTGTCTCAAAGAAATACTTTTATTTGACAAATGATGAAAATTTCTATGGAATAATTTTTATTATGATTCTACAAACAAAGCAATATCTAACTTGTTAAATGTCTGAAGTGCTCAAGAAAAGAGGGGAAGATGAGTCAAGATGGACAGTCTTAGCTTTTCCTATCTGCAAAATGAGATTATTAAGCTTTTTCCTGGGTTGTGGACAAGTTTAAGAATTTCCTACAGGAATCCTAAATCTTGTAGGAAATATCACAGTAGCCATACTTTTTAGTATTCTAGAATGTTTTTTACTTTTTAGTATTCTAGAATGTTCCAGGGGATGTGAAAAAGTTTCAATTAATACTCTAAAATCAGGAAATACAGTGATAACACAGACATTCCTTGGATAAAAGCTGATGGGTTGGGGAAAAGAGAGGTGTTTCTTCAATCCCATATTACCTTCCCATCATTTTGGGAAGGTTTTGTTTATCAGGCAAGTATATTAAAATATCCAAAATATCCAGTAATTTATCTTCTCTTTAAATTCTAAAATCTTAAGTACCAGAGCAGAATAGGTTGGTAAAGGAAAAATGAAAAAAGAAAAAGAAAGAAAGAATTTGACTTTTCCAACTTCAGAAATTTGTCCAGAGCTGATCAGGCAGTAAAAATCTGGAGAGTAAATAATCAACTTCTGAACAGCAAAGTGATAAAGAGCAAAAGTCCAAGTGACTCAGTCAGAACAATCTCCGTTCACTCACTTTCTCATTGTATAAACTCTAGTAAGTTGCTTTATTTTTCTAAGCCTGAAAAATTAGAAGCATGCTTTCCTTATACAATGCACCTAACACCCAAACAGTAGCACTTGGAAATCCAATATTACACAGTAATGGGGACCTATTGAAACCAATGTTAGTAGAAAGAATAATGAAAGTTACACATTTAGATGTCTCCATTGGTGAGACACTAATTCAGGTAATGATGTGTACTTATCAGGCAATTTCTAAACTTCCCTCAAATTCATACACTATTTTATAACTAGTTACAACTCTTATTTTATTAAGATAAATTTTAAGAAAATATCAAGTGACAAAATATATTTATGTGCATTGTTTTTTAAAAAGTTGGTCAGTGTTATTTTAATTTGTAAGGTAATATCATTTGATGAACTCAAATGAAAGCTATGTCATGTAATTATTATGTTTATATGTATGTATTTTTCTTTTATTTTCTTAGGCATTCCTCCAGCTGGGAGGTCGAACATAATAAGCACTAGCATTTGCTCATTGTTGCAGGGTGGAGGGTACCGGAGATTGAACTCGGGGCACTCAACCACTGAACCACATCCCCAGTCCTATTTTGTATTTTATTTAGAGACAGAGTCTCATTGAGTTGCTTAGCACCTTGCCCTTGTTGAGGAGGCTTTGAACTAGCAATACTCCTATCTCAGCCTCGGAGCCACTGAAATGGCAGGCAAGTGTCACCATACCCGGCTTGCTCATTTTGTTTGGGTATTAAAAATATTCAGCACCAATGACTTCATTTTCTTAAGTGGGAAACATACAGCTGCTTACTCTATGAGCCTATATGTATACGTTTTAAATCACTATGAAACATACAGACTCTTGAACCAATTTTAAACATTGTCAGTTTCAAATGATTAAACAGTTAAATGCTACCTGGAAGCCACTGAGGCTTTCATAAAACTAGTGCCTACCACTTAAAACATATACACACACATAAAGTGGAAGTCTATATGAGTTTTATAAGTGGAAAAACTAGGTGAAATTCTTTTTCCAGCTATTCAACTTAGGGAAAATTCATTAATTTTGTTCTCTGGGACTTAGTTCTATTAAAATTGAATTAGTAACAAGTGTCATTAAATGAGAGGTATGACAACAAATTGAAACAATGTCTGTAAAACTATACTGTATAATAGAAAATGCATTACAAACATGGGTCATTAAAATTATAAATTTAAAAGAGAATGGAATCATTTCATGGAATTCTGGTTCTAAGTCTTTCATGCATATAAGGCAGAAGGAACATAAAATGTATTATTAGTACTTTCATTCACCAAGTGCAAATATAGGAAGAATAAAACTTGTAATCTTAAGGAATAAGTAACAGTACATTTCATGGCTCTCCAGAATCACAGGGAACACTTCTCTGAAACCTGGTGATGAATTTGTCAGTTTAGAAGTATAATACCCTTACAATCAGTAGAATGTAATTCTATCTGATGAAACTAATGCCTTCTGCTATTATTACTAATTAAGTTTATAATGAATATAACAATTTAGGATGAGGAAGAGATTAGGGGTCTGGATTTTTTCATGAATTATGGTGATTATCATATCTTAGCCCCCCGAAGAAGTCATGGCATACATGATTCACATTCATTACTTTTATTTATTAATGTATGTTAGGTACAAAATAGCAATGGTTTCAGAAATAGGCCTAGATTCTGCTCATAGAACATATTACTGATGCAATGCAGAATAGTGGCTTATACAAAAATTAATACATAATTCTAAAGTGAAAATAATGCAAAGCTAGTATTTTTACAAGTCTAATGAAAATCCTGAATTCCTGAGGGATTCATAGTAACTAACACTGATACCAGAAGTATTTTTACATTTCCTATCACTGGGTTGGCATTACACTCCTCAATGTTTCCAATAGAATTCAAGACTAGTTATCCTTAACCTTCTTTATCTTATTGAAAGGTGATTTGTTTCCAACTATTATGGCAGACTTATTTGGGAGATAATACACAAAAACAGTATAGGTTTGTGTTATTTTATTAGCAGAACCTTAATATCAAAAGCTAACTCTTGTTGTCATCTATTTTCCCCATTTACCTTTTTACAATGAGATGCACACATGGTAAGATCAAGGCAGAAAATTAAGCAGCATGAAACTGAAGAAAACACATTATAAGCATTATCTAGTTACTAATTAGACTCTAGCAGAAACCTCATCTGCAATGATTAATGTACTCTTAACAAAAGAAAAAAATGAGTCATCCTGTATATGAAAGAGATTTGGTTAACACTGCAATTAATCTTTTCCATTTATGGGAGAAAAGTGTTTACTACAAATTTTACTTACTTAACAAACATAGATGAATTATTCTAGATGCCAGTTGAAATCACTTCAAGCTATGGTTTACCTGTATTTTGCTATTGATTAGTGTGATCTAATATTTTCTTGACATGCTGTCTTCTTTATGTTCAGTTATCAATCATAGAAGGAGCCCGATCATACATCAGTAATACTATAGGAAAATCTCATCTACATTGTATCTTTCAACCAGTCATGCATACTTTAAAAAACACAACCAGCTTATTGTTATAATGGAAAAATTCTAAAATGACATATGTTATGACCCTAAGACAAAGGGATGAATGAAGGTGATGTTTAAAGTAAAAACAATTCAAAATCAATGTTATTTGTTCCAATATTATCAAATTCTCTTTGATTAGTTTATAATTCAATTACTACTATAGCTGCAACATGAACAATCATATCCTAGAGATGAAAAGTTCTTTTGAAACCCTAGAAGCAAATTCTGTGCAAGTCATAATTAATAGGTGCTTATTAAGGGATTCTTCTAAGCATTTAGCATTAATAATGACAAATATTCAAATAATTCCTTTCCTTGGCACTGAGTTTCATTCTCTGAATCATTCCCTTTAGTTAGAAAAAAAGTTTTTAAAGCAGAGATATTACATTGCATTGAATCATAAGAAGTTTCAAAATGTGTTTAAAGCACATTTCTTACTTTCAGTAGAAAGTAAGAATGCAAAGAATAAATGAAAGAGAAAGTTTCTGAATTATACTGTACTATTGTGTCAGAACTATTGATGTAACCTAAGATTGTCTTTTGATTTTCTTTTATAAGATGATGAAAACTTTGTCACGTTTTGTGACAAACAATACTACTGAAGTAAATGTCCCCATAAACTATATGTACCATAAGATTATAATGGTGTTAGAACTAATTCCTGTGATCTAGTATTATCATAGGTATAATCTCATAGCACAGTGCATCTTTCAAATACTTATGATCCTGGCATGAAAACACCTAAGAAGCTTCCTTAAAATAACAAAGAATTATATATAGCACACAATACATATATCAAACACATGTATAGTATGTGTGTGCTTGTGTATATGAATTTTTTTTAAAAAAAAATATACTTGTAGATGGACAATACCTTCACTTTTATTTGTTTTATTTTCATTTGGTGCTAAGGATTGAACCTAGTGCTAGGCAAGCACTCTGACACTGAAGAACCTCAGCCCATGTATGTGAGTTTTTATGTCATATAGCCTAAGTATGTAGTGGGCTGCACCATTTAGATTTGTGGAAGTACACACCATGAGGTTCATACAGTGACAAAATTGTCTGCATTTCTCAGAACATGTCCCCATTGTTAAATGATACATGAACAAAACCATAGGAGCAGGTTGGCATGGGAGGAGTCTGATTGAAATTTGCCTTCCCAATTAGGATTGCTTTTTTTGTCTCTTTTTCTTTGTTACCTTTTCTATTTAGTAATACTAAAGGGCATTGGAGGTTTTTTTTTTTTTTTATGTTGTCATTTGAGTTCTTTTTCAAACACCTTTATCATTGTACCAACTATCCAGAATGATAGCAGAAAATAACCTACCTAAGAGTTTAGATGGTTATCATGATCATATCATAATGTCAAGGAGAAAGACATTTGTGGTAGATTAGCAGAATTTGGGGTTGAAGGATACTTACTATATTATTCTAAACGTTTTGGGGGTAGGGAATGAAAGGAGGATTATCCCCCAGTGGACCATGCCAAAAGGCATCTATTCCATAAAGGGAGTAGTATGGAAAACCTAATCTATGAAGGGAGCCATTGATAAGGGGGATCCTTTGAAAAACCTGCAGTTAAAAATCTTTACTAAAACTAGGAATGAGATAATCATTCACCAAAGCAGAAATAAAACACAATTAGATCAGTCCAACTAATAAGGTAAACTAGAAATTACATCCTGAATTACACACTTGAGGTAGAATTTTATGAAGTGGTAACATTTTGAAAACGATGGAGGATGTGAGGACCCTTTGTGATCTCCATTAGGGAGGCAGAAACTTTGGGCAGAATTAATCACTGCTAATACATTCTTGTGCCACTGAGTATAGCCACAAAATTACTGAATTACTGGGCAGGTATATCTGTCTTCAGAAGTGATCAGAGAAACAGTATCTAAAGTTTTAGATGTGGTGTAGAGAACTACAAATATAAATAGTCTAAGAAAAAAATCTTCACTTATTCACTTTGAAAAATAATTATAGGTTAAAGGATTTAACTGTCAGAAATCCTGATCCAAAATTTTTACATTGAAGCTTTCTGGTTTAAGCAGATATAACTATAGGTTAGAAATATTGTTAAAAGACAGGGGCTCAAAAATTATTATGTACTTAGACCAAGAGACTTCCAAACTGGAAAATAAAATATAAAACTGAGGCATGACATTTTCGGTGGCTAAAATGGCAGTAAACAACTTATTACTTGCTAAATTATTTCTGACATAAGAAAATATATTTAATAATATACTGTGCATCTACTACCAACTTTAAGAAATATAATGTCATTGAAGCCTCTGATTTATTTCTCCTAGATCTCATTTGCATTGTCCTTACTTATAGGTAACTTACCAAATATTTACATTTAAATTTTTATATATATTTGTATATGTTGTCTCCTAACAATGCATGATTTATTTGGCATACATTAAAATTGTATTAAAGATATTATATTTTGTGATAATTCTTTAGTTTTGAGTTGATTTTTAGAATAAATATCAAAACTAATACAAGAGGTTCATGCTCCTTTGTTTTAATGAGTGGATATTACTCTATTGTGTAAACAAAACAACACCTTGATTTATTCTCTTGAATGGAAATTTAGATCCTTTTTAAATTTTTTAGTAATGAATATTCCTGAACACAACTCCCTTAGCATCTGTGGCCATTTTGGGGGGCAGTAAAATTGCTGAGATATATTACATGTGTACCTTCTGCTTCTACTTCACTAGAGAGTACAGAAAATGCTCTCTAACTGGTCTGTGCCAATTTACAAATCTGCCAACAATGAATGAAAGTTTCTCTTGCCCCATATCTTATTGCTATTTTTAAAAACTTTTTAAATTTAATGGGTTCTAGCCTGTGACCCATGCTGGCTTCATTAAAGAAGGTTGGAACCATGAGCAAACTGCTAGGGAGTTTTAAATTAAAGAGACAAGACTCTAATTACCTTTAAAACCAGCTCCAGGATGGCTTCTCCTAGCTCCTGCCTCCAGCCACCTACTGTGGTAGAGAGGTTTACTGAAGAGGAGAGGGAGGGAGAGAGAGGGGGAGGGGGAGGGGGAGGGGGAGAGGGAGGGGGATGAAGGGAGGGAGGGAGGGAGAGAGGGAGAGAGGGAGAGAGAGAGGGGGAGAGGGAGAGGGAGGGAGGGAGAAGGAGAGAGGGAGGGGGAGAGAGAGAGAGAGAGAGAGAGAGAGAGAGAGAGAGAGAGAAAGAGAGAGAGAGAGAAACACGCCAGGGAGGAGCTGGCTTTTATTGGGGGGCAGCATCCCAAGGTCAGGGGCAAAGATTGGGTCTTCGGGCACTGGCCAGACAAGCCTCTGCATGGACATGCCCTTGGACCTGGAGAAGGGTGGGGAAAGTTCTGACACAGCTGTGTCTAAGCGCCTCTCACCCAGCCAGGGAGGTAACTCAAATCACTTGCGTGAATGGCCTCCCACAATGGGTGTGAAATTGTACGTAATTATTTTAATTTGCATTTTCTAATTAATAATGAGTTTGAGAATTTTAATATGACTTGCCTTTTGAGTCTTTTATGATTTGCATTAATTTGTTGTAAACTCAGCAAAACCTTTAAGAATGTTTATTTTATTCAAAAATTGTGTTTTGGAAGAGAAACTTTTTAGTTCTTTCTTTGTTTATTTGTTTTACATGTTGCTCTATAATACTGGTTCTCACACCCAGACTTTCTAATTTAGTTGCTGTGGAGTGCAGTATCAGCCTCAGGACTTTTATAACAACCCCTCCCCGCAAGTGTAGTAAGATTTGGAAACCTTTGAATTCAGTTGATTCTGAACTTCTAATATTCCAAAATAAGTAAATCAAACAGCAGTCTGCTTTTCATCTTAACAGATGAGGTATGGAATGAATGAAACAAGGAACAAAAATAATTCAATTGGCAAATGAAAGTGAAATACCTTATTGTTTAATAAAATATTCTGCCACATTTGGGTGAATAAATGGCTAGCTCATGTAAAACTAAAGGACATAAAGTTTGTTTTCTGCTATGATAGAAGAAATATTCAGGGAGAGAGAAAAAGATAAGTTGCCCAGCTGCTACTATGAGAACATGAAATATAAAGACAGATGAACACATAGACTTCAATCTGATCTTCAGTTTGGACCTTCCATGGGTACGAGCCCTTCTGAAAAATTCAATTTCCTTCACCCAGTCTAGCAGACAGAAACACCATTAACTGACAAATTACCGGTAATGGGCACCATTAGGTAGATATGCCCAAAGCAAAAGATTCCAAAACCTTTCTTGAGAAGGATAAAGACTCATGTGAGAATGACAGAAAGGCTTTTGAAAGGCCAGTGGGATCCTGACCATGTGCCTCTTGTCACCATCCCAGATAGTGTGGGTGGCAGCAGGCGTCTTCCTTGTGCTCTTATAGGTTATGGAAACTCCTTTCATACTGAGATTGTTGCTATGCATCTCACTGAGGAGATAGTAAATGTGCTCATCATCTATTTCAAAGGAACATTTTCTGGGTCAACTTGAATGAACCATTCACCTGGAGGTGAACAGGGCTCACTGTTACATCAAAACAAAATTTGTCACTTCCCTGGCACAGGACATGCTAGTCTGTAGTGCAGCAGATAAGATGGCATGTGGAAACCTATATACTCACATGCACGAATCCTAGAAATATCTAGCTTTCTGCTATAATTTTTTCCTCCTCCTCCTCCTTCTCCTCCTCTTCTTTTTTTTTTTTACTTCTTCCCTTTCTCTTCCTCCTCCTCCTTTTTCATTGTTAAACTTTTAAAGGAAATATTATTTTAAATTTTTTTCAAAATTTTGCCTTCTTTACAAATTTCTTCAATTTTTTTCATCAATGTCATTTTCTATTCTAGGATCCTATCCAGAACTCCATCTTTAATTTAGTTATTTATCATTAGTCTCCTCCAGTATGTAAAACTTCCTCATACTTTGCTTGTCTTTCCTGACCTTAATTGATGCATTTGAAGAGTCCTGCTCAGTATTTTTTTTTGGGGGGGGGTGGGTAGGGGATTGAATTTAGGGGCACTTAAACATTGAGCCACAACACTATTTTCTATTTTATTTAGAGACAGTATCTCACTGAATTGCTTAGCGCTTCACTCTTGCTGAGGCTGGCTTTGAACTCATCCTCCTGCCTCAGCCTCCCTAGTCACTGGGATTACAAGGACTGTGCCATCACGCCGGGCCTGCTCAGTGATTTTATATCAGTAAATTTTTTCCCTCAACTCATGGTCTTCCAGGATTTTCAGGTAATCGACATAAGATTATACATTTTGGGCAAGATTGCAAGGGTAAAGTTGTGTTCTCAATTTATCATATCAAGTTTGTGATATCAATCTCCTTAGTAAGGAAAATACTTGTAAAGATACATAGTGTAAATCAGTGGGTTGAAGCTGGTGAAATGTGAACTGTGCAAGAGAAGGAATCAATTCTATACCATTCCAAACAGACCATGATATAAAGTTGCTGTCTCCATAATGTATTTGCCCATTAACAGTACAGCAGCATCACCCCACCCACCTGTAAGTAGTACAAAATTCAAAAAGTGTCATTCAGCATAAAAAAAAATGTAAGTAAAAGCATAAAACATTCTTATGGGAGAAACACAAATAGGACTAAAAATGGACATTTTGTGCAAAAAAGATTCTTAGCAACAATTACATGAAACTATAATTCTGGAAACACCACTTTAAAACTAATCATGTAGATTGTGCCGGAAATCCACCAGGATATTTTGAAAAAGTCTTTCAGGGAACAGAATAATAAAAAATATTAATGAAACAAGGATGTGCTTTGCTCAAAGCTAAAATGCAGGTCGATTTCAGAATTTCACTAGAAAGTGAAAGTCATATAATTGCAGAAATTTGATCATATTCTGTTTGTAATTAATAGATGATAGGTCAAATCCTATAGAATCCTAATGAATGACACTTTCAAGTAGCAAATTTTGTCACACTTAAGTTCATATTTAATTATTTTAGAGATCTAGATTATCTTGTTTTCCTTTTCCATTTTCTTCTTATTTTTGTTTGGGGCCATGTTTTTGTCTTCCAAAGTAGAAGTTCCATAAAGAAATAATTCAGCAATGTTATGGACTTTTGAAAACATTTATTCTATCTTGTATACAATTCTATTTTTTTCTAGCAGATAAAAAATTTTATGAGTATAATAATTCTCATTATAATTAATATAAAATTACAGTATTTTAATGGAAAAGTAACCTCAAGCATTAGCTTATAATACAAATATGTAATGTAATTTTACTTAGTGGATATTTATGTTATAAAAATTTGATCTTGCTACAAGAACCCTTTTGGGAGCTACAAAGTCGTCACTTGTCATTTTGTCCTACATAGGTGCTGCATATTACCATGAACTGATAACACTCACAAAGCAGTTGGAGAAAATGTTCTTCAAAAACCAATAAATGTAAAAGTATTTTAGTAATGAGAAAATGACATGTGAAAATACATTAGAGTTCTGATACAAACCTAAAAGGTATACTAAATTGTATAGAATTGACTCCATTTATTCTAAGCAGACTATCAATATTTTGATCTTATAAATAAAATATACAAATATCAACACTGGATATTTAAAAATTGGCAATTTGATGATTAAAATGCTTGCTAGAACTTAACAAAATCTTCTAGTATTTTATGTATTTAATGATTCAGAATTAGTGAAAATCTGTAAGGCTTTGTTCCTTTGTTTTTAGATCACAATATAGTATGACTTAAGTCAACATATTATTTATATGGTCAACATATATATTTACTGGATCTCAATTCCTTAAAAATTAACCTCCTTTTTTTCAGCAGTATAATCTGTAAGATATATTTCAAAGGGCTCTCAGAGAATAAACATGCAAAGTTTTGTTATGTTTTGTTTTGATCACTGAGCCACATCCCCTGAGAGGTAAATGTAGTTACTGAGCACAACTGAATCATAATGCTAGCTTTATTGCTGATAAAGTTGTTGGACAACATGAACAACATTTCTACTGAGAATACCAACCAAGTAAGTCAATGCCTGGGCTGGAAAACATGGCCAACACCATGAGGCTTCAAGGAAACATGGTCCTTCTATCCAAAAGAGAGCTGGGCTCTGCTAGCAAGTCCATGAGGAGCTAAATCATGTGTGCTCCTTGTTCTTCTGATGTTGACCAATCAGAGATGTCATCACCCATGGGAAGAGAAAGAGAGCAAGTAGAAAAACAGCTACCATAAGTGGCTCTCTGTACGATGAACACAGAAAATGCGTGGAATAGCATACTTTCTAAGATGTTTGCTAGAGAAATACAGGGTAACCAGAAGAAAATGTGAGAGTAGATGTGAAAAAAATTCCTTTATCTCAATTTATTTACTTAGAAGCCCCTCTCTGTGCTTAGCACTCTTTAGATCTTAAGGATCTAGAAGGAAAACAAAGTCTCCGATTTTGTGACAGTCAACACATAATTCAATATAAAACATAAATATATATATAGACATATATATATATATATATATATATATATGCACATACACATATAATACATATATATGTAAAATAAACATTTTGTAGAACTCTTATGTTTGAAGATGAGGTTGAGTGACAGAATAGCTACTTTAGTGCTCTGGAAAGTCCACTACAAAGATTGGACATTTGGCTAACATTACGGAATATTCAAATTTGCTGATTGTGGCAGCAGGTTTCTTTTCCCCTTTGGTAGATTTTTTATGACCAGCTTCTTTTCAGCAGCTAGTTTTCTCTGAAGTTCTTTATGACCTTCCTTCCCACCACAGATTCATCATTTCAAAGACAGCGGGTTTTTCATCCTTTCACAGGCTATTCAGGGTCACTACAGCATTTAGTTTTTATACTTCTCCTGTCTCCTTTTTTTTCATGGTATTATTCCTTTGATCTTATTTTATCTTTCACACTTTTGAATTTCTTTTGAAATTTTTTTTTGAAAACTGCACTTATTTTTGGCAAAATCAACATGTAAACAACACTGGGATCTTCAGTTGTATCACATTTGTTATTTATAGATGATATTAAATTTTATTGGCTGATTAAAATTGTTTAAGTTTTTCCACTCTTTTGGGGTTTGAGCTAATCATTAAAAGTATTAGTGATATGCAACCTAAGTTTTTCAGCATATGAAAAGAGAAACCCAGAGATGGAATTAGAGAATAAAAAGAATGACCTAGTCTTTAATTTTTCTTCTCAAATGTTCTAGAAGTTGGAGCTCCTAGTAATAATAAGCACAATATAGCATCAAAATTTTGATTTTGAAATACCTTTCTCTAGCAAAGAAAGAGCTGTTTCCATAATTATGTGAGAACATGAAAGGTAAGCTATGAATATCTTGTGCTAGGGAATTTGAAAATGGTGAAAAAAATTGGAGTAGGTGAAATAAACTTGATACAGAAATAATCTTGAAAAGGACAAACTGCAAAAATTTGACTCTACTTCAAGTACAACCAAAGAACTGAAAAATTCTGCTCCATCTGTGTACAATGAATTGAAGAGCTTTCTACTATCATGTACAGTTGATTAGAACTAATTTAAAAAACAAAAGGGGGGGGGATGCTGGGGATATGGCTCAGTGGTTAAGCATCCCTGGGTTCAATCCCTGGCACCAAAAACCAAAAATCTTTCTTTGTGCAATTCTAGGGATAAAGCCCATGAGTTCATGCAATGCTAGGCAGGAGCTCCACCACTGACCTACATCCCTTGCCCCCATTGACTTTTAAAGATCCTTTCCAATCCTATAACTTTATTATTTTTTTTTTGTAGTTGTACATGGACACCATGCCTTTATTTTATTTGTTTCATTTTTATGTGGTGCTAAGGATCCAACCCAATGTCTCACACATGTTAGGCAAGTGCTCTGACACTAAGCTACAGCCCCAGGCCCCATTCCTATAACTGGCTCTTTCCACAACAATGGATCTTTCCAGAAAGGGGCATTTCATAGACTCAGCAGTTCTTCCCCCAAAGAACAAAAACACTAGCCTCCTAAATGCCCTGAAATGGCTTGGCTGCCCTGGAATCCTAAGACTTCTCAGGCTTCTTACTCTTCACGCTTGTTTTTGCTTAAATGTCATGTCACCTTGGTAAGCTCTAAGTTGATTACCACATTTAAATTAAAAATTGTACCCTAAAAAATAGCACGATTTAAAATAAATACAACATTAGATTATAAATTATTGAATAAAACAGAAATGCTTAAGTCTATGCTGATAACAAATACAACAACAAAATAAACAAGAAAGAGGAAAACCTTTTTTTTCTTTTAGAAGAATATTAAAATAAACACACACACACACACACACACACACACACACACACACACACACAAGATATATTTTAAAAACTCTGCATTCATAGAAGAACCAGAAAAGGATATGAATTTTAAGGGTGAAAAAAAGCTTGATAAATAACAAATATTTAAATAGTCTCAAAGTATAGTAGTTAACTATATCATTCCCACTAGATGGCCTTCAAAAAGGCCTCTTAAATTCCTTGATATCTGGCTGTTGCCTAGTCAGATCACATCTTTGCATTGAATCCATTTTTAACTGGCGTGTGAGGATCGAAGTCATCTGATCAAAGATCCTTAAATTATTCCTAGTTTTTCCTATCTCTCCTCCTACTCATTTCCCTCATATTCTCTGTTTCTCAATTCCTCCTCCCCTTTACTTTCTCCTCTGCCTTTCCTCTTCCCATAGTGTTACATAATCTAAATCCTTTAAGAAATATCTGATTATTCCCATCAAATGCTTTAGTGGTAGATTAATGGGAAGGAGGTCATCAGGACTATGAAAGGTGGAATTGTGTTATGAGATATCAAATCTTTATCTTACACAATCAGATATTTTTAGAGAGAATAGTTGATCTGGTAGCTTGGTGGCTCTATACTTGTTTCTCTCTCTCTCTCTCTCTCTCTCTCTCTCGCTCTCTCTCTCTTCCTCCATGCTTGACCTTTGGTAGCATTAGTGTAAGCTGGAACAATGTTTTTTTGTTTTGTTTTATTTTGTTTTTCTTGTTTAATGTGTGCATGGAGCACAATGGTTATTATCTTTATCAATTTGTTGCTGCTGTTTCTGGGTTTCTGGCTACATTACCTCCTTTTTTTTTTTACATATTAGAAACTCCATAGACCTTACCACTTTACTCTTTGGATCTTGAAGCACCTAGCTAGTCTATTTTCTTTTAATATCTCATTTATTAAAAATACAGTCTCTAGGGGTTTTATGTATATATTACAATGTATGTAATCTATCTCCCTGGAAGCAGGAATTGAATGTAACTAATGTAAATTTTAGACTCTATCTTTCAAGTTCAGTTGATGTGTTAAGTACTTTCCATAAGATAAACAGTAATTTTATTAGTGGGGAAAAAAAAGAACAAAAATATATAATTTCTTTTGTCACTGGTGATCTCATTATTAAATAGGTAAAAATTTCAGAAAGTTTATAATATATTCACTTAAATGATAAAGTGCCAAATAGCTCACAATATGGTGAAAGTAACATGTGAATAAAAGTGTCATTTCCCATTCCCATTCCCATTCTTGCCCCTGTACATTTTCCATACTGTAAATGACTGATGATGTCATCCATAAGCAAAGCACAAACACAGGGCTGAATCCATGTATAAAATATTAATTATTGTTGCTTTTCCCCCTAAATTTTAATAAATATAAACAGAAGCTACATTTTCTCCTAATGACCCAGTGAATCTTGTGGGATTCTTTGTTGGATGTAAATCCCTTCTTTGAGGATCACTGTTTAATTTGGATGAAAAGCAGGTAAAAATTAAGGAAAAGTAGAGCTAAATGAAGAAGGTTTAAGATCTTATAGATGAGAAAGGCTGTCAACTTTTGAGAAGTTAGTCAGGAAGAGAGTGTTCTAGTGATGGGCATTTTCAGTTTACAGAGCAGAGCAGAACAGACAGAACACTGCTCAATAGCCTGACAGGAGCTGAGGAGAGCAAAGAACAATTTTCACACCTTTTCTGATAAGGCAGCGGGTTAATTAAGGGCAATCAATTTAGTGACAAATAAAAAAGAATTGCAAAGAGTGTTTTAACACAAGAGATAAAAAGAGATCTATTCAGTAGTGAGTAGACCTTGCCAATTGGAGAAAATATGGGAAGCAGATGAATTGGCTTACTTGACCATATGGGGAGGAGAGAGAAATGATTGATGAACTCTGTTACTTTGAGTAAGACATTGTTATTCTTTGCTGTGTATGATTTTTTTTTTTTGATGGGGAGCATGGTTAAATCATACAAATG
The DNA here is from genome assembly GCF_048772815.1 of Callospermophilus lateralis. Lineage (NCBI taxonomy): Eukaryota > Metazoa > Chordata > Mammalia > Rodentia > Sciuridae > Callospermophilus > Callospermophilus lateralis. The sequence goes on along the minus strand of NC_135308.1, from coordinate 124,699,663 downwards.
GTTTTGACAGTAATGTTTTCATTTTTAAAATGAGGGCCTTCTAAAAGATAACTATCTTAATGTCGATCTTTTGTGTACATTGACTCAAATAAAGTTTTCCAGTATGTTGAATATTTGAAATACTGAAATGTTCTTTATATTTTACCCAGGTAATTTTCTTAACCAATAAAATGGTTATGAGGTTGTATCAAAAATGCTTGTATTTTAATAATAATGGCATTAAGTTTTATGTTGATATAGCGTCTTTCATTTTTGAATCTCAAATGAATTAAATATACCTCATTAATCAGCAAAGCATTCTGGGAGGCATGTAGGTGGGTGGTTTAAACATTATTATCAACAATTAAATAATACCATAGAGATCAATCTTATTTTTATAACATAAAGGAATTCTTTTTTTTATCTTCAAAAGGCTCATAATGAATAAAAGAGAAAGACATTCAAATATAAATATACCCTCAACCATACTGTCAATTATCAATGGGATAATTACACAAAATGAATTTGAGACTTATAGTGAAGAAACTACTCTCTTTAGAATATATTATATTTTTGTGAAAATAGCATCAGTAATTTCAGACCTCTGGGATATTATTAAGTGCATTAAAATAGTAATTTAATTTATTATTGATTCGCATATACTTCCCATTTCTCAATGGCTGTATTTCTGAAAAGTTTGTATAAATTAAATTTTAATTAAAAAAAAAAGAATGAAAGATGCTAGCTACATCATCTTTCTGAAAGATAAGCAAAATGAATCTTTTTTTTCCTGTTGTATTGAATTAAATATTCTGAATTTATTCAGAAGATTTTTTTTACATATTTGGAATTCTTAAAAGTGGTAAAATTCATACACTTCAATGGCATGAAAGAGAAATTCATTTTTCTAAAATATTCCTAGGGAATTGTTTTTATCCAGAAAGAATCTTTATTAGAAACACATTGGCCTTAGAAAATCTGGTAGGAAAATCCATTTTTGCAAATAAATTAAAAATATTAGAAATTCTTCAGGAGATAAAGCAAACACATACTCTTAGTTTTGATGTGAAGTCTATTAGTACTGAATTCAACCATTATATAAATTATTTATTGATTATAGGATATCTTTTTGAGCTTGGTGAAATGCTGTTATATCTATAAAATAATGTTACCATAACAAAATATGGAAATTTCCATGTTATTACAGAATTCCTTTAAAAATATTTTTATAAATGCATAGAAAACATAATTATTCCAACATATTTACCTCAATTTTTACATGATTCTGGTATAACATTTATAACAATGAATTGTTGAAAAGTAGCATTTTGCAGATCTAATTTTAAAATATTAAGAATTTAGAAAAAGTGATTTTGGGGCTCAAAACAGTGACATGTGATATTAAACAATTTTGAGAAATCTAAATGTAGAAGCACAAATGTGTTACATAATGTCATTTGTTGTATACTATTTCAAAGTCTTTTATTACTGAAGTGCCTCAGAAAAAGCAAAAGATTTTCAAAAGCAAAATATACTAAACATGACTCTTTATTACCTGGGTAAAATATAAACCAACAGAGTTGATTTCTTTCTGTGATTTTTGTTTCCCATGAAATAAAAATTTTATTTACATGAAAATAAACTTGTCATTTTGCAATGTGGATACTTAGTATCTGTACCACAACCATTGATTTTGTGAAACTGTCTTTCATTGTGTACCTGTGTCTGTGTATTACCACAAAGACCTTCATGAAGTTAGCAGGGATAGTGTTTTAAGCTAAGGCATGTTAAATTAACATGTCTGTATAAATACATTTAAACTTTCCCCGGGAATGGCAAGTTACTAATTTGGTCAATTTCATTCTCCAGTACTTCCCTTTTCCCTCCCCTCCTCCCTGCCCACAAGCTCTTGCTTCTATTTTTTCCCTATAATGCTTCATGTTAGTATATAACAACTTGCATAGAGAATAAGTTCATTTTCTCTTAAAAATAATATCAGAAAAAGAGGTTTGGGAACTACTACCCATGAAGACTGCAGTCTCACTCTTTAACTCATTCTTGTCTTGGCTTCCTCCATTGTAGGTACTCATTGTTGCTGAAGATGTCCTTTGATAAGTATTTTTATATACACATGCACATGCATTTGCTAAAACACATACAAACAATGCACAAAGACATTATAAAAGGATTCAAGTTTCCTTCAGTCCATGTACTTGAAACGTTAGTGTGGTCTGTACAATTCTTCACTATACCTGAGATTCAATGATGTTGTTTTAGGCGTATAACAGAATTTATCAGATTTAAAGTGCAAATTTGGAGATAGAAACTCATAAAGATTGAATCTCTCTCCACTAAAAGGAGAGAAAAGGACCTGGAGATGATATGGGCAATGTGCGAATAAAGGGGAAATGAGGAAGGAGCATAAAGAGTCAGTGGAGAAATGGAGCTAGTAGACAGACACCAAGTTTTAGAATTGGAAGTTTGTATTACTTAACCATAATTTCATGAGGCAGGGACCACCAGCTCATATGTATATTGTACTATTGCTATTCAAAATTAGAAATGAAGATTTTTATAATAAAGACATATTTATAATAATAAGAGACTGGTAAAATTTTCTCTTGTATAGAGCACAAGTGGCTGCAAGGTTAAATATCAAAGCTGGATGGGTATTTAATATTGTTTCCATTAAAGATATGAAGAGGTAGAAGAGAACATAGACAAATGACTCAAAGAATTTAATATCTGATGATGACTTTTTGCCATCCAGTGCTCTCACCATGTGTAATAATTCTGTTAAATTCTGTATCATTTAACAAGATAGTTATCATTTGTTTGATTGACATTTTGATTTATTCCAGAAATCTTGCTCCAGTTCAATCCACAGTAATTCCTCCATCACTCCCATCTTCCCTTCCCCTTAAATCCCTTCCTCTATTGGATTTCTTACCATTTATTTTTTAATTGGAGCATTTTAGTTATACATAAATCTAAATTTCATTGTGATTTATTCATATGTGCTTACAGCACAATTTGGTCAACTTCATTCCACAGTTCCTCCCCTTTCCCGTACCACTCTCTCCCTCTAGCCAATCTTCCTCTATTCCACTATTCTTTCTTTTATTACCATGAGAGCCCCTTTTGTAAAATTCTTTGTCTCTCTCTAGGTTCCACATATGAGAGAAAACATTTGACCTTTGACTTTGTGGGTCTGACTTATTTCTCTGGTAACCAGCTTCATCCATTTACCAGCAAATGACGTAATTCCTTTCTTATTTATGGCTAAATAAAACTCCATTATGCATACATACACCACATTTTCTTTTTCCATTCATCTGTTCAAAGGCACCTAGATTGGTTCCATAATTTGGTTATTGTGAATTGTGCTGCTATAGATATTTGTGTGCACGCATCACTTCAGTATTGTGATATTAGTTCCTTGGGATAAATATCAAGGAGTTGGATAACTCAATCCAGATGTGACTGTAATTCTAGTTTTTGTGAAATTTTCATATTGCTTTCCATAAGAGTTGTAGTAATTTCAAGTTCCACCAAGGACCAGTCCCTTGTCCTTCACATCATCACCAGCAATCACTGTTACTTATATTCTTGGTGACTGACATTGTAACTGGAATTTTGTATTGCATTTCCTTCATTGCTAAGGATGTTGAACTTTATATATAAATAGTAAACAAATATAATATGGCCCATTATTGACTGTGTTGTTTTTGATGTGAAGTTTTTTGAGTTGTTCATGTATTCTGGATATAAATTCCCTCTTGAAAAAGGAGCTAAACAATAATTTCTCCCATTCTGTAGAATTTGTCTTGCTCTTTATTGTTACTCTTGCTATCATGAGCTTTTTAATTTGAGGCTGTTACACTTATTCTTTGCTTTATTTCTTGAGCTTTAAGATTCTTATTAAGGAATTTGGTACTTGCACCAATATTTTGAAGTGCTGTCCCTATGTTTTTTCTTTCAGGAGTTGTAGTGTTTCTAGTCTAATTTCTAGTTCTTTGATCCACTTTGAGTTGATTTTCCTGCAGGTTGAGAGGGATCAAATTTCATTCTTCTATATGTGAATATGTGAATATCCAGTTTTCCCAGCACCATTTGTTAAAATGTTTACTTTTCTCCAAAGTATGTTTTTTGGCAACTTTGTTTAGAATCATATAACTGTATCTATATGGATTTTTCTCTGTTTTTGTTACTCCATTGATCTTCATGTCTGTTATTATGCCAATACCATGGTAATTTAATATAACTTTGTAATAAAATTTGAAAATTTGAGTTCTGATATTATGATGCTTCCAGCATTTCACTTATTGCTCACTCTTCTTTGCCTATTCTGGGTCTTTTTATTTTTTATTCATATAAATTTGAGGATTATTTTTCATAGTTTTATGAAGAATGTCATTGATATTTTGATGGTGACCACATTGAATCTTTAGATTGCTTTTGGTAATATGGCCAATTTGACAGTATTAATTCTTCCTGTTCAAGAACATGGAAGGTTCCTTTCATCTTCTAAGGTCTTTTTCAATTTCTTTCTTCAGAGTTCTATAATTTGCCATTGCAGAGATCTTTCACCTCCTTGGTTAGATTTACTCCCAAGTTTGTTCATTTTTTGTTTGTTTGTTTTTCTCTTTTTCTTTCTCTTCTTTGTTTCCTCCTCTTTGTTCTTTTTTTTTTTCATTGAAGCTATTGTGAATGGAATTGCTTTCCTGATTTCATCAGCAGTAGATACATTATTCCAGTACAGAAAAGCCACTGGTTTTTGTATGATTATCTTGTATCCTGCTACATTGCTTAGTTTGTATATCAGCTTTAGAAGTCTCCTGGTAGAGTTTTTGGGGGGTTTCTTAGTATAGGATCATGTCACTAGCAAACAGAAATAATTTCACTTCTTTTTCTATTTGTATTCCTTTGATTTCCTTCTCTTGCCTGATTGCTGTGTAGAGAGTTGTAAGAACTATATTAAATAGGAGTAATGAGAGTAAACATCCTAGTCTTGTTTCTAATTTTAGAAGAAATACTTTCAGGTTTTCTCCATTTACTATCACATTTGGCTTTGGGTTTGTTTTATGTAAACTTTTTGATGTTGAGGTAAATTCCTTGTATCCTAATTTCCTTAGGGTTTTTAACACTAATTGATGCTGAATTTTGTCAAAAGTTTTTTTTTTCTGTGTCTACTACAATGATTATGTGATTTTTCTCCTTAATGCCAATTATGTGATGAATTACATTAACTGACTTTCATGTGTCGAAACAAATTTGCATCTCAGGGATGAAATAAATTTCGAACATTATATACAATCATCTTAATGTGTTTCTGAATGTGAATTGTTCACATTTTATTAAGGATTTTTGTGTCTGTGTTCATCAAGGAGATTGATTTGTAGTTTCTATTCTTTCATGTGTCCTTACCTTGTTTAAGGTAACCAGTCTTTCTATTATGTGAAATATAAAGAGGATAGGCATTAGTTCTTCTTTAAAGGTCTGATGGAACTCAGATGAGAATACATCTGGTCCTGGGCTTTTCTTGTTTAAGACTTTTTATTAGTGATTCAATCTCATTTTCTTGATATAGTTCTACTTAGAATTTATATATTCTCTTGGTTCAACTTGGGTAAATCATGTGTCTAAAATTTTTTCCAATGTCTTTTAGATTTTAAAATTTATTGAAATATAACTTTTCAAAATAGTAACAAATGATCCTCTAGATTTCAGAAGTTTCTGTGGTGACATCTTCTTTTTTATGTTTAATTTTTATTGACTTGGGTCTTCCCTTCCATGCCTCCCTGTATTGGTCATTTGGCTAAGGCTTTATTCATCTTGTTTATCTTTTCCAATAACCAACTCTTTCTTGCATTGATTTGTATCATTTTTATTATTCCTAGTTTCATTAACTTTGGCTATGATCTTGATTATATTTTTTTTACTAGTTTGGGAATTAGTTCTTGCTTTTCTAGAGCCTTAATATTTAACATTAGTTGTTTTCTTTATTTGGCTTATTCTATTTTCCTTAATGTAGACACTGAGTGCTATAATCTTTCTTTATTTTAATTAGTTATAGTTAGTTATACATGATAATAGGATGCACTATGATATGTCAATCATACATTAATGATTAATGGAGTATAATTTCTCATTTTTCTGGTTGTACATGTTATAGAATCTGACCGGTCATGTAGTGTAATATGTGTACATAGGATAATAATGTCTGATTCATTCTACTATTTTTCCTACCCCTATACCCCCTTCCCTCCCTTCTTCACTTTCCTCTACCTAAAGTAACTCTATTCTTCCCTAGCCACTCACCTATCCTTATTATGAGTTAGCATCTGCATTATAAAAGAAAATATTCAGCCTTTGGTTTAAGGGGATTGGCTTATTTGACTTAGCTTGATATTCTCCAGCTCCATCCATTTATCAGAAAAAGTCATGATTTCATTCTTTTTTTAAGGCTGAGTGGTATTCCATTGTGTATTTATACTACATTTTTTCTTTATCCATTCATCTGTTGAAGGGCACCTAGGTTGGTTCCATGAGTGGAGCTGCTATAAACATTGATGTGGCTATGTCACTGGAGTATGCTGATTTTAAGTCTTTTAGGTATAAACTGAGGAGTGGATAGCTGGGTCAAATGGTGAGGAATCTCCACACTGCTTTCCATAAGGGTTGCATCAATTTGCATTCCCACCAAGGGATCTTTTTTCCCACATCCTCACAAACATTTATTGTTGCCTGTGTTCTTGATAATTGCCTTCTGACTGAAGTGAGGTGAAATTTTAGAGTAGTTTTCATTTGCATTTCTCTAATTGCTAGAGATATTGAACATATTTTTATATATTTGTTGATCAATTGTATTTCTTCTGTGAAATTTTATTTATTTATTTATTGGGGTCTTTTTTGTTTGTTTGTTTGTTAAGTTTTTTGAGTTCTTTATATATCCTTGAGATTAATGCTCCATCTGAGGTGCATGTGGTAAAGATTTTCTCCCATTCTGTAGGCTCTTTTTTCTTGTCATTGTTTCTTTTTTTAAGAAAAAAGATTTTTAGTTTGAATCTATCCCATTTATTGATTCTTAATTTTACTCCTTGTACTTTAGAAGTCTTGTAAAGGAAGTCAGATCCTAGGCCGACATGGTGAAGATTTGGGCCTACTTTTACTTCTAGTAGACATAGAGTCTCTGGTGTAATACCCAGCTCCTTGATCACTTTGAGTCAGGATAAGAGAACACTGTTTTCATAAGTGTCCCAGAGATTTTGATATGCTGCATCTCTGTTTTTGATTCAAAATTTTTTTTTTATTTCTTCCCCTGATTTCTTTTATGACCCATTTCTCATTCAAAAAGTATATTAGTCAGTCTCCACATGTAAAATATATTTGTTTTTTATCTTGTTATTGATTTCCAATTTCATTCCATTATATTCAGATAAGATGTGAGGAAATACCACATTTTTTGTGTGTTTAATAAGACTTGTTTTGTGTCCTACAATATGGTCTCTTTGGAGAAGTTTTCACGCACCACTGAGAAGAAAATAAATCCATTTCTTGATGGAAGAAATAGTCTATACATGTCTGTTAGGTTCACTGGATTAATAGGACTAGTTAGATCTTGAGAGTCTTCATTTAGTTTATGTCTGGGGGACCATTTTATTGGGTAGAGAGGTGCATTGAACTCATATAGTACTAATGTGTTGGAGTCTTAATATTGTGTAGGAATTTTTTTTTAATGTATGTATGTGTGCCAACATTTGGGGCATACATTTTTGCAATCAGCTTCCTCCTTATCACTTCTGATTAATTGTGTCTTGAAGTCTGTTTCCGTGATATAAGATTATCTACCATGTTTGATGTCCGTTTTCACTTTTCATCTACATCCTTTGCTTCTAAGATGAGTCTGATAAACAAATAATTGAGTATGGTTTTCTAATCCACTCTTCTGGCATATGTCTTTAATTGGACAGTTGAGACCATCTACCATGTTATTATAGAGAGATGATGATTATTTCCTGTCATTTAGATTTTTTTCTAATGTTAATTTAGTCTTGACTTTACTAAGCTACTCTTCTAGAGAGATTAATTCATTGATGAGGTCTTTGATCAATGTAATATTTCTTTAATTATTTTCTTCTAGTGCTGGTTTACTAGTCACAAATTCTTTTAGTTTATACATGTCTTGGAGATTTTTATTTCATTTTCAATTCTGAAGAAGAACTTTCCTTGATATAGCAATCCTGATTGATAGTTGATTTTTTTGGTTACCTAATAACTGATTTTCTCTGATTTTATTTAATTAGTTGAATTCCTACAACAGATCACAACTGAAATCTTTATGGAAGCTAATCTTAACATATATAGAATCACACTTAAGATGCCATGAAGCAGAATTATCTAATCCAAATCAATTATATGACCAAAATATAGATTTCTTATGTGGAACTGAATTTTTTCAAAACAATGTCATTGCCAATGTTGTGTAAATATAAATTATAAATATAAATCTGAGACATCCCAACACATGTGGGTAATGCAAAATAAGGCAATATGATTTGGGGAAAGAATATAGACTGTGAGGCATATATAGCTCAAGAGTGACTTAGATTATTCTTCTGGAAAAGTTAGATAATAACTGGTAAGGAAGAAAAGGAAGACAGATCAAAGAAGTCAGCAGAGCTGAACTAGATAGATATAGTATGAACTATTTCAAGGTCACCATATAATAGAGAATTAAAGTCAAGAGGATCTGTAAACTCTAGTAAACAATGTTAAATATTTCATTCTAGATTTGTTTGTTTTTTCTGCTCCTTTTAGCTGGAGATTCATGAGGCAGTTGTGAATAAAGAATTAGGTGGCTGATCCATGAATTATTTGCATTTGTGAATCAGAGAAAGCCAATTACATCATATTAGGTAAAATCCCAGCTCCTCTCAGAAACACTTCCCAACCAGTCTAATTCAAGAGTCACCTTGCATACCTAGGTGAGATAGGCAATTATTATTTCTGCTTTTCATAGTTGCTTGGTTCTATAATTCATGGTTTACTATCTTGCCCCACCTTGGTTCGAAGCTTCAGAAATACAGTCTGTTTTATATTGTATTGTACCTTGCACAGTGATTAGTTTTTGATGAGATGCTCAACAAATATTTATTAAAGAAATATATCAAATTATGGAGCATATGTAACCTCATTTTAGAATGCCTTATCTGTCTCAGCAGAGTGTAAGATGGAGGTAAAGTACAAGAATACATGATTACAACAAGAGAAGAGATACATGTACTAGAGGCTATTTTTAAAGCTTAATTATATTATTCATCTATCTAGTCTTGGTATAGCAGTCATGGAGCAGAGTCACATCTGGTGACCACCATCTAGAGCCAGATTATTCAGATTCAAATTATAGTTCTATTGTCTAACTAGGTGATCTTGACCCTATCCCATATTAAAAACCTGTTCCTCAGAGGTTGATAACAAGAATCCCAATCTTATATATTTACAATGTGAATAAAATAATTATTGTACCTAAAGCAGTTAAAACATTTAACACCATGTCAGAATTCAGTAATTATTAATTATTATTATCTGAATCATTAGCAACTATAAATCACTCTGTTTGGGGGTGTTCAGAATTGTACTCAACTGTTTTATCATTCAGATCCTGTGGATGATGTTTGCATCCTGTGAAGTTATAGATTACTGGGAACTGGGTTTTTGAGTCTAATAAGTCTATGGTGAAAGCATCTTGTAGGACTCTAATGGAGAAATATGTGAATTTCTATTCTTCAAAAGCCTTATCCAGACAAAAAAAACAAAATTTTATTCATAAACATACTATTTTATGTGGCTAGACCTTAGGCAGTATGAATCGTGGAAAACTGCCTGTGGAAAATTCTTTGATCTGCATCAAATTCAGCTATTTCTTTAATAGTACCTTTTAAATATGTGCTTTATACTGGCCTCCCACATCCATTACTTAAGCATTGCTATAGTTATCTCAAATAGATGGTACATCAGTGATTGTATATGTTTCATCATTTGAAATCTTGCCTTATTAGTTATAGTCCCATCTGTCTACTCACAAAGATAGGAAATTAGAAATGGAATGACACTGCCATTTACATTCTCTAACTGACATTTTAAACTAGTGGAACTGTTTATCTTGATTCTGCTTTTATCTTCAGAGTGAATTGATTTAGTTGGGATACTTTGAATTTTAAGAGAAACGCCATTTGATATATTCTTCAGTAAAAGAACAATTATAATAATAATAGAGTGAAGTTTTCTATTGTTTGTTTCTTGGTTTTCTTTTCCTTCCTTCCTTCCTTCCTTCCTTCCTTCCTTCCTTCCTTCCTTCCTTCCTTTCTTTCTTTCTTTCTTTCTTTCATACTAGGGATTGAATTCAATGTACTTGACCACTAAGCTACATCCCCAGCCCTATTTTTGTATTTTTTCAGACAGGGTCTCACTGAGTTGCTTAGCACCTTGCCTTTGCTGAGGCTTGTGTTGAACTCTTGATCCACCTGTCTCAGCCTCCTGAGCAGCTGAGATTACAGGCGTACACTACCATGCCCACCTCTAGAGTGGAGTTTTGCAGAATCCTATTTAGATACACATGCAGGTCTCAAAAATTACTGTAAACATAAAATACATAGTTAGGAAAGTGAACTTTATTTCTTTCTGTTTATGTGCCTCATGATCTTTCTGTTCTGACACATTATCATTGACACATAGTGCATATAGACATAAAAATCTTATAAAGCCATACTTATAGTCTTATTTTATTTTGCTAATGAGCAAAATACCCACTATCTTATAATCATGTTTGCTATATTGTAATCATGGCATAGAAAATTTTCAAAATATCAAATTTTACTGTCTAATAACAAGTTACCAAATTTTAATTTTATTAAAATTTCCAATGGCCAATAAATTACACAGACCCTACTACAATAGTGCAATAGAGATTCAAATGTACCTGTGTATACACCTGCATATATATTCCTACCTAAATATAAGAATATATACTTTGAGTATGACTATTTAGGAAATTCTACTATGAAGAGTATCTCCAAAATTCAAATTTAAAAGGTTATAGACAGTGTGGAAATACTCATTGAACAGTTTCACTAGGTAAACAACACAGTTAAAATAGTGACTTTAAGATGACTGAGGGAAGAGACCAGACATCGCTTTTATATTATGGTAAAGAACAGAGCTTATCACTTATAATAATAACTTCCCAAATTAAAATTAACTTGGTTTAATGTTCTACAGAATAAAAAAAAACTTGACAGGAAAAGTAAACCAATAAACTAAAGTATATCCAATCACAAGGAAATGCACTTTAGAATATATTACACAATGTGGTTTTTATTGTAGTAGAATGATATGTATACTAGTTTAGAGAGTAGTGATATGCTCTAAATTTGCAGTATGAAATATTAGAATCTCAAGAGAGATATGATTGTCTCCAGGATGGTGCTTAAATTTCATAAATTCTCTCTTATGGCTTTTTGGTTAGAGTCTATTTTCCGAACTGTAACTTACAGTTCAAGTTTTCAAAGAACTATAAGGTGGCCATTCAAAGAAGCCTTCCATCGTCTTTTGTTTAGTGTTCTGCATGAGTTTTAATATAAATGCTGTTGAATCGCTAACAGAATAAAGGAGATGGAGGGCAAAAAGTAAGAGCAACATTTTACCAAATAACGTCAGACATTACAGAGTTTATGGAATCAGTCATCACGATTGAAAAACATTATCCCTATTAACAAAAATGAATTGTAAATAAGGGCATGAACTAAAACATGTGATGGGCTGAGGTTGTGGCTCAGTGGTAGAGTGCTTGCCTAGCATGTGTGGGGCACTGGGTTCAATTCTCAGCATCACATATAAATTAATAAATAAATAAAGGCCCATCAACAACTAAAATAAATAAGTAAATAAATTAAACATATGAATGAAAGAATTTAAATAAACAACACAGAATATTTAATACCAATGATTGATTTTCTTAGATCTTAGCATTACACACTCAGTGTACCCATGCATCACTCTAAGCTGCATAACTCTGTACAACTAAAATGATAATTTTTCAAAGATTGGGTTTTAATAGAATTGATCAAGAAATATCAAAATTTAAATGAACAATCATCACTTAATAAATTGAAAAAATATACAAGCTTCTTCATCGCAAATGAAAGTCAGTACCATGTGGTTTTTCTCAAGATCATGCACAGTTTTTCATAATTTTCTGAGAATAACAATAAAAAAATTTCCCAATTCACCAATTCCTGTATGCTATTATTTCCAAAATAGTCAAAGCTACTACCAGAAAGTAAAAGTAAAATTTCTCTCTCATGAACATATATCACAAATCTTAAAACAAATTTTATTTGGCGATGTATTAAAATATTAAATCATTAACAAAGAAGTCTTGTCCCTAGAATCCACAGTTGACTTATTTTATTAAATTTATCCATATATATCAGCACATTAAAATAAAATAGATCAAAAATATATGATATCTCAATAGATTAAAAAAATACCATGGATGATTATTTAGAAAAGGCTTTTCAGTAGGAACTTTTACTATTAAAATATTTATCTATAGCCATAAAACTGAAGACAGAATTTGAAGTATTCTTACAAGAAAAGGTATAATACAGTTTACTTGTGTCATAAAAACATAGCTTGAGTTCTCTAGATCGCCAAAGAACTCTAAGGTTTCACTTTTATTTTACAATAGTCACCTCCATTTCTCCCCCCAAAAACATGAAATTTTTAATTTTAACATTAATTATTCAAAAGAAAAAACATATTAATCTGTTTTATAGTCACTCTAGTCACATTTTAAATGGGCAATATTTAAAGTAGACAGTATTTAAAATAGTTCAAATACATAAAGAAAAATGACAGCTCAATAGCTATTTATAGTTAGTGATGGCCACATTGAACAGCATAGAGAAACTATAACAATGATCTAGGGAAAGAGCAAAGCATGATTAGGGGAAATACTTTGAAGATTATTTCTTTGAAGAGAGTTGTTGGAGTGTTATGCAAACCCTCTTGTTATCTAATATCTATGTTACCTGGAATGTTCATCATCACAAGCACAGTGAGTGGATTATTATAATATACACTGATGGACAAAAGGGAGTTTCTGTGACCAAGAAGATTGTTCTGGCATCCAACAACAAGAAAGCTGTTTCTGAACCGCTCCAATTGAAACATATCATGCTTTCAGGTACACTGTGGAAGCAAGTGTAAGTTTATCCACCTGATGGCAAATCTGAACCCTGAAAATCAGAAAGATGAAAATACCTTCACAGAGTCTCATCTGAGATTTCTCACTTGGAAAAAAATGACACTGTAGGAATATGCAGAGATCATGGGGATCCAAATGTCCTTGTAACTATGAATTTGAAAACCCCACAAAAATCTATACCAAAAAGATGTCAATGCCCATCAATTCATCACATCTAGAGGAAGCCAAAACCTGATTGCAGGTGCATTGATCAAGAAAGTGTTTCTCCACAGTCTCAACATCTCCTCCACATTCAGTCTTATAAGGTAGAGGCAGCCAACTGAAAGGGACAGGAGACTTTCCTAGTAGAACAAGGTACAAAGCCTCCAAGTAAGATCATGTACCAAGCCTTTGCAACATGAAGAGCAATGAAACAACCTTAATGGTTATTATTTATAGCTAGTGGTGGTGGCCATCTTCATTATTTCAAAGAAATGAGCACATTTTTGAAATTTGTTTTGCAGGGGGGATTTTTGTTACTAATATGATCATAAAATGTAGATTCTAGAAATTTTCATAAAACCTCCATCTATACCAGTCAGAAGGCCATGTGGAGGCAGAAATGATTTTTAAGTTATTCAACATCTTCTCTCCTTTCAAGTATCTCCAAATCTACCTTAGTCTAATTTGGAACCTAATTAAAGGGGAAACTCTTCCTACAAAATAGCAATCTAATCAAAAGTTATAGCCATTAAGGTTGTTACATTGCAAAAATAAACAGAAAAGGCAATGGAACAAAATGGAAAGTCTAGATGTATGGCAGGAGCTATAAGGAAGCTTAGTACACAATGTTGGAAATAGTTCAAAGGAATAAAGAAGAAATGATTGATTCAGTAAACAAAATTCATATCAATGAATATTGTTGAAGAATTGACACTACTACTTCTATGAGAAGAGTCTTCCCACATGGAGGACAACAAGAAGCATAATAATGTCATTCACCTGCAAAAATAGATCCAGAAAGTTAAAATTCTCCATGGTTTGAAGGTGTTGAGGTGGCCAAGAAAGACCCAACTCACCCGGGCACTGGAGGGAATAATGTTAACTCACACAGACAAGAGACAAAGATCAGCTTCAATACTGTGCTTTGGTTGGATATGACCAGTGAGAATAATCCCTCAACTGATACAGGGAGATGATCTACATGGGCCCTCTTGTGCTTCAGGTGAAGAACCCCTCATCACATCTTTCTATTCTTTCTCCACAAGAACAGATAAAAAACTGGGATTGGTCAGATAGCATATGATGCCTATATTCAAGTAGTACAAAGCAGTACACAAGTTCTGAACTGGTAAGTATATTCCCAAAGAAATATGACCAGAAGAGGTGGTAAGATTGCTTACTCTCATTGTATGAAAATGTTTTAGATCCAAGGTACATTTATATGCAACTCTGCTTAGGTGGAAAGACTGAACACACATGACTTACTTTTCAAATAAATGTCCCCTTGAAAACAAAATTAAATGATTATAATTCTTTAAGTAAACATAAATTAATAAGTGATGAGGTAGCTAAAAGCTGCAAGATTTACAAATTTCATGAAGAAAATATGGAATATTCAAAATATAATGTAGAAAGCATTATAATAATGAATAACTAATACATTGATTATATGGCCATATGTTCTATGCAGACAAAAAAGCAAAAAGATAAGACAAAGATCTGTGTGTATAAAGACAAATATACTTTAAATAATATTTATTCCTAACGAAGAATTAGCAATCATTAGCACACAAGAAAAAAATTAAAAACATGTAATTTTAAAAGCATGATGCCTAAATGATTTTTCAAAGAATCCTTAATGCCATCAACTTGAAAAACTGTTTAAGGAAAAACTTAGTGTATGTGAAACTGAATTGATGAGAAATTAGTCATTTGCTATATTTGATGTATCTATTTTTTCTTTATGTTTGAAAAATGTCATGGCTAAAATAAACTTTAAAATCTATAAAGTTAAAAATGCCACAAGGAAAATATTCCTTGATGTGGTGGAAGGGACATGTTTTGGAGGAAGGCATTTAGAAGATTATTATGTTTTATATTAAAATTTTCATATATTCTCACATAATAATTACATTTTGGATGTCTTAAAGGAAAAAAATGCAAGTTATGAAAAGCATTGCAATCATTAATATTTCTATTCATGTGCAATATACAATATATGATTTAAAGGAAATTTTACTAATGAAAGAATGTTACTTAAGTAATGACCTGACCACCCTGTGGAAAAGTAATTCTTTAAAAATCAAATATATGAAGTTTGTTTCATTGAAAGAATATTGATGTTTATTAAACAGTACACATGAGTGTGAACTATTTACAAATTTTCCAAAATTTACAGAATTTATTATAAAAGTTTCAACAAAAAACAAACATTTTCCATGTATTTAATTGAATTCACACGTCCTCTTAATAGATGCTAAATTGGTTCTGTGTATCTAGAACATTAAAATATTGAACAAGGTTTTAAGTTGTAGTTTCTCAGTGTCATATATTAATCTGAATTGCAAATCCTTATAGGAGAGATGATATAATGTTGCTTTGAAATGATTCCAAAAGCCTACATAGTTTCCTACATGTGTAGAATGTTTTACCATGAGAAGAATTTGGAATGTTCTCTCTCCTTCTTTCTCTCTCTCTCTCTCTCTCTCTCTCTCTCTCTCTCTCTCTTTCTCTCTCTCTCTCACTTTCTCTCTCTCTCTCTCTCTCTCTCTTTCTCTCTCTCTCTTTCTCTCATGCTGCATCAAACCTTAGCAGACCCTATATGTGAGTTATTGACTTCAATTCCTGGACTCCAAAATGTATATAAACCCCAGAGTTTGACAGACACTTTGAAAGCTAAGGCTGTGTGGCAAGCCTCTGTTCTGTCAGCTGCTTCTCCCAAGACTAGGAGCTTGGTCTGTAATGTAGCCATGCCTTGTGAGCTTTTTGAGATATCTCTGAAGCCTTGCTGGCCAACACCCGCAGTGACCTCTAGGGACCTCATGTATCATCGTGGATCTCTGCTGTGTTGGTGAAACCATCTGTCTGTAGCTGCTCTTGTAAAAAAAGATGACTCAAACATCAGCTAGACTATTTTCCACAGAGGCTACTTTCACCCTGAGAAACTAGACTGTAATAAATTTGGAACACATTCACTATGTGCTTATTGTACTTGATCTAGTATATTATTCCCCTTATTATCCCCCTTTGTAAACTTTGGAAAATAATAAAATTATTTTCCAAAAATATCTATATGACAATAAAATGTAATTCATGAAAATATACTGTGATCATTTTTCGTGTTTAAACGATATAAAACAAATAATTTGCACTTTAACAAGTATGTTTGATACAGCAACATTTTTCACTAGTGTCGTCTCCAAAAAAAATCTTAATACAAGCTTACAACCAAATTAAAATGACAAAAATTACAACAAAATATACTAGAAACATGCATACTAATTCTCTTTGACTCTTGATTACACTAAGACTTTTCTATTTCAATATTTATTTTTAATATCATGTTACTTTATGTTATACGGTTACCCAAATTTTTGTTTTTCTCACTAATGATTATAATAGTAAGAACTGATTTCATTTCTTAATCTGACTTCTCTAGATAGTGCAGTGATTTAGTGGTACTACAGCAAAAAGTAAATGAAACTGTAGTTAGAATCTTTCTCATAAAGTATGTATATAATTATACCTATTATTTTATTTAACTGGTATTTAACTGGTGTATTGAGACAAGGATGATAACCTGATTTTTATTTTATTTACTCTTTTGTATAACATAGTCCATGTACTTTCTTTTAATTTTATTTTATTCTTAATAGTTTCAGCATATTTAAAAGAGCATTTCTCAAATTTAGTAACTGTAGCTCTTACATAATGCAACAAATATCACTGACTTATTATGAAATGCAAATTGCACATTTACAAATTTAGGACTTACTTGCCCTGGTACCATCTCTAAAGGGACTAAA
The DNA here is from genome assembly GCF_048772815.1 of Callospermophilus lateralis. Lineage (NCBI taxonomy): Eukaryota > Metazoa > Chordata > Mammalia > Rodentia > Sciuridae > Callospermophilus > Callospermophilus lateralis. Next base: position 124,682,407 of record NC_135308.1, on the reverse strand, counting down.
ATAATCACAAACATTGCCTTAACATTTATATCTGTAGAGAATCATTGAACTTCAGCTAGTGCTCTTAAATTTTAAAATAATAATTTTATTCAATTGAATGATTCTGGAAAGAATCTGTTTTAATAGAATGATATTATCTAAATTAAAAGTGCAGTTGTGTGTAAAAACATAAGGTCAAATGCATTTGTGTTCTACATATTACCCAGGAGCTTGGCCAAAAATATCATGATATTAAATCATAATTATTACAGTTTTTAAATTGTCATTAAATGTATATCTATGAAACTTAAGCTTCTCTTTCCAAAATAATAAATACCATATTGCCTAAACATTTTATACTTTTTAAAGTAAATATACCTTGTTATTTTAAATATCTCATCTCTGTCCAAAAACTTTTAAATGAATTTTAAAAAACTGCTTTTAGGTTTTATGAAGAGGAATCCATTAAATTGCATACAGAGAATTAATAATGACTGTTGTGTGAGCAGTATAGAAAAACCTTTCATTATTCACCTATACTTTATGAAAGTCTCATTAACAATAATATCACCAAATCTCAGAGGTATATTAATTTTGTAACAAGAGTTCAATAAAGTGAAAGGTCTTGACTTAAGGAAAAAAAATTAAACCATATGTTGAAACTGTAAAATCTCTAGTATGATGAGATATTTTGAGAGAGAACACATTTACATAAATTCTTTTACAACATACTAGTATAATTGTTCTATTTTACATTAGTTGTTGTTAGTCTCTTGTTGTACCTCATCTGTAAGTTCAATTCTGTCATAGGTATGTACGCATAAGATAAAACATAGTAAATAAGGGATACAGTACTATTGGGGTTTCAGGAGTCTGTAGGGGGGCTTGGAATGTATCTATCCCCCAAGAAAAGAAAGGACTACTGTATTATGTTTTAACTTGACAAAAATTCTAGGTAAATATATGCATCTATGTATTTGTCCTTAAAAATTATGTGTCTGAACAACTAATTCTAAGTATTGAAGATTAAAGCTTACCCCAAATTTATACTGGTATTTTTTTATGGTTTCAAGCATATTTCCATAATTTATTTTATGATATGAGTCTGTAACAGGTGCTGGAGACCATGTATTTCACCCCTCTTACAGCCTTCTGTTTCTACTGGCAGATGCACAACATTTGGTAGATATTAATAAAAAAAATCATGCATCATAAAAGGGTGAATATCATCCAAAATTAGTACATCTCAAAGAGAACTGTTGATGAGGAAAAGAATTCTATAGATTTTTTTTTAGTTAACTAAACATTAACAGAAGAAAAACAATATAATTGAATGTTATATATTCACAAGATGTGCCCCAAGGTTATGTACTTATAAAATTAAGAAACCTAAGTATAATAATTAATTACAATATATTGTATTCTTGAAAATTGCTAGAATAGATTTTGAGTATTATCACCACAAAAAATGAGTAAGGTAATTCAGATGTTTATTAGTATCATTTAGCCATTCAAACTTACTATATATCAAATCATCATCTTGTACACCATGAATTTATATATGTGTGTGTATATATGTATACTCACATATATAAATATAAATAAATAAAGATTATATATATATATGTGTGTTTATATATATATATATATATATATATATATATATATATATATATTTTATTTGCCAGTTGAGAAGGTTTTTAAGTCTCCCAAAAAAGAAGCCTAAATGTATCATTATTCAAGTTGCCTATATTACAATATTTAGGCTAAAATTATAACTACATCCTTTGTTTTTCTGTATTGCTCAGGCTAGATACTGCATCCTTTCAGAAAGGACATTCTTTCTTTCTACTAAAGGTCTTTCCCATTACCAATCTTCTATTACCTTAAAATTCATTTTCAGGAGATTTTTTAGGTGGGTAGCATTCCAAGGGCATGTGATTAGAAAATTTTCCTAGCAGCTTTTCTTCTACTCAGCTAAGTCTTTTTATCTATCTAAAGCTGAGACAGACATGTATCTCCACCATTGTGCTATCTCTACATGATATTTTTTTTTTCCGCATTCACTGCTAAATAAGGATTTTTCTGAGAAATCAAAGATCTAAACTCCTGACTACAGAAGTCTTGGGTTTTGGGTTTTTTGGTTTTTTTTTTCCTGTATTACTGGTCACCAAAGATACCTGGCCTAAAGGTAAAAGCTTTTTTTCGAAGTTTACTGATTTCCTTGCATTTCCTCTACTTATGTTATATATTCTCTGAGAAGTCTCCTTAATTTCCTGATATGTAACCAGGAATTAAAAAGAAAATTAGTTTTCTTACCCCACTTAACATCCCATGCTCAAAATTCTTAAATATATTTAATTAAGAAATCATTATTATGAAAACACATATAAAACATCCTTTTCCCATGTTCATTTGTCAATTCAGAAAGAAATATATGATATAAAAGAAAGCAAAGATGCTCGTAATATTGTGCCACCTGGAGAGTGTCCTTACTAGAAGTAATTTAAGTAGGCTGGCTCACAAGCTATTTCACCCCTGATACCAGAGTGTGTTGAGGGGGAGATTAAATCCCACATTCTTTAATGGGAAAACATATCTGAAACCTAGGCTATGAATTAGAAGATCCCACTGTGGCATAAAAGTGTTCAGTAGATGAATGTGTAGTATAAATTGAGAACTACCTGAGGAGCAGAGAACATCCACCCTCTTTTCAGATGTAGATTTGAGGAGGGAAATCAAATGTTACCCAAGAGTCCTGAGTAATCCAAACATATAACTCTAGCTAGGATTAAAACAGAAGGAAGCTTATAAAATATTACAGAACAATGAAATGTGAGCAACATTCAGATGAAACAGGAATAATCATCTCAGGTAATCATCTGCTTGGGACTCTGAAAACAATTTTTGAAGAGTGGAATATAGAGCAGGATATTCACATATCCTTAAGATTTAAAAGTAAATGTAGCCAGAAATTTCAAGGTAATACATAACCTGAAACTTAAAAGTATAATGAGAATTTTTTGCAACATACTATTACAAGCTATAAGCTATGAACATATATAGAGGTATATAAAAACCATAATTTAGATACAGAAGATTCGTTAATATAGTGGAAATTGCTCCTTTTCTCTCATTGTTCTAACATATATAATAACGTAGAAGTGAAAGTTAGAAAACTAATATTTCAAATGTGCAAAATAATATCAAATTCATATAAAAGGATAAACAGAAGAAAATAACCAAAACAATTAAAAAATAAGATGTATTACCAAATATGAAATGTAATATAAAGATACAATGACTAAACTTTTAGTGTCTATATAAACATGATTAATGAGATAGATTTCTGGAATATAATAAAACTTACAGGAATATGTGTATTATTAAACTATTTTTATTATATCTCTTCATCATTTCTAAGCGTTTGGAAATAGTTTTCTACAGTTTTATCTCATAAATTATATAATGGAATATTTTGGGGGCATAAAATCATAAATATGCTTCTAATATTAATCTTTAGTTCATTAAATACATATTTAATACAAATGTTTATATATACTCTACTTGAACTAAATACTGCAGGGTCAGCTTTGTTTAAATAACACATTTGTCTGGAGCTATATTGACTTTTAAAGTTTATTTTCTATGCTCAGAGTTTTTTTTCACAATAAACATAGGATGGTGGTGTTTGTGTGAAGAAAATAGGGAAGGCAAATCAATAGAGTTGAAAATAATAGAATGTTGAGAAGTATATTGGTAAATGTGTTTCTTAATATTGGGAATATAGGGTCCCTGGGTTTCAGTAACAATATACCATATAGGGCCCCTGGGTTTCAGTACCATGTACTTTTTACTCCCTCTGTTTTCTTAATATCTCTCATGCCATATTTTGTGTGCTAACATATGTAAGGTGTCTGAATGATTGACAAACTAAATACTGAATAAGGATTCCCTATTATTTCTCCCATTTCTAGAATATGTTGGGGAAGTCACATTCTAATCTCAGGTTTTCCTATTTCCAAGTTTAGTGTGTGAGTCACATTTCTGCCGTTGTGAAAAAATCCCTGAGGAAATCAACTTAAAGGAGAAAAATATATTTGGCTCATGGTTTCAGGGATTTTCGTCCATGGTCACTTGGCCCCATTACCTTGGGCCTGTGTGGAGGCAGAGCATCATTGTAGGGAGCAAGCATAAGAAGAAAGTTTCTCATCTGATGGTGGCCAAAAAGCAAAGTAGGAGAGAGAGAGAAGGGGTCAAAATCCAATATTCCCTTCCAAGACATGCCTCCAATGAACTCACTTCCTTTTACCAAGCCCCACTCCCTAAAGCTTCCACGTCTCCCAAGAGCAGAACAGGCTGTTGAACAAGATTTTAGCACATGAGTCATTAGTAGACATTTCATGTCTGAACCATAACTTTTAGATTCTCAAATTCTTCATTTTTTTTTTTTTTTAAGAAGTGGCTAATGCACAATGCAGGATGCACAGTAATAGATTTATAGTGATCTTTCAGTAAAATAATGATGACCTTCAGAAAAGGAAAACAGAAAAAGGAAAGTATATCTGATGTCTCCTATCTTGATATCAGGACAGCTTAAAATCATTTTTCTTTGTTTCCTAACAAAAAACAGGAATAATAAAGAATAACAGAGGGATTAAACAGAGACTGCTTCCTTCTGTTGAATGTAGTGTTTACGCCTTGTAGAATCTAGGATCCCCTAGCTGTCATGGACTTCTCAGAATTGAGTTAATACTAGAGTCTCAGGTTTACTCTCCTAAAGTTGGAGAAAGCCTAGGCTTGGTTTCCAGATCCTGGCACTAGTATCAGTTTCCCCAAGGAAGTCTTATCATTGTATTAATTAATATTAAGTTTACAAGAAGAACAGAAAAGTTAAAACAGCAGTGAATTGTGTGAGATAGAAGTTTATTTTTTATAATGTAAATATCCACATAAGAGTCCAAAACAACAGGCATCACCCTCCATTGACTCACAGTCGCAGGCTCCTTCTAGTCTGTCAATGTGCATTAAGTTGTTTTTTTAACCTAAGGTCCAGAATGTCTCCTCCTGCCTACTACACACCAGTTAGTGAAAAGCTAAACACTAGAAAAAGGCAAGGAACAAAGTGTAATCTCTGTTGAAGTTTCTTAGACTTGACCATATGTCACTTCTTAAAATTCATTGACTAAACTTAGTCACAGGACTGCATGCCTCTCAATAAAGACTGATAAAAACTCAATAAAGAGTAATAGTCATCTTTTTTCCCTTTGTCCAACTGAACATTCTGAGCCCCTATACCACAGATGAATGATATTATAGTAAGAGGAATATGACCACTTCACCACGCTCATTGACGTAAGCACACTGTGCTCTTGTTGTCTTGCCTTAGGGATCTTCTGATTTTTAAAGCACTTATAGACATGCTTTCAAAGATGTGCTTGTCATTTATCCAGGATCAATTGGCTACAGAGGTAGAAATCCTTTCAAATTACATAATCAGTATATAGAGGAAAACAGAAAACAAATTTTTCCTTTTTCTCATTGTATTACTATTGATTAGGATATGGATTTCTTTCACATTCAGCCAAACTGTGACTGTTTTACAGCTATGTGCTTTGAAGGAGAAAAAAACAAGAACAGACCCGATGACTGCTGATTGCCAGACCATAAAATTTTCTTGTGGAATGTAACTTACTTCACAATAAATTAGTATAATATGAGGCTACTCTGTGACCAAGATGGGGCCAGAGCAAAATAGAAACACCCTATTATCATGTTTAAAGCAAAGATAACATTGTCCAAACAAACATCCTAAATGTCCTCCTCTCCCGGCTAACATTAGTGACTTTGGCTTTTCTTATAACTGCCTTTAAAAAAAATTGTTCCTTCCTAACTTCTAGATAAAATTAGCATAACCAATCATATAATCATCTCGTTTTTTCTAATAACTGAACAACTGCTTCATTGAACTCTCCCCAAATCACTGAATGAAAGCTCAAACCTTGTGAGAGATATGTACCAACACCCTCTTACTGAGAAGCCCCTATACCTACTCCTGTCCCTGACCCTCATGCTCTGTTAATTTCCTTGTTTCAGTGGACCAATGAAGGCATCTATGTTAGCTACAATCGCTTCCACTCTAGGGACTGAAGGCGATAAACATATACCTGTGATTTTGGAAACATCTAGTCCACTAAGTTTATATTTCTTTTATAATCTGTTGTGTGCTGCTTTTGTTATTTCACAGGATTGAAATTGGTTTCCAACATTTGTGAGATTAATTTCATATATATGTATATGAATGTATATACATACATAAAAATTCATAGTGCATGTACATACTGTGTTAATAACTACTATATATTTATATATACATATACATTTTTTAATTCTAATTTGTATGTATAACAGAAGAATGCATTACATTTTATATTACACATATAGAGCACAATTTTTCATATCTCTTGCTGTACCCAAATTATATTCTCACCATTCAGGTCTTCATTCATGTACTTAGAGTAATGATGTCCATCTCATTCCATCATCTTTTTTACCCCCATCCCTTCTCCCTTCTCCTTCCACACCTTTGGCCTATCTAGAGTTTTTCTAATTCTCCTATGCACCCCCTCCCTACCCTACTATGAGTCAGCCTCCTTATATAAGAGAAAACATTAGGCATTTGATTTTTTGAGATTGGCTAACTTGACTTAGCATTATATTCTCCAACTCTATCCATTTACCTGCAAGTACCATAATTTTATTCTCTTTTAACTCTGAGTAACATTCCATTCTGTATATATACCACATTTTCTTTATCTATTCATCTACTGAAGGGCATCTAGGTTGATTACACAGTTTAGCTCTTGTAAATTGTGCTGCTATAAACATTGATGTGGCTGTGTACCAGTAGTACACTGTTTTTAAGTCCTTTGGGTATTGACTGAGGAGTGGGTCAAATGGTAGTTCCATTCCCAGTTTTCCAAGGAATCTCCATTCTGTTTTCCATATTGGTTGCACCAATTTGCAGTCCCACCAGCAATATATGAGTGTGCCTTTTCCCCCACATTTTCGCCAACACTCATTGTTGTTTGTGTTCTTAATAGCTGCCATTCTGGCTGGAGTGAGATGAAATCTTAGAGTAGTTTTGATTTTCATTTCTCTAATTTCTAGAGATGTTGAACTTTTTTTTCAGATATTTGTTGATTGATTGTATATCATCATCTGAGAGGTGTCTATTCAGTTCCTTGGCACATTTGTTGATTGGGTTATTTGTTTGTTTGGTGTTTAGTGTTTTGACTACGGGAATTGACTTGCTCTTTTTATACCATCATTATTATTCTCCCTTCCTCCCTTCTCTCTGGAGCTTTTTATAACAAACAAGATATAAAAAAGTATAATCTCTGGACGTTCTCTATTTTTAATCCTTCAACCCATAGCTCACTAAAATATTTTGAGCAAAGAAGAGGGGACTGAAATCTAACTGTATATTAGAAAAGACCACCATTTGAGCCAGTTATCCCACTCCTCAGTCAATATCTAGAGATCAGTGCTTTATCTGATGTGTAAGGGGTAAAAATTTTCCCCCAAGATACAGGCTCTCTATTCACCTCACTGATTGTTTCTTTTGCTGAGAAGAAGATTTTTAGTTTGAATCCATCTATTTATTGATTCTTGATTTTAATTATTGCACTATAAGAGTCTTATTAATGAAGTCAGGGCCTAATTCGACATGATGGAGATTTGAGCCTACTTTTTCTTCTATTAGACTCAGCGTTTCTGATTTAATTCCTAGGTCCTTGAACCACTGTAAGTTGAGTTTTATGCATGGTGAGAGATGGGGGTTTAATTTCATTTTTAAATTAAAGATAAAGTGAGATATTTAGATACCACTTTGTAGTAGCTTCCATGGAAAGTGCCTTCTACTTTTATATTTCATTAGAATCAATAATGCTAATAATTATTATTTGGAACTCTTTGGTATTCCATAAAAGAAAAACAATTTTAAGTTAATGTCTACCAAAATATAGGATTTATATAAGCATTCCAGAGCATTTATGAGCAAATCCATTTCAAATCATAGGTGACTCTTAGAAAAGGATTAGAAATTAATATATCCCTGCTTATTTTTTTTCTTATTTCTATAAACCTATTTTATCTTCACCCCTCTTAAGAATAGATCCTGCTCTTCTTTTTTTAAAATGTCAGGCTAGGGGTATCTACTTCTCAGCTCCCAAATTTATAATCTAGTGAAGTCAACTATCCAGAGTGAACTGGAATTATTAGAGTTGAGCCATGAAATCAAGAGAAAGATTATTTGATTTCCACAATCTGACCTCCAACAATAGGGGCAGATGAGCAGGTTCACATTATGCAAGGTTATTCAGCCTGTTCCTGCAGAAAATTGAATTTACTTGTGCGGTAACCAGTGCAGGTGAATTGACTCATATGTGACTATTATTAGGTCATAGTTCAAATGATCAATCCCATGTCATTTTTTATTTTGTTAGAATTTTAGAATTTTTCTTCATTCCACTTTAATAGACAACTTGAAAAAAAAGAGGTCTTTTCTAATATATAGTCAGATTTCAGTCTCCTCTTCTTTGCACAAAATGTTTTAATGAGCTATGGGTTAAAGGATTAAAAATAGAGAAGGTCCAGAGATTATACTCATTTATATGTTCTTTGTTATAAAAATCTCCAGAGAGAATGGAGGAAGGGAGAATAATAATAATGAGGGTTTACAAAAAGCGAGTCAATTAATTTGTAAGAGAGAAGAAAGAAGGAGGCCTAAGTTTGCACATACAGACCGGAAACTGGAGAAATTTTGGCTCTTGATTTTCACTGGTACTGGGAACTGACAAGGCTCTGAGAGCAATGAAGATGGAGAAGAAAAAATTTCATGAACTCTTTTAATTTATTAGAGACAAGATTCAAGTAATATGTGAGAGTCAATATTTGATAAATGTAGAAAATGTAAGAGACTCACTGACATGAACAGAAGGCAAGTCCGCATTCCTTTTCTGGACAGCCTATGTACATTCAGATTCTTGAGCTACCTTTGAAAATTGGAGCCCAACAAATAATGAAATTATCAAGCTGTGTTCTTTTCAAATAATGCTGCCATTAAAACATAACAGAATTGTATAAATCACATTTTAATGAAACAAAATATAGATCCCTCTCAGATTGAATAATTTTTGAAAATGATCACAATTGTGCAACCACAATTTTAATCAAGATGTGCAATATTACCTACATCCTAGAGGGTTCCCATATGTCTTCTCCTGATCACTATGCCCCTCTTCTCCACAGAGCTAAAGACCATTTTTTTAAAGAGCATTATAGTTATACCTGGGTTCATTGGAACAAAATCATACATGCATGGAATCTGATCCACTCCATTTCAGACCCCATTCCTCTCCCTCCCTCTCCCACCCCTCTCCATTCCACTGATCCTCCCATTGCTCATCCATTTATTCATCCTTGCTTGGTGCTTGACACACCCACATAGAGTTTAAATCCCCTGCATTGTATTTATATATAAACATAAAGTGATTTTGATAAATTCATTCCACATTTCCTTTCTTTTCCTGTCCCTCCTCCCTCCATCTTGATCTCCCTTGATTTATTTCTCCTATGTCTTTATGGTATCCAGTCTCCACCAATTTTTTTCCCCTTATTTTTCTCCATGAACTAAAACATGAGCAGGCAACTCACAAGAGTATAGATCTCTGGTAAAATATTAGGAATGGCTTTCAACCAACTTTATTAGTTATCAGGAAATCACAAATTAAAACCACCATTAAATATTCATTCATACCCACTTCAAAGCTTGCATTAAAAAGATTGACAATACCAACTTTTCCTGGGGATTTGAAACAAATGAAATTTTTATAACTAGTACCAAAATATATAGCATTATTTAAAATATCCATAAGCTGGCAACAAACCAAATATCTGTAATCTAGAGAATGGATAATAATTCTTCCCTATTTATATCATAATATAATCAATAGCAGTGTCAATGAACAAAAGGCTGCTCATGATGGAGTGGATGCATGACATAAACACAAACTGGAGCACAAGAAACCAAACCCAAAAGATGGCATCTTTTGATTCCAAAAGCTGATAGTATTAATCAATTGTATGAGAAAGAAAGATGGTCTTTCCACCAAAACTCAGGAAATAAAACCAAGAATCAATAAGTGGGATGCAATCAAGTTAAAAAGCTTCTATAGCTGGGCATGGTGGCACACGCCTGTAATCCCAGCAGATCAGGAGGCTGAGACAGAAGGATCATGAGTTCAAAGCCAGTCTTAGCAATGGTGAGATGCTAAGCAACTCAGTAAGATCTTGTCTGTAAATAAAATACAAAGAAAAAAAAAGGGGCTGAGAATGTGGCTCGGTGATTGAGTGCCCCTGAGTTCAATTCCCCAGTACTCCCCCTCCCCAAAATAAAAAGCTTCTGCACAGCAAAAGAAACTACTGCTAAGAGATTGAAGGGAGAGCCTTCGGAATGGGAGAAGATCTTGGCCAGCTACTCCTCTGATAGGGGATTAAAATCTGAAATATATATAGTTCAAAATAACACTAAAATATAAGTAAATAAACAAACCCAAACAATAAATGGGCAAAAGAAGTAAACAGACAATCCTCAAAAGAAGAACCACAAATGGCCAACAAATATATTAAAATAATGTTCAACATCTCTAGCAATCAGAGAAATGCAAATCAAAACTATACTAAGATTTCAAATCACTCCAGTTCGAGTAGCAATGATCAAGAATATGATATAAATGCTAGAGAGGATGCAGCAGAAAAGATACGCTGGTACATTGTTGGTGGGACTTCAGACTAGTAAAGCAACTCTGGAAAGTGGTATGGAGATTCTCTAAATATTACTATTGGCACAACCATGTGACTAGCTATCATACTCTGCAGTGTTTATCTAAATGGACTAAAATCAGGATACTATAGAAACACACCCCCTTCAATATTTATAGCAGCACGATTCACAATAGCCAAGTGAAGAAACCAGATAAGATGCCTGTCAACAAACAAGTCTATAAACTTAGGGGGAATAATCTGTTTATTTTTTATTTTAAATATTTATCTGTTTTATTCAGCTTTCTCACTGTTATGACTAAAATACCTGACAAGAATAATTAGAGGAGGAAAAGTTTATTTAAGGGTTTACGGTTTCAGAGATCTCAGTCTATTTACAGCCAGTTCTATTCTTCCAGGCTCAAGGTGAGGCTGAACATCATGGCAGAAGAGTATGGTGGAGGGAAGCAGCTCACATGATGATCAAGAAGCAGAGAGATATTCCACTCACAAGATATATACAAAACATATACGCCCCCAAGGCACTAACCAAATCATATTGTTATATCATGGGCATGAACAAAGTAACAAGAAATCACACTATTCTGTATAATTGTAATGCACCAATAAAAATATTTTTAAAAAGAAAATTCTAAGACTTTATTGACTACATTTATGCTTTCTAAATTTTATTGTTTTTTTGGTAAGGATTTACATTTTGCATACATTTATAGCTTTTTACTTGAAACTTCACCTTGTTTCATTTGCTTATAGCACAGTTTATTACATGCTTTGTGGCACACTGTGGTGATTAATTTCATAAGTCAATTTGATTAAGCCATTAGGTACACATGTATTGGTCAAATATTATCTTCAGTGTGTACATAAACATTTTTTGGATGAGATAAACACTCAATCCTATAGTCTGAGTAAAGCAGATATTTCTTCTTAATGTGAGTGGGCCTTACTCAATCAATTGAATTCCAGACACATATTAAGCATCCCTAATCTGAAAACCCAAAATCTGAAATAATTTAAAATCCAAGTTTTTTGAGCACCAATGTAA